>NC_090921.1:1011035127-1012235127 GCF_040938575.1 Ambystoma mexicanum
AAAGGAAAAGACAGTGAGCAATTCTCACGCACCTTTACAGGACCGTTTGGGTAATACAGACTCTTACCTGAACGCTGCCATCAACCTCCAGACCGAATTTGCCGCCGCAAATCAACAGGGAGTGCAAGAGTGAACTTTGGACATTTTGAACTCTTTAAAAACTTGGCAAACTCAGGACTCAATAATCGTCCAGAACCCCAACACCTAAAACCAGTGAAGTAACTGGTATCTACGCGCCCCTGCATGCCACGCAGGATGGAGAGCTCACCAATCAAAAATATAAGGTGAGAACACTGACCAGGAATATCGGAGGTGGCAAGTGGGGAGAATGGGAGCAGGGAGGGGGGGTCTGCATTCACACCCACAGGGCTAAATACCTTTCTCCGTCTACAGGAGAATATTTCTACGAGTCAAGCTTACAAGACTGAGGGGGTCCGTCCAGACGATCATCTTTGCCCTACGCTTCACGCTGGTGGAGGCTGCAGCTGTCCGGGTTTCGATCTACGCCCCTGTGGGAACCAGGTGAGCGTAACAGGCGCATTAAATTTTGTCATTAGACTTCGGAAAAACTCTTGAGGTTGATAATGCTTTTATACTCTGATACGTCAGTTCGGTTTAGGTTGGGTGGTGAGGGCGGCTTGACTGCCCCATTTACCACCAGACGTGGAGTAAAGCAGGGGTCTGTGGTCACAGCCACCCTCTTTAATCTGTACCTCTCCGACTTGGGTTTGGATTTTGTTAACCTAACATTATGTCCCGTTAAAGTAGGTTGCCACTTTACAAGTTGGTTAGCCTAGGCTGATGATTTGGTGTTGGTCGACCACACACCAAAAGGTCTTCAAAACCTGGTGTTAGCCTTGGGAACATATGCACGTCACAATGGGCTGGAGATAAATATCAAGAAGAGTAAGACCATGGTATTTACTCCAACCGTTTGTAAAGCTAGAACTTAACGGTTTACTCGGAATGGATTGGTGATGGAGAATGTTGATACTTATAAGTATCTGGGTATCCATCTTCAGAGTAACCTGAAATGGGACAAACATTTGAATGTGCCCAAGGTAAATGCAACCAAGCAGTTAATGTGATAAATCGTTTTGTAGGCAGACAGAGAGGTATGTCATTTCAGACAGTGATGCTGCTTTATCATACGAAATTTTATGGCATTGAAATATGGGGTGGAAATTACTCTTCTGTACTGAGAAGATATGAAGCAACAGTACTACGTACGTTACTTGGGCTTCCACCGACTTTATCTATAGAATTATTGTACCTGGAGTTTGAGATTCCTGGAATAGACTATGATGTAATTAGGAAAACTATTCTATTGTGTGATAAAATGATAAAACTAGAAATGGATACCATGATGGGTGCATTTGTGGATGCCTTTTGCACGCTCGACACCTATTACAGACTGGGCACACTGGGAAAGATGATTCGCACCTGCATGAATTGGCAAGCAGGGTGCTGCGGAGTGAGACGGCATGGAGCAGTCTACATAAAAAAGAATAGTCTTAAACAAAAAACTTAAGACCGCAGTAAGGAACAGTATCTAGTTAATCTGCTGTCTGGTAAAAATCATAACGTTTTTTTGATTATATTAAAAGTAGAGATGCCAAGCCCTGATACATGGTGTTATTTCCTAGCAGTGCAATAGCCAAACAATATTTAAGGCTGAAATTTAATGTAAGTATTTCTTTAACGACTCAAGTTGCCTGGTTGGAAATTCAGCGTAATAGACGCTACTGTAGGCTATGCGGTGTTGACTGTATAGAAAATCTTTCTATGATATGGTCGGAGTTTCTTAAAGGATACAATATTAATTTGATATTTTATCTTGTAAAATGTTATTGGAAATGTGATGAAATTATGAAGGTATTGGATATTATGGAGTGATTTTAACATTTTAGAAGCTGTTCTCCTTGATATAATAAAATCTTTTTATAAGTGAGAATCCTGTTTTATCAACTCGGATTTTAACATGTAACATGTAATTTTAAATTGTTGTATTTATGTCATATGTTTTTAAATGTTGTATATGCAAAGCTTCTGCTATAGCCGTATTAAATAAATAAATAAGTGACTAATGGGACACTTCATGTTTTATCTGGAATTTGGAAATAAAAAAGTGTTTTAAACTTGTTTGAGTTACCAAGCAAGGATCTGGGTGACACGCTGTTGTGGCCTCTAAGGACGCCAGGACGCCTGGGTGATTATAACTGCCTTTATTGCTTAACAGAACGAGTGGCTGCAATAGTCCATGTGCGGGACAGGGGCAGGTACTCACAGTGTCAGCTGGGCCTTCCAGTTAACTTCACTGGAGGCAGGGTGTGCACTTGGACTGCACGCTGTAAACCTCCAGGGCCCCCATGAGGCCTCCTGAGGCATTGGACTTATGCCCTGGAAGTAGGGTGGCACTGGCTCGTGGGGCTTCAGTTAAGTTGGTTCCTCATCAGGAGCAGCCCTCTCCCGACAGACTTGTCTGGCGTTCCGCCAGCCTTACACTGGTGCCAAAGTCCCGCTCGCGGAGCGCGGGTCTGTGAGATCCCTTTGTGCCGAGATCTCACGCGATCACATGATATCCCCACACACCTCCTTTGCTGGGAAAAGGATAGGTCATTCCATGACGAAGTCTGCAAACTTGCTGGGTTTCCTTTTCTCTGTCTGTGGTCTGCCTTGATCTAGAAGCGGAGCAGAGTTGCGGGAGTACTCTTGGGGAGGTGTGGGTGATTCAGATCCTTCTTGTTTTGTTTTCCGCTGCAACTCCCTGAGTGGAGCTGGGGAGTTGCTGCTTGAGAACTCACTTCCGTAGGGTGACTCCGAGGCATCTCTTTCTGACTGGCAAGGGTTTTCGGATGGCTCTAGCAGGTCTTCTCCGGTTTCCCAGTGTGGCTGTTCAATGGATTCTTTCCTGCGGTACATGGCCACCCTTTCTAGATTCCATTTCCGTCCGTCGCTGGTGCAGATGTGGTTTGACCCTTTGGCAGCGACTTCTATGGAACTGCTGTATCTGGAGCCTGTCACAGTGTCCTTGTGGGGAAGCCGTATCTTGACCAGGTCGCCTCTGTTAACTGATGTGCGGTGAGCAGCCCACCGCGTGTCTCCTTGAGCCTTCATGGCTTCTTTGTTCTGCTGCATGCGAAAGACTACATCTTCCATGTCCACATCTTCGTCAGCCCTCACTTACTGGAGACATGGTGGTACCAGTGTGGATGCTGCCCTTCTCCCCCTTAGCAGATGGAATGGTGACACGCCGGTGACAGCGTTGGGAGTGATGCGATGGGCTGCGATGGCCTCTTTGACTGTCTTGTATGGGTTTAAGCCCAAGGCATGCGCTAGTTGCAGCGCCCCTTTGATGAAGCGGTTTTCCCGCTCGACCATGCCATTGGCCTGAGGATGGTAGAGACTTGCTCTTCGCTGTTGAATGTTGTTGAGTTTGAGGAATTTCTCCATTTCTCAAGAGGTCAACTGGACCCCATTGTCTGTCACAATTTCCTCCGGGAGGCCCTCGCGCTGGAATATGGCGGTGAGTGCTTCAATGACTGTTTTTGTGGTGATATCCGAAGTAAAGTCAACTTCGACCCATTTTGAGAAATAGTCAACCATGACTATCCCGTATTTATGTTCTGGGGGCATGCTGTCCAGCGGCCCGATGAAGTCCAATCCTAGTTTGTGCCACACCCCTTTGGGGATTTCGGTGGGCAGCATGGGGGCTTGTCTCACGGACAGGCGCTTGTCGCTGTTCGTGCACTCGTGGCACCTTTCAACCATTTGTCGTATGTCCTGATCCATGCCTGGCCACCAGTAGTCATCACGTATCCTGCGCCTGGTCATGTTGCACCCCAGATGGCCTGAGTGCGCCCTGCACAGTATTACTTTGCGAATTCTGCTGGGCGGGATCACTTGGTCGCCTCTCAAAATGAGACCGTTCATGGCAGTGATTTCGTCGTTCACCTTCCAGTAAGGATGTAGGCCTTTGGGAATCGCCCTTTCATCAGGCCACCCTCCGCGGACTCAGGCTGCTACGCGCCGTAGGCATCATCCTGCTCGAATTCCTCCTGCCAGTGGCGCTCACTCAGGTCCATGTACTTGCCGTTCCTCAAGTCGCCTATGGAGGCTACGACACATTCGTCTTCTAAGAATGTGGTCCCAGGGGCGTTTTGGTTCAGGAGCCTGGACATGCAGTCCGCTTGTGCGTTTTTCCAGCCAGCAATGTGGGCTATTTCGTATGTGTACTCTTGAAGTTTTGTGGCGATCCTGGCCAGTCTCCGGGTGGTAGTCTTGGTTCCGCCTGGGCTCAACATGTGAATGAGGGGTTTGTGGTCAGTGACCAGCCTAAATTTCGTGCCCCAAACATAAGATCAGAAGTAGTCGACGACCCAGACACAAGCCAACATTTCTTTCTCTACGGTGGACTAATTCTTCTCCGCTGACGATAATGCTTTAGATGCAAATGCTACGATATTTTCAGTGTCGCCCTTCTTTTGGGTTAGGGTGGCCCCCAGTCCATACGCGCTGGCATCCGTAGTGATGCAGGTGTCCCATTCGGGGTTGAAGGGTTTTAGGCATGGTGCGTGCAGAATCCTACGTTTGATTTCAGTGAAGGCTCCGTCTTGCTCTGGGCCCCAGGAGTAGGTTGCCCCTTTCTTCAGAAGATCCCTCATGGGGGACGTGGTTTCAGAGAACCTTGGGACAAACTTTGCGTAGTACTCCGCTAGGCCCAGGAATGAGCAGAGTTCTTCTCTGGACCTCGGGGCCGGGGCATCTGCTATGGCCTCCATCAGGTTCTTCTTGGGGCTCACCCCTTCGCTTGAGATGCAGTACCCAAGGTATTCTACCTTGCTCACTCGGAAAACACATTTCTCGTGGCGAAGATGAACGCCTGCCTCTTGAAGCTTCCTCAGGACTGCCCTAAGTGCTTTGTCATGAGTCTCGTTGTCCTTGGCATACACGAGGATGTCATCCTGAAAGAATGAGACGTTTGTGAGTCCTTTGAGTAGGGAATTCATCATTCTCTGGAATGCTGACGCTGCCGAGGACAGCCCAAACGGCATGCGGGTGTATTGAAAGGTGCCAAAGGGAGTGATAAACGCCGTAAGGGGACGCAAAGACTTGTGTAATGGAATCTGGTGATAGGCGTCACACATGTCGAGCTTCGAGAAGATTGCCGCCTCCTTCATCATTAGGACCATTTCGCTGATACTGGGGAGCGGAAAGCTATCTGTAACAACCTCTAGATTCAGACTTCTCAGGTCGATGCATATTCTGAGGTCGTTGCTGGATTTCTTCTTAACTAGAACAACCGGACTCAGCCACTCTGAGGAGTCCACTGTCTCAATGGTCCCTTCTTCAACCATCTTCCGGAGATGGGCCTCTAACGTAGGTCTCGCCGTGGCAGGCACCGGTCTAACTTTGTGTTTCAAAGGCACCGCATTGGGTTTCAAATGAATCTTGTGGACAAAGTCTCTCACTTTCCCCGGTTTCTCGGACAACAGGCTTGGAACATCTCCTTGAAATTTAGCGCTGCTCCTGAGGAGACCATGAGTACCTGTTCTGGAGTGCTGGGGTCTAGTTTAATGCTGAGTCTGTGTTGATCGTCCCACCCGAGCACGGCCGGACCTTTGGTTGAGAAGTGCACTTTGGTGTTGGTAGACCTCCCTTTGAATTCAATTTGGGCTCTGATGTAACCTAGTAGGTCGACGGTTGCACCTCCGAAGACCGTCGGTTTTTGCCTGGTTGATCTGATCTCCACTTTAGCTTGCCCCATCATCTCCTTGTATGTGTCTATGGGAAGGATTGTGAGGTCTGATCCTGAGTCTGCCATGACACGTGTTTCCATACCATCCACTTTAATGGTGCAGTGGGGCTTTTCTCTCCTGGCGTGGAGAGCATTGACCATGACGACCATGGGTCTGTCCTGTGGCTCGTCCTCGTCGCTTGAAGCGCGGTCACCATCGACGCGGGAGACGTTTTTTTCCTGCCACATGCATGCAAGGGCCACGTGACCAATGCGTCCACACTTGGAGCATTCCTTGTTTCTGGTGGGGCAGTCGCGATCATTCGCCATGTGTTTGGTGCTGGCACATCTGTAGCATTTCGGAACATCCCTTTGCCTGGGGCCTTTTTCTCTGGGGCTGTCACAGGACTGCTTGTCTCTGCGCCCTCTCCATTGCAGCGCCGTAAGCTCGGGTACGGGTAGATGACTTCCCGCCTCTTTGCGCCTGCTGGAGGTTTCTTCTTCCGCCCTGGTGATTTGGATGGCCTTGTCAAGGGTCACTTCCTTTTCTTGTATGAACTTGTCCTGTACTTTCCTGGAGTTGGTGTGAACGACCAGCATGTTGCAGATGACCTGTTCTGCGTTTTCGCCAAAGGCGCATAAGGATGCCAGCTCCTTCATCCTGCTGATGTAGTCGTCCACAGGTTCACTCCCTTCTTGTTTACGGGTGTAGAACCTCAGCCTGTGTAAAACCACATTCTCCTTATTGGTGAACTGCTTTACAATGAGACGGATTGCCTCTTTGTAGACGTTGTCTTCGTCGTCATCCACTGGTATGGCTGTCAGACTGGCAAAAATGCGCTGTCCTTCAACCCCCATTGCATTCAGCAGCATCGCCTTCTTCTTGGTGGGGGCATATCTTGTGCCGCCTACAGCCTCCAGGTATGTGGAGTAGAGTGGCTTCCACTGCATTCACGGAATTGCCGGGGTCCCAGGTGAGGGGAGAAACGCAGGGGGCGGTGTGTCGCCTTGCATGGTGGGTCCGTGGGTATTCAGATATCCTCGTCGCCAGTTATGTTGTGGCCTCTAAGGACGACAGGACTCCTGGGTGATTATAACTGCCTTTATTGCTTAACAGAACGAGTGGCTGCAATAGTCCATGTGCGGGACAGGGGCAGGTACTCACAGTCTCATCTGGGCCTTCCAGTTAACTTCACTGGAGGCACGGTGTGCACTTGGACTGCACGCTGTAAACTTCCAGGGCCCCCATGAGGCCTCCTGTGGCATTGAACTTATGCCCTGGAAGTAGGGTGGCACTGGCTTGTGGGGCTTCAGTTAAGTTGGTTCCTCATCAGGAGCATCGCTCTCCCGACAGACTTGTCTGGCACTCCGCCAGCCTTACACTGGCGCCAAAGTCCCGCTCGCGGAGCACGGGTCCGCAAGATCCCGTTGCACTGAGATGTCGCGAGACCACGCTCCCGCGATCACGTGATATCCCCACACACGCTCCTCTTTGGATTGTATTTTCCCCTTTTCGCATTGAGTGCGTTGGAGTGTTGCTTGTGTTGGTTCCCTGAACAGACATTCTGCTACTGCCTGCAGATCCTGGCTCGAGAGAGTATTTTTTCTACATCTATTGTGCGAGCCTCTGTGACGCTTCTACTAAAACACCTAACACTCGCAGAGCGACGCAAAGTGTGTCAGAGTGTTGCTTGTGATGGCTGTGAGGCGACAGGGCTGCATACTTCTCCGAACATGGATGCAACAAATGGATCAATGCAACTCTTCCCCATGCCAAGAACCCGACAGCAGCATAAATTACAGGTGAGCGCGCTCTCTGGCTCGACTGCCAGATTATCCAAACCCCGTACTGCATCCCCTGCCCAGTTGAAGATCTTTAAAAAACAGCTAGCTGACCCCCAGACTAGAACTATCACCAACTGAATGCACAACTGAAGTGGGGGGTGTAGAATGCACAGGTCTTGCAAACGTACTGAAAAGGAAAAAGCGCCAATAATTCGACCAGCTCTGACCTTTTCCAGTCAGAGCCTCTTTAATGTTTTTCGAGGACAGGTAACAATGAACAAGTTATGTTGAGAGAATCCCAACAACTTGATCTCACCGATGCAGAGATCTTACAGACAGAATCAACACTGGCAGACATAGAGCAAGTGTTTGCCCCGAATTTGCCACAAACTAGGGCTGACCATGCTAGCTGCGATGTCACTGTGGAAAATGTCTGTCGCTTTATAGAAAATGCATTTTACTATCCCCTGCTAGGCCTTATCGAATCTTGGAATAGGCCCTGAAGAACGAAAGCCTTGACTTTTTGAGTCAATGGGAAAATGGATGCCGTGCCCACTTGGCACATCTGCAAACTGAACCTGACGAACTGACAGCAATCCTGCCAAGGTCAAATGGAAAGTTTGGCGGGACGACTGGATCAATACTCAGGAGGACAAGAATGTGTTCAAGCACCCAACTGCTGCGAGAGAAGAAAACAAACCCAAGAATTTGCTGTCTAAATATCTTGCCAAATTTCCTAATAATTGGTATAGGAACCAATTCATGCGGTTCAGATTGAACTTACTTCCAACGAACCAACAACTGCTATATATCTACAAGCGAGCAACGTCCGCTGAGTGTTGCTTTTGCACCAAGCCGGGAGAAAAAAAACCTTAAAGCACATAACGTTATGCTGCACTAGCTTGACGGACTTAAGAACATATTATTTAGGAAAATGGGTGACAGCACTTGTCACGCCTCCGCAAGTCCGCAGGTCTCACTGGCGTCTTTGGAATGCTTGGCGCTGGCGCCGCCATTAGAATGTTCTGTTCTAGCCCTCTTACTTCCTGGTTAACGGTCCAGTCTTTCTTGTCTTCCTATTTACACCCGCCTCCGTTTCCAGTTTGGCGCATTGCAACTTTGCCTTTTCGGTTTGTTGCCGTGCTCCGCTCCGCTTCCTTCTACATTATTTCCTCTTGCCTTACTCCCGTGACTGAGCCCTTCTCGCTCTTTCCTGCTTCTCTGTGGACTTGGCAGCGGTTTTCCCTTTCCGCTCGCGCCTCCTTGATCCCTCTCTCCCTTTCTCTCCTTCTCGGCTTTCTCTGTTTCTGCCTTTCCGTTTCCCTCTTCTCTCTGTTATCTGGTTCTCCAGTTTCACTGTAGCATTCCTGCTCCTCGGGCCACGCTGCAGGGTATAGTCCGGGTGCCTTCCTTAACGGGTTGTTTACTCCACGCTGCCATTCCGGATTCGCCCGCCTGCTACACTCTCCAGCCTTCCACATCTTCAGTGTATTCTCAGCTGCATCCACGCCTCCTGGGACACCTTGCCACTCCATCCATCCCATCGATCATCAGAACTGGAACGAATCCTGCCTACCTGGATCGCACTGATACAGATCCGCTAGAATAGTTTTTTTTTAAGCTGTTGCTTTTTTTTTCTTCTTCTTGTGGTCTCTGCGGAGGAGGGGTCCCCGGCTTCCTTGTTTACCAGGGAATCAGGGTGGCTTCCTACCGCGGAAGACCATTTCTCTTCACAAAAAAAAGAAGACCAAAAGAAAGCCCCGTCAACGTGGAAGCTCCTCTGAAGAAACAGGTGAGGAGGAAGGGGAGGTGGACTTGGACATAACTGATATACAGCCGGTTACTGCGGAGTTTGACAGCACTGCACAATGAAGATGCAGAAGCTCTCTGGGCGCCCCTTTGTTAAGGCGCTAGGTGCTCTGCCATTTGATGCCTAATACATTTTCCAAAAGAGGTTTTCAGAAGATTCTGAACTGTCATGCAAATGTGGACATATTGATTCTTATGATTTTAAGAACGAAAGTCATGCCTGAACTTCATTGTTTTCTAATTTTATCGCCAAACTGTGACAAAGGTTTGCAAAAAACCAAGTCTTTAATAATAAAAAATAGAGTGAAATTCTTTCTGCATGTATCTGCTGACCACAAAAAAACATAATATTAGGCTGCCTACAGACCTGCTGCATTCCCTTCTTTGGGACAGTGGTTGCTCCCTTGAGGCACACTGCATTGTATGTAAGTATGCAGCGACAAAAGCACTCGGCATAAAAATGTCTATCATAAATAAAGACATTGGACCTCATTACATTGTTGCCAGTCCGGACCAGCAAACTACGTGTTTGCCGGCCAGAGTCGCTGTGCCGGGCGCATCGGTCACAGTAGGCAAACCCTTCACGGAAGCACCGCCACCATTAGCAACGGTGCCGATGCTTCTATGTCCCCACTCCACTCCCATAGAGTCTTACTGGACTCTATGGGAATGGGATTAACAAATATACCAGCGCCTGACTTCCAGGCCGGATGACTCGTAATGAGCCGGTGGCACCGGGAAGTCAGGCGCTGGTACATTTTTACAGGTCCGGCGGCAACCCGCCGGTAGCACCGGCAGGGTTACTGCCAGATCCGTAATGAGGCCCATTGTCGTTTTGAATGCGGATGTTGAAGAAGACACTTTTATTAAGCACTGCTCTGCCCGAATGGCATGTTCTAGCACAAGCTGAGGAACAATTGAACATTTAAAATGTTTGCTGTGAACCAAGCTAGCAGAAGAACACAAAATGCTTTAATTAGCAAAGTAAGTATTTCTGAATCAAGGAGGGAGGGTAACTACAAAGAGGCCAAAGGCAAGCGGTTTAGCAGTGGACCTTTTGCTTGCATGGCTAGTCCTTTTTTCTGCTTTTGTTTAGTTGTATGCATAGTAGGGACAGTTCTTTCCTTGTGTGTCTAATACTGAAGTAAATCAGTTCTCTACAGTGGGGCTGTGCTGTTAAAGCGCTAATGACAAAAGGCATAGTGTGCTGTAAAGGGATTTCAATCAGGCACACACCCAGGTCTCGCCTAGCAATGTAGTGCGCAAATGAAACCCTTATTTATTTTTGTCTATAAATTCAATATTCTGAATGATTTACCACTCATATCACACCCTTCTCAAAATAACCCCCTGGTCACACTGAACCAGGAATCAGGCGAGTTTGGAACGGTAAATATTTATTTATTTAGAATTTAAATCACAATATATTTTAATAGGTAACAACAATCACCAATGGGGTGACAGAACACTGAATAATATCTTTAATGCACTGGGAATCAGGTAATGAACACAAAAAGAATGCAGGACAGAAAAGGATACTTTTGGGTTGGTTTGGAACAGATAGCGCTATGGTTAGAGGTTCCCCTTAACACCGCTCAAACAACCAATAGGCAATTTAAACAGATGTGAGGAGAGAGCAGGTACTCAGGAATAAGACAGACCAAACAGAATATCACTCCCACCTTCCCCCCTTAAACACAAGAAAAAAACGGATTTGACTTTTCAACTGTCTGAATGGCTTTGAAATTGGCTGAGCAAAAACACTAAAACAGAAAGTTGATGGCTGGAAGGTTTGAATTAATCATATCCACGGGCAAAGCTCTGGGCAACCCTCCAGACCATCGTTTTTCAGCCTGCCAAGCCATTACAGAAGGGGAAAAACCATATGCAAATCAGGCTTGGTCCTACCCCAAAAGGGGCAGTCCAGCCCGAACTGCTAGGTCACTTTCCTTCTGCACGAGACCACAAGCATCCCCAGACATGTTTCAGCCTTGTTGGGCGTCATCAGTGAGGAGTAGCTTGGGTCTCTAGGCCCGGCAGACTCGGGACCCACGTCTGGGCATACCCGTCCCACTCGGGGTGACTATACCAAAACAGAAAGTTGATGGCTGGAAGGTTTGAATTAATCATATCCACGGGCAAAGCTCTGGGCAACCCTCCAGACCATTGTTTTTCAGCCTGCCAAGCCATTACAGAAGGGGAAAAACCATATGCAAATCAGGCTTGGTCCTACCCCAAAAGGGGCAGTCCAGCCCGAACTGCTAGGTCACTTCCCTTCTGCACGAGACCACAAGCATCCCCAGACATGTTTCAGCCTTGTTGGGCGTCATCAGTGAGGAGTAGCTTGGGTCTCTAGGCCCGGCAGACTCGGGACCCACGTCTGGGCATACACGTCCCACTCGGGGTGACTATACCAAAACAGAAAGTTGATGGCTGGAAGGTTTGAATTAATCATATCCACGGGCAAAGCTCTGGGCAACCCTCCAGACCATCGTTTATCAGCCTGCCAAGCCATTACAGAAGGGGAAAAACCATATGCAAATCAGGCTTGGTCATACCCCAAAAGGGGCAGTCCAGCCCGAACTGCTAGGTCACTTCCCTTCTGCACGAGACCACAAGCATCCCCAGACATGTTTCAGCCTTGTTGGGCGTCATCAGTGAGGAGTAGCTTGGGTCTCTAGGCCCGGCAGACTCGGGACCCACGTCTGGGCATACCCGTCCCACTCGGGGTGACTATACCAAAACAGAAAGTTGATGGCTGGAAGGTTTGAATTAATCATATCCACGGGCAAAGCTCTGGGCAACCCTCCAGACCATCGTTTTTCAGCCTGCCAAGCCTAACAGCCTAATTCATGGAATTATTTGCGTGAAAAATGCAGATTTGCGCGCCTTTCTGCCAGAAAATCCCCATACTTCAAACAGATTTTCGAGCAGAAAGGCCCGCACATATGCGTTCTTCACGCAAATAATTTCATGAATGAGGCACTCTGTGTTCAAAAATGCTTAAATTATTATAAATTCCTACAGGAGCCGCTTTGGACAGATGCAAGCAATCACAAGCAATGATTTAATCAAAAGAAAACAATTGGAATCTCAAAGGAAAAGTGGGAAATAATTTAAAGACCATTCACACATGTAAAACATTTGCAAAATGTAAATTCGTGGCAAGCCTTTACTATGCGATTAAAAGGGGTCAACCGCACTGGTTGTTGGGTATCAGTGGGAATTGGAATTTCGTTTCTATCTTTAAAACTGAGGGAGTTATAGAGGTTTTAGTGAGAGGTGTTTTTCAGAAATAAAAGACACGAATTAGGACAAAAACTTCAGTTTAAAATCAGAAAATATGGGTTATGCTTTTACTCAAGACTAGAGCATGCAGGCTAGACAACCAGGTTGGGACAAAGTAAGCTCTGAGACTGATTCATGACTTCAGTAACAGGTCCCCAGCGCCTTCCCCGATGGAGCCAGTCCAAACACTCGAAGTGGGATTTATGGATAAGAGTTACACAAATAAAAATGACTATGAAAATGACGCTTTAGCAAATAGACAGGGTAGGATAGCACTAAAGATTTTGACAATGTCACTGGTTATGAAAGTAAGGATAGTTCAGAGATTGGGGTGGAACAAGATAAAGCAAGGTGTACAATAGCTCTCTAGCGTCCTGTTAATACTCACAATCCACTGGGATTTAAGATTATTGGCCCGTCAAGATTCTGGTCAATGGATCGGGTCTATCAAGGAAGGACCGCCCATCAGGCGCGGGACAGGATCAGCTAGGCCGGTCGCCTGAACTGCACGGGATCTGCTTTTCTTGTTTCTGGATATTTCAGATCAGCGGGATGGCGAGTTCATCAGGCAACCCTGATGGTAGCAAGCCAGATAGTTTCAGAATGCTTTCCCACACCACAGCGCTTCACTGGGTTGTAAGGATTAGTTGAGGATTGTGGCCTAGCTGACAATGCTTCAGCTACTGCGTGTCCTGGTCCTTGGCATCTGGATCTGGAAGGATGTTAAAGGCTGGATGTTGAATGCTGGAACAAAGTGCTTCGCTGGAATCTGAAGCGAGACCTCTTATGTGTTGTCAGATGTCTCTATTTATCCTTTCAAATGACATCACAAAAATGGGTGTATGGGCCGGCTTAACTAAACTTGCCTCTGTGAACTGGGATTGGATCAGAGCCTCGTCGCCGCCTTGCATCCGAGTGATTGGATCAAAGACAGATGATGTCAAGTTTCTGGTTTGGTTTTTACAATCCTTAGAAACCTCCCCTAGCCACTAGTATCACAATCGAATTTTGTCCTAAATACATATTCATACATTTGTAACCTCTATGAAAATTACATACAAGGATTACATATTTTATGGAGTATCGGTTCCTCAAAATCCCACACCTGTGAGACCTTTTTTGCCTTTTTGCCGCATTTTGTCCATTTCGCCATGAAAACATTTTCCAAACTTTCTCCAACTTTCCACAAATATGCGTGTTTACCATAGGAATGTGTGTGCAAAGTTTAACAATTCTAGCATAAATACAGTTCCCATAAAACCACATATATTGCCATTCCTGTTCAGAATATGCTACACAGTTCCACCACGTTTTGAAACGTAGGGCCAAAAATTGAATTAACAACTCTGCCCTTTTGATAATTTTCACCACTTCTGATAGCGAGTTATAAGTCTCTAAAAAATGTTTATTCCATATTCTTAGCAGCAAATGGTCCACCTTTTGTCTGTCTCTGGAGGCAAGGAGCCCCCACCTTTGGGATTTCCTTCAAGGAGCAGCCCCCGCCTTTGGGATTTCCTTCTGCAAGCCTAGTTTAGGACCTTTTCACACGTCCATTTCGTGGCCTGGAGAATCTGTCATTGTTCAGTCCTTGGCAGCAGACACAAGTCTGGCCTACCCCACAATTATCATGTGTCAGTGAGCATCTGCTGAGAGGAATGCCCTCCCCTTGGGTGGAAACCTGTTTTTCAACCTCTTGCAGGCCCTGCCAGCTTAAAACAAACTTGTTGCATCAGATGACATAGATAAATTACATTCTTAGATTTAAACCTGTGGGATCAAAACAACTGAGTTCCGTGTTCCTTTCATCAACACTCCTTTTATATTTGCTAATCCGGCAGATCTTTAGTTTTAGAGAACTTTAAAATTTGATCAGGAGAGCCCATTTGACAGGGGCTATCACTCACAGGTAGCCCAGTGCGGCTGCACACGGATTGTTGACAGGGGCTGTCTTTCACAGGCAAAACAGTTTTGCTGAGAAGCTGTATTGCTCTTCACATTTCATGACCTTGTACATTCACAGTGCTTCATTAGATTAACTGAATTTGAGCGCCAAGCAAGATTTTGAGTGTTGGAAAGTGTTATGTACAGGCATTTTGAAGTTTCAGCAGCAAAGTAAATGTCATTTACAGGCAAATTTTGGGAGTTTCACTTGCAAAGCGCTGCTTCTCCCTCTGCACTCTATGTTTACTTGTCATGGAGCCCACTGGCACTTTTTCTGCAGCATGTGCTCTGTTCCACCACACATGTACCATGGGTGGTAGGTTGTGCAGCCATCTTTTTGTGTGTTGAAAAACGCGGTTTTGGAGGTTTTTGGCGTGCACAAGGGTTTTGCCGCCATTTTGCTGTTTCCCGCACCACAGATAGCAGAGTGCGGCCGCATAGTATAGCAGAGTGGGTCAATACATCCCACAGTACCACTTTGCAAATACCCTGGTCACTAACCACGCCAGAAGTTATGCAGCTAATGATCGCACATTTCCATTGATTATTTTTAACAAATCGCATAAAGCTCATCTGCCATTACCTTGTTCTCTAAACATCCTACGTAATGCATTTAATAATTGTTTTCTTTACTAAAAAGATGCATACTTAATTCACATGGATATGATATGCCCTAGTCATGCATTCATTTGAGAGTTTATTTCGGTAAGACATAGCATACCATATAAACACAAATTAACAATCATTGGGGGGTGCTCGAGAGCCCGAGCAAGATGGTGGCGGGGTGACGGAGCTCCAATGCAGACGAGCTCTCATACCGCAATATATCCCGTGTAATCCGAACACAGACACAATATGAGGCCAGAATCCTGCAGCGGAAGCAGTGAGGGAATGAATGCCCGCAGGACTACTTGTTAGCTGACCTCATTGCTGAGCTGTTGGTGGTGGTGGAGATCCCGGGGTCCTGTGGCTGCGGTGTCCGGCCTGCCTTCCAGCCGTGACTTCCTACGGCGATGGACTGGGATGGCCCACATATGATAACTGTGTCGGAGGGGAGCGGAGGCTTGGGGGAGTGCGGCGACCGGACGGTAGGTGGCCTGCTCAAACTTTAAGGTGCCTGGGGCTGTGGGTGTTGGTGCAAGGCACAAATGGACATTTTGGCCATTACCTGCTGTCTTAGGTGCCTGCGGGGCACCGTGGGTACAGCGGGGGCCCAGAGACCGCATTGATGATGCCAGGAACTGCCAGGATGGAGCGCTGACGCCTCCCACAACCCGACCCGCATAGACACTGAAATGCATCACTGACGGCCCACCGCCGACCCAGTTCGCAGGTGAGCCGTTGACGGCAGGAGCAGCAACGCGGCTGCCTGTGCAGAGACTAATACAGCATAGCGTATAGGCAGGAGGGGGAATGAGCCGTGTGACTCTGGGCCCCAGCCTCTTGTCAGGAGTTGGCCCCAGGTGACCACATAATCACACTGTGCTTCAGGGGTTGGCTCCCCGCCAAGGACCCAAGGAACCATTACTGGGAGATGCTGTGGCCTTAAGTAGGCAGGCCAGGTGGAACAGTGCAGACATATGGGTTGGCAAACCGGCAGAGGGGTATGTACATGGATGTCTGGTCCCAGCAGGGCGAGGACTATGACCGCAAGAGTGGCCCCTAGCAGACCAATAGTAGACGCTTGATTCCGCCAAGCTGCCCTCCCGGAGCAGCCACCTGTGCGGACATGACAGGGGCTGTCAGTGCTAAGGGGTTGCCCGCTGAAGCCGCCTATATACCTCGAGGCCAGTCCACTGGTCAGACTGAACGGTGCAGCTGAAGAAGCCTGGACCAACTTGACTGGCATGCTACGGTTGGCTATGGGCCCCATCTTCAACAGCATCACGGATATTGACACAACTGGTACACAGCTGCACCGCTTTTCCCAGAGACAGTCCATGATGGAGATCCAACTCCAGAACCAGCTGCAGGCAATTCTCCTGGACATGAAGACTATTGGACAGAGAACCCAAGAAACAAACAATGCTGTCCAGGACATTAAACGCAACCTGCAAGATGTCCATACTCGACTCAGCACACAGGCAGACCGTACAACAGATAACGAACAGCACATCAGCTCGCTAGACGGCAGTGTCAACATGGACGCCACTGACATTGACGGTCTAATTAAGGAAGCACAACGCTTGGGTGCAAAAATGGAGCACCAAAAAAACAGGTCCCGACGGAACATCCTTGGTCTGGTAGGGCTTCCCTGAACACAGTGAGGAGACAAATCTAGAAGGCTACATCTATGGCTTTCTCCAAGAAAAACTGCAGATCTAGAACCCGAGAAACCTTATCATAGAGCAGGTGAACAAGGCCCCCGTCCCCAAGCCCGCTCCTGGTGTCATTACCATGCACCTATCAAATGTTCAACTCAGGCTGGCCATACTAAAGGCCTACCAGTCCGTGTGCACGTTGTGCGTGGAAGGAGCCGATGTCTGTATATTCAATTACTTTTCCATCAAGGTCTCTAAGCGCAGGAAAGGGTTCAACCCCATATTTGATGCTCTGAAAGGCACTGATTACAGATACTATCTAAAGTTCCCGCACGTCTAGTGTATTCTACTGAATAAACAATTGCACTCATTCGATGACCCAGAAGCGGCTTGGCGCTTCCTAAGGTAACGGAAGTTGGTCTCCCCTTAGCTGAGCGCATGTCATCTCCACCTCGCAGTGCCGGTTTTGACCGCGAGGACGCTGGAAGCAAGCAGGCAAACACCTGGCGGGCCTTGAATGCAACAATGAATCAAAAATGAAGTGAGGATTGCTGTAGACTCAAGCTCGGGATCTCTTTCATGGACCAGAGACTACCCTGTTAAGGGTGCATCTTCCTGGGACCACTGCTTTCAGGGAGGACATGCCAATTCTCTGCTGACCGCTAGCAGGGCACCTGGAATGCTACAACACAGCAAAGTCTCTGTCCTCTGTGTCTCCAACATCGGGTAGAGTTGGTTGACATCCTACATACGGGATGATGCACAATGCATCACCTGTCAGCCTGGGCTCATCCACCCCACTGTTGGTTTTGTGTTTTATGTTATTTGTTTGGATATTGACTTTGGTTTTCAACAGTGTCAGTGTCCCCCGGACAGGGACGTTGGTATGCATGGGGAGCGGCGAGATGCCGCTGATCCTTCCCACGCAGCTCCACACATGGGCTTTTTCTATTCTGTATTGGGACTACAGTTCCTCAATCCCAATGTTTTATTGGTTGCATATGATTTGGGGTGCTATGTCAATACCTTCCAAGTCGTTTCTTGGAGATGCGCATAGGTATGGCAGATTTGTGCTTCTGAGGCTCACCAATGCAGGATTCCATCGTGGGAACCAGATCCTGCTGAGCCTAAGTAGAGCCAAAGAGACCTTCCCTGCGGGAGACATGCTTTTGGGAGCTTATTTTATGACCCAGCACCCGTAAAGAAATAAAGTCCTCAATCAGAATAATACTATGAGATAAGGACATCACTGAGTCGCTAGAGGGGAAACAAGAGGATAGTTGACTGGTACCTAGGCATGAAAGAGGACAGCGAAGTACAACATATCTAGTTGTGTTGGCAACATTAGCAAGGAAAGTTAAGCATCCTGCCAAGGGAATTCCTCCAATAAACCAGGGTGAAAGAAGCGACCAGGGAGGAAGAATTTTCTGTATGTTACTCTTATGATGTTCTAATTGCCCCTGATGAATGTCTGGCATTGAGGCCGAAAGGAATGAAACTTGTACAAGTTGGGCTATCACCACAAGCATATTCACGAGATCACTTTAAAGTATAATAGACGCCATTTTGTGAATCCGACTTCTTGATTTTATGGTTATTCACACATGCGAACATTTTTGTTTGTAAGATTTTATGAATGTTTTTATATTTTGTGTGAGCATTTGAGGTATATTAGTTTGTGTAATATATTAAAACTGCTTATGTATAGTTAGTGAATTGAGGGTCTGTTATTCTTTAAGACTCTAGAGATCCCCTGGGGACTTCGAAGGTATTGACATTGGACACATACCAAGATACCTTCCTTTTGGTTGTAGAATCAACAGTGGTGCCCACTCAGTAGGAAGGCATCGTGTTCACAGTGGAAGTACCGTTGTGACATGTGCATATGGTTTGGGGTGTTCATGTTTGTTTCAGGGTATAATCCTCCATATGTTTATGTTTATTGAATTTATATAGTGCTTTAAGCCAAAGTGCTTTACAATATAACAACAGGTACAAAAGTGAGTGAAGCATATTTACAAACATGAACAGGTCATTAGAACAATAAGTAGAACTATTTACAAGGGGGGGAGGGTGGGGGAGGGTAGAGGAGGGGGTAGGTGAAGGGAGTTACAGTGTAGGATTTGAGGTTGGGGGAGGGAAGGGGATAGGGAAAGGGAAGGGGGAGTGATCTGGTGTCCTCATTGCCCTTAAGTAGTATTTGTTACCAATTTAAGGTCAGAGGGGAAGGAGAGAGGATGGGGAAATGAGGGGGGGGAAAGGGTAGGAGGGTAGGGGTAGGGAAGGGAAGTGGGGTGGGGAGTGAAGAAGATGGGCTTTCAGGGCAACCATATGTATCTTCGATAACACTGTGGCCCTCATTACAACCCAGGCGTTAAGGGGTGAACGGCGCCGTAAAAGGTGGCGGCGCCGTTAAACCCTTAACGCCTGATTATGAGGTCCCTTTGCGTGTGGCAATTTAACGCCTGCTTTTAGCAGGCGTTAAAAAACCAACCCGCAAAGGGACCTTGGTGCTAATTACGGTGCCACAATTTGCGGCACCGTACTTAGCACCTTCCCCATTCCCATTGAGCCCTATGGGGCAAAAATGGGAATGGGGAAGGGCCATGGCGGCATGGGGAATTACCGCCCCGCCAACCTCGGAATGGGGCGGTAATTCCCCATTCCGCCATGGCGGAGTCGGTAAGTTACCGGCATGGACCATGGTGCTATTAGCACCATGGTCCAACGCCTGGGTCGTAATGAGGGCCTGTGAGTACGGATCAAGGCAAGGACTTCAGACAGTGAACCCATGGAGGGTGGGTCCCCCCGGAAACTGGGATGACATCCCTTACATGCATTACCCTTAATAACTAAGGGCTGGGTCACCCCATAAAAAGGAAACGAATGTTCAATTAGATGCGCGATATGCAAGGGGACATTATTTTTCTACAGGAAACCCATGTCAATGCGACAGAGTCTGAGAAGCAGGCCGGGGGTGGTTCAGGGCAGCTGTGCATTCTCCATGTCAGAGGAAAAGAAATGCATCCATTTTAATACATAAGCGGGTTCCCTTCCGTGTTCTTAACACACTTACAGATGGGGGAGGCAGATATGTCCTGGTGCAGGGCCGCATACAACACCAGCTCATCACCCTTTTCAAGATATAGATATATTTTTATTTTTTATTTGTATATATTTCGGAAGAATCATTACACAACATATTATTTAATTTAACATTTGAGTTTAAAAATCACAAGTTCATTATTCATAGACTGTTCATAAAAAAACTTTGCAGCTTCATAAGGAGTACTTTCTGGAGTAGGATCATCGGGGTACTCGCAGGAAAATTACTCTCAGGAAGTTAACAGTGCGGCCCATACAGCGAGCTTAAAATTTCATTGAATAACATAAAGGTACATAAAGTGCATAAAATTACATAAAATGTATGCAAAATCAAATAAAATTGCATTACTTAGCATATCATTGTATAGAGCACAAAAACACATCTAAAGTAATAAAGTAATAATAATGAATGCGTTGCTCAATATATATGGACCTACGGCTTACACACCATCCTTCTTCAGGCAAGTCTTCATGGAGTGCGCAAGATACATGGGAGCTATGACACTAGTCGGGGGGATTTAAATGTAGCCTTTGCTCTATCATTGGACTGACAGAATACATCTACAACCCCAGAACTTAACCTGCGCTAGCTCACCATCCTACAGTCTCTTTTGGTAGAGCTTAGACTTACGGATGCCTGGCGAATCACGCATGAAAACGCATGAAAAACAAAGAGATTAAACCTTCTACTCCAATAGGCATTGCAGCTACTCCAGGATAGATTACTGGTTGCTTCCCTCTAACGCCACCTATTTGATTTGCAGGTGCGACATACTGGCCTCAACCTTCTCGGATCACGCGCTGGTGCTATTGCGTATCGACCTGCCATAGGTCCCTCGCAGGAGACCGCCGTGGCGTCTTAACTTGAGGGCTCTGCAATACCCAGATCTTCTTGAAACATTTGGAGGGTGATACTGATATGTTCTGGCAAACCAATGTGTCCTCGGACTACCCTTCACTGAACTGCTGTAACGCATACAATGCATTCATACGAGGGCAATGCATTTCAAGATGGTCACATAAACTAAACTAAAAACATGGGGGGAACGGGAAGAAAAACTGAGGTCCAACATATTGACCATTGAGAAACAACATTAACGTACATACGACCCCCATAAATACACAAAGCTCATTGGGCTCCGAACAGAGCTGAAGCGGGTAACCTCCTACTGTGCCCAGAAATTCTTTACCAGCTGGTCGCAAGGGAGATATGCCTCTACACCTTATGGCGCTCACTCTGCGCAACAGACAGGCATCACAAATTATCGACTCTTTTTGTAATAAAGATGGGAATCTACTTATTGGAAACGAGAATATTAATGTTTGCACAGTTTTATGGAATGCTGTATGCAAAACCAGATCCAATTGATCCTTATCATATCAGCAAATTCCTGGCAAACGTCAAGCTTCCTTTCGCTGGGAATATCCCAAGTGAGAAACTTGCTTCTCTGCTTAACTCATCAGAAGTGCTTTGGGCAATCAAATCCCTGACGGAGGGCAAAGCAGCCGGCCCTGATGGACTTCCCATTGACTTCTATTAAGCTCTAGCAGACCGTCTAGCACCTACAACCAAGTCTGTGTTCACAGGCGCTGGGACCAGTGGTCAACTACCACGCTTTATGCTGGTGGCCAACATTGTAGGATTTCACAAGAAGGGGCGTGACCCCGGGGAATGTGGGTTCTACTGACACATCTCCTTGATCTAGGTTGATGCAAACATTCTGGAGAAATGCATTGAGGGACTAATCCCGCTCCTCATCCATAGAGACCAAACGGGCTTAATTCATGGCAGACATTCTGCCGACAACGTCTGCCGGCTGCTGCATGTTATTGCAGGGGGACAGACCCCGAGGAGGGAATCTCAACACTAGACGCCAAGAAGGCATTTGTTAAAGTCCAATTGGACTTTATGTTTCGAGTGCTAGACTCATATGGGTTCCCGGCTGAGTACATCAAACTAGTAAGACTTTTGTACATTGACCCGATGGCCTCTGTGGCAAATAATGGTGTTATGTCCTCCTGTGTCGGTGCATACTTTCGCCTTCAAGTGTTGTTCACCTCCTGCTCATTTACCGTCCTCCAGGACCGATAGGTCGTTTTGGGATAGACTTTGTCGATCTCGTAGCTGATTTAAATTTGCAGGATACCAATCTTGTGATACTAGGTGATTTTAACTTACATTTCAATCTATCTAGATCAGATGAACTCAATTCCTTCTTTGATAGCCTTTCTGACCTTCATTTCGGTCAACTGATTCAAGCCCCTACCCACCTCCATGGTAATATCCTTGACCTGGTATTTGCCAAAGATACACTAGTCACATGCTCATTTCAGCCAGTCCCCCCCGTAAGGTTCTCCCCTCTAAGACGCTCCTCCGCTCTTGGCGTTCTGTTGATCCTAAGGCACTCAGTGCTCATATAGTCTCCAATTGTACTTCTCTGGGACCTTTATCACTATCTACACTTTCACAGTCATTGACGGCTGCCGCCAACTGCCTTGCTCGCCGACTTCCGTCCTAGCCCTGGTTTTCTGATCTACTAAAGAATGCTCGTCTCCAACTTAGACAAGCCGAACTTAAGTGGCGGATTAACTACAATCCGGCGCTTAGAGACCTATACAAGATCAGTCTCTCTACCTATCTAGCTAATGTTAAACTTGCTAAATCCACGTTTTTTGCTCAGAAAATTGAAAATGCTCTACTTAAGCCGAAAGCTCTATTCTCCATTGTTCACTCTCTTGCTTCCTCTGAATCGCTGACCTCTATGGTTAAGCCATCGCAGGAATTGTGCGATGATCTTGCATCCTTTTTCACCACTAAAATTGATGCGATTAGATCTAACATTGCTAAATCTCTGCTGACACTGCCTCCTGACACTACCAGCTATGTGACCCCCCCCCTACTGATTTTTCTTCCAGCTGGTCCACTTTCCCTCTGTTTACTGAGGTAGAAGTTTTGGCAGCTATATTAAAGATTAAATCTTCCTCCCCCAAGGATGCCATTCCTGCTACCATCATGAAAACGATCACGCCTGATATTTTGACTGAAATTACTGCAGCTATTAATAACTCCTGCCAATCCGGACTGGTCCCCCCCGAACTGAAATCCGCAAGAGTTATCCCTCTCCTCAAGAAGCCCTCTCTTGACCCTACTGTTCCTGCTAACTTCCGCCCCATCTCTTTACTCCCATTCCTGGCTAAACTTCTGGAATCTCTGGTCACGCCTCTTCTGTCTTCCTTCTTGGAATCCTCAAATATTTTCAACCATGCACAGGCAGGCTTTAGACTAGGGAGAAGGACGGAAAGTGTGCTTGTCTCAGTGCAAGACGATATGTCCAGACTAGTCGATGCGGGCGGAGTAGGGGCCTTGATCCTACTAGATTTGTCTGCCGCATTTGACACAGTGGACCACCCTATCCTTCTGTCACGTCTTGCACAAATTGGGATCTCCGGTCCGGTTCTTGCCTGGTTTCCTTCTTTTCTTTCAGATCGTACTCAGACTCTCGCTATTCCTCCCTTTCTCTCCGCTCCTTGTGCCCTTACCTGTGGTGTTCCTCAGGGATCCTCTCTCTCCCTGATTTTATTCAACATTTATATCTGGGCACTGGTTTGCCTTATGCGCTCTAATGGACTTTTATTCCTACGCTGATGACACCCAAATCCTGATCCAGCATGATCAGGATCAATCGGTGGTCTCAGCCTGTCTTCATAACTGCCTTAAAGCAGTCAGCACCTGGATGGACCAAAACTGGCTTAAGCTTCACGGCGACAAAACGGAAGTGATGCTGGTGGGCTGTCCTCCTAACCCTTCACTATGGACCCCCGCCTTTTGGCCTACATCGTTAGGTCCACTACCTTGTCCTGTTAACAAGGTAAAGAACTTGGGGGTTATTCTTTCTTCCTCCCTATCTATGTCAAATCAGGTCTCGGCGGTTTGCCAGTCCGCCCATCATCAAATCAGGGTTTTAAAGAGGGTCCTGCCCATGGTCCCGGAAGTCATACGCCCCCCCGTGGTGGCAGCACTGGTCCTCTCACAGCCGGACTACTGTAACTCCCTGTACTTATCCCAACCAACGGGCCTGCTCCAACGGCTCCAGCGTATGCAAAATCTGGTAGCCAGATTAGCCTCTGGCTCCCCGTATGGTGCCCATATCTCACCGGTGCTTCGCCGACTCCACTGGCTCCCTGTGGTACAGCGAGTTAAGTTTAAGTCACTGTGTATTGTTCACCGGGCAATCCATGGCCAAATTTTCCCGATATATTCCGGAATGTAACCTCCGCTCTTCTACAACCAACCTACTTACGGTCCCCAGGTTTAACCGGGAAAGACTTGGCAGCAGTCTTTTCTATTGCCGCGGCCAAGCTTTGGAACACCCTTCCATCATCGCCAAAATCTTCTGCTAATCATCTGGCTTTCAGGAAAGCTTTGAAAACCACTCTGTTCTAGCTTTCTGCCTATATTTTTTTCCTTAGGTCGCAGCTTCCACACCAGCGCCATGATGCCTAAGGGCGACCGTGCGCTTTACAAATGTAAAAAAAAGAAAAAAAAAAAGATGTCTTCTGCCCCCCTCTCCCTGTGCTCAGGTACACAACAAGGATGCCCCTTGACCCCCTTCCTACACGCCTTCACCATTGAGCCCCTGGCAGCAAAATTGCAGGCTGACCCTGTGTGGTCGGGCATATTGCAGAGTACGGAAGAACACTGGGTATCCCTTTTATGCAGATGATCTGCTAGTGTACATAATTAATTACAAGACCTCGCTCCCGAGACTGCATCAGGTATTACAAGATTTCGGTCCCATGGCCCGCTATTTCATCAACTGGGCGAAGTCAGAGGTTCTCCCATTGACACCTGACATTCCTTGGGACCTCGGAGGGGTGGCCCCCTTTAAACTCCAACTTCGCTATATCACATTTCTGGGTGTGAAAATCTTCTCTGTCCTGGCAGAGATATTAGGACTGAACTATTCCCCATTCCTACAGAAAATCAAACAGGACCTTCTTCGGTGGGACTCGGTTCTGCTATCCCTCCCCGGAAGGATAAACGCCTTCAAGATGAACTCTTTACCGAAATTGACCTTTCTGGCCATTATGCTCCCCTTTGCCCCGACGAGACACATTTTTTTTTCAAATTTAATTTTTATTGGTTTTTAGAGTAATACAAAGGCCTGACATCATGATGCGGGTGAACTGTGGAACTTCATATACAACAACATCACACTAGGTCCTTGTTCATAACTGGAGTATAACTTTCAACATAACCTAAAAATGCTATTTTCCCTTTCCCTCCCCCCACCCGCCCCAATACAGTGATATCGTTAATACGTTCTTTTTCTTTGATCAGTCTCTGCAATGAAGTTAGGTATCGTTATAACAGATTTGTGTCCATTGAGTGAGTTATTAAACGGTATCAACCATGTGTTCTGAGAGTGTATCATTAGGGTCTCACTGGTTCGGTATTTCATGCTTTAAGTTTGGATTATTAGCAGCTGTTGCCACTTTAACACCTGTGTCGCTCCTCTTTAATGCATCTTGTAGTGCCACTTCGTGAATTAGTGACTTGGTATGTGTTGGTCTACAAAATCCTGCCACAAAATGTCACACTGGGTAGATCTCGCATGTCGGCTTGCTGTAATCTTTTCCATCACATAAATGCTGGTTGCCACATTCACCCAATCTCTTTTACATGGGATTACCTCAGCCTTCCATTTAATGACCAGGCACGCTCTGGCTGCTAATAGAAAGGGGGTGTCCACACCAGTTGCTCTCATATATTAATCTTCATTTAGTTCTAATCCGAACAGTGTCAAAAGAGGTGTATATTCTCGCTGTATTTCTTCAATCTCCTTCATCCACCCCAGGACCTCGTCCCAATAGACCTTTATTTTGGGGCATTCCCACCACATATGCCAGTAGGTCGCAATCTGTCCGCACTGGCGCCAGCATACTGGGTTTACCGTCTGGTACATTTTGGAGAGTCTGTGGCGGTCATATTGCCACCTGTGGAGGAGTTTTATCGCGTGTAGCTTGTACTGGGAGGCTATTGACACTTTCGGGGTACTTGAGCATATTTAAGACCATAATTTGGTGGAGATCTCTGTTTGCATATAGGTTTCACATTTTTTCCTGAGCCTATCCGTGGAGCCTCTCCCTGCTTCTATCAAAGTTTTGTAATTGGGTGAGATTAACCATTTAGTGCTTGAGAGTGTGTCGGGAAGTTTTTCAAAAGGGGTAAGGTCCCTTTGGATCTTTGCTTTCCACAGGGCTCTTAACATTGTTCCTTTCAATTGTAGGAATTGGAAAACTTAGAGTCTCCCAATGTTTAGGGCCTCTTCAAGAACAGTGATCGAAATAAATGTCCCTTCCCTCCAGAGTTGGCCCACCCTCTCCAAGCCAGCTTCGAACCATGTTTGGAACTGTCCGTGTTCCGGAATAACTTCCCTTATTCCCGATGCCCAAATGTGGCTTAGTGGGGATAGCCAAGTCGTAATTTGTCGCATTTCTTGAGTATCCTTCCAGATTCTTATGCATTCCTGGAGTATCCTTCCCAAATAGTCCCTATTATCGGGTGTTCCCTTATCCTGCGTGTCAGTTTGTCTTTGGGGACCCAAAGCCATTCTGAGAGAGTGGCCGGTGCAGAGTGGTAGTTGTCAAGGGCAAGCCATTGCAGGTGTGTGTGGTTTCTGAGATGTGGTATTAGTACTCTAAGTTGTGTCGCCATGTAGTATTTTTCGAGATCAGGTAATCCCACGCCGCCTTTTTCTTTGGGCAGAGTAAGTACGTTGTACGCTATTCTTGATTTTTTGCCTTGCCATAGGAAGTGCAGAATTATTTTTTTGATTTCATTGAAGTATGTGTATAGGCGCGTTACAAATGCCATATCATATCATATGCTTTGGGGATTCTAATGGGTAGCATTTGAAAGGGGTATAGAAATCGCGGGAGGCATACCATTTTAATTGCATTGACTCTACCTATCCATGAGACTGTCAGGTTTCCCCACTTCTCCAAGTCCACAGGAAACTTTGTGAGTAATTGTGGGAAGTTAGCATCGTAAAGTGCACTTAGACGATTAGCCAGATTGATCCCCAAATATTTCAGCGTGGGCCCGCCGATGGTAAGTCCCAAGGTTGAATAGTTCTCCCTGTCATTTTGGGTGGGTTCATGGAGGGGGAACAGGATGGATTTACCGTAGTTAATTTTAAGACCGGAGGGACGGCCATATTGTTCAATCAAGTGTATCGCTCTGGGAATGGATTCTAATGGGTTTGTGATATATAACAAGAGGTCATCAGCATATAATGCTAGTTTATATTCCTGTTCATTGACCACAATCCCCTTGACGGATCGATCAGCTCTCATTTTTTGTGCCAGCGGTTCCAGTGATAGGGCAAAGAGAATTGCGGATAGGGGACAGCCTTGTCTTGTTCCTCTCATTAGGGGGAACCATCTCGAGTAATCTGAGTTAACGGATACCGAGGCTTTAGGAGATGTATAAAGTGCCTTCACCCCTTTTCTGAATCCCTCCCCAAGACCAACCTTGCTTAAGACTGCCTCCAAAAAACCCCACTCCACTCTATCAAATGCTCTCTGCATCAATAGAGAGGAGGACTGATTCCTCTCCTCTCTTCTTCTGTGATTCATTTATTAAGTGTGGGGTCTTTCGCATGGAAACTGATCCCTGGCGACCGATTATGAATCCTACTTGGTCTGGGTGTATGTGATGGGGCATATATATTTCTAAGCACGCTGCCAATATTCTGGCATATATTTTGGCGTCTATATTGAGTAATGAGATCGGCCGGTACGAGCCGCATTGTTTGGGGTCTCTGCCTGTTTTGGGTATTACTGAAATCAGGGCCTCTGAGAATGAATCTGGAGCCTTACCGGAGTCTAGGATGTCGTTAAATAGTTTTATTAAGAGGGGAAGCAATGGGGTTAGAAATGCCTTGTAGAGGCCGGCTGTGAAGCCATAATTTCCAGGGGCCTTTCCCACTGGTAGTCTCTTTACCGCTGCTACTATTTCCTCTCCGGTAATCGGGGCGTCCATTAAGTCCGCCTCGTCATCTGTTACGATTGGCATCATGATATTGGACAGATAAGTATCTATGTCACAGCCGTTTTGTGTTGCTTCCGAGTTATATAGCTGCTGGTAAAATTGGGCGAACGCCTCTGGGATGTCTGTGTCTCGAGCGTTCAGGGGATCCTCTGGGTTATTTTGTATTGATGTGACCCACCTTTCTTCCCTTTGCCCGCAAAGTCTGCTTGCTAATAAGGCATCAGCTTTATCTCCTTTCTCATAATATTTCTGCTTGAGAAGCTGTAGCTTCTTGACGACTCGGGCTTCCTCGAGGAGACGAAGTTCCTCTCTTTTCTGTCTTGATAAAAGGATTTTCTCTTCTCTGCGCTCTGTAGCCGTTCGGCCCGTCCAATCTAACTCTGCTATCTCGCCTCTTAATTTTTTCTCTATCAGGGATCTCTCTCTTTTTTTGTTTGTGCCTTCCCTAATCAAAACCCCTCACCAGGTGGCTTTCCCCGCATCCCAGACTGTTTTGATGGGTACTATTCCATCGTCATTCACCTTAATGTATTCCTCTATTTCAGTCGCCATCTCCGCATGGAAGGCAGGGTCTTTCCATAAGGAGTCGTTGCAGCGCCATTTCGTTCCTCTGTGGGGAAGTGCACCCAAATCCAATTCTGTGGAAACCATGTCGTGATCTGACCAGGTGATTGGTTCTATTTTTGCGCTTGCCATTACTGCCATAAATTCTTCCGAGATATAAATATAATCAATTTGTGTATATGTATCGTGAGGTGCGGAATAGAAAGTGTATCCCACAGTGTCTGGGTGCAGGGTACGCCATGTATCTCGCAGTCTATATGTTTGTATCATTCCCATTACCTCCTTTCTACCAGCATCGGCAGGTTCTGATGTAAAAGGGACTGCTGATTGTCTGTCCCTTGTAGCATCGGCCCATAAATTGAAGTCGCCTCCTACAATGCCATGGCCTTCTGCCTCCAGCATTATTTTGGATAGTGTTCACTGTATGAATCTGGCTTGGCCAGTGTTTGGGGCATAGTGTCGCTAACATGATCTTAAGGCCTCCAATGGTGCCCACCCGCAACATGACCCTGCCCCCCACATCTCTCCAGATCTTTGAAGTCGAGACTTTTTCTGATTAATATTCCCACCCCTGCTTTCTTCAAGGCTCCAGCGCCCCAGTATTCCAAACCCAGTCTGGGCGGTATCACCTTTCGTTCCTCTCCCTTGGCATAATTTGTCTCCTGCATATACAATATATCAATCCCTGACCTCTTGAATTCTCTTATCACCATGGACCTTTTTGTGGGGGATTTGAGCCCTTTGACATTGAGGGAGCAGATTCTCATGTGAGCACCCTTTGTTTTAGTGTCTGGTACCGCCATCACCCTACTATTGGTCGTTGCGCGCCTATTCGGGACTGTATAAAATCTGTGCTAGTTGTGTGATTGCAGAAATTAGTACTTATGTGGACGTACATCACTCTGGGCCCCCTCCCCTTCCCAACCCTCCTCCCTTCATCTCCACCCCTTTCCCCCTCCCCCCTGAGTAGCATCCGATCCATCTGGGTTAGTCGCACCCAGTCAGCCATGGACCACCAGTAAGGACCACACCTCGTTGGTCCTGCTTTTGATCTCCTCATAATAAACAATGAGCCTCCACCAACCCATATATCCTTGCATTGTGGAGCTATTTGAACGTTGTTGGTCGCCGAGTAGTCTGATGCGGCACGTGGACGAGAATTAGTTCCAGAAGTAGTCATCAGGTGCCCATATTGTTCGATGCCACTTTGGAGACGTTGCTGTTCGGTGAAGGGATCCGTGTTCCATGTCCCAAGAGGCATTTCTTTGTCTGAATTTTCAAGATCCTGGGATTTTCTGTCGCCTTGGGCCTTTGATCTTCCATTCTCTGTCTCTGTTCCGATTACCTTCGACTCCTGAGGGGCCGTCCTGTTCGCCAGTATTTCCACTATGCAGCTGTTAATTTCTTTTTCAGTTTTCAGCTTAATTGTGGTTCCTTCCCACTCAAAGGTCAGCGAAAAGGGATAACCCAATCTGTATCTGATTGCCTTGTCTTTTAGGAATCTAGTCAAAGGATGGCATTTCCTTCTCATGGCCAGAGTGAGGAGGAGAGATCCTGAAATATGGAGACCCTGGTTGTGCCCATGGTGATCTGAGTAGTGTTCCTTGCTTTTTCTAAGATTCGGGCCTTGTCTGCATAATTATGAAATCGGGCTAGTATTATCCTGGGTCATCCCGCTGCGCCTCCTGCACGGTGGAGTCGATCAAGTTTGTGCTCATCAACGAGTCGTCAACAAACATTAGTTTTAGGATTGTGTGTAGGGTTTTCTTTAGATCTTGTTCTGTTTCACCTTCTTTTTCCGGTATGCCGAAAACACGAATGTTATTGCGTCGTTCGCGATTTTCTAGGTCGTCAACCTTCAACCGGCATTCTTCCTCCCTCATCTCGATATTGTTGAGCCTCTTGTCCATTTTTGTTTCTAGTGTCGATAACGAGGTTTGATTGTGTTCCACTTCCTCAAGTCTTTCCTCCATTTTATCGATTCTCTGTGTTATTTTGTCGATCTTCCCACTTATGTCTGCCCGCATGCTCTTCAATTCAGAAAGCAGATCTGCAACATCAGACTTGGTGGCGGCTGCTTCAGGGCCAGAGGTCGCCATCTCGCTACTGGGATGAGGGGTAACCGGGGCGCGCTGAGTTCAAATTTGAAGAGTGCAAGTTTTTCTTTGGAGGTCATTAGCTCGGGGTGCAGGTTGAGTGGGAATGTGGCGTTCCATATGGTGTGTAGAGGTGTCGCCGTGTGTAGAGAACTGCAGCGTTTACTTCCTTGGGGTTCGTTGTTTCCTTCGTTATGTTCTTTACCTAGGTTTAATCTCACAGTGCCCTCACAAGGGGTATGTGTGGTTCAGGTGACCCTAGAATGATTCCAGGAACTAGTGGTCTTGCTTCTAATGTTGCTGTTAATGTCAGAAAGTTTAAATTTCTTTTTCCTGGTCCTAATCTGTGCCTTCTTTTACCCCTGGCAGTCCCGGTTGCCTCCTAGGTCTTATTTCTGGAGGGGGCTTGGAGTAGTAGCAGTGGTTTAGCTGGTAGAAGGAGGGTAGCAGTGTTGTACCTGCCTGGTTTCCAGGCGAGTGCACGTGAGGGTTCTGTTTTCAATCCGGTGTTGATTTGACGTGGATTTACATCTTTTTGAGGTGCTAGAGGTTGTGCCTGAGGATGGCTTCTCTTATGGGAAGGCCGAACACCGGGCCCCTTTGGGTCGTAGTTGTCCTCTGTGTGTGTGGCTCTCACTCTGATAGCGGACGTGATGCCTCAGTTCTCCTCTTTGTGATGTGTTACAGGAGGCTGTGTTGTAAAGGCTGGAGAGGGCGTGCACTCTCAGGCTCGTAATTGTGGAGCCCGTGAGGGCTCTGTGTTTCTGCTCCTGCTGTGAGGGACTCAATGCCAGTTATGTTGCAGCGGGAGGTGGGGGGAGTTTATCCCGACTGCTTGTGTCTCATGACTTGGCCCGTAATTGCGGGGCGCCGCAGGTCTGTGCCGCGGGACTCACCACGATGCGTGCCCCCGTCGGGTGTGATGTCTCGTGGAGGCGTTGGTTAACAGAGATCCACGGGGGTCCGTAGGGGTGTCGCTGAGGGGCGCTCCACAATACGGTCCCCGTTGGGGGTGAGGGCAGGGGACTACACGTTGATTGGCATGTCATCTGTGCGGTCCTGAGCGTCCTGGGATCTGGCCTCAGCTCATTACCCAATGGGGTCCGCCCAGCCGTGTCCGAGGGTATGCTGGTTCCTGACGGCCTCCGATGTGTAGACTGCTCCGGGATCACCGCCTACGCCTTTCGTTGGATGCGGTGCGTTCTCCGATGACAGCTGCCTCTCCCTGAACTGCGTAGTGCAGTCGGTGTCTTCAACGTGGCGCAGCTGCTCGCCACTGTCGGAGATACCTTTTCGGGATGACGGCAGCTCTGTTTCTCTTTGGATTTTTTCCCAGGAGGTGGGGGGGCCTCTCGGGTCGTATCTCCGGTTTTCACTGGTGGGGGGGTTCATACCGCATTCGGGGCCGTTGGTGCGGAGCTCACGTGGAGGTAGACCACATCCACGTGCCCCCTGGTGGCTAGTCCGAGACACATTTTTAAGGAACTAGATGTCCACATGCCCAAATCTGTCTGGAGGGTTAAGAAAGCACGGCCCAGCTCGAGGTCTTCCAGGCCTCCAAGATAGACGGTGGGCTAGAATTACTGGCGTGGAAAACTTATTATATGGCCGCTCAAGTGTGCTGTGCCAAACGGTGGCTTAACCCAGAAGACCCGACCAGCTGAAAAACTATGAACTATCCCTGTTGGCGTGGCTCATGCCATCTGAGGCTCTGGCAATTCCCCCAAATAGACTAGCTAGTGGGATTAAGCAACATCCAATAGTAGGGCCGACGCTCTTGCAATGGCACAGACTATGGGCGGTGCTAGGCTCGCCCATTTGGGACACACTAACCTGGATCAGCGCCAGAGTGCTCTTGTCGTATGGGCTGGATCACAAGCTGCATCCCTACCAGTATACGGCATGGCAGCACATTAGGGTGATGGATCTGTATGAAGAAGATTTCTCACTTAGCTTCCCGGAGGCTAGGCGGCTGCTTGGACTGGGGGAGTCAGACTGCCTCCAGTAAATTACCCTATTGTCAGTAATCTGCAAACATACCATAGAACAGACTCGACTGGCAGCACCAACGGTGGGCGAAATCGAAATGGGGCAGAACACAATGGCGTATCTGCACCTATGTAATTTCTATACAATATGTACCCCTAATAATGCTGGTCGTAACCATATTTTAGCAACCCAATGGTCCAGCAACCTTGGAACTGTGTTCGACCCAGGTGATCTATATGACCTTTTTGAAGCCATTCCGGCGGTCTTGTTCAGTAATTCAAACGGATGTACTATACGCTGAGCAAACTATTTAGGATGGGTCTCATACACTCTTCAATGTGGAGGATTGGTGCAAATCCTGTCGTCCTGCCTGCATATTGGGGCATGTTTGTGCATGATACACAGGCAGATTGCATGCATTGACGGGGTAGAAATCGAACTGGCACCCGGCCCAATGCTGTTTAGGGCACAGAGGGAGGATCGGCACACAGACCCTCCCCATCGCAAGCTCATATACTTAATGCTCTTTGCCACCCACAAAACCCTGATCCTCAATTGAAAAGCCAACAATCCACCCACTAAATCCATGTGGCGGGCATTGCTAGCAAGCTATGCTCCTTGGAACGCAGCAACTTCATGTGCCTCTCTAAGCCTGCACTGGCGGCATGCTGCTGGGAACTGGCTGGCCCATATATCTCAATACTTAACATGGGCATGCTCCAAGAGGGGACACCCACCAATTCTCTGACACATGGATGTGGGCGCGAGTGTGATGTGTGCAGAGTGATCAAGGGAGCCATACCCTACAAAGCTACTTCTAACCCAGGCTGCTTGTTTACCCCACTTTCATCGCTAACCCTGTCTGAGCTCCGACTCTGGGTGGTCTAGCCCCCCACCCCCAAGCTGTACATTTGTCGACTGTCACAGATAAGGGGGATAACGGACTAGTGAGCACCAAAGGCATGTATCAGGGTTGGATGTGACCTACCTGTTTCTGGGGTAGGGTCCAAGACCTTAGGATCAAAAGTTATATGGCTGTGTTCTATTAGTGTGATCGGACACACAAGACTTATGGAGGATCTATAGGTCTAGGGGAGGGTTGGGTGGGAAGTGGGAGTTTGGGAAGGGGGGGCGTTAGTTACTACTGCTATAGGTGTGGGCATTTTTGCTGCTTCTCTGCAGTAGGATGGTGTTCTGGCCGAGAGAACTGGAGCTATAATCGCACTGTGAATTAACTGTCTGCTGTTTCATCCGCCCACTTTCTGTAACAGGCTGTACTGGTTTGAAACTTAATAAGAAGATTGAAAAAAAAAGAAAATTACCAATAATTATATCCATAAATATATTAAACAGTTAAAATCATCATAACTTAAAAAAGAAACTATAAAATCATGAACAATCAGGTCTTAATAAAAAAAATGTTCTTAGAGACAGAGCATGCTTTAAAAACTTAAAAATGGCCCATCCCACCAAAACAGAATCTGCCCTTAACAAATAATGCAATGCAGGCGTGTAGCATCGAAAGTCACGGCCCTGCAGAACGGTTTTCAATGTTTGCTCTCTGATCACTGAAAAGGTGGGACGAAACAAAACAAAATGACCAAGTCTTCTTTAAGTGCCCCACATAGGGGACATGACTGGACCACACTGCCTTCCAACTGAACCGACATCACGGCTGGCACCTGTATGCAATTAAAAACAAGCTCTTGAAACAGGAAATCGCTGGGACAGGTGGTTAGCTTGGCTCTGATATATATTTTTTTAAACCATGTTTTATTGATTTTGCAGTATACAAACAATTTATCAACCACCCCCCCAACTCCCTGTTCAATCCCCCGCCCTTCCTCAGTGGTATTGGTTGAATCTTCATCCGGGGTGCGAAACGTTTTTACAAAATGTCTAGTATTCTAACATTGTGCAGGCACCATTGTAGCATACAGTCACTTTGCAGTTATTCTAGGATTTGCCCCCAGTCTTTTCGGAAAGGCTTCGGTGTTCCCTGAAGTTTATATGTCATCCATTCGAGCAAGACCAATCGCCAGACTTTCTGTAGCCATTCGTACAGCGTGGGTGGGGATTTTTGTTTCCAGCGTTGGGCAATTGTCAGCCAGGCCGCTATTACCAAGATCATCACTCCCCTTTTTTTGTGGTTTTGTGTGGGGCTCCTGGCCTGGTTCCCACATCCCCACCATCCATACCCTATCCCGCAATTGATCTGTTCCCTGCACCATTTTGGCCACTTAGGATTTCACTTCTCCCCAGAACTGCTGGAGAAGCGGGCAGCTTCATCATATATGCCTCCAGTCACCTTTTGTGGGGCATCCTTGCCAGCACATGTCGGGAGTGGACGGATACTTTGTGAGGAGTCTCTCTGGGGTGTAGTGCCATTGCAGTATACGTTTCTGCCACATCACTCTAACCTGCATTGAGCGTGTTAGCTTGGGGCCTATGTTCCATAGATTTTCCCATTGTTTGCTCATGAGTGGTTTGCTCATGAGTGGTTCGCCTAGAGTTCTTTCCCAGCGCTTCATATAGTTCCATTGTATTTCTTCCCCTTGATCGTTGAGGAATTTGTAGAGATTTGAGACTATCCTTTTTGTGCCCTATCTGTTGTCATATAGGTTTCGAACAGTGTTAGCTGTCTTCTGGCAACTTCTCGAATGGGGGCAGGGGAGGGTTGATCCAATGTTTTAGTTGGGTATATTCGTCCCTGTCCTTTATCCCCAATGACTACTTGCATTCCTGTAGCGTCATAACTGTTTGATCACTGTACATGTACATGACCCGTGGTTTCCCCAACTCCTCCCACCTCCCCCGATTAGTGGATAATTGTCATGAACTTCAGTTCACGCCCCTTTTGGACCTCCTGGTCCTTGTCTCAACGGGGCTTACATTCCGTACTACTTCCAACATGGCCGTCCAGAGCCGAAGCCCTTACTCGCTCCATGCACTGAACGCGACTTGATCTATTTATAGACCTCGCCTTTCGCGGCTCCGCGCATCTCAATGCTATTGCTGAGTAGCCCCAGACGTGTGTTCGTAGTTCGCGGTATTGTTTCCATTGTCCTAGTGCTATTACCCGCTCCTGACCCTTTCCCCCTTCCTGATTCCGAGCATTACTAGCCTTTCCCAGACTCCCGGATTCCTGGACTCCGTGCTCCCGGAACTAAACGCAACCTGGAACCAGACGAGACTCGAGCAGCGCTGTTCAAGACCAGAAGCGTTCGCAAGAAGGCAGCGATCGAAGACACCGGCAAACATCAGACCCAGGTGAGAAGGGGGGAACTCCTTGACAGTTTGAGACGCCACCCGATCGAACCTAAAGACGAGATGGAAGCCGCCGTACAGGACTTAATGCGACGCATGCAAGAGTTATCAACCGAGGTTCAAAATCTTGAGGCGGAAAACGCCCCGCTCAAACAATTGGTCTTATCCCGGGATTCTGCTACAAAGGAGGGTGTCCTGTTGGGCGGAATTGTTGACAAGTATGATGGTTCGGCAAAAACACTTCGCGGATTCCTGGATTCATGCCTGGTCCACTTTACCTTCAAGCCCTATTATTTCTTGACTCCTAGGGCTAAGGTGGGTTTCATCATTTCCCACCTTTCCGGCAACGCCTTAACTTGGGCAACATCCTTTGTTAACTCCGGCGATGCCCTCCTAGACGACTATGATGGGTTCATACAGGCCCTTAAAGGCATTTTTGACCGTCCAGGGCTGGTCTATACCGCCCAAGAACGCTTGCTGGACTTTCAACAGGGCTCCCAAGATATGCTCACTTATGTGACCAGATTTAAACAATTGGCTAAGGAAGCAGAGTGGTCCTCTGAGGCTAGTTTTACCCTGTTCAGGAGAGGCCTGAACGATGAGATCAAGGATGAACTGGCTAGGGTGGCCAGACCAAATTCATTCCAAGCACTAATGGACCTGGCCTTGAAAATAGACTTTCGCATCCAGGAAAGGAAGGCTGAAAGGAGGAAATCCAAGGGAAATCCACCCAAGACCTCCTTTGAGAGCACAGCCAGAACGGACGCAAACCCAAGTCCAGCCCCAGAACCTGAACCCATGTAAATTGGAGCCTTTCGTGGGCCCATATCACCTCAAGAAAGATTGAGAAGGATCCATACGGGTTTGTGTATGTATTGTGCTTCAGACAAACATTTGGTCAGGGAATGTCCTCTGGCACCTCCTCGGCGTTCGGGAAACGCCAGCTCCCGATCTTAAATGGAGCAGAGATTCGGGAGAGAGATGTTTGCTCCACATCAATTCCATCCTTGAACTCTCCTGGATAAAACAGTTTGGTGATACTACAGACCTTCTTGTCGCCCTCCAAAGACAAGCCTTATCCGATTCTGGCCTTGGTGGACTGCGGAGCTATGGGAATATTCATTGATCAAGACTGGGTTGTTAATCATCATATTCCGTACGAGACACGAAACACCATGCAGCCGGTAGAAGCAATTGACGGAAGACCCCTCTCTTCAGGACCCATAAGCCTGCAGACTAAATAGATCCAACTTTCCATAAACCATCATCAAGAGCGGATTACATTCGGCATCATTAAATCAGCCCATTACCCCATGGTTTTGGGAATGCCCTGGTTACAAAAGCACAATCCGTATATCAATTGGACAGCAGGATCATTATTCCTGGGCTCAGAGTTCTGTATGTCCCACTGTCTATCCCTGGACCCCTCCTCGATAACTTCTAAAGAACCACCAAGAGACCAAGAAACATCACTCATGGTTTCCAATATCATACACGTTCCAGAGGCCTATCAGGGATATGCTGATGTATTTTCTACTGCCATAGTCCAAGCCTTACCCCCTCAGAGGCCCGAAGACTGTGCTATAGATACGGATCCCTCAGCTGTAATTCCCTTTGGCAGAATGTTAATTCTTTCCGAACCTGAGAAAAAGGCCCTTCGGGAATACCTAGACACTAATCTTGAAAACGGCACCATAAGAACCTCGAAATCTCCAGCGGGTGCCTCTTTGTTCTTCGTTCCCAAGAAGGATACCAAGGAACTCAGACCTTGCCTCGACTATCGAGGCTTAAATCAATGCACCCTCAAAGATCGGTACCCACTGCCCCTGATCTCGGATATCCTGGAAGCTGTGAGAGGAGCCGTAATATTCACCAAATTGGATCTCAGGGTTGCCTACCATTTGATCCGTATCCGGGAAGGAGACGAGTGAAAGACCACCTTTAGAACACCCTTTGGCCACTACGAGTACCTGGTCATGCCCTTTGGACTAGCCAATGCCCCAGCAGTATTCCAACGTTTTATGGATAGGGTGTTCTCTGATATGTTGTTTCTCTTCGTCATTGTCTATCTGGACGACATATTGATTTTTTCCAAGGACCCTCTGAAGCATGAAGGACATGTTAAGGCAGTTCTACAAAGACTCCGGGAACATCACCTCTTAGCCAAGCCTGAAAAATGTTTGTTTCACGTTACCTCTGTGCACTATCTGGGATTTATCCTCAGTCCAGAGGGGATTGGCATGGACCCTTCAAAAGTAAAGGCCATTCTCGCCTGGCCTACTCCCACGTCCGTGAAGCAAATCCAGTCCTTCCTAGGACTAGCCAATTTCTACCGAAAGTTCATAGCCACCTTTTCTGAGATTGTACAGCCTAAAGTGGCTCTGCTAAAGAAGGATACCCCATTTGTCTGGTCAGCATTACAAGAAGCTGCATTCCAGCGTTTGAAGACCGAGTTCACATAAGCTCCCATTTTGGCTCAACCTGATACAAGTCGACCCTTTTTAGTGGAAACGGATGCCTCTAATTACGCTATAGGAGCAGTGTTGAAGCAGAAAATGGAGGACGATTTGGAACACCCCGTTGCTTATCTTTCAAGAACCTTAACTCCTAGTGAAACACATTACTCCATCCTGGAAAAGGAACTCTTAGCCATTCGCCAAGCCTTCACTGAATGGAGACACCTACTTCTGGGAGCCAGCCATCCTGTCCAAGTCTGTACCGATCATCGAAACCTCCAGATTCTACAGTCACTGGAGTGGAGGAACAGTCGTCAGGCACGTTGGGCCTACTATTTTGCACAGTATCAGTTCCACATTACTCATGTCCCTGGATCACAGAACCTGATCGCTGACGCCTTGTCTCGCCATCCTGACTACGTGACCACTGAAGATAAGGCATTTCCTAAAATGTTTTCTCCCACAATCTTCGTAGCCCAAGCAGTTGATCTCCTGGAAGAAGTCCGATCGCAAACCCAATCCTCGGAAATATGGAAGGACATTTCATCAAGAAATCACTGGAAATTAAGAGCCAAGGAAGGCTACTTATTCAAGGACAATGCACTACTCATTCCTACACTACAGCAAAAAATAATAAACCTTTGTCATGACACACTCCATTCCGGGCACCGAGGTATCACCAACACCCGCCGTCTTATACAGAGACAGTTCTGGTGGCCTAAAATGAAGTCTGACGTACAGCAATACATCCAGGCTTGTATAACCTGTGCCCAAAATAAATATGATAACAAAAGACCGGCGGGTCTTCTTCTGCAGCCCACTCTACCCTCTAAACCATGGGAAATCATTGCTACAGACTTCATAGTGGAGTTACCACCTTCCCGAGGATATACTACCATCATGGTCACCATAGATTTGTTTACCCATATGGCCCATTTTACGCCACTGATGAAACTACCCTCCTCTTCAGAGCTAGCTGGAGTATTTCTGGAACACATATTCCGACTACTTGGGCTTCCTTCCAAGATCATATCTGATCGGGGTCCCCAATACATTTCACAATTCTGGAAAACACCTCTGTCGGTTACTAGGAATCCAACGTGCCCTTTCTTCAGGATATCACCCCCAAACCAACGGAGCCACAGAACGTGCAAATCAGACCCTGGAACAATATCTCTGATGTTTCGCCACCAAGGTCCAGGATGATTGGTCTCTCCTGATACCCGTTGCAGAATTCGCTTACAACAACTCCGAACACTCGGCGCTACAGACCAGCCCTTTTTATTGTAGTCAGGGGTTCCATCCATCGGTTTTACCCTCGGTTCTTCCTTACCCTACGCCAGTACCTACTGTTGACTCCTGGATTGAAACTCTTATCAACATTCACTGGGAGGCTAAAGAACACTTAGAGAAAGCCAGATTACAAACTAAGAGGTATGCGGATTCCAAGAGAAGAGCAGGTCCTTCCTATACGGTCGGTGACCGAGTGTGGTTGTCATCAAAACTACTCCCCCGACACTTGCGACCAAACAAGCTGGCTCCCCGTTACTATGGTCCATTTCCCATCAAGGAGATTATCAATCCTGTCGCATATCGAATCAAGCTACCTGACTCCTGGAAAAGAATTCATCCAGTTTTTCACACATCCCTATTGAAGCCCTACATCCAATCCTCTCGAAATTCCAGTAGACCACCTCCTCTACTGGTGGACAACCAACTGGAATATGAGGTGTCCCGGATTTGTGACTCCAGGTATAAGCGGGGCCATCTTCAATACCTAGTGGAGTGGAAAGAATATCCTCCTAGAGAAAGGACCTGGCAACCTGTTTCAAATATCAAGGCTCCTCGGTTGCTCAGAAGATTTCACCTAATATACCCAGGCAAACCTGGAGGAAAAGGCCTTCGGAGGAGGCATGCTGTCATGAACTTCAGTTCACGCCCCTTTTGGACCCCCTGGTCCTTGTCTCAACGGGGCTTACATTCCGTACTACTTCCAACATGGCCGTCCAGAGCCAAAGCCTTTGCTCGCTCCATGCGCTGAACGCGGCGTGATCTATTTATAGACCATGCCTTTCGCTGCTCAGCGCATCTCAATGGTACTGCAGAGTAGCCCCAGACGTTTGTTTGTAGCTCGCGGTATTGTTTCCATTGTCCCAGTGCTATTACCCGCTCCTGACCCTTTCCCCCTTCCTGATTCCGAGCATTACTAGCCTTTCCCAGACTCCCGGATTCCTGGACTCCGTGCTTCCGGAACGAAATGCAACCTGGAACCAGACGAGACTCGAGCAGCGCTGTTCAAGACCAGAAGCATTCGCAAGAAGGCAGCGATTGAAAACACCAGCAAACATCGGACCTAGGTGAGAAGGGGGGAACTCCTTGACAATAATCACAAATGCAAAGGCCAACGGAGACCTAGCTCCCGTGACCCTCGCCTGCTCGCCAATGCTATCCCGGTGCTGCAGGTGAGTGAATATTGCCCCAAAGCCATCACAAGCCTGTGGGCCTAACCCAAGGCTTTTTATTTTAAAAAGCGCTTCCATTGCACTGTGTGCGCTGGCTTCCACCATCCCGGGGCACAACTTCCTGGTTTCCCCACTCCTCCCACCTCCCTCTCCTGATTGGCTTAGCACCGCTTTTAATTCACCTTCCCTGGGCAGCCCTGTGCCCGTGCAGCCCCAGCGGCTAAGGGCCCCTAGGCAAAAGGGTGGTTCCTACAGCAGCGGTTCCAGAAAGTGTCTGCAGGTGTCAGCAGGGGAGGCCAGTGGCCAGCCGTCAACCAGAAGCGACCGTTAAGGTAGGTGTGGCCTGGGTGGGGAGTAGAGCAATCACTATACTCCAGAAGCCCTGCCACTCTACCTACCCTCAGAACATAACACACCAGAATGTTATTAATAACCAGCTTCACAACTAGTGAGGATTGTGAAAGTTACATTAAATCACATCTAGAGAATCGTAATTATTAGCCTATGGCACACTAAAATAGAACTGTAAATACTAGCCTCTGCCACCTTAAGATAGAATGAGGATTGCTAGCCCGCGCCGCATCCAGAGAGGATTGTGAATATTACCTTGCGCCACACCTAGAGAGGGCTGCTATTATTTGCCTATGCCACATTAGGATAGAACTGTGAATAATAGCATGTGCCACATTAAGATAGAATTATGAAGATTAGCCTATTCCACACTAAGACAGAACTGTGAATATTGGCCTGCGTCGCACCCAGGTAGGATTGTGAATGTTGTCTTAAACCACTACTAGAGAGCACTAGGATGTTTATTAACCTATGCCACACTAAGACATAACTGTGAATATTAGGCTGTGCCACACCATGATAGAACTGTTAATATCGGCCTGCGTCGCATACAGAGAGGATTGCAAATGTTACCTTGAGCCACACCTAGAGAGGACTGTGATTATTGGCCTGTGCCACGTTAGGATAGAACTATGAACATTAGCCTGTACCACACTAAGGAATACAGGACTCTCAAATCTAGGTGTAACCTCCATCTCTGCCTATTATATTGTGAAACCTACTGTACAGTGAAACCTAGGCCTCTTTCCCACTACACAGGAATGTCAGATCTAGGTGTAGCCTTCATCTCTGCCTATTACATTGTGAAACCTACTGTACTGTGAAAGCTAGGCCTCTCTCCCACTATACAGGACTTTCAAATCTAGGTGTAACCATCATCTGTGCCTATTAGATTGCAAAACCTACTGTATTGTGAAACCTTGGCCTCTTTTCCACTATACAGGAATATCAAATCGAGATGTATCCTCCATCTCTCCCTATTGTACCGTTGAATTCTCCTGTACCGTAAACTAGGCCTCCCTCCCACTAAACAGGATTCTCAAATCTAGGTATATACCGGGTCTCTATCTATTAAATTATGGAACCTACGGCACTGTGAAACCTAGGTGTAGCCTCTTTTCTGCCTACTATATTGTGAAACCTACTATATAGTGAAACCTAGGCCGCTATACATGACTCTAAAATCTAGGTGTATCCACCATCTCTGGCTATTTACTGGCAAAACCCTCTACACTGTGAAACCTAGACCACTTCTGCCTGTTACTCTGTGAAACTCACTGTACTCTGAAACCTAGACCATGGCCCTCATTACAAGTTTGCCGGTCCGGAATGAATGGTGCTGGTAGAAGCGTACCAGCACTGTTTTCCGGACCGGCATATTCTGACCCGCATAGGCAGAAGCACCATCCCTGCAAAGCGACCCTCACGGGGCTATAGCAGCCCGTAGCATCGTGACTGGAAACAGTGGGACGACTCGGCGGAGCTCCCCCAATTACCGCCAAGGCGCTATACCGGGTACATTACGAGTACCACGTACACGGAAGCACCGCCACGATTATGCCGGTAATATTGTGAACACTGCCTGTAACACTGGCACCGCGGACTAGGTGTTAAACAGTGGCAGGTGAGCTGCAACAAGCCCCAGGTGTGCACAATTAGGCCAGCTGCACATCATAGGCCACTGGGAGCCTACAAAGGGTCACACCCACACCCAAGCCACCTTCCAACACAACCATGCTGTCAGTCGCCCTAGCAGCAATCGAAATGGGGAACCTGCAAGCAGAGGTGGAGATAGAAGCAGCACTGAGGCAGAGGATTATGTGGCGTAGGCACAGGAGGCAAATCAGCAACCCGGTGGCCATCCCAAACATCAATGTGCAGCAGGTACCAGCCCGCAGGCAGCCAGCAATACCCTTCATCAGGGCCTCACCCTGGAACCTGACCCCAAGTCAAATACATACATTGTACCGGCTTGACAGGGCCACAATAACATCAATTGTCACCCTCATTGAAGAAGACATCAGCAGCCGCATCAACATCCAGACTGCAATCCCACCCCCGCTGAAGGTAGTCTCTGTACTGCACTTTCTTGGCACTGGAACCTATCAGCACACTGTAGGGGAGCTGCACAGGCTGTCACAACCATGTTTTACCAGGATACTATTCCAGGTACTGGATGCGCTGCTGCGCCATGTGTCAGACCACATTGCCCTACCCCGTACCCCTGCCCAGGTCATTGCCACCAAAGTAGCCTTCGATGCCATTGCCGGCATGCCCAATTGCATAGGCGCATTAGATTGCACGCATGTGGAGTTGACTATCAGACATGCAAATGAGGCAGCGTATCGCGATCGTAAGCAATTTCATTCACTGAACTTCCAGATGGTCTGTGATGCCCAACAACTCATCACGCATTGCTTTGCACGTTTCCCGGGGTCCACACATGACTCTATGGTATTGCGGAACTCCACGTTGCCAGGGTACATGGCATGTTATGTGGGAGAAAGGACCTGGCTGTTGGGTGAGTAGAACCACCATTGCATGACCTCTGTGTAGTTTGCGGGGGGATAGCCAAGCACCACCGTGACCCAGGCTGTTGGGTGGGCAGACGTACCCATGCATGACCTCTGTGTAGTTGGGGGGGATAGCCAAGCACCAGTGTCCCTGGCTGTTGGGTGGGCAGACATACCAATGAATGATCTCTGTGTAGTTGGGGTTTGGGGGGGATAGCCAAGCACCGCAGTGTCCCAGGCTGTTGGGTGGGCAGATGCACCAATGCATGACCTCTGTGTAGTTGGGGGGGGTAGGGGGTGGTCACCATGCACCACAGTGTCCCATATTGTTGGGTGGGCCAACGTACCAATGCATGACCTCTGTGTATTTGGAGGGGGGGTAGCCAAGCACAACAGTGTTGCAGGCTGTTGCGTGGGCAGACGTACCAATGCATGATATCTGTGTAGTTGGGGAGGGGGATAGCCAAGCACCTCAGTGTCCCAGGCTGTTGGGTGGACAGACGTACCAATGCATGACCTCTGTGTAGTTGGGGGGGGATAGACAAGCACCAGAGTCCACCCAGCTTACCGCTGCAACTGTCAAATGGCACTATGCCATGTCACAGCAATACATACCCTGCCTATCATTAGGAATACCATAGCCATGGAGTGTCACAACATGCAATGCCAACCTGTGGATGTGAGTACCTCCCCTGGTGAATTAATGTTAGCTACACCCATGTGTACGATGGGTGCACCCCGTGCTGTGCGCAAAAGTCACATCATTGGTGTGGTCTGCGTCTGCCTGATGCAGGTTTGCCCACCACCTTACCATAAACGAGCTACCTACCACATCTGAACACATGTAAATTGCAATGATTGAGACATGTACTTGCCTACCATCACTCCACGAATGGAAGCATTAGACAATACTGACTCTGTGAGGATGTGTGAACTGAGTGTGCACAATAGATATGTCCAACATAGGAATAGCAGATAGGACATCTGTGGGCTGTAGTGATCACTGTGCTGATTTCATTTAGAGACTCTAAACATGCTATCTAATGCAGACAGTAATACCACAAACAGTAACATGTCTCCTTACTATCACTTCCATACAGGTGAGACCAGATATGGACTCACGACATGGCTAATGATGCCCATACAACGGCCACAGAACAGGCACGAGGAGGCCTACAACCGGGCACACATACAGACATGTGCCATGATAGAGCGGACCTTTGGACTGCTGAAGATCAGGTTCCGCTGCCTCAGCTGATCAGGTGGCGCATTGCAGTACAGCCCGGTGAAGGTTACATTCTTCCCAAAGTCCATAAAGATCCTCTGAAACCACCACCAGGGAGACCCATAGTAGCTGGAATAGACAGTATCCTTGAACCACTGGGCAAATATATTGATTTCTTCTTACAACCCATCATTCAAAAGACTAACACCTACATCAAAGATTCCACACATTTTTTACAGCTACTTGAATCTATACCATTCAACTTCAATAACATTTGTTTTACTATAGACGTCAAGAGTCTATACACATCTATTCCCCACGATCAGGGCCGAGAAGCGGTGGAATGGCTACTTTTGCAAGAAGAAGACATACCAGCTCAGAAGGAGTTTATAATGGCATTACTAGAATTTATTGGCAACAACTCCTATTTCCAATACAAAAACTCATTTGTTCTCCAAATAGCTGGTACTGCAATGGGGGCGACAATGGCACCTGCATATGCTAACGCATTTATGTATAAATTTGAAACCGATTTTGTTCTGAAGGAAATCCAATGGAATAACAACATAGGATTGTGGATCAGGTATATAGATGACATTTTTGGCATCTGGACAAGTACAGAAACCGAACTGTTAGAATTTTTCAACTATCTAAATGGCATTGACCCCAGGATACAATTCACTCATGAATATTCTAAAGAAATTATACATTTTTTGGATGTTGAAATAAAGATCACAGACCATGGGTATCAAACAACCATTTTCAGAAAAAGTACTGATCGCAATAACCTTTTACAGAGACTCAGTTTTCACCAACCGAGCTTAATCAAAAATCTTCCCTACAGCCAAATGCTAAGGGTCAAAAGAATAGTTAGTGACCCTATTGATTATGAAAAAGCGGTGAAAGACATGGGAGATACGTTTTTGGAGAGAGGCTACTCTGAAGTTGAAATAGAGTCGGCGACAGTCCGCACAGCGGCACAAGACAGAAAGGAATTATTAAAACCTCAAACTAAAAACAAATCAGCACCTCCTCTAGTCTTTGTATCTAAATTTTCCAGACAAAGTAATCGAATTAAACAAATAATCAAGAAAAACTGGAACACGATAACTTGTGATCAAAGAATAGAGCATCTGTTCAGTGAATTCCCAACCTTCGCATACCAACGCAGTCAGAATCTGAAAGACAAGTTGGTGAACACCAAACCTCCACGCAAGAAGAAACTTACAGACCGTACTGGCACATTCCCGTGCCTTAATTGCAGCAATTGTCAGTACATCATGAAAGGACCAACCATCAACCATCCGCATTCTGGAGAAAAGATCAAATTAAAGGATTTTGCGACGTGTGACACCCAAAATGCCATCTATGGTATAAAATGCCCCTGTGGGCATTTTTACATCGGACAAACACAACGTACAGCGAAGATACGCTGGAATGAGCATAGATCTTGCATTAGGAATCGAACAGTTACCTCAGCGGTAGCTAGACACTGGTGTGAGAAACGCCACAGTTTGGCACAGATCAAATTTGTTATCCTAGAAGTGGTACAAAGGTATAACAAATATGAAAATTTGCAAAAGAAACTTGATCAACGTGAAACTTACTGGATTGATCGTTTGGGGACCCTGGCACCTTAGGGGATCAACGAAGAAATAAACTATATGTGTTATCTATAATTCCTTTTTTCTTTAAGAGTTTTTTCTTAAAATTAGCCGTGATGGATTCCAAAGATACAGTGGGCTGTTTTTACGAAGACATTTACTGACAGTTTTCATTTTAATACAGTACATTGAACTGCATTACATTTCTGTTCACCAACTTCTAATGTCATATGTGGTTACACATGTCTTATGTTCTATTTTTTCCCCACTTGACCAGGATACGCATTGCTAATATATGCATCAGGAAAACGGTTTGTTTTGATACAATTACACCGATTTAGCTAATTTGTTGTTTTGTTTGTTATGTAAATATATTGCTACATACCGATGTGATAGCTGTTTACACACACGATTATGCTGTTCACTTAACTGCTCAGATACACGAGAATGTTATGCGATTAAGTTACAAAGATTGAAACACTCACATGAGTAAGCATCCGTTCTACGGATCACATTTCCATGGTGATGAGTCCCGCTTCCCGTGACGCCACGGTGGTGGGACCCAAGGCGTACGTGCTCTGACACGACGCCGTTGTGGTCACCATGGTAACGTTTAAATTCCCAGACTGACATTCGCGCGCGCACCTGTGCGAATGCGGCTGACATTGACTCAGCGTTGCTGCACGGTAAGGCTGACTCTACTTCTCTCACTTCTCGGTATACATGACCTGAATTGTTAAACTACTTGTTACAGATTAACCTTCCTGTGGCTTTGCAGGAACTTAATTTACTGGATGGTAATACGAACACGAGCCATTTGGATACATAGGTACGAACAACAGTTTTGTATTTAGTTCTGCCTAACTTACGCTATGATAGCAACTAACGCGTTTTGATGTGTAGTTACTGACTTAGAATTTCTCTCTTTTTTTACATATTATCCTCATTATGGAACATCTGGACCTGGTATGTGTTTGAAATCACTATTATAATGACTGTTAATGTATAGATATATGCGAACAGATTTTTGATTGAATGTACCGCCCTGATGAAAGTTTTTTACAACCGAAATGCATTGGCATATGTACATATAATCTCAGCCTGATATTGGCACAGCCTCATGGAATATGATACAAAAATATTAATTTGAGTAACTTTCTAACCAAGAACCATCAAAGGAGATGTGAATAAACATTTCTTTGATATATTGAATTAATGCTGACAATTTACTTATCAATCTTTGGCAATTGGTCCATATTTAATGTGCAGCCCTATTTTAGGGCCAACTGAGAGCACCGGTTTTTTGATAGAGCAGCTCAACTCTATCTTTTTGCTTTGAATTTTTTGGTCCCAATGCCATAGGACCTCTTTATAACCGAATGCCCCAGGCTAAAGTTTATCAATTTAAATCAACTGAGAATAAAACTTAATTAACAGTATTTTTGTAGTGCCCACCTTTTCACTCAGTAGGGGGGAAAACAGTGCTGGCATATGCCATGCTGCACAATATGTGCATACGCAGGAACATTCCACTGCCACCGGGCATTGAGCCAGCAGATGAGGATGAAGATGATGATGGGATGGGTGTACAACCAGACCGGGGTGCCATTGATGGACCACAAGCATAGGGAGCACTCATAGACAATTTTTTCTGATCAACTTCAAATACACATTCTGCACTTAAATTTGTTACACTTTGAGTAAATGATTACAACACACACGAAATTAGATTGTCCACTCATAATTTGCATTTGCACACCAGTGTATTGAGAAATTAACAAATGGAACAGGTGCAAATAGGAATAATGCCCACACAAGCCCACCGGCCTCCCCAACATACCCACCTACCGACCAGGCTCCAACTAACAAACCCCACTATGGACCACCCCCACCTGCCCAACGCACCCACCCACCAACCAGGCCCCAACTAGCAAACCCCACTATGGACCACCCCCAGCTCCCCAATGTACCCACCCACCGACCAGGCCCCAACTAACAAACCCCACTATGGACCACCCTCACCTCCCCAACTCTGTGTGCCTTGCTGGGTGGGTATATCTTCATTCACCCCCTCAATTCCTTCAAGCTGCACCTCTCCTCCCACGGTTGCAGCTTCAGTGGGGAATGTGGTCCCCCTTATGTGGCACAGCTTTGCTGTCTGTGGGCTACAGCAGGATCCTGACCCGCAGCCGCAGGTCGTCCCACCTCTTATGGCAGTCCTTTACTGTCCGCACAGTCACCCCCACAGCTGAGGCCTTCTGGGCAGCCTCAGCCAATATGGCCTTCCATCTCTTCTGCGTGGAGCGCATCTGGTCAGCGCTGAATACTACTGCAGCATTCTGCACTATGTGCTCAACGAGCACGGTGAGTTCAGCCACACTGAACCGGGGTTTCCACTGTGGGATGGCTGGGATCCTTGATGTCATCTATCTGAAGGATTGTAGGCAGTCACAGGAGCTGTGGGCCTTGTGGTTCCAGAGGATTGCAGTGGATTGTGATTTATGTAATGGCTGCCACTCTCTTTCCGGTATTCGCGATCACTGTATTTCCGGTGCTGGTATTCTGCCTCCACTGATACCGGCATGGCCATGGCGGATACGGATGCACCGCTGGCATTTCTCCCGGTGCATCCATCTCCGTGGGTGTTACCATGATGGCGGTGGCACCGGTTCCACACTGTACTGAGGCGTGCGGCTGACAACCCATAATTCTTCCTTGTTTCTGCATCCATGCGGGCACGGAACCGGTGTCACAGCTATCATGGTAACACCGGAATCTGGACCGACAAACTTCTAATGACGGCCCATTCCTGCCTACTATAGTGTGAAACCGACTGTACTGTGAAACCTAGGCCTCTTCCCCACTATACAAGACTCTCAAATCGAGGTGTGTCCTACCACGTACCCATACTGTATTGTGAATCCTAGGAATCTCTCCCACTATACAGGAGTCCCAAATCTGGGTGTGTCTCTCCCTCGCTCAAATTGTAAGATGAAACCCAATATTCAGGGTCCCCAAATCTAATTGTATTCCACCAATAACTGCTTTTATACTGTAAACCCCTTTTTATTCTAAACCTAGCCCCTCCTCCCTCCACGGTACAGAACTCTCTAATCTAGGCCTGTTTCCTATGCTACACTGGACAAAGATCACTTCAGCCAAACTATTTTGGAGCCTATGGCACGTATATCTCACACCACCATTGTGGACACAGGCCACAGGCACGCCCAAGCATCCATGCACCGTAGAATGCTGATATGGCTATGCTCTTCTGGTCTAGCATCACATAAAGCCGTCCAGACTGAAACACCTGATGTACCTCAACACCTCTGCCATTAGCATACAGCGACTACCAACCAAAAGGATCCCGACATAGTTGGCGACACATCGACTCTCTCAACCATAGCAATCTATAGCAAACCACCAACAGTGCCCACCCACGTGCCTGGCCTCTCTTTGGGATGCTTAGTGGAGCCTAGCCAGCCACCCAAGTCCTAGACCTGCAAAATGCTCACATGCATCTCCTAAGCAAAACTCTTTAGAATTTTCCAGCACATTGCCAACGGCCACCAAGGGCGTTCCAACCGAAAAAGCGCGTTGAGGCCACACAAGTGGGGAAAGAGAGCTATATAAATAACAAAATTCAATACAAATACAATACATGTAACCCACTAACCCAAAGCTCAAATCTCTGCATACTGAACTCAAACAAAAATCCACACAACCAGCTTCCCGCTCAGCAAATCGCACGCACTTCACTACACCGCAACAATAAACAAACAACACATAAATCGCACCAACAGCACATGAGTACTCGCATCGATCCAATATTCACACCTAAGCTCAGCGCAGAGTGAAAACCGAACTGAAGCTGCCAACAGCATACCACTTCTCTCACTTTTCTATTCCCTCTTCCTCCGTCTCACCCACCCGCCATTTTGTTTGCCGATCCCCCGCTTCAGGAAGTTATCTTTGTACAACTGCCCCATTGTGGGTGTTAGTTTGATCCCTGGGTATGTAATAGCTTCTAGTGAGTTGTTCAGTCATGTTGTTTGGGCCAGTCCTTCTACTATCTCTGGGTCTCCTGTTAAATTTAATATTTCTGACTTGTGTTTGTTAATTTTCAAGCCTGAGATAGAGCAAAATAGATCGAATTTGTTTATCAGCGCCGGCAGGGATTGTTCTGGGGTCATCAATGCTATTAGAATGTCGTCCGTGAAGGCCATTATCTTGTCCTCGTCCCCCCCATTAATATTCCCTTCACCCGCTCAGGGACACCGGTCCTGACAAAGTTCCATTCAAGGCTATCCGCAACATTGGTGAGTTATAGTTGGCTTTGATCATTTGTAGGTATTCCCCCCCAAATCCCCTAGTGTGGAAGAGTTGTGTCCACTCCACCCAATCAAAAGCCTTCTCTGTGTCTAAGGACACGACGATTGCTGGTGTGCGGGTCAGTCCTGCTTTCTCTATTAGGTGGCTCCCCCTGCGAGTGTTGTCTGAGGTTTGTCTTGTGGGAATAAATCCTGATTGGTCTGGTCCTATAAGATTCGGGAGCAATTGTGTAAGCCTTTCGGCCAAAATGTTTGTGTATAGTTTTGTGTCCAAATTGATTAGGGCCATCAGGCGGTATGACCCCGAGAGTGTCGGGTCCTTCCTGTTTGGGGAATACTACCAATTGTGCTCCGTTCATTGAACCTGTTATATCCCATTTTGTCATAAAGCTGTTAAACAGGGTAGATAGTTTCGGTGCTAATATGTCTTGGTATTTCCTGTAAAATGTGTCTGTGTACCCGTCGGGCCCGGTGCCTTATTTCTCTGAAGTTTTTTTTATTGCTCTTAGCACTTCTTCAACCTCTATGTCCCTGTCTAATGTCTTCTTGTCTGAGTCTGGAATTCGGGGGAGATTGAGTTTCTCTAGATATTCTTTCTGACTGCTTTCCTGTGGGTCATCTGACTTATAAAGGGTCTGGTAGTAATCCATCAGAATTTCCCCCATATCCTCATTGGAAGTCTTAAACTGGCCTTGTTTGTCTTGTAGTTTCATAATCGCTTTCCTCCGCCCCTTCTCACGCAGTTGTCTTGCCAGTAGTTTATTTGCCTTATTGGTGCTGATATAGTATTTATGTTTTAGATGTAGGAGCACAATTTCAGCTTTTTTGCTTTGTATCATCCCCAGTTGGCCTTGTATGTGTTTGAGGGATAACTTTGTTTTCCTGCTGGGGTTATTTGCTACTTCATTTTGTAGCTCTTTCAGTTTTCCCTCTAGTTCTAGTTCTTCCTCCCATCTGATTCTCTGGTTTTCTCTTTGTGCTTTTATAGCTATCAGGTCCCCACGCAGTACCGCTTTGAAGGCGTCCCATTCTATGTCTTGTGGAGTTTCCCCCGTATCATTATCAGCAAAGTATTGTTCAATCTCAACCTCCTTGTCTGCTAGGGAGTTCCGGGCACATGCATTTAGCCTGTCTTGTAGAGCGATCAGGCCCCCTGCTCTCTTTTCCCTCGCGTTCGACTGGTAGATTTGTGTTGCCCCTCCGATCTTTACTTGGGCCCCGTCTGCTTTCTTAATGTGTGTTTTTTGGTACATTATAATGTCTGCTTTCATTCTCCACGTCTGCCTTTCTAGCTTCTTCCCCTTTATCGGGGTGTTCATCCCCCGTACGTTATGTGTTAGGACTGTCACTGTTTATGGTTCCCGCTAGCCATCTCCCGGTCTTCTTGTTTATGGTTCCCGCTAGCCATCTCGCGGTCTTCTTGTCCCCTTAGCCCTGAGTCTACACCACTGATTCATTCTCCCCTTGTCCCATACTGCCCCCCAAACCTTTCCCTTTTTCTGCATTCAATACTCTGTTTCCTTCCCTACACTCCTGAATCTCCCTTGTCCCCTGACAAGGGGGCCAGGTTCCTAGGAGTGCATGGACGTATTGTACCTCGCGCCTGGCCCCCTATCCACCTCAGAACTAACTTGAGGGGGTTCCTAAACCACACTTATGATTCCAAGTTCTCCCTCCTTCCTTCCTTCCTTCTCCACCTGGGCCTCAGAGTGTCTGATCTCAGGCCCATCACCTCACCTCCCCCTCCTACCCTGGTGGGGTTACCTCAATTTTATTGCTTTTGGTGCTTTCGGGACGGGTTTGTCTTTGACTTTCTCTGTCCTCCTCAGTTTCTTTTTACCACTGTTTTCCATCCCTCTGGTTTTCCGAGGCCTTTTGTTCGCCCCTGTGCCTGTTCCCCATCTCTTGGTGCAGGTGCAGGATTTGGTCCCCTTCCTCGCATGTTGTGATCCTGTGTTGTCGCCCCTCCCATGTGAACAGGAGGCCAAATGGGAATGCCCATTTGTACCTTACTTGGTTGGTCGTTAGGTGCTGGACCACTGGCTCCATTCTTCTTCTCTTCTGGAGCGTGGATTTTGCAAGGTCCTGGTATAACTGTACTTATTTCTGTTCACTCTCAACGGGCCCATTGTTCTCACCTTTCTCAGGATTGGCTCTTTTTAGCCGAACAATGTCACTGCCACCAGTAAATACCTTGGCCACGACCCTGGCTCAACTGTTCTCCTTGGGCCAACTTGGTGCAATCCGTCGACCTGGACTGGGGGTTCACTGTCCCCTGCCAGAACTTCCATGAATATTTGAAGGACCGTAGAGGTGAGATCTTTGTTGTGCACTCATTCTGATAGGTTTTTGATTCTGATGTTAGACCTGCTTGATCTATTTTCCAAGTCTTCACATTAGATTTCTAGATTGCTGGATAGGCGGGATAGGTGTTCAAGTACCTCGTCTGATATTTGGGTGTTGTCTTCCATGTGCTGGACCACTTTTTCCAATGTGTTGGTTCTTTCCTCCACTTTCACAATCTCTAGCTTTACATCCTGCAAGAATTGTTTCATGTCCTCTTTCAAAGTTTGAAATTGCTCCTGGAAGAAGAGTAAAAATTGGCTCTGAAATTCTTTGAAGCAATTTTGTATGTCCTCTTTCGTCATTGTCTGCTTCCCTGTTGCTTGCCGCACCGGGGGGGGGGGGGGGGAATTTGTCATGATTGTAGTAGTTGTGTCGTCCATACTCCAGAGCTGTTTGATGTTTTCGGGTTTGCTTCCCTTGGGGGGATTGTAGTGCTGGGTTTGTGGTTTTCAGTCTGGATTTGGACATCAAAAACAAGACACTGTTGTTGTATAGTTTTGTCTCCCTTACGGCAATGCTCCTTTGCTCAGATATTTTTGAAGGCTGTGAGACGTAATTATCAAATGTTTCCTATTGGCTGGCTTCATAATCTCCAAAGTGTCTCTTCTCCCCAAGAGAGACAGAAGCACACTTGTTTTTGCAAACTTTATAGCCTGAGAACATAACAGTTTGCGCATGGAAACAGTAACCCACCCGCACATCAACCAACAAAGTTTTCACATACTTGAGAGCCAGGGGATTTTTAAATAAAAATCTCTAGACACCAAATAACTAAATATTTCCTGGGACAAGATGGCTTTAGTATTCCCCCAAATTCTGAGCCAATGGCTAGTTGGTAAGGATGCGACCAGATCACACAAAAACCAGGCAACAAGCTCTTGATGAACTGCAAAATTGGGGGTGGATCCAGGCAGCCCCAGAATGCTCTTTAAAAAAGTAATTCTCAGACACCTGAATGGGCCTGGTTTACCAAAACCCCACAGCTCCATACCATGTCTTGCAACAGAAGCAGCTTTGCCATGATAGACTTTAAGCACAAGCTCCAACGGCTTCATTTTAAACAAACCTAGAGCTCTCACTACCCCTCCTCCCCCTCCCAATTGCCTGCTTAAATATTTGCAACTCCTTTTCGACACATGCCTCTGCCCCAAAATGTTCTGAAAATATCACCCCCAGATAATCAAAATGATCCACTCTTGGGATTAGCTCCCCTTTGCAGGAGATGGCTGAAAGCCTTAGGGAACGCGTCCTACCACAGCAGGCCATAACGGTCGATTTCTGAGCATTTATCTTAAGCCCAAGACTGTTCATAAAACATAAATAACCATAAACCCAACTTTGTAGTGATCTGGGGGCCCGGGGTAATAAAACAGTGTCATCAGCGTATGCAAGTAAGGGCAGACGCCTATTGCCCAAACTGGGAAAGTCAGAAGAGGTTTTCAATAGATGCTCATATAGGCCATAAGTGTAAAGACAGAAAAGCAGGGGGGCCAGAACACAGCCTTGATGTACCTCACATTCCACCTGGAACGTGGGGGTGCATTGTCCATCGACACCACTCCTAACTTGAGCCACCGTAGAGAGCCGCAATCTCTCCATTAAGTACACCATTGCACCTGGGCAATTAATGGATCTGAGAACACTCCACAACTTGACACGATTAACCTTATTGAATGCCATGCTCAGATCCACAAAAGGCCAAAAAATAGGCTCCTCCTTGAAAGACAGCGAATGTGCCACTATTAAATAAAGATTCAGAACCAGCTCTGCTGTTCCCAGGTCTGACCAGAAGCCCAGTTGAGTAGGGGAGAAGATTATTGTTCTCTCAAACCCAAGACTCCAGTCTCCCCAGAATAGCCCATCCCAAGATCTTTAATACGGAGTCCAACAGGAAGATCGGTCTATAAGACGCAGGGTGTGCCCTCGGTCCCTTTTTATATATAAGGCAGATCGACGCACTGGACCAAGAGGCAGGGATAGGGACTCCAGCACAAACAGCATTAAATCCCAGGGTCAAAACAGGGGCCCACAAGTTCGGTTCTGCCATAAACAAATCTGCAAGAACATTGTCCGGGCCAGGGGCCCTATTTCTCCCTTGGTTGCTAATAGCCAGCAGAACTTCCTTCACTGTGAAGACAATATTGTCTTGCATACCACATAGTGACACTTTGGGACCCAAGCTAGGTGGACTGTCTGTGATCATACTCACAAAGTTGTTACTAAATAGGGAGGAGTAGTGAGCTACCCATAACAGTTCTGGAACCATCGTATGTTGGCCACAAGACATACATTTGTAATAAGGTCCCTTGCTGACTATTTCCCAGAAACGTTTAGCATTGTTAGTAACAGAGGAATAAATCCATTCCTCCCATGTCTCTACTTCATTTTCGTGCTTTCTACAGGCGATGGCTTTCTTATATGTTACTCGAGCCCTAGTTATTTCGAGCTTTGTAGACAAGGGGTTCTTAACAGGGAGGACTTCAGTTTTTCGCACTCTGAGTTGAACCACCTGGGTAAAGACTACCCTTATTTTTGATTGCCCCGAAAGTGAATGTAGTCAAAAAGGTTAGACAAAAGAAGTATAAAGTCTGACCAAATCGCCCCCTGGTGCGTGCTGCCGCAAAGGAGGCTTTCCAAAATGTGCCAATTATTTCTAATAATACCCCTCAACAGTCATTCACAGTCCACTGATTGGCGTTTCAGCCGGCAATACCAGACAAATGGGGGCACCCCCTGAGAGCTAGTCGAGCCTATGGGAATCGACTTGCCCTGCAGTCTCAGTTCAAGCCGGATGGGGAAATGGTCACTACCTAGATACTCTAAACCCGATAACATAGTTCCAAAACTTATCTGGGGCACAAAATAATCAATAGTCGAGCTTCCCAGTTTAGAAAGAAAAGTAAAATTACCTGGGACATCATTGGGGAAACTACCATTGGCTGAGCGCAGTCCCCATCTATAATGGAGCTTCCAAAGCCTAGAGCTCTCCCTGCAGGTTCTAGCATCTTTCGTAATGGGAGGCAAGATGCCAGCAAAACCATCTTCAAACGGGTCAAACAGGGTATCGCCTGGTTCGCTGCCGAGCTTAGCATTAAAGTCCCCCCTAGAACAAGAAATGGTCATTTGCAGCCACCCAGCTCACCAAGCCGTCGATAACAGAGGCTAGAGTTGAGAGGCACTGCTTGCCAAAATGGACATGAGGGCTATTGTAAAAATTGACCACCAGCACTTCACAACTACTTGTTCTATAGATTCTTACCACTTACAAAAACGGGGAAAGAACTCCAGGTGGAAAGCTTCACTCACAAGGGGGAGCTTGACCAATATGCGTAGCCCTTCATGGCAACGCCCCCTCTAGCTTTTCAGGGCCAGTACAGAGTATGCCATAAATCCCTCAACTACGTCCTCCATAGCCCAGGATTCCTGTATTAAAACATTGATTCCTCTGCAAAGTAACAGATTCGAGGTGACCTAGTCAAGTACTAATGCCCGCCACATTCCAAGACACACATACCAATACTTCCATAGAGTTGGAACGAAAAGAAGACACAAACTACTCATCTGCTAAAGGAAGACGCTTACTGGACATACATAGACTCCCTATCAGTTAAAACCCTAAAATCCCTGCAGTTGCTTTGTTGGGGGTGCCAGGATAACAGAGGCATACACCCTATCCCGAGCCTGCTGCGAGACTTGAAAGGGTGCTGAGGGGGGATTACCTCATCCTCGCCTCCAGTTCAATTCTGGTCAAACCAATAATGGGAAGAGTATGGTCAATAAAAGACACTGGATGATCAGTAGGCTTGGGGCATTGATGATCTGCAGCTGGGAACCTAGTGGGGAAAACACCCTCATCAGCTCTCCCCATACGCCGCCTTAGTGTCTTCAAATATTTCAATCCACTTAGATGTCAAAACCTCTAAACAGTTCCAAATACAAGTGCCAAAATTGGGTATAACAAAAGATAAGTGAACATTGCACCCCTTACAGAACATGCAGTCAGACCAAATGCGTACAACAGGGAATAGTTTAAAAGAGATGTCATTCACCCCCAACACCTCCGACAGACCCTGCACTAAAAGTCTTTTGTAAGCATTTTTATTTCCATGCGTAAAGCCCTTGAAACAGCAAATCAAATATAGGTCTCGCCAGACTCTCAGAGGATCATCTTCTGGAGTTCTGTGACCCACTGTGGTACAAAAAACAGCCTGAGAGGCTTGGGGGACCTCAAGCGTCTGAGAGTTAGAGCCTCCCGGACCCCACAAAGTTTCTCTTGGGCTTATCCAGAGTCCCGGTGACAGATTTAACAACTGTCACAAATGGGTGAAAAGGGCAAGAGGATCCAATATAGTTTGCAACCGGGATTGACCTTGTTCTTCTGGAGGATCTCAAAGCAATGGGGAGATTTACCCCACCAGTGCCAGGCCTATGGGTTGGTTCTGCCTCCAAGTCCAAATGTACTAAGCCAGACCCTGTAAGTTTCCTGCTTGACTTGCAGACCACCGTCAGATCAGATTGACCAGTAACAGTATCCAGGGCTTCAGGCGAGCTAGGTGCTGTGGCACAGTCAGCCAACAGCTTCGTCAACATACTTGTCACCTCAAAGCAAGAATCCTATCTCCTACATCTTTGCCATACCAAACTTTGAAAGACCTAAATGTCTCCTTCAGTTCCAAGAAAGCTGCAACCAGTCGGTTGAGATGTTGAATGAAAAAAAAGGTGCTTGGGTTGGATTTGGGCCTAATAAGGGCCAAGCAGTCGAATCCACTAGAGCCCAAGAACCGCCAGGTTCTAAAAGTAACTAGATGCCGACTGCTGACCAGTTGGTCAGAACTCCGGGCACTCAAGTTGCGGGCTGCTACGATCCCTAATCACTGTTGAAATACACAGAAGCTCTCTAAACTGGGGTCGGGACCTGACAGACAGCCCAATGGAACTGAATGACCAGAATCCTGAGAGGGATTGCAATCCACAATACCCCCAAATCCCCCCACCCGATAAAATCTGCAACTAACAAAGAGGTCCTGGTCTCTGGTAGTTCTCTAAAAGCTTGGCCCAAATCAATCACCCCCGGGATACAATTCTCTGCGTAATAGCAATCAATGGAGCGCTCAAGTGCCTCCAAAGACACTCTGGAGGAATAATTGGCAGCAGCACCTTGGGCAGCAATGTGTTTGCTATCAGATGTGGGCTTAGAGACTGACGGCTCCAAAGAGTCCCTACTCTTCCTGATTAAGCTCATGCTCTGCGAGTCAGCAGCCCCGCTCCTGCACGTTACGTTTTCAATTTCCATTGGCTCATAAAACTGCAAATGGATTTTGATTGAGACTGACTGACAACAGAGCTAGCGTCTCTGAAACCAGGGATTACGGATCATTGTTCGGATGTCTGCGCAGAGGTTTCAGAGGTGGCAGGGGCCAGACCTCCGATGCCCCGCCGGCACCTAATCTTAAACTCTACACAACCTCTGTGGACCGCTTCAGTCCCATTCCAGAAACACAAACACATTTTTCTTTGCTTGAGACGCATCCCTGCAAAGGCTACCACCAGCATCATGCCCAGCCTAACCAAAATGCACGCATGCGCTTGATGGCACACTGTGCCTCCTCACATGCCCGAGGGACTGCAGAGCTCTAGGTTTGTTAGTGCTAGGTAAAAGATTTTCTTTTAATCAAACATACATCTTTCACCTAGAGCTAAAACAAAGGGGGTGGCGCTCTTCCACCCAAAGGAGCCACCCCTGAAGTGTGCTAAAAACTCTAGTTGCAATCGCCATGCTGACTAATTCACCAATATTTGGCAAAGGATATTTGTCTACAACACACATCCATTTGCCTTCCTCACCACTACCACAGGCAACACCCATTCTGAAGCCTCTACAACTTCTATTGTACCATTCCGCTCCAACCGTACAATTTCTCTCGACACTTCTTCTCTTAATAATATTGGTACACCCCTTACTCTTGCCACCAGAGGCACTGCACCTTCCTTCAATTTGATCTTGTGGTGAAATCCTTTAAGACAGCCCGGACTCTCCTTGAAGACATTGGCAAACCCTTCCTCTTGTATGACCTTGGAAACGCCAATGGTTGCCACATGCCCTGGCACCTCGAGATCAATTATAATTCCCATTTCACTCTGCCCCAACCAATCTAATAAACCACTCCTTTACTGGAAAACAAAAATGTGAGCCTTAGTTCACTTAACCTTACACTCCAATTCAGCTGTGAAGAAACACCAATTTCAAACTGCACTTCCCCCGCCCCCATATGCACTGCCCTTCACATTGGGAGAGCACAGGCTCATCCATTTAAATCACCTCGACCACACCTTATGATCAATAATGGGGTAATCTGACCCGATATCAATGAGCATGTTTACTCCAACTCCATTCACTACCACACTTCTCACCATTCTTACCTCTTGCCCTTACTTGGTTCACAGACCAGCATACATTTTCCCAACACAGACATCTTTATCTTCTTCCATATTGATTTCCTTAGTAACTTTATGTGAGAAGGTTTCACAACACCTTGCGAAATGTCCCCTCTTGCCACATTTAAGACATTCCGCCTTACCCCCTGGACAGCTACAAGAGTTTGTAAAGTGGAACATACTACCACACTGAAAACACTTCTTAAATCGAATATCCACAACAAGGTTATGTTCATCAGAGCTCTTAGCATCAATGCCCCTGTTCGCCACACTCTTAACCCTTTGCTTTTTTTGTTTTTTTAAAGGGAGTTATGTGCACAGCTTTCTTTTTGTCATTCCCAGCCACAGACACACCATCTGCCGATGCCTCCGCCACCACCACCACCATCACCTTACCCTCTTTTTCTTCCAACTATCGCACACACTCCATAATGTTCTCCACTTTTTTTGTGCAATATATAGCGCTTCCTCCAAGCTGGGATCACCCTTCATCCAGGTCTCCCCTCTTATTTTGTTTTCTTTGACTTTTAACATAAATTGGTCTCTAACCCTTTTGTTGTACGTGACACTGGACATTCACCTGTTAGCTAACTCCCTCAGGCCCATGATGAAACTCCTCAATTGACTCTCCCTCCTTTGATCCCTTATGCCAAAGTAATACCTTCTCTAGCATAATGCTAACATTTTTTCAAAAGGCTTGTCCATTTTACGTAAAATAGTTTCATAGGCATTCAGTAAGTCTCTAGACCAGTGGCACCTTTATCCGCCCCTGTGCCACTACCACTCAACTCTAATTCATGCAAGCTTTCAATAATTCTCCTGCCCTCAATCCTAGGCAGTGCATCAACAAAGCCCTGCGTCGCTCTATACTGTAAAAGGGACCATGTATTGCCAGGACATCATCCTGGAAATCCTGGTTGCAGGTATTACACTTCCCTGTCAGCTCCCCTGGGGAGGATAGAAACTTTGGGGGTAAACTACCCATTGAAACGCACTATGAGTTACTGTATCTTGCAAAGTCCGCTTCTTAATACCAACTGCCAGTCACCATGAACCAGACGCAGTACTAGTGAGCTGCTACTTCTTCCCAACAGTGGACAGTGTCATCAGGCTAATGCACCAAGTCTAACCAAGATAGCCCAGAACATTGATGCCTTGCCAGCGTTAGCCACTCCCTTTGCACCTTTTATTCCTAGAACAGCTTTGTCGAAATACACTATATCCCAAGCAGGTTGGAAGATGTCAGCACATCGTTGCATGCCCAAGAGGACTTTCCTCTAACACGGAGCAACATGGCGTAACCTCTCTGGACTTCACCAGCCTCCTCTGTCTCTGTCTACCCAGGGCAAAGGTGGCGAAGCTCACAGAGACTTCCTGATGTTGCGCTTCACTCCAATGGCAATACAGAGTTATTTTCAATGTTCTGATCACACTGAGAAGGACACACAGACAGCCAACCACAGTACAGTGCCACCTGTCCACAGAGTCTGCTCTCTGAAGAGACACTGGACAGTTTTTCAGAGTGAGAGAGGAGATCCCTCCAATCATCATCCTCACCATGCAGATACTTTTTTCCAGAATCAGGAAAAAACCCATCTGCGTTGCCCACAGAATGGGGGGCCTTGAATTACCAGCTCGTCGGCACAAATATAATGATGGGCGGCACACAGCAAGGTAAATCTCCCTAATACTTAATTGTACATTTCTCGATTGGGTCCATAAGCATGAGACTCCCCTCAGGGACATCCTCACTGTTCTGCCTCCAACAGTAACTGAAGCACTCACTCCTAAGAAACAGAGTTCTCAACCCCTATTCTAGAACTGAACCAACTCATGAGCTTAACTATACACATGTTTGTTTGCACCATGCTAATCTGGTAACCATGGTATCTACTCAGAGGGGATTAAAAAGATCTACACATTACAGAGTGTAATCTTTTTTGGTGTATTGTCATTCTTTTCAGGCCTCCTCACGGATCTTGCAGGCTACCTGGAGCTCTTACCTTCAGAGGATTTTATTTGTCAAGGAGTAGTACTCTGTTTTGGATGCAGAGCATCAGAGTGCTAGTTTGGATGCTCTCTTCAAGGGCCCTTTGGTGTCATTGTTTGGCAGGATCCGCAATGCTTGGTGCAGGGACACCCAAGGCAGATCATGTTTGGATCAGTAAATGACATTTTTGCATGGCAGTCCTAGCATCGTTTGACACCGGAAGCTTTTGAAGTCGACATTCTTGGAGCAAAGTTGAATATATTGAAATAAGTCGGAAATATTTGTGAAGTGTTAATTGTTCTTAGAAGCATGCAATAAAAAGAAACTCTGGTCACTGGGTGCAGTACAGGCTACTTATACGTCACATCTGGCCTCAAGCAAGGAGTCGATTGGGCACCTAGAGGCCAAGGCCGAACAACACCCCCTGCCATTGAAAACACTTCAGAGATCGGCTAAAGCAGGCCAAAGGGAACAATCAGAATAAAAGCCAGGAATGTGTCGAAGAAGACATTAATAACAATAGGGGGTCCTGGTCTTGGCTTGCAGGGGCACTTAATGGAAACTTAGAAAGCTAATGCCAGAAGAAACAGGCTGAATGTGGCCTAAAAATCGGATCATGGAATACTCGAGGGTTTCTTCATTTATATAAGACTGTGCCACACGAACTTGAAAATCTTGATATTGTTTGTTTACAAGAAACCTGGGTCTCCACAAGGCCTGTTGTGCAAGTAACCACGAAATAGCGTTTAATCAAGCATTAAAACAAGACAAAGGAAGACCAAAAGCTGGCCTCATTACGTTAGTCAAAAGTGGAACAAACACGCACCCCAGCTCCTCTAAGAAACCCTCTCCTTACATCCAAACATCGACAATAGAAATTGGAAAGGATGACACTTGCCAGGGTCAAAAGATCTTTATTATAAACTTATACTGGCAACACAGTGCGTCAGTGGAATCTGACTTTCTAGATCAGATATGTAACACAATTGATTCAATTTAAAGTGAGGAAAAAGGAGCCTATATTATATTGTGTGGTGATCTCAACATGACTTCCTTCCATCTGGAAGATGGGAAAAAATGTCCACTAGCTCAAACCCATAAAGATCCTTATCTTATTAAATCAGCTTGGATAGAGGAAATGGATGCAAGGAAAATGCTGCTCCTGAATGGAAATGTAAACAGAGACATACCACCTAAGTATACTTGGATCAATGGAAGACAGCATTCCATTCTGGATTACATCTATGCCTCAGAGTCACTTGTAGGGCAAATAGCAGATCTAAACATTACCGAGATGAAACAAAGTGATCATAATCTGGTAATAGCAACCATAAATGGATATCATCGTAATAAAAAAGACCATTGGCAAATCCCGATTACAGTTGAACCAGGAAGACACAGAATTCGGGTGAACAAAAAGAAAATCTCGTAAATGGCAAATGCATTGGAAAGAGCCAGATCTGATGGACCTAGTAATGTCGAGGAATACACGGCTTTGCCTGAGCAATATACAGAGAAAGATAGTGGAAATAAAAAGCCAAATTTTAACCATCAACATAGATATGATCAAGAAATAGTTCAGAAACAACGCGAACTGCGAAAAAACAAAAGACTACTAAAGAGGGAAGGAAAACTGGAATGGTGGATTGAATTTAATAAAAGTAAAAAAGCATATAAAAGCTGGTTAAAATCACACAAACATAATATGCTGCAACACGATGCTGAGGTCATGTTAGGATTAATGTCAAATAGGAACCTAAGCAAGTTCTGGACAATCATAAATAATGTTGATGTACCCCAAAGAGTACTTCTGTCAAGTTTAGTGTCTGAATCCCAATGGATTACTCATTTTATGAAGCTGTTTCGTAAACAATCTGAATGTGACTATAAACAACTTGAAGTAATGAAAGACTGGGGCATTGAAATCTCAGAAGATGATATTTTAAAGAACATAAAAGATCTTAGTTCCTCTAGAGCCCCTGGCCCGAACGGGCTTACAGAATTCCCTCCTTAAACAACATCCAGAAGCATGGGCAAAATTTTGTTATAACCTTTTCCAGACCATTCAATCGAATAAGAGGGTTCCAGACTCTTGGAAGAAGAGTATTATTGTTCCCATATTTAAAAAAGGAGATCGAACTAAGCCTGGGAATTTTAGGCCAATAGCTTTACTCGACGTAGTGGGAAAGATCTTCTCTACACAGATTGGTCCACTGGATAAAGGAAACAAAGACATATGACACAAGACAATCTGGGTTTGTAAAGGGAGTTGGGTGCTCTCTAAACCTGTTGATGCTAAATATCCTAAAGATGGAAGCAATTAAAACAAATAGCAAGATCTATGTAGCATTCGTCAATTTAGCATATGCTTTTGACAGTGTGGATTGACAAATCCTGTGGTAAAAATTAGAGCTCTATGATTGCCCAAAAAGCTTACGACAGCAATCCACGCCTTGCACTCAGAGACATCGATCAGAATCAGGCTAAACCAAGCTGGTCCACTTTCTACTCCAATTCTGACAACAAGGGGTGTAAAGCAAGGATGTCCCCTTGGAGCCACCCTATTCAACTTGCTCATCTCTGACGTAGATAAAGCCCCATCGGAAACTGGATCCTTCCCCCGTAAGATCAATGGGAGAGAACTAGGGCATATGGTATATGCAGATGACATGGTCTTGTTAGACCTAACTCCTATCAGTTTTCAGCGGAAACTGACTGCTCTTAAATCCTACACCGAAAAAAATGGACTAATCATTAATCCAAGTAAAACAGAGATCTTGGTCTTACAAAATCTGAGGTGTATTAGCCGGAAAAAATGTGAAAGAACATAAGTGGCATATTGGGAATGACCGAGTTGAGTGTGCCAAACAGGTACTATATTTGGGTGTAACCATCAACTCAAATATAACTGATGAGCCTATGCTACAAAGAATAAGGTGGAAGTGCAGAATGCTGACGGGCCAAGGTGCCGTCATTAACAGAAAATATGGTAAATTCAGCTTAAAGCCGGTCATGGAATTTTATCGAGCTAAAGTGATTCCATCACTTATCTTTGGAGCTGAAACCATGCTGGGCTGTACATATAAAATATGGTCCTGGTATGAGAACATCTTTTGGTCAACGATTCTACGACTACCGAAGGGGACACCGATTGCTTGTCTCAGATATGAACTCGGTATGCTTTCGATAAATGCAAGAATTCAGTGGAATACCTTGACCTTATATCCGAAGATCATGGGAGCTGATAACTTACCGCAGTTTCGAATACTAGAACCCGGAAGTCAAGGAAAACATTCCATTTTTGAACAATGGAAAGAGTCCTGTGAAAAAACACTTAATTTCCTGACGTCCGATATAGATATGTTAATTCAGAATCCAGATAAAGTTAAACAGAAACTATGGGATTACGATTGGTTCGAAACAGCTGAACAAAGAAGATCTCATAGATGTATGAAACATGCACCTCCAGAAGCCAGATAATGTCATAAATTACTAAATTACTTAATGCAATTTCCCTCTAAGAGCAAGAGAAGAAGCCTTATGATGTTTCAATTAAAGAGAAAATGAATATTTGGCATAAAACTCCAATCGATGATGATCAATGTCGTTTTTGTGAAATATCCAATGAATCATTAAAACACTTGGTCTTACATTGCACAAAATTCAAGGAACTGAGTCTAAGAATTTTCGGGAAAGTAATCGGATTAAAGTCCTGCCAAAACACGGAAGACGTCTGGAGCCTACTGAATGAAGGAGGAAACAAACAAGTGATGTTTGCATTAACATTCCTTTTAGAAGAAATTGAAAGAAATTTGAGGAGCTCCGAAGAATGACATCTAAAATAGGAAAGATTTAAAGATTCAGATGCCTTTTTCCTTCTTTCTTTTTCCTACTCTGTCCTTCTGTTTTTTCTGCTTTTTGCGGATTCTTTTTTAAAGTTTGTAATTCACTAAATGAAAACAAAAAATATATATATATATATCCTAGATGAGTAATCTGTGGGAGGTCAAAATCCATTACAAACATTACTTCTAAGCTATAGTCTTTTTGCATCTTTTATCTTTTTAATGATCCAGACCGACCACTAGTTTGCAGACTGTAATGAAAGTTCTCTTTTAGCAACTTTCCCTCCATATTCTATGGACCCCCAACCTTTTTGCTTTTGTTTTTACAATTTGACCTTACTTTTTAAAGTTAAGTGACGCCTTCTGCCTCACTTCAATAGCATCACTTGTTATAGGGAAACTGATTAGTCCTTCAGACTATCAGTACTGGGAAACTATGTTTCTCTTAGTCTTTAGATTTTGTTATCCATTTGGGTAACTTTTTCATATTGCACAATGCATCTTCCAATGCAGTGCAATGGGGATACTTTTGTTTCACCCTAGACTACACTCAAAGGGATTTTTTGGTTACTTTTAAATGTGTCTAAAGCCAAGCTGGTGGCAGAAGTTACTTTTTTTATTATTCTACATTTGCCTTCTTGCGTTTACCATTATTGGCTATTAACTGTGGCTAGTCCGAACATGGCCGTGCCACAAGGTTTTTTGTTTGTTCTTTGGCCCTCTTGTCCTTTAGCCGCCTTCATGACTTGCCAGGTCAGGAATTTCCTTTTATGGTAATGCACTTGCCCAGGAAAGCCTTGCTTTTTGCAGGCGAGTGCCTACCATGTGTGTTGGGTCTCAGGAAGAGGGCTGGGACTGTCTGGTCCCAATCCACATACTGGTGCCAGTATATTTAGTGTGCATGCATGAGTCAGACCCACAGTGGTCCCTGATTGGACCATTACTGGTTTGCATGTGTGTGGCAGATCTTTCCATTGGAGGGCTGAGTGAGAACACTCACCAGACTTTGGGATCAAAAGAGGTATCCTTCAGCCATTCCAGCAGATCTGAAGAGGAGCCAAGTATCCTGTGTAGCTGTGAATACTGTGGAAGACCCGATCAGACAGTTAGACTGGTTATCTTCAACCACCAAACCAGTTGGATTCCACAAATGTGGTTCATGCAATTTTTGCCAATATACATTATCCCCCACAAAGGTTTTCAAATGCCATGGTGGGTTACAAGTCAAAATTAAAGATTTCATAAATTGTTGTTCCAAATTTATAATTTATGGAATACAATGGGTCTGTAAGAAGATATATATTGGCAGTACCATCCGCGAATTGCGAGTCAGGATCCGTGAACACGTTGCCAACCTTAACAGCCAGGATCCGAAATTACCGTTTGCCTCACATTGGCAAACTCGCCACCAGTTAGATCATCGAAAGGATATCAGATTCATCGGCTTACAATTGCTCACAAGACTTGCGAGAGGTGGCGAAAGACAACTGATGCTGCGACAACAAGAAGCACGCATGATATGTAAATTACGTTGTCTTCTACCTGGACTCAATCAGGAACACAAGCTCAATGTCTTCCTATGAAATTGTTGACAAGCTATTTAAATGCTAAAACATGCCTTTACATCATAAAAACACAAAAGTGTTAGTTTACACTTATATGTTAGAAATACATACCTGTGCATATTAACTAACTATAATTTGCAATTGATAAATATTCCACCTATTCTCACTCTTATGTATTTGCTGTTTATTATATTTCCCATTCTATCTCACTTATATGACTTCTTATGACTGTGGTACATCCTACATGTTTTTTTGAGAACATGCAGCTCCATCTTTTCACCCAGAACCAGTTTCCTTTGTTTGGGGACCCGTCTGAACCGCCCCCTGACCAAGCACGCACAACCTGGATGCCAGATTGAACAATATTCTAAAATATGCTTGTGATAACAAGAGGATAATTATGCTGTGCAGATCTTTAAATCACCCATTTTCTGTGCATATTACGCCCAACTGCATTTTGTAATGCAAGACTTTTCTCAAAGCGTTCCAATATTTCTATATTACGTAGTCGTGACAAGTTCGAATGACTCAGGGAAAGTCTCTTCCGGAAGCGGTCTTGGTTGCCATGCATCGCGTTAGTTTAAATTAATAGCAGCTTTACTATTTATTCTTTCAGTGGTTTGAGAACCTTACACCGAAACCAGTCCAGTATACAATAAGATTACAAGGCACCGAGTTACACCAGTTTCCTATCTTCTCATGTCTTCCCGCGCTTCTTTGACAAACTGCAGGTAATTACTCTTTACTGTTACCAACTCTTATCGTCTAACTTTCATTGCACTCTGGGTGAAAATATGGTATCTGCCTTACTCCAAGATATCATGGTTTTGTATTCTTGCTACTCACGAGGCTAACACGGATACAATACATAAGTATGCCGCATAAGCTAAAAATTAGTGTTAGACCTAAGATGGGCAAAACTGGTTTCTTTTAGAATTGTAAAAACAACCTCAAGCAGCCTTTAACTGAAATGTCTCAACAATAACACCTATGTATACACATTTTATTTGACATTCTGGCATCTGCCTACACCAGGTAATTTCCATCTTATCTCTTTTTTTGTTTCCTCTCTTCCCACTACACCATCAGATGGACCTAATTGGATTTCTAATTGCCTTCATATATTTCTTTGTTCAAATGATATATGTTTGATTTGACTTGTAATGTTGCAATAATTATCATATGCCCCGAGGACGACCCCAGAGGGTCGAAACAAGTGTTGGCGTGGCTAACTTCCAATTATTAATTGAATTTGCAATATCAATATCAGTGTATTTTACGAATGTGAACAAACAATGCTTGCATGTATTTACCTATCACCCACAGGTGTTCACATTTTTTGTGGTGTGTGCCTTACTGGCATGGTGACTTTCAATTACTAATTGCACTTGCAATACCAATTACCAGGGTATCACCCAAATTTGAACCCACTGAGTACCAATTTACCAATTGAAGATGTTCTAATCATGTTTTTTTGACTTGTTTGTTTTTGTTCTCTATATAAATAAACTCAGCACCCTATGGTGCTTATATGTTAAAATATTTCTTGGTCTAGCGCTTTTTATGGAAGTGAGTACGGCCAGTGAAGATACCCTTTCCGAGTTTCATTTGTGACATAGGCAACAGTGAGAAGTCATCTAACTTTCCCCACCGTTGCAGCACACTATAGCACACGGTTTCTGCATACTAAATCTAGATAGGATTGCGCACATCCAGCATAGGGCTTTTTTCACAAAACCCAAGTTACGATCCCTGAAGAGGCCTGGTGACAAATTCTTGCTGCAGTCCCGGTGGGGCCCTGTCTGGCTACTGATCTCAGAAGACCCTCGTTGGTATCTCGACCCTCTGAACCAGTGGGAACAACTGGTCTCGACGCATTCTTGGTGCCCTGTGAATTGGAGCCTTCGGAAGTGTCCCTGGGCCATCCAGTGGGCTGACCAACTCTGGTTTGGGCTACCACGGTAGAAGTATTGCCATTCTGAGTTTCCCCTCAGAACTGCAGGGGTCTTCAGCTTGTCCTGTAAGCAGCCTTCCTGGAAGATTTTGGCATCCCAGCATTGATGGGTGTCGAGATACAAGGCTTTTTTCAACAGAGACATCTGTGATGCCTGCTGTAGCCGTGCATCTGTGGCATCTAGTCGAGGATCCTGAAGAGTCCTGCATCTGTGCCTGTTGCATTGTTCCACGAGAAGAGGTTGCACAAAGCTCCTGTACCCGACCAGAACTCTTCCTGCACCCACAGCTCCTGGTCTTCTTTGAGTGGAACCAACAGTGGGAAAACCAACCTCTGGAAACCCACCCACGACCTGCCAAGTCTGAGGAAAAATCGGAGTACTATACTTAACAGTGCCCCTATCTCCACCCTGTGAATTCTTTTACAACCTATTGGCTTTGCATTGTTCCGAAAGCCTTCCAAAAGCTAGAAAATAATTTTGCTTACTTATAAAGTCCTTGGACAAACTGTTGGACCCATTGTCATCCTCAGGAACCATCCCCTCACTTCTTCCCAACCCATACTCCTAAAACTCTTTGGAAACTTTGTGAACTTGTGGTACACGCCCCCAATCACCCTAGGGTTGGACTTTATTAGATAGAGTTGTAATTCCTGTGGACTGTCAGTGCTATAACTATTCCCCTCCTCCGACTGGCGTACCACACCCATGTACCCTTTGATCAGCGCTTTGCTGTCCCTTCTCAACTTCCTTCCCACACCTGCTACTCCTTCTTCCACTCTCTCTGTCCCCCCTCCCACCCTGCCGACCGGTGTACCACGCCCTTGTACACCTCCTCGGAAAATCTTCAAATGCAATGACCTGTTGAATCTAGCCACGCTTAAGGCTCGCTCTATTATCAAACACTCAACTGACATCTGCCTCCTCCTTCAAGACCTTGACCTCGATATTCTCGCTCTTACCAAGACCTGGTTCAATGCCAGCTCAGTAACTGCTTTTGACTAGCTACTCCCGGATGGCCATAAGATCATCTCCATGCCGCACCCTAACCACGCTGGTGGGTTTGCCCTTATATTCCCTGAGTGGGTCCCTTCTTCCCCCATACCCACCCAGTCTTACTCTTCCTTCGAGAGCCTGGTTTGCAAACTGGTAATCTCTCCAGTTTCCTCCCTGACCATTGCCACCATCTACAGGCCACCTGGGTCTACCACCCTGTTCTTCTCTAAATGGGCTGATTTCTCCTCCTATAGCCTCTCATCCACCTATAAACTCCTTTTCCTGGGTGACTTCAATATCTACCTTGACTCCTCAATCACGGCATCCACTCTCTTACATGACCTCTGCACCTTGCTCTCCCTCTCCATTCTCCCCTTTGGGCCTACCCACTCGGCTGGACGCACTCTCAATACCATCATCCACAATGATCTCTTGCTCTCCTCGCTACTCACCACTCCACTCTCCTGGTCAGACCATTCTCTCCTCTCACCTGAGCCCTCTCTGCCGTCTGACTGCACGGGCTGCTGATAAGGGTGTAATGTCCCTGCTAATTATGCTCTACCTGTCCGCATTTGATACCATAGAACACAGTATTATTCTAGACTTCCGAAAGAGGGCCAGACAGGTCTCAAATCATGCCATTAAATGGTTCTGCTCTTTTTTATCTCTGTGCCTGCAGCAGGTGAGAGTGGGGAGTATTCTGTCACCTTTGTGAAGCTGAGGATTTTTTAGATTAATTCCTGAAAGTCGGACAGTGCTTGGAGAATGTGGGTGATTGGATGGTATCGAACTGGCTTCAACTCAACCCCAGTAAACGTGAGGTGGCATTGTTTGGCCCGAAACATCTCCCGTCAGACAATGAGCAGCTTCCTCCCACACCTTTTTTTTATGGGCTTTCATTTGAAATTTGCCTCAAAAATAAAAAACGTAGGTTGTATATGGCAAATTAATCTAGGATACGAGATACAGGTAGGAGAAAAAGTGCAACTAGTCTTTTACTCCTTACAGCTTTGACTTGTTTTGCCATATCTCCCATCGGCAGACCATGCTAGTGTTATGGGGGCATTGGCCAATTCAAAGCTGGATTATGGTAACAGTACGTTAGCTGTAATCCCTCCCCCCCCATAAACTCCTGACCCGTCTTTAAAAGGTGCAAAAAGTGGCAGTGAGGCTGATTTATGAAGTACCTAAGGCTGTCCATATCTCTGCTCTTAGCCGTTCTCTACATTGGCTGTCGGTCGAAGATGGAATCAATTTTAAAATTCTCTGTCTGATTTACAAATACCTAAACAATTTGGCACCTTCATACCTGGCTGAAAAATGATGAGATATCAGCCATGGCGTATGTTAGGCGATAAACATTTACTGGTGGTTCTGCCTCTCCCCCCGATATGTTATGTTTCAAAGGGAGAGAAGACTGTTCTCAGTATACAGCCCCAAGCTCTGGAACAGCATTCCAGTGGAGTTTTATTTTCAAAAGGATACCCTTATTCACTTGTGTAAAGCTCTAAAAACCTCATCTTTCATATCGAGATATAGAATTCTCTGTTTGTGTGCTGTAGTATGGGAGCATTCCACCTTTTATCTGATATCATCTGCACCTAGATTTGGTTAATTCTGCTCAGTTTGTGCGTTACAAATGCTTCAAAATCAGACTCTGCCTACAATGTATTGCCCTTCAATCCCTGTTCTGGTACTATGGATGTAAGATTTTGGCATTTTGCACTGTGTTTAGTGTCAAATAAGTGCTTGGTTTTCTCCATGTTCTCAACGTGTTTCAGTGTGCTTTTGTTTAGCTACCACCTATGATCCTGCAGCATTTTTCTACCAAGATTGACCGATAAACAATTTGCTATTTTTTTTTTATTTGTATTTTAATCCTTTAGATTTTTACAAAAAAGTAGCAAAAGAGAAAAGAAGAATTGTAAAAAGAGTAGCCTCAAATTCTCAAGTCTTTGAAAGAAGATAAATTAAAGGGGCTGACTGAGCTGTAGAGCTTACAACACAAGGCACTCTATTGTAAGGCAACCAATGTTGTAGTGCAGTTGACCACCAGTTCTGTTGGTACCGGAAAGGATTTTTGGATGTGATGTAAAATGTTATATGTTGCCAACATCCACGAGGTCTTTTCCCCTGCCATCATCCTTGCCCAGCAGAGGTCTTCGTCACTTGGCACAAAGTCCGAAAATAAATGCCTCAAATAGAGTCATCTGATCCTCGAAGTACCTGGACAGGAGAGAAGTAAGTGACGGATGGACTCCACTACTTCAGGTAGGCCACAGAATCTGCAGCCATTAGTTATGGCGAGTCCACGTATAGAGAGGATTTCGTTAGTGTGTAACAGGTTCAGTCTTGCTCTCAGTAACCGGTTCCTATCTTGCTTTGATGGAAACTGCTTTATGAATGGTTGTAGCTCATTCAGTTTTTTAGGATTCATGGGCAAGTGACTCGTCAATTTGTTGGAGGCAGCTTTTTCTCTGGTCTTAATCCAATCTAGCTCTTTTACTTTGTCAAAGTCCTTCACTGGGTTGGTTTTAAGTGATTCTACATCTGCAGCAACCTCGTGTAAGGTTTCTAGGTTCCATTGTGACCACCTGTTTAACATCTTACAGCTTAAGTCTTTCTTTCTTGTAGAATCAAGTTATAAACTGAAGGTTTCTCCGCGAGCTGGCATTTGCGGTAAAGCATCAAAGAGTTACATTTGACTGAGGCCGCGAGGGAGAGTAAACTTAGTTCTTTTCTAATGCAGGCTATTGAGACACAGTTTGGAAGTCCTAAGATTTTTCGCCAAAAGCTTGCCCCCAAAGTAGGCCATTAAGATGTTGGAATGTTAGGCATTGCATCTGCGCCCTAAGTTAATGTTGGCACCACCTTCATTTTGTAAAAGTTTATCACTGGAATCAAGGAGAATCGGCCAAATTTCCTATCGATTGCACTGCCTTGAGCTGTTAGTTTTCTTGTTTTTTCTTTCAGGAATTTTTGCATACCTGTCTCGTTATTAGCGTGGTCCAGGATCACTCCCAGGTATCTAAACTCCACGACATTGTCTATCCGACTTCCGTTCAAAACTAGTTTTATTTTTTCCTTGTTTTTTGACCCTTTGGACACAGTCATGAGTTTAGTTTTGTTTCCGTTGATCTCCAAGTTGTTTCTTTCCATATATGTCTGGCGGTTACTGAGCTGCCTATCGGCGTATTGTCGAGTAGTATCACGTCGTCTGCCTACAAAAGTCTGCTTACTTGAGTTTTCCTATTTGTGGAGGGAAGCTTCGAACGTCCGCTTCAGAATTTTTGATGTCAGCAAGGAATGCTAGGAACAAAGCCGGGGCCAGTGGACATCCCCGTTTGACTCCTCTTTGAGTCTGTATTGGAGCAGAGAGAAGGCCTTGTTGGTCCAGACGCACTCTCATGTTAGTACCCAAGTACAAAGCTTTCATAGGCTCCAAAAGGGAAGCGGGACAATTCCAGACCGATAGTTTCTCCCAGAGTAATGACCTGTCCACAGAGTCAAACGCTTGGGTGAGGTCCACAAAAACGATGAATATCCGGGGTCCCCCCTCTAGAACTTTGGGCTTCAAGATGTTCATTGTCAAGATGTAAGCTGATGTTCCAAAGTTTTTCTTGAACCCCGTTTGCAGGCAATCCTCACATGGGGCCGTCTTAGCCCAAGCTTTAAATTCATTTAAAAGGAGAGACCCAAACACCTTTCCTATACAGTCCAACAGAGCGATCGGGCAGTAGTTTGCCAGATCACTCTCGTTTCCTTTTTTGTAGATTGGCACCACCGTTGCCGACTTCCATGATGGCGGGACTGATTTCAGTTCAGCACATCTTCGATATATTTCGCTCAAGAGCACTGCCCACTCTTCCGGATGTACCTTGAGGTCCATGTTTGTGATGCCGTCAGGTCCAGGTGCTCTAGAGTTCTTAAGAGACTTGATCTGGCAAATTATTTCTTCACAGTCATCCAGGAGGGCCCATTCTGCTGAGTCTGTGCTCTTGGTCGGAGTCTGGTTTGTTTTTGGCAATGCAAACAGAGTTTTGAAAAAGTTCACCCATAAAGGTTCCCCTATGTTGTTGAGTATGAATAGTTTTTCTTTTGGGCCGGTTGAGTTTAGGAGACACCAAAATTCACGGCTTTTGTTTCTCCGTATGGCTGTTTGAATTGACTCTGCATCTTGCTGGTATAGTGTCAACCGATGATGTTTAAGCCATGATTTGTATGACCATGTGATGACTGGAAAACCATTACATGCAAACTGACTCAAATACCGACTTAGAAAGCACCTACCTTAATTATCTTCGGGAGAGGTGGTTTCTTCAGGAATCAGGAGTGAATGGGAGAATACCTAGAAGCCCCTCCACGATCCGACTTCAAAGGGTCTGACCGCGGTGGAACCTCCAGGGGAAAACCCCTACAGGGGAAAAACCCTGTGAAGGGCTGCTAGAGAGCATAGTTTCCTGAATGCTGCTCCCTGTAGGTGAGCTTGTTTGTAAAGGCTAATCCCTTCAATGGATCTTCCTAATCTCCTCCAATCACACAAGGTGCTATGCGCAAATAAACACATAGAGAGATTAATGGAACAACAAATCAATCCTGCTGGCAAGAATGGAGTATTCCAGCTAGTGTCTAATAGTCTTACCCTGGAATCAAATGAACCTGGCCCGGAATACTGGAGGGTAAAGGTCCCGGATGGAATTCTTGGAGAAGACAGATGGAAAAACAGAACAACCTAACAAAGTGCAGAGAGAGATTAGACTGATTAACCCCCTTGCCCACCAGAGCTATGTGTAGGAGAATTACTAGAAATCTTACCGCCCGGAGAAGGCTCCTGTGAGATAAATGTTCTGTTATGGCTGCAAATGAAGTAATAATACGTTGGCCTGGGTGCAGATAGGGCCGAGTCCTGTAGATTGGATAGAGTGAATAGGAGTTCAATGCAGTTACCAGAAAGGAAATACTAAAGAAAGAAATGCGTCAGTCTCAAACAAAACTTAAAAGGACTTGAGTCCTAATGACTCCAGATGATGGACAAACTCCTGAATGAAAAGACTCCTCCTCTCAGCAGGAGCAGAGGGAACGTAATAGTGTTCTGCTGGTTGCCCAGAGCAGCATGCGAAAGGAAACACAACAAACAGAAATGAGCGGTTAGTTGAAAGCCTGATCTCCGGGAAGTAAGCAAGTACAAGAAAGCGGGGCAAAGGGCACGAATTCGTACTTACGTCTGCGAAGCGTAGCTTGCCTCTGGGTAGAGAGTAGCAACGTGCCGGTGTGCGAGTGACCATTCCGGAAATACTGCTCGCCCGTCTGGGGGCGTGGCCACTGCCTCGTCCTCTAGTGTAACATCCGCTAGACCGTTACTCTCAGCTGTTGGGAGTGCAAGTGGGACGCCGCACTTCCCGTTTGCCGAGCCGTGGTCCGTGCAAACCATGGATAATCACAGACCGAGTAGCCTCGATCACCGACTGGTTTGTCTTCATAGGGCCCAGAAATTTAGCTGCCCTCTTCACTTTTCTTAGCTCTTTTCTTTTTTCAACCAGAATTTTGTCGAACACATGCTTACTGGGCCCAACGCTGTTTTTTGGGCCCCTTTTCTTTTTATAGATCTCAAGCAATGGTAGGTAGTCGATCTGGCTTGCGGTTGAGCGGTGGTCTTGAGCTAGGTATTTAAGCTTTAGTTCTTTAATTGCTGTCACCAACGTTTTTAGCCTTGAACCTTGGGAGTTTGTTTCCAAATGTGCGATTGACTTCATGGTCGTGTTTTGTTTTATTGGCCAGGTGACGTGCAGCAAGTTATGTGGTTCGTATCACCTCAAATGCCATGATTGATTGTGCTAAGTGGCCTGAAGCGTAGATGTAGTCAATCGTTGCTTTAAATGATCCTCTTTCCCATCTTGGCAAGATGTTTTCGTAAGGTAACACCTCGCTCATATTACGCAACTCGCGTGATGTCATCATTTTTGCCCAAGCTTTTCCTCTTGGGTCTGATGCTGAGATGTTGTGGCATGCGTGCTCTTTGGGTTTATCCTGGTGGCAAGAAGCGTTAATGTCTCCACAAATCAATAGATGTGAGGCCCGATATGCTACTGTTGCCTCGTCGATTGCTTGTTCAATCATCCCAAGAAAGTGACTGGAGTCGATTGAATATGGATTCCAGTAAATATTCATAATCACTATTGTCGACTTTGCCTCTTTCGTTTTGTTGGCTTCTGGATTTGTCAGCTCTGCTTTGATCATTAACAAAGATTGATTTCTTATCGATACTTTCGCAGATGACATTCCACAACCGTGGCGTATGGCCGTCCGAATTCCTGAAGACGGCCGACCCAGCGGACCCTTTTTTGCAGGGGCTAAGAAAAGTTCGCAGCCATCGGGAGATGGAAGTTCGGCCAGCCGAGTCTCTTGTAAACAGAGGACGTCATATTCTGCCAGCTTTGTGTCGCTAGGCACTGTCAGGTGGCCGTGACCCCTTGTGTTCCAAGAGCATAGCTTTATTTCTCTTGTTGGTGTCTTTAGGTTTGAGTGAAGATGGTCGCCATGCTCGGGGGTCAAGGGTTGCTATCTTTTCTGCTGCTTTAGTAGGGCTTTCGGTAACCAGGCCCACATACTCTGTGTCAAAGGTTTTTGGTAGGAGACACTCTCGAGTCTAGTTTCTCAGCTCTTCTAGGAGAGTTTGTTTTTGGAGTTTCACACTGGACCGAAGATAGAATTCGTTTTGAATTCGTAGCCGTATTTCTCCTATTTCTGTTTACCACCAGTGGGCTCTGGGTACTTTGCCCTTTTGATCCATGCTTTAAGTACACCTCCGCGCGATGATCTTTTAAGTTGACTTGTGGTCTCTTGTCGTAATTTATTCCACTGGAGTCGTCTTTAGGCTCCCACCTTCTTTCTTGGTGGTACGTTTTGTCTTCTGTATGTCGCGTTTGTCGTGTGCCAGGCTCGCATGGGAATGAGTTTATCCCTGGCCTTATGGGGATCTTTCTAGTTGACTCTGTAAGGTCATAGCCCATTCTTAACAGTTTATTAGTGTCTTCTTTTAGTTTGCATTTGACAATTGAAGAAGCGATGTACAAATGGGCCAAAGCTTTCCCCTGTTTGTGGCTCGAGTCAACGATTAGTAGGTCCTCAGATCTTATACCTTGTAGTGATGGAATATAGCTAAACAAGGCGAGTACTGAGCTTCGATTTAAGGTAACCTCGTCTTTGTTTCCCTCGGTCTGTTCCAATTTCAGTATCCATCTAGCAGCATCCCTTTTCCTAAGCACTTTGTTGTACTTCTCGGTTTTCGAGATGTAATGAGGTTTTGATGGCCCATGAGGGTTCTTCAGGAGCACTAGTGGCGTTCTATAGGAGTTACTTCGTTTTCTGTTTGCTCTGTGTGGCGTAGGCGGTTTTGCATGACTCTTATGATGTTGCGACGAGGATCCCCCGTCTTTTTTGTGGTTTTTTTGTAATCTCCCGGATTTCACTGTGTCGGCGAGGTCCTCACGTTTTACGTGCCTGCTGTTAACATTCCCACTCTCTACCCGATATCTTTTTCTTGCGTCTTTGCCACTGTTGTCTCTTTTACCGGGTCGTCTCTGGTTCTGAGTTGTAGAGGTCGATCTTCTTGGAATACTCTGCGACTCTTCCCTTGGCTTGTCGACCCTCACCTCTGGGGATGCTTCCTCGTTAGAGTATGTACTCATGTTCATCAAGGCGTCACACTCCAGGAGTTCATCTGTTTTCAGCGATTTTTCGGCGACTGTGACTTGGGCTGCCGTTGCGGTTTTCGCGAATGCCTCTAGAGAAACACTTCTACGGGCCTTCTTTGCCGTTTGTGCTCTTTCTTTAGGCAACACTTTGCTGGACTTGTTTAAGATGAACACTGGTTTCCAGTAGTTGCAGAGTTTTACACGTTTCAGGCTTTTCTACATCGTTTTCTCTCTCATTTGTTGTTGAGAGTTTTCCTCTGGAGCTCCTAGTTAAGTCCATCGTGGTAGTTGTTTGAGTTCCTGATTCTTTGTTGGGCCCTGATTTGAGTAGTTGGTCTTGAAGGGCCTCCGGGGGGGCAGGTTTTCCCTCTTGGGCCAGCCTGGCTTCTTTACTCTCCTGGGTCATAATGTAAGCTTCTACGAAAGTCAATTTAGCCAACAACATGGCCTGTATGGAACAAGTTACTTACCTGTAACTGTTGTTCTCCAGCATGGGTCTGGCATGGATTCACATGCTCATGAATATTCCCCATCGTCAGGCTGGGAATCCTCGTATATAAAAAAATCAGTATCAGTTTCGTTTCTGATCTGTCTTTCTTAGTAGTAACCAATCACTGGTCTCTGGGTCATACTGCCCCCAGCCAATGACTGCCCTCTCCCTAAGCCCCGCCTCCGGCAGCCATCCTCAGATTTGGTAGCATGTAAAGTGGCAGTATGACCAAGTGAAGAGCAGCAGAGGGGTAGGCGGGAGGGTTCGCATGTGAATCCATGCCAGACCCATGCTGGAGAACAATAGTTACAGGTAAGTAACTTGTTCCTTCTCCAGCATGGGGTCTGGCATGGATTCACATGCTCATGAATAAGAGAATACATAGCAGTACACACATGCACAACCACGGGAGGTGGCAACAGGCTCAACATTAAGCAATACAACAACTCAACATTAAGCAACTCTTACCTCCTCACCAGGCTCACCTTAGGCGAACAGGTTGCGCAGCACTGCTTGGCTGACCCTGGACTCCTCCCTGGAGTCCTGATCGACGCAGTAGAATCTTGTGAAGGTGTGCGTTGACCTCGACGTCGCAGCCCTGCAGATGTCCAGCAGGGGCACACCAGACAGGAACGCCGTGATAGCAGCGATCGCTCTGGTCGAATGGGCTCTCGGATGGCCGGGCAGCTGTCGGTTTGCCAACCGGGGACAGTGCATGATGCAGCCGGAGAGCCATCTAGAAATGGAAGTCTTCGAGAGAGCCTTCCCTTGATTCACAGTCCCAAAGTTCACAGACAGTTGTGACGTCTTCCGAAAACTCTTCGTGCGGTCCACGTAGAACTTCAGCGCTCTAGCTACATCCAGCGAGTGCAAAGTCCTCTCGGCCGGCGACGAAGGCGACGGGAAGAAAACTGGCAACACCAAAGGCTTGTTGAGGTGGAAGTCCGACGGCACCTTGGGCATAAAGGATGGGGGTGTCCTCAGCACCACCCTCGTGTCATGAAAAGTCAAGTATGGAGGCTTGCAAGATAGGGCCTGGATCTCTCCCACTCGTCGTGCGGAGGTGATGGCCACGAGGAAAACTGTCTTCCACGACAGGAACTTCAAAGGCGCCGAATGCATGGGCTCGAATGGGGCCCCCATGAGCTTGGTCAGCACCACATTCAGCTCCCACGCCGGGGTGGGATCCTACACCGGCGGGAATGATCGGAATAGTCCCTTCATGAATTCTTTCACCAGGCGATGAGACCACAAGGACGCCCGTCCCGTCGTCCTGGTATATCGGGAGATTGCAGCCAGATGTATTTTGATGGAGGCGTGAGCCAGTCCAGCTTTGGCCAGCAACAGTAGGTACGGCAGTACTTGAGGGGCCGTAATCCGCAGAGGATTAAACTTCTGTGCACGGCACCAGACAGAGAACCTCTTCCATTTATGTCCTTTAGCACTTGAGAGTTGAGGACGCCCTGGCCTTTGCAAGAACCTCTCTGCAGTCGGCCGGGATGTCGTACCCTCCAAACTCTAGTGCTGCAGGAGCCAGGCCTGCAAGTTCAGCGACTCCGGGTTGTGGTGAAGAATGGCGCCTCCTTCTCTGGAGAGAAGGTCTGTGTCCTTCGACAGCTTGACTGGTGGGGACGTTGACAAGTCCAGAAGGTCCGGGAACCAGATCTGCCTCGGCCACGCCGGTGCGACGAGGATCATCCTGCACCGGGACCTCTTGAGCTGGTTGATGAGCCGGAGCAGCAACGGCAGCGGAGGGAACGCATAAAGAAATAGGCCGTCCCAGGGGAACGAGAAAGCATCGCCCATGCTCCTCGACTGGGGGAACCTGCTGGCGAACCTCCGGCACTTGGGATTCGTCGCTGTCGCGAAGAGATCGATTTGGGGTTCGCCCCATCGTCGGAAGAGTCGATCCACTTGATCCTGGCGTAGTTCCCACTCGTGGCACGAGCGCAGCTTAGAGCTGAGTGAGTCAGCGATCGTGTTTTTTATTCCTGCCAGATGAAGAGGCACCAGAAACATCCCTTGGGCGACGGCCCAATGCCAGAGATCCTGGGCTTCCTTGGATAGGGCCGGGGACCTGGTTCTGCCCTGCTTCCGGATGTAGAACATTGTGGTGGTCGTGTTGTCGGTGAAGATCCTCACCACCTTGCCCTTGAGGGACGGAAGAAAGGACCTGAGGGCCCAGAACACCGCGCGGAGCTCCAAGATGTTGATGTGGAGAGACTTCTCCTCCGGGAGCCAAAGGCCTCTCGCGTGAAGATCTCCGGAGTGTGCTCCCCAACTTTGCAGGGAGGCGTCTGTCGTCACCGTCACCTGGTGGGCTGGGGTCTGAAAGTCTGTGCCCGCCGACAGATGGGAGCGGGTACTCCACCACCGGATCGCCTGACGGAACGTCTCGTTGAGAGGGATCCTGTCCTTGAAGCTGCCCGTCGACTGGATCCAGCGGGCGTTGAGGAACTCCTGTAAGGGTCTCATCCGAAGCCTGCAAAGGCGCACCAGATAAATGCAGGAGGACATCATCCCGAGGAGGGACTTGATGGATCTTACCCTGGCCATGTCCATGGCCAGCAGACGCTGCACCTTGCCCATAATGGTCCTGTTCCTTTCCTCCGACGGCAAGGCCAGCCGCGCCACTGTGTCGAGCTTGGCTCCCAGAAACAGGGCGACTTGCGACGGGACCAGGTGGGATTTTGGAAAGTTGATGGAGAATCCCAGGTCTGTGAGCAGCTGGACGGTCTTCGCAGTGTGCTCCACGGCGAGCTCCCTTGTCCTTGCCCGGATGAGCCAGTCGTCCAGGTAGGGGTAGACGTGGATCCCCTGTAGGCGCAGCCACGCCGCCACCGGTGCGAGGCACTTGGTGAACACCCTGGGTGCCGACCTCAATCCGAACGGGAGGGCCTTGAACTGGTAGTGCCGCCTTTGGACCACGAACCTGAGGAACTTTCGGTGTCTTTTTAGAATGGGGATGTGGAAGTACGCATCCTCCAAGTCCAACGACGACAGGAAATCGCCCTCCTCCAGCTGTCCCAGCACATGCTGGAGGGTGACCATACGGAACTTCTGTGCCTTTTTGTACTTGTTCAGTCGTCGTAGGTCCAGGATGGGGCGCCATCCTCCTGTCGTCTTTTTTTACGAGGAAGTACCTTGAGTAAACTCCGGAGCCCCGAAGCCTCTTTGGGACGAGCTCGATGGCACCCTTCTTGAGCATCGCCCTTACTTCCAACAGTAGTTGAGGGACGTGATTTTCCTTCCTGGCCACGGGTGGAACCCGAGGGCACTTCTTCTGAAACTCAAGGGCGTGCTCTTGGGCCAGGGCGTCCAGCACCCAACGGTCGGTGGAGATGGACTCCCACACGCTGACGAACCTCGCCAGCCGGCCTCCCACCGGGGTGCTTCGGCGGGGGCCCGACCCCACGGTCGGTTCAATCTTGTTTGGAGGCCGCCTTGCCTCCTTGACCTCCTTGTCGATGACGACGGGCACCACGTGACTTGCTGCGTCCCCTGTAGGCTTCCTGGGACGAAGATCTTGCCGCTTGGCTGTAAGTGGAGGAGCCACTGCCGGATCCCTTGGAGACACCTTGTATGCCTCCGGAGCTCCGAAAGGACGGCCGTCGTTGTTGGAGCACTCCCAGTGCCCGGGCAGTCTCTGTGTCTGTCTTGATGGCCTGAAGGGACTCATCAACTGCCTTCCCAAACGGGTTGTTCCCGTCTTGGTTTGTACGTCCTGGCGGAAATCCGTGGCCTTGAGCCATCCTCGTCGTCTCAAGCAAACGCTGTTGCCCAACTGACGGAAACCGATGTCAGCGATGTCCGTTGCCACCGTGATGGCATGGTCCGAAGCAATCTCCCCCTCCTGTGGGATTTCAAGGGCCTCAGCCCTTTTGGCGTCCGGAAGAAAGTCTAACAAAGGGGCGATTTTGAACCACAACTCCCTGTAGCGGGCTATGATAGCCAGGGCGTTGGCCGCCTTGATAGTCGTTGCTGCGGATGAGATAATCTGTCGTCCCGTCGTGTCCAACTTCCTGCCCTCAACGTCCGGCGGGGAAGTTGATGTCGAGGCCGATGCCCCCCCAGCTTTCTTCTTTGCCACCGCCGAGACGACCGAATCCGGGGTAAGTTGTGCCCGAAGGCACAAGGGGGCAGTGTCGGGGACCCGGTACTTCTTCTCGTACCGGTCCCTCTTTGCCAGCGCCGTGTGAGGGTTCTTGAGGAGGGCGAGCCCCTCATCCCAGATGTCATCAAGAAGTGGTACGGCGAGGACCGTCTTCCTTTTAGCCTTGCGCCGTTTGTAAAGGAACCCTTCTTTCTTCTTTTCTCCTGGGCAGAGCTGGAAAAGCTCGGATGCCCTGGAAATCATGGCATGAAAGGGTCCAATCTCGTCGGGCGGGGACGCCCGAGCAGGGGGCGACGGGGGACACGTCCCGTCGTTCGCCTCCGTCGTCATCTGTACCTGTCGTAGCCGTGTCCGTGGCTGTATCATCCCCGTGGGTAGTAAACCAGGGGGGAAGGCAGAGCAGGCCGCAGCGGTGGAAGAGGTGGCGTATGATGCAACCTCCTCTTATGCGGTGGACTCTCGGAAGGTCCTGGCTCCGGTTCCCCCGTCGGGTCTGGCTCAGGTACCTCCGTCGGGGGAAGGGACAACCTTGTCCTTATCTCCGAGCATAAGGACTGAATCGCTGATAAAATGGCCGCCGAGGTGTCCTGCGGCGCCGGAAACGACGGGTGCGAGGGCTCTTGAGGAGCCTTGTCGGCGACACTGTCGCTCTCGTCGTCGCCCTCGTCGGGATCCCTCCCGATGGGCTGGGCCTCTTCCACGACTTCGATGAGCTCTTCTTCAGAGGTCGTGTCCGTATCCATGAAGGCCACACCAGCCCCTCCCCCACCTTTCCAGCGAGGACTTCGTGGGGGTCTTCTCAATGGGCCTGAAAGACGACTCCCTCTGCGGTGGCAGGGAGATTCTGGGTCCTGAGGGCGCCTCCTCTGGTGTAGCCTCCACAGGCTGAGCCAGGGCCGCGGCGACATCCTCAATCGAGGTCTTAGCAGGGTGAATTAAGGCCATCGTCACCTTCTGGATGCCTGGGGCCTTCACCTTGGGGGGAGGGTCCGAGCCTCGCTCCCCCTCTGCCAGAATCTTTGAGATCGACCGGGGCCTCTCCAGAAGCTTCGCCGGGTTCTCGGACTTCCTCTTACCCGAGCCGGAGCGTTGGCTCGTGGTTGATTGCGCCGGGGAGGATGGGCCCTGCCTGGCAGCCAAGGAGCCCGACCGTTCGGCGCTCCCGTCGCCCGCGGACTCGTGGTGCTTAGCCTTTTGTTGGGCCTCCGTCGCCGGGGCACCCTCACAGGACTTAGAAGACCGCTCGGACTTCTTTTTCTTCTTCTCGCCTGACAGGCTCTTCCCTTCCAGCCAGTTGGCGAGACGGAGGTGGCGATCCTTCATGGTCCGCTCCGACATGTTCCCACAAAAAAAGCACAGTCCTTCTCCTTGTGCGTCTTGTCCTTATGTAGACAGTAGAGGCATAACGAATGCTCGCCCTCCTTGAAAACATTCTGAAGCTGGCATCCAGGGCAGGTCCTGAACAGTTTCCCGGGCGTCGAGCTTCCTTTCTCCTGGGTCATGTCCGGGGTAGGCCTCGGAACTTCTGGAATCCTCCAAAAGCGAAACTCGACGAAATCTTCATCCTTGAGGGGCGTAGAAAACTCCGAAACGGATCCCCGTTGATTGGATGTAGAAACGGTGGAGCTTGAGGCTCTATTTAACTGAAAAATGAGAAAAATCTGCTGAAAAAGCGCGAAAACGCAGCAAAAGCTCGAGAGCTACAGCACGAGAACTCCCAACACTTGAAAGTGCGGTAAAAATCTGAGGATGGCTGCCGGAGGCGGGGCTTAGGGAGAGGGCAGTTATTGGCTGGGGGCAGTATGACCCAGAGACCAGTGATTGGTTACTACTAAGAAAGACAGATCAGAAACGAAACTGATACTGATTTTTTTCTATACCGAGGATTCCCGGTCTGACGACGGGGAATATTCATGAGCATGTGAATCCATGCCAGACCCCATGCTGGCGAATGATGTGTGTTCTTTCAGCATGTCACTAACCCCTCACTAACCCCTGCGTGCAACTTCATGAAAGGGGCGAGAGCTATCGTCACTGTGGACATAATTGTTAGCATGTCCGGCTTTTTTGGCGTAGAGGCTTCCGTGTTGGATTCTGTACGGATAGAGGGTCTTTCTTTCCCAGGTGAATACAGCCAAAGAGGAGCAGACGTCGCTTGAGATGTGGTGTGTGATCTTTAGCGGTCCAATGAATTTCTGCGTCTGTCGGCCACGTTTAGTGGGTCCCAGGGCTCTTGGTCTGTGTTAAATTTCTGCAGGTTGTTTTTTTCACACGGTAAGGTCCCCTTTCTCTGGGGTTTGTTTTTTTGGGCCATTTTACTGGTGCCGTCCCCCAGCGACCCTCGCTGTTCGTTTGGGGCTGGGTTTTCGTTTTAATCTCTCCGAGCTGTCTCCAGCTCCAGGGGGACACCTAGTGTGGCCAACTTCTCTTGCACCGTGGACAGTCTTTTCCTAATCTTGGATGGTGAGGCCGTTGGTGAGTTATTTTCTTCTGAAGTAGTACTCGTAGTTGAGGCCTTTGGAACTGCATTAGGACTCGCAGCCGGCAAAGTGGACTCTAGTTCCAGAGATGAGCTGTTGTTGGCATGCATTTTTGGGTTGGCTGCCGATTTGGGGGCGCTGGTGTCACTGACGTTGGAGGTTGACAGTGTGTCGACAGTCTCAACTGTTTTAACGCTATCATTAGGTAAATGCACCGAGCTCTGTGCTAAGTGATGTTCTATCCGTCTCTGTGTTGAGACTGGCATACATTCGTTGAGAGCCTCGAGAATTTCTAGGTCGGTAAGCTCTCCCCTTCTTGCCATTTTGCTGAAGGAAAAAAAGTCTCAAGTTGGTGGAGCTGCCACAAGTGGTTTTACTTTTTTTCTGAGGCAATCGGTTGTCTTTCTTGAGGGGCCCTTTGATGGAATAATTTTTTTTTGTTTTGAGGTTTCTCAGTGGCTCGTGGACGTTTTCTGCTGTTAGCAGGCTGGTCTCTGTTTTCCTCAATGCTGGCCGGCACAGGTGGAGGCACACTAACGAGCCTGGGTTCAGAATGCACCAGAGCCTGAACGCTCACGTTTCCCGGGGCGGAGCCAAACCCTCCTCGGGGCTCGCTCGCGTGGACCAGGCTCTTTCCGACGGAGAACTCAATGGCAGGAGAGCCCCTCCGCCATCAGGTCCCTCGCGGCTCTGTCTAGCTCCACCCCCGCTCCCCACAAGCTCACTGCCTCGAACCAAGACCTCAGGCCGCTCCCGGGCCGGCCCCACCCACCTCTCCCCACGGCGCCCCCCCCACCGCAGACCGACGGGGATGACGGGAGAACAGCAAACCAGGGGCGGGGGCGCCCACACCATTGATGTCCCGGCAACGTCCGGACACCTCCTCCATCTCCACAGCGACCGGCGCCTCGGCACTAGGGCACCCTCCCTCGAGGATCGGAGCCTCCAGGTCAGTAGTAGCGTGAGGGCTGGTGTTCGGCATAGGTTCTGTGTTTATGTTCACGGCCCTAGATTTGCCTTTTGGTTTTGGGCAAAGTAGTAAATCAGTCACCTGATGAATTGTGTCTTCAGGCCTTGTCTTCTCCGTTGGAACGCGAAGCAGTGAGCTGCGGAGACGCTGGCCATCTTCCTCGTCTGGAACAGAGGGAGAGAGGGGAGAGTGCATAGCCGCCCTGACTGCCCGTCCTGCCAGGACTGCAGGACTGTCACTCTCTGTCACTCCGCGGCCGCTCCGCGGCTCCAAACAGTCCAAGTACTGTGGGTCCAACCACCAGTACTGTAATGGTAGAAAGACTCCCAAACAGCAGGAAGAAGGGTGAAACGGAGTGCAGTCCTCTCAGGCAGGTGCAGGACTGTCACTTTGCGGCAGCTCCGCATCTCCAAAAAGTCCAAGTACTGTGTGTCCAACCACCAGTACTGTAATGGTAGAAAGACTCCCAAACATCAGGAAGAAAGGTGAAACGGAGTAAAGTCCTCTCAGGCAGGTGCAGGACTGTCACTCTCCGTCATTCCGCAAAACAATTTGCTATTCCTAGGAGGTGAGGTCACTGTTGACCACTCATTATGCACCAATGACAGATACATTAGAGTGGCTGTTTTACTTTGTACCTCCCTACAACACTGCTGTGCATCAGGGGAGGACAGGGCCAGGGGGCAACGGCAAGTGTAATTTTCTAACCTATAGTACAGTTGCCTAAGACCACAATGCAGAAACCTTACCTTCCAGAGCAAGTAAACACAATACCAATCTCCCCCTCCCCCGCATTCTCAAGTATATACATTAGCCATTACTTTCCTTTTATGCAACATATTTTTCAGTTACGTTTGCAGTTTCTTAGAGTCCCAGACCCCAAGAAACTCTCCCACATATCAAACATTGTAAAATATTTCACCAGGCTGATATTAGTGTAATGGGAAACCTCGGATCTGAACCCAAGTTTCATTGTGTTCCAATTTGACAGCAGGCTAAATCTCCACCCATTCCATCCAATCCCATCCTTAGTTTTAGAGTAATGTAAAGAGGCGACAAAGCTAGAGAAGCCATTTGTAGAGCCAAGCCTTTGCTGAACAAGGGGGTGGCGGGGTCTGGCTTTGCTGTCACAGTCAAACAAGAGTTGACACTATAAAAGACCCATACCTGGCTTCCTGCCACCCCAGCCAACAGAGCTATACCCATCACCCTGCCTACCCAAACCTACAATATAAGACCATCACTTAGCATTCCTGTCTCCCCACCAGCACACATTGTATAAATGGTTATTTACAGATTAACGCTATATCATATAAAACTGATATAAGTGATACTTTCTATACAGATAGTTAAGGAAACTATACCAGTGTGATAAAAAGTGATTTGCTCAAGATCACGGAATGTGTGGAAGGAGGGGATATGAGCCCTGTCTTCCTGGGTGTTAGGGAGAATTCTCTGTAAAGGCTAATTTCCCAAACCTAGTGAGTCCCCCAGCAGCTTTGCTGGATTTCTGGGGTTTATTTTTTTCTCTCCTGCTAAGAGTGAGATTCTTTTACTCCCACTCTTAGACATGATTTGAGGTGTTCCTTTATCTTTCAATGTGTTTTATGGGCTATAGGGTCTTTTACTCCGTAGGGTCTCATGTGTTTTTGATGTGGGTTACACAGCACCCTCCGTGCCGTAACCCAGGGGTGTCGTAGCGACCCCCCAACATAGACTCCATACCCTGGGACTGACTACTGTCTCCCAGGGCATGTAAAGTCACCATTGGCTTTACTAGTCCCAAATTATGAACAGAAACCAGTACAAACCATCATATTGTGGACGTACTGGTCGGGGCAATTTGATTGCCGCGGGTTCTGTTGTTCGAGGGGGCACGTCTCCGTCCCCACGATCGAGTTTTGGCTGGTGGCAGTGGATACTACTTTTTATATTCGACCGCAAATATATCTCTATGGGATTTTCCCATTGTTCGAAGCTACCAACTTTAATTATTTAATTCTTATAGCCTCGAACATACCGCCGGTTTATTTATTTAATATTAATTCCCCAGTTGGTATTTTTTGCCAGAACTCGATTCTAAAATGGCGTTTGTGTTCTCTTCTGTGACTCCATCCCAAGTCGAGCCCTTTGTTCCACTTTTTTGGCGGGCTTCTCCACAGAAGCCTCCAAAAGTGGTGCCACTCTGTCTGGGTACCACAGGGGGTGTGGTAGGGGGTTTAGGCACCCTGGACTGAGTTACCTTGGTAACTCAAGTCGCACTCTTGTGTGATTGGCCCGAGTGGTGAGCGGGCCGGCTCACCACTTAGCATGTTTGATTGACAGCTAGGCTGAGTGAATGGGGGTGTGCTGCATAAAAGCAGGGCTTTCGGGACTGTAACTTCAGAAGTCGCCACAGGACCTAAGAATCCGAGAAGGGAGAAGCTGAGCCGACCTGCAACGACGACACCACCGGTGGAGCCCTGCTGAACCGTCTCACCACTTTTCCCGACGACAGAGGAGATCTCCAGTCCGGAGAGTCTTCTTCCTTTGACTGGTGGGGATAACCAGTTTTGCCTTCTTTTCACCTTCCTGGAGCATCTTGTGGCCGCCTTGCCCGTGCCAAGCACCCCGGCAACCGGAATACCACGGTTTGCCACTACCGCGAAGAGTACCTTTTAACCAGAGAACTCCGCGGCTGGTTTCTTCCTTGGCAGTGCAACGACCTTCATCTTTCATCCACGGCGAGCCCTCTTCTTCCTCTGGACTAAACGCCGACTTGCACCTGCTGCCAGGAACAACTGCCCCCGCTGGAGCTTCCTTCACACTTAAGGTACTGTGTCCCGCCTGGCTTCCCTTGCGACAGATCGTTCGGGGTGACAGTAAAGCCCCGACTTTCTAACCTGGGCTAGGCTGGGACAACCTAGCTAACTTTTCCTGACTTTAATTTCATCCTTTTTGTGCAAACTATCTACAAGACTCTTTGGGTATAACCCCACTGTGTGAACCTGGACCCCTTCTCCTTGCTCTCTCCAAGAGTGGGCCTTGCAATTGACTTCCTTGCTCTCCAGTAGAACTCTGCCTATCCTGCCTTACTATGGTTCTTTGTAAAAGTATTGAAACTTGTGTGCTTCCTTAACTCTGCCTTTTTCCCCTCCCTTTCTTTACAACTTATTAGAGTGTCATCTTATGTTAAGCGCTCACCTCTGTTTGAAAATAAGTGGTGTTTCTCACTAAGACTTGTCTAATAAGTGAATAGGGTTGTATATATATGATAGTGACTGTGTGCTGAATTTACTTACCTCGTTTTTGCTAGTGTAAATCACAAGTGTGTTTTTAAATAAACAATTATATACTTTTACACCAAAGCTCTGGTCAGTGTTTGTTTGTGCTACTGTGTCTCTGTACCTATTGTGTATACGCGGCATACTGCCTAACTCTTCTTGAGGGAAGTCTGACTGCTCAGCCACAGCTACCAAGTGAATCTGTGTGGTACAGACTGCTACCAAGTGGGTTTACTGCCAAACACCTGTAGTCTTAAATCTTTTGCAGTGGTCCCTAAGGGAACTGCACAGGTTTCTGCCTAACACTGGTTCCACAGTTTCCAATTTAGAAAGCAGAGGAGACTTCATCTTCAATATTACAAACAACAAAACACTTTCTGCAAAGTTGTTATTCGAGGGATGAACAAGTTACTGTCTTACCTGGTAACGTTCTTTCTATGGGATGGTCCGACGACGTATTCCATATCTTTGACAGTAATCACCACAGCTGTGCAGGTTCGGAAAAATTTACGGCGTCTGCGTCCTGCGTCGATGACGTTGATGTGCAGTCCCCGAGGACCGTCTCCGACGGCCGACGTCACCCGATGTGCTAAGTAGGACGCACGATGCCCGTAGCCTCAGTTGTAGTTTTTTCCCCAGAACGTGTGACACCAGTCTTCTGCCAGTCAGACACACAAGGCCTTGCAGAAACGTAAGCTGCAATCGCATAAGAAATTCTGCAGCGGGGAAGGTAGGGAGGGAGCGATATGGAATATGTCATCGGACCATCCCATCGAAAGAACATTACCAGGTAAGAGAGTAACTTTTTCTATGAGGGGATTGGGTCCTCCGACGTATTCCATATCTTTGACAGACTCCCAAAGCAGTACCAAAGCAAGGAGGTGGGAAAAGAATTTAGAACACAAATTTAGCATGCCCAATCAAATTGCGGAATAAAGGACTACCTTGCCAAAGGCCAGATCCTGTCCTCGGATGGAATCGAGGGAGTAGTGACGTACAAAAGTATGTACAGAAGCCCAGGTGGCTGCATAACAGATGCAACAAATAGGAACACCCCTCTGTAGGGCAGTAGATGCCGCCATACCCCTGGTAGATTGGGCCCGCAAGCCAGCCGGTGGGTCCTTACCCGCCAAGCGGTAACACTAGGAGATAGCCAAAATAATCCAACGAGACAAAGTCTGTTTCGTCACATCTTGTCCGAAAGCTTTCCAGCGTAACCAATGAAGAGTTGATCGTCCACTCTGACCCGGGACATGCATGAAATATAAAAGCTCAACGCTCTTCTAGGATCAAGCCTATGGGGCCTCTCCTCTTCCTTACCAGGATGTGGAGGAGGATAGAATGCCGGAAGAACAACCTTCTGGCCCAAATGAAATTCCGAAACCACCTTCGGAAGAAAGGAAGGACGAACTCGAAGGACAACCCTGTCCTTATGAAACACAGTGACGGGTGGCTTAACTGAAAGTGCCTGTAACTCACTCGCTCTGCGAGCGGAAGTAACTGCAACCAAAAACACAGTTTTAAGAGTTAACAGTCTCAAAGGGCAAGAATGCAAAGGCTCAAACGGAGCACCCATAAGAAACTTAAGAACAAGGTTCAAATCCCAACCGGGTACCAGAAAAGGTGACGGAGGGAACACAGTGAGCCCTTTCAAAAACTGAGAAATTAAAGGAATCTTAAAATAGGAACATTCTTCAGACGAGCGCTTAAATATGGACAGCGCCGCCAGGTAACCTTTAATGGTACCCACTTGCAAGTCCCTGTGGGCCAAAGAAAGCAAAAAAGACAGAACCATGGGAATGTCACATTCAAAAGGATCCACATTCTTAACTCTGCACCAGTCGCAGAATTTACGCCAACGGCAACGGTACAGAGACTTTGTTGTCGGCCATCTGGCCGAGAGCAACACCTCCAACACGTCTTCAGGAAGGTCCCAATCCTTATACCTCAACATTTAAGATGCCAAGCGTGAAGGTTGAGAAATCTGACCTCTGGATGGAGAAACTGACCCCCCCCTCCCGTGAAAGCAGATCGTCTCGGTAGGGAAGACGATGTGGAGGGCAGATGGACAAGTCGAGAAGGTCCGGGTACCACATCCTCCGGGCCCACGCCAGAGCAATGAGGATCATCCAGGAACCGAACCTCCGTAACCTCCGCAGTACTTGTGGGATGACGGGGACTGGAGGAAACGCATACAGCAGTGGGAATGACCACTCCACCACAAACGCGTCTCCTAAGGCTCCTTTTGGAGGAAATTCCCGCGAGCAGAACCTTTCGCACTTCCGGTTGACACTGGAGGCGAAGAGAGCCACTTGAGGGGTCCCCCAAAGGGCGAAGATCTCCAGGAGACTCTCCTGAGCCAGCTCCCACTCGTGAGAGATCGTGCTCTGCCTGCTGAGAGCGTCCACCGTCTCGTTGTCGTCTCCGGCCAGATGAACAGCCGAGATCGAAACTTCCCGCTGGATGGCCCAGAACTCGAGCTGCATCGCCTCCCTGCACAGAGGAAGTGACCCTGCCCCCCCTTTTTGTTGAGGTAGTGCATGGCCACCGTGTTGTCCGTTAGGATTAGGACACTCTTTCCTCGCACAGTCGGCAGAAAAGCCTTGAGGGTTAGCCTGACGGCCCTCAGCTCCAACAGATTGATATGGAGTCTGGACTCCGACGGAGACCAACGACCGCTGAATGTGAACTTGTTGGCATGGGCTCCGCATCCCGTGAGGGATGCGTCCGTCACGATCGTTACCTCCAGCCAGGGAAGCCAAAACGGAGGCCCCTTCATCAGATTGCCTTTGACGGCCCACCACAGAAGATCCTGGGCAACCGAGGGCGGCACCTGAACAGGGTCCGACATCCTGCCGGAAGATTGCGACCACTGCATCTTGAGTGCCCACTGCAAAGATCTCATCCGCAGACGAGCCTCTGGCACCAGAAGAATGCATGATGCCATGAGGCCGAGCAACCTCAAGAACTCGACCGCCGGGAGCGTCTGGGCAAGTTGAAACTTGTGCACCATCTGCTGAATGTGAACAGCCCTCACCTGGGGAGGAAAACACAGCCCCAGGGATGTGTCGAGCACTGCTCCGATGTACTGGAGCAGCTGTGTTGGCGTCAAATGGGACTTCTTTAAATTGAGGGAGAAGCCCAGCTTGTGAAGGGAGTGGCAGGTGACGGCCAGATGATCCAGGACTTGCTCGGGAGAGCTCCCCCGATCAACCAATCATCCAGGTAGGGGTAGACGTGAATCCCCCCTTTCCTGAGATGCGCTGCCACCACCACCATGAGCTTAGTGAAAACCCTCAGGCGGAGGTCAATCCGAACGGCATGACCCGAAACTGAAAGTGCGAGTCGCCAACGGCGAACCTCAGGTACTTCTTGTGCTTGGGCTGGATCGGCACATGGAAGTAAGCGTCCTTGAGTTCGAGAGACACCAACCAGTCCTGAAGTTGAAGGGCCTGGAGGACTTGAGCGTAACCATCTTGAACTTGTCCTTCCTGAGGAGTTTGTTCAAACCGCGCAAGTCCATGATGGGTCTCAATCCCCCGTCTTTCTTTGAAATCAAAAAATAAGGGGAATACCATCTCTTGTTCTTCTCCGCTACAGGCACCAGTTCTATGGCACCTTTCTCCAGCAGGGCTTGGATTTCCTGCGCAAGGAGCGGATTCAGACTTTTCAAAGAGGTTCCCAGGTGGATTGTCCTGAGGCCTCTGCCGAAAGGGAAGACAGTAGCCGTGGGTTATGATCTCCTGAACCCACGCATCTGAAGTAATGGCACGCCACTATACAAGATGCTGCGCCAGCCTTCTCCCCAACTGGCGAACCATGGGACACGGCCTCATGACTGAGTGGTAGCGGCTGCGGCGTTGCCTGAGGGCAAAGAGGCAACTGCTGAGCGGCCTTGGCACCTCGAGTACCCCGTTTCCCACCTCTGGTACTCCTACGGTGGCCTCTTTGACTGACAGCTCCCCTCGCTCTACTGAAGGACGAGTAATAACGAAAGGAACCTCCCCTCCATTGTTGTCCCCTAGGACGAAAAGGCGGAGGTTGTCGAACTGCAGTGCCCAACGACTTCGCTGCAGCTTTGGAGGTCTGCAACCTCTCAACGCTCTTGTCAGCCTTGCTGCCAAAAAGATGTTCACCGTCAAAGGGCATGTTGAGGAGTTGGGACTGCACATCAGGAGCGAACTCCGACTTCCGCAACCAAGCAAACCTGCGTATTACGGTGCTCGCCGCCATGGACCGGCTGACACAATCTGACATGTCCAAACCCGACTGAACGGCCTCACACATGGCATCCTTGCCATCCTGGACCATATCAAGGAAACCATCCCGTTCGTCCCCTTCGGGAATATATTCAGCTGCTAATGCAACACAGTTCCACAGAGTGTGTGTGAAGCGAGACAAGGCACATACGGAGTTGGCCACCTGAAGCGCCATACCCCCTGAAGAAACACTTTCTTCGCCCAGCCATCAAAACGTTTGTCGTCCCTATCCGGAGGGATGGTAGGATACGGCAACTGCTTTGCCGGGGCCGTAGCCGCCTGCACCACCAAACTCTCCGGAGTGGGGTGCCTGGACAAGTAGCAGGGGTCGCTACTGGCTGGATGGTATTTTCGCGACAAAGACTTGCCCACTGCCGGGAGACTCTTCGGAGCAGTCCAAGCGGCCGTCACCCTTCTCTGCAGAGCCATATGAAACGGCAGTACCGGGTCAGTGGGGGGACCAAGATCGAGGATGTCCGTGAGATCATCCTGAACAAACTCCCCTGGGGGAGCCGACCATCCCAAGTACTCTGTGACCTGAGACATAAGGCGCCGGTACGAAGAATTGGCATGAGTGCTAGGCTTAGGCCTACAAAACTCCACCTCCGGAGAGGTGTCCAGTCCACTGGCATCATGGAGTGACTGCCTCAGGTCATCAAATTGGCTATGGCCCGAGAGAAGCTCATCTGGCACTGTAACCGGAACCAAGCCCTCATCACCCTCTGAAATGTACTCCATGCTGTGAGAGGAAGACACCTGGGGACTAAAGCTATGCCTGACCTTAGCCAGAGCCTTTCTAGGGGCTTCCCCCGTGCCGCTGGGCCCCTCCGACACCACTGCCTCGAAAGGCGTCGAGGGCGCCGAACAAATCAGCGTCGAGAGAATCGGCGTCGACGTCAGCCGCAGCGCCGCCAGCATCGACGGCGTCAACACAGGCCTCGAAGCCAGAGATCCGAGCGTGTTCTTCGACGACCTAGGCGCCAACAGCATCGACGACCCTCTCGGAGGCGGAGCCTCGAGAGAGAGACCGTTGACGACCTCGGCGCCACAGGCGTCGATGTCTTCCTCGAAGACTGCACAGGATCACACGGTCTCGAGCGCATCGAAGAGCGGGACCTGGAACGGGCATGGCAAGAACGGTTACCCTTGTTCGAGCGGGACCTCTCCCGCGAACCGTGCCGACCACCCGAGCTCGAAGGCGTGCGAGCGGTGTCTCTCGACCGATCATGGCCGACACCACTCGGAGGCGCGGACGGACCAGTGCCCTGCGATTCGAGAATCGCTAACATCTTCTTCCCGAAGGAAGCCCATTCCTCTGGTGTCACATGCATGGTGGGATAAGCGACCCCCCGACGGGCGGAGTCCTCGGAAGTGGACGGGGAAGGCGACCAATTCCGGCGCTTCCGGGAATGCCTTGAAGAGGCAGAGGAGTGGCGAGACCGACTCCTGGAAGGAGACCCACTGGACCACCGACGATGACGCGGAGAGTCGCCTCTCGAATCATCCGTCGAAAGCTCTGCAGACCTCGACTTCCAGGGCTTAGACACCCTACCTACCGACAACTTCTTCTTGCGCTCCCGTAAGGCCTTGGCCGTGAGCGACTGGCAGTCGACACAGTCGTCCGTGTCGTGGGCCTTCTCGAGGCACCAGAGGCAGGCGTCGTGCGAGTCCGAAATCTTGGACCCACAGTCCCCGCATTTCTTGAAACCCGGACGCGGGGTTGAAGACGAGGTAGACATCGTCGCGAACATGCTTTTTCACAAAACCGAGAAGATAACAACAGAAACTCCAAATAGTCGAGCCGTACCGAGATTCACAAAGCGAACACGTTTGCGGAAAAAACAGAACTGAGGCTACTGGCGTTGTGCGTCCTACTTATCACATTGGGTGACGTCGGCCGTCGGAGGTGGTCCTCGGGGACGGCGCATCGACGTCATCGACGCAGGACGCCGAAAACTTTTCCGAAGCAGCACAGCTGTGGTGATTACTGTCAAAGATATGGAATACGTCAGAGGACCCAATCCCCTCAAAAAACTAGTATACGGTTAATGAAATCTAGTTTTCAAAGCCCCAATATATCTACAAGTGGAAAGTCTATTCAATGTATGTATCCTGAGGCAAATAGATCCGAGAGCATACACAACTGTTCAGACTAAGGTTATAATTACAATGAACTCAATCTTCAGCTGTACAATTGTTTGTAATGTAAAAAAAAACATGTCACATGATAAAGCAACCTGAGAAATATAAGACGTCTTAATTGAAACATATGTTTATTAAACAGTATACATTACTTTTTCAGAAACAAGAACGGGGTCGAGCCAGTCCCACAATCGGGTGCAGTGGCATGCAGGTTAGGCACAGATTCCAGCAACAGTTAATCAACCTGCTGACCTTTCCAGATGTGAACCTTTGTCTCATTTACCTTATTTTCCTTGTCCATCACCCTCGAGTTTCCTTCCCTGCATCACATTCATGATGCCCCCTATTCCTTACAATTAACTTTCAGACCTGTTCCACTTTTACTCCATCCTTTAACCCTTAACTTATTCACTTTCCCGTGCACGCACCCACTTCCCTTGCACTCATTGCTCCATCGCCAATTTCTTGCCAGTCACCCTCTTTAATTGCCTATCACACCAAACCCATTACTTGCCCTTCACCACATTCCCCATGATTTGCCTGCCAGACACAACAAGAAGCTGTGATCAGGGTCTTGCTGGTAATTTTGGCTATGGAGTCTGAATTTGGACAGCACCGAGTGAAAGACAGTGAGGAGATTGGATTTTATTATGGTCCCAAGATGCAATTTCTTGGAAAGTTAGCTGCAAATTGCAATTAATGGAAGCAGAGGGAGCAGCAAGGGGAATCTGCGTGGGATTTGGTGCTGGAAACTGAGCATGAGAGACCTACTATATTTATATGTGCTTTCTATAAGGTGGAGTGTGTGTGTGTGCGTGCACATGTATGCATACACATGTGGCGTGTAAGTGTTTCAGTTTCTGTGAATGTGGTGATATGTATATGTGACAGTAAATTATATGAAGGATGTATCTGTGTTCATGTGACTTTGTATCTATATAGCTGAATCCGTTTTTGATTTGCAAGTGTCTCTTTTGTAGCTCACATAACATAAGAGTGTTCTGGAAAAAACAGAAAAATAATCACAGAATTAGGTGGTCATTTGGAGTTGTCAGAACGGTAAATTCTGAAGTATTTGGCAAATACTGCCAATTTTAACCCCCCCCCCCCCCTAATTCAGGGTTTGATCAAATACCATTGGCGGTATTACATGGAAATACGGGTGGTGATATTTGTGGAAGACTGTCTACAGAAAATCCACCTATTTTTACCTTCACCTAAAAGTTGGAGGTCAAAAGTCAAATTGACCCACATTTAAAAAAACTTTTTTTTACTGTATAGAAGGTAAGCGCAGGTGCTTCCCTTCAAAATAGTGAAAAAGGATTTTTACAGAGAGTCATGTCAAAGGGGGGGAAAAAGTGGGAAAGATGAATAGCATACAGTGTGCTCTTATTTGAAAGTGGCACACACCCACAACAATACGCTTTTAATTTTAAACAATGAACTTACTACGATTGAGTTTCAAGGTGACACGAAAACTACTTTTCAAAAAATGCATACAGAGGCCATCAAATGGTTCTCACGATTTGGCCATATTCCAAGTGAATACCCTTTGCATAAACTTAAATTGATACACAAAACAATGATCTATGAAATGTATTAGTATCAATCCCTTACTAATTTGGCAACCACATCATTAGGCCACTAATATTTAGTACAATGCATGAACTCTTCAGACAACCATGGTTATTTGACGGCATATGCAATAAATTGGATTGTTGCCAAATACTTGTGGCTTAAATTCAATAAAGTTGATACCTTTGAAGTAGTTGGAGGATGGACTGGATTGGCCAGAGACAAACTATGCTGTAGATTATGTGGAGTAAATTTATTGGAAACTGTAAACATTTGACTCCTGATTCATGGAGTTATTTGCACGTAAAACGCACATTTGCGCACCTTTTCTGCCCGACAATCCCTGTTTACGGTATGGAGATTTTCGGGAAAAATGGCGCGCAAATGTGCGTTTTACGCGCAAATAATTCCATGAATCAGAGTGCTTGTTATGATCTGTGAAGCTCTCTATGATATTAGAAATACTTATCATGCTGCGTTGATAAAGGTCAAACTAATGTAACAACCATGTGGACCTCATTCTTTGAGGGTAATGACATATGTCTTATCTTTCACTTGACTACGATGTGGACCAGGATTGAAGGGATTATGAAAATATGATGGTAGTGCTTGTGTGATTTGACTAACTTTTAACATTTCTTAATTTCTTGTCTGTTGGTGAGGTGTACAAAAAGCCTTTATTAGGTTATATTATACTATATTTAAACAATTAAAAATGATCAGAATTATCCATTTGTGCATAGAAAATGTACAGTAGTGGTTAGGATCCACTACTGCACATACCTCGGAGGTATTCCAAAACTGCTACCTCCACTGTTAGTACACTTTGAATAGGACAGATTTTTAGAAATACCACTGGTTTAAGGTGGAAACCTTCTCCAGAGTTATTTCATAAAAATAAAATTGCACCCAAATTATGGGCTACAACCTTTGTTTGCAGTCTATTAAAAATAAATGCCTGAATGTTACATCTTTATCTGTGTGTTTTCCAAGTGTGCCCAAAAGAAAGCTCCATAAACAAACCATAAGCCATTTCTATAACCACAGTATAATGACATCCAGGGGTGCTATTAAACTACTTTTGTAATTCACTCAATAGTGATCAATACATTCACCGGAACAGAGGGGAAGCATTATTAGAGAATGAAACCACAGACCAACTCTAATAAAATAAGGACACTTGCTTCCTTAACAGGATAAGCTGCTGTAACACACCAATGGTGTATGGGTCCCAGTGGTGCCAACATTGCCATTCAGAATCACAGAATCTGCCATTCAGATGTGTACATTACTTGTGAATACATTAGTCAGTTCTTTAAGAAACTGAGAAATCAAAGGAATCTTAAAGTAAGAACATTCTTCAGACAAGCGCTTAAAGATAGACAGCACCGCCACGTAACCTTTAATGGTACCCACTTGAAGGTCCCCGTGGGCTAAAGAAAGCAAGAAAGACAAAACCATAGAATGGAGCACTGAAAAGGATCAACATTGTGATCTCTGCACCAGTCACAGAACTTGCAATGAAAAGGATCAACATTGTGATCTCTGCACCAGTCGCAGAACTTAAGGCAACGGCAATGGCACAGGGATTTTGTTGCAGGCCGCCTGGCCGAAAGCTACACCTCCATCACATCATCCAGGAGGTTCCAATCCTTATACCTCAACCATTCATGAAACCAAGCGAGAAGGTTCAGTCTTGACCTCTGGATGGAGAACCTGACCCTGACCAATCCACCACGAACTAAGGCTCCTCTTGGAGGAAATTCCCTTGAGAAGAATCTCTCACACTTCTGATTGACACTGGTGGCGAAGAGATCCACTTGTGTGGTTCCCCAAAGGGCGAAGATCTCCTGAAGGCTTCGTGAGCCAACTCCCACTCGTGGAAGACCGTGCTCTGTCTGCTCAGAGCGTCCGCCGCCACATTTTCGTCTCCGGCCAGATGAACTGCAGAGATCGAAATTTCCTGCTGGATGGACCAGAACCAGAGCTGCATTGCCTATCTGCACAACGGAAGTGACCCTACTCCCACCCTTTTTTGTTGAGGTAATGCATGGCCACTGTGTTGGCCATCATGATCAGGACACTCTTCCCCAGAAATGCCTTCAGGGCTAGCCTGATGGTCCTCCGCTCTAACAAAGTGATGTGGAGTCTGGACTCTGAAGGAGACCAACGCCGCTGGCGGTCATGTTGTTGGCATGAGTGCCCCATCCTGTGAGGGAAGCATCCGTCACTGCCGTTACCTCCGGCCACGGTTGCCAAAACTGTTCCCCCCTCATCAGGTTCCCTTCGTTGGCCCACCACAGAAGATCCTGGGAGAACGAGAGTGGAATCTGAACAGGATCCAACATCTTGCCGGAGAACTGTGACCACTCATCTTGAGAGCCCACTGCAGGGATCTCATCGGCAGCCGGACCGCTGGCACCAGGAAAAAATGCAGGATGCCATGAGGCCGAGCAACCTTACGAATTCGAAAGCCGGGAGACTCTGGGCATGTTGAAACTTGTCCACCATCTGCACAATGTGATGAGCCCTTACCTTGGGAGGCGAACATTTCCCTAAGGACGTGTCTAACACAGCCACGATGTACTAGAGCTGTTGGGAAGGTGTCAGATGCGACTTCTTGAAATTCAGGGAGAAGCCCAGCCTGTGGAGGGTGCGGCAGGTGACACCGAGATGATCCAACGCTAGCTCGGGAGAGCACGCCCGGATCAGCCAGTCGTCCAGGTAGTGGTAGACGTGAATTCCCCCCCCCCCCTCACCTGAGGTACACTGCCACCACGACCATTAGATTGGTGAACATCCTTGGGGCAGAGGTCAATCCGAACGGCAGGACCTGAAACTGAAAAAGCGAGTTTCCAGCTGCAAACCTCAGGTACTTCCTGTGCGCGGGAAGAATCGGCACATGAAAGTAAGCATTCTTTAGGTCCAGAGACACCAACCAATCCTGAAGTTGAACGGCCTGGAGGACTTGAGAAAGAGGGACCATCTTGAACATGTCCTTCCGGAGAAGTTTGTTCAACCAACGCAAGTCCATGATGGGTCTCAATCCCCCGTCTTTCTTTGGGATCAAAAAATAAGGGGAATACCATCCCTTGTTCCTCTCGGCTACAGGCACCAGTTCTATAGCGCCTTTCTCCAGCAGGGACAAGATCTCCTGCGCAAGGAGTGATCCGGAACCTTCAAAGAGAGTTTCCCCGGTGGATTGTTCGGCCACTGAAGGAAGGGAAGGCAGTAGCCGTGGGCTATGGTATCCAGAACTCACGCATCTGAAGTAATGGGCCGCCATTCTTCGAGATGCTGAAAAAGTCTTGTAACGCTCACCTATATGTCTCTCTTTGTCCCTTGCAGACCGCTGCAATGTCCCAGTACGGCTGCCAATTGAGAGAATAAGATGCAGTGAGTAAAGCGTGATGTGCAGCGCCTTATTGTCCTTTATGTGCTAACCTGTGTTGTCTTTTCCCGTTGTAGGTCGATGGCGTGCTCCAGAGCTGAAGTTACCAAGAGCGACTCGAGTTCAGGTAAGCGTTTGTTTAGGGAATCGGGATACGAGAATGCTTACTAATATCTTTTCTCTTGTTCCTTTTCTTATCAGGATGCAGCGTTCCGGGATGAAGATGACGCCGCCGAAACGCTGTCCGCAGGACCGGAGGAACGTTGGATGGAAGCAGGATTCTCCTCGATAAGTATGATATTAATGCTGTTCTTGTTCTTGCAGGTGCGCGGGATGCGGAGGAAAGGCGAAGGCCTGCAGGAGATCGGAACACAGTGAGTGTCACGCTGCAGGTGCAGAGTAACGCAAAGCGTGCATCTCTGTCCGAGCGTGGTTTATATAGCCTCCAGGTATCCCAGGCATCCCTAGGTCGGACCACACCCAAAAAGCTAGACCGCATAACTCAGTTCATAGAACTGAGTTATGTGGGGGCATCCATATTGCCCCAAGTGCAATGCCAAATCCAGTTCCGAGTCAGTCTTCTGCATCATGTATGAGCCTGGCACCACAGGCGCCAGGTCTGGCTCCAAGTGAGTCTCTGAGGAGATGGTGAGGCCCTCAAGGTCCATGTGGGGGATTGTGGCCTGGCTCCAGTTTTTTGCCTAAGGGGGCTACAGACAGGGATCATGACAGTCTGCCCCCAACCGGCAAACCATGGGACATGGCCTCAAAATAAGCATCCTGAAGGTCCAATGACACCATCCAATCCTGGAGTTGGAGGGCCTGAAGGATCCGAGAAAGTGTGACCTCTTGAACTTGTCCTTTCTGAAGAACTTGTTCAAGTATCTCAAGTCCAAGATGGGTCTCAATCCTCCGTCCTTCTTGGGTATTAGGAAATATGGAGAATACCATCACTTGTGGTTACCAGACATTTGGTCGAAAAAAAAGGTCGACAGGACAAATGGTCGACACCATTTGGTCGAATTTTTTTTTTTTTGTATTTTCACTTTTTTTTGGGGGGGGGGGGGTCCCCCCAACCCGCTTTTTTTCCCTAAACGAAAACCTAAAAAATATATTTCTAAATAAAATAAAAAATTCGACCATTTGGCTTTCGACCAAATGGTGTCGACCATTTGTCCTGTCGACCTTTTTTTTCGACCAAATGTCTGGACACCATCACTTGTTCCTCTCCGCTACAGACACCTGCTCTATAGCACCTTTCTCTAGCAGGGTTAACATTTCCTGCACAAAGAGCGGATATGGAATCCTCAAAGAGTGACTCCCCAGTGGATTGCTCTGAGGTCTTTGAATGAAAGGAAGGCAGTACCCGTGGGCTAAGGTTTCCAATGCCCAAGCATCCAAATTAATGTCTCGCCATTCTTCCAGATGCTGAGATCCTATATGAAACATCAGCATGTTCCCATGCCTCTGGCCTTCCAAAATCTAGTTCAGGTGAGGCCATCTGTAAATTATCATAAAGGTCTTTCTACCTTGATTCCTCAGAAATGAAACTTTCAGGCACATTTGGTGTGCAAATTGGAGCCCAAAGGGTGCATCGTTGTCCGAGGGTTCATTCTCCTCATATATTGAGGTGAGATACTTAAAATATTATTTCCTTGTTTTTTCAGGCAAAGGATTTACAAACTGTGGATTCGATGCTCGAGGAGTCGTCCAAACCTTCTTAGACTTTGATGGCGCCATAGGTTTAGATGGGGTGCTAGATGTCAATGGTGCTGGTGTCAATGGCGCAGGGCTTTGCTGGCATTGAGGGCACAGCAGACGCCGATGACCTCGACTTGTGCTTATGTTTTCAGCTCGAAGGATCCTTCGATGACTTGTCGAGGCCTCAACGGCTCTTGATGAGGATCAGGCCTTCGTCCCGGGCTCGAGGGCACATGGGATTTGGCTCAAGCCCTTTACTTACCGGCTTCTTTGGATGGCACAGTAGGAGCATGGCTTGCTGTGGGTTTTTTAAATATTTTCAGCATTTCCGCTCTAAATGCTTCCCATTTGGCTGGTGTGGAGGTTTTTGTGGGACAAGATACCTACTCAGGGGATGTGTCCCATGATGAAGTCAAAGAAGGCGACCTATGGTGCCTCGTTTTGGACTTCCTCGATGACAAGTGGTGGGAGCGTCTTATCAATTTCGATCTTTTAATTTTCTTCCTCCAAGGAGAGTCGCCTCTCGAATCGTCGGTTGAAGGTTTTTTGGTCAGGGTAGATGGACATTTTTGGGGGTTTCGACATACCACCAATTTCCCCTTTCGCTCCTTTAGGGCCTTTGCAGTCATTGACTGGCACTTGGAGCAGGCAGAGGTCTTATGCTCCACCCCAAGACACCGTAGACATATACAGTGTTGGTCGGTCAACGACATTGTCGAGTCACATCCTCAACAATTCTTGAACCCGCTCTTCGGGGTAGTCTGTGCTGACGAAGACATTAGTCGCAAGTATTAAATGATGCACGCCGTATTTTGCGAAACAATGGCATTCACAGAAAAACAGAACTGACGCCAACGGGCGTTGCGTGTGCTATATATGCCTTTGATTACATCATCCGCGAGACAGAGGCCCTCGAGTGCATCAAGTCAACTGCATCGACGTACAGTGCCCTCTGCCAAAAAAGTTTTCCCACGCAGCTGGAGCTGGATATCAAATGTCAAAGATGAGGAATACATGGGAGGACACAATCCATTCGAAGGGGTTAACCTTGCGCTCCCTGCACCACGTCTCAAATCTTCTCCACATGCACACATACATAGATCTTGTAGTGTGTCTGCATGCAGCCAGCAACACCTCAAGAACTTCCTCGGAGAGGTCCCAGTCATCATACCTCATCCGCTCAAGAGCCACGCATATAGGTTATGGGAATCCGGGGTCAGGTGTAGTATCTGACCCTCCGACTGGTTGAGGAGATCCGTCCGCCGAGGTGGACAGATGGATAGATCCAAGAGGTCGGAGTACCACGTCCTCCTCGCCCAATCTGGGGCGATCAAGATCATGGTCACTCGAAAACCTCTTTAACCTCCTGAGAATCCACAGAATGACGTGGATCGGAGGGAATGCGTAATGGAGAGTGAAGGTCCAATCCACCAGAGACGTGCCCCCCAGTGCATGGTTTGCTGTGAATTCCCTCTAGCAAAACTGTTCGCACTTCCTGTTGGCTTCTGTGGTGTAACACTTACCTTGACTCTGCGGGGACACTCACAAGGAACTATGTGGCACAGCTCTTAATTCGAAATGCTTCTACTCTCTCTTCAACCTCCTCTCATGAAAACTCCCTAGATAAAATACAAAGATTCCTTAGGGTGGGGGAGTGCACTACAAACTTGAATTCAACTAGAATCTTTTCACTACAACTATAATGCAACACCTCCTTTATTATATAATCTTTACCTTATATATTTTTTAGGCGGGCTCTCCATCCTGCACCTGTGCAGGGGCTCAAATTCTGAAATTTTCTGGCGGATATTCTTGGGACAGGGAAGGAAGAGCTACTCTAGGTTGTTCTGAGGAGCGGCAGGGAAGCAGCAAACACTACACTGACAAAAATATAACAATCTCCCCAGAGGAAGAATTCCCAAAAAGAATTCCAATGCTAATGATAAGGGTAAATACCCATGACACTGAAATGGGAAGTATGGATAAAAATTATGGAATGTATATTGTGAAAACTGAAAACTCAACTCAAACCAAACCCAGCTGCGCAGTGAAGGAATTAGGAATAAAGAACACCCTGACCATGAACCTGTGGAGCCCCACAGATAGAGTGCCAAACGTCAGTACAACAATAGAGAGAATGCCTGCAGCATGATTGGAACTGCGGGCGCAATGTGTGTGTTTAAATAGCACTTCACAACGAAACAGTTTACATTAAACTATGTGTTTGTAACCATGAGGGGGACAAACAAGCTCTGTTCTCTGCATGCGCCAATGCACGCTTCAGAATGACGAGCCGGCAATAAATTTGCAACAAGTAAAAACGTACTGAATAAAAGTTACACTCGTGCTCGTAACATGAGGAGCACAAACAATTCCGTTCACGGTGCGTGACTATACGCACTTCATAAACTAGCCGGAAATACCAGGCCACACGCACAACTTACTAAATAAACATTTAGCTCTCTTCAGAGAAAACTGTGAGGAAACGGATACTTGCAAATGAAGCCGCTGACAGGAATCGAGTGCCAAGGTTGAAGCGGCCGCGGGGACTGGAATGTGGGGGCTGGCTGTGAATAGACGTATACGACAGGCTATAAATGGGGAATTGAATTCCTAATAAACAAGTGGCACTAAAGCACCGTGTGACTGGAACTGAAGCAGGGACAGCGGTAAGCGTCAGCTGAAGTCAGATGAACGCGAAGCAGGGAGTTACCGAGGGGAGGGGCTTAAATAGGAGCAAGATGACAGCAACTAGACATACACTGCACATAACCCAGAACAAACTAGGCGGCCATGTTAAGAAGTCAGGAAGTAACTACCTAGGCTTTCCCAATGCTCTTGAGTTTCTTCCCCCTTATCCAGGAATGATAAACGCAGGACCAATTCCTATTGGAAGCATATAGGGAAGCTTTTCCTGTGATCATGACAGTATTCCCCCCCCAAGGGCCCTCCTAGGTTGAAACCCTCCCTTCCAGGTTTGCTAGGGTTATTCAGATGGAAGGATTTGATCAATCGAGGTGCGTGAATATTTTCAAAGTATTCCCAAGTTTTATCCTGTGGCCCATAACCCTTCCAATCCACTAAGTAGTACAACTTTCTGCGAACTACCTTAGAGTCCAAAATTGCCTTTACTTCATACTCTGGTTCTTTTTCACAATTACGGTAGCCGGAGGATCTTGGATTCGGGTGTTAGGGTTCACAGCCTTCAACAAAGACACATGGAACACTGGATGAATTTTCTTGTTTTTGGGAAGTGTCAATTTCATAGCCACAGGGTTGATGACTTTTTCTATAATGAAAGGACCCAAAAATCTTGGAAGGAATTTCCAAGATCCTCTCAACATCAGATTCTTTGTAGCCAACCACACAGAGTCTCCCACCTTGTACTCCGGAGAGTTTCTTCGCTTCTGATCAGCAAACTTCTTCTGAGCATCTTTTGCTAAGCCTAACTGTTTTCTTGCTTGGTCCACAGCAGTAGTGATATGGTTGTGCAGAGTTTTTATTGCTGGCATTTCCAAGGCTTCTGGTGGATCATGAACAGAGGTTCGTGGATGTCGACGATTTAAGGTGAAAAAAGGCCTTAATCCAGTGGAGGAGTGTACAGAATGATTGTTGTTACGCTCACCTGGCTCCCACAGGGGCGTCGATCGGACCCGGACAGCTGCGACCTCCTCCAACGTGAAGCGTAGTGCAGAGATGACAGACTGGACTGGACCGCCTAACCTTGTCTGCTTGACCCGTAGAAGTATTCTGCAAGTGGAGAAAGGGATTTAGCCACCCGTGGATTCTAGTAATGGCACCCCACTGTTCTCCCCACTAATCACCACCGATATTCACTTTCAGTGAGCTCACCTTATGTTTGTAAATGATGAGCTCTCCATCCTGCGCAGAATGCAGGGGTGCGTAGATACCAGTTACTTCACTGGTTTGAAGGCGTTGGAAGAGTTCTGGATGAATATTGACTCTGATTTTCCAGCCGAGAACCCGTAAGTATTAAGTTCAAATAATTCAAAATGTCCGATGTTCACTCTTGTACATTCCTTTCTTGTGTTGCAGCTGAGTCCAAGGGAAGATTGTCTTGTGGCAGCTGATGGTGTTCAGGTAAGAGTCTGTACTACCCAACACGGTCCGGCAAAAAAGATGCGTGTGTTTAAATTGCTGGTTTCTCTCTCCTTACAGGCGTAAGAAGTTGCGGTTTGTTACAGAATAATGCCTCCGGTTGTTAATCAGGTAAGTCTATGGTGGAGAGGTTGTATTTGTTGGCTTTTTCGGCTCACCTTATGTTTCTTTTGTCCCCTAGATGGTGGAATTCGGCGGAGAAAATGATGGAGGCTGCGGTGGATCGAAAAATGCTGTGAGGACTGGGGAGTATGGCGCGGCGCTGCAACTGGCAGTGCGACATGTGTAGAATAATGTCGTTTTCAAGTTCGAAGATGTGATGGATCCGGAATTCAGGTAAGGATTGAAATAATATCTCTTTTCTAACCTTTCCTTCTTTCTTCTATTGCTAGGAGCTCTGGATTCGAGACGGGCGTGACTGAAGACTGGATGCTGACTGCAGGCACGGTGAGTGTTACGCTGCTGGATGCAGAATAACGCGAAGCATGTGCTGCTGTTCGGGCGTGGTTTAAATAGCCTCCAAAGTAGTTCCAGGTAAGAAGTCCCTAGAACCACACCTGACTAAAAAATAGTCCCTGTAGTAAAATAGTCCCATCCAGGCCTCACGTTGGCTTGGATTCATTTGCAGCATGGTCTGCATGCAGTAATTAAAGACTATGAGCCTGGCGCCTATGGCGCCAAGACTGATTTCTATTATGAGCCTGGCGCCTAAGGCGCCAGAACTGAACCCAGACAGCCCCCAGCCGGGGCTGCTCGGGTTTTATTAAATATCTGGATGCCTTCTCCCGGGGCTGATGGGCTTGATCCGGATCCGGGGGTAGGCATCATGACAGCACCCCCCCCCCCCCCAAAGGCCCCTCCTAAAGTTGTTCTTCCCCTTGGTCCTGGTTTGTCTGAGAAGTTCCGATGGAATTTCTTCACCAACCGAAGTGCATGAACGTGGTCACTAGGCTCCCATGACCTTTCTTGTGGTCCGTAACCCTTCCAGTCGATTAAATAAAAAAGTCTTGATTTACCCATCCAGGATATTGTGTACTTCAAATTCAGGTTCTCCATCTATTAGGATGGGGCAGGTGGTTTGGTTAATCTTGTCTCAGGTTGAACTGGTTTTAAAAGTGAAACATGGAAGACAGGATGAATCCGCATATTAGAGGGTAATTCCAATTTGACGGCCACCGGGTTGATAATGGCCTTAATGGTGTAAGGTCCCAAATATCTAGGATTGAAAGTTCGAGTTCCCTTTAGAGGTATGTGTTTTGTAGCCAGCCAAACTTGATCTCCAATCTGGTATTGTGGAGTTTCACTTCTATGTCGATCAGCATTTTTCTTGTATTTCTCCTTTGCTTGTTTTAAGTGTTCTATTGCTTCCTTAAAGGCTTGTGTAATAGAAGAGTGCAGATGAGTCACTGCAGGCATTTCTAAGTTTTGAGGCGAATCGAGTTCTGAGGTTCGAGGATGATGTCCATATATAGTATAAAAGGGGCTTTGTCCGGTTCCTGAATGTACGGAGTTATTGTATGCGTATTCGGAAATCCATAAAATATCTTTGCAATTGCTTTCGGTTTGGTGTAGCATACAACGTAGGTATTGTTCAAGAGTCTGGTTGGTCCTCTCCGTCTGACCATCAGTTTGGGGGTGGTGACTGGTTGATAGCCTTACGTCGATTTGCGCCAATTGACAGCATTTCTTCCAAAATTGCTAAATGAATGGACTACCTCGGTCAGAGACCAATACGGAAGGAAATCCATGGATTCGAACAATGTTTTCGAGAAATTCCTTGGCCAAAATCGAAGCGGAAGGTAATCCTTTTAAAGGAATAAAGTGGGCCATTTTGGAAAAAAGACCACAATAACTAGAATGGTGTTAAAACCATTACACAGAGGTAGATCTGTAATGAAGTCTAAAGACAAGGTGTGCCATGGTGTAGGTGGAATATCCAAAGGTTGTAAAAGGCCAGCTGGTTTTTTCTTCTGACTTTTGTTTTGGGCGCAGATACCCCAAGACATCACAAATGACTTTACGTCCTTTCGCCAGGTGGGCCACCAGAATTGTCTTTTAATTTTAGCTTCAGTTTTTGCGATACCTGGGTGTCCTTCCATTAGGGCGTCATGATAATTGGAGAGGACTAGTTCTTGTAGTTCCTTGTGTGGTAGAAATAGACGTCCTTGATAGTAAGGCAGGTCATTGATGACTGAATAATCTTGGCCTTCCTTTATCCAGTCCTGCAGGGCTGCTGGATCGAAAAGTTGTTGGATTTTTAAGTGAATGTCTTCTAGAGTCTGTAGAGTAGTTATGCCAAGAATTCTTTGTTCTGAAATTATAGGCACCGGTTCCGGGTTTGAATATACTTCTCCCATCCCTATTCGGGATAGGGCATCTGCTTTGCCATTTTTACAACCTGGTCGATAAGTGATCACGAAATCGAATTCGGCAAAGAATAATGCCCACCGAAGTTGACGCGATGATTGGGCCTTGGCTGTTTTCAAATACTGCAGATTCCTGTGATCGGTGATTACAGTGATGGTATGCCTGGCACCGAGAAGATAATGCCGGCAATCCTTGAAGGCGGACTTGATGGCTAATAACTCCTTATCAGTAACCGCATAGTTTAATTCGGGTGCTGAGAACTTTCTTGACCAGAATGCTACTGGATGAAGTTGACCGGTTTCGGGATCCTTCTGGGACAGGACAGCTCCCATGGCTAAACTGGATGCATTGGTTTCAACTATGTATGGAAGTTGAGGGCGTAGATGTTTTAAGACAGGTGCAGACGTGAATTTCGATTTTAACTCTTGGAAGGCTCTTTCAGCCTCTTCAGTCCACAAAAAAACGTTTGTTTTTTCGCAAAAGTGCTGTGATGGAGTGTACAATATGTGAGAATTCAGGAATAAATCTGCGATAGAAATTAGCAAATCCAAGCATGCTTTGTACCCCTTTAACTGAACTTGGTGATGGTCACTTGAGGAGTCCATTCGAACTCCTTTTGGAGTTAGGATAAATCCCAGGAACTCAACTTCTGTAGAATGAAAAACACATTTCTCCAATTTTGCGTATAACTTGTGCTGGTGTAATTTCTCAAGGACTGCACAAACGTGCTTCACATGGTCTGATTCTGAGGAGGAGTACACTAGAATATCGTCTATGTATACGACAACACAGACGTCAATGACTTCACGAAGGACATCGTTCATAAAATATTGGAAGGCTGCTGGTGCATTGCACAACCCGAAGGGCATCACCTGGTATTGCAATAACCCGTACTTGGTGCGAAAGGCAGTCTTCCATTCATCGCCTTTCTTTACACGTACCAGATGATATGCCCCTCGGAGGTCTAACTTAGTGTAGATACAAGCATCCTTTACTTGGTCTAGTAATTCGGGAATCAGAGGCAATGGGTATCGGTTTTTTACCGTAATCTGATTTAATGCGCGGTAGTCTATGCACGTTCTAAGGTCACCTTCCTTTTTAGACACAAACAATAGAGCTGAGGATGCAGGAGATTTGGATGGACGAATGAAGCCATTAGCAAGGTATTGGTCCAGATATTGTCGTAAGTGAAGATTTTCGGGTTCTGTAAGGGGGTAGATTCTACTGCATGGAGGTTGTGCACCGGGTACTAGGTCGATTTGACAATCATATGATCTGTGAGGTGGTAAAGTATTTGCCTGTTCTTTTTGAAAAACATCCTGAAATTCTTGATATTCCTGAGGTAGCTGCACAACTGGATTAGTAACGGTGGCCAGGCTTTTGTTCAAGGTTTTTTCCGGGTAAGCGGTGTGTGCACAATCTGGAAAGGTCACTCTCTTCTCTCGCCAATCAATACAAGGATTATGTGTTTCCAACCATGGCATTCCCAGAATTATTTGGAATTGCGGGGCCTTCATTAAATCAAACACAATAGTTTCTCGATGCCCATCTTGACCCAACAGTGTCAGCTCAGTAGTGGAATGAGTTACAGGCTCAGAGGCAATTTCAGTTCCATCGACTGTGGTGATGACATCCGAAGCAGTCTTTTTGCAAAGGGGTAGATTCATCCTTGAGGCTAATTCGTGGTCCATGTAGTTTCCTACGGCCCCACTATCAATGTATGCCCTTACTGCGTGCATACGTGATGGCTACCTTGGATCAATTAGGACCATTGGTATAATTAGGTGGGAGGTCTGAGTGTCCTTCTTTAAGCTCGGCAAGCGGACCTCTACGCTTGTCGGGCGTGGTCGTTTCCCGAATCAGGCTCTATTTGACTTTTGTCAGCTACTCCTACTACTTTCTTGGGTGGTTTTATAGGGCAATCCCGTAGAAAATGTCCTGCGGTTCCACAGTACAGACACAATTGCATCTGCCATCTCTTTTCTCTTTCCTTTTGAGTTAAGGGTCCTTTAACCCCCCGATCTGCATGGGTTCTGATGCATCTGTTCCTTTGGGGGTAACATTGGGTTTAACCCATACCCGACTCTCAAACCTAGCTCGATCAGCCTTTCTATTCTGAAGTCGGTGGTCTCACTGGACCACTAAATCTATATATTCTGCACAATCCTGAGGTGGGTTCACAACTTGAGCCAAAACATCTTTGAGTTCTCCCCGAAGCCCACGATGAAATAATGTAATTCGTTTCTCCTCAGGCCATCCGGTTTCCACCACCAACCTATTGAAGGTTGCGATATAGGTTAGCAGTTCCTGATTACCCTGTCGTAGGGATAAAAGTTTGTTATCCAGGGCCTGTCCCTGTGAATGTCTGGCGAACAGTCTTTCCATGCTTCTGAAAATCCCAAAGAAGAGGGTCATCCTGGTTGACTAGTGGAATTGACCAGTCAGCTGCGCTGCCACTAAGATATGATAGTACAAAGGCTACTTTGGCTTGGTCATTTGGAAAAGCTCCAGGTCTGCATAAAAAGTGTAAAAGGCATTGATTCATAAACACTGCAAACCTTTTTGGGTCCCCAGCAAAGCGTTCGGGTGGAGCTAAACGAATAGCCCTTGGTAGGATTACTTGCACAGGATTGCTCGATGAAACAGGAGCTAGGTTTCCCCCGAGTCCAGGTAGGGGTGTTTGCCCAGCTTGATTTTGCAGCAGTTGTCTATCAAGATCATCTGTGCGTTCCTTTGACACAATCAGTTCTCTCCTGCGGGCATTAGTCTCTTGGCGCGCAGAGTGCAGTTCCGCCCCAAGTTCCCCTAATAATTGGGCTAGTTGGTCTGTTTCGGAGGTTTCCATAACGCCCGGGTGGGGATTTGTAGATAGGCTTCGCGTTCTGTTACGCTCACCTGGCTCCCACAGGGGCGTCGATCGGACCCAGACAGCTGCGACCTCCTCCAATGTGAAGCGTAGTGCAGAGATGACAGACTGGACTGGACCGCCTATCCACGTCTGCTTGACCCGTAGAAGTATTCTCCTGTAAGTGGAGAAAGGAATTTAGCCACCCGTGGATTCTAGTAATGGCACCCCACTGTTCTGCCCACTAATCACCACCGATATTCACTTTCAGTGAGCTCATCTTATGTTTGTAAATGATGAGCTCTCCATCCTGTACGGAATGCAGGGGTGCGTAGATACTAGTTACTTCACTCTTATTCCATTCCCTTGTTGAATTGCAACTGGTTCAAAAGAATATTGCCTGGAGGCAGCTGATGGCGTTCAGGTAAGAGTCTGTATTACACAACACTGTCCGGTAAAAGTTGTATGAGTTTAACTTGTTGTTTTCTCCCTTTATAGGTGCGGCAAATGAAGATGAGGCGTATTAAAGGGTAATGCCTCCGGTGGTAAATCAGGTAAGCCTATGGTGGTAAGAGATTACATTTGTTGGCTCTCTTGGCTCACCTTGTTGTTTCTGTTGTTTTCCCCCAGGTGCTGGAGTTCGGCGAAGAAAATGATGGAGGCAGCGCTGGATCGAAAAATGCTGTGAAGACAGGCGAGTATGGCGCGGCAGCTGGCGATGCGAAGCGTGCAGAAATAATGTCCTTTTCAAGTTAGAAGACGTGATGGATCCGGAATCAGGTAAGGATTGAAATAATGTCGCTGTTCTAACCTTTCCTTCTTCTTTCCTCTTGTGCTAGGAGCTCTGGATTCGAGACGGGCGTGGCTGAAGACTGGATGCTGACTGCAGGCACGGTGAGCGTTAAGCTGCTGGATGCAGAATAACGCGAAGCGTGTGTTGCTGATCGGGCGTGGTTTAAATGGCCTCCAAAGTAGTTCTAGGTAAGAAGTTCCCTAGAACCACACCGAGTAAAAAATAGTCCCTGTAACAAAATAGTCCCATCCAAGCCTCACGTTGGCTTGGATTCAGTTGCAGCATGGTCTGCATGAGGCAAGTAATGTCTATTAGCCTGGCGCCTATGGCGCCAGGACTGATTTCTATTATGAGCCTGGTGCCTAAGGTGCCAGGACTGAACCCAGACAGCCCCTAGCCGGGGCTGCTGGGGTTTTAATAAATATCTGGATGCCTGCTCCCGGGGCTGATGGGCTTGGTCCGGATGCCCGGGGGTAGGCATCATGACAGGAATGCCCAATCTGCACGCTAGGTGTAAATCCATATAGTTGCCAATGGTCCCACAGTCAATATAGGCGTTCAACGCGAATCTTTCCGTGGGACACTCCTGGCTAAATAGGATGATTGGAAACACAAAATGTGAGGTTGCCGAAACCTTCTTCACGCTCGACAAGCTGACCTCTATGCTTGTCGGGCACTTAAGTTTTCCGGACTCTGCTCCTTCTTATCCTGACTGATTCCTCCCAAAGGTTTTCTTGAAGGTTTCACCGGACAGTCCTTCAGGAAGTGACCTGCCTTTCCACAATATAAACACAGTTGCTGTTGCCGTCTCTTATCCCTTTCTGCCTGAGAGATAGGACCTCGAATTACACCCAATTGCATGGGTTCGGAATGAGTTTCTGATGACGATCTTCCAACAGTTTCTTTGGGACGGACAAAATATGTTCGATTCTCTGGGCGGGCTCGATCAGTTCTTCGATCTTGAAGTCGGTGATCTAACTGGATGGTTAAGTCAATGAATTCTGTAACACCCTCAGGGGGATTCACTACCTGTGCTAGGACATCCTTCAACTCACTCCGCAACCCGCGGTAAAACAAGCTATTTCTTTTTTCTGAAGGCCAGTTGGTTTCTGCAACTAGTCCATTGAAGGTGGCCACATATGCCAGCAAATCTTGATTACCCTGTTGAAGCGACAATAATTCATTATCTAAGGCTTGACCTTGAGTGTGGCGAGCAAAATGTTTTTCTAGTTCCCGTTGAAATTCCTGAAAATTCCTCAACACCGGATCATACCTATTGACCAGTCAGCTGCATAGCCACCAAGATAAGACAATACAAATGCCACCTCGGACTGGTCCGTAGGAAATACTCCCGGTCTACATAGAAAGTGTAGTCTGCATTGATTTAGAAACACTGCAAACTTCTTTGGATCTCCAGTGAAACGCTTCGGAGGAGCCAAGGGAATATTTCCTGGTACAGCCACTTGGACTGGAACAGATGGTGCAGTTGGGGCTGAAACTTGTGAGTTACCCAGAGGCAAAGGAACCTGACCAGCTTGAGACAGCAATAGTTGGCGGGCTAGTTCCTCAGTTCTATCCCTGTTTACCACTAACTTCAGCTCTCAATTCCCCCAACAATTGGACCAGCTGGTCAACCTCTGGAGTTCCCATGGTGTCCAGGCAGAGTATGTTTCTGCAGTTTCGTGTTCTGTAACGCTTACCTTGACTCTGCGGGGACACTCACGAGGAACTATGTGGCACAGCTCTTCTCAATTCGAAATGCTTCTACTCTCTCTTCAACCTCCTTTCATGAAAACTCCCTAGATAAAATACAAAGATTCCTTAGGGTGGGGGAGTGCACTACAAACTTGAATTCAACTAGAATCTTTTCACGACAACTATAATGCAACACCTCCTTTATTATATGATCTTTACCTTATTTATTTTTTAGGTGGGCTCTCCATCCTGCATCTGTGCAGGGGCTCAAGTTCTGAAGAGTGGACATTTTCTGGTGGATATTCTTGGGACAGGGAAGGAAGAGCTACTCTAGGTTGTTCTGTAGAGCGGCAGGGAAGCAGCAAACACTACACTGACAAAAATATAACAATCTCCCCGGAGGAAGAATTCCCAAAAAGAATTCCAATGCTAATGGTAAGGGTAAATACCCATGACACTGAAATGGGAAGTATGGATAAAAATGACAGAATGTATATTGTGAAAACTGAAAACTCAACCCAAACCAAACCCAGCTGCGCAGCGAATGAATTAGGAATAAAGAACACCTTGACCATGAACCTGTGGAGCCCCACAGATAATGAGTGTCAAACGTCAGTACAACAATAGAGAGAATGCCTGCAGCATGAGTGGAACTGTGGGCGCAATGTGTGAGTTTAAATAGCACTTCAAAACTAAACCGTTTACATTAAACTATGTGTTTGTAACCATGAGGGGGACAAACAAGCTCCGTTCTCTACATGCGCCAACGCGCGCTGCAGAATGACGAGCCGGCAATACATTTGCAACAAGTAACAACGTACTGAATAAACGTTACACTCGTGCTCGTAACATGAGGAGCACAAACAATTCCGTTCACAGTGCGCGACTATACGCACTTCATAAACTAGCCAGAAATACCAGGCCACACGCACAACTTACTAAATAAACATTAACTCTCTTCAGAGAAAACTGTGAGGAAACGGATACTTGCAAATGAAGCCGCTGACAGGAATCGAGTGCCAAGGTTGAAGCGGCCGCGGGAAGTGGAATGTGGGGGCTGACTGTGAATAGACATATATGACAGGCTATAAATGGGGAATTGAATTCCTAATAAACAAGTGGCACTAAAGCACCGGGTGACTGGAACTGAAGCAGGGACAGCGGTAAGCGTCAGCTGAAGTCAGATGAACGCGAAGCAGGAAGCTACCGAGGGGAGGGGCTTAAATAGGAGCAAGATGACAGCAACTAGACATACACTGCACATAACCCTGAACAAACTAGGCGGCCATTTTAAGAAGTCAGGAAGTAACTACCTAGGCTTTCTCAATGCTCTGAGTTGCTTCCCCCTTATCCAGGAATGATAAACAGAGGACCAATTCCTATTGGAAGCAGATAGGGAAGCTTTTCCTGTGATCATGACACGTGGCAAACAGATCCACTGCTGGGGTACCCAGAGAGCAAAGACCTCTTCCTGGTCTTCCTAGCACACTTCCCACTCGTCAGACCATGCTCTGCCTGTTCAGAGCATCCGCCAAACTGTTCTGTGTCCCCGCCAGATGAACTGCCAATACCGAGATTTGATTCTCTAGCAACCAGAACCACAGCTGCATTGCTTCTGTGCAGAGGGGACATGAATGCACTCCACCTGGCTTGTTTAAGTAGTGCATGGCAACTGTGTTGTCTATCCGAATCAGGATATGCTTCCTTTTGAGCGATGGTGTGAAAGCCTTCAGGGCTAGCCTGATGGCTTGCAACTCCTGCCTGTTGATATGCCACCTGGATCCCGACGCAATCCAGAGGCCGCTCACCTGCAAGTCTTGGCAGTGAGAGCCCTAAACCTTCAGGGACTCATCCGTGACCATGCAGGCCTGAGGCCAAGTAGGACAGAAGGGTTCTCCCGCCATCAGATTCTTGCATGTGTCCCACCAACCGACTCCACAAACTACCTGGCTGGACACCTTGAGAGGATCCGAGAGAGCTCCCAGATACGGAGACCACTGGTCTCATAAGAGCCACTGAAGGGATCTCATGCGCAGTCTGGACTCTGGCACCAGGAAAATGCAGGAGGCCATGAGGCCCAAAAGGCAGAGAAAGGAAACCTCTGGTAAGGTGGCATGGTTCCGGAAAACAACTGAATCATCTATTCCAAGTTGTTGGCTCTCTTCTCAGAGGAGAAGACCTTCCCTGCCAGTGTCTAAAACAGCCCCGATGAAATGGACCCTTTGGACTGGTGTCACATAAATGAGTCGGAACCTTTTCCACTGTCTTTTCTCAGGAACTGGTTTAGAGCCCTCAGGTCCAGAATGGGACGGAGACCTCTTCCTTTTTTGGGTACCAAGAAATACCAGGAATACCAGCCCGACCCTCTCTGATCAGGAGGCACCTCTTCCACAGCACCCTTTGACAATAGGGCCCTCAGTTCTTCCTGGAGGTCCTGTCCCAGCAGGATCAGTGAAGACAGGGTCTGTCTGGTGGTTTTCTCAAAAAAGGAGACAATAACCCCACTGAATTAACTGCAGGGCCCAGGCATCAGAGATGATTCTCCTGCCACTGGGACCAATGCCCTGCCAAACGTCCACCAACCAGTATGTCATGGGAGAGGAAATTAAAAGCGGCTTAGAAGGCATTGTCACACTAGCCGCAGCTGCTGTCTGCTGGCCCTTAGAAGCTCCACTGCCCCTTCCAGGACACAAGGAATGCCTTTGTACCTGCATGGCTTGTGGGAGCTGCGCTTTCCTGCCATAAGGCACATATTGCCTATAGCCTCTGCCTCTAGAAGCAAAGCTGAAAGCGGGCATAGCCGGCTGCGCAGCCAGACCCAGCGACTTAGCAGAAATGTTGTTAATTTTTCCAAAGAGTCATCCACGTTCTGTCCAAAAAGTATCTCCCCTCAAAAGGCTTACCAAGCAGGTGGTTATGTACTCTGGGGGTGGGGGAGCCGGAAGTTTTCAAATAGGCCAGCCTTCTCATAACTACTGCCGAGCCCATGGAGCGGCCAACGCAGTCATCAATGTCCAGGCCTGTGTGCAAAGACTGCTTGGCAGTTTCCACGTCATCTGCCACCTGCTGTATAAATCTGTCCTGCATACGTCCTTCCAGTACGTACTCTGCTGCATGCTCTACTGCCTTCCACAATCCGTAAGAAAACTTTGCAAAATCGCAAGCTACGTTTGTGGCCTTTAGAGCCATGCTGCTGGAGGTAAACACCTTTTTGGCCACAGCGTCAATCCTTTTCCCTTCCCTGTCAGTAGGGAGATTCAACGTGGATGCCGCAGGCCTGGAGGATATAGTGGCAGCCTGAGCTACCAGCCCTGTGTTGAGAGGAAGGAGGGATTCCTCTCTTGCCAGCCTGTACTTCCCTGTGACATTGGTACTCATGGGAGGGGAATAAAGTGCATGGGGTCCGCCAGATGGAAGCCAAAATAAAAAATATCACAGCATAGGTATGGCCTGATTGAAGGGCATATTGTATTCAATAGCCGCACCCTCATCCAGGATGTCTGTCAGGTCATACCATTGATGGGGAATGGCAGACGACTGGAGGCTGAGTTTGTCAACCACTTTCTATACTAATGTCTGGAATTTGACATGAGAGTGAGTGTAGAGTTGTTTGTCGCATCTCAAGATCTGGAGATGTGTCCAACCCGCTGGCATCTTCAAGGCCTTGACTCAGTTCCATCAAGTTGTCCTAGGTCCTCAAAATAGTCGACGCCGCCAGACCCCACAAAGAAGGGGTCGACCTCTTCACATTCTTCGGCTTGATCGGCATCGAAAATTGACCTAATTGAGTCGAAAAAGCCGTCTGCGACAGCGGTTGAAAAGTGCTGACGTCTATGTCAAAGGCTGATCTTTCGGCTCCAAAGGTCTGGATGCCGAGGGCTGAACTAGCAGCAGAGCCCTAGAGGCTGAAGGGTTAGATATCGGCACTGATAGCTCAAACAGGAGCTGTGGGAGAGGCTTCTAGAGGGTGATTTTCTCACCTCGTAGGCCACAGAGCTCGAAAGCTCAGTCGGTGCCAAAGGCATTGACTTTTTGGCAAACATGGGGTCGGGGGTACCGAGCTGCGCTTTTGCTGCAGAGGCCTGCTGGTCAGGGGTGGGAGCCGTGTCGACCGACGCCGGTTGACGAAACAGGTCAAGCATTTCCTTTTTAAACAAATCCCACCCTTCTCGAGTGGTTGGGTCCCTTAGAGGGCTTACTTCGCTCTAAGGAAGAATCCAATTCCCGTTAATGGTGGCCTTGCTTCTTCCGTAAGAAAGAGGATGAGGAATGGCTTCTGGAGTGGGAACGCTTTGTTTTCTTGTGGTGCCGGCTCTCGTCGTGACAAGAGGGATCCTCAGACAACCGGACGAGAGACCACACCGGAGACTTCGGCGACGGTCGGCCCAAGCCCAGCTTACCGGCTCTGTCTCGCAGGGACATAATGGCCAGGTTTCCGTGTCATGAGTGGAACCCAGACACCACAAACAGACGTCATGTGAGTCAGTCACTGACATTTTGGCCTCACAATAAGAGCACCGCTTGAAACCGGAGATCCGGTGCGAAGACATAGTCTAGGTAAATCAAAAAAAATTACTGAAAAACATTGAGTGAAACTCTGTCAAGTTCCCGATGCAGCGTGTGAGTGCGCAGAAAAAAGGAACCGAGGCATGGGGCGTAGTGACATGGTATATTTGTGGCGCCTGATGTCACTTCCGTAGCCGATGTTCGACCACTGTGCACGACAGATCGATGGCCGAGTCAAGGTCCACTACGCCCCCGGTGGAAAAGTCTCTGAGCAGCAGAACTGTACAGGGATATCCATCAAGATGAGGAATCTGCAGGAGACAAGCAATCCATTGAATGCTTTTTTTACTCTACCTTAAGTTTTGGCTAACCTCTCAGCGAATTCCCTTACTGACTATAAATAGGGTAGTCTCCTAAAATAACCCCCATGAAGCGGATTTTAGAAATCCATCTTAAAGGCATATCTAGAAGTTTCTCTTGTATGTCAGTAGCAAATCCGGGCATCTTGAACCAACAGAATCTGCACAAGACTGTGCTTGTGGCCCTTGTTCTTGCTACACAGTCTGCTATAGCCAAACCAGACTGCAGCATTTGATAGGAGGCTTCATTGCAGTCCCTGGTAATGGCCTTAAATCCCTCATGCATCTCTCCTTCAGGGATGTGCTTCCAATGGCTCCGCTATGACTGAGCACAGGCCAGCCAAAGGAGAACTTGGCCAGAGCACATACACCGGAGACGAAGACGCGAGGTGCCGAAAATCTTCCTACCTCATGCGACCACTCTTGCTCTCCCAGTCAGGGGAAAGAAGTGGTTTAAAGGTGCACCCTTGCAGCCGGAACCACCAAGCTTTCCGATGAAGCATGGGCTGAAAGGAACATGGAGTCTGATGGTGCCAACCTATCCTTTTTCGCCAGGACATGCTCCACTGTGAGAACTGAAGCCAGTTTGGCCCATAGTTCTAGTTCAGTTCGCACAGCACCTTCCTACGTGAAGGGGCAGATAACCCTTAGGTGTCAACCACCTTTGCCATCAGGTGCTGGAAAGCAGCCCCAGGTTTATGCAGAGGGGGGCGGAGGGCAGCAGGTAGCATGTCAATCTCAGGGGAGATGTCCAGGTCACTTGCCTCCTGCAAGTCAGCTGCAAAGTCTGCCAAGCCCCCCCCCCCCCCCCCCCCCCCATAAAACTCCTCTGGAAAGTCTGACTTCCCTAGGGTGGAGGGGTTCCAGCCTGAAAGAGATGGTGTCCCCATCATCATAAATGTCATCCAACTGGGACATGTATGCTCTCCTGGGGAGCAGGAGAAACTACCGTGTGCCTTGCGACTGACACTGCGAGAGAGGGACTGGAGGACAGAGGACCAATGGTCGAAGACTGCACAGTGTGACCCTTGGACATGACCATGTCACATGTACTTATGGATTCTCTGCTGGCTTGTCCAAGCGCAGTGGGATCCATCAGCTTAACCAAATGGACAGGGCTGTGGTCACCCGCGTCAGGGCCGAAGCATTGGTGAAAATGTCAAGCATCTTCATCATGAATGCCTCCCATTCCTCAGGGGTAGAGGACTGCGTGGGAAAAGGTACCTACGGGGTTACTTTCTCTGTTGGATCCATTGAATGATGGCTCCTCTTCAACAAAGAGTGATGCCTCGAAGAACTGCCAGGGGACCTCGACCTGTTGCAGTGTCTTTTTCTGGTCCTTTCCGGAATGGGGACTGTTCCTCGTAACAATCTGCGCCCTAGCACTTGCCTGTTTATCACCACTCTCCTTGTGGATGAAGGTAAAAGGTTTTGCCTCTCGTTCTCGAAGGGCCTTCAGGTGCATCGATTGCTGTGCATTGTGGCCTTCCCTGAGACAGATAAAGAAAATGTGGTGCAGATCCAAACAGACATCCGACACCCATACTCCACACAGGGTTTGAAACCAGAGGACGTATTTGCATTTGGCATCATGCCGCAGCACGGAAGCAAAGGATTTGAGAAAATCAAATACATTTTAAGAGCGATGTCCCTAAAGCAAGCAGAATGCATGGAAAAAAGGAACCAAAGTCACAGCATGCTGCACTTTAATATATGCTGGCCCCAACTTCATGTTCACTGCAGGGCACGTAGGGTCATCGGCGGAAAGATGTTCAAAGAGCAGCTGCACTGGGAGATAAATGATAACGTACTCACTGTAGTGACTAACGTACTCTTAGTCCATAGTCCCCTTTCCTCCATACTGTATGGGCGTCCCTCGATAGGGATGCGAGACAGAACCTTTTTCACCAGAAAACAAATCTTCCCCCTTAAATTTAGAGGGGCACGGCCCTGGGAGCATGCACTCCCCTGACTCAGCCCCCTGGCCCCACTCCTCAGTCCCCTTTGACGCATCGATAATATTACAATTGCCTAATGACTCCAGTTTTATTAGGGTGGGGGGGTGGGATGTATTGAGGAAAGGGGACTATGGACTACTAGTATGTTAGTCACTATGGTAAGTAACTTATAATTACTCCTACGTCCCCTCCCCTTTCCGCCATACTGTATGGCCGATTACAACTAAATGTAGCCTCAGGGTGGAGAGGTGACCCTCCTAAGAAAACAAGTTCCTTAATACTGCGTGCCCAAATGCCACATACCTGGAACTGGCATCCAAGCAGTAGTCCTTGCAGAAGGCTGAAGGCGTAGCCCATGTAGCCGCCTTGCTGATGACCTGCCACAGAATGTGCCTCTGGAAAGCAACAGCCGTAGCTTTGGCTCTGATAGCGTGGGCTTGCATATTTGTGAGGAGTGGTTTGTGTTACCCCTCATAGGCCTCCTTGATGGCCATAATCATCCATCTTGCTATGGAGGCCTTGGAAGCCAAATAGCCTGGTCTTGACCCTCCGAAGGTGACCAAGAGAGCCTCTGATTTGCAGAAGCTCTTGGTTCTGTCTAGGTAGAATTTTAGAGCGTGCCTAACATCTAGACAGTGCAGAACCCTCTGAGCTTCGTTTCTTTCGGGTACGCGAAGAAAGTAGGTTGCACAATCTCCTCAGTCAGGTGAATCGAGGGGTCTACCTTAGGGAAGAACGTGGGGTGAGGTCGAAGCACCACCTTGTCCTCATGAAAATTAGTGTAGGGCTCTGAAGCCACCAGTGTATGGATTTCACTGACCCTACGTGCAGACGTAAAACCCACCAAAAGGGCCGTCTTAATGGCGACTAGCCTGATGGCCGCAGCCGCCATTGGCTCACATGGATTATGTGCCAAGGCGCCTAAGACTAAGTTGAGGTCCCACACCGGTGTGGCTTCTTGATAGGCGGGTAGAGCCTGGTGACGGGCTGCCAGATGTCTTAACCACATGGTTGGAGGATGAGAAGACCTCCTCCTCAGAGTTCCGGTAGGCTCAGAAAGGTGCGCCATGCGTCTACTTGCATCCTGGAGTGTGCGAGTTGTGCTGAGAAGGATAGCACATCGCCCAACATGCAGGTCAGAGGATCGACCTCCTTTGATTTCGCCCAGTGACAAAAACTAGTCCGCTTGCTTTTGTACTGGCTCCTCATAGCATCGCTCCTTGTGCCTGGTATGATGTCTAGGTTAGCCTGTGACAGATGCAGATGCTTTAGTGTGACCTGCTCAGGAACCATGCTGCGAGGGCTAACTTCTGGGGGTTGGGTTGGATGACTGGGCCCCCGTGCTGAGATAGTAGGTGAGCTGGACCCAGCGGAAGGTAGATCGGGGGCTGATCCAAAAGGCTGAGCAGTTCCGAGAACCATGGGCTTGCTGGCCACCAAGGAGCTATCAGAATGAAACGGAGGTGCCGGGACTCCCGTATCTTCAACAGGGGAATGGGAGGGAAGGCATATGCTTTCATGTTGTTCCACTGTATCTGCATTGCATCACCCAGAGATCCCCAGCCCTGTCCCTGCCAGGACATGAACAGAGGGCACCTCCTGTTGGACAAGGTGGCAAAGAGATCCACCAGAGGATGACCCCATCTGTCGAAGATCCCCTGAAGGACCTGTTCGTTCAACTGCCATTCGTAAGTTTTCAGCACCCAGCCGGCTGAGCCTGTCCGCCTCCAGGTTGGACTCCTCTGGGAGGTGGATTGCTGCCAAGTGCCGGTTTACCAGAGCTCACTTCCAAATGTGGGCTGCTAGAGTGCAGAGGGGTGGAGACCGGGTGTCACCCTTCTTGTTGATGTGGCGCTGTCAGTTTGAATGGGGATCGCCTTGCCACTGCTCATTGGGAGGAAGGCTTTGAAAGTGGGTTCGATGGACATCATCTCGAGCCAGTTGACGTGGGCCTCCTGCTCCTGCCAGGACCAAACCCCATGGACACTGGTTGTCCAAGGTAGCTCCCCAGCCCTCTAGGGATTAGTCCATAGTGATGGTAACCTGCGGGGCTGGTTTGCCAGAAGGGCCTGCCTACCCGTGCTCCACCAGACTAGGTCCTGGTGGAGATGAAGTGGAATGCTGACCAGCTGTGCCTGGGAACCCTTCTCCTGACTCCAGGAGGCTGCTAAGTGCAGCTGCAAGTGCCTCATTTTGAGCCTTGTGTATGGCACTGCCAGGAGACATGCTACCATGATGCCCAGGAGGTGTTGGTACCACCATGTCGAGGTCACTGTTCTGCTGAGAAAAGGTCCGGTGGCCTTTTTGATGGCTATGATCTTGTCCTCCGAAGGAAAGGCTCTCTCGGAGTTCGTATCCCAGAAGACGGAACGTTAAATTCTGCGACACGTGGACCCGGATGGGCATGTCAAGCCTTTTTTCCCCCTCTGAGGCTGAAGCTGAGGAGGGGGATTTAAAAAAGTCCTTGCGCACAGCCTTGTGTTTGCGAAAATGTTGACTCAGAGACCTGTCGGGTTCCCTGGACCGTCGTTCCTGGAAACCCCGGAAACCACCGAAGGGCCGATCCTTGTCTGACAGCTGATGCATCTGGCTGTATGTTTTAGGAGTGGCCTTAGCGAGGATGGATAAGGATTTGGCAGTCTGAACTGTTACTCCTCTTATCCAGTTCCTCGTCCGACCACCCTCAAAGGGAAGGTCCAGTATGTGCTCCTGAATGTTCGGGTTGAACTTGGTCGCCCGTAGCCAGGCAGTTCTTCTCATGTCCGTAGCGATGCAATGGCACGGCCTGAGGTGTCAATGTGTGCCAACGTGGACTCCATAATGTCTTGCGCTACAATTTTATCCTCCACCAGCCCTGAATGGAAGCGAGCCTGGCTCTGTACTGGAAGTTAGGGAAGGAAGTTGGTGATTTCACGCCAAAGCCTCTGGTTGACAGCGGCATCCGCATTAGACAGACAATGAAGGGAAGCATTGGAATACATGTTCTTCCTTTATGCTTCCAGGATCTTCTCCTTACCCAGGAGTGCAGAGGCTGATGTAGCTGAAGACAGTTGTGGCTTGGAGTAGAGCTAAGCTGCAGCGATCACCGAGGACTGTGGATAAGGGTGTGCTGGCAGTAGGACGGGGTCCACCTCCATCTGCCCAAACCTGGCGCTGAGGCCATTGTTGGTAGACTGCGCCGAATGGGGTTTAAGCCATCCCTTTTCGGCAAGTGCCACCACGCCTTTTTGCATCAGAATCCCTGTTCTAGCCAAGGGGCGTAGAGTGAGGACCTCTACTAGGACCCGCGCCTCTGGTTGTTCCACCTCAGGCTGAAGAAGCCCCAAGTATTTGGCCAATCCAGCGAACCGCTCATGGAAGGCCTTGGCCGATGACGGTGTTTCGGGGTCCACCTCATCCGTGTCCACCAAGGTGTCCTGCAGGGCGCCGGCGGCTGCGGCATACTGACAGGGGCCAGCGTCGGCTGTGGGGCTGCCATGACTGTTGGAGGCCCGGGAGCCGGTGTGGGAACTGGCAAGGGCAGCTCGGGACGCACCATGGGCAGATTCGCTGGAACCACGGGCGGAATGGCCGTTGGTGCCGGCGGCAGGACTGGGAGCATGTCCCTGATAACATCCTTGAGGATGATGGCTATCTGTGTAGACCTCATGAGGGTCAGAAACGTTCCCAAAAAAATAAAAGTCTTCACAGGCCGGTGGACGGATTGGAGGCGCGGGCATGGGCTGAGACCTGGACACCCTGCCTTACTGTCTGCGGGGTGTATCTGCCCTGTGACGATGATGGGTATTCCGTAGGCCACGTGCCCAGTGAAGACCAGGCCCACCTGGAAACTTGTTCCCCTACCTGTTCCCCAAAGGGAGATAATGGCGGCGAGACGCCATTTTATCTGGGTTGGTGTCGGGCTGCATGCCATGTGCCTGTGTCATGGTGATTGCCTCGCTGGGCCCGGCCTCTTCCAAGACTCTTGGAGGTGGATATTGAGGCCTACCCTGCACCTCAGGACGGGGCCTGGTAGGCTTGTCACCGGTAGTGCTGCGCACAGGCACCCCCTCAGACATCTGTGTGGTACTAGGGTATAGCCCATCAGGCGTAGACCAGGTAGTAGAACCTTGCAGTCCCTCAGGGATGTCACTGGTAGGAACTAGTGACCCCCTCGCATGGTGGCCAGTAGCTGTAGCAGCCTCGGTATCCCTGCCCTGGTACAAGAACCTGAAAGGTCCCTCTCGCTCGTGTGCTTCCTGGGAAAGGAGTCGCCTTTGCGGGGTGCGGATTTAAAAAAGTGCCCCTACCTTGGGCCTGGACTTGTGCTTGACAAATGCATTTAAGTCCTCCGGAGGTGACCTTCTGAAGAACTCCCTCCACCGAGCTAGCCTGTCCTTCAGAGCCATGGTTCGAGCCAAGGTAGCAGAGTCAGAGAGCGTGGGGGTCGGATGTAGGGAAGACCCCTTGCAGGCTGGACATCTGCTGAAGCCCACCAACCTCGACAACTGCTGGAGAGGAGCGTGGTGCCAGAGAACAGAGTTATCTGATTAAAGACAAGAAAGAAGACAAAAAACACTTATTTGGGGAAGAGCTTATGTAATTATTAGGCCAGAGGCCTAATCCAAGAGAGCTGGTGAAAGCGGTCCGTTCTAGTCGACATGGAACAGAGGACTGAGGAGTGGTGCCAGGGGGCGAGTCAGGGGAGAGCATTCTCCCAGGGCAGCACCTCTAAATTTAAAGGTTCCATCTCCCGTCCCTAGCAAGGGACGCCCATACAGTATGGAGGCAAGGGGATGGGACGTAGGAGTAAGATAAGGAATCTGTGGGCGGAAGGAGACCATTCAAATGTAGGTTTAACCGACTAATCATAGTACCTATTTTCCCCTGAAATGTAAGATCAAGGCAACTATTTCTAAAATGTTCTAATAATTTTTTAAGGCCTCTGGCTTTGGTTTAAAATGGTGCCTAACTCTTAAGTGTGCATATGCTTTTATTCTAATTTCATGCCTTAGGGTGTACTAAATAAATGGCGTGGAGTGCTATTCTAGGCCTTAAGAAATGGTATCATAGCCTGGTTGAAGTGTTCCTTTTTCTCCCATCCTTCAACATGTGTTAGGTACTGACAACCAGGTCTAGGGCCTTCCTCATATACTAGGGTTGGATTGCGTCTATAGGTCACTGTGTACAATTATACAGGCCGATCGGGGCTTACCTGCTTGCTGGGTTTTATGGATCCTTTGTTCTCCATCACCTGCCGATTATTTGGTTTTGGTGCTTAGTGGCGTAAGCCACCATATAGCTAAAACCATTGCTACAGTAAATGTAAAAGAAAAGAGAAAGGGGAGCAGGGGAGCTGGACAGTAGTTTATGGTGTTGGCATGGCAACTTGTCCATGCTTGGCTATGAAATGGCCAAAGTACCACCTGGCCCTTCACCCTCGCCTCACGTCTGCAGGGCATGGTTCGCCATCGCGCATGCATTGAATAAAGGAAGGGACCAGCTCTCATCAGAGCGAGCCGGGAACCCATGAGGGACAGACCTGTGACCTGCGTAGTATTTGAGGTGCGGGAGGGCAGGGCCTTATCACGGGGGTTCTGGGTGCATATTGGAGGCCATCACACTAGCGACGAGGATGCCACTGGGCAGGGGGGACACAATCAGATGCCAAGATCAGCGTCCACATTATCCTGACGCCTGCCAGGGGCGTCACCCGTGCGGTGAAGATCTGACTGCTATTTTAAGCGGTCGATGGTTGCGGCCCCACACGTGGGGTGCTCGTGCACCATCCGCTGCAATTTCTGGGCAACAAGGCACGTTGGCCCCCATGCCAGAATCTGACATGTCAGGCCCACCTTAGATATTGGGCCCAAGATGGCTGCTGTGGGTCAAGAAGATGGAGATGTATTTCAAGGCCATGGGAGGGGGCGGGGTGGAGATGGACGAGGAAGCAAAAGTGATAACACTGCTGAACGCTGCGAGGGTCTGAGGCACACAGCATCTTCGAGTCCCTCAACCCCACTGCTGACTCATATCAGGCGGTGAAGGATGCACTCAAGGAACACTTTCTATTTCTACCACTTGCTAACCAAGACTGAACGTTTTTGTGATGTGTAACGAAAAGCAACGTGAAGATGAGTTGTTGGACCAGTTCTGTGGCCGGCTATGCCACCTGGCCACCACGTGTCACTGGGAGAATGAAAAGGGGATGGTCCGTATCCAGATTCTACAAGGTTGTAGCTTGGGGAAGCTACGTTGACAGGTACTCAGGGAACCGGCGTTGATGCGGACTCAAATTCTTGACATGGGGAGGTCCTATGAGCTGGCCGACAGCTGAGCCACCAAAATGGACATTGCAGTGAAGTCCGTGAAGAGTAAGGAGGTTTGTGCGATGGGACGATCAGCGAACACCAGCCAGTCACACCCCCAGTGATCCCCAGAAGAAGACTGGCACATCACAGCTCTGTTCAAAGTGCGGCTACGGTCTACCACACTCCTGGGACTGTCCAGCAAAAGGGAGTGTGCAGACGCTGCAGGACACTTTGCCAAAATGTGCTGGCCGCTGCCCCAACTGCGATTCCCAGAGGCCCGAGTAGGGCAACCTATACAGGACCGCACAAGCTAAGAAATGTAGCCATGGTGGAACAGGAGTTCCAAGAACTGGACATCACTGAAGGAGGATGAGGAGGTGTTCTTCATATCGAACATTGACTCAAAAACAAAGAAAAGGAGGCAGCCTCCATGTGTGGTGAAGATTTGCGAGACTCAGACTCCAGTACTAATTGACACAGGCACATTGGTATGTGTACTGGCGACACAGCATTATGAGTCGCTCCCTGGAACACCAGCAATGGAAGAAACAAAGGCAAAGATGTACTCGTTTGGAGGGGGTCCGTCCACTGCCGCTCCGAGGGGTGTTTGTAGTCCAAGTCACCCACGCCAACAACATCAGAGCAAGATTCTTTGTGATGAATTCAGCCCCAACTTGCTCCTGAGTTGTGCTGCATCTGAGGCGTTAGACATTGTATACCTTGCGCTCTCAGTGTACTAAGCTGACATCAAAGACCTGGTTGACAAGTTTGCTGACATCTTTCGAGTAGGGAAGCTAAAAGGGGAACCCATCAAGCTACACATTGATGAGTTGGCGCACCCAACAGCACTGAAACACAGGCGCATACCCTCCCACCTCCCTGCGCAAGTGGAAAGAGAGCTGCAAAGTCTAGTGGATGCAGACATTATTGAAAAAATAGATGGCCTGACCCTGTGGATGTCCCCCCATTGTTGTTGCAGCTAAACCCAAGCAGCCAAGTTCAGTCTGTATCTGTGTGGAGATGAGGCTACCCAACCTCGCTATAAAGCGGGAAAGTCACCTCACGCCAACACCGGATGACGTGGTGTGTGAACTGCAGAGAGCCAGAGTGTTTTCCAAGCTCGACTTGTGCTCCAGATATCACCAACTTGAGTTGTGCCCAGACTCCACGTTTACAACATGCTGTACAGGGACAAGTGCCTGAGTTTTGGGGTCTCCTCAGCAGCAGAGGTGTTCCAAAGTGTCATCCGGGGCACCTTCGCTGGCTTGGATGGCGTAATCAATCTAAGTGACAATATATTGGTGTATGCAGCATCAGAGACAGAACACATGGCCCAGCTGGAGAGGGCACTAGCAAGAATCGTAGACATAGGGTCGACTCTGCATCGCGAGAAATGTGAGTTTCTCAAAGACAGGATAGAATTCTTTGGCTTCATTTTTCACTCCAAGGGTATATCCCCCTGATCCCCAGAAGGGACATTCGAGAGGCAAAGCCACCGGAGAATGCCACGGAGGTGAGAAGCTTCCTCTGCATGGTAATGTACTTTGGGAGTTTCTGGCGTATCTCTTGGAACCTCTCCAGGCATTTATGAAGAAAGACATCGCATGGATCTGGTCAGACATTGAACAGACGGCGTTCGACACCATAAAGGCCGTCCTCACGGGAGATGAGACTATGGTGTTCATTGACACAGAGGAAAGAGTCTGAGCTGGTCGTGGATGCCAGCCCTTTGGGGCTGGGAGCTTTGCTATTCAACCGGATCTCCACAGGAAAATGAAGCCCATTGCATATGCCAGCAAGGCGTTGACAGAGACAGAACAGAGGTACTCCCAAATCAAGAGGGAGGCATTGGCCATACTCTGGGGCCGTCACCACTTCCCCATTTATATTCTGGGGAAACCTGTGTCCGTTATCACCGACCACAAACCCTTCATCCCTATTCTGACAGGTTTGTCTTCCAAGCCACCACCGAGAATAGAGAGATGGATGTTCGCACTCATGGAGTATGGGGAGAAGCTGCAGTATAGACCAGGAAAGCACAACCCGGCAGACTACTTGTCGCGTCACCCCAGGGGTGTCGGTGGTCAAGAGGCCGGATCGGTAGGGGATTGTGAGGACTATGTTCGCCAAGTAAATCGATGCAGCCATACTAGTAGCTCTAACACTTGAGGTGGTGGCCGGCGCTTCCCGTGCAGATGAATGCTTTCAACTAGTCATGTTGTTGGCGCTGTGGGTAGCGGTGACTGGAGGTCAGCTCTGGCGGACATATCCTGCAAAGATAAAGTCACTCAACGTGAGATTCAGCTACTATGGCGAGTCCGACATGAACCGTCAAGGTGAGATGAAGGCTTGTTACTTCGAGGGAGACAAATTGTAATACTGAGAAAGCTAATGGGGCGAGTGATAGATTTAGCCCATTGTGGCCACCAGGGCACCGCAAAGACCAAGGCAAGACAGATCCAAGGGGTAGTTCCCGGGGCTGGAGGAAAGGGTCAATGGCTATGTAATCAAATGCATTTGGTGCCAAGCGGCCACCCCCGTTAACAAAGAGCTGTGCATTGAATCGATTGAACAAAGTTACAGGCCGAGGGGCACAGTACATTCTGACTTTGGATCAAGAGGGAAGGGGATGTACTTTTTGCTGCTTATCGACCAATAGTCACGCTATCCAGAGGTGAAATCCACGTCATGTGAACAAACCATACAGGCAATGGAAAAGATATTCGCAACCCATGGGCTTCCTCGAGTCATATGCTAGGACAACGGGCCGCCGCTTCAGGACAGGCAGGTCGCGGAATATATTATGAGTGACTATGGCATCATGCAGCGAAAGGTAACCCCAGGCTGGCCAAGAGCCAACGGAGAGGCAGAATGCTTCATGCACACGCTCAACAAAATATTCCAAATCTCACAAGGACAAGGAGGCCAATTGAAGAGAAACCTGTATCAGTTCCTGCAGGAGTATCGGTCGACCCCCCACCAGGCGTGGGCTGAGGCACCCGAACATAGAAGTAGGAAACAGTCCTGGTGAAAAACAGACACCCAGAAGGGAAGTTATCCCTCAACTACGAGCCAATTCCTATGGGGGTGTCGCACGTAAAAGGGTCCATGGTAACGGCAGCCAATCAGAGGTGGACGGTAACAAGGGACTTGTGTTTTTTCAGGAAGATTGCGGGAGACTAGCAACAGCCGGGGCCGGGATGTCCCCGGCCTGAGTGAGACAAAGGGGGCCCACTCTCGAAGAGGACCCGGGTGACCCCGAACCAGGAAGACAGCCCTGCGAGTGAATGAAGTGAAGTGCAATATCCCCGCCAAGAGGGCCTGAGGTGTCCGGCCAGGTTCCAGGACTATATCATGGACCGGAGTTGAAGATGACCAGGAGTTGATGGCATCTGCCCACGTAGGGCCTAGAAACTGTTTGGTTATGTATGCACATGGTTATATGTCACGTTGACATGAAGTTAATGATAATACACGATATCTGTTTTGTTATGAAAAAGGAGGGATGTGACGCAGTCACATGAGTGGTCACATGAGCATGGCCACGGCGGGACGGTTCGCTGTCGCGCATGCGTTGAATAAAGGGCAGACCGGCTCTCATCAGAGCAAGCCAGGACCCTGTGAGAGACAGACCTGTGTCCTGCGTATTATTCAAGGAACGGGAGGGCAGGGCCTGATCACGGGGGTTCTGGGTGCATATTGGAGGCCCTCACACTGCCCACACGCCACAGCAGGCCAGGCACTGTGTGCCCAGCCTACCTCTTTTCCCATGGTCCTGTTTCCCATCCTCTGCCTCGCAGGCTGCGCCATCTTGCTTTGGGCAGGGCGCTCCGAAGCCTTGTGGGTATTGCAGGTGGTTGGAGAGGTTGGGGTTGTTAGGGCGTCTCGCGGGCTTCCCCACGTTGCTGATGGTTCTTCGTGGCCGTTTCTGTCCTGCCTGAGACAGATGCAGGGGTTCCCTCCATATCAGGTTGGGGATTTGCACGCCTATTGCGGGTGGGGGCAGGGGCAGATGCTGCAGATTTCACAAATGGTGTCAGTGCAGTGAGCAGATCGCATGGGGCAGGCCGCCGGACAGGAGATACGTGCCATGTGAATTCACGGTTGGCTCTGGCGCTGTGTGCACAGGAATATGTGTGTATGCAGACCTTTGTGAAAGAACATATTTCTGTGTGTATAGGGCGGTTTCATGCAGCTGGTTTATGATGTTGAGGCACCCATTATTTAGCAATAAGTGATGGGCCCACGGCGCCCAGATGCTCATCGTTACTGCTGTGTCATGTATAGCACCCACAGTGTTATTGTCTTCAGTAGATTAATCAGAATGAAGGTTTGGTGCAGTTTTACAGGGCATAGTTAAAGGATGGCGGGAGGGAGGCATGCACTCCTACTTCATGGAAGGTACATTATCAATGGTACAGGCCAACACACAGGGAGTATGCGCCGATTGTGTGATTGCATTTTTTACCTATTCATCTGCGAATTTGAAGACAGCAGATCTTGTTGTGCTGGGAGTTGTAGTTCACTTTCTCCATTAGGAGTAAGGACTAGACGTCCCAGCATGCAAACGTGGTTGACTAGAAAGCCAGGACTGGATACTTGATTATGATGCCATGAGCCTAGTAGGCAATTACAGGCCTGTCTATGGAAATATAACTACTGTGACTGGTGCAAGGTGTTAACTAAGTCCCAAACTAGAGAGGCTGCTATGATAATTGTGGTGTCATTGACACTTCTCCAATATCAGTGGCATATTTGGGATGCGAACCATCAAAGAATTGATTGTCCGCCATACGATTTAAACATGCTTGGAGTCCCCCTGCACTATATGTGAGCCCACAAACTCGCAGTGCCCAGTCAGTCTTCTTGGCCGCTGCCTACAGAATGACAGACCATGAACACCAATCACAACCTAGCCTTCGCAAGCCTACACATGGCACAACATGTAAAGCACCCCAAAACCGCTGACAGTGAAACAAACCCTGCTTTTGTAGAGGCATTGCCTTACAGGTGACTGTGCCCCCATGCACGATAGAGATAACCACCTCTTTATGAACAACTATCAGGCTTGGTTTATCTGTGGTTTTTTGGCAAGCCAGCTCATATCAAGTTCATGCATCTGTTCAAGACGAGGCATCACCTACTTCCGCCTTTTAGGCGCACCAAACTCTTGGACATGATCTGAAATATTACGGTGTGTAAACTATGCAATGCGGTGCAGTGCAATGCACTGGTCCACACTGTGTGGTTCTGTGTATACGACCTCACCTCCCACCCACCGCCCCCCTTCCCTAATAACCCAACAAGCGTGGGAGCCTCTGCGTATTCCCGTTGCATCAAATGACAGGAATGAGACATACACTCAGTGGTGCAACACCATTGAGCTGACCGGACTTCAGCCAGCCACCGCTGAAATGTTGGGCTATGTTGACTCGACCTGGCTGACGTATAGCGCTGTGGCCAGACAACAGCACCTGGGTTAGGTTTCGCTGTTAACAAAGGCCCTCCAATTACTAATAAAGCATTTCACTGTTAGCACCTGCATTCGTAGATCTACATTTTCAGTCAATTGAAATCGCGATGTGGGTTAGTACTTGCATGCCAGCAGAGTGATTGGAAGGGTAGAGAGGAGACCACGTTCTCACAGCAGTCCTTAAGTGGGTGCTTTCAGACTTAAAGGAGGGAGTTAACTGCTTTTAACATTGAAGCGGCGATAGCCTAGTCTGTGAATGCAGTTAAATACCCCCCACATAAATGTTTGCCCCTCCACAACCGTCTTTGAAGGGCTTCCCCCAACATTTGAAGTGATACCGCTCTCCCTGAAATGTAGGTTTTGTTGCGCCCCAGTACACACCAGTTCGCACTGTGCAAATAATACATACATGCAAGTATTATTTGCACAGCCTGTTATACGTGCGGGGACAAGGGTGCAGGTGTTGGCGTCCAACTGCCCTGCTTCGGTCTCCTGTCCCTGGCACAAGAGGGCCTCTGTTGGATTTTCGTCAGGCCACGCCCCCTTTTCTTAAAAGGAACTGCAGCATAGCCCTACCAGAGTGGAAGCCCGCAGGGACAAGGGCACAAGGTGTTGGTGGGGGTGTTAGTAGACTGGCGGGGCCGGGTTGGTAGAAACCCACCCCCCCCTTCATCTAAGCAAGGCGAAGCGAGGTGAAAGCATGTAAGCTGGCACTTGGTGGGGGTGCAGTTTATGGCCTACTATTGAAATGGGGAGGTTGCCTGACCACGTCAGAGACACTCATTGCCCACACCACTGGAAGACTTACAATGGATCTCCCACCCTCCTCTCCTTTCTCCCCATTGTATTTCTAAGTCCGCACTCCTATCCAACCTGCAATCAGAGCCCATATCCAAACTCAAAATTCTGGCAGTGCAGAGAAAAAGGAGGTAGGGGGGAAAGAAGGGGGGTTCACGTCCCATTTCTATTGTTACTACATGAGACACAGGAGCTGAGTCTCCTTTCTACTACTTTGAGCGAGTGTGGGCTGCGACCCACGTGTTATGACATGGGCAGGGTTACTGCCAAGCAAGTTCAGTTGCTGTTTGATTAAAGATAAGTTCAGACGTATTTCACTGATCTCCGCCTGTAATTGCTTTGTGGCATTTTTTGCATGCTGCTTGCCGGGCCGCGGCCTTCATCAGTATATGTTAATATACAACAATGCTGACGAGGAATTAAATGTGACCGCTGAGATGCTGCAGGCTGAAGTGGGTGTGCTCCGCACGGTCTCCAATCCCGATCCACGCGATCAGCACTCAAACCAGACAACACGCTCCGGTGCAGCCGCCAGGCGTCGAGCAGATACATGCACAGCGTATCACCACTACCATGCTGAAATTAAAGCCTGAAAGCTGCTCGAGCTGCGCAAACATTCGAAGGCATTACGACACGCTCCTGCAGGGAAGCGGCCACGGGTGCCCCAGCAGCACAGTCGCAGAGGACAGCTTCTCCAACGCACGCACTTGCAACACGTGCTGCGTGAGGGGAACGAAAAGCACTGCCTACACCTCGACATCACGAAAGCTTCAAACATGCTAAAACCACTACAATCACCCGCAGATAAATGTGATCATATTCTCAATGGACACAAAGGAGTCATAAACCCAACAACAAGGTCCAGACAGTGCGCCAGCAGTCACGCTGACAACAACCCTCCACAGTAAGTCCTGAAACATTTAACTGCTGTGTTTCTCCTGACTGCACGCAAAGTATCATGTTGGAAAGCAACGCTGACAGCGGGTTGCAGAGCCCACAGTCCAGTTCCACACCACACGCCATGTCACTCCAAGGGATGAGGGAGGCTCAGAATCTCTGAAATTGCAAGCCATGCATCATTTTGACATGTCAGACACGAACAGCCTGGCCCCCAGATGGTCCCGATGGCTAAAAGAACTTCACATTTATATTCATGCGGCGGGTGTGGGGGAGGAACACAGAATGCACGCCATATTACTGCACGCATTAGGTCCAACAGTACGTGACATCGTATTTGAAATGCCAAAATCCAATACAGACTCATTTCAAGGAATAATTGACTCATTAAACACCTACTTTGCACCACTCAGAAATGTTGACTATGAAAGGCACATTTTTCACACAACTACGCAGGAAAATGGCAAAAACATGGACAATTTTGTCATGAGACTAAGGAAAAGAGCTAACTATGGTGACTTCGACAAATATTCAACCGACAAAGCTCTTAAATCACAAGCCATTGCAGGCTGTGGATCACCGGATTTTCGCAAAAAACTTCTTCAGAAAAGTAGGACACTTGACGAAATTCTCCAGCTAGCAAGAGCCGATTCGGCACTAGCGCTGCAGACAGAATCACTTGGTATCAAAATAACACAGTCTTAACTCAGTGGACACAGTGTGCCCCATTCGCTCCCCTACACACACTGCTGAGCAAAATAAATGTTACAGGTGTGGATTCAAATTCCCGCATGTAGGCATGTGTCCTGCGATAGGACATCAATGCGACAAATGCAGGGGTGAAAACCATTTCCAATCTGTCTGTAGAAATATTAGATTTAGTCAAACAAGTTTCTTGGCTGGAATCTGTTGGAGACAAGATGGCCGATAGTCAAGGCGGAAAAGCCAGCTACTGCACGCGTTATATTCATGACTTTGCATCCGCAAGCACACCCCCTCAGACTACTCATGGGGAAACATCAAGAATTTCACTGGTCAAATGAATGCTAAGAAACGTTCCAGGAAATTAAAAAGCGTATTGCATCAGCCTCCTGCATGGCGTATTATGACCCCAACTACGACATGGAATTAACGGTAGACGCCAGCCCAGTGGTGCTAGGGGCTATCTTGGCGCAATCAAAACCGGGAGCGCCACTGGACTCCCCCCTCTCCCCCCAGATGCATAGTGGCTTATGCGAGTCGCAGCCTATCAACAACAGAATGCGCACACTCGCAACCAGAAAAGGAAAGCCTTGCATCGTGTGGGCATGTGAGCACTATCACTTATTCCTATATGGGCGCCCGTTCACCATCATCATTGATCATCAGGCTCTCACCACCATCTACGGAAAGCCCACAGCCAAAATGCCTCTGCGAATAGCCCGATGGGGGCTAATGCTCCAGGGATACTCATTTGAAATCTTTCACCACCCTGGCAAGGAAAAAAACCCTGCAGATTTCCTGTCCAGATATCCACTCCATGCTCAGGATGAAAGACAAGCAACTAAGGCAAACCAGTATGTTAACCATCTCATCGGAAAGGCGCTTCCAAAATCCATCATAACAGCTCAACTCATAGAAGCGATGCGCAGTGACCATCTGCTCCAGACAGTACAGGAATGTCTAAAAATAGGACACTGGCAAAGGAAACGACATCCTGAACACCATCTATCGCCTGAAGAGGAAGCCCATCTAAACACTTTAAAGTTAATCAGGCACACGCTATCGATGTCCCCCGACGGTCTCCTATTGAAAGAAAATAGACTTGTCATACCATTCTGCCTGCAGAAACGAGTGATAGACATAGTTCACATCGGACCCGGGGAGTGGTGTCAACAAAGACAACTCTGAACAAAAGTGTGGTTCCCCAGAATGGACGAGAAGGTAGAGTCTCTCCTGAGCAAGTGCCTTGTATGCCAAGCCGTCACCCCGCGCACTTTTCCAGAAGCACTAAAACCATCAACCATGCCACAGCAGGTATGGGATGACGTGGCAATAGACATGTTTGGCCCATTAGCCAATGGCAAATATGCGCTCGTAATCACGGACGAGATGTCCTGCTTCCCAAAGGTCCACCTCATTCATTCCACAAGTGCTCAGGCAGTAATACCAGCCCTAGATAAGACATTCGCAGACTATGGCATCCCATCAATCGTGAAATCGGACAATGAACCCCCCTTCAGTGGACATGATTTCGCTATGTTTGCAGAACATTTAGGTTTCCAACACAGGAAAATCACACCACTATGGCCACAAGCAAATGGGATGGCTGAGAAATTTATGAGCAACCTCAGGCGCGCTGTACAAATTTGCTCCATCACAAATGGATCATACATGCAAGCCATTTGCACGTTACTGCGAGAACACCGAAACACGCCTCACAGCACAATGGGCTGTTTGGCAGGATTGTACACACCAGACTGCCACACAACCCGTGTGCCATCCTTCCAACCACGTGTGTCGACAGCGCCCGAAAGAATGACGAGACAAAAATAAAATGAAACAATATGCAGATCGCCGCAGACAAGCCAGACCAAGCCTTGTTCAAATAGGTGACCAAGTACTGGTCAGACAAAGTCAAAACACCAAAGACACCCCGGCATCCAAGCCAGAGCCACTGACAGTAACCCACATACATGGATCTATGATCAAGGCGGCCAGCTCTCAAGGAACCATCACAAGGAATTAAAGGATAGTTCCGGGACTTTTTTTTTATTGTCCCTACGGGTCGGCCATGTGTTTGTATGCATAAATCGGTAGATCGTAGGAAACTTTCCTATGGACCTTACCCGACTTTTCGCCCATTATCGCACTCGAAATCAGCCTCCATTTTGTGATAATCCTATCATTCCGCCGCATCGACCTGGCTCACCTGCCTTTGCGGCACTAAATCAAATCCCCCGCCCCTGAGCCTGACATCAGCAGACGCGTACTGCCCATTTCAAGCACGTCTCGTGTCAACAATCGCTGCGCCTCAGCTATTGACGTGTTGCCATGGAAATGGCAGGACGCCTCTTTCCCCAATAAGTATAAACAGACCGTTTCACAACATACAGCAGCAGATTTTCGATTCCATTCCTCTCTCTGTGTTACTTTGCGTATTCTGTGACTCGTTTCAGTGCTCTGGTCAGCTACCTTCGCCGCTTGTAGCCCGTGTGAACACCTGTACCATCTCTGTAAATTATTTTACTATCTTTACCGCACAATGGCCACAATAATGCCGTATATGTACGAGCCCGAGTACACCGAGGAGGAACTACTGGAAAGGCAAGCACGCGAAAACGATGGGGATTCGGACGGCAGTTGGGAGGACCAGTCAACGGATGAAGAGCCTGGACCATGTCGCATGGACGGCGTCTCCACCTGGTGCACGTGCAATCGGTGCGAGCTAATGCCAACTGAGGAGGAGAACTGCTGCTGCCGTGAAAATTCCGGGTGCTTGGCCTACATTTCGGAAAGCGAGCAAAGTCTGCAGGAAGGCGAGCAAAGTCCGCAATGCATCACCGAGCTGCCAGAGTTCAGGGAAGCCTGCCTCTCACGGACAGTGTTGAGGATGATGATGGTGCTTATGCACGAACTTCGTGGCACTGTTCGTCCGCGTAATCCGAGTAACGAGTAAGTATACTCTGTTTGTGATGTCAGTGATGCCACCACTATTTCATGGTCGTCTCCCACATATAAAATTACATTTACATATCATTCGAACGCATGTAAATTGGTTCCATATAGTGCATTTTCTAGATATAATTTTTTTCTAAGAAAAATGACATGTGTTACCTGAATCGACATTGATAAGAAAGTTTGGTCAGTTTAATACAGTTTGCATCTTTTTTTTTCACAGGTGGTACAGGCTGGTGGCCTATCGTTGCTTCACTTGGTGGCTTCACGGGAGGCTCGGACACCGCGTTCGGAGAGTAATACCTGCCTGTGCGGTACTTGCCATTAGACAACATTTCCCCAGTGACAGTGGACAATACCGCGGATTTTCCCTCGATGTGCTGCAACCTCAACTTTACAATGTGTAATGTTTATTATTTATGTTTAACTAAAATCTAAAATAAAGCCCAACATATATTTTAGCAATGGTTGTTTTGATTTTTTAAATGAATCTAGTGTGTCTCCGTTGAATAGCCTTCCAGTGCCTTGTCTTGTCACACCACATGTCTCCGGCCAGCATCCTCCCTCACGCTGGCCGCACACCTTCAATCCACATAACCGTTGAACCCATATATGCAGCAGTCATACATATATTATTTTGTGGGTTGGCATCAAGCGTTGGCAATAAAAAGCTGTTGGATTTTATTGATACAAAACATGGTTATAGGTAAATAATAAATATGGTTGATCATAATAAATCCTCTTTTTGGGCACCGGGTACAGAGATGACCCCCATATATTCTCCTGGGAGGGTGAGGTATTTATAAACTCACCCCCCTGCCTTCCATGTAGTAGATCCTGCAGCCATCCTCTTACATTCAGTTAGATGGCCTCTCCTTGGTGAGGCCCTGCGGCAAACGGGTCTTGTCTGCACGACCACCGCCCCGATCCACCCCCCCGCCCTATCAAAGGCAGTTCGCACCGGGGTACTTGTGCTGGCAAGTGGAGCTGTCAGGGAGCGATAAAGGCCAAGAGGTGCCAAAGACCATGTACACTTCAAAGTGGTCTATAGAGCATGGGTTGTTGTTCCCATGTCTACCTCCAGACCCCGTGTCTCCTGCCAAGCATCCCCCCTCACGCTGGACGGCCCCCTGCAATCCACATAAGTGTGTCTCCATTCACGAGTCTTCCTGTGTCTTGTCTGCACGACCACCGCCCCGATCCACCCCCGCCCTATCAAAGGCAGTTCGCACCGGGGTACTTGCGCTGCTGGCAAGTGGAGCTGTCAGGGAGCGATAAAGGCCAAGAGGTGCCAAAGACCATGTACACTTCAAAGTGGTCTATAGAGCATGGGTTTGTTGTTCCCATGTCTACCTCCAGACCCCGTGTCTCCTGCCAAGCATCCCCCCTCACGCTGGACGGCCCCCTGCAATCCACATAAGTGTGTCTCCATTCACGAGTCTTCCTGTGTCTTGTCTGCACGACCACCGCCCCGATCCACCCCCCGCCCTATCAAAGGCAGTTCGCACCGGGGTACTTGCGCTGCTGGCAAGTGGAGCTGTCAGGGAGCGATAAAGGCCAAGAGGTGCCAAAGACCATGTACACTTCAAAGTGGTCTATAGAGCATGGGTTTGTTGTTCCCATGTCTACCTCCAGACCCTGTGTCTCCTGCCAAGCATCCCCCCTCACGCTGGACGGCCCCCTGCAGACCGCATAATGCCACGACATATACACGTCATTCATTCACAAACACACCCCTGTTTCGAATTCTTTATAACCCACTTCATATTTCTAATGAGAACTTCTTTGCGCTTTGCTAGTCAACCCGTGAAGGTGCTGGTTATCTGCTCTTCGTCTCTGTGAACTTCCGTGACCACTTTGAGCAAACTCGTCAGTTTGCAACCTGTGAACTGCTCCCTGTTCTACGACAAGAAACTACTCTGATCCCTGCATCTAACTGTTTGTTCGTCAAGGTAAGTCCATGTACCATAATCATTTTGCGTCCAATTTTTTAATTTATATCTATTTGCTAGTAGTCATCAAATTGCATCCATGTTTTCTTTTCGTTCACGACAGTACATGCAAGGAACTAGTCACATGTTCTGAGTTTAGTCAAATTACTTTTTCTATTTTTTGAAAGTTATTGAAATACTTATCCGCATGTGAATAACGTGTATAGTTCCAAGAACCAAAACGGACCTTGCATTGAACCTTTTATGTGTCATTTAATGTTTTAACACATTGGTATTCATAGAGAATTGTTGATCTTTACTTTTCAGAACTTTCCATAATGCCTGCCTGTTCCATTGGCGGTTGCCCTTCGAAGACCCATAACAAATCTGAAGATACTATAATGCATGTTTTCCCTAAGACAATAGATCAGATAAGAGAATGGGTCCGATATTGCGGATATCCAGCCTCTGAGCTAGAAAGTAGAGTCCTTGAAGTCTTTGCGGACAAGAGGGGTGATCGATACCGCATCTGCAGCAGGCACTTTAGCCCAGACATGTACTCCACATCATTGCTAATAAAGAAGAAAACACCGCGAGCGAGGCGAAAATTGCTCTCAACCGCTATTCCCACTCTATTAGTCCACATCCCTCCACTGGTGAGTCAAGTTTACGTATTTGTCTCTCGGCCTTGCGGTAGTGTGTAGCATTAGCTAACAATAATTTCCCCATTTATGTATCCACTCAATATGAAGGCGGAAGATTCTCCATCCGTGTCGTTATTGCAGTCATCAGCCACTTCAAGCGCCTATCGGGTAATCTTACTTAGCTATTCTGACACTGACTTGTTTTAGGCATGTAAATCAATAGTTTTAATTGATCGTGTAATCATTTTACCTAATGGTACACCACAGTACTCGTCCTCTAGTCTTTGTTTTCAGTTATAATTATTGTTATCCAAAATAATGCAAGTACTGTCTTTCAGGGAGATGCTGAGGAGTCCAACGCATTGACGACAACCGTAGATGTCACTCAGATGCTCGAGGTACGTTTCCGGACAGTTCCATCGATGGAGATCATCAGATCTTGCATTCTTGCAGCGTGATTGTTACACACAATGTTTCTTTCGTTTTTAGCCATTGGTATGTCCTTCTGTCGTCGCCCTCCTATGTGTCTTCTTTTTTCAATATTGTGTTCATTACTAATGAAAGTCCTATGTTTCAGGGAGTCGATGGAGCATTAGTCCAAGAAGAAGGGGGAGCATGCAGTTACGGGTCGGCGCAACAGCTTGCAGAAGTGTGCACCGCAGTTACAGCGTCCCTTGATGTTCTTATGCATTTCGAGGTATGGATACTGACAGATCAATCATGCGAGATCAAATGACGTGATTACATCCGCTATACTTCCTTCTTTATTAACGCAAGTACTATGTTTCAGGGAGCTGACGGAGCTTCTTCAACAAGAACATCACCCCTAGTAGTTGATGCAGATCTCTGGGTGGTGACACTTCCAACGATGGAGCAAATCGAATCATATTTAGATATCCATTATTTATTTTAGACAACTGATCATTTGTGCAGGTCTATTTAGATGAGCCGTTGACGCCTGCAGAAAGTTTATGTTCTTTTAAACAAAATAGAAAACCATACTAATGCAATTACTGTGTTTCAGGGAGTTGCTGAAGCGTCATCTTCAATAATATCATCAATGGAAGTCTATGCGGAGCCCGAGGTATGGATCTTGACAGTTCAATCTAACTAGATCAACAATGCGTGAACTATTGTCGTTTGAATGTTCTACACAATGCGTTCATTCGTGTTTTGCTATTGAGATGTACGTATGGGTATTGGTCCCCAAGTACATTTTGTGTTTTCAATATTATTATACATACTAATGAAAGTTCTATGTTTCAGGGAGTCGATGGAGCCTCAGTGAGTGATGGATGTGCTTATCATGAAAATATAGTCGTTGCAGCGCGAGAGGAAGTGGAGACATGCACACACGAGTCGGAGCAACAGCGTCCAGATGTTGAATTTCTAGGCAAGAAAGTTTCAAAGAAAAGAAAGCAAAAGAAGGTTAGTGTCCTGTTCACTATATTATGTTGTCTTTCACTGTCAATAGTTCAATACTGTAAGTTGTGTTTAAACTGAACATCCCTTTTCTAATCTGTCCTCTAGTTGCGAGTGGGTGTAAGAACTAGATCTACACAGACAGTGAAGCGAACGAGAGATGTTGCTTGTCAAACCTTTTGGCAGGGACTTGAGACTGGAGATGCATCGTGCCAATGGGAAGAATATGAAGTGATTGACAACGGAGCTATACCACCACCAGCCATTGATAGTGAATGTCCTCCTGGTAGTTTGGATGCAGTCGGAGATCAATTCACAGAATCCACACCCGCAAAAAATAAGAGCGCGCGAAAGTTGAAGACATTGTTTTTTTCTCCCATCTCCGGACAAGGAACAGATGTTGCAATGGAAGAGAATGAAGTGGACGACAATGAAACACCATCAATATCACTCAGCATAGCGGAAGACGATATCAGAGATTGTACCTTTCATGCGAGTGACATGTCCTCAACGTTACAGGCCGAACCAGCTGGGATGCAGAGTGACAGTATAAGGAAAGAGGCCAAATTCATTGTATTCGATAGCTGTTTGATGGATATTATTATGATGATGAAATGTGGGCATTGGGTTGGTGGGGAAGTATGTGGGGAGCCATTGATTAATGTGACTCGTGCAATTCGAGGCACTAACCTTAAAATACATGCCACCTGTACACAATATCATCCGTTCACATGGTCTGCACAACCCATGCTGGGGCAACTGCCAGCAGGCAATCTACTTTGTGCAGCGGCCGCACTTTTTAGTGGTTCAAGTTTTAAAAAGTTACAGTATTTCTTTCAGTTTGTGGGAATCCATTTCATTGCGAAAAGTCAGTTCTACAAATACCAAACCGATTATCTATTTCCAGCCATCAGCGAAGCTTGGAGAATGGAAAAAATGTCAATGGAAAGTACATTCGCGGGCAAACGCTTCAGGCTAGCCGGTGATGGACAGTGCGACAGCCCAGGATTTTCAGCCAAGTACTGCACCTACCACTTTCAGGACATGGAAAGTAAGAAAATTGTGAGTTCGGTGGTCGTGCAGGTGTCACAAAGTACATCCTCAGTGGCCATGGAGAAAGTTGGCTTTGTAGCATCATTGCAAGAACTACAATCGCGGGGAATGGTGATCGACCTGATAGCCACGGACAGACACGTTTCAATTGCCAAGACAATGAGAGAAGAGTACAAAAATATAAATCACCAATTTGACGTATGGCATCTTGCAAAAACAATCAATAAAAAATTGTCGGCTGCAGGAAAAAAAAAAGATATGCAAGGTATTTCACAGTGGTCCAAGTCAATCAGCAACCATCTTTGGTGGAGCTCAAAAACATGTGAAGGGTCGTTGGAAATTCTACTGGAAAAATGGCGGTCAGTAATGTTGCACTGTAGCAACGTACATCGATGGTCGACAAATGAGCATTTCCACAAATGTGAACATGGCCATTTGTCCACAGAAGAGGCACGGAAGAAGAAGTGGTTGATTCCTTCATCACCCACTCACAAGGCCATTGAAAAGATTGTATTTGATAAAACTATAACAAGAGATTTGAGGGGACTCACGGAATTCTGCCACACAGGAGATTTGGAGGTGTTCCACAATATGTGCCTAAAGTACAGGCCCAAAAGATTGCATTTTGGCACGGAAGGCATGATAAATCGGACTCTTCTAGCGGTCTTGGCACATAACCATAATGTTGGCCGTCAACAAAGTAGGACGACCGGAACTTTAGGGACGCTTCGCTACAATAAGGCCTTCACTAAAAGAAGTAAACAATGGGTGATCAAACCAGTGTTTGAGGATATGCAATATGAGTTTATTGAGAGACTTATCGTAGATGTCCTCGATAGGCACATACATGGAGTGGTGAACGAACCTATGCAGGGGACAACTGCATTGCCACCCAACATTGCCTCTGTTCCATGTCCACCTAAAGCAGAGCTCATTGAGAAATACACATCACGGTTTAAATGATTGTAATTTGATTGTCTGTTCTCTCGAGTCTCCTCATGTTGCAGGCCCAATGCAATTAAACCAAACAGTAATATAAATCATTTTTACAAAAATTATAGAATGTTTCCGTATTACAAACACATGGCCGACCCATAGGGACAATAAAAAAAAAAGGCACGCAGACAAGATGCCCTTACACTAACTGGAGCTAACTAGAAATGTGTGCTCGCTCAAAGTGAAGGTCAGCTGCTTTGATGTTTTGCTCGGGTGGCGGAACGGCCCACGACCCAGTATAAGGTTCTATTGTGATTTGACCTTGACAGGCCGGGACCATCCTGAAAGACTAAGAAAAGATAATGAATAAAATTTCAGAAACGAAACGATGAGCCACGTTCATTAGAAGAAGTAACGTCGGCAAAGAAGGAGTGGTGTTTCGGGTCTGCCCTACACAGAGACACAATGGAAAATGCAAATATAATGTAAGTAACTTTTGATGAGTTTATACCACAATTTCATTACTATACAGTGGCTTTAAAGACGGGTTCAGTTGTACTTGTTCGTTCTATGTGGCATATTGTTTTCTACCGCGCACTATCTTGAGGAGAAACATCTGCTTTTACTGAAGCACCTCAAAACCTTCCTCTTTGCTTCTGCTTTCTCTCTCCCTCTCCCCTGCTACAACTGGTCCACTGTCTGCGACCTCGGTCCTGGGCCCTTCCACTCTCCACCTGCACTGCCTCCCTGTCAACCCCTGCACTGGGGGACTGTCTCAGTATCCTACAGCCCCCCCTTCCCAGCACTTGTTCTGCACTTACCTTGCACTTGCCACCAGCTGGCCCTATTTATTTATTATTTTATGCTACTTACCTTGTACTCCACTCCCCCCCCCTCCCTGCCTCGCCACGCCTTTAAACACTTGTGTACACCCAGTAGCGCTGTCCTCGCTATGATTTTAATAAGGATCTGATGGTGAGACTAATTTCATTTTTTATGTTTTTAGGTACATCATTCACTACTGTCTGTGTCACGAGTACCGGACACCGGCGGACGGCTTCTACAGCCGCCAGTTGCTTCTCCGCGTGAACAACGTTACCACCCTGACCATTTTATGGGACGATCGCCAAGTACAAGTATGCCCTTACGCGGTACTAATGGTTAGATGCAACATACCTACCGTTGTGGTGGCCTAGTGCCTCGTTGTTGGAACAGCCATGCGATTATCAGTGCGACCGAAGAGCTTATTTTTATCGTAAACCAACACCCTGTGTACTGCACACGAACATCGCTTCCCTCAAGACGAACTAATTTGGATCGAGAGCAAAGAAAAATGCAAATCGCTGAATATTCTCTAAACATTTGATGTCCAATAAACGTACTTTGCCAAATGTACAATCTTGCCGTTTGCTTTTAAACCACGGTTTCACATTCCGAATTGTGGCGCTGTATTGTGAGATGCTCTAAGACCCTGTGTACAGCAAAGGACCATCGCGTTCCTCAATACGAACTTTTTGGAACATGAGCAAATAAAAATGCAAATCGCTGAATATTCTCTAAACATTTGATGTCAAATAAATGTACTTTACCACATTTACAATCTTGCGGTTTGATTTCAAAGTACAGTTTCATATTCCGAATTGTGGTGCGCTGTATTGTGAGCTGATCTGTGTTGATTTCCGGGGTCTGTGTGGAGTCGCGTAGAAGACGCCTGGGCGCGTTTGCCTACGCAACTCAGTCACGTCACGGATAGAGGCGGGGAATATGAATGTTTTGATAAAGTCTGTTTCAGGGGCGGGGGATTTGATTTAGTGCCGCAAAGGCAGGTGAGCCAGGTCGATGCGGCGGAATGATAGGATTATCACAAAATGGAGGCTGATTTCGAGTGCGATAATGGGCGAAAAGTCGGGTAAGGTCCATAGGAAAGTTTCCTACGATCTACCGATTTATGCTTACAAACACATGGCCGACCCGTAGGGACAATAAAAAAAAAGTCCCGGAACTATCCTTTAATTGTTTTTTAGAACTCTCAATCGAAGTCAAGGACCTGCGGATACCAGGGCAGAAATGACAGATGAATCCTCCAACATAGACTCTGACTACAGAGACGCAGATGATAGTTACAGCAACACCGCCGCTCACAAGCAGTCCATCAGAGAACAATACTCAAACCAAGTCGCTGGATAGAAGAGATGAACTAAGTAAACCCAGTTAGATATTAAGCAAAGGGGAGATGTCACGTCCCGTTTCTATTTTTACTACATGAGACACAGGAGCCGAGTCTCCTTTCTAATACTTTGAGTGTTTGTGGGCTGCGACCCATGTGTTATGACTTGGGCGGGGTTACCGTCAAGCAAGTTCAGTTGCTGTTTGATTAAAGATAAGTTCAAGGAGCCATCCTGTGAAAAACCAAGCTGTTCTTTCAACTTTATGGGGTGGCGCAATCGGCCAATTCCTGGGGCCTAGTACCCACTGCACTGAGTTAGAGAACATCCCCTCCCCCCTCCAGGAATCCGTCATGGGGTTGAACTTCCCAGTCACGTGGCCCTCGGCCATTACACCTGGTTCTGGAACAGAGGGTGCTTAGAAAACCGGTGCTTGTCGAATGGGAAGCCATACAAAAACTGCTATTAGTCTTGAGGCCGAGGGGAGGGGGGCTTGATGGCAAAGGAGGCGAAGGCCCACTGGGGGAGCCTGCAAGCACTTTTATTAAAGGGACACATCCCTCATGTCAACTTTTGAATACTGTTCCCTGTGCAATGAATGCTCCCACACTGTTAAGCCACCTCCCTTGGCAGCCCAGGAACATTTAACCCTGTGCACTAAGCCCATTGTGTCGGCGATCCGTCCCCTACCTGTTTCGAGGACTCCGTACCCTGGGGGAAGGGAAATATTGCCCATTGTGCCCACAGTTATCGACTAAGGGTGTGCACGCCCAGTCAGTCGTCCTCCACAGGGTACCCAGGCTGCTGCCCCCTCCTCCCCCCAGCGGGCAAGAACCGAGGGATGCCCTTTTAAATAACTGCCTTCACTGGCTCCACACTGTTGGGAACTGTGCCTTTGTGGCCAGGGAAGCTATGGTGGGCTGTTTCAGAACGCCTAATGAGGGTGAAAACCTCACCAATTTTGTCAAACTGGTCTTCAGGAACGAGCAACTGACCAGGGATGTCTTGGGAAGTTCTGGGCGCAATGGTCGGGTCCCCAATAGTGGGATAGTAATCAGCACACACACCCATCTGAACTTTGCTAGCCCCCCCTGGAACTGCCCCAAATATCAATGTCTTATCTGGAGCTAATCTCATACCCATGGGGAAACGATCTCCTGGGAACTAATTTGGCCTAGGGAATACGTAGCTGGGAAGGCTGTCTTATGCTCCTTCTTAACCCAAACTCGTTCCTATGGTGGAAATTATGCCCAACTGTATTTATTATTGTGGATGTATACAACAAATTGCTTTCATGGTTTTTACAGCCGAATAAAGTTATGATTGACATATGTGCCAACTGGTGTATGCCTTATTCTTAGTGTCATGTTGATGCATTAGCAATTGCAACATAAAGCATAACATAACCTTATTTAAGCCACATGATCACAAAGGCATACACGATTTCAGTTAACTACCTTCCATTATATTGTGCATAGACAGCTACATATTTTCTGTATATCACGTTAGCAGCCTGCATCGCTCGTGCAACCAGCTAGCAGAGGGTGCTGAGGGAAGGCGCACTCTAGAAGAGTGGGATACGGATTGCCAGCAGTCGCAGAGGGCCCGAGGGTGGGGGGGGGGGGTTAAGTAGAACGTCAAAAGGAAAAATGTGATTTACTCTATGTTGGCATGAGGGATTAGAAGGCCTTTATGTGAGGTTGCAAGGCATTCCGGGGATGAGGGTCGACGTTGGAGAAACATTTCTCTTCTAAGTCTTAAGCTGAAATGGCACTATCACTGGTATGTCTATAAATGCAAAATACGAATAACAGCAGTTTGTTAAGAGGAAATTATTTGCACAGGTTCGCACACTTTAGCTATCTATGCAATTAGAAGTTCCTTTCATTTAAAGAGGAGCATGTTAATGTGTCTGCTGTCATCTGTGTGCTGGGGCAGCGTCAGGGCCTTTCAACCGTTTCAAATGAAAGGCGCCACCGGTGGGCCCGGCAGCTGCCCCCCATTTGCCAGTTAAACGTCTTCTAATACGACAATATATTCCTTTCATTGTGGGGCTTAAAATGGCTCTTTGCAGCACTCTCCTTACAAGCTATATTTGCTGGAGCCCTCCTGGCTGTGACTTCCCTTACTGACATGTCATCTCCTCATTGCCTTTTAACCCCAAACAAAGCTGACAAAGAAGGATTTATAGCTTTCCAGTGGTGTTTCAGGTCCCTGCTGGCCTTCTCACAATAATCTGTGGGTATCCACTTCCCGCTGTGTTTCTTTTTTCCATTATATGTATACGCCTCAGACTGATTTCCTCTCTGAGCAAGGATGGGCCACAACCATCGTGTTGAAATAAGCCCCACGCATCTTAAGCCAGGCCTATCTGTGCGAACTAGACTTATCAGCAGGACGATGTTAGCCTTGGTGTAGCAGGTTTCTTTTCTTTCCCTCTCTCTCTCTCTCTCTCTCTTATCCCCCCCCCCTCCCACTGCATGTACTATCACTCTCTCTCTGGCACTCGAAGATATCCCCTTAATTCCTCTTGTACCTTTCCTCAGTCCTTACTTTCTCTCATCCTTCCTCTCACTTTTCTCATACTCTCTCACCCTTTCTCACTTATTTCCTCTTGCTCATTGATTGGTCATTAATTGCCTATACACACGTGTTTAAAGGCACAACTAGGGAGGGGGCAACAGGGGAGAAAAAGACCTTACTAGGCCTAGTATCATTTAGATTGTCCAAGTGCACAGACACGAAGGGAAGGGGGAGAGGTGCACCCAATGAAGCAGTGCCCTGGGTTAAGTGCAGGAAGGCAGGCCTCCAAGAGGAACATGCCCAGAAAGTCCAGGTGGCAGTGCAGGAGGGCCCGAAGGCAAGTACTAGGGACAGGGCAGGTGCCCTATAGGACTCAGAAAAGCACCAGAGAGAAAAGGTAGGTGGGGAAAGGTTAGCAGGGGAGAGTCAGAGAGAAGGAAGAGGAAGGTCTTGAGGAGCTTCCAGAATTTAAGGCGGTCCGGCTTAAAGAAGAGTGTGGCAGGGAGGCCATTCCAGAGGGAGGCAGCTGCAGAGGAAAGATCTACCACCCAATCTTTGCTTGGAGAAGCGACTCAACCGTAGAGAATTGGAGGTAGATGCGCAGAGGGCTCTGGAAGGTACTTAGAAAGGAGCGTTGGAGATGGTGCAGGCTCCGGCCCCAGAAGGCCTTGTGGATGACGCAGAGGGTCTTGAACTTGTTTCCTGCAGCCACAGGAATCCAGTATAGGGATTTCAGAACCAGAGAGATGCGGTCCCTGGGCTTGAGGCCAAGGATAAGTCTCGCAGTCTTGTTTTGGATGAGTTGCAGAGGGTACAGTTAGGTAGATTGAGAAAGAGGCTGTTGCAATAGTCGAGCCTAGAGAGATTAGGGCTCTGGAGACTGCAAGCTTCTGGGAGAAGGTGAGAAAAGGTATACCACCCCTGAGGAGGTGCAGTTGGAAATGGGACTTTTTAGAGACATCTGTGATGCGTGGGGAGAAGGAGAGTGGAGTCGAAGATAACCGAAAGGTTTTTTGCCTCACAAGAATGTGAGGGCGCAGGGCCAAGGGAGGCCGGCCAGAGTGAAAGGGGAAAAGCGGGAGCAAGGGTCTCGATGAGCAGGATCTCTGTCTTACTGCCATTAAGGCAGAGATCATTATGTTATGTTACTTTGCATTTATATAGCACCTTAAGTACCATTGGTATGGTCTCAAGGTGATGGTAGGTTGAACGCCCTCAGGAAACGAAGTTCAAGTCAGTAGAGAATAGAGAGAGTCAAAAGGTGCATATGAGCACCGCATATGTGTGCAGCTGGTGTGGCATTCAAGTGATAGCTGCTTCATAGTGGTAGGTGTGGTGTTTGAGTGATCAACCGTATGTATTTGTTCTGGCCGGTTCTTATCCAGGCCGATTCTGGCTGCGTTAGGCCTGAGGTGAACGCCTAGACTGGAGGGTGTGCAGACAGCAGTGTTTAGCTAGGGTGATGGGCGGTATGGGACAAGTGATGGTATGAGAACAGTTCTACCGAATGGTGTCATAGTATCGCTGTGTTCCGTTTGAGTGGTGGTGTAAAGAAGAGTAAGCGTGGGGTGTGATATGGTGGTTTACTTTAGGTGGTTGAGATCGCGCCAATAGTTCCATGTACTCCATCCGTTCCATGTACTCCAAATGTTCCATCCACATATTTCACCCTTTCCATCCACATACATCACTCGTTCCATCCACATACTTTACCCGTTCAATCCACATGCTTCATCTTTTCCATCTACATACTACACTCTTGCCTTCCACATTTCACCCGTTCCGCCCAGTTCACCCGTTCCACTCACATACTTCACGCGTTCCAACCTCATACTTCCTCTATTCCAACCACTTTTTCATTTGATCGATCAATTTTACCCGTTCCATCCACATACTTCAATCATTCCATTCAATGAATTCGACCCATTTTGTCCACATACTTCACCCATTCCTTCCTCATACTTTATCCATCACATCCATATACAACACCCGTTCTTCCAGATCCAACCTCCATTCCTACCTTTACTACATCCGTTTCTTCCAACCACTTCACCCGTTTCCTCCAACCACTTCACCCTTTCCATTTACACACATCACCCGTTTGCTCCGCACTCGTCACCCGCTCCACACTGTACACCCGCACGCTACATACCCTACATCCGCTCAACACCTTTCATCGTCTCAACACCATCGCATCAAGCATCTGCTCAACACCCTAAATCTGCTCAACACCCTACATCCACTCAATACCATCATGCTCTACATCCGTGCAACACTCTAAATCTGCTCAACACCCTACATTTACTCTACTGTTATTCATTCACACCCGGAAATAACAACAGGGTAAATTAAAGCTCGAAGAGCCGGAGTGGCAACTGCCTTCCCAAACCGTAGGGAGATACTGGTACACAGGGGACGGTTTTCTGGGGAAAAAGGTTTTTCAACTTGCCAATAAGGGCAAGACAGAGCAACTAATGGAAATGCTTGAACAGTGGTCCTGTTCTCTTGGACACAGGGTGGAAAGCTGATCTGGTGCTCTGTTGAGACACCCAACCCCACCGGTGGGGAGCCAGGGGGTAGAGGGAGGTGTTGTGTGGGATATCTAGCCACAGGCGATGATGGGCGTGCTACCTGACTGGAGGGCAGTCTGGCTTGGTTTGTTGGTCACCAACAGCCTGACAGATGGAAGGGGGAGGGGGGAACAGGATGGGAGTGGGGCAACCAGCACTATTATGTAAAAGAGTGTGAGAGGGGGATTAAATCTCGTAATCTTAGATCTAGACGACTAGAGATGACAAGTGCAAAAATGGAGGCATCGGGATTATTTTGTAATTTTATTCACCCTGATGACTCGAAAGTTCCTTGCAAATGGAAGGTTGCCCGGAGAGTGGATTGGGTGATACCAAATTTTCACTAAAAATACACTGTCCCACTAGCAAGGGGATGTGCTGGAAAAACCCATGCTTTCTGGCGTTGGGACTGAGCAGGCTGCAGCGTTTTGTGCCCGCCCTGAACTCTGTCAGGCACGCCCCTGGAGAGAGCCCATTTTTTGCTCCCAGCAGACCTCCTGGACAGCACAGCAACCCTTCCCAGGATCCCCATGCATCCTGCCACCGCTGCCCTATTAAGAGGACAGATACTATTCAGTAGCACATGAAGATCGATCTTGTCCTGAAGAAGATGGTCGGTAATCACTAACAAACCATCGAAACCGGTCGACCTCACCTGTTGTGGCTCCACCACAACATTTTATGATACCCCCAAGACCAACAGGGGCTACTACACGAAATTGCAAAAAAACCCAGAAAGCATGGGTTTTTCCAGCACATCCCCTAGCTAGTGGGACAGTGCATTTTTAGTGAAAATTTGGTATCACCCAATCCACTCTCCGGGCAACCATCCATTTGCAAGGAACTTTCGAGTCATCAGGGTGAATAAAATTATAAAATAATCCCGATGCCTCCATTTTTGCACTTGTCATCTCTAGTCGTCTAGATCTAAGATTACGAGATTTAATCCCCCTCTTGCACTCTTTTACATAATAGTGCTGGTTGCCCCACTCCCATCCTGTTCCACCCCTACATCCGCACCACAACCTACATTCGCACCACGCACTTATATACTCCACGCTCTCATCCGCACCATGCCATCATACGCTCCATGCCTTCATTCATTCTGCGCACTCATCCGAGATCATTAGAGGCACACCATGCCTGAATAGCAGTAAGCGTCGGGGATGAGTGAGGAAGACGAAGGTAGCCTGAAAGAGCTGTGTGTCATCTGCATAACACTGAAAATTAAAGGAAAAAGTTGAGATCAGTCGGGCCAAGGGAGCCAGATAGATATTGAAAAACCAGGGCAAGAGGATAGATCCCTGGAGAACACCACATGTAGAGAGTGTGATGAAGAGAAGAAGGACCAAAGTTCAACCTGGGAGGGTTGGTTAAAGAGGATAGCCACACCAGAGCCTGAACCGTGATGCCCAGGGTATCTCCAAGATGGGTGATCAGGATGTTGTGGTTCACTGTGTCAAAGGCAGAAGAAAGGTCAAGGTGGACGAGTACAGAGGGAGAGTTAGAGTCTAGGTTAGAGTGCAAGTCTTCACAGGTGTTCAGGAGAGCAGTTTCTGTGGCTCTGGCTGCTGTAAAGCCAGACTGATAATCATGGAGACAACCAACAGGTTCAGTATGGAGGGTTAGTTTGGAGCTAGCCAATTTCTCCAGGAGTTTGCCCAGGAAAGGAGTAATAGAAATTGGACTATAGTTTGCCGGAATGGAGGGCTCGGCAGAAAGCTTTTTGAGCAGGGGGCGCACAAGGGAATGCTTGAGAGGAGGGAAAACTCCAGAGGCAAAGGAGGGGTTGTAGAGATTGGCCAAGGCTGGAGCGAGAGAGTCAATGCTGCCCTTAATGGTTCTGGAGGGGGCAGGGAGACACCAGTTTGGATGTGAATTTCACAGACTGGACTTGTCTGGAACCCTCATCAGGTGTGACGGGAGATGAGAAGGGGCGGCCAAGGAGGGCCTGAGAGAGGTAAAGGAAGCTAGGGGAGCTGATGAGAGCGAGGACAGGATGTCCTGAGTTTTTGTGGTGAAATGAGGCCAGGGGGGGCGCTGTGGAGCAGCCTGCAAGATGGCTGCTTAGCTTTCCTGCTCCGTGCCCGGCTGCTCTTCATCCGTCTATATCAGCGGATCTATACTCCATCTGAGGTTCAGAGTGCGAAAATCAAGCTGCCGGTGTAGTGGGCGACACTACGATATCCTTTTAGGGAGGATTGGAGCGCGGGCTGCGCTGGTGCCGGGGGGTTCATCGGGCGGCTGAGGCCTCGTTGCCGCTTGATCGGGCTGCGGCCCCAGCCGCTGAGGATCTCCGGGGGCTGAGTCTCCTGCCCGCCTGCGGGTCCTGGAGCTTGACCGGCGCCCCGAGGACTCTTCCGGCCGCCCGGCTTCGTGAGCGGGCCCCGCGCGCCGCTGGGCTTCCTCTTTCCGCCCCCGTTCTCCCTGCTGCCCACCACTTGGGGCCGACTCCTCTTCCCGGCCTGCCACCCGAGTGGGACGGGGGCGGGCAGGCCCGCCGACACTTACCTGCGGGAGCCGCTCCCCCCACTTGACCGCTGACTTCGCGCGGGCTCGGCGCCCCGCTCTCCCCTCTGCTGCCGGATCGCTGGGCCTCCTCGAGTGGATTCTCCGCCGGCGGCCCTTACAACCGGTGGTCCCCGGAGACGCCTGGACATCGAGGGCTTCCCGGCTACTTCGCCTGTGCTCTGATCCATTTGGGAACTGGTGCCTTCATTCCTCGACCGGCTCTCCCTGCCGCCAGGTGCCTGCAAGGCATCCCGCCTCCTACTGCTCCTCTGGCCGCGGCCCCCCCCGCTGGGGTGGACCCATGCGACTCCCCGCCGGGCTCCCCGACCCCGTGGGGCGGCCTTGGCCACCGGCGGTGGCTAGCCCCCTCTGGGCTGCCCGCAGATCCTGGTGTAGCCGTGCTGGACTTGGCCCGCTGCCGGCACCATATCCATCGGGCTGCTGATTGCAGGTGAGGAGTAGAGGGTCCTTCACAACAGCTTACCGCCCTCTCTAACTTACCAATCCTGGGGGTGGCGCCCCTGCGGAGCACTATCGCCCCCACACTTGCTTGATTGCTGTGTATAGCCCTGAAGCCTTGCTGCGCCTGCATTATGGACGACCTGTGGGGAATCGCTCTGGTCCTGCTATCCCCTTTGCCACCCTCTCACTCCGCCACCTGGGCACCCTGCCTGCTGTCCCGTTACAACGCTCTCCTCCCGGCACCCCTCGCCCGCCTGGCATCCTGGGCCTGGGTTGCGCTGCGTGGCGAGCGCTCTCTGATAGCTACTCCACCTGATCCTTGTTGTGCCTGCCTCGGCGGTCTCCACGCTATATTCCCCTATCACTCCTACCAGCCGGACCTACTGCCTCCTCTTACAGGGATACCCGCACCCCGCAATGCACCTGCCTACTGCGCACCTCGCTCTCATCCCTATACGGTGATTAGCCCTGCGTGGGCTGTGTGGCCTGCCCCCCCCCCCGGAAGTCCCCGCCATCGCCTGCCCTGTGGCCTGGTACGTGCATTCTGATTAACTGCCCTCTGGATCTTGGTGTGTCGCCAAAATGTCTGGCAAGTCACGTGGGGTCAACAAAACTGGGGCAATGGACAAATATGCCAAAAACCTCTCTAGACAAGAGCAGGGAGGAACCACCCTGCCTCAGGATGACTCTGATGCTCCCTCGCCTTCTCCTCAGCCAGACCTTACAACATTGATGGAATCTATGGCCAAAAACTTTGCGTCGTTTCACGAAATATTAGATGACATCAACGCCAGTGTCGCGTCACTACGCACCAAATTGGACCAGCATGGTACTAGGCTGGTTGAGGCCGAGACCAGGATCGGGGCCAATGAGGATGAGGTGCACACGCTCCATAGCACGGTGTCTGACCTGGTGCGCGATATAAAGCAGGTCAAGGCGAAGCGCGATGACTTAGAGTCCAGATCCCGCAGGAACAATATCCGCATCGTGGGGGTCCCGGAGGCGGCCCTCAAGGGCAAAATGGAACATGCTGTTGAAAATCTCATGAAAGACCTCTTGGGCAATCCTCAACTCTCCCCGTTTTTCACTATTGAGCGCGCTCATCGCGCACTAGCCCCCCGCCCCAAGCCTGGCGATTTCCCCAGACCAATCATCGCCAAGGTTCTCAGCTTCAGGGATAGGGATCACATTCTACATCTGGCTCGAGAAAAGGGTGAACTGAAATTTGAGTCCCAGACAATCCATATTTTTCCCGACTTCTCTGTCAATGTCCAAATGGAGCGCAGACAATTCAATGGTGTGAAAAAACTGCTCAGGGAGAGGAGGGTGGAATACGCCATGTTGTTCCCCGCAAGGCTGAAGCTTACCCACCGCAATAAATTGTACTTTTTCACGGTCCCAGAGGAGGCTGTAAAATTTATTGAGTCCCATATTCCTCTCCCTGGCCCTGTCGACGAATCATCGGAGGAGGGTTAAGCTGGTCGGCCTCGCCCCGAGGCTTGAATCCTTTACTGTACTGATGGCCTCCTCGCCATCTGCATTTGCCTCGCAATCTCATGAACCCTTGTCTTGCATATCCTTTGTTTGTTGTAACGTCTCCTGAAATTTAATATGTGACACTGGAGCACGAACTACGGTATATTTCACCGACCATTGGGGACTTCTAGTTCTATACGCTCAGTCTACCGTACTCTTTTGTGGTGTCTCTTGGAAACTTACCATGTTTTCTGCTGTACGCTATACGGTGTATACCACCGATCAGTCATCTTAGTCGGGCTCACGGCAGCAGCGACCCCCGCTGCAGCTGCAACGCCGAGTTTGGCTTGTTTTGATCCCTGGTTGCGCCCCAGTTGGGCGCGCGAGTGTGCGGTGCCCTGTTGGGGTTCGCACGCTCGCTTTGGTTTTCTGGGTGGGTATACGGGCACTGCTGTGTTGGGGGTGGCAGTGAGGGAGGGGGGGTTCAGTTGTGGGATGTTATGGTAAAAATGGCGAGATAGCAGTGGCTCATGGCCCGATGCAGCGTGTTACTGTTGGGGTGACCGATACTTATTTAACTGACTATGTCATGCGTTACTGGAATCCCCCTTAAAAACACTACTGAATGGCGATTAGGTTAATGTCATGGAATATCAGAGGGCTCAGCAACTTCACGAAGGCGCGCAGGATTACTGCATATGTCCAGCGCCACGGGGTCAAAATACTTCTCTTGCAAGAAACGCACGCCCTCGCCCACCTCTCGGCTTCTCTCGCTCCGGCATGGGGCCCCAACAAATATTACACGGTGTACTCCTCACAGTCCAGGGGGGGGTCCTTACCTTGATTGACAAATCCTTGGAATTCTCCCTGCGCTCCAGCCACATAGATACTGAGGGCAGGTACGTGATCCTCCACTGCTTCCTCGCCAATACTGAATGCCTGCTCGTTAATACATACGCCCCGAGCATCGATACACCCGATTTCTTTGATCGCATTAATGACATCCTCCTAAGATATGTCGGGGTTCCAATTATTTGGGGGGGGGGGGGCATGAATCTCATCCTGGACTCTGAGTTGGACAGATCGGGAACCGCACCCAGGGTGGTGTCCAGGGCTGCTCGCCGCCTCCATGCACACATGGTAACTGCTGGGCTGGTCGATGCCTGGAGAGCATTCTACCCATTGTCTAAAGAGTTTACATTTTACTCCTCTGCCCATGACAGTCACTCCAGAATCCATCTCTTCTTTCTGCCGGGCTCATGGCCAAAACACTTACCACACAGATCCTGCCACGCACGCTGTCCGACCACTCCCCGATCACATTGGACATAGCCCTGCACCCGGCCCTCCCCCATCACTCTAACTGGCGCTTTAAGTCAGAGGCGCTTCAGGATATTGTCTTCAGGGCAGATATCCTCGCGGATATCACCTTGTTTTTTGACACTAACAAACGACATGACACAACGGATGGGGTGAGATGGGAGGCATTCAAGGCCTTCATCAGAGGCATGTGTATCTCCAGGGAGGCGGGGGTCCTGAAAGATATTAGAAACTCTTTACGCCGCTCTGAGTCCAGACTTGGGGGGCTGGAGCGTGAGTACGCTGCCTCCCCTTCCCCACCGAAGCTGGCAGAGATACGTTCTGAACTGGATAGATTTGAATCCCTTGCCCTCAACGAGATAAGATACCTTGCCCGACCAGTTGCGGCCCGGAGGTATGGGGAGGGGGAGAGGCCAGGTCGCACCCTTGCCAGTCTTGTCCGGTCCGAGCGAGGCAGAGCCCGGATTGACAGTGTCATCGACAATAACGGAGTGCGACACTGGTCTGATCGGACCATTCTTGAGACCTTTGCAGATTTTTACGCTACCCTCTATGCCTGACACCGGGAGCACAGCCCGCAGGACCTGAATGCTCTCCTCGACCGCATCCCAATGTCCCTCATATCTTTAGCTACTAAAGAACAATTAGATGCACCCTTCACCCTGACGAGATCGCCTCGGTGATCTCCGCCCTCCCTAAGGGGAAAGCTCCTGGCCCAGATGGCCTAACTGCCGAATTCTATCAAGAGCACGTTGCCCTTCTTGCCCAGCGACTTCATGAGGTCTGGGTCGAGTCCCTGCGCCTGGCCACCCTTCCCCAGACCCTGCGTGAGGCTGTCATCACTGTGCTCCCCAAGCCGGGTAAGCCTCTTGATGAATGCGGCTCCTACAGACCCCTGTCCCTCATCAATACCGACACCAAAATTTTCGCCAAGGTCATAGCTAACAGGTTCCTCCCCATCATGAAATATCTGATCCACCCGGATCAAAGTGGTTTTGTCCCTGCCCGCTCCACTGCCTTAAACATCCGGCGGTTATTCAACGTTATCTCTAGGATAGACCCCAAAGCCAACGCGGTTGCCGTGACGCTACACGCCCAAAAGGCGTTCGACATGGTCTCATGGCAATACCTGTGGGCGGTGCTGGAGAAGATGGGGATCGGCCCATACATGTTGGCCTGCATTAAACTGCTATATACTAACCCTGTCGCCAGAGTCCTGGTTAACTCTCACCTTTCAGCTCCCTTCACCCTCCATAGAGGAACCTGTCAGGGCTGCCCATTTTCTCCCCTCCTTTTTGCGATGGCTATCGAGACCATGGCGGATAGTGTCAGACAACCACACCCGTAAAGGTATACGGCTATGGGACACCCCTGAGATCATATCACTTTATGCAGACGACGTGCTCTTGTACATTAGAGACCCATCGGTCCATCTTGACCCGATCATTCGTGAAATAATTAAAATTGGCACCTTCTCGGGCTTCACTATAAATTACACCAAATCAGAAATCTTTCCCCTCACACCCGCAACTCCCCAACCTGCATGCGAATTCCCACTCAAGTGGGCCCCCGAGGGCATCAAATACCTGGGGGTCCAGGTGTCCCTCTCGAAATCCTCTCTATTGGCTGACAACTATGGGGCGGCCGCGCAATACACTGAGACTAGGATGAAAAGATGGTGTCACCTTCCACTCTCACTATCAGGGAGGCTGTCCCTAATCAAGATGATCATAGTCCCAAAGCTCCTATATATATTTGCTAATGTCCCACTCTGGCCCGGAAAACAATACTTTGCTGACCTGCACGCGGGTTGCGCTCGCTTCCTGTGGCATTCCAGTGCCGTGCGTAGGAAGTGGCAATTTATGACTCTGCCCTACGAGAAAGGGGGCTTCAATGCGCCCGATCTTACTCAGTACTGGATAGCCGCACAAGCTCAGCACGCCACTTACTGGTACCACCAGCAGGACCATCCTGCCCCATGTTAAGCTTGAGAGACTCGCGACTGCGGAAGTGAATGTCATGTCCCTTGTCCTTTTCCACTCGTATCACTCGGACGCCCCTGCTGACCCGGTGGCCTCCACTATCAGAGCGTGGTGACAAGTTCTGATGCCCCACTCCGACTCCCCCCCCCGTACTATAAATGGCTTCCCTTATGGTCGTTCCCTGGCCTCACCCCCACACAAGATAAGCTGCTGATGCGTCACTGGTTGGACCTGGGATACAGATCATTCTCCGACCTGTTCCCCGATGGGAAATTTATCACCCCTCACACTTGGAGGCCAGGGCACTCCAAGTCCTTTCTGGAACTGCTGCAATACTTTCGACTCAGAGCGGCTGTCCAGGACATGTGGCCCTCGTATCCTGATGAACCCCCTGAGTCCCCAGAGATTTGCTATATTGCAAATTCCGCTGGGGGCAAGGGCATAGTGTCCGCCCTGTATAAAATGTTGATGGCGAGAGCCGCCGAACCCTCCCATGCTGTCCGGGATGGTTGGAGCCGCGATCTGGGGTTAGACATCACAGATGGTATGTGGACCAAAATGTGCATGCATACACGCAAGGTTTCTCTCAACTCCAGGGTCAGATGCATTCAATACAAGTTGCTGAATCGCCTATATTACACCCCTCACGCGGTTGGGAGATTTGCACGGGACCACTCCCACTCCTGCTCCTATCAGAGATGTAGATCCAGCAATGCGGACCACACACACATGTTCTGGTCTTGTGGGGCACTGGCTCCGTACTGGGAGGCGGTGCTTGGGGCTCTCTCTGAGATGGTGGGATTCCGCGTTGACCCTGACCCCCTGTCTCTGCTATTCAGGCTCTGGGAGGGGACTGATGCGAAGCGGGCTGCTAGATTCCTGAATGTGGCTGCGATTGTGGCCAAGAAGTGCATTCTGCGGTGTTGGAAACAGCGATCCCCCCTTTCACTAGAGATGTGGTTGAAAGCCCTCACTTGAACATAAATGTGTGAGGAGGACTACATCAACATGTTGCCTGGGAATGCTAGACCTAAAAATGTTTGGACCGAGTTCTGTAGCTACCTGAACAGAAGGGTTGACTTGGAGCTTCTGTCTTCTCCCCCATCTCCGGAGCAGGGGATGGTCCATGCTGTAAGATGAATGACCTGCTGTAATTTACCTGCTGGTATGTGCTTGAGTGTTTTCTTTGCCGCGCCTTTGCATCGTCACCTACTCTTTTGACATGAACTCTATGTTGTTACTGTAACATGTACCGTGCCAACTACTGCTTCTTGCCAATAAAGAAAAGTTTAAAAAAAAAAAAAAAAGAAATGAGAGGCCAGGGCCGAGCAGAGCGCCTGGGTGGGTGTGGCAGAGGAAGATACTGCAATAAGATTGGCCAGCTCCTTGCAGATTTTGAAAACATTTCCGTGTTGTTGGATGCCGCAGAGATGCAGGCTTGAAGGTAGCCTTTTTTTTTTTAAGAGAGGATAGAGAGGCTATATTGCCTTTGAAGCAGGCAGCAGGCCAGTCTGCCAAAGGGTGAACCTAAAGCTCCCCATTTCCGTTCAGCTGCTCTGCACTTGCGTTTCAGGCCGTCCAGGTCAGAGTTGTACCAAGAATTGCACTTTTTGACAGGCTTCATGCAGATCCTCATGACAGGGGCAAGGATGTCAAGAGTGTTAGAGATGGAAAGGTAAACGTTGGAAAGGGCCGTGTCAGGATGGGAGTCAGTGTAGGAGTAGGTGGAGGCAAAGGCTGCCACTGACACTCTTCATGGGTCAGATGAACGTGAAGGAGTGTGGCAGTGTTGAGTGGGCTATTGGTAGAGGCACAGGAAGCTTCAAGTGAGAGGAGAGAAGAAAGTCATCAGTCCAGGAGAGAGGAGTAGTGAGAATCCAAGATGTGTCCGGCCGGCAGAGTGGATCGGACCACAGAGTAGAATGGAAAGAGATTTGCAAAAGTAGCAGAAAAGCCCTGAGTAGTCAGGAGAGTCCAGGTGGATGTTGAGATCCACAAGGGGAAGCTGGGGGGTAGAGGAGAGAAGCATTGAGGTCAGCCCATTCAGAAAGGAACAGGGTGGCTTAGCCAGGTGGCCGGTAGAAGGCGACTAGGGTCAGAGAGGAGCCAGGAAAAACATAGCCTGCAGATCAGGAAATCAAAGGAGGAGTAGGCTTGAGTGGGAATGATGAAGAAAGGCATCCACTCAGGAAAGATCAGGGCAACTCCGCCTCTGGGCCTGGGCTCGGAGAGGATCTTGTAGCCCTGAGGGAGAGGTTTGTCAAAACTTGTGACAGAGCTGGCCTTAAACCATGTCTCGGTAAGAGCGAGAACATCTTGATCCAGAAGTTCAAGGAGGTGGCAGATGTCAGGAGTCTTTGATATGAGAGCGACAGTTAAGAGTAGAAGTGGAGCAGGTTGCCACTTTTGAAAGACTTTTTGGGCGGGTGCAGGGGTCCCCACCGGAAGTGGCAGCGAAGCCTAGGAGGTAAAGTGAGGAAGAAGCAGAGGAGCCAAGCAAGAAATGGATGGCAGGGGGGCTAGAGAGGTGGCAGCCAAGGAAGGCAAGGTAGCCAGGAGAGAGGCATCAAGCAAGGGAGCCATGGAGGTGGGTGGCAAGGGAGCCAGAGTAGTGGAGGGAGGGTGGGTCAAGGGAGCCATGGAGGCAAGTGGCAAGGGAGCCAGAGTAGCAGAGAGGGGGTGGAAAGGGTCCCAGGGAGGACCATGGCAAGTAAGCCAAGGTGGTGGAAGAAGGTGGCCAAGGGGCCAGCGCAGAGGTAGCCGGGGTGGCAGAAGGAAGGGAGTTGATGAGAAGGAGGCGCCCATCGAAAAGTAAGAGGTTGGGCTGAGGCCCTTGTACCAGGATGGTACCATTCAGATGGACAGTAATGATGCTGGAGGAATGAAGGAGGCTAAGAGGACCTCCGAATGTGTGCCACCATTAATGGGTGAAGAAGACTAAAGAGATAGAGCAACCATATGAAGGGTCCATAGGTCGGGTGAGGGAACAGTATGTCGGTGAGTCTCTCTCTGGCGGAAGCCGAGATATAGGTGTCAGCGATGGGAAGGCCTAGGTTGGAGACCAATGTGTCCTCCTTAAGCTTCTTCCTACCAGTCTTGAGAGAGGAGAAGGGTAGGAGATAGAGAAACAATTAAAGAAGATGGGGGAAATGGAGAGCACCATAGTGGGTGGGGGAGTAGAAGAGGCACTTTGCAAGGCTGAGCACCTGAGGTGCACCCTTTATCAATGGCTTCCTCAGTTGCTCTATTCCCCTTCGCATTCCATTGGACACCTGCACCCCTTATCGCATCCTCCTTTAAAACTTTGTACGCCCCCCCACCCCCCGCTTGCACCCTGGTGCCTATAAATGCAAAAAACAGTAAACACCAAAACTATTGGCGGCATTGCCAATGCTAGTTTGTATTGGAGGTTTACCTACAGTAGTCAGCCTACATGTTGGGATAGTCCTTTTATCAAAAATACTGTTTTTATAAAATGCTTGGTATCCTAATATTGTGAAAGTTGTTGGTTTATTAAAGTATATATTTTCAGAATATTAATGTTTTATTTTCTAGAGGTAAGTGTTTGGAGTAATTGTACCTCTGGGTCAGCCTACTACCCCGACCTCAGAGTTAAGCCTGGCCACATTACCTACACTATGAGTTTTGGCGTTGTCATGTGCTTTAGCCTCTTATTAGGGTTAGTAGATGCAGCATCAGAGGGTGGTGAAAAACTGCATTAACACTAGGACTAAATAACAAAATTAAGAATCAACAGAAGTCTGGATCCAATAAAACACTGAAATCCACTAGAAGCAAATACCAGGAGAAAAACAGAAGCAAGTTATAAAAGGGATACATTACTCACTAATCATATTTCTGGTGCTTGTATCTGCTTCGATTCATATGCGCTGTATAGTCTGACATCTAGTGGAAGTTGCAGATTACTACAAGATGTGTTTTATAAACTCAGAAAACAGACGTCAACAGGTTGTGATTAGTAATACTATCCCTAGTGTGACGTGTACTGTACCCATGGTCCTTCACACATAGAGGTCCCTCAGATTGTTTGACCCGAGGTTGCATGAAGAATAGCGCGAGTACAGATGTTGTAAAGCAGAAATAGAAGCCCCAGAAAACATCTATGCGCCTTCTACTCCAGAAGGGGAGGAAGGGTGGGCACATGTGATTCTAAGCAGACACGCACCAGAAATACAATTATGGTGAGCAATGTATCCCTTCTGGAGCTTGTGGATCTGCTTAGATCACATGCTCTGCATAGATTAGCAAGCAGTATCTGGAGAAGGAGGTGGGAAGTTAGAAGGTATAGCGGCAAGAGATGTTTCAGGACCGCTTGTCTCACCTGTAAATCTGCTTTAGAATGTGTGTCAACGCAGTAATGTTTTGTGAACGTATGGATGCCCACTCCATGTAGCAGTTTTGCATAGGACATCTAGAGGGACGTTTGCAATGAAAGCTAAGGTAGCCCCTTGTAACTCTGGTCGAGTGTGCCCTTGGTGTAAAAGGTAGAACCCTTTTGGATAGTGAATAGCAGAGTTGTATGCATCAGACTATCCTTCTGGAGATGGCGCCCTTTGATATGTGATCACCTTCTCTTCCAGGCGCTATGGAAACAAAGAGTTGGTATGTTTTCCTTGGGGGTTTTGTTCACATAGTACAAGACCGCCCTCCCTACATCAAGTGTATAGAGGTTACTTTCTGCTGAGTTTGAAGGACTCAAAGAAGGTGGGGAGTTCCATGGAACTTTGAAATTAACTTAGGTGAAAACCTAGGATGTGTTCCGAGGACAACCTTGTCCTTGTGTATGATGAAAAAAGGGATCTTGTACCGATAAAGCTTGTAGCTCACTGATTCGTATTATGGCAGTGATAGTTACCAGGAATGCAGTTTTATAAGTAAAATGCTTTAGGCTGGCCTCATCAATAGGCTCGAAGGAATGCCGCATGAGCTTGGAGAGCACGAGATTGAGATCCCAACTCGGGGGGAGGGTTGGAAATTGGGGGTATAGCCTCTTGACCCATTCCATGAATGCCTTGATGACAGGGTCTTTCCACCAGGAAATCTTGTTATTTGAAGTGGTGTAAGCCGATAGGACCGCCAGATGTACCTCTACGTAATTGAATACTAGGCCAGAGTCTAATAAGTAAAGCATGTAGTGTAGAATGTTAGCAGGAGAACATTCTAATGGGTTTAATGATTGTGATGTACACCATAGCACAAAACTCTTCCACTTATTAAAATAACAGTGCCTGGTGTTGGGTTTTCATGCCTCCTTAAGGATAACCATACACCATTGTGGAAGGGCTAAGTGGCAAAACTATGACTTCAGGAGCCAAGCTGCCAAGTTCATTGATTGTGGGTGGAGGGACGCCCCCTTGTGTTGTGTCAACATGTTTTACAGGCACAGGAGCTTGATCAGGTCGCACATTGCCTGTTTGAGCAGATGTGGAAACCAAGGCTGTCTCACCCACATAGGAGCAACCATGATTAGGGTTACATGTTACTGGAGCATCTTGTGCACTATCCTGCTCAGTAGTGGCGTCCGGTGGAAAAGCGCATCCCAAGTTCATCCACAGGGCGTTCCCCCTTGGACCCTGGCTGGGGAAACCAGGATGCAAAGTCTGGGCATTGAGCATTTAGCTTTGTGGCAAACAAGTCTACTGGGGGGTGACCACATAGTGAGAATATTCGGTCTAGGATATCTGTTGAGTTGCCACTCATGTTCTTCTGTTAGAGGGTGCCTGCTTAACGTGTCTGCCAGAGATTTGATTTCCCCTGGAACATGTTGGGATGTTTGAAACATGTTTTGCTTGAGTGCCCACCTCCATATCATCTGGGACAGTTTGGACCGACTTTGAGCAGATGTGGAAACCAAGGCTGTCTCACCCACATAGGAGCAACCATGATTAGGGTTACGTGTTACTGGAGCATCTTGTGCACTATCCTGCTCATTAGCGGCGTCCAGTGGAAAAGCGCATCCCAAGTTCATCCACAGGGCGTTCCCCCTTGGACCCTGGCTGGGGAAACCTGGATGCAAAGTCTGGGCATTGAGCATTTAGCTTTGTGGCAAACAAGTCTACTGGGGGGTGACCACATAGTGAGAATATTCGGTCTAGGATATCTGTTGAGTTGCCACTCATGTTCTTCTGTTAGAGGGTGCCTGCTTAACGTGTCTGCCAGAGATTTGATTTCCCCTGGAACATGTTGGGATGTTTGAAACATGTTTTGCTTGAGTGCCCACCTCCATATCTTCTGGGACAGTTTGGACCGACTTGGATAGTGAGTGCCTGCCCGTTTGTTCAGATAGAACATGGGCGTGGTGCTGGATGTGAGGACCTGCACTCTCTGACCCTGGAGACGTTGTTGAAAAGCTTGAAGAGCCTTGAGGACTGCTGTTACGCTCACCTGGTCTCTGCGGAGGCGTTTGGGCACAGTTGCAGCCCTCCCAGTGATTAGATCACCCACTGGAGATGGAGGATGAGCTCTCTGTCCTGCTACTTCTGGCAGGGGCGCTTGTAGATGGGATCTAGTTGCTTCACTGATTCCCGATCGGTATAGTGCAGTCCAGCTGCGACTATGCTCCTCCTGGTTGGTGGTAAGTGTCTCTTAATGTCTGTTTTGTTAATTCCTGAATAACGTTTTCTCTTCCGTTTTCTTCCAATTAGATGGAATAGCGGCCCAACAGCAGCTGTGGAGACTCGGAAATGCGGCCGGGATGAAAATGGATGAAACCGCAATTTCCGACAACAGTTAAGTGATGGTTTAAGGGAAAGCGCAAGGTTTGATGGTAGCACAACCTTAAACTTAATGTCTGTTAAGTGTCTAACCTTGCCTTTCATTTTTATTTGCAGGTGATGCGGTCGCGGGTGGAGCGCGTCGTGCTGCGGTACCAGCTTGAAGATTCAAGCGTCCCTGAAGAATGGAAGATGAGCCGCGGTGCTGGATGAAGATGTCTGCGCTCCGGGAGATGTTTGAAGGTGAGCTGCAATGCCCAAATTTAGACGCCTGCGCTCCGGGAGATGAAGGTGAGCAACGGTGCCAAGAAGATGTGCAGAGATGACCACGAAGACACGCACAGGTGAGAGCAGGAACCGCCAGGTGGCAAGTATGGAGGCAGATGACAGGACTTCTAAAAAGGTAAGTGGAATCCCAGCCAGCGGTGAGCATTACACTGCATGTAAATGCAGAATAACATGAAGCGTCTACCTCAGGGATTAGAGCAGTTTATATAGCTGTGATCGTGGGCACGCCCACTAGGCTTGGCTTACATGCCACACCCTGCCACTCCTAGTGAGTCAGCACGTGCCATGCAACCCAATAGCAGTAGCCCCACCCAAGTGTGCACGTGGTGCTGCTTTAAAGAGGAAAGTTCCAATGTTAAATACACGGTGCACCCAAAATGGTGTGCTATGTCCATAATAAAGGTATTTTTTGACCCAAATTAATGTTGTATATTGTTCTTTATGAGCCTGGTGCCTGACTGTGTCCATCCAGGCCCCCTGTGTGTGTGACCCTGTAAGGTCTGTTACCTTGGCCCGATGACCATGACCCCCCCCCCCCCAAGGCCCCACTCAAGGGTGGTCTTCCTTCCGGTCCTGGCTTGGTGGGATTATCATGATGGAATGGTTTGACTAAACGTGGAGCATGGACATGTTCGCTGGGTTCCCATTTTTGGTCTTGAGGTCTGTAACCTTTCAAGTCTATAAGGTAATATAATTTGGACCGAACCACCTTGGAGTCCAAGATGGACTTAACTTCATACTCTGGTTCCCCATCTAGTAATTCTGGCTCTGGTGGAGGACTAATCCGAGTATCTGGTTTCACTGGTTTGTGGAGAGAGACATGAAATACTGGGTGAATCTTCTTGTGAGATGGTAACTCCAATTTCATGGCGGCAGGGTCGATTATTGCTTTGATAGCCTAGGGGCCCAAATATCTGGGGTGGAAGGCCTGTGGTCCTTTCAATGGTATGTGTGTGTGTGGATGCTAACCAGACCTTATCCCCAATCTGGTAATCAGGAGCTTCTTTTCAGTGCCGGTCAGCAAAGAGTGTTTGTCTTTCTTTGGCCTTAGGTTCTTGAGGAAGCAACGGGACACTTAACTGAGTGATGGTTTTTGTTATAGGTTTTTATTGCTGGCATTTCCAAAGTATCTGGTGGATCAAACATGGATGTCTGTGGATGTGTTTTGTGTAGAGTATAGAATGGGGTTTGCCCAGTGCTCGTGTGAACAGAGTTATTGTATACATACTCCGCTACCCAGAGTATGTTTTTCCAGGAGTCTTCGGAGTGTTGTAAAATACACCTTAAATATTGCTCTAACGTCCGATTAGTTTGTTCGGTTTGCCCATCGGTTTGAGGGTGATGGCTAATGGACAACAGGAGGTCAATTTTGGCAATTGTACAAAACCTTCTCCAAAAGGCGGAAACAAATCGAGTCCCACAATCCAATATCAATATTGATGGAATTCCATGTAAACGGACAATTTGTTCTAAGAACACAGCAGCGAGAGTCGATGCAGTTGCAAGTCCTTTCAGAGGGATGAAATGGGCCATTTTAGAGAATAAATCCACAATGACTAAGATGGTGGTGTAACCATTGCAGGGAGGAAGGTCCATTGAGAGTATGCCAAGGTGCTGGCGGTACCTTCAAGGGACGTAGTAAACCAGCAGGGTTTTGCTTCTGAGATGTGCGTTGTGTGCAGACACCACAGGTTGCAACAAATTGGGCAATATCTTTTCTCCAAGTGGGCCACCAATAGTTTTGCTTTATCTTCGCCTGCGTCTTGGCTATTCCAGGATGTCCTTCCACTAATGAATCATGATAGTTTGTGATGATTTGAGTTTGCAGTTTCTTGTCCTGGATATATAACTGTCCTTGAAAATTGGTAGGTTGTTTTCAAATGGTATACCGGTCTCCCTTCAAAAGCCATTCCTGTTGTGTTTGATTCATCTGGGACTGCAAACTGGTTTTTAAGTCATCTTTACACGTGGTAGCAGCGATCGTGGTTTGGATTAATTCTTCAGGAATGATGGCCACAGGATCGGTGTTGTAAAGGCCTCTTTTTCTTCACTCATTCGTGATAGTGCGTCTGCTTTCCCATTTCGTACTTTTGTTCTAAAGGTTATAATAAAGTTGTATTCTGCGAAAAAGAGCGCCCAGCGAAGCTAGCGCGAGGATTTCGCCTTGGCAGTCTTCAAGTATTTTAAGTTACGGTGGTCCGTGATAACTGTGACTGTCTCTTGCCCCAAGAAGATAGTGTCTCCATGCCTTGATCGCCAGTAGTTCTTTATTCGTGATCGCGTAGTTCAATTCGGGGGCAGAAAATCTGCGGGGCCAGAATGCGACGGGGTGCAATTGTCCTGTTTCCAGGTCTCTTTGGGACAACACTGCTCCCATGGCTATGTTTGAAGCATCTGTTTCAACCACGTATGGTAGGTCTGGTCGAGGGTGTCGAAGAACTGGTGCTGTGGTAAATGCGAGTTTCAGCTTCTGAAAAGCTTCTTCAGCTTCTGTGGACCAATGGAATTTCTTGCTCTTTCTTAGCAAGGAAGTGCCTGGTGAACCCAGGTATAAATCGGCGATAGAAATTAGCGAAGCCAACCTCACTTTGTACTCCTTTCGTGGATGTTGGTGAGGGCCATTGGAGGATTGCGTCCACCTTCCATGTGTCCATATGTACGTCCTGTGGTGTGAGCATGAAACCGAGAAATTCGACTTCGGTCACATGGAAGAAACATTTTTCCAGCTTGGCATACAACTGGTGTTGAAGTTTTTCTAAGACTGCTTGGACATGACCGACATGCTCTTCCTTGGAATTGGAGTAGATGAGATTGTCAACTATGTAGACTAGTGCGCAAACGTCCATTCATTCATAAAGAATTGAAACGCTGCAGGGGCGTTACATAACCCAAACGGCATGACCTGGTATTCGAAGAGGCCATACTTCGTGAAAAAAGCCGTCTTCCACTCGTCTCCTTTTTTGACTCTCAAGATGGTAGGCACCTCGCAAATTCAACTTTGTATAAATCTGAGCGTGTTTCACCCAATCCAGGAGCTCTGGTATAAGTGGTAAGGGGTATTGGTTTTTTACTGTGATCTGATTGATAGCTCTGTAGTCAATACAGATCCTTAAGTCCCCCTTCTTAGGCACGAAGAAGAGGAGCGAAGAAGCAGGGACTTGGATGGGCGATAAAACCGTTTGCCAGATACTGATCCAGGTAAGTTTTAAGATGTTGGTTTTCTTGCTCAGTTAGCGCCTAAATCCGACTGCAGGGAAGGAACAAGTTACTTACCTGTAACTGTTGTTCTCCAGCATGGGTCTGGCATGGATTCACATGCTCATGAATATTCCCCGTCGTCAGGCTGGGAATCCTCGCTAAAGAAAAAAACAGTACCAGTTTCATTTCTGATCTGTCTTTCGTAGTAGTAACCAATCACTGGTCTCTGCGTCATACTGACCACAGCCAATGACTGCCCTCTACCTAAGCACCGCCTCTGGCAGCCATCTTCAGATTTGGAAGCACGTGAAGTGGCAGTATGACCAAGTGAAGAGCCGCAGAGGGGTAGGCGGGAGGGTTCGCATGTGAATCCATGCCAGACCCATGCTGGAGAACAACAGTTACAGGTAAGTAACTTGTTCCTTCTCCAGCATGGGGTCTGGCATGGATTCACATGCTCATGAATAAAGAATACATAGCAGTACACACATGCACAACCACGGGAGGTGGCAAAGGCTCAACATTAAGCATTACATCAAACTCAACATTAAGCATCTTACCTCCTCACCAGGCTCACCTCAGGCGAACAGGTTGCGCAGCACTGCTTGGCCGACCCTGGACTCCTCCCTGGAATCCCGATCGACGCAGTAGAATTTCGTGAAGGTGTGCGTCGACCTCCACATAGCAGCCCTACATATGTCCAGCAGGGGCACACCAGAAAGGAACGCAGTGGTAGCTCCGATCGTTCTGGTGGAATGGGCTCTCGGACGGCCAGGCAGCAGTCGGTTTGCCAACCGATGACAGTACATGATACAGCCGGAGAGCCATCTGGAAATGGAAGCCTTCGAGAGAGCCTTCCCCTGATTGACAGGTCCAAAGTTCACAAAGAGTTGTGACGTCTTCCGAAAACACTTCGTGCGGTCCACGTAGAACTTCAGCGCTCTAGCCACATCCAGCGAGTGCAAAGTCCTCTCAGCCGGCGACGAAGGCGACGGGAAGAACACAGGCAACACCAAGGGTTCGTTTAGATGGAAGTCCGACGGTACCTTGGGCATGAAGGAGGGGTGCGTCCTGAGCACTACCCTCGTGTCGTGAAAAGTCAAGTACGGGGCCTTGCAGGAAAGGGCCTGGATCTCTCCCACCCGTCGTGCGGAGGTGATGGCCACAAGAAACGCTGTTTTCCACGACAGAAACTTCAACAGGGCCGAGTGCAGAGGCTCGGAGGTCCCATGAACTTAGTCAGCACCACGTTGAGCTCCCACGCCGGGGCCGGAACCTTCACCGGCGGGAACGATGTGAACAGTCCCTTCATGAACGCTTTCACCAGACGATGAGACCACAAGGACGTCCGCCCAGTGGTTCTGGTGTATCGGGAGATCGCAGCAAGATGAATCTTGATGGACGCGTGTGCCAGTCCAGCTTTGGCCAGCATCAGCAGGTACGGCAGTACCTGGGGAGCCGTAATCCGTAGAGGGTTAATCTTCTGTGCGTGGCACCAGACAGAGAACCTCTTCCATTTGTGTCCGTAGCATTTAAGAGTCGAGGACGCCCTGGCCTTTGCAAGAACCTCTCTGCAGTCGGCCGGTATGTCGTATCCTCCAAACTCTAGCGCTGCAGGAGCCAGGCCTGCAAGTTCAGCGATTTCGGGTCGTGGTGGAGGATGGCGCCTCCTTCCCTGGAGAGTAGATCCGCGTCCACCGGCAGCTTGATTGGCGGGGACGTTGACAAGTCCAGAAGGTCCGGGAACCATATCTGCCTCGGCCACGCAGGTGCGACGAGGATCATCCTGCACCGTGACCTCTTGAGCTGGTTGACGAGCCGGATTAGCAGTGGCAAAGGAGGGAACGCCTAGAGGAACAGGCCCTCCCAGGGGAACGAGAAAGCATCGCCCATGCTCCTCTCCGGGGGAAACCTGCTGGCGAACCTCCGGCACTTGGAGTTCGTCGCCGTCGCGAACAGGTCGATCTGGGGGGTGCCCCACCGTCGGAAGAGGCGATCCACTAGATCCTGCCGTAGTTCCCACTCGTGGCACGAGCGCAGCTCCCTGCTGAGTGAGTCAGCGATGGTGTTTTTTATCCCTGCCAGATGAAACGGCACCAGAAACATCCTTGGACAGAGCTGGGGACCTGGTTCCGCCCTGTTTCCTGATGTAAAACATGGTGGTGGTGTTGTCGGTGAAGATCCTCACCACCTTGCCCTTGAGGGACGGAAGGAAGGACCTGAGGGCCCAGAACACTGCACGGAGCTCCAGGACGTTGATATGGAGGGACTTCTCCGTCGGGAGCCAAAGGCCTCTCGCGTGCAGATTTTCGGTGTGCGCTCCCCACCCTTCCAGGGAGGCATCCGTGGTCACTGTCTCCTGGTGGTCTGGGGTCTGGAAGTCCATGCCCGCCGTCAGATGCGCGCGGGTGCCCCACCACCGGACCGCTCGGCGGAAACTCTCGTCGAGTGTGATCCTCTCCTCGAAGCCGCCCGTCGTTTGGATCCAGCGCGCGTCCAGGAACTCCTGCAACGGGCGCATCCGGAGCCTGCACATGGGAATGAGGTAGATGCAAGAAGACATCATTCCGAGGAGGGACTTGATGGACCTCACCTTGGCCGCGTCGGAAGCCAACATCCGCTGTACCTTGCCCAGGATGGACCTGGTCCTTTCCTCCGACAGGGAGGCCAGAAGGGACACTGTGTCGAGCTTCGCTCCCAGAAACAGTGCGTTTTGCGCGGGTACCAGGTGGGACGTGGCATAGTTCACGGAGAATCCCAGGTCCGTGAGAAGTTGGACGGTCCTTGCCGTGTGCTCCACGGCGAGCTCCCTCGTCTTGGCTCGGATGAGCCAGTCGTCCAGGTAGGGGTAGACGTGGATCCCCTCGCGGCGCAGCTGCGCCGCCACCGGTGCAAGGCACTTGGTGAATACCCTGGGTGCCGACCGTAGTCCGAAGGGGAGGGCATTGAACTGGTAGTGACGCCCTTGGACCACAAACCTGAGGAATTTTCGGTGCCCCTTTAGGATGGGAATATGGAAGTAGGCATCCTCCAAATCCAACGACGACAGGAAGTCTCCTTCCTCCAGCTGACCCAGGACGTGCTGGAGGGTGACCATCCGGAACTTCTGCGCCTTGATGAATTTGTTCAGACGTCGCAGGTCTAGGATGGGGCGCCATCCTCACGTCTTCTTCTTCACGAGGAAGTATCTCGAGTAAACTCAGAAGCGCCGAAGCCTCTTTGGGACGAGTTCAATGGCGCCCTTCCTGAGCATCGCCCTTACCTCCAGGAGAAACTGAGGGACGTGAAGCTCTTTCCTGGCCGTGGGGGGGACACGCGGGCACCTTCTTTGAAACTTGAGCGCGTGGCCCCGGGCTAAGGCGTCCAGCACCCAACGGTCGGTGGAGATGGACTCCCACACGCTGATGAAGCTCGCCAGCCGGCCTCCCACCGGGGTGCATCGGTGGGGGCCCGACCCCACGGTCGGTTCAATCCTGTTTCGACGAGGCTTTGCCGCCTTGACCTCCTTGGCGACGACGGCGGGGTCCGCCAGACTTGCCTCGTCCTCTGTAGGCCTCCTGAGACGACGAGCGGGCCGCTTGACGGTAGGTGGAGAAACCGCCGCCGGAACCTTTGGAGGCGCCCTTGCCTCCGCTGCTCCGAAAGGGCGTCCGTCGTTGCTGCAGAACCCCAAGGGCCCGGGCCGTCTCAGTGTCCGCTTTAATGGCCTGAAGGGAATCGTCCACTGTTTTCCTAAACAGGTTGTTCCCCATCGAACGGCATGTCCAGGTCTCTGGTCTGTACGTCTTGACGGAAGTCCGTAGCCTTGAGCCATCCACGCCGCCTAAGGCACACGCCGTTGCCCAACTGGCGAAACCCAGTGTCGGCGATGTCCGTCGCAATAGTGATGGCGTGGTCCGACGCCACCTCACCTTCCTGTAGGATCTCCAGGGCATCCGCCCTCTTGTCGTCCGGTAGGAAGTCCAGCAGGGGAGCCAGTTTGTACCATAGCTCCCTGTCCTAGCGGGCCACGATAGCCAAGGCGTTGGCCGCTTTAATCGTCGTCGCTGCAGACGAGATGACCCTGCGTCCCATAGTGTCCAATTTCTTTCCCTCGCCGTCCGGTGGGGAAGTCGATGTGGAGGCCGCACCCCCCCCGCTTTCTTCCTGGCCGCCGCGGAGACAAAGGAGTCCGGGGTAGGCTGCGCCCGGAGGCACAGGGGGGCCGCGTCCGGGACCCGGTACTTCTTCTCGTACTGGTCTCTTCTAGCTGGCGTAGTGGAAGGGTTCTTGAGGAGGGCGAGGCCCTCATCCCAAATGTCGTCCAGTAGAGGCACCGCGAGGACCGTCTTCCTCTTGGCCTCGCGCCGTTGATAAAGGAATCCTTCCTTTTTCTTCTCCTCAGGGCAGAGTTGGAAAAGCTCGGATGCCCTGGCGATCATGGAGTGGAACGAACCAATCTCGTCGGGCGGAGAAGCCCTGGTGGGAGGTGACGACGGTAGATCCTCGTCGTATACCTAGTCGTCCGTACCCGTCGCTGCCATGTCAGTCCCCGTATCATCCCCTCGGGTGGACGGGGAGGAGGGCTGGACGGTGCGCGACGGCTGAAAAGGAGGTGGAGGGTGAATCCTTTTCTTGGGCGGGGGAACACCAGAAGGTCCCGGTTCAGGATCCCCCGACGGGAGAGGTTCCTCCGTCGGCAACGGTAGTCTCGTCCTTATCTCTGAGCATAAGGACTGTATAGCCAACAAAATGGCCGCCGAGTTGTCTTGCGGCGCTGGCAGAGGGGAATCCGACGGGCGATCAGGGGCCCCGTCGGCACCCTCGACGATGTCGTCGTCACCTGCGTCGGGATCCATCCCGACGGGCCGGTCTTCTTCCACGCCAAGGCCGTGGCTTAAGACCTCGATCAGCTCTTCCTCCGAGGTTGAAGCCGAATCTACGACGACGCCCTGCCCCCCCTTTTTCTTCCCCGCCGGGGATTTCACGGGGGTCCTATCGATGGGCACAAAAGAGGACTCCCTCCGAGGTGGCAGGGAGACTGAGCCCCGAGGTCGTCACCACTGGTGTAGCCTCCACAGGGTGAGCCAGGGTCGCCGCGACAGTATCGATAGAGGGCTTGGCCGGTTGGATTAAGGCCTTCACCACCTTAGGTGCGCTCACCGCCTTATCCTGGGGGGGGGGGGGCACTGCCTCGCTCCCCCTCCGATGGGGCCTTCGAGTTCGACCGGGGCCTCTCCAGGAGCTTTGCCGGGTGCTCGCCCTTCCTCTTACCCGACCCACAGCGTTGGCTCGTGGCTGAAGGTGCCGGGGAGGGTGCGCCCTGCCTGGTGCCCGTAGAGCCCGACCGTTCGGCGCTCCCGGTGCCAGCGGACTCGCGGTGCTTGGCCTTGTGTTGGACCCCCGTCGCCGGGGCGTCCTCAAAGGTCTTAGAAGACCGCTCGGATTTCTTCCTCTTCTTCTCGCCTGACGGGCTCTTCCCTTCCAGCCAGTTGGCGAGACGTTGATGGCGGTCCTTCATGGTCCGCTCCGACATATTGCCGCAAAACGCACAGTCCTTCTCCACGTGCGTCTTGTCCTCATGTAAGCAGTAGAGACAAAAGGAGTGTTCGTCCTCCTTAAAGACGTTCTGCAGCTGGCATCCAGGGCAGACCCTGAACAGCTTTCCGGGCGTCGAGCTTCCCTTCTCCTGGGCCATGTCCGGGCCTGAGAAGCTTCTGGAGTCCTCCAAAAGCGTAGCTCGACGAAATCTTCACCCTTGAGGGGCGCAGACGAATCCGACACGGGTCCCCGTTGATCGGATGGAGAGTCGGTGGAGCTTGAGGCTCTTTTGACCGAAAAAACGAAGTATTTGAGCTAAAAACGTGAAAAAATAGCACTAATGCTCGAGAGCAATAGCACGAGGATCCCAACACATGAACATGCGGTAAAAATCTGAAGATGGCTGCCAGAGGCGGTGCTTAGGTAGAGGGCAGTCATTGGCTGTGGTCAGTATGACGCAGAGACCAGTGATTGGTTACTACTACGAAAGACAGATCAGAAACGAAACTGATACTGGTTTTTTCTTTACCGAGGATTCCCAGCCTGACGACGGGGAATATTCATGAGCATGTGAATCCATGCCAGACCCCATGCTGGAGAATTTGGGCTCCGGGCACGAGGTCTATGGCAATCATAGGGTCTATGCGGGGGCAAAACGTTGCTTGTTCTTTTTGGAAGACATCCTGGTAATCTAGATATTCAAGTGGTAAAGAGCCTGTGAGGCCCAGCAGGATACCTTTCTTGGGTTTCAGGTTGATGATGTCTTTGTTGTAACAGGTGTCGGCACAGTCTTGAGGAAAGGTCAGAACTCGTTTTCGCCAGTCGATCCTAGGATTATGGGTCTCCAGCCAAGGCATTCCCAATATCATCTGGAATTGAGGAGCACCAATGAGATCAAAAGGTAATGTCCTCTTGATTCCCATTCTGCAACAGAAGCTTGACTTTCTCTTTTTATTGTGTCACTGGGCGGGATAACGGATCCGTCCAATGGAGATCCGTCCATTGCAGTGACGTTTTCAGATTTCTGCTTTTGTTGAAGAGGAAGGCCCATTCGTATTGCCAGATCCTGGTCAATGTAGTTTCCCACTGACCCACTGTCAATGTATGCCTCAAAGGCAGGCATCATTGACGGCTGCTTGTGATTCACCAAGAGCACTGGAAGGACTAGATGTGAGGTCTGTACGCATTCCTTTTTCCTCGCTCAACAAGTGGACCCCTACACTTCCCGGGCACTGGAGTTTCCCAGAGTCCTGTACTTCTTCCTCGTTTTTCTCCGTTGCACCAACCATTTTCTTGGGAGGTTTCACCAGGCAATAACTAACACAATATAAGCAGAGTTGTTGCTGTCTTCTTTTCTCTTTCCGCCTTGGTTAGAGGGCTCCGTAACCCACTGATTTGCATTGGTTCCGACTGTTCATGTATTTTAGTGTGGGTCTCGCGGGGTCGCACAAAAAATGTCCTTCCCTCGGTTCTGGCTCGGTCATTTTCCTATTCTGCAACCTATGATTGAGTTGCACTGTTAGGTCTTTGTAGTCGCACACCCCTCCAGTGGATTCACAACTTGAGCCAACACATCCTTAAGTTCCCCACATAACCCTTGATAAGAGCGTTCTTTTCTGTTTTGGCCAGTTGGTTTGGGCTACGAGACGATTGAAGGTTGTAATGTGGGTTAATAAATCTTGATTCCCCCGTCTGAGTGAAAATAACTCATTGTCCAGAGCTTGCCCTTGAGTATGTCGGGCAAACAATTTCTCCATCTTGTTTTGGAAATCTCAAAGTTCCAAAGCAAAGGATCATCTCGAGTTACTAATGGTAATGACCAGTCTGCCGTGTTGCTTCCTAGGTATGAGCGCATGAATGCAACTTTGGCTTGATCATTAGGAAAGGCTCCTGGTCTGCATAAGAAATGCAAGCGACATTGGTTCATGAATATGCAAACTTCTTTGGATCGCTGTTTAAGCGTTTGGGCGGGGCTAGAGGCACTGCCCCTGGAAGAACCACCTGAACAGGTGTTGATTGCGGTGTCAGTGAAGCATGGGCTATCCCAAGAAAGGAAACCTGTCCTGCATGTGCCTGTAGCATCTGTCTTGCCATGTCATCAGTTCTTTCGAGGTACAATAAGATCCCTCCTTAATGCACTGGTCTCTTGTCTTGAAGCATGTACTTCAGCCCGTAATTCCCCCAATAGTTGGGCCAACAGATCTGTCTCTGAAGTTTCCATAACGCCCGGCAGAGTTGTAGAAGCTTCACGTTCTGTTACACTCACCTGGTCTCTGCGGAGAAGTTGGGGCACGGTTGCAGACCTCTCAGTGGTTAGATCGACCCCTTCAGGTATCTGCCCCTGCGGACAAGCTGCGGGCGGCAGCAATTGGTGGCATTGCTCCTGGTAAGTATGGAGGATGAGCTCTCCGTCCTGCTACTTTTGGCAGAGGCGCTTGTAGATGAGATTTAGTTGCTTGACTGATCCCCGATAGGTATAGTCCAGTCGAGCTGCAACTAGTGTCTCTTAATGTCTCTTGTCTTTTCCTCTTTCCATTTTCGGTCTTGGTATTATTGCTCTCAATGTTGTTAATTCCAGAATAACGTTTTCCCTTCTGCTTTCTTCCAATTAGATGAAATTGCGGCACAACAGCAGCTGTGGAGACTCGGAAATGCGGCCGGGATGAAGATGGATGAAACCGCAATGTCCGGCAACAGGTAAGGGATGGTTTAAGGGAAAGCGCAAGGTTTGATGGTAGCGCAACCTTAAACTTAATGTCCGTTAAGTGTCTAACCTTGCCTTTCGTTTTTATTTGCAGGTGCTGTAGTCACGGGTTGAAGATTCCAGCGTCCCTGAAGAATGGAAGATGAGCCACGGTGCTGGATGAAGATGTCTGCGATCGGGAGATGACGGTGAGCCGCGGTGCCAAGAAGATGTGCATAGATGACCACGAAGACTCGCACAGGTGAGAGCAGGATCCCCCAGGTGGTAAGTATGGAGGCAGATGACAGGATTTCTAAAGGTAAGTGGAATCCCAGGTGGCGGTGAGCGTAATGCTACATGTAAATGCAGAATAATGCAAAGCGTCTGCCTCAGGGATCAGAGTAACTTATATAGCTGCGATCGTGGGCACGCCCAGTAGGCTTGGCTTGCCTGCCACTCCTAGTGAGTCAGCACATGCCATGCAACCCAATAGCAGTAGCCCTGCCCAAGTGTGCACGTGGGGCTGCTTTAAAGAGGAAAGTTCCAATGTTAAATACACAGTGCACCCAAAATGGTGTGCTATGTCCATAATAAAGATATTTTTTGACCCAAATGAATGTCTTGTTTGTTCTTTATGAGCCTGGTGCCAAAGGCTCACCTGGGCCCCCTGTCTGTGTGACCCTGTAAGGTCCGTGTCCTTGGCCCGATGACCATGACAACTGACAAGAGCTCCAGGAAGTTTATAGGTCTCTGGGCAGTAGCGAGTGTCCACTGTCCGTGGGCTGTGTGGAGGTAGTGTGCCCCCCCCCTCCAACTGGCAAGTGAGCGGCCTCTAGTTAGGCTTGCTTGGCTGGTGGAGCGCACATTTCTTTCCTTATAACAGGTGGTCCTTGGACCAACAGCGAAGAGCCTGAACCAGGGTTTGAGAAACAACCACTAGATCGTCCCACTGTCCACTTGCCTGAAACCACTGTTTTGCTAACCATTCCTGCATTAGACACTTGCGAGAGTGAGGAACTAAATAAATGCAAGAGGCCATCATCGCTAGCAAGCGCATTGCTTTGAGTACCGTTATCTGGCGACTACCTTGTATTGAGGTACGTGCGGTAGCATATTTCGTATTCTCTCGCTCGAGGGGAAGGCTAGCTCCTCAGAGTCTAGAATAGCCACCAGAAATTGCTTTGTTTGGCTGGGGATGAGACTTGATTCTCTCTTTGATGGAGAAACCCAGATTGAAAAGGAAGTTTATAGTTTTTTGCGTATTTAGTCTGCAAATTTGAGGAGATTCCCCAGTGATCAGCCAGTCGTCCAGATAAGGGTATACTTGCATGGACTTTCTGTGCAGGTGTGCTGCCACTACTGCGAACACCTTGGTGAACACTTATTTTTAATAACATTTTATTGAAAGTTTTTTGAACATTCATACAACATACCAACTGTTCCCCCCCACCCTCCGTCTCCCTTTGCCGGGTCGATCGTCGATCTGTTCGTCTCTTGCCACTCTGTACATCACCTGTCCAACAATAAGTTATTTGCCATGTCCATGTTGTGCTCCTGCGCTTCCCGGTCTCTCCCATCCCTCAGAGCGATCTCAGGTCACACGTTCTTCCCACTTTCCCCAGATTTTTGTGGCCTTTGCCGGGCATCCTCGTGCTGTATAAATTCTGAGTTCTTTTGCCACGCAGATGTCCATTTCGTTGGACCACTGAGCCACTGTCGGGCACTCCGGGGCTCCCCATTTCTGCGCAATGTCACGTTTTATCAGGCCCATTGCTGTGGGGAGAAGAATGCCCTCCCATTTGTTTGAGATGTTCTCATCTGGGGCCCCCAGTAAAAAATTATTGCGGTTCGCAGTTCTATCGTGCGGCCCAGTGCTCATACCAAAATTTGTAAGCATTGTGTCCAGAATGTCTTGATTTTAGGGCAGTCCCAAAGGAGATGGATGAAGGTGTCCTCTTCCCCCCCCCGGCATTTCAAACAGTTTGGATCCATTGCCCTTCCCTAACCAAAAAGGGCCACTCGGGGGTAGTATACCCCATGTAGTATCTTTAGCTGTACCAGTCTTATTCTGGAGTCTATAGAGATTTCACGTGGATGCATGAGAACCTGTATCCAGTCCTCAGGCTCAATGTCCCCGACATCCCGCTCCCATCTGGCTTTGAGGATGGTCAGCTCTGGGGTAGCAAATGCATTAATAGCTTTGTATAGGGTGGAGGTCACCTTGGTGGGGATGTGTTGTGTAAGTAAGTTGCGTTCCAGGGGTGTGTAGTCTGGGGCATCAGCAAGTGCTTGCCTATGGCCATTAAGGGCGTGTGATAATTGTGTGTAATGGTAGTGTTCTTCTGCCGAAATACCATATTCCTGCTGGAGGATTTCGAACGAAAGAATAGAGCCCTCTGTTAAGATATTTCCTATCGTGGTTATTCCAGCCCTCACCCACCGGGTCCAGGCGGGCAGCTTCCACACTTCTGTCAGCATGTGCTTATTCCACAGTGGTTGTGCCATGGTAATCTTGTTCCCACAGTGCTTGCGTGCCTGCCGCCAGACAATTGCGATGTGAGAGGAAATTGTCTGTGCGGGGGGTCTGGAAAGGCGTTGATAAATCGTTGCGAGTGGTGGGGAATCTTGCCTGAAGGGTAGTTCTGCTCTGATGTGTGGTAGGTCGCGGTCCCCACGGAGGCGGTCATTGACAATGTTTAGTTGGCTGGCCCAGTAGTAGGACTTCAGGTGTGGGACACCAATCTTGGTGAACACTCTTGGTGCTGAGGCAATGCCAAATGGGAGCACTTTGAACAGATAGTGTGCTCCCACCATCTTGAAAGAGGTATTTTCTGTGCGCAGTGTTACTCACCGGTGGGATGAGTGCGAGGAACCAGGAAGCATCCAAACCCAGAATTTTGCTTGAAGGAGCTTAAGTAGGGCCTCTACCTAAGCCTCCTCTCTGCGAGGGAAAATAGACCTTCAAAATGATATGACCACTTGCTGTAGTTAACCAGACAAGGGGACTGATCACCCAGAAGGGCGGAGAGAATTCGTACCGCCACGAACCAGGCTGAAAAGAAAAGAACAACAAGTAAGTAATACAAAAGGTAACGGTTGTCCCTTATAAGCCTTACTAACTGAGGAGTACCTGGGTTCTTGTTTTCCTCCCCCCGTAGGATAGATGAAGGAATTAACCCGGGAATCACCTAAGAGCAGGACAAGATTTAGTATCTAACTGGTTTAAATAATTACACAAACAAAAAGGTGGGTAGGATCTTACCAGTGGGAATTGACTTAGTACTTGAAATGTTAGAACACAACGACAGGGAGAAAATAAGAAAAAGGTAAGGTTAGTAGGGTTCTACTACCCGGGCGGCACGAGGGTCGCGCTAGATTCGGGATGGTGCACTGCTGCAGAGCGTCCTGAAAATGCACAAACCCAATGTTCCGTTTAACACCAAAAGTCTTCCCACTGATGGAAAAAGATTAAGGACGATGACAGTCGGGATGGTATTTCCAGGTGAATGGGTTTTAAGGAGGTAAATTCTGGCAGGATACAGAGCAACCAATCGGAATGATGACTCTTGAGACAGGTAGGTCAAAAAAAGGCAAGGTCTGGTACACTGGCTGACAGGAACTATAACAGAACGTGGAGAAGAGGAGTCCAGGAGGAAAGCAGGATTTTCGGTACACGGGAAGGCAGATCAGAAGGTGAGGGAATTCCAAATAGAAGGTCCAGTAAACAATCCGAGTCGAAAACCGTAAGAACCACAAGCACATAGCAATCGAAGAAGGAACTTCTAATTACCGGTAGTAGCTGTAAACAGAAGCAGCGTCTTGGCCGTCTCCGGGAACTAAATAATGGAGAAAGGCGGGGCTAGCCAATGTGAGGCTCTTCCGGTGAACTACCGTACGGAAGCAGGTTTCCTGGGGGGTGTAGTCTCCGAGCCGCTAACTTCCACGGCAACTTCCATCGTGCATAAAACGACGCGGTTTGATGCCGAATCCTTTTGGGGAGCGCTATAAATTTCCTACTGCCTCTGGTAGTAGATTTGGAAACCCGAAGCGCCAGCGGCGTAAGTGACCGGGTTTTGCTGATAGCCGGGGATGAACGCCGACTCATAACACGCAGGGTACATTGAAAAATGAAAGTATGCTTCTTTCATGTCCAATGACGCCATGTAGTCACCCCGTTTCAGGAGTGGAATGACCTCCTGAAGCGCGATCATGCAAAAGTTCTGTGGTTTGACATTTGTTTGCAGGGCGCAGATCTAATACTGGGCGCATGGTGAGGTCTTCTTTTGTAACTAGGATGAACGTTGAAGATACCCTTGTTTACCTGGTTCGCCCAGACGATTTCTATTGCATCCTTCGAGCAGCACCTTTCTTTTCTCCAGCGGTATGGCTGTTTTTTCTGCTGTTAGTTTCTTCTGTCTTCGCAGCCGGTAAGGTGTTTTCTGAATCAACTCGATGCAGTACCCACCTGCTCCGGTGGACAATACACATTTGTCCGACGTTATCCCCTCCCATGCGTGGGTGAATTGAGAGATTCGGCCTCCTACTGGAGTTGCATGGGAGGGGACCTGAAGCGGTTTGTCATTGTTTGGGAGGGGCTGAGCCTCTCCCAGATGAGGTTCTGCCTCTACCTCAGCGACTTTTATTCCCTCTTTGAAAGCTAGATGAGGAACCATGGCCTCGAGACTGGTTCCAAGATGAGGACTGTCCTCCCCGAGAGTAGCTTTAGGAACATTGATCGCTCTAGCCCCAAAATCTTTTTGAATTTGGGGAACCCTGTTGGGAATAAGGTTGGTTAGTCAGTTGCCGAAGGAACTTAAGAGTGCCATACTCATCCTTAGCGTTAGGGTGTCCTCTACGGCCTTACCGAATAGGACGTTTAGTTCTACTTGCAAGCTCAGGAGGGTAGCTTGCGTCTCTCCAGCTTAAACCATGACTGCCTAAGCCAGGCATGCCGCTTACTGAGGGTCCCACAGCTATGATGCGTCCTGCGTTGGCTGCCGCATCAAGATTATTTTTCAAGCTGCAGCTCAAGACTTGCTTGACTTCTGAAACAGATTTAAGCAGCTGGGTCTTTCAGTGGTTCCGGGACGGCTTGTAGTGGTTGTTCAAGCTTGTCCCATTTGTGGCAGCCGTAACTAGTTAACAAGGTTGTTGTCATGATCTCTGCTTCCAAAAGATCAGGACTTGCCAGACTCCCGTGGAAGCAGACCCATAACCCCGGTTCCGAGTGCCAGCCAGTCCCAATTGGGACCTTTTGGACCCTGTCCTGGCGCCAGTGGCACCAGGCTCATAAAGATGCCCAGTCCCAGCGCTGGAAGCGCCGGGCTCATAATGCTTGGGTGGACTTACCTGCAGCAGACCATGCTGCTTACTTACCTGCCAGTTGAACCCCTGATCCTCTTCTGTTTGGGACTACTTTTCCTGTTGGGTGGGGCAGGAGCCACTCCCTAGGTTCAGAACACTGGAACTCTTCTGGAAAGCAGGAACTCTTTTCTTACCTAGGCGTGGCTGTGGAAGGAGACACTTAAGCACTACAGGAGGCTATTTAAACCACACCCAATGGATGAATCTTGCTTTGCGTTATTCTGCATTCTCTGCAGCAGAACGCTCATCGTGTCTTCTCCTTCTGATCCTGGGCCTAAGGGAACAAAGGCTTACCATCCTGGAATCCAGTCTTCAGCAGCACCTGTAAAGACAGTCTTCAGCAGCACCTGTAAAGACAAAGAAAGAACAGGTTAGCACTACGGTCTTCAGTGGCAGCGCATCTCTTACCTGGTCCATCGGCTGTCACCAACGCCTCGCGCTGCATTCCGGCATCTGAAAGACAAAGGCTTACCTACTCTTCGCATGCTCCGGAGGTCTTCGCACTGCATTCCGGCATCTGAAAGACAAAAGCTTACCAGCTCTTCGCACGCTCCGGAGGCCTTCGGCGCTGCATCCCGCATCTGAAAGACAAAAGAAGGTGCGTTTAAAGACATTGGGCAACTTTATTACTCACGTGCCATTACTCCTTCCCACGCCGAATCCAGTGGGTATTCCAGCACCCTTCAGCTTCTCTAAAGCTCCGAACTTGTACCTGCAAGATAAAAGGGACAGTTAGTGCGCATCGTGAAGCAGGCTACAAGCGCTTACTTACGTGCTTCCAGGCCCTTCTATTCCTCACGCGGGTTCGATCCTCAACTCTCATCAGCCTGCCATCCGCCATCGCCGGAACCCTGCAAAACAAGAGATATCATTACAAAAGACTTAAGACATTTGAAGTGCCCAGAACTTACCGTTCGTGCAGTTAACGACAGACAGCAGTCCTCTGAGGTCAAGAGGCCTGCACCCTTATCCAGTGAAGAAACTGGTTACGGCACCCTGCCCCGAGGCAGATGGAGAGCTCGGCGTTCACTTACCTAAGGTGAGGGTGTTAACCTTTGGGGTTCTACAGGAGAAGAGAAAGGGAAGAGGAGAGAGGCACCCAATAACCCCAGTTCATTAATCCCATATTTTCTATCTGCAGACATCGTACTCTTCGAGTCAGACATACAGTGCACAGAGGTCCAGCCCAAAGAGCCAACTGTGTGTTACACATCACCTTTGAAGATACAGCATTCACACAGTCAAGACCGGCGCCTCTGCGGGAATCAGGTGAGCGTTACAGTTGTATTGTTGGCAATTCTTGTTTGGTACGCTGCATATTAAGCTACCTTTCTCCCAAATGTATATATCTTTTTACTCTCCTTGTCTGGCGGGTCCTCTGCCGATGCCAGGGGAGTGTCTGCCCTCTTTCTGGTGGTAGTAACTATCAGATAATCTGGTTTGAGCTTGCCCCTAATGTACAGTGTGTCAGTGGGTGCGGTCCTGAACAACTTTTCTATTCTGGGTTGACTGGTTTAGTAAGATGTTAAGAGGGATGGCTGAATCCATCTGTCTTTAATCGGCTTGTGTCTCCTCAGTATCAATGTTGAAATGTTGCACCGCCTTCATTAACAATTCATTATACTGCAGTTGGTTGTCAACTGGCGAGTCCGCAACCGGCTGGTCCTGAAGGTCGGGTAACTGTACTACATGAATGCCATCGTAGTACTGGTCTTGATCCTGGCTATGACCCTGCTTGGTCATATGGGTCTTGCGATGGGTCTTGATATTGAAAGCTGTATTGGGATGCCAAGGCCAGAGTGCCTAGAGCAGAGGTGCTGGGCTGTGGCTCAAGGTGGGTTTTCTTGGCAGGCGGTGGCTCTGCTGATGCTCCGGGCTGCGAGGCATCTGAGTACTTACTGTTAATTGATCTGGGTATCTGCCCATGAATTCCATGAAACAGGACCTTCTCCCTAAGATCTTGTTAAATTATTCTGATGCAAGACGACATACTGGCGGGAAGCCTGAGATGACAGGGCCCTAGGAAGGGGTGACATCCTTAGTAGCGGTGGATTTTGTGGAAACGCTGGCTTTATGGCACATAGCCCCAGAGAGGGTGTCTAAAGGAGTGGATGACTGGGTGGCCTCCGGAGTTAAAGGTGTCACAAATTGTGTTTTTTCCATCGGCTTTGCCTTTAGAAGAGATGCTGCAACATGTTTTTGAATTGTCGCTTCTATTTTCGGTGCTTACTTTTTAAATTTTTTTTTTTTAGGAGATGCAGCAATGCTTTTCGACACCTGTTCTTCGGCACGCGAAAGGAGTGACTTTATATGCAGTGTCCGAACCAACCTTTTGTTTCGGTCTTTGGGAGCGGTCAATAGGTGAATGGCCCAGAAGACAGTGAGGGACCGGAGGCTTTGTCCCGTCACAGCATGGGCCTCGACACTCAGTGTCTTCGAAGGTTGGGTAGGTCTTTAGCGTGTTTATGCTTGTGTGCCATGGCCGCCAGGGGGAGTCTCCATCACAGGACCGCCAGCCTGCCTCTCAGAGTCAGGGGCCTGCACTTTGGGTCTGTTCGGCTCCGATCGCCCTCGGCATCACTCATGACTCCATAACTGCCCTCGCTGGAGTATTCAGTCACTTCATTGAAGCCTCTGCCTGCACAGCGTGAGCGGCCCAGCATTTCGTCCGCCAGTCGAACTCTTCCCCCCTCTCACCATACTGTACTGGGCCGAAGCCTGAAGCGGCCCGTAAGGCCGCATCTGGGCGTCGATCGATCAGTCATCAACGTTGTGTGTGTTCGTCAGGAGCCAGCATGTGGATGAGCAGTCATGTGGCGAGGCGAGCAATAACGGATAGTAAGACATTCTACCAATATAACTTTAGCAGATCAAAGGCATCAGCCTAGAAGAGAACTCTGCATTTGTGACCGACTTCGATGGCGCAAAAAAAAAACAATCCGAGGGACCTCGACGCATGAAGGACCATAGGTACAGTACACATCACACTAGGGATAGTATTACTAATCACACCCCATCAACGTCCGTTTGAGTTTCAAAAACAAAATCTTGTAATACTCTGAGACTTCCACTAGATGTCTGACTATGCAGAGCATGTGAACTAAGCAGATCCACAAGCTGCAGAAATTATTTTTCTAAAAAGAGTTCCTGAAAAGCAAAGGACTGAGTACCCTGTGGGAAACCAACACGGACATAGTGGAAAAAAAGGTGAACAGAACTAGACAAAGAAATATTGTTAGCAAGTTTTTGCAAAAGTCCATCTTAAGTAGGACTTTCGCAGACTCGCACTTGGGACACGGCTCCAACTCTTAGTATAAGCCTGAACCACACAAGTAAGTTGCTGACAATGGCTGAGCAGCCAGCCTCATCCTAGGAGGGAGAACAGGATAGAGTATACACATAGGCCAAAGAAACACTGACATACTAAAAGCTTATATCAAATCATTATTTTATATATACACTATGGTAAAGATAAAAGGTAAGCACTGAAACGCAATATAACTTTAGAAAAACCAATGCATTACTCATCGTAAGTAAACCACTTTGTAATGCTTTTGAATTTCATATTGCCATTCTAAAAAGTATGTAATATACTTCGGTAACAACTGTTTCAGGTAAGAGCAATGGAACAAAACCAACACAAGTTAAGTAAACACTTGGCAAAAATGTCACAGTAGCATAACACTTTAAGTCCATCCCTAACTAGTTATGAGTGTTTCAGTCAGTCTGGAGGGCAGAACAGGTAAGCCCCAGCTGTAGAAAATTAAAATGTTCCAGAGGAATTTCTTCAGTAAACAAGTAACTTAATTCTTGGTTGGGAAAAGGGGTCAGGGCCATATGAAAAGTCTCCCTGTAGGCTCACAAGCATTAGGCCTGGCAAACGTACATGGGCAAGCTCTCAAACACATGAATCCGCACTCCAGCAACACAGGAGTAGCAAGAGTCTCATAGTACCTTAGCAAGGAAGAAGCGGTTGCAGCATTATGCAGCCACAGCAGGCCAGGTCACCGGATTCTTGGTCAGGCAGAACAAAGTAGGGACGCTGTAGTGGATCTCACAGAAGTCTAGTGAAGAGGCTTCCATCAAAGAATTATTCAGGGTTCTGCGATTTTTGCTGCCTTTTGGGAAGCACCAGTGAACAACAATTACAGCCAGGTCGATTTGTCTCGCTACCTCGGTCCAGCACTCTGGTGAGGAGACCTCGAGGAGTGGAATTTTACCTCTGGAGGTCTGGAAGCAGTCCAAAGTTTCGGTAGGATTCTATCTTTGGAAGACTATGCACTGCAGTGGCCATAGGTCCCAGGGTATTAGCAGTTTGCAGCCTGTGAAGGTCACAACTCATTGTGGGATGGCTTGAAATGCAGGTCTTCTCTCCCCTATAGACTGGTGGGACTAATTAGTGTTGATGAGTCCTCTTCGGAGTTCTCCTGACGCTTGGAAAAATGGTCCAGACACTACACAGCAGACATTTCTGGTTGTCTGGACGTGCCTGCAGACATCTCTTCGTAGAGTCTTCTGTTCCAGGGCTCAGCTTGTCCTCTGCCTCGGGATCCATGCCTTTTATCCAGGAACCCAGCCAATCAGCACTCCTGCACCATTCCAATTCTGGGGACAGCCAGACCCCACAGTTGGAACTGGTTCCAGGCAGGAACACCAAAAGACAAAGAACAGCAGAGTTTTAACACTCTTCCCCAGTTTCCTGTTCCCCACAGAAACGCTGGAGCCTTGGTGGGCTTCACAAAGGATTGCCACTGAGAAAAGTCAAACCAGGACCTCACCCACGCAGCACAACAGAAGGATTAAGAAGTGACAAGCAAAAGAAATGGTGACAACATAATACAGCCACCACTTTGGGTCAATGGTGACCCTTCGGTACACTACTGCGGCTTTGAATACACCCTGGAAGTAAAAATGGCACAAAAGCAAGTAGGATAAAACTACTGCCACCAGCTATTAAAATGTGCCTGTCACTGTAACCAAAATGTTACAGGAGCAGTAAGAAATAGGATAAATTGTAACCCCTCAGCACTCTACATGAGGTGCAGTGTTTTGACCTCAACATAAAAGTTAGGAAGGATACTAAATATTCCCCTACCCTTGGGAACACAAGTTCTCACACAGTAAAAAAAGGAAGCCAAAGAAGCTCCCAGCCACACTGCACATAGTCCTGTGTGTAGCAAAACCTACTGATAGATGCCATAGAACTTGGAGTAGGGTAGTATCCAAAAAGATAGGGTAAAAGAATGAGGGATTGTGGAAAAGGTAACTCGGGGGAACAGACCAAAAACCCTTAAGTCCAGCAGAAAGCAAATGGGACCACCAAATCCAAAAGGCTCAAAGCACTTTGTTGGCTCATTGGGGAGGAGGGATTTCAGACTAAATCCAATACAATGCAACACTGCTTATTCTGCAATGTAACATTGTATGGTAAATCGCTTCAGGCATTTCTGGGAGCCTCTTCACTCATGCTACCCCAAAATCAGCGTGTTGAATTCTTCACGAATTGCCACTTTTGTGATCTAAACAAACTCATTCATTTACTCCAACACTAGATCACTGCTCCTGACATTGTGTTCACGAAAGACAGATTACAAACAGGTTTGATGTTGGAGATTTGACAAAACATTTGTCAAGATTATTATTGCTTTTAATAACATGCTATAATCCAAGTAGTAAACCTAACAAAAACCCATCTGACAAATTAATGTGCATATAGGGCATATACAGCAAACTAACCAAAAAATATTCTTTAGAAATCTGCTACTACTATTCTATAGTACACAAGGTTATTCACAAAACAATTGGTTTCCTTTACATCACCATATAGTTTGTTTATACCCAATATGTAGAACTTTAAACATAACTGCTGGACAGAGCCTACAATGATTTCTTATGAGATTTCAGGACAAACAGACAACCATAGCACTAAAGGCAATACAAGGGAGACATTATGCAGTAGTCGGGAGGAATAGAAATACACAATTTAAGGATGTATGGAGATCTGAAGCTACTAGGGTCCAGCCGAAATCCAACAGCCAAAGAATTGTATACACAACATTAGTCTGCATGATCGAGGAGATATTTATCTTCCATATATTCCATGCTTTTCTACCTACAGATCAAGTGTCTTTGCTCAGCCACCTGCATAAACAAAGGCCAGGTACAGGTAGGAGCATATGGTAGTGTTGGTATTACTATTTCTGTTTAAACTCAATTTTTATTACATTTTCCCAAAGTAATAACACACAAGAAAAAAGGCAAAAGAATGTAAATATTAACATGATATATGGGCCTCTGGGCTGTTCCGCAACCCAGACTCTTTCCCTTTCCATTCTTCCCTTTGGTCCAACGCACTCAGTCGGACACACCTTGGATGCTCTTCTCTCAGACATCCCCATCTCCAACCCTCATTACTCCTCTCTCCTGGTCTGATCATGCGCTCCTGTCCTCTCACCTGGACCTCCTTTGTCCCCCAGCTAAGCCCCCACACCTGCACTGCCAGCCTCCTCCTCCTCCATTTGACCTATGAAGCGAGTGTCAGTTAACTATTTTGCTGCTTCCTTAACTCCCCCTCCTGCCACCAACACTCTGATACTGCCCTTGCTAACCTTCAACTCTCCATCTCCAACACTCTGGACATCCTTGCCCCAGTCATGAGGATCTGCATGAAACCTGCCTCAAAGTACAACTCCTGGTATGACTCCAACCTGGCCGCTCTGCAACGCAAGTGCAGAGTATCTAAGCAGAAATGGCAGCGTTCAAGCACATTTGACAAACTGGTCTGCCGCCTGCTCCAAAGGCAATACAGACTCGATCTGCTCGAAGAGGGCCTATTTACAAGCCTGCATCTCTGTGGCTACTAACACGGCTGAACTTTTCAAAATCTGCAAGGAACTCGCCAACCCTACTACAGTCTCCACTTCACTGCTTTCTCTCCCTTCCCTGGCCCTCTGCACTTCTCTGGCCTCTCGCTTCATTTTTAAAACTCAGGAGATCTTTTCCTCATCCTCCTCTACTCCACACCCTTCATCATCTGGTCCCAGGCCTCCTTAGCCCAATCCTACTCTCTATCTCCCGTAACACCCGATGAGGTTTCTAGACAAGTCCGCTCTATGAACGTCTCATCCAAACAGGTGGGTATCCGCAGAAAATTTCGAAAAGAAAAAGAGCGGAGGAAAATGCTGAATTCTGCAGTGTGGGAAAAATTAAAATGCACCTAAATGTTGAACGGAGCGGGGGTGTCCCCTGCTCCCCTTGATCGACATTAATGGAATTAAGGAGCATCTCCCGCTTCCCTAAAAAGAAAAGCAGGGGACAATGTTTTTTGATTGTTTTTTAAACAGACCCTGCAGCATAAGTTCTGCCCTTCAATGGGGAGACAGAACTCCCGTTGCAGGGAAGGAGCCGTGCAGAGGAACAGCAGGCGAGGAGCAGGATATATGTTTTAACGGTGCGGTGTAGCGGGCCGCGGTCATGTACATGATTATTGTACATGATTATTTCGTGACTGGCATTCCGAATTCATGAATTTCAGATTTGAAATGTGTCAACTAAAGAATTGCATACATCCAGGGTGCTCCCCTGCTCCTCTAGAACCACCAAGGACATCATTATCTACCTTGCTCCAACCTTGCCCGATTTCGGCAATTACTCCTTTGCAAATGGATCCTTCCCCTCACTCCTCAAGCCCTCCCCACCAAGCGCCCTCTCCACAAAAAGACTTCTACGACCCTTCCTGTCTGGCTAACTACTGCTCCATCTCCATCACCCCCTTCCTGGGCAAACTCTTGGGGAAGCTGGCCATCTCTGAGCTTATCCACCACACTGAACCAGTTGGCTGTCTCCACGATCATCAGTCCGGCTTCAGAGCTGCCAGACATGAAAATTGCTCTACTCAACACCCGTGAAGACTTGCTCTCTAATCTCGATTGCAGCTCTCCTTCCGTTGTCATCCTTCTTGTCCTTTTCTCTACCTTTGATACGGTCAATCATGCCACCCTGATAAATTGGCTTTGTGATATATTGGGCATTACGGACCCGGCTCTGGGCCGGTTGACCACCTTCCTCCGACTGGCCTTCCCAGTTTCAACTGGGCCCTTCTCTCCACCCTCTCACTCTCCACCTACGGTGTCCCTCAGGGCTCGATCCTCTTGCCTTGGCTTTTCAAAAGCTACCTGGCCCCTCTAGCCCATTTGATCTCCACATTCTGCATATCACTGGAAATTAGAGATGACAAGCAGCTCTCTTTCAAGCTTCCCTCTGCCACCTCTTCCTCTCTCATTCCTGACTGCCTGTCTGCTATTCAGGCATGGCACTCTGCCAACAATCTCTGCCTTAATGCCAGTAAGACAGATCCTTCTCATTGGGACCCCTGCTCACTCTTTCCCTCCCCCCACACTGGCCACCCTCCATGAATCCTCTCCCCTCCTGTGAGGCAATAAAAACTGGGGGTCATCTTTTGGCACTGCTCTCTCCTCCGCTCCTTACAGGACAAGGCCCACTTTCAGCTGCACCTCCTCAGCCTGCACTAGCCTGGCAGGGCCTGCACCCTTGTAGCTGTTCCAGCCCCCTACCTCGCACTTAGTTTGTGGACCTTCCTTCCCTTGCACTCTCTGCTTTCCCCTGGCTCTGTCCAACCGGCTTCCCCTGGCACTATTTCTCATGGGCCCTTTCGACCTGACAGGCCCCACCTTCCACCCCCACCACCGCCAACCCCTGCCTTCACTGCACTCACAAGGCCTAGAAGGATAATTTCTTGTTTTGTCCTCCCTGTTCTCCCACCCTCTTCTTGTGTATAAGCGCATTATAAATACCCAATAAATAAAATGGAGTGAGCCACCCCTCGCCCCCACCCCCCCCCCCCCCCCCAACTACTCCAGGGTGATACTCATTGCGACTGTTGCATAAATAACCTCTCCATCTCCTTCCCACCTGTGCTGTGAGTAACATTCCGACCCTCCTCCTTGCCCCTCCTCAGACATAAAACAATAAGTTGACAGTACAAGACAAGTTAGTGATAGTGGCTATGGAAGCTAGCCTTTGTCTACCATTATGGACACGTCAACAGTGCCCCCAGTTAGGCACCAATTGAAGTTCATTGAAACCTTTTTCCGAATACACTAATCTCATTCCTCCTACCTATGGTTGGCCTCCTCCCTTAGCTGCTCCTTGGTCATCCCCTATAGGTCTCCTAACCTTCAGACTAGAATATTGGGTGATTGACTCCTTCCTTCGTCAAATATTTTCTCATGAAGTGTCCCCATTCCTCTGCAAACATGCCATCATGCCCCATATACGTCAACTTCTCCCCAAAATATTGACTTCCCATACTACCCAGCCAGTCCGCTTTCTCTGGTATTGTGGGCTCCTTCCATTTCTGTGCCACTGCTACCCCTGTATGAGGGCATCCCACATTCTCGGAAATCTGTATGTCTCGTACCGCCTAGGGGAGATTCCTAAAAGCATTGTGAGGGGTTCTAGCTGTAGCAAGGTCCCTGTAATATATTTTATCCAGCTTAACCAAATCCATGGAAAATCCTACCACATATGTACCGATGTCCCCGAGTCCCCACATCCCCTAGAGCATTGTGGCGCCACTCCCGGGAACATCTTGGAAAACTCATCAGGTCCATGTGCCATCCGCGAAGTATCTTAAAATGATGTTCATTAGCATGGGTAGAGCGATTCCCATGAAAGCTTACCTTATAAATGTTGTCCTAAAGATAGTGAACCTCCTCCTTGCTTTAGCCATTGGCATCGCCAGAGCCCTGTACATCAAAAGAGAATTCCTCATCTTGATTCCGACGTCTCCAAGATCTTCTCGAACGGGGTGAGATCTTGTGCCAATTCCTTCCATTTAGTATCCGTCAACGCTCCTGTGAGTCCGAGATACTCAGATTCCAAGGTTATCCCCATCTAACATCTCTCTCGCCACCTTAAGCTCTTACTTGCCATTGTGGAAAAGGTGTGCAACTCTATCCAAAACCATAACTGACCATCTCTGTGCACCCTTGAACCGTGTTGGGGTTACTATTAATAAACATGTAACAACCACATCTTAAAATCATCTTTATTTATTTCAAAGGACAGTTGCACCGCTCTTGATTTCTAAACACCAGCAAGTTTCAGTTCTGAGCGTCCATAGCACAGCATCCTGCCAGTAAGGCTACAGGATCCCAGGGCAATCACCAAAGGCCAACATGGATTCATCATGTTTCAATAAAAATTATTTCCATTTTATTCAAGTAGTTCTGGGTGCCATGAACAGGGCTGTGGGTAATTAGGCAGGTAGAGGAAATCTCCTACTGGCGTCATTGTGGGAGGACGGGTAACAGCAAGTTATGGGTGGCTTCAGAGACCTCAATTATCCGTCACAAAATAAAATTTACATCAACAGTTTCTCCTCAATTCTGTAAAGAAAAAAAATATACATATATATATAACGAAATGTCATTTTGGCTGTTTCCAGGTTAACAAAGATAATGCAATTTTCCTAGTGATTTAAAACTCTAAGCAGAGTAGCCCCCCTCCCACAACCCTGCACCCAACATGACCATTGGACACTTTCTGTACCCTAAAATGTGCATTATATAAATCACAGCAGGTTTCAAGGTGGTGCATGCCCTGCTCAATAGAGGGTTCTTAAATCAAAGGTTAACCAAAATCTCAACATTTTCCCAACACCTGATTTATCCCAGATCAGTCCAAGCACAATTGTACAAAAAGTCTTTCTACCCTCCATTTGGAGGGTCCCATAAAGCTGCTGACAAGGGGTGTGTGTGTTGTCCTAGAGTGTCACTGGAGTGTTAAGAATTTACAGCAGGGTATGCAGGTAAAAACAGACATTTAAATAAAGACATCCGTCTTGAACTGGCAGGTGACAATCCTGCTAAATCAGGGTATAATCAACAGTATACAGAATGTATGGTTTGTGTTCTAGCCTTTCACAATTTCATTGCAGAGTCACGTCTTTCACAGCAAGGTAACAGGTCCAAGGCTCCCATATCCAGCAGTGGGCACTTCTTAGGTGCACCATACATAAAGATAAAAGGATTTGGCAGAGTGCTTGTCCACCTTGCACCTCATTTTCTGAAGTTCCAAATCTGCTCAGCATTGATGAGCATCCATTTTAAGGGACAGTTCAAACGAGACATCTGCATATGGCTACACATTCTATCAGAAACCAAGAGTGCTCAGAAGCGGGACGGAAGCTTCACCTCCAGGTTATCCACAATGAGCGCTACCATTTTCAGCAAACATCCTCCCTGTTGAAACACCGAACAGGGGCTTTTGTCCTTCAGACCATGTAGGGCGCCCAGTGCCAAAACATCAGCCAACAGAGTACATGAAGGGGCAACAATGTTGTTGGGGTCCAGAGGTAAGTTAATCAAGAGAAACTAGCATTGTACTTCCTTAAAAACAAACCGTGCTGAGCCATGGCACAAGTCACGACTCCAAGTCAAGCTCCAGGTGAAGAGTCATGGTAGAGGAATGAAAGACACCAGTCTACAGGCAGTTTAAACAATAGTCCATTAACAGAGCCTGGGGAAGAGAAAGGAGCCAAAAAGGGCCGCTAAAGATGCATCCACAATATTTGTTTCTTCCATGATGGTGAGGCCACAAAAGAAATCCAAAAATGAAAAACAATGAAGGATTTGATGCCTGCCGAGGCCGATGCTGCTTGCTTGGATTGGTGGTGGGCAGGGGCTTCTCTTCTCCTCACTCTCACAGAAGGAGGGGGCAGAGGGTAGTGGACTATACAGAAAGACTGTACAAATGAGCAGCACTGGGTGGGCACCTCTCAGGAGGATGAGGCCAGCTGGGGAATAGGAAAGAAGGATGGCATTCAGGCTCTACCTGTCCTTGAGTTCCCGTGTAACTCGCTTGGTAAACCGGCCACACATAAGGCCCACTATGAAGAGGATGCACACTCCCCCGCTGATCACAGAGAGGATATAGTTCTTGGATGGAGATGTCATCACTTGAACAGCGAGGTCAGCAAAACCATCGGCAGGAGCTACCTAATGAAGGGGACAGAACACAAGAGAAAAATCAAAGCACTGCTTATTGCACTAGCAGGCACAGCTACAATCATCTCCCACAAAATGTTTTTATCCAAATACAGTACTGAGATTAACTAAAGTGCTTAATCACTTCACTCAAAACTCGAAAAGGTTACACTGTAGAAACAGTGCTTTTAGTTCATAATCCCTCCCCCACTCCACCGCCCCTGCCTTCTCCATACATTAGGATGTCTGTTGGGGAGAATTCTCAAAAATGTGCCAATTCCTCCCACATTGGAGTCCTCCAGCTCTTTTGCTAAACTTTGGGACTATGAACTTTTCAATTCAATGTGTTTTCTGTGTTTGTTTCTTTTTGGTTGTGGAGTCTAACCAACTCCATAGGCATCATCTTTTACAGTTGTGTCACAAAGCACCTTCACTGCAGCGCCACAGGGAAGTCTTGCAGATACCTTCTCTGGGATCAACAATTGTTTCCCAGTGGAGTAAAATTGACTTCACTTAGTCCTGTACATTTCTAGACCCAGCACACCCTATCTTACATTAGTACCCGGTGAGAGCGAAGCAGAATGCAACATGCATTCCGATTGGCTCTCGCCGGGTCATTACCCAGCCGGGAATCCCTCCGTCGGGATTCCACGGCCTTTGTCCCCGGCGGGGGGCGTGGCAGCCCCTTAGCCAATGAGGAGGCTCGAAGCGGGGCCATCCCTGCTCCGATCCTCCCCGCAGCTGAGAGGCTGCCTTCGCCCCCACCGGGGACTTGGGTACATTTTTTTTTATTCCCTTCCCTCCCACCGCTCCCCCAGCCCCCAACTTACCTTCTTGTTCCTACGTCCCCAGCGGAGCGGACGCGCTGGGAACACTTGTGGTCCCAGAGCGTCTGCTCTCGATGGCCGCCATGGAAAGGGAAAACGGACTCAGTTTTCCCTTTCCATGGCGGCGGCCATTTTCTTTTTTATCCCGAAACTCTGCAGTGTTTCGGGACCAAACAAAAAAGCTTTTAGTGCCCCGGTCACACAATTTTTGCAGGCCGGGGTACTAATAGCAATATAACCCTCGCATCGGGGGTATTACCAACTCAGGTAATGCCCCAGACACTCGGGTTATATTGCTTAAATAGAGTGCTGGAGGGGTTACTTCGTATCCCCTGTGTCTAGTTACTCATGTAACATTTACATGTTACCCTTTCCTCTCAGAATGGCTGGTGGCAGTGGTTTTGCAATGACCTACCATGATTTACCCCGACCACGAACTGTTCGCAGCTCCAGTAACGTTAAATTGCGGGAGCCATGTTTTTCAAAATGGCGCAGAGCCTTTGTTAAAATGGTCCCCGGTCGTCTTTTTTCGACATTTCTTTGTGAAAAGGTCCTTCGAGTTTTTCTCTGCTCGCCAAATCAGGTTTGGTCTCTTTGTTCATTCGCCTTTGGCGGGCTTCAGGAGTGAAACCCGGCTCTGGCTCCAGAGTGTCTGGGGTAGGCAGGAAGTGAGGGAGGTGCCCGAAACTCCCCGTGCTTAGTCTCCCAGGAGACCCAAATGCACTCTGGTGATTGGCTGGCTGACTGTCCAGCAAGGACAGCCCCCCTGTGTGAGTGACAGCTAGGCTGGAACAAATGGGAGAGAACTGAATAAAAGGCGAGTATAGTACAGGCCCATACCAAAGGTTGGGTTGCCTATACCTGTAGTCATAGTTGTTTGTAGTGTTCCCAGGGGGTACTGCATACAAACTTTGCCCAACACTCATGCAAAATGGAGACGGTAAGTAACAGACTATAGAAGCTCCAGAATGTACCATGCACATGGCCATACCACCACACCATGTGCATCGCCACACGACAGTTAGGCAGTTTATCCAGTCAGAATTGGTAACTTTTTAGTGGGAAAGGTGGGAGGGCATAGAGAGGAAAGAGGACTGTGGATCAAGAATACCATTACTCTATTGAGTAACTGTTAGGCAAGATTGTATGCAGTACCCTTTGGGTGCACTACAAAAACCCTGACCTCCTGGCAATAGGCACCCAATCATTGGTATAAGTCTGTACTACACAGGTTGGTGGCGTGTTGAGCAGCCAGGCTCATCTCAAGAGGGATCAATGTGAGCTGTAGGGGAGTTACAAAGAGATTCACTGTGACAAGTATTCAAATTTAGAGTAAGCCTTCTTCAGAAGGGGCAATATAATAGTAACACACACATACACTCCAAAATACACACTCTTAATATTTCTAAATCAGTAAGTACCCTTTTAGGATGGCACGCACGCACTTCCTACACCGTCAGGTGACGTTAGTAACTAGGACACTGTGGTCATTAATCTACCACTGTTTGACATACTCCTAAGTCTGATTCTAAATGCAAAGGCAAAACGGTTATTAGAACTGAACACGACATCACACAAATATTCTTAAGCAGGTAAGTGCTTTTGATAACCCCCACTGGAAAGTGAGTTAACCCCTTCCTGGAAGGAAGACCCAACACAATGACAGAGGGAAGAAGAGTCATTCAGGCAGCCAGGCTAGGCCAAAGTCAATTGGGCAAAAGTCTAGGTGAGCTGAAACACTTCTGGTAGGTATGTAAAAGTATTGCACAATGTTTTAGAAGTCTTTGTAGAAAAGAAGAAATCAAAGCAGGGCCACAATCTGATTAGGGTTAAGAATGATGGCAAGGCACACACTCTGGTTCCCAGTCAAGTTTTCCTGCTGTAGCAACAAATGGTCTTCTCCTCCAAACGTTTTCTTGACTTCATCAATCATCAGGGAGGCTGATTAGGCTTGTAAAGTAAAGAAGCTGTCAGCAACTCTACAGAGCAACCCAGACAAGTCTCGTCAGAGAAATTATAAGTTACTCACCGTAGTGACTAATACTGCATGGGTGTCCCTTCCTAGGGATGGGAGACAACCTTTTTCATCAGAAAAAAACCACCTTCCTTTAAATTTAGAGGAGCACTGGGGTGCGGCCCTGAGAGCATGTGCTGCCCTGACTCCGCCCTCCGGCGCCACACCTCAGTCCGCTTAGACGCACCGAAAATAGATTAACATTGCTTAATGACACCAGTATCATTAGGGGGGTGAGGATGGTGGGGTGCACGGAGGAAAGGAGACTAAGAGTACGTTAGTCGCTACAGTGAGTAACTTATAATTACTCTGACATCCCGTCCCCTTTCCTCCATACTGCATGGGCGATTACAACTGAGTGTAGCCCTAGGTTGGAGAGGAGACCCTCCTTAAGCAAACAGGTTTCTAAGAACCACCTGTCCGAAGGCCACATCTGATCTAGAGCCGGCGTCCAAACAGTAGTGCTTGCAGAAAGCCGAAGGGATGGCCCAAGTGGCCGCCCTGCTTATGACTTGCCAAGGGCATGCCGCTGGAATGCGATGGCCATCGCCTTTGCTCTGACTGAGTTGGGCGTGCATGTTGGCCAGCAGTGGCTTATGCTGTCCCTCTTAAGCTTCCTTGATGGCCGAGAACATCCAACGGGAGATGGAGGCCTGATACTCCAAGTCTTGATCCACCGAAGGTGACAATGCGTCCGACTTGCGGAATCCCTTGATCCCATCCAAGTAGAATTTCAGGGTATGCCGGACATTGAGGCAGTGCAGAACTCTGTGCCTCATCCTTAGGTGCAGCAAAAAACATAGGCAGCACTATTTCTTCGTTCAGATGGAATGCGGAAGGCACCTTGGGTAGGAATGCTGGGTGTGTCTTTTTCATTGTGAAATATAGTATAGGGCTCTGAGGCGACCAGTGCCCGAATTTCGCTGACTGCGAGCCTAGGTGAGGCCGACTAGCAAGGCCGTCTTAATGGTGACCAGCTTGATGTCCGCGGATGCCATTGGTTCAAATGGTTTGTGCGCCAGGGCCCCCCAAACTATGCTAAGGTCCCACACAGGGTGCAGTATTTGATGGGTGGGTGGAGCCTGTCGAGTCCTGCCAAATGCTTGACAATCGGGTTGGCAGAGAACACCTGCCTCTGAGTTCCTGTATGCCCCGATGGCTGCTAAGTATGTGCGGCAAGTGTCTACCTGTACGCGCGAGTGGGCGAGGTGCACGGAGGAGAGCACGTCGTCCAATGAACATGCAAGGGGGTTGATATCCTTAGAGTCTGCCCAGTGGCAGAACCTGGTCCACTTACTCCTATACTGGGTTATGGTAGCATTGCTCCTAGCCCTCTGTATGATCTCTAGATTAGCCTGAGAAAGGCTGAGGTGCGCTAGCGTGATCTGCTCAGGAACCACGCTGTGAGGGCTAGTTTCTGTGGCGCAGGGTGGATGACCCTGCCCCCCTGCTATGCCAGAAAATGTGCTGGGCCTGTCGGAAGGCGAATGGGAGGTCTCTCCGAGAGACTGAGACGCTCTGAGAACCACGGTCTGGATGGCCACCATGGAGCTATTAGAATGACTGATGTGGCGAGACTCATTGATATTGCATATCACCCTTTGTGTCAACGGTGTGGGCGGGAAGGTGTATGCTGACGTGCCATTCCACTTAATCTGAAATACGTCACCAAGGGAGCTTGGGCACCGTCCCTGCCAGGAGGCGAACTGTTGGCACTTTCTATTGCTCCAGGTGGCAAAAAGGTCCACCGGGGGGGGGGGGGTCTCCATCCGCTGAAGATCTCCTGCAGCGCGAGGTCGTTCAATTGCCACTTGTAATTGTCTTCTCTGAGCCTGTCTGCCTCCAGGTTGGATTCACCCGGAAGGTGGACTGCCGTGAGGTAGTTGTTGCTCTCCAGGGCCCACTCCCAGATGCTGACAGCCAGCCTGCACAGTGGAGGGGCTCTGGTACCTCCCTGCTTGTTCACATAGAACATGCTGTTTGAGTAGTCCGAGCAGGATCTTGCCCTCGATAACCGGAAGGAAGGCTCTGAGCACTAGCCAGATGACCATTCATTCCAGCCAGTTGATATGGTACTCCTGCTCCTGCCTGGTCCAGATGCCATGGTAGTAGTGGTTGTCCAAGGTGGCCCCTGCATCCCTCGAGAGAGGAGTCCGTAGTGATGGTGACCTGTGGGGTAGGATGCCGAAAAGGCTTGCCCGTCCGCAGGTTGCAGTCCATGGACCACCATATGAGGTCCGTGTGAAGAGAAGGAGGAATGTTGATCATCTCCGCCTGAGAGTCCCGCTCCTGGTTCCATGATGCTGCAAAGTGCATCTGTATCCTCCTCCTCCTGAGCCTCGTGTGGGGGGACGGCCAGTAGGACTGCTGCCATGAGACCCAGTAGGTGTTGGTACCACCATGCCAATGTCGCTTCTCTGCTGAGGACGTGTGCAGAGGCCTACTTGTTGGCCGTAACACTGTCCTCCGAAGGAGCACGTGTCCCTGATGAGACCCAAGAAGGTCAGACACTGCGTGGGCTGCAGCTGAGACTTCTTGGGTTTGAGCGAAAAGCCCAGATTGTGCAGTGTGTTCATAAGAGCATGGGAAGTGCAGTGCACCGCTTCCGGAGAGGAAGCCCTGACGAACCAGTCATTGAGGTACTGGGTATATGTGGTGGCCCTGAGGAGGGCCGCCACTGTATTCATCAGTCTGGTAAAAACCCTGGGGGCCCGAGCTGAAGCCAAAGAGAAGCACCTCGTATTGGAAATGGCAGCCCATGATCTGGAATCGCAGAAAAGGACAAGGCTGTAAGCACATGCCTTCAGATCCAGGCAGCACATCCAGTCACCCCCTGCACAATGTCTCCGCTATCAAAGCTGGCGTAACCATCTTGAATTTTTGTAGAGGTAGGGAGAGGTTGAGGGTGGAAAGGTCCAGCACAACTCTCAGGCCCACTTGGTTCTTTTTCTGTATGGCGAAAATCTTGGACTAGAAGCCCAAGCCTCGCTGGGACTTCCTCCACTGCCTGGCTCTCGACGAACGACCGGATGTCCGCCAGAAGAGTTGCTGTCCCAATCTGTGGGAGTGGAGGGGAATAGGGAGGAGAGGCTGGGATAGGTAGGCAGTACCCAGTAGATACGGAGAAGATCCATGGTTCCGCGAAATTCTGGCACTAGAAGTGTGCATGGAGAGCAAGTCTGCCCCCCACTGGAGACATGTGGACCCGGAGGGGCGTGTCTTGCCTTTTTTACCTCTGAGGCAGTTGCAGAGGAGGGGAACTGGAAAGAGCCCTTAAACCCCTCCTCCCCCTCCCCCCCTTCGTCGCTTATGCGATTTTGGGTCGACAAGCTGTCCAGGATCCTGGACCTCATTTCGTGGAAGCCGCGGAACCCTCCTTATGTACGCTCCTTGTCCAATTGCTGCAGTGACTGGCTATACGTTTTAGGCTTCGTCTTTGTAAGGATGGATAAAGACTTCACTGTTTGTGAATGGTTTTTCTTTTTATACAGCTCCTCGTCCGTAGGTGGAATGTAAGGGGTCACCCGCTTTGAAAATCAGCTCCAAGATGTGTTCCTGGACATCCGGGTTGAATTTCGTAGCACAGAGCCAGGCCGTTCTTCTCATGTCCGTGGTGATGCAGATGGTCCGGCCAGAGATGTCATTGTGGGCAACTGAGAACTCTAGGATGTCTTGCACCACCTTGGCCTCAGCCTGTCCTGCCTTGAATCACGATTGTCTCTGCACTGGAAGCTCTGGGAGGAAATCAGCAATTTCCTGCCAAAGCCTCTGGTGAACGGCTGGCAGCATGGCATCTGCGTTGGCATGACGAAGATGTAGGGACGCCTTGGAATGCAGCTTCTTCCCGTACGCCTCCAAGATCTACTCCTCCTTGCCTAGCAGTGCCGAGGCCGAGGAGGCCTAGGACGACTGAGGATTGGAGTATGTGATGCTGCAGCGATCACTAAGGAGTGCAACTGAGGGTGGGCCGATAGCAAGAGTATCTCCCTCCATCTGCCTGTACTTGGTGTCCAGGCGTCGATTGACCGGCTGGACCGAGTGGGGCTTGAGCCAGCCCTTCTTGGCCAAGGCGACAATATCCTTATGCATCGGGATCCCAGTTCTTGCTGCGGGAAGTAGCGTGAAGACTTTGGCGAGGACCCCCCTCAGATGGTTGCTCGACCTCGGGTTGAGGAAGGCCCAAGTACTATGCTAGACCTGAAAGGCGTTTGTGGAAGGCCTTGGCTGACGACAGTGTGTCTGGGTGGTCCTCATCCGTGTCCACCTGGGGGTACGGTTGTTATGGCACCGGTGGATGGTTGCTGGGAGCCAAGGGCTGAGGTGTGGAGACCAGAGCCGGAGGCTGCAGCTGAGGCTGGTACGGAACCGCCTGCACCATCGGTTGGAGGGCCAGAGCGGACAGTGGAGGCAGCACAGGGGGCAGGGGCGCCTGTATGCCGCGCCAGAGCCATTGGCAGGAGCATGTCCCTGATGGCGTCCCCGAGGATGACCCCCATTCGAGGCGATTTCATGAGCCTGAGGAACCTTTCAAAGAATGTCCTCACAGGCCGGAGGGGTGGCAGGTGATATGGACGGGGTAGCGGGTGGCTGCTGGAGCAGTTGCGTGCCCTGCCCATACAGACGCAGCAGTAATCTGCCCTGCACAAATGAAGGAAAGGCCTTAGGCCACATACCTGGTTGACACCAGTGCCACCTTTATACTTGTTTCTCCACCTACTCCCTTCCTTGGTGCGGTATCTGGCGGGTGTCTAATGTCTGGCACGGTGGCCATCTTGTCAAGCTGCCTGTGTCGTGTTGCTTGGCTCACTGGGCCCAGCCTCGTCTGGGACTTTTGAGTGTGGATCATGAGGCCTACCCTGCTCCTCAGGCCGAGACCCGGTAGGCATTTTGTCCTCGGTGGATCTGCCAGTAGAGCTGTGTATAGGCACCCCCTTGGACATATTGCCAGTACTAGGGCAAGGTTCTTGGGTGAAGACCCGGTAGAAGAACCTTCCGGTCCCTCAGCACTGACACCAGGAGGATCCACTGATCCCTCGGCCTGCCGGCCGTTAGCTGACCTAGTATCAGTACTTGTGCTGGTATGAGAACCTGAGCGGTTCCTCCCGCACGGGCGAGTCCCTGGAAGGAGTCTCCCTTGCGGGGTGCGCTGGAAAAGAGTGGTCCCTACCTTGGGCCTGGATCGATGATTGACGAAGCCCTTCAAGTCCTCTGGAGGCGATCTCTGGAAGAGCTCCCTCCACCTGGCAAGTCTGTTCTTCAGAGACCACGAGGCAAGCGTGTTGCACGCGGTACAAGCTTGCCAGCCGTGGTCTGAGCCAAGGCAACGAGGGCGTGGGGGTCTGAAGTTGGAAAGAGTTCGTCGCAGGATGGCCACCTGCTGAACCCTGTAGAAGTCGACATGCGCCGGGTAGGAGCGTGACGTCTGAAGACCGAGTCCCTGAATGATAAAAAGACAAGGCAGGAGGGAAATAGTATCCACGCATGGAATTACATGGCCGAAGCCAAACCCAGGAGCGCTAGTGAATTCGGCCTGTTCCCATCGACGTAGAAAAGGGGACTGAGGTGTGGCACCGGAAGGTGGCGTCAGAGCAGCGCATGCTCCAGGGCCGCACCCCCGCGCACATCTAAATTTAAAGGGTAAGAAGGGTTTTTTCTGGTGAAAAAGGTTCCATCTCCCGTCTCTAGGAAGGGACGCCCATGCCGTATGGAGGAAAGGGGACGGGACGTACGAGTAAGGTTACAAGAGGTAAGTTCTCAGACTGTACAGTACCTTTGGTTAGAAGAAAAGGGCTTTGGCTGGCTTCTGTTCCTGTGCAGCTCTGCAGATCCCGTGTTCTTGGGCCTCAGTCGTGGGGAAAGGAGGGAGGACGTCTAAAGGACTCCTGCACTGCAATGGTACGATCAGCGACAGAAGAGGACCACCTTCTATTCAGCGGCACTTCGCGGTTTAAGCTCCTCGCTTCCGAACAAATAGCAACACCGCAGACTCTTGGCTGTCGAGATGAGGTTTCCTTGCATCTCGGGTCCAGCACTCTGTTGAGGTGGCTCAGGCTCGGTCAGTCCTGCTTCCTGGGAGTCCGGAGGATCTTCCTGGAGCTCTTGGCCAACTTAAAAGCAATGCACACAATCTGGTGTTCCTCTCGCTAGCTATTCGGTTCCAGCAGCAACTGCAGTGGAATTTCAACCAGCTCTGAGAGGATGTCCAGGTGGATTACTACTTTGGAGTTAATTGGTCTCACCAACTCAAGGGGAGAAGTCGTCCTTACAGGGCTTCTCTAGTTGAAACAAAATTAGAGTTTCAGCACAGCAGCAGGGCTTCACCGGGCTAACCAACGGTCCAGGAGTTGCAGCAGGCGTCCTCTTCAAGTTTTTCTTCCGATTCCTTCATCCAGTGGTCGACTGCCTTCCAAGCCAAAATGCCTAGCCTTTTATGCATGTTTCCCCCATTCATTCCAGCCTAGCTGTCAGTCACCCAGCAGGGTGGCTGTCCTTGTCGGACAGCCAGCCGGCCAATCACCCAAGAGTGCATTCTGGTCTCCTAGTAGACTAAGCACAGGGAGTTTCGGGCACCTCCCTCGCTTCCTGCCCCCGCCAGACACCCTAGAGCCAGAGGCGGGCTTCACTTGTGAATCCCGCCACAAAAATGAACAAAGGGACCAAACCTGGTTTGGTGCGCAGAGTAAATCTCAAGGAGGACATTTCCAAAAAGAAATGGTGAAAAAAAAAAAGACCAGGCCATTTTGACAAAAATGTAACCCTTGGGGGCTTTACTGCAGCTGCAAACGCAGTCTGTGGTAAATTCGCACCACGGTAGTTAAAAGAAAACCACTGCCACCAGCCATTCATTGAGGAAGAAGCTAGAATAAGGGGATACTAAGTAACCCTTCCAGCACCCTACTGCAAGGTAGTGTGTGCTGGGTCTAGAAAGTTAAAAGTGTAAGTAAAGTCAATTTCACTTCACTGCTCTTGGAAACAGTTTATCCAAGAGAAGGTATTTAAACCTTGGGGAAAACTGAAAGACTTCCCTGTGTCGCAGCACTGAAGGTGCTGGGTGACGATGTAAAAAGATTCCTATGGAGTTTTTCAGACTCCACAACCAAAAGAAACAGTTCAAATCAAAGTAAAATACACACGAGAGTGGGAAAAAAGTCTCGCTCTCTCCAGGTAAAAAAATCAAAGTCCAAGAGTACAGCAAAAGAGCTGGAGGTCTCTAAGCTAGAGAGAAATTAGCACATTTCTGAAAATTCTCCCCAACAGTAACCTTTTTATACTTGTGTCCAGTCATCTTTCCTTTCCTTCTTTTTGAGAGATTCCAAAATATCTCTAAACAAAAAGGGTTGATGGAAAGCTATGGACTAGTTGCGAAAAGGATTTCTCACAGCTTGACTCCAGGCAGCATCGTTCTGAACTGGAATCAATGGAGAAAGGTTTACAGAATGAGTTGTGGGGTTGGGCGAGTCATGTGGCCGCCCTGAGGAATTGTTAGACCAGAATTTATATTTTGAGGATTCTAATACCACTTTTTTGGGGCCCTCACTTTTTTTGGTACATTGATCTCTTTGGTGGCAAAAGGTACTTCTCCTTAAGGCCGCCTGCCATTACTTCCATTTGCCTTATGCACACTATGTGCTGTTGGTTCATATGTACAATAGGCCAGCTAGGGTGGCAGATTGCCACTAGAGCGGCATGTTTATTTACAATTAATTTACAATTTGTTTTTAAAATCAAATTTTTTATTTCTCATCCTCAAACACAATGACATCTTTTCTGCTCTCAGCAGAGAATAGGTGGCAGCAGCACACGCAGATACATTCTCTGCCCACAGGCCTGCGGGGGCCCAACCCACCTTTCAACCCTCCTGTGAAGAAGACAGACTCTCTGAAGACTGTAGGGTCAAATTATTGTCATGGAGTTAGGGGAGTTTTCCCCAAAGTCTGCTTGAGGCAATACTTCATAAACCTATCCCTTGGCATACAGGTCCTCAACTCTTAGTATACGTCTGTACTACCCAAAGTATCTTGGTAGAATGGCAGACCGGCCAGCCTCATAGGAGGAAGATGTGAGCTGTAGGTAAATAAACTGAACCCAGTAAATACAGTAGTCTAAAGCAACACATCCATAAAATGTTATATTAAAATATACATTATATTTACACAAGCAAGGTAGATAAATACAAACACTGTTCAGAGAATTCTCATTTCTGTGCAATTCCCTTCAACCTTAGCTCTTTAGCTGGACTTTTCAACCCTGGAAACCGTGAGCCCTTTTTCTCACGCTCATATTTTGATCTGATTTGGATTGTGTGTTAACTTTCTTTTTGGAGTCTGATAAACTCCATAGGCATTTACTTTATGTATGGTGACCCACAGCACCAGCAGTGCAGTGTCACAGAGAAATCCTTTAGATTTCTCATAAGGTTTAAATACCTTTTCTTGGGTGAACTACAGTTCCCAAGAATACTAAAGTGAAAATTACTTCACTTGCCTTTTCTCTTTGTGGGTCTAGCACACCCCATGTTATGTGGAGTGCTGGGGGTTACTTAGTAGCCCCTTTTCCTACTTTCTCATATAACATTTTATATGTTACCCTCATATCTTTAAATGACTGTTGGCAGTGGGTTAAGTTTCTTACTACCATTGTGCTTTTCTACCGCAGGCTGAATCCTCAACGGCAGTATAGCACTTTCAAACACATTATGTATAGGTTCTATACAAATAAACTATAATTTCATGGGTGACCATTGTGTCAAAATGGCCCTGGTCTTTTTTTGCCATTTGTGAGGTCTTTCTTGGGTTTAACTCTGCGTGCCAAACCAGGTTTAACCCCTATGTTTGGTTTGCCTTTGGTGGGCTTCAGTACTGAAACCTGCCTCTAGCTCCAGTGTGTCTGGAAGGGCAGAAAGAGAGGGAGGTGCCCAAAACTGCCCCTTCCTTTGTCCCCATGGTTATCTGAATGCACCCAGTCCTGATTGACTGGCTGGCCTTGTAGGACAGCCACCCAACTGTGCGAGTGACAGCTAGGCTGTGCATGAATGGGAGAAACTTGCTTAAAAGGCGAGGTTTTATGGACTGAAGACAGTCGACCACTGGGAAGAACACCCTGCGAAGAAACCCTGAACGAAGCTTGCTGCATCCTACTGGACAGTTGAACTGCCCGGTGGAGCCCTGCTGTTGTGCTGAAACTCCTTTTTCTAATCGACAAGAGAAGCTCCGCAGAGGACGACTTCTTCCCTTGAGTTAGTGCAACCAACTAACTCAGAGACTAACTCAGAGACTAACTTTGCTGGAAGACCTTCCCCAACTGACTGTACTTCTTTGCTGCTGCTGGAACCAAGTGGCAGGAGTCGAGAAATCCGTAGTCAAGAGCAACGTCTGTAAGCCGGCCAAAAGCTCCAGGAGTCTCCAGAGGACCCTCCCGAAGCAGGACGACCCAAGCTAGAGTCACCTCACCAGAGTGCTGGACTCAAGGAGTGAAGGAATTCCGACTAGTGTCCAAGATCTGCAGTAGTGCTGATTATCGAGCGCTGAAACCGCGAAATGCTGCTGGTCCGAAGAACGCCCGTAGCTGCCGCCGACCTTTGAATTGCTGTGCAGGAGTCATCCAGACGTCATCCCTCCTGTCCCCACGATTGAGGCCAAGGACCACAGGATCCTCATCACTGCAACCAGACAGAAGCCAGCTGGATCCTCTTCTTCTAACCAATGTTTAACAGCTACAGTGATTTTTCTTTAACAAACTTACTTTGTGCAAGACCTTTACCATCTAAAAAGTGCCTCAGCTCCACAGACTTTGCCCCAATTGACTTTGGCTTGGCTGTCCTGGCCCCCTGCAGAGTCTATTCCATCGACTTTATTCTTACTGCCCCTCACAGGTGATACATTGGTTTTTAACTAATATTGCTGTGAAAGGTTTTCATCAAGACTTCATTGGGAGATTTAAAGTGCTTGCATGCTCTGAGAACCTGTTTAACCTTGTTCCTTCCTTTAAACTTTTTTTCTACCAACCTCAGCATTTACCGAGTGCAAACGTGATATATAAATGCCATTATTGTCCTACTTAATGAAGTCACCTCAGGGTGTAGGCAGTGACTATGAAGTATCCCAAGAGTATCTACTTGCTTTGCCTTGATTCTGAGAAAGTATTTTGAAGTGTATTTGTATTCTTCCACATTTCCGTTTTTAAAGAATGCTCATTTAAAACGGATTGTTAAATAATTATTTTACTAGAAAACCTTGAGTGCAAGTGTTATTTGGATACCTGTATTGACAAATGTCGATGCTCCAGCTCTACAGCTCACATTTACCCCTCTTGAGATAAGTCTGCCTGCTCAGTCACACTATGGATTTGCGTAGTACAGACCTATACCAATAGGTGGGTTACTGAATATCAAGAAGACAAGGGTTGTGTAGTTTTCCCCAGGGTTACTACATCAATTCTTGCCACACACACACACACACACACACACACACACACACACAGGAATGCTTAACACTTTTCAAAGGCCATTGCTTCAATGGTAGTTGCTCGCGGTTACAATTGTTAGTTTGACACTAATGACAGTTCTACCGTATTAATCGGTACTACCGCACAATCACGTTACTTCACAGAAATACAGTAATGTTATTAGTATTAGTTAGCAAAACCACAAAATCTAGTAAGCAGGACAAGGTTGGTTAACCACACAGCAACAGAGCTTAACGTTCTAGAGACACTTTTCAGACAAACTAACGCTTTAAAAGTCCAATCTCTAACTATACGAAAAAGACAGTGTAAGAGTGGATCCAAAGTCTTAAGAAGCAGCAGAACAGCAAAAATTCCTCATGATACTTTGTCTCTAGGATAAGTTACTTATTAATATAACACAACGAGGAGGACCTTGTAAAAGGACTCCCTAAAGGGATACAATCTGGCAAGCTTGGGTCAGAGGTAGAGTGGACACCTTCACGCACTCCGGAGCGACTTCTCGGTTCAAGGTAAGTAATACCCTTCACCCCACAGTCCCTTAGGTTAGAAGAAATGTTCGTAGCTGGATTTTCCTCTGTGCAGCAGCAACAGAGCCAGTCTCCCGATTCCTCGGTCTGGTGATGAAAGGAAGGACTCTGAATGGGATTTCTCAGCAGCAGAATTGAGAGAGATGACCCTTGACAAGGATTTCTTCTGTCTCCTTGGTCGGTTTACGGTTTTGGCGCCTTTTTCTCAGTACCAACAAAGGACAGTATTCGCCCGGTTGATCTTCTCTTCTGCAGTCCTGCACTCTGGTGAGGGGACTTCGATGAGTCAGATCAGGTCTCTGGAGGTATAACTGGAGCTCACCAAAGTTATGCACTGCAAATGGGTCGGAGATCTCCTGGTATTCACGGTCTGCAGCTCTGGAGAAGCACAGCACCTCAGAGATGGCTCAATTTGTAGTTCGTCTCAGGGCTGTTTGGTCCCAGAAGCCAAAGGGACGGAGGAGTCTTCTTCAGAGCTCCCCGATCAGAAAACAGGGTCAGGATGCAGTGGTCGCTTCACAGTGATTGGAAGGGTCTGCAGACATCTCTGGTTCTCTTCAGCTTCGGTTCTTCTGTTCCAGTGGTCAATTTGCCTTTCCTGACCTTTTATTCAGTTTTCCCCTCACACTCCTCTGAAAACCCAGCATTTTACAGAAAGGGGTAGTTGGCTGCCCAATCAGGACAGCCAGCCCCCCCCCCCCCCCCACCGGGAAGTGGGAACTGAGGCACTCTGGCAGACAAATGGCAGGGGAGTGAATAACTCCTCCCCCACTTCCTGCCTGCCAAACACTGGATCCTAGACAATGACACTAGGGTTCACGCAAAGGTCAACACATACACACCTCCCTCTCCCAGAATGGTGGAAGTGCTAACAAAGGACAACCACAAAAGAAATGATGAAAAAAATATAGGAGCCACAATGTTAGAATATAGGTGACCCTTTTGTGCACAAACGAGACTGAATACAGCCTGTGGTAAAAAATAAAAATAGCACAATAGTTGGTAGCACAAGTCAACTGCCACCAGCCATAACTACAGGGTTTTCTATGTGACTTTTTAGTCACAGGAGCAGAGTGAAGGGGGATACTAGTTATCCCCTTAGCACTCCACATAATCATTGTATAAAGTTTTAGGAAGGATAAAGTATCCCTCTATACCCAACTCTAGTAATAAGGAAATAATATCCAAGGAGAACCCACAGTGCACATAAGGTGCTGTGTGCTGCAAACGTTAAACACAGATGCCTTTAAAGAGATATGGAGGAAAGCAGACTCCATAGTAAAGGTAACAGAACAGTTCCAAAAGACCGAGCTAATAAGAATGAATGAGGGGAAAAAGGCTCCCCCTCATTCAGGATAGAAAGAAAAAGGTCCATAAATCCATCAGAAAGTGCTGGGGGTCTCACCAGGAGAAGGGATGAAGGATAAAAATGATAAATCTCCCCAACAGGAGTCATATCCTCATCTAAATCCTTTTCTGTAAAAATTAAAATATGCATAATATTTACAAAAGCTTTATTTTGCCGACTAGTGAAAAAGAAAAATCTTATGTTCAGAAAATGCTCCATTATGCAAAGCAGCCAGACTCTGCATTTCGTTCATTTTTTGCCTATACCCCATTCCCACTGGGGTTCTAAGCAACAAACATACACTGTGCTAAGCAATTACTTTTTTTTTAGTTTTGATTTAATTGTATTACAATTTTTACAAAAGTAAGATCAGACCAAAGTCCAAACTAAGTTCCAAGTTCCCTGTCTCCTTTCTATGCTGGGGGTAGGGGGGGTGGGAATCTAATCGGTTAGCAAGCCTTTACAGGTTCAACGTTTTCAAGGAACAGGGTCACACCGATGACACCGCCTATTGTTACCACTGGTCAGCAAACCATAGATTTTCCGAGTCTAAGGTGCCAAATTTTTTCAATGAATCAGTAAGAAATTGGCGCCTTTCCGTCACCAAACCTGGACATTCAAGTACCAAGTGCTTTGTGGTTTCAATAGTGTCAAGTGGTTCACAGTAGCAGCATTTGTTTGACTGAACTTGGTTGCGGATCGCTAAGATTTCGTTTGTTTTTAGCCGATTTAATCTAAACCATAGGAATGATCTACTTAACCCCTTGTCTGGAAATTTATGCAAGTAGCCACGCACCTCTTCGAGCTTCATCGGAGTGCTTGGCAAACTAGCCGTCAAGGAGTAGCTATTAGCAACTTCCCGAGTGTGAATCCAGTCTGCTTCAAAAAGTTTCTTTGACACTTTGTTGGGATTTTGAATCAATGTTTCCACGGTGACATCGAGTTCTTGCAAAACGGATAGGTTAAGTTGTTCCCATCTAGAAAGCATCCACTTATCACCACCCAGGATTTCCTTGCGGATAAGGTCCAGGACTTTGGCTTCGGCACGTTGATGACTTTATGATGCACCAGGAGGATGGCTCTCATTTTTATTGCTAGAAGGGAGGATAGACCGTTCTCTTCTCATCAGCGCTATTGGTGTTGAATTCGCTAATCCCAGAACACTGCGCCAGAAGAAGCTTTCGTATTTTACCCAGACTGAATTTGGGACCAGTGGCATTGCATCCATGCCATAGATCAAGGCAGTGACCACCATAGATTTAAAAAATCTTATGGTTGGGATAATGGAAAATCTTACGTGTGTCCTATCCACGGCCTTGAATTACTTTTCACACGCAAACGTTCAGGTGAAATACACGGGACATGCATTTTTTAAAATCACAAATCAGTATTTTACCTACAGAAAAGTAAAGGTTAAAAATGATGCTTCATTTTATGACAAAAGCATGCTTATGCTCAAGTCAAGTGCAGAGTACTCACAGATGGGTGCACCAAAATTGTGTTAAGTAATTGTCCCTTCCCTGCTCTACGTTTTAAAGGTATGCGGCTGTCCAAAAGGAGGAAGCATGAAAGTATGCTAAAGTTAAAATGGCAAAAGGGAAAATCTAAACATGCAAGTACATCAAAAACCCTGCGACATGGTACGCAAAGCCACAGGAGGGAGATGGCAAAAACCCCACAAATAAGGCACACCAAATATTCTGTGAGGAAAATTCTGAAGAGTCCCACCAAGATACCATTTCAGCCAGCTTTACATAAGCTGCCCAATGCTGCAGGCAAATGGCATACCGGCAGGGTTTATCATGGTCTTTAAATCCATTCAGATGAGATGCACTGCCAGGAGAGCAATTGCAAAGTATGCTACACAATGCATAAGTAATGTTTATAAGTAACGTCTACATTAATGAGTGAAGTCTACGATTTTAAATAAAAAGGTGTGCCTTTTAGGGTGCAATAGTAGTTCAAACAGCAGAAAATGTGCATCTTCAAGTCTCAAAATGTCTGATGTATTGTACAGTTCAATCAACTCTGGAGTTCAAACATTTTACACTAACACACACACAAGCAGGCAATCCCCACAGTGCAAAGCACAGACACAAAGGTAATGTTGTGCTGGAAAGTGCAACCCATTATTCAGTTTCACTCTTGTGGTGATGGACATTTTGGACAATGACGCAGGCAGCAATGATTTAAGTAGTACCACTTAATTTGGTGTAACAATTTCCTGCAATGCAGAGTGCAAGGAAGTATTAGGAATGCTGTTGCTCCCTACCCATGAATATGTACCTTATTGATTGTTCCAGCCTAAGCAGCTTAGGACAAGGTTCAAAGTCTGGCCTCCAACTGGGTTTACTCTACTGAAGAATCTGTGCGTAGGCTTTCTCCAAATTGTACCTTTAGAATTTGTCATCTTCTATCGCGTTGCAGCCCAGGAAAGTGGTGGTACATGGGCTGCAACATGCATTACCTTGCCCAATCCTAGTTCAGCGCCAGGTTAACACCACCAGAGCTGTAATTTCTCATTACAACCATGGGAAGGAGGCCTGGTTCTTTTTAACATCAACATTTGTTTGAGATGACTTTGTGCCAACTGCATATATTTCATGCAAACATGTGACAAGATCACATGAAGAAATTGTTAGTTATGTTGCCTGAAACATTCATATTACAGACTAGGAGCTTCCTGTGAGGTGACGACAGGTAACTCGCAAGAAACAAGTTATTAACATTGAAACAAAAATTCCTAGCTTCAAATCTCCCTCCATTGTGTCCAGTTGGCAGACAGTTTATGTAGTGATCACTTCCTCTAAAAGGATTCACTGGCCTAACCAAAAGTAGGTTAATGGCCCCATTAGGTAGCCTCTGGTGCACTCAACTGTAGAATATCCTGCCATTTCCAAATCCCAGGCATCCGAGGCCTGCAAAACTTTCAGCTATGTTATCAGTTAACATGCTTGAATTAATGCAGTAAGAGGAGTAACTTGCTAATCCCCTCAGCGTTAGCATCCTTCTGTTGTGGAGCCAAACAGTGAGAAGATGGTTGTGAAAGGGTGCAGTTTGACAATGGGGGTTGTGAAGGGGTGTAGTTTCACGAAGGGGGGGGGGGGGGCTAGGTCTGCCGAAGGTGAGGAGTCTGATAGCGGTGGAGTAAACTTGGGGGGGAGGTGAGGGGGAGGGGTGCATGCACTTAGTGCCATATTTAGACAGGCCCAACTGTTTGCCCCTCAGGGGCCCAGTACTCGAGGTGCCTCAAGCACCCCATTCCGGTCCTAGTGGGATTGTGTCACTATTAATTGGTTCTAGGGTTCGGCTTCAAGGGTGCAAGCCATTTTACCACATTTGTAACCTAATGTTACATTTTGGTAGCCACTGGGGTTATTAGGCAGAGTTTGCATGCAGTGCCCTCTGGGACCACTACACACAACTATGACTACAGGTGCAAGCAAAACCAACCTTTGGTCGAAGTCTGTACCACACAGTTTTTGGTAGCGAGCTGAGCAGCCAGGTTTATCTCAAGAGGGAATGTGAGCTTGTAAGGGTGTTACACAAAGTTCTACAATGACACGTACTCAGATAGACACTTGGACTGAAGGTTTCTTGGTAAAAACACTTAATTTATTACACAATCATTTATAAAAGCTTTCACTAAATAAGGCAACCACTATCACACAAACATTATACTACAATACTGAATACTAAGCATTTGAGCTGCTTTGAAGTAGGACCAAATAGCATTGAAGTAGGAGCAACAAGGCATAAGTTAATAACACGAATATTATAGTTACTCTAAAACAGTGCAAATAGTTTGAGTTCACCAGAGGAGTTGATTCAATGCAATAGGTAGGCCAAAGTCAATGGGCTAGTGACTTGTATAAGTAAAAACGGTTCTGGTATTTAAAACAGAGAAGTCTTTGCCACGGTTCTTCAAAGTAGTTCGCGGAAGAAAAGTTTGTATGTCGGGTCACAAGCCGACTAGGCCTGCAAGTTGCCGAAGTTCCACAAACTTTTTCGGTTAGAGGTAAGTTCTCTCGGTCGGGTTTTCACAGTACCTTATATTCAAGAAATAAGGCCTCTCTTGGCCCTCTTCCTGTTCCCAACTGCAAGGCTAAAAAACCTTGGGGTCATCTTCGACTCCACACTCTCCTTCTCTCCTCAAATCTCTGACGTTTCTAAGAAGTCACACTACCAGCTAGCTGCACCTTCTCAGAGGTATTCTTCCCCTCCTCTCATTCCCCCAGAAGCTCACCGTCTCTAGAGCCCTGGTTCTCTAAGCTGAACTATTGCAACAGCCTATCTAAACCTGGCTGCCTCTACTCTCCGCCCTCTGCAACTTATCCAAAACAGGACTGCGAGACTTGTCCTTGGCCTCAAGCCCAGGGATCGTATCTCTCCAGGACTGAAATCTCTGCACTGGCTCCCAGTGGCTGCAAGGATTAAGTTCAAAACCCTCTGCATTATCCACAAGGCCTTCTGGGGCCGCATTACCTTCACTTCTCTCTTCCTAAATACCTTCCTTCTTGGGCTCTCCGCTCATCTGCCTCCAACTCCCTCAGGGTCAGCCGCTTCTCCAAGCAACCAGTTGGTGGCTGATCTCTCTTTGGCAGGAGCCTCCCTCTGGAACAGCCTTCCTGCCTCCCTGAAACTTGAGGAGAACCATCTCCGGTTCAGGAAACACCTCAAAACCTTCCTCTTTGCTTCTGCTTTCTCTGCCTCTCTCCCCTGCTGAAACCCCCGGCCTAACCTGCTCTGGTTACCTGGCCACCCTTCTGACCCTGGGGCCAGGTCCCACCCCTTGCACTCCTGCTCTGCCTCCCTGGAAACCCCCTGCACTTAGGGACTGTTTTCTGTATCCCTTCAGTCCCCCTCCCGCCTCCCCCCCCCACCAGCACTTCTGCTCTACCTTGCACTTGCCACCATCAGGCCGTTTCCCTGTCGTATTTATTCCTCCATCCCATGTACTGCACTTCCCCTCTCCATTCCCCCAGGCACTTTTCCCTTCTCCCTACCCTTGCACTTGCGCGATCTGAATGACACTTGGCCTAGTAGGATTGTTTGTCTTTCCACTGTTTTTTCCCTTCCCTGCCTTGTCGCGCCTTGAAACACTTGTGAATCATGTAATTGAAGACTTCTGTTCCTGGCAGTTCGTGCAGATCTCGCTGTTCCTGAGCCTCAGTCGTGGGGGCAAGAGGGAGGACGTCGGCGGACTCCTGCACAGCATGGGGACTGGTCACAAAGCTGGCAAATTGGCAATTCTTCGATTCCGGTTGCTGTTCCTTGAAGCACACAAGCTGGTGTCCTTCTCCCTGGTTCATCCTAACCAGCTCCGAGAATGGTATCCAGGTGGCTTACAAGTTGATTGTTCCTACCAACTCAAAGGAAGAAGTCGTCCTTGAGGGGCTTCTCTGTCGAGATGAACCTGGCAATTTGGACCTGCAGCAGGGCTTCACCGGGAAAACCAGTGGTCCAGGAGTTGCAGCAGCCGTCCTCTTCCAGCTTGTCTTCGGTTCTTTCGTTCCAGTGGTCCACTCTTTCAAGCCAAGCGACTCGCTTTTTAAACAGTTTTCTCCCTTTCATTCCAGCATAGCTGTCACTCACCCAGCAGGGTGGCTGTCCTTGCCGGAGAGTCAGCCAGCCAATCACGCCAGAGTGCATTTGGGTCTCCTAGGAGACTAAGCAAAGGGAGTGTCAGGCACCTCCCTCACTTCCTGCCCACCCCAGACACTCTGGCGCCAGAGGCGTTCTTCAGTCCTGAAGCCCGCCAAAGGCATAGAAACAGAGGGATCAAACCCAGTTTGGCACGCAGAGAAAAACACTAGAAGGACCTTTCCAAAAAGAAATGGCGAAAAAAGAAGACAGGACCTGTGCAAACAAAGGGGCTTAAGGCACCATTAGAAAAACATGGCTCCCGCGATTTTTAGCTACCGGTGTTTGCGGTCGGGAAAAATCATGGTAGTTCATTGTAAAACCACTGCCAACAGCCATTTCGATATTTGACTGCTACATGAGTTTCTAGACACAGGGGATACTAGGTAACCCCTCCAGCACTCTATAGGAAGATAGTGTGTGCTTGGTTTAGGAATTTAAACAGACTAGTAAAGTCAATTAAACTTTACATTCTCTGGGAAATAGTAGTTTATCACAGTGACAGTATTTAAACCTTTTGGAAGTCTAAAAGACATCCCTGTGTCACTGCACTGAAGGTGCAGTGTAACACATGAAAAGATGATGCCTTATGTAGTTATATAAAATTCCATAATCAAAGAACACAAGTAAAACAAAGAATTACAAAAAAGTTCAAAGCCCCAAAGTTTAGCAAACTAGCTGCGCTCTAAGGCAGAGGGAATTAGCACATTTATGAGAATTCTCCCTAAAAAGCACCCTTTGCCTGCTGCCACTTGTTTGAAGATTGACGGTTGTGGTCGGTGACCGTCCCATTGCAGTGCAGGAGTCCTGTGAAGTCCTCCCTCTTGTCCCCCCGACTGAGGCCCAGCAACACCAGGATATGCAGAGCTGCACAGGAACAGAAGCCACCTGCTGCACTTTTCTTCAACCTAAAGGTACTGTACAGCCTAAGAGAACTTAGCTCTTGTTGTGTAACCTCACTTGTCCTCGTTGGAGACTTGCCTTGGTTGCATCTGTAGAGTTGCTAACAGCTGCTTTATCTCACAAACCTAATCAGCTTGTGGCCCTGCTTGGATTGCTGCTTTTCTATAAAGACTTCTAAAACATTGTGCAAGACTTTTACTTACCTGCAAGAAGTGCTTCAGTTCACCTTGACTTTTGCTAACTTAACACTGGCTGGCCTGGCTCCCTGAATGACTCTTCTCTGCTTATGTTGTCTTCCTTCCAGGAAGGGGTCGCTGGACTTTGGATTTCCCACCATTGGTTCCGGTGAGAGGCGTCTAGGAGCAGCATACAACCCTTAGCGATGGAGAGATGCAGAAATCACAAATGCAGATCTCTTCAGCACACTTCACAGGATGGGGGGGTGGGAGGGAGTTACAGTGACAGCTACCACACACAGGCAAAGGCAGGTATCCTTCCAGTCAGGGTTAAATAATGTTGGGGAGTTTCACAAAAGTCCACCTTGGTAGGACTTTAGCAGACACTTGGGACACAGGGCTCCAACTCCTAGTATAGGCCTGAACCACAGAAGTATGTTGCTAGCAATGGCTGAGCAGTCAGGCTAGTCTTGGAACAGAGCTGTAGGTGGTACAAAGAACTTGAGAGTATATAGGCCAAGGAAACACTGACCCACTTAAGGCTAAATAATGGTTTATTTTCACCAATGCATTATTCACAGTAAGTAAACCACGGTCATACTTTTTATAATGGAAGTATGAAATTCAAATGTTAAGTAAAATACTTTTGTAATGACCGTTTCAGGTATGATCAATGAAACAAAACCAACACAAGGTAAGTAAATACTTGGCAATAATTTCACAGAGGCTTAACACTTTAGCAGTCCACCCCTAACTAGTTATGAGTGTCTCAGAGTCAGTTTGGAGGGCAACACATGCAAGGCACAGCTGTAGAAAATTCAAAAGTTCCACAGGAACAGGAAGTCTTCAAGCAAGTAACAATCTTGGTTGGCAAAAGGGTCAGGGACTTCGGAGAAGCCTCCCTGTAGGCTCGCAGGCATCAGACCTGGGCAAACTCCCAAACACATGAATCAGTGCTCCAACAACACAAGAGAAGCAGAGCAGCAATTCAGTTCTAGGTAAGTTCAACCAAGAGTCTCAGTACCTTAGGAGTGAAGGAGTTGCAGCATGATGCAGCAGCAGCAGACCCTGTTTCTTGGCCAGGCAGACAAAAGAAGGGGCCCTCAGTAGTAGTCGAGTGAAGTGGCTTCCAGCAAAGGAGGATTCTTGTTTCTGTGATTTTGGCACCTTTTGGGAAGCACCAGTGAAGACAATTACCGCCTGGTCGACTTGTTTCACTATATCAGTCCAGCACTCTGCTGCGGGGACTTAAAGGAGTGGAATCTTGCCGCTGGAAGTAGTCCAAAGTTTCTGAAAGATTAGTTCTTTAGAAGAATATGCACAGCACAGTGGCCACAAGTCCCGGAGTATTGGCGGCTTGCAGCCTGTGAAGGTCGCAGCTCGTGAAGGATGGCTCAAAATGCAGGGCCTCTGACGGCCGATTGGTCCCACCTGTCTAAAGGGGAAAGACAGCCTCTTCAGAGTCCTCCTGATAAGAAGGGTTCGGACAGCAGCAATTACACAGAAGGCATCTCCGGTCGTCTGGAAGTGGTTGCAAACATGGTCTCCTCTCCTTCCTCCGATTCTTCTGTTCCAGGGGTCAGCTTGTCTTCAGCCTCCGGATCCATGTGTTTTATTCAGGAACCCAGCCAATCAGCATCCATACACCATTCAAGCTCTGGGTGGTGGCCAGCTTTTCAGGACAGCCAGCACCTCCCCACTCCCCCAGTTGGAACTGGTTCAAGGCAGGCACACCAGAAGACCAAGAACAGCTGAGTTGGAGTCGTCCCCCCATTTCCTTTCCTCACAGACACACTGGAGCCTTGGCGGGCTTCACAAAGGTTTCCAAGAAAACCCCCACCTAGCACGGCAGGAGCACCAAGAAGGGACAAGCAAAAGAGAAATGGTAAGAAAACAAATGCAGCCATCATTTTGGGTCAATGGGGACCCTTCTGTGCATTACAGCAGCTTGTGCACAGCTAGGTAGTAAACATTGACAAACGTAGTTAAGGCTAAAACCACTGCCAGCAGCCATTCAGGTTAGCCTGCCACTGTAACCAGAATGCTACAGGAGCAGTGAGAAAGGGGATACAGTGTAATACCTCAGCATTCCACATAAGGTGGGGTGTGCTGATCTCACAAAATAAAAAGTTAGGAAGGAAACTAACCATCTCCCTGCCCTTGGGGACACGAGTGATCACAAGCAAAATAACAGCAAATGAAAAGGGAAGCCCAAGGGGCTCCCAACCAAACTGCACAGAGTGCTGTGTGCAGCAGAATTCAATCACAGATGCCATAGAGCATGGAGGAAAGCATTTCTCCAAGAGAGTTACAACAAGAAATACAAATTATTCCAAAAGATAGGGTAAAAGAATGAAGGAGTGTGGAAAAAGGCTCACACTCACCTAGAACAGACCAAAAATCCATATGTCCAGAAAAAAGTGCTTCGGGGGGCGGGGGTGGGGACACTTGCATGTGGAGGAGATTATGCATAAAAATGAAAATCTACCCTAACAAAGACCTTCCAGAGCACAATCCCTTGCAGTTTGGAGGCTGACATTCAGCAGGAAGGTTGCTTACACCATAAACAGACAACCACTGAAGGTCTGGCTGAAAACACTGAACAGCGACAGTTCTAGCAAGGTATCCTACTGGAGCGCTGATCAGTCCACTGGGTGGTCCAGGGACACTTCTGACGGCTTGAGACTAGTGGGTCCCACCAGTCCAGGGGTTGAAGACCCACACTGGGCCTTCACAAATCTGTTAGTCCTACAGGGCTTCCCCGGGCCAGGCGCAGAGGCGGTTTTACCAAGTTACAAAGGAGTCTGGGAGCCCCTCTACTGTGAACAAACATAGGTCAAATACCCTGTTCTGTGGAATGCTTCGATCCAGGAGGGTCTACAACCACGTTTTAGCTCACTGCACCCTTCACAGAGGAGAAATATCCATTTGCATACAAGTATTTGCTGTTGGTTTTCTTGTTCAAGGGAGAATTGCCTAGCATTTCGGTGCTGGACTGCCCTTGTGGGTGGGACAAAGACTGATATGCAAATGGACCCTTCTCTGTGAATGGTCCAGTGAGTTAAAACATGGTTGTAGATCCTCCTGAGTGGTGGAAATTCCATAGAACAGGGTATTTGACACGTTTGTTCTCAGTACAGGGGCTACCACACTCCCTTGTACTTTCCCCAAATGACTTGGCAGGTCGAATGGGGGAAGTGGGGTGGGTGGGCAATATGTCTCTGGAAGTAGGTTTTCCCACCGTTGGATCCAGTAGAAGATGCCCAGAAGCGTCACGTGCAAGGAAGTTTCTGGTCATGTCTCGGAGCAAAGTGCAACCCCTTTCCAGCAAAGAAATGCAGCAGGCACTGATGCAGGAATCTTCAGGACACTATCAGACAGGGGAAGACCTGTTCCAGCGACAGTCACCACACACTGGCGACAGCAGGCATCTCATCAGTCGCAAACAAAAGAAGCCTTCCAGAACAGGACTAGTCGATGCTGGGACGCTGAAACTTAGCACAAAGTCGACCGGTAGGACTAGCTGGAGACCCCTGAAGTACCGGGTAAAAACCACATAGCATGGTAGTCCAAATAGGAGCTGGTCAGTCCACCATATGGTCCAGGGACACAGCAGGAACATGAGATGATGTTGAGACTGGTTGGTCCCACCAGTATTAAGAGTTGAAGCACCAGCAGGGGGTCTTCCGATATCAGTTAGTCCAGCAGGGCACCACTGGGACAGCAGCAAGGATACTTGGCTCCTCTTCTGACCTGCTGGAATTAATGCACGATGACTCTCATCCTAAATTCAGGTGCGTGATCAGACTCGGCCCTCCAATAGAAAGGATCTGCACCACTCATGCACACCAGCAGTGGTTTAATCAGGGACCAGTGTGGAGCTGACCCATGCATGTACACTAGACTCACTGGCACCAGTTTGTGGATTGGGACAAGACAGTTCCAGCCCACTTCCTGGGCCCAACACGTGGCATGAACTGGCCCACGATAACTGCAGCTTTCCTGGGCAAATGCATGACCATAAAATGGAATTCTTGATCTCAGAAGTAAGGAAGGCCATACAACAAGCAAAAAAAAAACCTTGTAGCGCGGCCATCTTAGGACACTAGTCACCGTTAGTAGCCAAACTCACTAAACAAGAACATGCCAACTAAAAACATAGCAAAAATGGAAAAATGAACTGCTGCCAACCAAAAATCCCTTTAGTGTAAGTCTAGGGCGATACAAAAGTATCCCCCTTGCACTGCATTGGAAGATGCTGTGTGCAAAATGAGTCACCTAAACTGATAACGGGTCAAAAGACAAGAGAGAAACATCCCAGTACTGACCGTCTGAAAGACCAGTGTTTCCCCCACAACAAATGAGCAAAAAGGCCAGTGAAGTGAAGCTGGGCTGAAGGGCAAGGAAAACAACTTATGTGCTCCTGAATAAGGTGCCAAATCCACAGACGCATCAAGGGCAAGGAAAACATTGCCTAGAGGCTTCCTGTGATCCTTTCTGCAAAAGTCCTTCCATTGTCCCGACTTCTGTCTTCTTGATGAAGGAATTCAACAACCAGGTTTTTGGCTGCAGATCCTGAAGCCGCCCTCCTGCAAAATCTGTGCTGTGGTACTGTGCTGCCATGGATATTTACTTGCCTTAGTCTCTTGTGATTACTGTGAAGTTTTGGGGTGTTTTCTGCAATTGGGAGTCCTCTTGTCCAGTGCACCCAGGCCCCTGCTGGAATCCTCTGAAGCCCCTGGATGCTCAATTAACTCTAAAGTAAAGTACTTCCTTGTTCTAACAGTCTTCCTTAGGAACTCTGACTTTTGCTACTTAAGTACCTATCCTGTCCTGCCTGTTGGACACTAGACCCTAATGACCCCCCTTCTGCCACTGAGAACATTCATGCTCCAAGAATACGAGAAAGACTTCCAAGGATTGGCCTTTTGCCTAGAAAAGTGAATAAGTGTTTAAAAGTTACTTGGAAAAGAAATTGGTTGGTAACTTACTCCGACAGTGAACAGTTTACCTTAGAAATGGTTTGCCATTCTGAAAAGATATATGTAACATCTTTCTTTCCTCGAAACTGTTTGGCCATTCTAACAGAAAGTAGATGCAAGGTTATATTACTCACCTGTGATTTGGTTGTGCCTCTTCCCAAAAGTAATGCTGTTGGTTTCACTTGACTATTCCTGTTAGGATAAATGTATAAGTGTCTCCAACTGGGTCTTGCTTCCCCCAACGTGCTGTTAACCTGTCCAGAATAAGTTTGCATTAGGTTTATCCTACCTAGAATAACTGTCATTCATAAAGTGTAACACTGGGTTTTGCTTTCCCTGGTCTGTTGTAGACGGACACTAAAACAGTCTCAGGTTTATACCCGCCTTTAAGTTGCTGATGGCTTCTGTAAAAAAAAAGTATGGGTTTTAGTTACCTTGAGCATAACTGTTATCCTAACATAAGTTAGTTATTGCTTCCCTTAGTCTGAACTGAAAAGCAACCGTAATTGAATATTACACGCCAAGGTCCAACTCCCCTGGAATAACTTATCCTGAATCAGAGTTATATGTTTTTATTGTACCTAGAATAAGTGTTCCAATAGTCACAAAAAGTATATTGCCCAGTTTTACTAAGGGATTTCTGGCTGAGCGTCATGGTATAACTGCTAGGGTCTACTACCCTTATATTACTGGAAGTAATCTAAAAAGTAACTATTGGTTGGACTTCCCTAGAACTCCTCTTAGGCGTTCCAAATTAGGTTTTATGCTTTGGTCTGTGTACCTTCAAGCATAGTGTTGTGTTTTTCTATAATGTGTTTATATGATCTGTGATCAGAACATTTCCCCCAATATTTATCTGGGCCTACTTGTATTTAAATAAACCACGTTATTTTTACAATACATAGTGTTGCAGTGTTTCTTTTGACAATTTGTATTACAATTTCTTTGTACCGATTCCACATACCTCTCTCCCTCCTAAGATAAGCCTGGCTGTTCTGTCTATGCTACCTTGAACTTAGGTGGTACAGCCTTAAAAACGTGGAGTCTTGTACTGCCTCAGTTGAATGTTTTACCAAGCCCTTATTTGGACTGCAGAAAAACTGTCCCAACACTTCAAATGGTGCAGAGGTGGGTAAAAGACCGTCGGGTCTATGGCTTGTGAAAGGTGAAACTCCGATATCCCCTTTGGAAGGAACCCCTGGCCTAATATGTATCAAGATCTTCTCACAAATACCCCCCCCCCCCCTCTCCCAAAATGGGCCTTTACAATAAAGAGCCTGCAATTCGATGACCCTCAACTAAGAAGACAAAGTCAAGATTTAAGTCCCAATCTGGGACAACAAAGGGAGTTGGCGGAAACTGCTTCACAAGACCTTTTAGGAATTTGGCCACAACCAGCCTTGTAAAAAAGGAACCTTGATCCGGGGACCTCTTGGAACACAGAGAAGGCCATCAAATATCCTTTGACTGTGGTAACCAGGAACTCCATCACTGTAGTGGTTGGGCAAGACATAGGGTCAACCTTGTGTTCCCTGCACCACTCCTCAAATCTCCACCTGACGCATACAGGGATCTTTTAGCCGGTGTGCAGTCAGCAACACCTCGAGTACCTCCCCAGAGGTCCCAGTCATACCTCATCCTCAAGAGCCATGCATGTAGGTTCAGGGATTCTGGGTTCGGGTGAAGCACCCGACCTTCAAACTGAGTCAGATCATCTGGGCAACGAGGCAACCAGAGAGGTGGGCAGATGGTCAGATCCAGACAATCTGAGTATCATGCACTCACCCAGTCTGGGCGATCAAGATCATGGCTGCTCAAAACCTCTTCAACCGTTCGCTGGGAATTCCCTCGAGCAAAACTGTCTGCACTTCTGGTTGGAGTTCGTGGCAAATCGGTCTACTGCAGGGGTACCCCAGAGAGACAACCTCTAGGACTTCCTGGCACACTTTGCACTCATGGGACACCGTGCTTTGCCTGTTCAGAGCATCTGCCAAACTGTTCTGTCCCACCAGATGAACTGCTGAGACTGAGATCAGGTTCTCCAGTAACCATAAACACAGCTGCATTGCCACCTCTCTGCAGAGGGGGAGGGAAGAGCATGCCACCTTGCTTGTTCAGGTAGTGCATGGCCACTATTTTTCGTCAGAATCAGGACATGCTTCCCCTTCAGAGACGGGGCAAAAATCCTCAGGGCCAACCTGAAGTCTTGCAACTCCAATCTGCTGATGTGCCACCTGGCTTCTATTGCTGACCAAAGGTTGTTCTCCTGCAAGTCCTCGCAGTGAGCGCCCCAACCCTTCAGAGATTAATTTGTGACCACTCGGGCCTGCGGCCACAGATGCCAGAAGGGTTCCCCCACCATGCGATTGCTGCTGTCGGCCCACCAACCGAGGTAATTAACCTCAGGCCTGGACTCCATGAGGCTTCCAAGGTACTGGGACTACTGTCCCTGTTGGAGCCATTGTATAGATCTAATTTGCAGCCTGGCCGCTGGCACTAGAAAAACACACGATGCCATGAGGCCTAAGAGGCGGAGGAAGGAAGCTGCTGGTAAGGCAGCGTGGTTCCGGACCAGATTCACCATCTGTGCAATGCTGTTGATCTCTCCTGGGTAGGGAAAGCATTCCCTACCCGGGTGCCTAGGACTGCCCCGATGAAATGGAGCCTATGGACTTTGCCGTCACATGGGACTTTACATTCAGACAAAAACCCAGCTTGTGGAGTAGAGAAGCAGGTGCCCTCCAGGTGGGACAAAAACCGCTCTGCAGACTTTCCTCTGAGCATCCAGTCGTCCCAGGTCCGGGAATACGTGGACTCCGGATCTCCTGAGGCGAGCCTCGACTACTGCCATGAGCTTGGTGAAGGCCCTTGGAGCAGAGGTCAACTTAAAGGGAAGCACTTTGAACTGATAGTGCATGTCCCCTATGAGGAACCTCAGGAACTTCCTGTGCTTGTGATGTATCGGCACATGGAAATAAGCGTCCTGCAGATCAATTGACACCAGTCAGTCCTGCAATTTGAGAGCGTGGAGAATTTCTCAACGTCACCATCTTCAACTTTTCTTTCCTCAAGAACTTTTTCAAGGCCCTGAGGTCCAACATGGGACAGAGACCTCCTCCCTTCCTGGGTACCAGGCAATATCAGGAATACCAGCCTGATCCCCTTCCATGGCACCCTTCAACAGGGCTTGCAGTTCTTCCTGGAGCTCATGTCCCGGTTGGCTTGAAGGTGGTGTGGGTCTGTCCATAGCTTTCCTTAGGAAGGGCAGACAATAACCCCACCGCACGAGCTCCAGGACCCGGGCGTCAGAGGTAATCTCCCACCATCGGGGCCAATGCTCAGTCAGCCGTCCACCAACCAGTAAGTTGTGGGAGGGGAAAATCAAAGGGCCTCTGGAAGACCCCCCCCTGCCCCTTCCGGAGTGCAAGCAACGCTTCTGCCCCTGCATGGCATGTGGGAGCAGCACCTTGTTGCTGTAAAGCACAACGCCTGTAGCCCCTGCCTCTAGAGGCGAAGCTGAAGGCAGGCTTGGCTGACAGCACAGTTAGGCTCTGTGATTTTGCAGTGATCTTGGACTCCTTCCATTCTCCTAGGAGGAGTCTGCCTTTTGACTGAAAAGAAATGCACCCTCAAAGGGCACGTCAAATAACTTAATCTGGACATTTTGCGAAAAACCTGAACATAGATAGGCCCGTCGCCTCAAGGCCACAGCCAATCGTATTGAATGGCCCAATCAGTCGGCCACGTCCAGGCCAGTTTGCACCGACTGCCTGGCCACCTCCTTCCCATTTTCCACCAGCTGTAGAAAACCTCACAGCTCCCCTTCAGAGATATATTAGGTTTTGAAGTCTGCTTTTGGAAGTCTATTACCGCTGAGACAGCCTCGTGTTGCTTGTGCTAAACTTTGCTGCTATTGTTGCTACAGGCGTGAACTCTGCCACAACAGTGGCTGCTGCATGTACATAATCCCACCCACTTTTACCGAGCAAACCATATGAACAAGAAGCACGTGCTTTTGTGCATGCCCTTTTGAAGTCTGCTGTTACCGCTGTTAGAGCGGTTACAGCGTTGCGGCAAACTGGTTTTTGATTTAAGAGTTGCGGGTGCTGCTGCCATACGATCTCATTACACTGACTGTTTAGTAAGTGTATTCGTTGAGGATAAACTCCATATTTAGACCAGATTATTTTGCCTGTAAGCACACACGGAGTAGAGCACACACCTCTGTTATAGGCTGCAACTTTGTGCTTGGAACTGATTTTGTAATTGGTCTGTAAGCACACACGAGTAGCAGGAACTGAGGCAGGTTGTTGAGAGCGAATGAGAGAAATCGCTTACACCTTCAAGTCGGGAATTCCGGCGAACATAGTAGTGACCCGTACCTCGGTTCTTTTAAAAGCAGTCGCGCAGAAGGCTTTCCCTACTATTGTTTTGAAAAAAAAAGCTAAGCGGACAGCCGTTGTATATGCCTGATAGGAAGAATTTAGCAGGTGACATCCAAGATTTCTGTTTACCTAGATGGGAATCAGAGATTTTATTGCCAGCAGACATTGAAACAACTATTGGAAGCAATGTTTCCTTGTCTGCTAATAACTAAATTGTTAACAACCAAGATACACAGAGGGCTGATAGTAACAAGTCAATTTCAGACAATATTACGAGATGAAGTATGCCCATCACAAAAAGGCGAAAACAAATATGCTTATTGATCTTACTTCCAGGGAAGTGAATACCCCACCATTATGCATAACACCGACTCATTACATGTAGTGGAGGGAGACAATCAAATCCTCTAATATCGTGGCGTTGGTTACTTCAATGCAGGAGGACACGTGTATTTGTAGCTGGTGATAGTCCTGAAGCCTGCCCATCTCTGCTACCAAAGGACAGGACTTAACATCATGATGGTACTTTGTATTGTTCTCTGAGCCTGTTAGATCACCACACACAGCCGTCTCAAGGGCTATCATTTGTGCATCCAACACTGCTCAAAATTTCCAAAACCCTACCGTTAACCAGTGCTTCGGAGAACTCTACTGCTTGTAACACGTATGCCTCCTTGCTGGAAATCACTCTCAATGCCATAAATACTTCAATTATGTCTTTATTTAAATTGTTTGAATCGTTCAACACCAAAATTATGCAGCAAACTATCTAATTAGATCAGGTAGTGCGTACCTTGAAAGATCTTAGCATTGCTGTAAATGCAAAAATGCCTCTAAACAATGTGCAAGCTACACCTGCCCTGCCTTTAAGCAAATCAGAGACTGTCTCGCAGAATCCCCATGTGCATCCACTTGGAAATAGTAGCCATTATTTGAGGCTATTATCCGCCCAGTGTTGACTGCAATGTAGACCACTTCCACGGTGGTTATTACTCCACCTAACTTGGCTGTTGAGACACCCGATAACTGGAATAAATGCCAACGGCGATGTATAATATATTTGATGCAAACACAGGCATGGGAGATCAGTCAGACTATCCCACTTGGGAAAAAAAGTAAGAATCAGAAAAACACATCACGTGTTGAAATCTGGTACTAAACAATTTGTCAAACATTCAAATGGTACAAAATTCTGGAATCAGAACAAGTGAGACCTTGAGGACTAAATATAATAAACGATTGCAAAGACAACCAGTTTCTAGCATGCTTGTGACTGGTGTTCAACCTACTGACTATCCCCCGTTAACGGAGTTGGTATTGTTAACTGATAGACCTAATAAACGGAGGCAAAGATATCACTTTGCAGTCAGACCATGCACAAGCATTGATCTGTACAAATGTCCCGGGAGGTGACACAGTAAGGGTTAAAACTGGTAACATCAGTGAATTACCGATAACAATATCAGATTCCATAAACAAAGCTATCTCGCAGGCAAACTTACAAAAAAACCCAATCCCCGTCGACCAACCACAAGACATTCCGACATCAGGTCGGACATACAAAAATCAATTGAGGACTATCTGAAGTTCAAACAAATGGGTTTGGGTTTGTCACAAACATCTTCCAACATGAGGCTGAACGTTGACAATGGGATAGCACCAAGTTTGCCACCACTAATAAGAACATATCTGACAAAATAAGATGGGAGGCTAATAGGGTATCAAAGTACAACACCCCAAAAATCAAAACATACTTTGTCCAAAATGATTACCATTGGTTTATACTGAAGTATCGTCAGTCCCCTCATCCTACGTATGATCTTAACAGGGTGTGTGTGATGGCGATATTTGATGAATTAGAAAGCCTTAGGGATATTATATCTGCAGATATTAACCAGGTGGAATTTCTAAATGAGGAGAATCTGGGGGTTGTTAGACTTTGGATAGCATCTAACTTAGTCAGAAACACCATATGGCAGGCCAGAATGGAGCTATTCTTCATGGGTTTTCTTCTAGCCGTTGATCTAACGATACTTACCACCGGCAGAGGAAGTGAGCATGACAACCATAGAAGTCACCTTTCTGTAATAAGACCAATGAAAATATACCAATCACAGAATTTAGCTCTGCTACAAACAAGCACTACTGGCACATATATGGAAGGACATGGTGCATTTAATCAAAGATCATAACAATGCAAGTCCAATCAAGGGACAGCAACACTGGCCAGTTGGAATACTTGCGGACATGCACATTTAACTGGACCAAGTGCTTTGACTTGGGAAGAATTTCACATTGTCACCCTCTAGGAAATGTGGGTGGTTTAACACCCTGTTTGGAATGGTCAGGAAATTATTCTACAACCAGCCAAAGTTAACCCTAGGGGACGCCCATCATCTGGGTTGTTAATTGCGATAAAAACAGGTCAGGGATTCATGATCTATCCCTGGGCTGCACCAAAAATATTTCTTCAAATGGTCAAAATCGCATATGCAGCTGGCACTATAGCCATTAAAATGTATTGCAATCCACTGTCTGTAACTGATCATATGTTCTTTCATGAGCTGTAAATATTGTTTAATGTTATATCCCAAACCCCGGAAATAACTAGTACCATTCTGGTGGGAGATTTGAACTTGCAATGTTCAAATTCCTCAAAAGCATCTATGAACGCAACTTGTGCCCGATGGTTCATGTTTATGGCCCACCGCAACATGATCCTGCTTAATGGATCAATTCCGGGTGATGTACCACCCCAACACACGTGGCGCAGAGGTCATTGATTATTTCTATACGGATGGGCGCATGTTTCAGTGTGTCACTTCGAAATTGTATCTCAACCTTTCAGTGACCATAAACTGCTGACTTAAATGGAACCATAATCATGTAGCTGATGTTTCTAGTCAGAATAGATATACAGCCCATCTTACTGAATATAACTTGAGAATCTGATTTCGGTGGTCTGAGACATTGCTACTTCACCTTAATGATAAAATATTAAAAATTCAGGATATGCCAGACTGGATAGAAGAGCCTTACAATGCTTCATTACAGACCTTCAAGGTGCACTCTAGCTCAAGAACTCACGTATACTTTACACCTAAACACAACTTTAATGCCAACATCCAAAAATCGCAAAACTTTGATGCGACGCCAAAAGAAATCAGCCTTATTGTTACCATTAGAACACAAACTACTGTCGACTGGACCCAGCGGGCGTTGAGGAACTCTTGTAAAGGGCGCATCCGAAGCCTGCAAAGGCGCACCAGATAAATGCAGGAGGACATCATCCCGAGGAGGGACTTGATAGATCTTACCCTGGCCATGTCTGTGGCCAGCAGATGCTGCACCTTGCCCTGAATGGTCCTGGTCCTTTCCTCCGACGGCGAGGCCAGCCGCGCCACTGTGTCGAGCTTGGCTCCCAGAAACAGGGCGACTTGCGACGGAACCAGGTGGGATTTTGGAAAGTTGGAGAATCCCAGGTCCGTGAGCAGCTGGACGGTCTTTGCAGTGTGCTCCACTGCGAGCTCCCTTGTCCTTGCCCGGATGAGCCAGTCGTTCAGGTAGGGGTAGACATGGATCCCCTGTAGGCGCAGCCGCGCCGCCACTGGTGCAAGGCACTTCGTAAACACCCTGGGTGCCCGCTTCAATCCGAACGGGAGGGCCTTGAACTGGTAGTGCCGCCCTTGGACCACAAACCTGAGGAACTTTCGGTGTCTTCTTAGAATGGGGATGTGGAAGTACGCATCCTCCAAGTCCAACGACGACAGGAAATCGCCCTCCTCCAGCTGTCCCAGCACGTGCTGGAGGGTGACCATCCGGAACTTCTGTGCCTTGATGTACTTGTTCAGTCGTCGCAGGTCCAGGATGGGGCGCGCCATCGTCTTCTTTTTTACGAGGAAGTACCTTGAGTAAACTCCGGAGCCCCAAAGCCTCTTTGGGACGAGCTCGATGGCACCCTTCTTGAGCATCGCCCTTACTTCCAACAGTAGTTGAGGGACGTGTTTTCCTTCCTGGCCATGGATGGAACGCGAGGGCACTTCTTCTGAAACTCGAGGGCGTGCCCTTGGGCCAGGGCATCCAGCACCCAACGGTCGGTGGAGATGGACCCCCACACGCTGACGAACTTCGCCAGCCGGCCTCCCACCGAGGTGCTTCGGCAGGGGCCCGACCCCACGGTCCGTTCAATCTTGTTTGGAGGCCACCTTGCCTCCTTGACCTCCCTGTCGACAGGCACCACCTGACTTGCCGCGTCCCCTGTAGGCTTCCTGGGACGAAGATCTTGCCGCTTGGCGGTACGTGGAGGAGCTACTGCCGGATCCCTTGGAGGCACCTTGTCTGCCTCCGGAGCTCCGAAAGGACGGCCGTCGTCGTTGGAGCACTCCCAGTGCCCGGGCAGTCTCCGTGTCGGTCTTGATGGCTTGAAGGGACTCATCAACTGCCTTCCCAAACAGGTTGTTCCCATCGAAGGGCATGTCCAAAACCTTGGTTTGTACGTCCTGGCGGAAATCCGTCACCTTGAGCCATCCTTGTCGTCTCAGGCAAATGCCGTTGCCCAACTGAAGGAAACCGGTGTCGGCGATGTCCGTTGCAACCGTGATGGCGTGGTCCGAAGCAATCTCACCTTCCTGTAGGATTTCAAGGGCCTCAGCCCTTTTGGCGTCCGGAAGGAAGTCCAACAGAGGGCCGATTTTGAACCACAACTCCCTGTCGTAGCGGGCTTCAATAACCAGGGCGTTGGCCGCCTTGATAGTCGTCGCTGCGGATGCGATGACCCGTCGTCCCATCGTGTCCAGCTTCCTGCCCTCGCTGTCTGGCGGGGAAGTTGATGTCGAGGCCCCCCCAGCTTTCTTCTTTGCCGCCGCCGAGACGACCGAATCCGGGGTAGGTTGCGCCCGAAGGCACAAGTGGGCAGCGTCGGGGACCCGGTACTTCTTCTCGTACCGGTCCCTCTTTGCTGGCGCCGTGGCAGGGTTCTTGAGGAGGGCGAGCCCCTCATCCCAGATTTCATCAAGAAGTGGTACGGCGAGGACCGTCTTCCGTTTAGCTTCGCGCCGTTGGTAAAGGAACCCTTCCTTCTTCTCTTCTGGGCAGAGCTGGAAGAGCTCGGATGCCCTGGAAATCATGGCATGAAAGGATCCAATATCGTCGGGCGGGGACGCCCGGGCAAGGGGCGACGGATGACACGTCCTGTCGTCGCCTCCTCCATCGTCATCTGTACTTTTCGTAGCCGTGTCTGTGCCTGTATCATCCCCGTGGGTAGTAGACCGGGGAGAAGGCAGAGCAGGCCGCAGAGGTGGGAGAGGTGGCATAGGATGCGTCGTCCTCACCTTATGCGGTGGACTTTCTGAAGGTTCCGGCTCCGGTTCCCCCGTCGGGTCTGGCTCAGGTACCTTCGTCGGGGGGAGGGGCAACCTTGTCCTTATCTCCGAGCATAAGGACTGAATCGCTGACAAAATGGCCGCCGAAGTGTCCTGCGGCGGCGGATACGACGGGCGCGAGGGCTCTTGAGGAACCTCGTCAGCGCCACTGTCGCTCTCGTCGCCCTTGTCGGGATCCCTCCCGATGGGCTGGGCATATTCCACGACTTCGATGAGCTCTTCAGAGGTCGTGTCCGTGTCCACGATGGCCACCTGCCCCTCCCCCACCTTTTCCAACGAGGACTTCGTGGGGGTCTTCTCAATGGGCCTGAAAGACTCCCCCCTCCGCGGTGGCAGGGAGATTCTGGGTCCTGAGGTCGCCTCCACTGGCATAGCCTCCACAGGCTGAGCCAGGGCAGCTGCAACATCCTCAATCGAGGTCTTAGCAGGGTGAATTAAGGCCATCGTCACCTTCTGTACGCCTGGGGCCTTCACCTTTGGGGGAGGATCCGAGCCTCGCTCCCCCTCTGCTGGAATCTTTGAGATTGACCGGGGCCTCTCCAGAAGCTTCGCAGAGTTCTCGGACTTCCTCTTACCCGAGCCAGAGCATTGGCTCGTGGTTGATGGCGCCGGGGAGGATGCGCCCTGCCTGGCAGCCAAGGAGCCCGACCGTTCGGCGCTCCCGGTGCCCGCGGACTCGCAGTGCTTGGCTTTTTGTTGGGCCCCCGTCACCGGGGCGCCCTCACAGGATTTAGAAGACCGCTCGGACTTCTTTTTCTTCTTCTCGCCTGACGGGCTCTTCCCTTCCAGCCAGCTGGCGAGACGGAGGTGGCGATCCTTCATGGTCCGCTCCAACATATTCCTACAAAACGCACAGTCCTTCGCCGTGTGAGTCTTGCCCTCATGAGGCAGTAGAGGCATAACGAATGCTCATCTTCCTTGAAAACATTCTGAAGCTGGCATCCAGGGCAGGTCCTGAACAGCTTCCCGGGCGTCGAGCTTCCTTTCTCCTAGGCCATGTCCGGGGTAGGCCTCGGAACTTCTGGAATCCTCCAAAAGCGTAACTCAACAAAATGTTCACCCTTGAGGGGCGTAGAAAACTCCGAAAGGATCCCCATTGATCGGATGTAGAAACGGTGGAGCTTGAGGCTCTATTTAACCGTAAAATGAGAAAAATCTCCTGAAAAAGCGTGAAAACACAGCAAAAGCTCGAGAGCTACAGAACGAGGACTCCCAACATTTGAACGTGCGGTAAAAATCTGAGGATGGCTGCCAGAGAAGGGGCTTAGGGGGAGGGCAGTCATTGGCTGGGGGCAGTATGACCCAGAGACTAGTGATTGGTTACTACTAAGAAAGACAGATCAGAAACGAAACGGATACTGATTTTTTTCTATACCGAGGATTCCCGGCCTGACGACGGGGAATATTCATGAGCATGTGAATCCATTCCAGACCCCATGCTGGAGAAATGTGTTGGCGGTGTAACCTTGAACGATCTTCTCACAAACCCGACTAGGGCCAAAACCAAATTATTTCAATATGACTGGAGGATCACAAGAGAAAAACGTTTGTTACATTGAGACTTCCCAAAGAATCAGTTTTGGCTCAAAAAGAGTAGCCACACTGAGCCATATCTCTGCCAATCTCCATCTCCCACACACAGGGATCAATTTCTACGTTTGTGGCTCAGTTTATGGATGACTAAAGATCTACAGGCAAGATGTAGAATTATATCATGACAAGAGAATGTTTGTCGGTTTTGTGAGAATATCGATCAGCCAGAAACAACCCGTCAGAATGCAAGATGCTTAGAGGTAAGCATGAACTACACTTGAAACGTGTACTGCAAGAGTTTAAAAGTCTTAACCCAGATACACTGTGGTGGATGATCTATTGTGGGCTAGCAACAACCATAAGAATTGGAGCAATTTCCTTTTTGAATGATCTAAAATTGTCTGATGAGCAAGCATAATTATGAATTTTTTTCAAGGTGGTACCTTAACTGTGCTGAAACTTTTTGCAGTGACGCGTTAGTAATAATCCGCTTTTCTTCCTTTTATTGTGATTTTATTCCTTGAAATGGTACATTTTTAGGTTGATTTTCTTGTTTCTTTTTCTGATTTTTACTTGGCCTTTTGTTTTTATACATGTACCAATGGAGGAAATTGGATTTTAAGATTTAATCAAAATGTTAACTGTTATGTTTTGTATGTTATGAGCTGTGTTTAGAAGTTTTACGATGTGTTTAGAAGTTGTATTATGAGTTTTTTCTCTTAAATACTGTAAAACTGATTAAGTTCAGTTATATCAATTAAAAAAAGATTACGTTGCCTGCTCTACTGCCTTCAGAGGTCAAAGAAATACTTGGCAGACCCACAGGCTACGTTGGATGCTTTCAAGGCCGTGCTGCCAGATGTGAAGACTTTTTTCACCATCGCATCCAGTCTCTTGACCTCCCTTTCAGGGGGCAGGTTCGAGGTGGAGGAAGCTGCTATGGTGGAAACCGAGGCTGCCTGCATGTCAAAACCTTCCGGGTATGGGTGAGAGGACAAAAAGGACGGGTCACCTCTTGCCTGCCTGTATTTACTGGTCACAGTCGAGCGACCAGAGGGATGGAGCAGGGATGTCGCCACAAGGAGACTACTGTATCAGCGATAGTCTGGTTCAGTGGCATGTCTTTTAGTAAAAGGAACCTCGTCCAAGAGGTCAGTCAATTCAACTCCTGGACCAGGACTGTTGCAGCATTCAGCACCACTGTCGACCACCCTGTCCACTAGCGATCTAAATTAGGCATGGGTGTATGGGTGAGCCTGTTGTAATTCTACGAGGGGATGTATCCAGCCCGCCAGCATCATACAGCTCTTGTGCCAAAGCCAGGAGGTCTGCCTGGTTGTCGAAATAGTCAACGCCACCAGCCCCTGCATACATTTGGTGGACATCTGCTTGATCGTCCCCACTGTTGCTCTGAAGATAGACGCCTTGGAGCCGAAAACAAATGTCAAGGAGAGTGGAACCAAGGAACGATCGCTGATGGTCGGCGTCAAGGGCTTATCCTTAGAGAGTCTGTTGGCGGCGAGTGAGGCCTGGGCCCCCAAAGGGGCGTCGGGAGCACCCAAACCATGAGGCTCACAGGAAGGTCCCGGCTTTGAGAGTTTTGGTGCCTTTTTCAGCACAGAGCCCAAATGCTCACCTGACCTGATGGCGTAGGTAAAGGGGTTTGCATGGGGTTGGGAGCACAGAGCGCAGCTGCAGCCACCGGGGCTCGCTGCTTGGGGAGGGGCGCACCTGCACCTACAGCTGTCTGTTTTTCAAACATGATAAGCATCTGTGATTTAAACTCTTCTCACTCCTGTCAAGTGGTCGGCCCGGCCAATGACTTGCCTTTCAGACAAAGTTGGTGCTGCCTTTTCTTCTTACGAGATGATGACAAAGAAGAGTGCTTTGTGAGTGGGACCACTTCTACATCTTGCGCCAATGTCTTTTTTGGGGGGTAGGCCCCTCCATCTCAGCCTTAGAGGAGCAAACGGTCAAACACGGAAGTGATTGACAGCGGTCGGCTCATCGCCAGCTTGGCTGCCCACTCATGCACAGACTTAGGATTCATCTTACCACACAACGTGCACCACACTGTTTCGTGACACAGATGTCGTGTGGGTCGGTCACCGACATCTTAAGAGTCGCAGCCAGTGCAGCGTTTCAAACCTGAAATCTGAGGCGTGGACATGGCGTCGAGATAAAGTACATAATCGGACCAAATTTACGTTGAAGTGTCGAGTACACGATTACCAACACTAGGTTCCTCAAGAGCAGCATGTGGAATGTGCAGAAAAAAGGAACCGAGGTATAGCGCCATGCACCTAGTAAGACGGGTTGACAATCAAGGCAAGGTTCACTACACCCCCTGACGAATTTCCAAGCTGCAGAGCTGGATGAGGATATCTATCAGATGAGGAATCTGCTGAAGAAAGGCAATCCATTGAATCACCATTTCTGCACTTAACTTTGATTCTTTATCCATTTTTAAAGTCATCAGTTTAATTTCTGCAATAAGGAATGTACTTGAACCACTGTAATTGGTACATGTGTAGATTTTTCTATGAAATGCATCATGAAGGTAATTTACTAACATGTTTGATTATTTGAAGATTTTTGCTAAGGTTCTCTGTGGTTTCATCCACTTTGTGGCTTTAATGTATTCATCTCTGCATACATAATTTGATAAGGCACTAGGCGGTCCAATTTAATGATTAATGCGGCGTTAGGCCGTAGGGACTGCAAGTCTATTTTACCTCAGGATACAATTGCGTTTCCCTTTTCAATCCTATATCATTCCACGTGTCTAGTGCTCACCATGAGGTCTAGGGCCTTTCACATGTACTAGGGTTGAGAAGTGTCTTTAGGACACTGCACGTTTCTGTGCAGACTGTGTACTTACCTGCTTGTTGTGTATCCTGGTTCTCCCCCACCTCCCTGTTATTTTATGTTGGGTACTTGCCCTTAGAAAAGTACCCACATATACACATAGAGGTTGAGTCCTTGTATACTTGGTACCATGTAATACTGTGTTTTATGACTGAAGTGCTTATTTGAACTGATAGTTTTGTGAGTGACGACTTTTTCAGTACAAAAGTGTGGTGTATTGTCAAGAGTTGTGACCAATTAATTATACCTTCGTCAACCTACTATCCCCACCTGAGAACAAAGTCTAGCCACTCTGCATTAGCTACCCACATTTCAGAGGTTTGGCTTCACTTTCTTCCCAGGTGTTTTTGCCTTCCCCCTAGGGTTAGTAGTTATAGCATCCTTGGCGTGTGGCACAAAAATTGCCTTACTATGAATATGCCTAAAATAGGCAACCGAGGTAGATTCCCCTCAGAAGATGTGCACAGAGCACCTCTGGGGTTTATTTTCTCCTTCTAGCACTCACAAATGAAGGAGACTAGCAACGAGCCAGGCTCGTCTTGGATGCTGGTGGATCCGGGTTCAACGCTCTAATGGGGTGGTAGAATGTGAGTGCTCTAGCCACAGCCAGAGTGCAGAGCTCTGTGAAACTCTAAAATGGAGTTCAGAAAGAATACCGGTAATGAAATGTCTTCAAAAAGATAAAAGCTTGACAATGTTGGTTAGGAAAGCAGGGTGGATTCTGAAAACACCACCTCTATATAAGATAAAGCTCTTCTTTACAGAGGGTTTGCAATTCACTATTTTTCCTTGCTGAAGTAAAGGCCACCAAGAAGAGCAACTCCATATATGTCATCTGGTAAAAGGTCTTCTGCATAAGAGTAGAGATAATCACATTCAGATCCAAAGGAGAAAGTGGGCTGCTTGGAGGAAGAGTCTAGAATGTTCATTAAAATGTCTTAATCATGTTGGTTAGGGAAACCACGTGTAATTTTGCAATGAAATAAGTACAGAGTTCTGGCAGGTATGTTCTGCAGAAGTGAAGATAGATCTGCTTCAGTCAAGCCAATTGGATAATGAGAGCACATCACTGGTAGACTTCTGGGGAATTGGTTTCATTATCCAGGTAACTCAGTGCAATCAAAATGAGAAGACAGCCTGCCATTCGCTTCAGCTTGTGAAAACCTTCAAAATTAGGGGAAGGGCAGGAAGGCAGCCAGTCTTCCCATACAAAGGTAATAGGAAGCAATCTCGCAGAGTCCTGACTCTCGCTTTTATGAAGAGAAAAATGTAATTTCTTGTTGAGATTAGTCTCAAACAAGTTTAACAGAGGTGCCCCAAGCTTGCAACATTTGAATTAACACATTTCTATGACTTCACCACTTATGAGGGCCAAAGACTGTAGACTCAATGTGTACACCATGGCATTGTCTCTCCCGCTAGATGGGAGGCAATGGGAATAATGGATTGCTTCAGACACCAGCCCCCGACATCAAACGCCAGAAGGCAAAAGTGATTCTGTTCCACTTTGCTTCTTCAAATAGGACATTGCTGTGGTGTTATCTGGGCAGATCAATCGATGACCCTGTAATGAAGGGATAAATACCTTAATTGCCAAAAAAATGGTTTTCAAATCCAGGTAGTTTATCCGTTATTGGTCAACCCACAAAGGCAATAAAATGCCCAATGGACCATCACCTCTACGAAAAAAAGCCTTTCTTTTTGTTGCTTTCCTCCAATAGACTTCTATGGGACACCCTTCCTGTTTTGAACCCCACCTTGACTTTTTGCAGGCAAGTAAAGCTTTCGGCTTTACTTCCCTTGCCTCATTCTTATGAGGAAACTGATTAGTTCATAAGACTATCAGTACTGAGAGGCTAGGTCCATTTGTGAATTTCTTGTATTGTTACAATTGCACACATCACTTTGCAGTGAAGTGCAGTTAGGATACTGTGTATCCTTATGACTTTCTGTATTGACCATTAGGTTACTTTTACAATGTGCCTAGGATAAGCTGGTGGCAGCAGTTCCTTTTCTACCATAATTTGGTAATTTTACTTGTGCACTTTTGAATTTATCGCAAATGGCTACTAAGTGTTGCTAGCATCCTAAGATGGCCGTGGCCCAGGTTTTTCACTTGGCCTTTGGCCTTCTTCCTGCATTCTCAGGTAGGAAATGTCATATGGAATGCCCTTTAGAAGGGAATGCTGCTGTTGTGTGAGATCGGGAGTGGGGACAGGGATCATCTGGTCCCAGTACACAGTTGTGTGCCTATCTGTTGCTGGGCAGAGGTTGTGGCCAGTGGGGTTATGAAAGATTATTTTTTTTTATTGACTTTCCCTCCATAGTTTTCTATGGAACCCCATTCTTTTTGCTTGGTTTTGAGTCTAACCCGATTGTCAAGTAAAGCCTTCCTTGCCTTTTGTACTCCCAAAGCGTGAGGCAAGGTGTTTTTGGCCCCCTGCATGCCTTACCTGGGTACAATTGTAATTAATTGGGCGCTTCACCCCACACTGCCCGTGTGATTCCCTGTACTTGCCAAGTGTTATTAGTGGAGGTTTCCGCCTCCAGGACCTTCCTCCTGCCCAGAGTGGCTGATTTGTTCCACCTCCAGCGACGCGGGTCTGGGCCTGGCACTCGACACCCATCTCTGCTTTCTTAGCTCCCAAAGCGTGAGGCAAGGTTGTTTTGGTCCCCTGCCCACCATATCTGGGCACAAATGTAATAATTTGTTGGGCGCTTCACCTCGTGCAATTCCCTGTTCCTGCCGAGAATTATTAGTGGAGGTTTGCGCCTCCTGGATGTTCCTCCTTCCCCGATTGGTTATTCCAACTTCTGAAACCCAAGGCCCACGATTGGCTCCTGGGACTTCCTTAAGTAATCACTGTAGGGCAGCCACCTGCCTTTTGCAACCCCTGCAGTTATGGGCCCCAAGGCAAATGGCAGCTCCTGCAGAAGCAGCTCCTAACAGTGTCTGCAGGCAGCAACTAACAGGTTAGACAACAGCCAACACCTTGCACAAGAAAACCTTCCCAACTACAACACTAAACCACTACCTCTTATTCACTTTTATTAACCCCAAACTCCAGGCTTCCCCACTAACCCTTGTGTGGATGCCTCACCACTTTAAGCTAAAGGTGCAGGCGAGTGGTGTTTTGGCACCTTGTGCCCCCTTTTTTTGCTGAGGTGCTCTTAGTTTGATCCCCCTCCAAGCTGCAGACCCATGTACTTCCCCGACTCTCCCTCATTACCAGTCGTAGTGGTTGCCAAGACATAAACCCACCCCCAGCCGTGATTGGCCCAGTGCCCCAACAAGACGCATTGCACTAGGGCAGCCCTCTGCCGTTGTGGCTCCTGCTCCGGAGGATCCGAGGCAGGGGACTCTCCTGTAGAAGAGGCTCCAAATGGTGCCTGCACATGTCAGAAGGGGAAGCAGGTAGCCGTCAACCAGCGGCAACTAACAAGGTAGGCACAATACCAACATCTAAGACATCCTCCATCTCATCTTTTAAAACCACCCACACTTGCAATAACAGCACTAACCTCTCACTGCAAACATGGGAGAAATACCCCTGGAAAGCAAATCTAAATCCAATCTCATTTCACAGACTATTGTGAAACCTAGGCCTCTCTCCTACTGTCCAGGAAACTCAAATCTAGGTGTGTTTTCTCCTTAACTGCCATGTTGTGAAGCCGAGGCCTTTTTCCCCTACTAACCAGGAAACTTCCAGTAACCCAGTGAAAGCAATTGACTGATCAACTGCGTAGCTCTTCTGCAACGCTCAGAATCTGACACCACCCCGTTTAGGCCCACCATCCACAGGAAAGAGGAACACCACAACTCACAACTTGGGCAGCCCCCTGATACCACAAGTGAAATATCCACACCCCTACAATCATAAGCCAGGGACCCTCAACGTCCACCAGCCGCCCCGATGCTGCCGCCACCACCACAAACTCATTCCTACTACAGAATACCTTGTCAATCCCACTGGATTATAAACCTGGTGCAAAGTAGCAAGGTCACCAAAAGTACACTGTTACACCTATAATCACATTGGAAGATCAGAATCGCCACAATCTACACCCTGCGAGGTCCTACAGGCTGGCTACTGCCCCTGTGACCCACACTCAAACCTCAAAACCAACTTACCAGTAAGGACCACAACAGGCCACAACAAAGAACAGGAAAAACAGAACAAACCGAATGGAACCACACCCTCTTCCAGTAGAAACTGCCACAAATACAGAACACACCCCCTACAATCATTGCGGCCAACATAACATAATAGAAAACCCAATATATATAACACGTCACCTCGCAACTGGCCACGCACCACAACATCCCAATGCCACCGACATCGCTAAACATGCCAAGATTATACTGGAAACACGCAGAATAGAGACTCCAAGAAGAGAAAAGTAACCAACCAATGCCATCACCCCTTATATCACAAAAGCACAAGGACACCGCCACCAACCGCAACAAAACATGGAAGAAAAGCAGAAGAAATCAGCAGCCCAATAATTTAACAGACCATTTCAACGATGAGGCAAAGCACCCATCGCATCCTGACAGCCAGATGGAAGCAGACCAAAATCAATATTAAAAAAGGAAATCAACCAAACCACATTGAAAGGATCCACTGCAACCTAATCAACACAAGATCAATGTCCAAACATGCCAGAGATTTATGACCTACTGTGCGACAGAGGTATCAACATCCTATTATTACAGAAACATGGCTAGACGACAACTAAAAAATCATACTACACAACTGCCTCCCTGACAACTGCAAATGCTCACATGCAAACAAGACAAAGGAGGAGGAGTACTTGCAATAGCATACAAGGAACACCTGAAAATAAAACAAATGAACCACTAAACATCAAAAACAGAAAATGCCTGATTCCTCAAATTCATTCTGGTTTACAGACCAGAGACATACGATGCAACTTACGTGGACACTCACAGAAGACATCACCAACCTAGCTATCTAGCAGGAAGACCGGATAATCCTCGGGGACTTCACATCTGGTTTGAAGAATAAACCACTAACTCACCAAAATCACTAGCCAAAACTGAAGACAATTAAACTACATCAGCTGGTCAAAGGAGAAACACAGCGGCACAAACACCCGGCGCAATCTTCACCAACACAAACCTTATCACCACTGTACACCAATACAGATCCCTCTGGAGTGATCACCTTATCATTCCATTCGGGATCAGGGTACTAATGAAAGCAGCAAAACAACCCAACAAAGTGCCAGCTTTCATGAAGAGACTGGAGGACCATCAAAGCTAGCAACTTAGTAGAACTCGAAATCATAAAACCACCAAACGAACCTGAATGAAGTCGACCTTGACAGAAAAACTGAACTACTTCATAAATCCATCACCGGAACAATCGACAATATCGCCATGGATAAACCTTTCACCCCATCGTGCAAGAGAGCAACGGCAAAATGGTTTACTCCGCTCCTTAGCGCCATGAAAATGAACAAAAAGCTGGAACTAGAATGGAGGAAAAATACGACAAAGCAAAACAGAACAATTTCAACAACAAATCCGCTCATACAAAAAGGAAATCCACAAGGCCAAAAAGAAATACAACCACCAAATCACCAAAGCCGCAAACACCCAAAAAGAATGGTTCAATATCATAATTAAATGAGGAACCCCCTTGGCTGCAACAACATACGAGTACCCTCACTGAAACTATGCAACAACCTTGCAGACCACTTCAAAAACAAAATCAGCGCCATCCACCAAATCCTGCAAAGTGGTCAACCAAAATACAACCCACCCTCCAAACCGAGGATCGTCAGAACAAACTCCAAAGCTTTCCCCAAATATCAGCAGACACATTAGTCAAGCTGGTAAGAAATAGCAACAAAGCAGGCTCCCCATGGATCCCTGCCATCCATACAAATCAATCCTCACATAAGGCACACCCCTCTGGAATACTACAGAAATCTCTTCAACATATCGCTCTCAACAGGGAAACTAACACAATCTTTCAAATCAGCGGCTATGAAACCACTCCTCAAGGACATGGCTGGCAACGTGGAAGACCTCTCCAACTACAGACCCATGTCAAACATCCCCCTCCATAGCAAAACTACTCGAATCCTAGGTCATAGAAAAACACCCAACTGCTGGACCAGGCACAAGTCGGCTTCAGACCTATTAAAGGAACGAAAATGTCAGTCCTCTGAATCTGGGACGATCTAAAGATAAATGCAGATTCTGACACAAGCTCAGCTCTGATACTTCTGGGCACCTCTGCAGCATTTAACACAGTCAACCACGACATTCTCATCAAGAGACTGGAAGAAATAGGAATCACTGACCTAACCTTACTCTAGATCAAATCATTAAAAGACAGAACAGAAACCATCTCGATTAAAACTCGATATGATATGGCATTTATAACTCGCCTATCCACAAGTGTTTCAAGGCGCAACGAGGATAGGGGGGAACAAGGGCAGGACAGACAACGATCCTACTAGGCCAAGTGTCATTCAGATCGCGCAAGTGCATGGGAAGGGGGCGGGGGGGAGGAAAAAGTGCGCAGGGAAAGGGAGAGGGCAAAGTGCAGTACATGGGAAAAAGTGGAATAAATAAGAAATAAATAACGGCCAGCTGATGGCAAGTGCAAGGAAGTGCAGACAAAAGTGCTAGTAGGGGGACTGTAGGGATACAGAACGGTCCCCAGGTGCAGGGGTTGCCAGGGAGGCAGTGCAAGTGGGCAAATTGACGGGGCCTGGGCCAGAGATCAGAAAGGGTGGCCAGGTAACCCGAGCAGTTTGTCAGAAAATCAGCAGGGGAGAAGGGGAGAGAAAGCAGAGACAAAGAGGAAGGTTTTGAGGTGCTTCCGGAACCGGAGATGGTTCTCCTCGAGTTTCAGGGAGGCAGGAAGGCTGTTCCACAGAGAGGTCCCAGCCAAAGAGATTAATCTTCCACCAACTCGTTGCTTGGAGAAGCGAATGACACTGAGGGAGTTGGAGGCGGATGAGCGAAGAGCTCGAGATGGAAGATATTTAGGAAGAGAGAGTTGAAGGTATTGCGGTCCAAGACCTCAGAAGGACTTGTGTACAATGCAGAGGGTTTTGAACTTAATCCTCGCAGCCACTGGGAGCCAGTGCAGAGATTTCAGTCCTGGAGAGATACGATCCCTGGGCTTGAGGCCAAGGACAAGTCTTGCAGTCCTGTTCTGGATAAATTGCAGAGGGCGGAGGGTAGAGGCAGGTAGATTTAGATGGAGGCTGTTACAATAGTCCAGCTTAGAGAGAACCAGGGATTTGGAGACAGTGAGCCTCTGGGGGAAGGAGAGGAAAGGAAGAATACCTCTAAGGAGGTGCAGCTGGTAGTGTGACTTCTTAGAGACTTCAGAGATGTGAGGGGACAAGGAGAGAACAGAGTCGAAGATGACCCCGAGGTTTTTAGCCTTGCAGGTGGGGGTAGGAAGAGGGCCAAGAGAGGCCGGCCAGAGCGCTACAGGGAAGGAGGGAGTGGGTGTGCCGATGAGTAGAATCTCAGTCTTACTGGCATTAAGGCAGAGGTCGTTGGCGGCACACCACTCCTGGATGGAAGACAGTCAGATGAGGGAAGGAGAGGAGGAGGCCGAGGGTAGCCTGAAAATGAGCTGGGTATCATCCGCATAGCACTGAAAGTTGGGACAGAGAGTGGCGATGCGGTGGGCAAGGAGTGCCAGGTATTGGTTGAACAGCCAGGGAGAGAGGTTAGATCTCTGGGGGACACCACAGGTAGAGAAAAAGATGTCGGAGAGGAAGGACCCCAGTTGTACCTGGGAGGGTCGGTTGGAGAGGAAAGATGTCAGCCACGCCAGAGCCTGACCAGTGATACCCAGGTTATCACGCAGGCGGTTGAGCAGGATGGCATGGTTGACAGTGTTGGGGGGGAGGGAAGACTCCAGTGGCGAAGGAGTGGCTGCAGAAATCAGCCAGGGCAGGAGCCAGGGTGTCGATGCGGTCCTTGATAGTTTTGGAGGAACAGGGGTGAACCTGTTTCGACGAGACTTTCACAGATTGGACTTGTCTAGAAACCTTGTCTGCAGGGGAAAGGCCGAGAAGGAGGGAGGAGGGGTGGCAGAGGAAGGGCCAGAGGAAGAGCAGGGAGTAAAGGGGGGGGAGGCGAAAGGGGAGTGAGGACAGGATGTCCTGAGTTTTAGAAATGAAGTGAGAAGCCAGTGCCGTGCAGAGGGCCTGGGAATGGACAGGAGAGGTAGAGACTGCGTCAGGATTGGCCAGTTCCTTGCAGATTTTAAAGTGTTCAGCCGAGTTGTTAGATGCCACAGAGACGCGGGCTTGGATATGAGCTTTCTTCTTGGTGAGGACGGAGAGCCGATATTGCCTTTGCGGCAGGCCAATTTGTCAGAGGATGAACTTTCCTCTCAGCCACCCTACACCTGCGTTTTAGGGTGACGAGGTCTGAGTCATACCAGGAGTTGCACTTGGCTTTGGGCTTCAGGCGGATTCTCATGACGGGGGCAAGGATATCAAGAGTATCAGATATAGAAGAGTGGCGCGTGGAGAGGGCTGTGTCAGGGTGAGAGTCAGCCAGAGGGGTAAGAGGGGGTGAGAAGGTGGCGGCGAAAGCCTCAACTGACACGCGCTTCATGGGTCGGATGACCGAGAAGGTGGGTGCAGGGAAGGAGGTGGCTTGGCCTGTGGGTTAGGAAAGGTGAGGTGGGAGGATAGGAGAAAGTGGTCACTCCAAGAGAGGAGTGGAGAGAGGGACAGAGAGGAGAAGGTCTGAAGAGATCAGTACATCGAGTGTGCGCCCTGCAGAGTGAGTCGGGCCAGAGGGCAGAATGGTGAGTGAGAGAGTCGCAGAGGTCGCAAAAGAATCCAGAGGGAGGACATGAGGCATCCAAGTGGATGTTGAAGTCTCCAAGAAGGAGGAGTTGAGTGGTAGTAGAGGCCAGAGTGAGGAGGAGAGGTCTGCCCATTCAGAGAGGAAGGAAGAAATCTGACCAGGTGGCCGATAGATAGTAGCCACAGTAAGGGAATGGCTAGGGTAGAGAGAAAGCCTGCAGACTAGACATTCAAAAGAGGAGTAGGCCTGCGTAGGAGTGACAGAGGCAGGCATCCACTCAGGGACTATAAGGGCTACACCCCCACCAGAGCGTTTGGGCCTGGGCGCGGAGAGGATCTTGTAGCCATCAGGTAGGAGTGTGTCAAAGCTGGTGACGGAGCTGGCCGTAAACCATGTCTCAGTGAGACTGAGTACATCGAGGTCAAGTTCTTCAAGAAGGCGGCAGATATCAGAGGAATGTTTGACAGAGGAGCAGGATTTCAGAGTGACAATGTGGAGATGATTGCCCTCCTTGAAGGCCTTCCGGGCAGGGGTACAGATCAGAGGTAAGCCCTGCGGAAGTGTAGAAAGCGCCCAAGAGGGGGCAGGGAGGGGGAAGGCAAGGGAGCTCACGGAAGAAGAGAGGGGACAGCAGGAAAAGAAAGGAAGTTGATGAGGCGCGGAAAGCGTCTATCAAAGAGATGAAGGTTGGCCTGTGGGCCTTGGACCAAGACGGTCCAATTAGAGTAGACATTAATGATGACCTTAGAGGATAGGAAGGAGGCCAGGAGGGCGTCCCAACGGATGCCACCATTAATGGGAGAAGAGGAGAAAGGAGAGAGCAGAGAGACCATATGAGGGGTCCATAGATCTGGTGAAGGAACAACAAAGAGGATGTCGGTGAGAGTTTCCTTGGAGGAGGCACTGATTTAGGTGTTGGCGATTGGGAGGCCTGGGTTGGAGACCAGGATGTCCTTTTTAAACTTCTTCCTACCAGACTTAGTGAGGAGAGCAGGGTAGTCAATAGAGAGACAGTTAGAAAAGGTAGGGGAGACAGAGCACCATAGAGTATGTGGGAGCGGAGGGGAGAGGGGTCCCAGTGGTAGACAGACCAGACATTGAGAGGCAGTGAGAAGAGATGTTGGACGAGACGACAGTACTCAGCATGCAAGCGCAGAAAAAGCACAGGACATTCTAAGACAGGAGAGAAGAGATGCCCAAGTTTGAGGATCCTAAGAGGGAGAAAGGGCCTAGGTTTCACACTGCAATTTTAGTGGTGCAGATACAAGCAAATTAAAACAATGCAATTTTAGTGGTGCAGCTTCAAGCAAATTTAAATCCAGTGGAAGCCACCTACGTTTGAGGATCCTAAAAAGAGGGAGAAAGGGCTTAGGTTTCACAATGCGGAACTAAAGGCAGGCAGTTTATGCAAGTAGAACTGCAAAAGAGTAGCCGCTATTGAGTGGAGGGAGGGGTGCGCAGGAGGTCAGAAGGGAGGTGGCTGGCGTCCCCAGGGGACACCTGCAGACACCAACAGTAGGAGCCACCCTTGGCCTGGTGCCCTTAGCCGTGGAGGCTGCCGGGCAGAGGCTGCCCAGGGGAGGACAGTGAAAAGGGATACACTCCAAGGGAAACCACCTGTGGAGTACCACAGGGATCGTCCTTATCACCACTGCTCTTCAACATCTACTGGACTCCACTAATCAAGCTCATTAAAAGACATGACTTCACATGCTACAACTACGCTGATGCACAAATCTACAAAATACAAGACGCACATGAAAAACACACAATACTGGAAGACTGTCTACAAGACCACCACGGTTGGATGAACACAAACCGCCTCAAACTAAACCCATATACATACATATACATACACATATATATATATACACACACGTGTATATACATGTATATGTGGGATTGGGTGTGAGCTTGTTCCTTGCAAACCTGATGACTACAGCTACCAGAAGTCCTTGCAGCAGAATCATCATTGATTGTTATTGATTTCTGATGCTTTTATCTGTTTAGATTCACATGCTGTGCATAGGCAGACATCTAGTGGGAACTGCAGAGTATTGCAGTTTGTTTTTAGAAACTCGAAAAGGGGTGTCGAACTAGGGAGTGCCAGTAATACTATCCCTAGTGCGACGTCCACTGTAACCATGATCCCTCACGCGTGTAGGACCCTCAGATTGTATTTTTTTCTGACATGAGGTAGCACGAGGAGTAGCGCGAGTACCGAGTATCCAAGCAGATAAGATAGATAAGACCACAAGCATCCATGCACCTTCTCTCAGAGGGGAGGCAGGGCGGGCGATTGTGAATCTAAGCAGATACAAGCATCAGAAATACGATTACGGTGAGTAATGTATCCCTTCTGAAGCTTGTGGAATCTGCTTAGATCACATGCTGTGCATAGATTAGCGAGCAGTGTTAGAAGGCGATGGGATGTGAGAAGGGTTATGTGCGAACAAATGTCTTAGAACCGCTTGTCCCACTTGAGTATCTGTCTTGGAATGTGTGTCAATGCTGTAGTGCTGAGTAAAGGTGGGAATAGAGCTTTATGTAGCTGCTTTGCAAATGGTGTCAAGGGGTACATTTACAATGAAAGCCAGAGTGGCCCCAGTACCTCTTGTAGAGTGGGCCCTTGGCGTAAAAGGCTGTGTTTTATCTGAAAGGGAGTAGCACAGTTGAATACATATATCCATTTGGAGATGGCACCTTTAGAGATATGATCTTAGAGGGAATAGCACAGTTGGATACATTGGACTATCCATTTAGAGATGGTATTCTTTGAGACGCGATCTCCTCCTCTGCTTAGAGCTATGGAGACTAACAGTTGATCTGTCTTTCTTAGTGTTCTGGTCTTGTCTACATAGAGGACCACTCTCCTCACATCTAGTGTGTGGAGTTTCACCTCAGCAGAGCTTTTGGTTTCTTGGAAGAAGGCTGGTAGCTCAATGAACTGGTTAACATGGAATTTGGAAATTAACTTAGGTGAAAACCTAGGGTGAGTGCGTAAAACCAGTTTATCCTTAAGTACCGTAAAAAAAGGATCCTGCACCGACAGCTTGAATTTCACTGACACTTCTTATGGATGTAATGGCTAAGAAGGCAGTCTTATAAGTCAGGTGTTTGAGACTAGCTTTGTGCATGGGTTCAAAGGGAGGTCCCATGAGTTTAGCAAGTACCACATTAAGGTCCCAACCTGGTGGTAAGTTAGAAATTGGAGGGTGGAGTATTTTTACCCCTTCCATAAATGCTTTGACAAATGGCACTTTCCACCATGACACCTTGTTATGGGAAATGGTGTAGGCTGACAGATCAGCCAGGTGCACTCTAAGTGAGTTAAACACTAACCCTGCATCCAGTAAGTGGCGCATATAGGTGACATTAGAAGGAGTACAATTAACTCGGTTGATTTGCTTATTCTGACACCAAATTACAGATCATTTCCATTTGTCATAGTAACCTTGTGTTAGGTTTTCTTGACTCCTTCAAGATATCCATACATCTCTGGGGTAAATTGAGATGTCCGAACTCTAGGATTTCAGGAGCCATGCTGCCAAGTTCATCGAGTTGGGCTGAGGATGCACTGCTAGTCCCTCGTGCTGGGAGAGTAGGTTGTACTGGAACAGGAGCTTGATGGGGTCGCACACGGCCAACTTTTAAGGTCGCCGCCACCGCCAGTACCTTGGTGAATACCCTTGGAACTGAGGCTATACCGAAGGGCAGCACTTTGAACTGGTAGTACTGGTCATTTATTTTGAAACGCAAGAATCTTCTGTGCGCTGGGAACATTGAAATATGAAAATAGGCATCTTTCATATCCAATGTTGCCATGTAATCCCTTTTTAGTAGAGGGATTACCTCTTGTAGTGTAGTCATTCAGAATTTTTGTGGCTTGACATACTTGTTTGCAGGGCGCAAATCTAATACTGGGCGCATTGTTAGATTTTTTTTTTGGCACAAGGAAGTAGGTTGAAAGATACCCCTGTTTACCTGGTTGCCCGGGACGAGTTCTATGGCGTCCTTTGCAAGTAGAGTGGCAATCTCCTCGAGAAGGATTTTCTGGTGCTCCAACAAGTGTACCTTCTGTCTTGGAGGATGGTCGTGGGGGAGCGCCAATAGTTCTATACAGTATCCTGCGGAAACTGGACAGCACCCATCTGTCCGAAGTGATCCCCTCCCATGCGTGGGTGAAGGTGGAAATGCGCCCCCCTACTGTGGATGCATGGGAGGGGACCCGAAGCGGAACATCACTGTTTACTAGGTGGCGTACCACCTCTGGCGGGGCTGCCTCTACCCCCTAATGCGGCCCCTGCGCTGGCCTCTGGTGAATCCCTGTGATGTTTGGAACTGATGTTGCCCCATGAGGTTCCTTGATTTTGGTAGTAGTTGGAAGCCCTCTGGGAGCTTTGGCCACAAAAGCGACAAATTATTATTTCCCCTCTCACCTGAGGGTTTATTTGTGAGTTGGCCAAGAGATTTTAGGGTCTCGTACTCATCTTTAGCTATCTTTACTGCCTCTTCCACTGCCCTGCTGAATAGAACGTTTGGCTCTACCGGCATGTCTGTAAGCGTGGCTTGGGTCTCGGGTTTGAACCCTGACTGCGTTAGCCAAGCGTGGCGTTTTATTACTGTGCCTTCGGCTATCAATATTCCAGCATTATCTGCTGCATCAAAATTTGTTTTAAGGATGCATCCAGATACGGACCTTCCATCTGCTACTGGCCTTTTAGTGGTTCGGATGCAGAGGCTACTAGAACAGCTACTTGTTCCCACTGATGGCAGTTATAGCTTGCTAAAAGAGTGTTACTGTTAGCAATACGTCCCTGATAGGCTGACGTGGAGGCAACTTTCCTACCCAGAGCATATATCCTTTTGCTCTCCTTATCGGGAGGTGCTTCTGAAGAAGCTAGTGGTGTACCTGCCCTCTTACTGGTGGTTGTTACTACCAGGGAGTCAGGTTTTAATTGACCCCTTATGTACATGGGATCGGAGGGTGCTGCCCGGAATAATTTTTCCACTCGTGGATTCACTGGATCCCTCAATCTTCGCCGACGTCCATCTTCGGCCTAGGATGGAAGATAACAGATAACATTTTTAACAATATTTAGGTATAATTGGCAAATGCCAAGGGAACTCCGCAACATATGTTTGACTAGTATGGGGGAAACAAACAATCTGAGGGTCCTACATGCGTGAGGGATCATGGGTACATGGGACGTCAGACTAGGGATAGTATTATTGGCATGCCCTAGTTCGACGCCCCTTTTCGAGTTTCGAAAATCAAACTAATACTCTGCAGCTTCCACTAGATGTCAGCCTATGCATAGCATGTGATCTAAGCAGAGAGAATATATGTTGTACAAAGGTCAATTCGGACCCTTAACATTTGGTCAATCGAACAATTTGGGTAATACCAATTAAACTGCCACGTAACATCCAACACACAGGATGGACAGATGAGCACAGGCAAGATAAATCCCCACTAACCCAACTATAAAATTATATTTCCGCATACTCTTCTCTAATGCATACACACACCACCACATCTCTGCACAGCAGTCCACACGCACTTCATCACACTGCAATAAAAAATAAAAACACAGCCATGCACAACAGCACATGGGCATTGTACTAACCCAAAAATAGCACCTAAGCTCAGCGAACGGTGCAAACCGAACTGAGGCTGTCAACAGGACATCACAAATCTCTCTACCCATTCCCGCTATACCCTACTAAACCCCTCTCCACACCCTCCTTTCAGATCCACCAGAGAGCCAGGGGGACCATTTTGATGGTGATAATGCACAGTACAAGTGCCCTTTAACATTAGTTACGGAGAAACCGACTAGTCCTTCAGACGGTTAGTACTGGGAAACTGTTTGCCTTTTTGAATTTGTGTATTTGTACATTACACACAGCACCTTGCAGTGTAGTGCAATGGGTATATATTTTTTCACTCTCCCTAGCCTTTTACCTTTGGGATTTTTGGTTACATTTATAGGGGCCTAAAGACAAGCTGGTATCAGCAGTTACACTTGTACTTTTTTTGCTTTCTTTTGTATGTACATATTCACTTTTACCACGCAGGGATACTAAATCTGGATAGTGCACAGCTGTGCGACAAGATGTCCGCTTGTTCTTTGGCCATGTTGTAGTTTGGCCTTCCTGTCTTCTCAGGTCAAGAAATCCCATACAACATTCTCTTGCCCCAAAAAAAAAAACAACTGCTGCTTGCATGGGCTAGTGAGCCATTATGTGTGTGCCACAGGAAGGGGGCTGGGACCGTCTAGTCCCAGTCGACATCCTTGGGCTGATTGAACTAGTGCCTGTTTGAATGGTGCAGATCCTTTCCATTGGTGAGCTTTGACTTGCTTTCAGCTCCAGTTTTGGATCAGAGGACTCCTGCAGCCATTCTTCAGATGTACGTTGGACCCAAGAATGGCACCCGGTTGATGACCTAAGGACTACTGCCCTACCCCTCTGCTTGATCTCAGAACACCCTAGTTGGTGCTTCGACCCTTGGACTAGTGGGACCAACTAGTCTCAACACCATGTTGAGATTGCATGCCCCTAGAGCCTTTGGAAGTGCCAATTAACTGCACAATGGACTGCCCAACTCCCTCGTGGGCTACATTGCCTGAATAGTCGTTGCTTCGCATTCTAGCCTGGATTACTGGTGGTCTCCGGCTTCTGCCGTATGTCGCCTTCCCCTGATTTTTCAGCTTCCTAGCTTGAAGTGAACCCGTCTTGGAGATGCTTCTCCGATCTCGACTGGAAGGATGCCGATTGCCTGCAAATAGTCCTCCATTCTGTGAAGTGTCACGAAGAGGGCAGCAATGCGAAAGTCTGAATTTCATCGTCTGGGTTTGCATCTTGCATTTGGACCCGACCGGAAGAGCACTGGAACCTGCAACATTTGGGCACCTCACACCCAAACAAAGCATGGAAGACGGCCCCCTCAGCGACCCCCAAACAATGCATCAGCACCCCAAACTCTGATTTTCCATAGGGTAAGTAAGCATACCTGTGTCTCCCCCCTGTCCTCCATAGTATAAAATTGGGTCATCAAACTTGGTCTCTGATCTATCTCTTACTTCCCTTTGGACGTCGAACTTGGGCCAAATATCCTGCCCCTGACTTAGCCTTGGATCTGTAAAAGAGGAGAATTTACCAGTCTGACAAATTGTTGAACTTTGAAATATTATGGAACTGTTTTGAATCCCCGTTAGGTAAGATTTTCCCATTTACGATAACTCTTCCTGACCTGTGTCAACCCCAGAATGTTTTGCTGGGACTTGAATATTTTCCCTTGTCCCTAGGTGAAGGGGAATCTCTTTCCCCTCTCACCTAGTCTTTTACTTTTTATGTGGGAGATGTTTCTCCATACCGTATGGTTGAAGTTATAGTTTCCTACAACTTTTAGGCTTAGGCTGGGTTGCCACCTATGGGCTCCCCTGTTAATTTCTCTTTCATGTGCTTGGATGAACTACTGTTAAAGTAGTAGAGAGGTTTACATTTTATACAGTGAGCCAGCAGACCCCACCTTATGTTGGAGCACTAGGGGGATACAATGTATGCCCTTATTACTTATTTCTGTTACAATTGCAAGATTGCTTGAAGGGCTGGTGGCAGTGGTTTTACCTTTAAAATGTAAAGTCACTTTTACTCTCAGGCTGTTAATTCAGCCTCAATAATGCACAGAATGGCCTCCATTTTTCTAAAATGGTGAGCTCCTTTTTTCGCCATTTCTTGTTTGCTTCTAGTTTGACGTCTTCCCCCTATGATTCTAAGCGGGAATGACCTCAGTGGGAGTTTTGTCTTTGGCGGGAATCCTTTATATTCCATGCCAAGGCTCCAGTGTGTCTGAGAAGGTAGGAAGCGAGGGAGGAGTCCAAAACTCTGCAGCCCTTTGTCTTTCACCTTCCCTGAAAGGAGCCCAGTCTCAATAGGGGGCTGATTGGATAGCCAGACAGCCCTGTTCTGTAAAAAGCAGGGAGAGATTGCAGAAGTTGTGCTGTAGTTCCTGTTAAATAGTCCAGACCACTGGAGCTGAAACCACAGAGGAAGATTAAGAAAAGATGGTTGTATCGGCTTCCAGCGACCGAAGAGCCTGCTGTGTAAACTGAGCCTGCTTTACCCTTCATTCCAATCAACCTGGGGGTCCCGAAAACAACAACCCTGTCCCCGAGCCAGGTGAGATCCACTAGACTCAAGAAGACCTCCATTATGAGCCATCCCACGGAATGCAGCGACCTAACGGGGCTGCATTACCCCAATACCCTGCGACCTCGAACCATCATGCACTACATGGTCATCCAAATTGCACTGAAACTTTGGTGACCTCCTCCTGGCTGTCCAGAGACATGATTTAAGTCCTTGAAGTCCCCTCAGACCAGATTAGAGACGAGAATCCCTCCGCCGATATTCAGTTGTTTCCTGGATCCTGGAAAGGGCACCAAAACCACAGCGTCACATCCAGCCGTGAACAACTCTTGCCAGGAGCCTTCCCAGTTGATCCCCGCTGCAAAATTAATTCCAGTGTCCAGTCTTCATGAGAAGGAATTAATCGACCAGATTTTTGGCTGCAGATCCTGAAGTGTCCACTGCTGCAAAATCATCTTATGTGCTGAGGCACTGTGTTGGCTGGGGTGTATTCTTAGCTTAAGCTTTTGGGGTGTTTTCTGTGATTGGGTGTCCTCTCATCCAGTTCACCCAGACCCACTGCTGGAATCCTCCTGGGGTTCTTTGAAGTCCCTGGACCTGAACTAACTAAAGTGAATTAATAACTTGTTTGAAGAGACTTCCTCAGGAACTCTAGACTTTCTCTGCAACTGCACCCTATCTCACCCTGCCTACAGCTGGCTCCTAGACCACCAGGGTCCCTCTTCTGCCTCAGAGAACTCATGTAATAGACTAGGGAAGGACTGGATAAGAAAAGTATTGCGCCTTGAAAAGTATAACTAGTTTTTAAAAGTTACTTGTGAAAGAGTTTGTTGGTAACTGCCCCTCCGAGTGAGCAGTTAAAGAACCAATTTACCTTGAATGTGTTCTGCCATTTAGGAAATTATATTCAAGGTTATTTTACTCCGCTGTGAATTGGTTATGCCTCTTTCCAAAAATTAATGCTGTTGGCTTCACTTAACCATTTCTTTCAGAATATTAGTGTTTACCAACTAGGTCTTGCTTCCACTGACCTGCTGGCTAGCCCGTCTAGAATAAGTCTGCCTTGGGTTTTACTTACCTTGAATAACTGTGCTATTCTTAATAAGTGTATTGAAGGTTTTAATTACTGTGGTCTGTCTTGTGCCATCCTAAACTAAGTTAGAGTTATTGCTTACCTTAGTCTGTGTTCCACTGAATTGAACAGCAACGGTAACAGTATATTGCACCCTTCGTTTTACCTGCCTAGAACAGCTATATGCCATTCTTAAAAAGTGTCCTTTAGGTTTAGCCGACCTTGGTTTGCCTGTTGTAATCCTAAATTAGTGTAGAAAGTTATTGCTTACTTTAGTCTGTACTCCACTGATCTGGAAAGCAACTGTAATTGTATATTACAGAATAAGGTCCTACTCACCTGACAATAGTTTTCCTGAATATAGTTCTAGGTTTAACCTGTTCAATGAATTTGTGTCCTACTATTCAGAAAAGTATCCTTGCAACAGGGTTGGTTTACCAAGTGATTCATTGACAGGTGGCTCCAGCTTCCCTTATCTCGCACCCACACATTGGAATACGCTACCTCCCGTGCTCCGCTGTGAGGCTTCCCTCATCTCCTTCCGTAAAGCTATGACAACTATTCTCTTTACATAAGGTTCCATCTATCACCCATGAATGACTAACCACTGACCCATTGCATAAATCTGTACTACTGTATGTATGTACTGATTTGTAAATGCATTCCACAACTGTTACCACCTCTGTAACCCTGTAACTAAGTTCTTGCAAGTAACAGCGCCCGATGCCCATGGGCTGCTTGTGCGCTATATAAATGTAATAAATTCATTAACAGAGTGTCACTGCATGACTGACATGGTCTACTACCCTTAAATTACTGTAAAGTAATCTAAACGTAACTGATGGTTTTACTCCCCATTAATAGGTGTGTCCTATACTAAATGTGTTTGATAAGGTCTGACTTCCCTAGAAATACGGATCGTTTTCTGAACAGGGTCTATGCTTTGGTCTGTGTACTTTAAAGCATTTTGTTGTGTTTTTATAATTATGTTTATATAATGTGATTGTACTTACTTTCCCAAGATTCCTCTTGGCCTACTTGTATTTAAATAAACTGTTTAGCCTTAAAATAGTGTTTGTTTCTCTTTGGACCTTATGTATGTTACAATTTCTTTGTACCAAGTTACAGCCCTCTCCCCCAAGATAACCCTGGCTGCTCTGTCTACACTACGATATACTCACATGGTACTGCCTTATACGAAGAGTGGAGTTTTGTACCGTTTGTTATATGGTTTTACTAAGCCTTAGTTGGACTTAAGAAAAACTGTCCTAACAATCACCACCACATGTCCACTGTATCCCTTTAGAGGATACCTTCCTGAAAGGAACCTTGTATTGGAACCTCACACATTTGGGCACTAGGCCCCACACAACTTAGGGCTTGACTTCTGAAGTAAAGTGAATTATATGTGACTGGTTCTAATCATTTTACCTACATCTGAGTACTTACACTTTTCACTTGGTTAGTTATATAGTGATGCATTGTAAGTGAACCTACTGGTGAATGTATATATTCGTATTATATGAATGTAGACAAGCAGGTAGACGCCATCTTTGATTTGATTTATTCTATGCTATCTTGCCAGTCTCTGCCCGCTCACCTCCATCATATTGGAACAGTCGGAGAGCAGCAATAAATGTGAGACCCTGCATTGTTCCCATACTGCATCGAGTGTATGAGAGATTGTATGCCCTCAGACAGCCATACAGAATGTACCCTTATACTGAAAGTGTGGAATGATGTTGCATGGAAAAAGGTTACATGGAACAATGTTGATTGCCAAGATGTCAAAGAATTAATGAATATTATGGACGAACGTTAAAAGTGAAATCTGACTAGGACAAAATTAGGTCAAAGAAGATATATGAACCTACGCTAAAACGATATGAAAATACTTCGAAGTAACGATGTAACAGAAGCACTAAGAGTAACGTGTACCTAAACCTAAAGAAATCATGGATCTAAAGAAGATGAAGTCACTCACTGACCAATAACTGTAAACATGCAGTAATGCAAGGTAGAATGAAAACATATAGAAGCTTGCTATAGAGTAATATATGGCAAGGACGGCCATAGTAGGAAAATGAACGCTGGCTCACGTTGAACTTAATCCAGCCACCTCAGAGACAGGCCGAGGCTGTAGAATAAGGAGAAGCGGAAAAACAGCTCTGTGTGCAGACGCGTCAAGGTTGCCCCAGAGTGAAGGATGCTATTTTTAAAGGATAAGCACAGAGCACAAAGTGAGTATGTGGAGAAGCTCTGAATGTGGGGCATTCCTCATACATGAAAGAAGAAAACATCTGAGATCATATGAGATAAAGAGCATGTCTCTAGAGGCCAAGAGGAGAAACAGCACCCTGCATAATTAAATCAACCGGCAGTAAATAGAAGACTGAAATGGACACATTCGCGGTCTCTTCACACGTGACTCCGAAGTCGAAAACAAAGGGAGCCTCAAGCTAAGACAGTGGTGTGCTCAAACTCCATTGAATGTTCCTGTGAACAGGCAACAAGGTCAACTATAAATGGAAGACTTTGGCTTATGGTCTACCGATGAGAGATGGACTAATCGGGAAAACAGAATAGTCGGATTGGTTTAAAAAAACCTAAGTTTTGTTTCATGTGCTACCAAGGAGCCAAAAGGTCATGGTTTGGATAGTATGCCAACCAATCAGTGGGGTTGAGGGACACGCCAACATACAATGTTGCATAGACCAATCCACTGTTTTGTCCACTATAATCAGTATTATATGTATTTAGAGGTAGTTTAAGGCGTGCCCTACAGATAAGGGGCAGCCAATAATGTATTAATCCTTATATGTTCTAGAAGTAGATATGTTCCCTTAACTAATCTCTATGTAATCAAGCTGCTATGCGAGTGTGCATGCATCATTCAGATATCTGCGAGTTCTCCCGGTTATTTTTTTATTTCCATTTTTTATTGGCATTTGTCACATAGCACAAATATACATATCACAATCGCATATTTTACCAACCAGCCTTTTTTCTTTTCTTCCTTCTACCTTAACTTTCCCCCAAAGAAACACCCCCACCGTCAACTTCCCCCCTCCCAACATCTCCTCAGGGCAGCGCATAATGCGGGTAAAACAGAAAATATCCTAGGTCCGAGACACCGCAACTCAAGGTCTCATCCTCTGCAATGGGGTCTGCACACCATCCTCAAATTGGGTATCTGGCCCACAGGCTCCACACTTTCCCCTCCTTTTCCCTTGTGTCGCTCACATTCACCCAAGGTGTCCTCAGTCATGACCGTACTGGTCAAGAAAGGGCATCCACTCCAGAGCATGTTGCGCACTTATTCAGCTGACCAGTCAGCAGTTCCATCTTGTAAATATCCCAGGCATTTAGGGACCACTGTTGCTAGGTGGGGAGCAAAGCCCTCTTACAACCCCCGCCAGGCATGCCTGCATGGCTAACAAAAGAAAATGAACCATATGCGGAGCCTCCTCCATCCAGCAGCTCAACGCCAAATAGCACCAGCCTGGGGACAATAAGTCTCAATGCCATCCAGGGATTTTATCCATCCCAGGAGCCTCTTCCAATAATCATGTACCTTCGCACATCACCACCACATATGCCAATAATCCACCCTTTGACCACAACCCATACAACATTTAGGGTCTATTCCTGCATACATCTTTGATAACTTCACCGGGTCCCACTGCCATCTATATAATAGCTTAATGCCATGAAGTTCGAATTGACAGGCAATTGATGTCCTGTGCATGCTCTTGCATAGCAATTCCCACTGCTCAACATTGAGCTTCACCCCCATGCCATTCTCCCATCTTCTCTTGTGCATTTCTGTGCCCCTCCCCTAGGCTAACGGCAACACCCGATACAATTTGGAGATCAAACCCTTCATAGAGACCTCCGTTCCCAGTATTGCCTCAGTGGCCGTCAGGCCCCTCTCTAGGGCCATCTCCCAACCTGGCTTCATTCAAGCCCCTTTTAATTGCAGGTAAACAAACGACAGTGGCCCTATGCCCAAACCCTCCTCCAGCGCAGGCAGACCTATAAACTCCTCTCCCTTCAAGACCCTTGTCAGCCCTTCCTCGTACCAGTCTTGAAACGGGTGCATGGGTCGGAATGTCATCCCCTATCGGGGGCGCCCATATGTGGCTCAACGGTGAGGGCCATGTCGTAACTCCTGTCATTTCCCGCTTTGCTGTCCACAGCGGGCCCAAACTGAAATGCTCATGCACCTTCCATGGAATCTCCGTTAGGGGCGCCCATAAACACACTCCCCCCTACGTTACTGGCCTCAGTACATTTTCAATATGCACTCACTGCCTTTGCGTATCAGCTCTCAGGTGTGGGATCAGTGCCCCATATTGTGCTGCACCGTTATAAAGACGCATATCTGGCAACCCCACCCCTCCCTTCTTCTTTGGTTGTATCAGCACCCTTTGTTTCTGTCCCTGCCATACACATTTCTCCAGCCGACACGTTATCCCTGTAAAGTGGGCCTGCAGCATTGCAATGGGAAGCACCTGATAAAAGTATTACGCCTTGGGGAGGAATGTCATTTTGACTGCATTCAACTTACCCAACCATGACAGGGTGATCATCTACCATCCTCCCATACCCTGAAAAGCGTACTCAACCGCGGGGGTAATTGATTTTTATAAAGATCATTAAGATTCTTGGGAATCCGTATTCCCAGATTATTTATACTATCTTCTACAATCTGAATGCCAGTCAGCCAGGTCATCACTGTCTGCTCGCACCCCTCGACCGAAAGGAAAAAAAGGACCTATTTAGCCATGCTAACTTTAAACCCTGATACAGGTCCATATTCCGCCAACAGCTGGAGCACGCCCCGGACCGATGTAGCTACTTCAGAAAAATGGAAAATATTGTCTGCATAGAGACTAATCTTATACTCTATGCCTCCCACTCTGATGTCTGCCACCTGCTCATCCTGTTTGATATTACTGAGCAGTTTTATGTATAGTGCGAAGAGCAGGGGGGAGTGGGGGATAAAGGACATCCCTGCCTACTGCCACTGCTAAAGCTAAAGGCATGGGACATCCTTCCATTAACCACCACCTTTGTATTCGGCACATCATATATGGAAGTCTTTCCCCAAACCCTATCTTGTGAAGCACTGCTAACAGGAATACCCACTCCATATGGTCAAATGCCTTCTCAGCATCCAAGCTCAGTAGCGTGAATCCCACTGGCTCAGTGGAAACCTGTTCCATGAGGTCCAGGGCTTTCCTGATGGCATCCATTCCCTGTCTTCCTGCTATAAAACCTACTCGATACAAGTGCATCCTCCGAGGCATCCTTCCCTCTTTGCGGGTGGCCAGTATTCATGTACCCATTTTTTCCATCTACATTATATAGGGATATTGGCTGGTAGGACGAGCATCGTTTCAGGTTCCTCCCCTCCTTATGTATCACTGTGATCAACGCATTACTAAAGGACGCTGGAGCACTCCAGATAGAGTATATCGTTATACACCTTTGTCATTGGGGAGACGGCTCATGGGGAACTGGAGTAAAATAAGGGTATAAGATAGGCAATAAATTGGTGAAAACTGGAGGAGGCTGGAGGTGATCAATATGGGATCAACCGAAATGTGATCTGCAGTGGCAGGAGATCACAAGGAGTGTACTTTAATTTGTGATGTATTCATTAAGCTTTAGAATGTTTCTCTTACGTGATTACGTGTTTTCACATACTTTCATGGCCTTATGTCTGAATAAAGTTTTTGTGTGAATATACATTCAGCAGTAGGGGTTCTAACAGAACACCAACACATTACATTAGAAAACAAAGATGTAATAGTGAGCATAACTAGAAGCAGCACTGTAAATAACTATGGTAGAGCAAGTGAGATCAACCTAGGGCAAGGTCCCTATTAAGTCTAGCCCTGTGTGTGAGGCTTAGTGCCCAAGTCACCAGTTCTGAAAGTCACTATTCACGTAGGTTTACTATAGGATTACGGCAATAGTAACCAGAGCCACCAGGTAAGTGTTCCAAACTTAAGTTCAGAAAGGTTCATCTCCCAGTCCCACTGTTGGTAGGATTTTCATATTTGTGATCAATCTTCCTGACCTGTGTCAACTCCAGAACATTTTGCTTGGATTGGTGATTATTTCCCCTTGTCCCTAGGTGAAGGGGACTCTTTCCCCTCTCACTTAGTATTTTATTCTTTTTATGTGTGACCTTTTTATGTCTCTCCATAGTGTAGGGTTGGAGTTCTAGTTTCATTTAACTTTTGGGCTAGGCTGGGATGCCCCTTTGGTCTTCCCTGTCAATTTCTTTTTAATGTACCTGGGTGAACACTTTATATAGTGAGCCGACACACCCCACCTTATGTTGAGTGCTTGGGGGGATAACAATGTATCCCCTTGCTTGCCTACCTGTAGTTTACTTGAATGGCTGTTGACAGTGGTTTTACCTTAGTGATGTTCTAGTCTCATTAATCGCAGGCTGTTAATTTAGCCTCGGTAATGCATGCTAGGCAAGAGTGTATGTAGTAACCCTGTGGGAGACTACACCAGCCTTGTCCTCTTGGTAATAGGTAACCCACCTATTGGTATGGGTCTGTGCTACACAAGTTGGCAGAGTGACTGAGCAGTCAGACGTCTCTCAAGAGGGGTAAATGTCAGCTGTAGAGATGCAACACTGAGATGAACAAGTTACTTGCCAACTGTAACGTTGTTTTGTTTGGTGTTCCTCCTACGTATTCCTCATCTTAGATATATCCTTACCTTCAGCTTTGCTGCTTCGGAAAAAAATTCTCTCTACACCAGAGGGTGCTCCTCTCGAGGCCTTGGCGACTATGTCCGTCGGCGGCATCTGTCGAGCACCGACGTCATCCGCTGTATAAATGCCTCGAGCACATCCGTTGGCCTCAGTTCCGTTTTTTCGTATATTGTAACCAATGTATTGTAGTTAATGGTGTGCCTCTTTTGACCCAAGCCTTAAAAGAATTTAGAGTGTAAATCACGTAAACTGTACTGTGGGGTTGGCTGGGAGGGTCTATGAGGAATACGTGGGAGGAACATCCAATCGAAAGAACGTTCGTTGGTAACTTGTTCTTCGAATGTATTGTGTCCTCCCACATATTCCTCATCTTCGATAGACTCCCAAAGCAGTTTGTATTGGAGGTGGGAGTACAGAATTGTTCTAGTCATGTACAGAATGGAGTACAGATTTAGCAAACAGACCTCCTTGATAAGAAGTACAGTCTAGAGCATAATGTTTTATAAACTTATGCATGGATGACCATGTGGCTGCTGCACAAATATCCTGTACAGGGACACCCCTTTTTAGTGCTGTTGAAGTTACCATGCCCCATGTAGCCGTTCCTCTTCCTTACTTGCGTGAGGAGGGGGGTAAAAGGTAAGCAATGTTATTTATTGTGACAGGTGAAAATCTGAAACAATTTGTGGCAAAATTATGGTTTAATTAAGCACTACTTAGTCTTTATAAGAGATGGTGTGAGGAGGATCGCTAGAAAGCGCCTGTAAATTCCTTACCCTGCGGGCTGATGTCAATGCTACAAGAGGTATTGTTTTCAAAGTAAGGAGCCTTAGTGGACAAGAGTGTAAAGGCTCAAATGGAAAGCATGTGAGGAATTTCAGAACTAAGTTTAAATCCCACACAGGAACTTGAAAAGGTATTGGTGGAAACACATTTAGACCTTTTAAGAATTGAATTATTAAAAAGGTATCTTAAAATAAGATTCTTCCTCTGAGGAGCGCTTGAAAATGGACAGCGCTGCCAAGTATCCCTTTATCGTACAAACCTGGAGCCCCAGATTAGCTAAGTGTAATAGAAAAGATAAAATTGTGGGAATATTACATTCAAACAGGTCCATATTCTTTTCCCTGCACCAGTTACTGAACTTGTTCCAATGACCCTGATCCAGAGATTTGGTTGCTGGCCTTCTGGCCGAAAGCAAAATCTCCATCACGTCATCCGGAAGGTCCCAATCCTTATATCTCAACCTGTCAGAAGCCATGCGTGAAGGTTGAGTGTGTTGACCTCCGGATGGAGAACATTACCTTCCTCTCGCAAGAGAAGGTCCTCTTTTTACGTATTGGAGGGCAGATTGACATTTCCAGAAGGTCTGGGTACCACGTTCTTCTGGCCAAATCCAGGGCAATTAGGATCATGGTTTTCTGAACTTTCACAACCTCCTTATTACTGGAGGGATCACAGGGACTGGAGGGAATGCGTACAGAAGTGGAAACTCCCAATCCACCACAAACGCGTCCCCTAGAGCTCCTCTCGGGGGAAATTCCCTTGAGCAGTACAGTTCGCACTTCCGGTTGGTACTGGTCGCAATGAGATCCACTTGGAGGGGTTCCCCAAAGGGTGAAGATCTCCTGAATGACTTCCTGAGCTAGCTCCCACTCGTAGGAGACTGCTCTGCCTGCTCAGAGCATCTGTCTTTGTGTTTTGCTCTCCGGCTAGATAAACTGTCAATCGAGAGATCCCTTCTTGTATTGCCCAGAACCAGAGCTGCATCGCCTCTCTGCACAGAGGCAGTGTTCCCACTCCTCCTCTCTTAAGGTAGTACATGGCCACCGTGTTGTTCGTCATTATCAGGACATTCTTTCCCCGTACAGAGGGCAGGGAGGCCTTCAGCACTAGTCTGATCGCTCTTATCTCCAAAAGGTTGATGTGTAGTTTGGACTCCGATGGAGACCAGCGACCACCGATTGTCAACCCGCTGGTGTGAGCTCTCCACCCCGTGAGTGCGGCGTCCGTTACTACTGCTATCTCCGGCCATGGTTGCCATAAAGATTCTCCTCTGAGGATATGTCGTCTGCAAGCTCACCATTGTAGATCCTGTGCTACTTTGGCTGGAACCTGCAACAGATCTGACATTACCCCTGAGAATTGGGACCATTGAGTCCTGAGAGCCCATTGAAGGGATCTCATTCTCAAATCAGGCTTCTGGCACTAGAAAAATGCAGGATGCCATCCGGCCGAGCAACCTGAGAAAATCGAAGGCCGGAAGATAACTGGCATTCTGCAATTTTGTTACCATCTGCAGAATGTGGTGAGCTCTCTCTTCGGGAGGCGAGGCTTTGCCCGTGCAAATATCCAGGACTGCTCCAATAAACTGGAGTTCCTGTGATGGTATCATGTTTGACTTTTTTAAATTCTGTGAAAACCCTAGTTTGTGAAGGAAGTGACAAGTCTTGGACAGATGATCCTGGGCTTGTTCTGGAGAACGTGCCCTGATCATCCAATCGTCCAGATAGGAGTAGACATGAATCCCCCCCTCTCCTGAGACTCGCTGCCACTGCCGCCATCAACTTGGTAAAAACTCTTGGGGCGGAGGTTAACCCGAATGGCAGAACTCGAAACTGATAGTGAGAATTGCTAAATCGCAAACCTCAGGTACTCTGTGCTCGAGATGGATTGGCACATGAAAGTAAGCATCCTGAAGGTCCAATGATACCAACCAATCCTGGAGTTGGAGAGCCTGAAGGATCTGAGAAAGTGTGACCATCTTGAACTTGTCCTTCCTTAAGAACTTATTCAAGTTTCTCAAGTCCAAGATGGGTCTCAGTCCTCAGTCTTTCTTTGGGATGAGGCAATATGGGGAATACCAACCAGTGTTCCTCTCCGCTACATGTTGTATTGCACCTTTCTGTAGCAGGGTTAAGACTTCCTGCAACAGGAGCAGATCCGGATGTTTGAGAGAGCTGTATCCCGGTGGGTCATTCTGAGGTTTCTTTTGATACTGTTTCTAGTCCCCAAGCATCTGAAGTAATGCCCCGCCATTCTTCCAGATGGTGTGAGATCCTGCCTCCCACTGGAGTCTTGTGGGTCAAAACATCAGAGTGGTTTTGCAGCAGCTGCAGCAGCGGCTGAAGGGACAGATGCCGCTGCTGGGGCAGGTCTAGTACCTTTTCCTCACCCGCGAGGAAATTTTCTTTGGCCTCCGACTGGCCAGTCCTCTTCCAATTGAGGAATAAAAATGAAAAGGATGACCCCTCCAGGAAGATGAGCCTGTGTAGGGGCGTTGAGGTTTTCTTATGGCGGCACCAAGTGATTTTGGCGCCGTTTTGGAGGTCTGCAGCTTCTCCAAACTTTCATCCGCCTTGCTGCCAAACAACCTCGAGCCGTTAAATGGCATATTAAGAAGCCTGGATTGCACTTCCGGTGCAAAATCCGACTTTCTTAGCCACGCAAATCTACAAAGCACCGTGCTAGATGCCATGGACCTACTGATACTATCAGCTGTGTCCAAACCTGATTGAAGGCATTCTCCGGAAGCCTCCTTTCCATCCCTTATGGCTAGAAACCCATCACGTTCCTCACCTTCTGGGATGTGTTCAGCTGCCGCTGACCTGCAGTCCCACAGGGTATATGTAAACCTTGCCAGGGTGAAAGTTACATTAGTGGATTTTAAAGCCATGCTCCCTGGGGCAAAAATCTTACTGGACCATGCATCAACCTTTTTATCTTCCCTATCCGGGGGGATTGTGGGGTATGCAGCATTTCTAGTGGAAGTAGCAGTTGAACTACCAGACTTTCTGGAGATGGGTGTTTGCTTAAGTACTCTGCGTCAGAATTACAGGGTCTGTATTTCGGAAAAAACTTTATTAACTGCTGGAATGGCTGCAGGATGTTCCCATGCAGAATTAACCCTCCTTTGTAAGGCCATATGAAAGGGAAGTATGGGGTCTTGCTGAGGTCCTCCTGAAAGGATGTCAGCCATGTCATCATCTTGATAGACCGGTGAATTTCTACCTCATCCCATAAATTCAGTGACCATTAATTTTCTGTAGCTCGCATCAGCATGTTCTGCTGGGTCTGGTTTATCAAATTCATAATCTGGAGAGGTATCCAGACCACTTGCTGATTGCAAGCATTCATGTAAATCTTGTATCTTAGATTGAGGATCAACTAACTCCACAGGGACAGATCTTGTGCCGAATTTAACACCAGCAGAAGTCATTTCTTCATTTGCTGATGACTCTCCCTCATATTGAAGACATGGTCCTAAAAAAATCATGTCTACTTTCAGGATGAAAAACCTTTTCAGGTAATGCAGGTTTTTCCATTGGTATAGGCGTGGGCGACAACAAAAGCGTTGATGCGGTCACAACAACCTTCGATATTGTCAAGGTAGCTTTCGATGTCCTCGAATGAATCGTCGAGGGAATTGTGGAAACCATCGACACTGTCGAAGGAGCCTTCGAAGATGTCGACTGTATACTTGACGTGACCTTTTTAGGATGAGTTGTCAACGCCTTGTTGTAACGCTCACCTGACTCCCACGGAGGCGCTGGCCTGGTTCGCGCTGCTGTGACCTCTTCTAAGGTGATGCGCAGGGTTCGGAAGACGGACTGGACCGGGCCCCCCAAATCTGGCTTGGCTGGCTCACAGAAGTACCCTTCTGTAGGCGAAAATAGGGGATTAACTGTCTGCGGGGTAATGCAATCAGCCTCCCACTTTCCCCTCTCACCCTCCTCGAAACCCTTCTGTGATTCCTCGTAGCGTCTCACCTTAGGGTCTGGAAGGACGAGCTCTCCATCCTGCTTCTGATGCAGGGGCGCGTTGGTATCCAGTTACTTCACTGGATTTTCGGATTGGTGAGAACCAAACTTGCTTGGCTTCCAGGTAAGTTTTTTGATAAGAGGTTCCCCTTGTGTCCATGCATTAATGTACTAATGCTAGTGTCTTTTTCTCCAGAGGGGCCGGGGTACAGAATACCGGGGAACAGGCACCGACCCGAGATGAGAGGTGAAATCCTTGTAGAAATCAGGTAAGTCTTTAAAGAGCGTTTTTTGGTAATGTCTTTTCATTCGCTCATTAACACTGATGTCTTTTTCCCCTTAGGGGCCGGGGGCCGGAAATGCCAGGATGCGGCGCGGACCCGAAATGAAGAGGGAATGAATCAGCAGGTAAGTCTTAACATGGAGATTTAGCTTTCCTTATTCCCGTCTCTCTCTCACCTTTTGTTCTGGTCTTTTTCTCCCTAGGCGCTGGGGCGTGACTGCGAATCCAGATGATCGCTGCTGAACATGGAGGCCCCCTGTAAAGGTGAGTGGAATGCGGCGCTGCAGCGATCGACGCGATGAGCTTTTAAATATAAAAGTCTTCCTTTTCAGGATTGTCGGCGAGATGTCTCCGGGATGCGGATTTAGCAGGTAAGGACTTTTCCTTCTTTGTTCTCTTCTTCTCTTCTTTTGCAGGTGATCCAGGATGCTGGCAGGCATGGCAGAAGTCAGGATGCAGGAGCAGACATGGTGAGCGTCCAGCTGCTAGATGCAGAACGCCGCGAAGCACGTGTGGCTGTTCGGGTGGGGTTTAAATAGCCTTGGAAGAAGTTCCAGGTATGTATCCTTCCCCAACCACGCCCGGATGGTAAATTAGTCCCACAGGTAAAGTAGTTCCTTTCAGGCCTCAAGGAGGCCGGGATCCTGCAGCATGGTCTGCATCAGGTAAGTGCACCCAAGCACTTCCATAATGAGTCTGGCACCATAGGCACCAGGACACTGTCCAAAGGGTCCCTATATGGGGTTGCTGGGTCCTTCCTTGGGGACTGGATGTCCGGTTTCGGGGACGCAGGGCTTGAACCGGCTCCCCGGGAGCAGGCATCATGACACTTGTACTCGATTACCTTCGATGACTTCGCATGAGTTTTCAATGTCGACCTCGATGAGTCACGAGAGCCTGACGCCACCTTGTTTCCTTCTACCTCCGGTTTATGCACCGGTAGTTTTTTCTTGAGGTGACCTGTTAGAGTCCCTGGGTGACACCCAACAACTTTTTGTCAGACTTTCTTGTTTTAGATCTTCCCCCGTCACGTTTCTCGTGAGCAGGGGCATGGTCTTCTTTAGACTTGGGGGGTCTGGGCCACGTTCTCAAAAGCTTTTGACATAGAAACTCTAAATGCTTCCCATTTCCTCAGGGAATCATGTTTCAAAGGGCACGTTATCACTTCCTCGGATGACGTTGAGGAAGAAGAGGGAGATCGGTGCCGTCTTTTCTTCGTCTTTTTGGAGGACGAAGAAGACGACTTCCCAGATCTGCTCCTCTACCTATATTTTTTATGGTGTTTCACCAAAGACTCGGGTGAGTCTTTCCTCCCCTTCGAAGAAGACTTCAATGAACCCTCCCCCATCGCCAGTTTACCTCTATATTCTTTTAAGGCTTTATGGGTCATCCACACAAAAATTGTCGATCAGTCAAAGACATTTTCTTTCCACATTTCTGACATTTCTTGAATCCCGTCTTCGGTGTGGAAGGGTTCGATGAAGGCAACATTTTTCTCACAAAAAACTGAAGCGCCGTTTGTAACGATCCGAAGTGAAGCCAACGGAAAAACGGAACTGAGGCCAACAGGCGCGCTCGAGGCATTTATACAGTGGATGACGTCGGTGCTCGACGGATGCCGCCGAGGGACATTGATGCAGAGGCCTAGAGAGGAGCGCCCTCTGGTGGAGAGAGAAAATTTGTTTCGAAAGCAGCAAAGCTGAAGGTAAGGATATATCTAAGATGAATACGTGGGAGGAGACAATCCATTCGAATCACAAAAGTATCCAAAATAACACTTATACTCAAGGTTTTCTAGTAAAATTATTTTTTTAACGGTTGGTTTTAAATAAGCCTTCTTTAGAAAGGGCAATATGCAACAATAAAACTACACTTCACAACACTTCCCCGGCTTTAAGTTAAGCCACCAGATATCCTTTAGGACCTCACACACACAACACCCTGAGGTGGCTTCAATTACTAGGCACTGGACATTGATTTATCACTTGACACTTAATGCAATACTGAGGTTGTGGAAAAGGAAAAGGTTAGGGAAGAAAAAGATTAATAGGTTCTCAAAACATGCAACTACTTTGCAATCGTGTCCAATGAAGTCTAGGTTAGTCCTTTACCCAGCAATACAAGTTAAACTTATGCACCACCTATGAGGGACAGTTAAAACCAAAGTCAATGGGTCAGAAGAGTCGGCAGGGAGCCAGGACAGCCAAAGTCAACTGAATCAATGTCTAGGGAGCGGAGACATTTCTTCAAATAGCACAAAAGTATTGCATAATGCTATTTCGAGAGTTTGCAGCAAAAGAATCACTGTTGCGCCACAAGCGGTTAGGCCTGTGAAGGGCAAAGCTGCGAGCAACTCTGCAAAGGGCAGCTACTGCAAGTCTCCAGTGAGAAAAAGCAAGCTACACACAAAGGAGTTAACTACCCCTTCAGTCAAGACAGTACCTTAGGTTGGAAGAAGAGGATTCAGCTGGCTTCTGTTCAGGTTGCAGTCCTGGGCCTCAGTTGTGGGGACAAGGACAACTCCTGGACTCCAGTTTGAAGGTCAGTGGCGGCAATGGGCTCTTTCCAAATCAGCGGCACTTGTCGGTTTTGGCTACTGGCAAATAGCACCGCCGTGGTTCATGAACACCTTGTGGGCTTCGATTGCTTTTGGGGTACATCAGTCTGTTGAAGTGGCTCAGGAGGGTCCTCAGGATCTTCCTAGAGCTTGGGTCCGGCTTAAAGACTATGTACTCGTTTCTGGTGTTCCTGACCCCTGGCACTCCGTTCCAGCAGCAGCAAGGAAGTACAGCCGGCAGGGAGAGGGCTGCCAGCAAACTTTGTCTTGGGGTCAGTTGGTCCCACAAACCGAAAGGAAGAAGTGGTTTGTTCTGGGCTGCTCTAGTCGATATGAAGTTGGAGCTTCAGCACTGCAGCAGGGCTGCACCGGGCAGGTCAACTGTAACAGGAGGGTACAGCAAGCTTCTCTTCCAAGTTCTTTCATCAGATGTTGCTTCCAGTGGTCGACTGCCTTCTGTTCAAGAGACCTCACCTTTTATACAGGTTTTTCCCATTCAAGCACAGCCTAGCTGTCACTCACACAGCAGGGTGGCTGTCCTCCAAAGAAAGCCAGCCAGCCAATCAAAACTGGGTGCATTCAGGTAACCAAGGAGACCAAGGACACAGAATTTCAGGCACCTCCCTCGCTTCCTGCCCTCCCAGACAAATTGGAGCCGGAGGCGGGTTTCAGCACTGAAGCCTGCCAAAGGCAAAACAAACAAAAGGGTTAAACCTGGTTTGGCGCGCAGAGTGAAACCCAAGAATGACCTCATAACCAAGAAATGGTGAAAAAAGGAGGGCCAGGCCATTTTGACAAAATGGGTGTAATACTGCAGCTGAGGATTCAGCCTGAGGTAAAAACACACAATGGTAGGAAAATTAAACCACTGCCACCAGACATTAAATGTAGTGAGGGCAACAAAAAATGTTACATGATTAGGTAGGAAAAGGGACTACTAAGTAATCACATAACAAGCCGCCCCAATCGCCTCCCCCCAAGACTTCCACATTAGATGGGTTGTACTGGACCTACATAGAAAAAACAAGTGTCTGGAGGAGGGGGGGGGTGTCTGTACTCATGCTCTCTATATGGTAGAGTAGAGGCACAGAGGGCCCCAGCCAAGATTCTCTATAAGGTAGCAATGGACGAGCAATCAAGACCTAGCTTCTCAGGAGGTCATGCAGGCTGGTTCTTAAGTACAGTGTAGTCCCCAAGCCCCCACAAAGGAATGTCCACACACTATTACTGAAAACAGTCTTTATATAATATTCAAGGTTATGTACACCATCACAATAACTCATCTGTGCTCAGACAATCTACAATGGCAAATATATACAGTTCTAAGTGGTACCACAATTATCAGATTTCATTAAAGTGCATCAACTGTACTCTGGTTAAATGTCACACAAATCAATAAAGGTAACCAACAATAGACCTAGGAGCAAAGCAGTTGGTTCAAACAACTGGTAGAATACTGGCCCAGTTACCTAGACAGTTCTGTTTGGAGATTCCCCCCTGCCCCCACCTGGGCAACCTGTAAAGCAAAGATGTATCACAAGCCCAGTCCATATATTGTTCCATAAGTCTTATTTCCATCTATAATGTTTCTAACCTCCAATGTACCTATCTTCGAAAAGGCGTCGATGGATCCTTCTTGAGTGACTCCCTTTAAAGCAGGAGCCACGGATTGTTGAGAGGCGTCAAAGAAGATTAACTTGGCGTTGACGAAAAGTTAGAGGGTGCTGAGACCATGGCGTCGATCCAGGCGGTGCTCGTCTGCGATGTCGTGCGAGGATGAGGTAGGTGTGTGGGGCACCTCAGCTTTAGATATTTCAGGACCACAAAGAGTTTCTGAAGAACTGTGGCCAGACAAGGGCGTCGAGTCATCAAAGTCTTTGTAGTCTTTGTGTGGCGGGAAACCCACCGGTGGATTCGCGTCGGCATCCTAGACTTTCTGCGGCGGGATAAAGCGGTCGATGGTGCGGACAAGGGAGTCCTTCGATTCAACAGTCTTAGGCAAAGGAGCGGGCGGCTCCGGTCGGCGGCGGCATGGTGTCAAGTGGTCCCCTCTTCTGGGCCACACAGCTTCGAAGGGCCTCCAGCGGTTATGGCGATACTCCGAACCCTGGTCGACGGCAATGGACTTAGACTGCATCGAAGTCCGGGTGCTTTACTTCGTTCTCGGCGGTCCCCATCTCCAGTCGGCAGCCTTTCGAAGGTCTGACTTCCAGGGAGCTTCGGCGAAGGTTGGCGGTGCTCGATGGTCCCTCGGAGCACAGGAAGAGGGCGCCTAGCCAGGTCCTCTCTCGGATCAGTCCTCGACAAACTAGACAGCTTTCGGATTGGGTCGAATGCAAATGCAGCAGCAGTTCTTCCAGCTGGGTGTCGAGGATAAGCAGTTACAGTTACTCTTCAAGTGTAGACACAGCTTCTGAACAATTTCCAGTGGTGAGAGGTCCCCAGATATACTATTCTGCCCCTCATCCACACTGCTGGGTCACACTCAGCAGCCAATCATACAGAAGGGAATTCATGCAGTCAATCAGCCAATCAGGCACACAGTGCATTCAGGCCATCCTCCTCCCTCTCAGACACTCACAACAAGGAATGTGGATTGGGACTACACACTGCATTCATGCTAGTTTTTGGCAGGGCTGTCTCAGTCTTTGTCTCTGTTAGGCAGAAACCTGTGCAGTTCCCTCTGGGACCACTGCAAAAGATTTAAGACTACAGGTGTTGGCAGTAATCCCACTTGGTAGCAGTCCGCACCGCACAGATTCACTGTGGTAGCTGTGGCTGAGCAGTCAGACTTCCCTCAAGAAGAGTTAGGCAGTATACAGAGGATACATAATAGGTACAGAGGTACAATAGCACAAGCAAACACTGACCAGAGCTAGGTGTAAAAGTATAGACTTATTTATTAAAGGTACACTCATAAATTACACTAGCACATTAGAAAAGATAAGAAAGTCAAACACAGTTACTATTACTCATATGTACATCCCTAATCATTTGTTGGACAATTCTAAGTTAACCCCACTTATTTCCAACCAGAGGTGAGCGCTTAACGTTAGATGGTACTCCAACAAGTATTACCAAAAGGGAGGGAAAAGGCAGAAATAAAGAGAGCAGCAAGGTAAAACACTTTTCACATAAGGTTAGCCAAGACAGTCAATAGTGGGACAAGGGGAATTAGTTCAGGGCCCGCGTTAGAGGGAGCCAGGCGAGAATGTGCCCAAGATCACACACTGTCACAAGTCTTTGCAGGTGAGTAGAAGACGGTTTTACTATGGTTCTGAAAAGTTTAGTTAGGGTGTCCCAGACCTACCCAGGTTCGAGAGCCGAGGGCTAAATCTACCCCGTACAATCGGTGGCAAGAGAGGCCGGGCGGATCACAGTACCTTTAGAAGTGGAAAGATTCCTCCAGCGGTGGTAGTCGTTCCTGGTAGTGGATGCAAGTCGCGGCGTTGTCCCGAGGAAGAGGTGGTCTCGACGGGGAGGAAGGCTGCAGGTCGTTGCACTACCAGGGATGAGGCCAGCCGTGGAGTTCTCCGGTCACAAAGGATTTTTTACCCTTCTTTCGCGGTTGAGGTAAAAAGTGGTATCCCGGTTACCGGGGTGCTTGGCACAGGCCAGGCGGCCACGAGATGCTTCGGGACGGCGAAAAGAAGGCAGCAACTGGTTGTCCCCACCAGTTAAGGGAAGAAGACTCTCCGGCGGGAGATCTCCTCTGTCGTCGGGAAAAGTGGTGAGACGATTCTGCAGGGCTTCACCGGTGATGTCGTCTTGGCAGGTCGGCTCGGCTTCTCCCTCTTCGGCTTCTTAGGTCCTGTGGCGACTTCTGAAGAACCAGTCCCAAAAACCCTACTTTTATGCAGCAAACCCCCATTCATACAGCCTAGCTGTCACTCAAACATGCTAAGTGGTGAGCGGGATGGCTCACCACTTGGGCCAATCACACTAGAGTGCGACCTGAGTTGGCAAGGCAACTCGGTCCAGGGTGCCTAAACCCCTCCCACACCCCCTGTGATACCCAGACAGAATGGCACCACTTTGGAGGGCTTCTATGCAGAAGCCTGCCAAAAGTGGAACAAAGGCTCGACTCGGGTTCAGGGTTACTGAAGTGAACCTAGACGCCATTTTGGCGGCGAGTTCCGGCAAAAAATCCCAACTGGTGAATTTATATTAAATAAATAAACCGGCGGTATCTTTAACATTGCACCAAAAAGTGGTGCATGAAAAACCAATGGGAAATCCCATTGGGAAATATTCCGGTGGAATATTTCCGTGGTATCCACTGCCACCAGCCAGAACTCGGCGAGGGGGGACGGGACAGTACCCCCTCGACAACAGACCCAGGGGCAATCTAATTGCCCCTACCAGTACTTCCACAGTAAGATGGTTTGTACTGGTTGAGTTCCTAAGTTAAGACTAGTAAAGTCAATAGTAACTTTACAGACCCAGGGAGACAGTCAGTCCCAGGGTGTGGAGTCTATGTTTGGGGGTCTCTAAGACACCCCTGTGCTACTGCACTGAGGGTGCTGTGTAACACATTCAAAAACCAATGATGGCCTATGGGGAAAATTACCCCCCCAGCCCATAAGCATATAGCAAGTCACAGAGAACACTCAAGTCATGCCCAAGAGTGAGGATAAGAGAGTCTCACTCTTGGCAGGAGAAAAAATAAACCCCACAAAATCCAGCAAAGCTGCTGGGGGACTCACTAGGTTAGGAAATTCAGCCTAAACAGGGAATTCTTCCTAACAGTCTCATACCAGAAACCAGGCAGCCACAACAAGAAGTGCATATTGGTCACACACTCCATCCACCCAGGTCCCACCCACAGGGTGTACCCACAACATACAGTCACTGGGAAAGCTCCAGCCAGTCTGGTCTGGACTTCACAACACCACCATATATAGAACTTCCACCCAACAGCCAGTCAGGGGGGAAGAGTCAGGGCTTCCCAGGACTTTGGGAAAACAAGGTAACAAGCATTAGAAAGCAAGAGGCCACAGGGGCCATCTTGTTTCCTATCAGGAAGCAATGGATTCCAATGGCAGGGCCTGGGTATCCCAAAATGGAGGATACTCAGAGCACCTGTCAAATTCAGCATGGAGCTGCCACCAGCCCCATAACCTGCTCTGTGGGCCACACACAGGTGCCCACAAACATACACTAGGGGCACAGGGTTGCACCCCCACCCATGGGTGCTATAAGGGTATCCCATGGGTCTGTACACCAAACCAAAAACAGGAAGAGCTGCACTGCCAGGAGTCCCACATGGACTCCTGGGCAGAAAACAATACAGAACATAAGTGAAAAGGACTACAGGACAGTACAAGGACAGGGAGGCTCTGTCCCTCCAATGCATTTCCAGCATCACATTAAGTAAAGTCAATTTCACTTTACTACTCTTGAGAACAGTAATTCACCCAAGAGAAGGTATTTAAACCTTAAGAGAAATCCAAAAGGCCTTCTCTGTGACACTGCACTGAATGGGCTGTGTACCACAATACAAAAGGTGATGCCTATGGAGTTTGTCAAACTACAAAACCAAAAGAGAAATCGAGTCCAAATCAGATCAAAAATACATGAGTGAGAAAAAGGTCTCACTCACTCCAGGATACAAATTAAAAGTCCTAAAGTCCAGCATAAGAGCTGGGGGTCTCCAAGGTTGAAGGGGATTAGCACAGAAATGAGAATTTTCCCTAACAATTCACAGAGGGGGCCACCATTTTGCTAAAATGGGGGCCTTTTTTTTCACCATTTCCCATTTCCTTGTAGTTTTAGGACTTTCACTGCCATTCTAGGTGGGAACGACCTCAGTGGAAGTATGGTCTTCGTAAGGAATCTATTGTATTCCCCGCCTAGGCTCCAGAGTGTCAGGGCAGGAAGCGAGGGAGGAGTCCAAAATTATGCAATCCTTTGCCTTCCACCTTGCCTGACGGTAATCAAGTCCCAGTGGGGGGCTGGCTGTCCTGACTGGACAGCCAGACTGCTCCTTAGTGTAAACTGCAGGGAGAATTTGCAAAGTTGTGCTGTAGTTCCTGATAAATACTCAACCCGGAAGCTGCTGACAAATAGACCACTGGAGCAGAAACCCAAAGAGTAAGATGAACCAGAGATATCTATCGATTTCCAGCGACCGGAGAGCCTGCTGTGTAACTGGAGCCTGATGCAACCCTTCCTGCCAATCAAACTGGGGGTCCAGAATGCGACGACTCCTACCCAGAGGCTTGTGAGATCCATCAGTTTCAAGAAGACCAGCATTTTGAGCCAACCCACTACATGCTGCGACCTTGCGGGGCTGCAAACTAATACCCCGGGACGTCAAGCCCGATGCATGGTCTTCTGAAATCCAAATCCGTCCGAAACTTTGGTAGACTCCTGCTGGATCTCCAGAGACATGATATTAATCCCTAAAGTCCTCTCACCAGACTGCAGGATCGGGGGAGTGAAGAGAATCCGAACAGCGATATTCATTCATCTGGCTGCTGTAAAAAGGCACTAAATCCACATACCCGCAATTATCTGAAGAAACCTTTGCTGCAAGCCTAACAACTGCTGCTGGAAGTTCCCATCCAGTGCCCAGTTCCTTCATCTCCAGACCAAGAATCCAGGGACTGGGTCCTGTGCTGCTCCATGCTGAAGGCATCCACCCAGAAGCTCTTTTCTCCAAAGGTACTGTGGGGACTTGGGTATTAAGTCTGGTGTGCATCCTGTGAGGCTGAGTGGGATATTTGTGAGGTTGGGAGCTTGCCCACGCCTCTTGTCCAGGCCCAATGCCAGAACACAGGGAGCCTTCTGTGAATTTCTTAAAAACCATAACTCTGAAAGGGACTACTTGTTTAAAAAGATCTCCTATGGAACTTTGACTTTCCTGCAACTGAAACATAGCACAACCTGCCTACAGCTGGCACCTAGACCACTAGGGTCCTTCTTCTGCCTCTAAGATAACTCATGCAATAGACTAGGGAAGGACTGGATAAGAAAAGGCTGTCTTGAAAAGTAAAACAAGTGTAAATGTACTTACTTGCTGAAGGAATCCATCTCTGTGAAAGAAGTTACTAAGTGTCCTTCAGTTATGCTTCCACTTGAAAGGCAGTCTGCCCCTCTAAAAAGTGTATAAATTGCTTTGCTAACTTTGAATGGCGTTTGTCCCCCTTCTAAAAAGTAATGTGTTACTGTTTTAGTATTCTTAACTGAATGAGTAAAGGTTCACCAATAGGGTCTACCTACCTTCAACATTCTATTCTTCTTAAAGTGTAATTGGGTTTTGCTCCCCTAATCTGTTTTATACAGACCTAAAACAAATACTTGTCTTACAAGTTACTTGAAGCAACTCTTAAAAAGTATATGGTTACTTAATTTGAATAGCTGCAGCTCTTCTCAACTTGTAACACTGGGTTGTGCCTCCCCTGAAACCGCTTCGAGCATTTCCAAAATAGTCATAGGGTCAATTACTTAACTTGAAATACATTGCGTCTTTCTTAAAGTGTAATAGGGTTCTGCTTTCCCTGGTTTGCTTAGTGCATTCTAAAATAGTTAGTGTGCTCACACTTATCATAGAGCAGCTTATGGCCACTCCAGAAAGTATGAGTTGATTTACAAGCTCTGAACTGAGTTATACAAAGTAATGTTGAGAGGGGTATACTTCTAAAAGGGGCGATTTATTATGTGAATTCATAACTAAATGTCACTGCATGACCGACATGGTCAACTACATTACAAGTCACTCACTGTACTGATTAACGTACTGTTAACAAGTTCCCTTTTCTCCATACTGTATGGGCGATTACAACTGAATGTAGCCCCAAGGTGGAGAGGAGACCCTCCTTAAGCAAACAAGTTCTTTAGAACCGCTGGTCCGAAGGCCGCGTCTGACTTAGAGCTGGCATCCAAACAGTAATACTTACAGAAAGCTGACGAGGTGGGCCAGGTAGCTTCTCTACTTATGACCTGCCACGGAACCTGCCACTGGAATGCGATGGCCGTGGCCCTGACGGCATGGGCGTGCATGTTGGCTGGCAGCGGCTTGCGCTGTCCCTCAGGCCTCTTTGATGGCCGCAGCCATCCACCTTGCAATGGAGGCCTTGATTGCCTGATAACCAGGTCTGGAGCCCCCAAAAGGTGACAAAAAGTGCATCCGACTTGCGGAAGCCGTTGGTCCTATCCAGATAGAATTTCAGCGCGCATCCGACATACAGACAGTGCAAGACTCTGAGCCTCGTCCTAGGGGTGAGCGAAGAAAGGAGGTAGGACTATTTCCTCGTTTAGATGGAACGCAGAAGGTACCTTAGGTAGGAACGCCGGGTGAGTCTGCACGACCACCATATCCCTGTGGAAAGTAGTATAGGGTTCTGAAGCCACCAAAGCCGGGATCTCGCTGACTCTGCGAGCAGAGATGAGACCTACTAACAGAGCTGTCTTGATGGTGACCAGCCTGATGTTCGTGAACACCATAGGCTCGAAGGGTTTGTGCGCCAAGGCGCCCAACACCACATTGAGGTCCCACAGAGGGTGTGGCTTCTTGATAGGTGGGTAAAGCCTGGACAAGCCCACCAGATGTTTCTGGACTATTGGGTTGGAAGAGAAGACCTCCTCTGAATTTTTGTAAGCCCCTATGCCTGCAAGATAGGTGTGACATATGTCCACCTGTACGCCTGAGTGAGCAAGGTGAGGTGTGCCGAGAAAGAGCACATCGTCCAGTGTGCACATCAGGGGGGTTGATCTCCTTAGAATCAACCAGTGACAGAACTTGCTGCATTTACTCCTGTATTGGCTCCTAGTGGCCTTGCTCATAGCACCCTGGATGATCAAGGGTAGCCCGAGAGGTTCAGGTGCTTGAGGGTGATCTGCTCAGGAACCACGCTTCGAGGGCTAGCTTCTGAGGAGCGGGGTGGAGAACCCTGACGGAACAGGAGAGGTGCTGGGCCCAGTAGAAGGTGAAAGGCTGGTCGGTCTGAGAGGCTGAGCAATTCGTAGAACTACGGTCTCGCCGGCCACCAAGGTACTATCACTATGATGCTGAGGTGACAAGCCTCCTTTATCTTGAGGAGTACCCTGGGGATCAGGGGTATGGGCGGAAAAGCAGAGGCTGTCATGCCCACCCATTAAATCTGCATGGCGTCGCCCAGGGAGCTGGTGCCTAGTCCCTGCCAAGACGTGACCTGACAGCACTTACTCTTCCTACAGGAGGCAAATAGATCCACTCAAGTATGGCCCCATGTGTTAAAAAAACCACCTGCAGCACCTAACGTTCAATTGCCACTCGCAATGGTCTGCTTCCAGCCTGCTGAGTGTCTGCTTCCAAGTTGGCCTCCCCCGGGAGGTGGATGGTCCTGAGGTAGATGTTTTTCGGGGCCCATTCCCGCATGCGGACTGCTAGGTTGCACAGCGGAGGGGACCGGGTACCCCCCCTGCTTGTTGACAAAGTACATGCTGGTGGAGTTGTTGGTCTGCCCTCGATGAGCGGAAGGAAGGCCCTGAGGCTAGCCAAATGGCTCTGAGCTCCAACCAGTTGATATGAGACTCCTGCCGGATCCAGAGTGGCTCACCAGCCCTCTAGGGAGGAGTCCATAGTAACGGTAACCTGCGGAGTCGGCTGCCAGAATGGCCAGGCAGTTCGCAGATTGCAGTCCTTGGCCCACCACATGAGGTCCAAGTGGGGAGAAGGCAGTATGCTGACCAGCTCCGCTTGGGAGCCCTTCTCCGGATTCAATGTGGCTGCGAAGTGCAGCTGCAATGTCCTCATTCGGAGTCTCGTGTGGCACGGCCAAGAGGACCGCTGCCATGATACCCAGTAAGTTCTGGTACCACCAAGCTGAGGTCACTGCTCTGGCAAGGAAGGGCATAGTGGCCCTCTTGATGGCCGTAATCTTGGCCTTCAATGGAAATACCTTCCCGGAGCTTGTATCCAAGATGAGGCCCAGGAAAGGTGAGGCTCTGCGTGGGCTATAGCGGAGACTTCTTGAGGTTGATGGTACACCCCAGGTTGTGGAGTGTACTCTTAAGCACAGAGGAAGTGTGGACAACCCCCTCCAGGGATCTCGCCCTGACAAGCCAGTCGTCCCTCCCTTTGGAACAGCCTCCCTGCCACCATGAAACTTGAGAATCACCTCCGGTTCCGGAAGCCTCACGACCCTCTTCGCTTCTGCCTTTTCCCCTCCTCTCCACTGCTGATCTGTTTTCTCTCTTGTTCACCTGGACACCCTCTGTCCTCCGGGCACAGTAGCAAGATTGGCCTGTAGCTGGCACAATCTAGGGCCTTTTCCCGGTTTTAGCAGCAGGATAGTAGAGGATACCTGCATAGAGGGGGTTGTGCAGCCCGTTTGTTGGAAGGAGTTGAAAAGATCTGCAAGGGGAGCTGGGCCCAGAAGAGCTTATAAAACCTAGGGGTGAATCCATCAGGGCCTGGGGCCCTTGCCTTCAGGGATCTAATTATCAAATGAATTTCCTTGGCTTTGATTGGTAAGTTCAGGGTATCCGTCTGCCTCAGCGAGGCGTGGGAGAGCAGCCCCCTTTATATATTGCTTCTGTTCATCTGATAAAAGGGGGGTGGAACAGCCAACATGGTTTCAATTAGGTGGGATGCTGCTAGCTACAATTCAGCATCCTCAGAATATTGAATTGTTCCCTGCAAACCCATTATTGTTGGCTTTATTGCCCTTGGCGTAAACTCCATGTTTTGTTCTGAGGAGTGTCTGTGCGGTTTCCTCTGTATAGTGTGCCTCCAATTTATTCTGGGCTACCGGTAGGGATTGGTGATATTTGGGCAACCAACCCTTTTTATGATTACTGTCTGCCTCCTCCAACACATCCCTCTTCAGCCAAGCTTCAAGTTCGGTGTTTCCGTTAGGCTGCCGCATGGGCTACAAGTTCCTCTCCGATAACTGCTTTCATGGCCTACCATGTGATAGCCATCGAGGTGGAACCCGAGATATTCTCCTGGAAGTAGTTACAGATGGCTTTTGTGATTCAATCCGAGTGCCATGTCATTGAGGATCGGATCACAGACACTCCATGGAGACCTAGGGGGGGCTCAGGGTCATGCAATCAGGCTGTTAGGAGGACCGGGGCGTGGATGAACGAAGCTCATTCCTATGGTCACCCGATCAACATAGGACATGAGGTGCGGGTTGGCTTGGCTAAGTGTAGGTCTATGTGGGATGAGGTGTGGTGTACATGAGAGAAGGAGAAATATTTTACTCCCGGGTTCAACACCCTTCAAGTATCAGCCATCCCCAAGGATTGAAACAGGCGCAACCCAAGGACTTAAACAGTCGCAATAAGCTGAAAGCCAATTTGAAATCTTTCAGCGAGGGCTGGTGCGATTTATCAGCCAGGCGATCCGACACCCCATTTAAGCCCCTGATCACCAAATTACCACCTGGCTCTCGATAAAGGGGAGAAATACTGACTCGACCCAGCAGGAAAGCATCCTGGCACATCATTTGGGGCGTAAAGAGATATCAGGGTATAAAGCTGACCAAGTAGAGTACCTTTGGCCTCCACATTTATTTTGTACAGTTGTAGGAGCGCACAAAACCCACAGGCGCTGGTTACAGAGGAGGAAAGGGTTCAAGGGCTGGGGAGGCAGACGAGGGGGGGGGGGTTAGGAGCTTTGTTGAAGAGGAAGGTTTTGAGGCATTTCCTGAAGGTGCAGTACGAAGGTTCAATGCACAGATGTGATGGGAGATGGTTCCAGAGAAGAGGAGCGCGGTGTGATCAGACAGTGTTTGTAGGCGGATCTGATCGGTCTGGACGAGGAATGTTTGATAGTATCAGTGAGGTATTGGGGGGGCCTTGTTGGTGATGCATTTGTAGGTGATTATTAGCATCTTGAATTTTATTCTGTCTTGAACTGGTAACCAGTGGGCAGACTTTCTGGCTTTGAAAATGTGGGCATGTCTTTCAATGTCAAGAGCAGCTCAGAGACAATGGTTTTGAATAGTTTGGAGTTTGTATGTTTTTTTCTGATCTGCAGAGTAGGGCGTTGCAGTAGTCTAGTTTGGATCCTTTGAGGGATCGGGCAATTGCAAGACGATTCAGAGGCGAGAGGAAGGGTTTGCTAGCGTTTATGAGTTTGGTTGCATATCCTGCAGAGGAAGCAATGTGGTTGACCTGGCAGGTCATGGCAAGTGTGGCATCAAGGTAAACGCGGAGCTTTGACGGATGCTGCAACTGGGATCATATGACCATCTATAGTGAAAGATTTGTAGGCATCATGCAGCTTGGCTAGGCGTGCTGGTGCGCCGGTGATGAGATGCTCAGTTTCATCATCGTTGAGGCATTGGCTGTGGGCGGCCATCCAGGCTTGGATGGTTTCGTAGATAGTTTGATACAGCGCAAGTCTGTGGGGTAGTCACCCGAGAGGGGCAAGAGAATTTGTGGGTCGGCTTCATAATTCGTGTACGATATACCGAGGGCATTAACATGGTTGAATAGGGGTTTGGAATACATATTGTATATTGTGGGCAATACACATGAGCATTGGGGGACACCACAGGAGGGAGATGTGTGTGGACTCCAGCGATAACTCAGGAAGATCTGTTGGCCAAGGAGGAGGAAATCCATTTGGTTGCTTCAGGCGGGAAGTAGGCAGCGACCGTCTGGGCCATGCAACGTCTCCAGTTCTACAAAGGGGACCCCTTTGCTAAAAGCATCACTGTGACTCCTTTCTTGGCTCTGCTGAATTCCAAGTATTGTTTTGGAAAGTCTCTGCTGTGCAGGTGAGCAGAGTCTGGTGGGATCAAATGAGTCTCTTGAAGAAATACAACTGAGCAGGAATGTAAGCCTTTTACGTTAAGAGTCACGAATTTAAGATTCTGGTGCGGGTCAAGGGGGTTTCTGCCAGAATCAGTTTCCACTGCGGGTGAAGGGGGAATAGGGTGAGCGTCAGCCGTCATCTGGTTCCATCATCGCTTCAGCTTTTTGGAGAAACCAGGTTTTCAACTTTTTGAACAAAAACATCAAACTTTAGCAACAGAACAAAAACTGTAGTGGGCTCAAAGCCCCCATGGCCTGCGAGTGACATTACACTCCTTGCTTGTCACAGGCCACGTGGAGCCCTGGACCAGCATTTTTGCTAGTACAAACTGCCAGTTCAACAGAGGAGCGGTTGAGTGTAGGAAATGTCTCTCCCGGGGCTTCCCAGCCATGGCTCATGTCATGCATCCGCCACCTTCGCCCATGTTCTGTGCCTTCATTTGCAGACAAACAAAACTTCCCTCCCCAATGAATGGGAGATTTGTTGGATAGCCTCCATTTGTGCCCGGGCAATCACACCCCACAATGCCCTCTCCCGCCTCCAGGGCATTGATGGTCCTAGTCATGAATAGCGATCGGTATCTGATCTTTTGGTCTTGTAGGAACGTTATTAGTGGCGTGAACGCCCTTCTCTGGACCGTCGCTGATACAAAGTCTTGAAAGATCTGCAGGGATGTCCCTTGGCAAGATATTTCCCCTTGTGTTCCGGTGACTCTCAGTGGGTTGTTCCAGAATAACTTATAACACCCACTCCACAGGAAAAGCCTAATTCTATTTTCAAGAAGACAGACAAAGGGTAAACTCAAGGTCCCAGGAAACAAACCAGGAAATCCCCGAGAGGACAGTCCAAAGTCACCAGTGACTACTCCACCAGCTGAGGCTGAGTGTGAGATCCAACCAGAAGCGGTTGAGTCAGCAACTGATGAGACAGAGCTGGAAGAAGACCTTCCCCCTGTTGGCGATCTGGATCCTAAAGACTACCCTGAGATGCAGTCTTTACTGGCAGAAGGGGGCCCCTGTAGGGCAGACTTCAGCAGAGGTGAAAGAGTATCCTACTCTTGAAGGACTCCCCCCCCCCCCCTCCCCCTCCCCCCACCCACACCTCCCACAGGCAGCATCCCAGCTAGAAGGGCAAAAGCCAGGGAAGCACAGGTTATACACAGCACCATCTGTGCCGTAACCCAGGGGTGTCCTAGGGACTCCCCAACATAGAATCCATACCCTGGGACTGACTACTGTCTCCCAGGGCATGTAAAGTCACCAAAGACTTTACTAGTCTTAAATCCTGAACAGAACCAGTACAAACCATCATATTGTGGACGTACTGGCTGGGGCAATTCGATTGCCCCAGGGTCTGTTAGTCAAGGGGGCACGTCTCCGTCCCCCCTGATCGAGTTTTGGCTGGTGGCAGTGGAAACTACTTTTTATATTCGACCGCGAATATTTTCCTATGGGATTTCCCATTGTTGTAGGCTAAAACATTTAATTATTTATTTACGGTAGCCTCAAACATACCGCCGGTTTATATATTTATTATTATAACTCCAGTTGGGATTCTTTGCCAAAACTTGATTCTAAAATGGCGTTGGCGTTCGCCTCTGTAACTCTGACCCGAAGTGGAGCCCTTTGTCCCACTTTTGGCGGGCTTCTCCACAGAAGCCCTCCAAAGTGGTGCCACTCTGTCTGGGGTACTTAGGAGGGGTGGAGGGGGATTTAGGCACCCTGGACTGAGTTACCTTGGTAACTCAAGTCGCACTCCGTCCTGATTGGCCCAAGTGGTGAGCCGGCTGGCTCACCACTTAGCATGTTTGAGTGACAGCTAGGCTGGGTGAATGGGGGTTTGCTGCATAAAAGCAGGGCTTTGGGGACTGGAACTTCAGAAGTCGCCACAGGACCAAGAATCCGACGAGGGAAGAGCTGAGCCGACCTGCTGCGACGACACCACCCGGTGGAGCCCTGCTGAACCGTCTCACCACTTTTCCCAACGACCGAGGAGAACTCTTAACGTAGTGGCTCCTTCCCTTGACTGGTGGGGACAACCAGTTTTCACCTTCTTTTCGCTTCTTCGAGGTATCTCGTGGCCGCCTTGCCCGTGCCAAGCACCCCGGCAACCGGAATACCACACTTTTACCACAACCGCGAAAGTCGGTACAACCCTTTAACCGGAGGACTCCGCGGCTGGTTTCTTCCCAGGCAGTGCAACGACCTTCTTCTTCTGCTCTTCAGCGAGAACTTCTTCTCCCCTGACCGACGTCGAGCCTTGCTGCCACTGCCTGGAACAACTGCCACCGCTGGAGGATCCTTCCCGTCTAAGGTACCGTGTTCCGCCTGGCTTCCCTTGCCACCGACTGTACGGGGTAGTTTTAGCCCCCGGCTTTCGAACCTGGGAGTGCCTGGGACACCCTGGCTAAACTTTCTAAGCCTCTCTAAACTCCGCCTGAACTCTTTGCAAGACTCTAAATCCCTAATAACAGTGTGATCTTGGGCACATTTCCGCTCTGTCTGCTCTAAGAGTGGGCCCTGCCTAGTGACTTTTGCTCACCTGTGACTTTATGCTTCTTTGAACCTATTGAAAGTGTTCTTGACCTTAGAGTGGTGCGTTTCGCCTATTCCTGCTTTTTCTCTCCCTTCTTTGAACCTACTAGAGTGTCATCTAAAGTTAAGCACTCACCTCTGTTTGAATTATGTGATGTTAACCTAGAGTTGTCTAGATAGGAATAAGGGTTGGGACTGCTTTCCATATTAACTGTGTTTGAAGGGTTTTACTATATATTGCTAGAGTGTTTCCAACTTATGTGTTCTTAAAATAAATAACTATATACTTTTGAAACCAAGCTCTGGTCAGTGTTTGCTTGTACTATTGTGTTTAGGTACCTATTGTGTATACTTCGCATACTGCCTAACTCTTCTTGAGGGAAGTCTGACTGCTCAGCCACAGCTACCAGGTAAATCTGGGTGGTACAGACCGCTACCAAGTGGGTTTACTGCTATACCTGTAGTCTTAAATCTTTTGCAGTGTTCCCTAAGGGAACTGCACAGGTTTCTGCCTAACAAGAACTATGGGTCCATAGCTTCTCCCTTAAATGTTATGATCTCACCCAAAATCCCCAAGGTGGGCAGGTGGCATGAGGAGTGCACCAAGCAAGCCCTTTGTCAAACTCCATTCTTAAGAGCTCCGGACTACAGCCAATCCTTTATTGTACAGACAGATGCTTCCAATACAGGTATAGGTGCAGTTCGGAGTCAGCTGGATGAGAAAGGGAGGGAACACCCCATCTGCTTCTAGGAGGCTGAAGGAACCTGAGACAAGGTGGGCAACTATAGAAAGAGAATGTTTAGCCATTGTGTGGTCTTTGAAGTTTAGCTCATACTTTAAAAAAAAATATTTGTTTAGTTGATAAAATCAACCTTTGAAAATTCATAATTTTCTATATAATCTTCCATTTCATTATAAAACAGAAAAAGAAAGCACATGTCAAAAGAAACACAGCCAAGAATACTATACTCCAAATATACACATGATAAACTCAATTTTCCTCAAATATATAACACATAATAAAACTTCTCTATAAAATTACATAAATCATTTCAATTTTGGTTTCCCATTTCTGGATAAATTGAGTCCAAGAACTGTACTATTGCCACTTTCGTGGCCAGTTTAGAGCACGAAACAATATGTTGCCAAGTGTCCATCTGCACACTGATGTTTTGCTTTCCAATTATATTCTTAAAATAGAATTTCCGTTGTACATTCAACTGGGGACAATGGACTATACAGTGTTCCAATGTCTTTTTGGTTTACGGTTTTACAAAATCGACAGGTTTTGATCCTATGAGATTTGTTTTCTTCTGGCCAACACATCCATTGTTGGCCATAGATTCAAGAGAAATCGAAGGTACTTATATTGAATCTTTGGTGAAGGGAATTTAACCAAATAGTCTGCAGTTGCTCGATATAGTTTATGAACAAACAATTTACGGTCAAAGTCTTTATACTGCAAACATTTGGATTCATTTACACACCAGTCGTATTGATGGATCTTCAGTTTTGCGCGTCCTTGATTGGCTAGAAGTTCTAAATCAATTGAGGCGTCTGCTATCGCATTCAAGGTGAATTGACACCATGCTTGTGAAAAGGAACAAATTACTTACCTGTAACTGTTCTCCAGCATGGGTCTTGTTAGGGAGAATTCTTTGTTTAGGCTGAATTTCCTAACCTAGCGAGTCCCCCAGCAGCTTTGCTGGATTTCTGGAGTTTGTTTTTTTCTCTCCTGCCAAGAGTGAGACTCCCACTCTGTTAATGTGTTTTATGGGCTATGGGGTCCTTTACTCCATAGGGTCTCATGTGTTTTTACTATGTGTGTTACACAGCACCATCCGTGCAGTGACACAGGGGCTTCATAGTGACACCCCACCATAGACTCCATACCCTGGGACTGGCTACTGTCTCCCAGGGCATGTAAAGTCACCATTGGCTTTACTAGTCCCAAATTATGAATAGAAACCAGTACAAACCATCATATTGTGGACATACTGGTCGGGGCAATTCGATTGCCCCGGGGTCTGTTAGTCGAGGGGGCACGTCTCCGTCCCCCCTGATCGAGTTTTGGCTGGTGGCAGTGGATACTACTTTTTATATTCGAACGCGAATATATCCCTATGGGATTTTCCCATTGTTCGAGGCTACCAACTTTAATTAATTCTCATAGCCTCGAACATACCGCCGGTTTATTTAATATGAATTCGCCGGTTGGTATTTTTTGCCAGGACTCGATTCTAAAATGGCGTTTGTGTTCTCTTCTGTGACTCCAACCCAAGTCGAGCCCTTTGTTCCACTTTTGGCGGGCTTCTCCACAGAAGCCTCCAAAAGTGGTGCCACTCTGTCTGGGTACCACAGGGGGTGTGGAAGGGGGTTTAGGCACCCTGGACTGATTTACCTTGGTAACTCAAGTCGCACCCTTGTGTGATTGGCTCAAGTGGTGAGCCGGCCGGCTCACCACTTAGCATGTTTGAGTGACAGCTAGGCTGAGTGAATGGGGGTGTGCTGCATAAAAGCAGGGCTTTGGGGACTGGAACTTCAGAAGTCGCCACAGGACCTGAGAATCCGACAAGGGAGAAGCTGAGCCGACCTGCTACAACGACACCACCGGTGGAGCCCTGCGGAACCGACTCACCACTTCCCGACGACAGAGGAGATCTCCCGGCTGGAGAGTCTTCTTCCCCTGACTGGTGGGCACAACCAGTTTACCTTCTTTTTCTCGCATCCCAGGACGTCTTATCGAATTGCCCGTGCCAAGCACCCCGGCAACCGGATAGCCACTTACCACTGGACCGCGAACCAAAGAACCGCTCCTTTTAACTGAGAACTCCGCGGCTGGTTTCTTCCCTGGCAGTGCAATGGACTCCGGTCTTCCTCCCCGACAAGATCCTCTCTTCCCCCAGACGAAGCACCGACTTGCATCCGCTACCAGGAACAACTGCCCCCTCTGGAGCATGCGCACCACTTTAAGGTACCGTGTCCGCCAGGCCTCCCTTTCTAAAGATTGCTACAAGGCAATAATAATCACTTAACCTTCTGGACTGGGCTGGCCGCCTTGACCATCTAACTGGTCCCTTTCTTTTGGCCAAATCTTTCTGAACCTTTGAGACTTTTGTGCACTTTTCAACTGTGTGACCTTGGACACATTTCATTTTGATCCTCTTAAAGTGGATCCGGCCTTCTGAACTCCAACTTCATGGTTTTACTTTGCCTTCCTCTCTTGTTGTGTTCTTGTGAAAGTGTTGGGATCTGTTTCAAATTATACTCTGCTTTTCTCTCCCTTTTAAAACAAATTATTAGAGTGCCATCTGCGTTAAAAGCTCACCGCTGTCTGAAAATAAGTGGGGCTTTCTTTTAGTAACCGTGTTTTTGAACTGCTTAATATTAGTGCCTGTGTGTTTTACTAGATGTGGTTTTAAATAAATAATTATATCTCTTTTACACCAAGCTCTGGTCAGTGTTTGCTTGTTCTACTGTGTTCTTTTGACCTATTGTGAATACTCTGTATACTGCCCAACTCTTCTTGAGGGAAGTCTGACTGCTCAGCCACAGCTACCAAGTGAATCTGTGTGGTACAGACTGCTACCAAGTGGGTTTACTGCCAAACACCTGTAGTCTTAAATCTTTTGCAGTGGTCCCAGGGGGAACTGCACAGGTTTCTGCCTAACAGGTCTGGCATGGATTCACATGCTCATGAATATTCCCTGTCAGGCTGGGAATCCTCGGTAAAGAAAAAATCAGTATCAGTTTTGTTTCTGATCTGTCTTTCTTAGTAGTAACCAATCACTGGTCTCTGGGTCATACTGCCCCCCGCCAATGACTGCTCTCTCCCTAAGCCCCTCCCCTGGCAGCCATCCTCAGATTTGGTAGCACGTAAAGTGGCAGTATGACCAAGTGAAGAGCCGCAGAGGGGTAGGAGGGAGGGTTCGCATGTGAATCCATGCCAGACCCATGCTGGCGAACAACAGTTACAGGTAAGTAACTTGTTCCTTCTCCAGCATGGGGTCTGGCATGGATTCACATGCTCATGAATATAAGAATACATAGCAGTACACATGCACAAAAACGGGAGGTGGCAAAAGGCTCAACATTAAGCATTACATAAACTCAACATTGAGCAACTCTTATCTCCTCACCAGGCCCACCTTCAGGCTAACAGGTTGCACAGCACTGCTTGGCCGACTATGGACTCCTCCCTGGAATCCCAGTCGACGCAGTAGAATCTCGTGAAGGTGTGCGTCAACCTCCACGTAGCAGCCCTGCAGATGCCCAGCAGGGGCACACCAGACAAGAACGCCGTAGTGGCAGCGATCGCTCTGGTCGAATGGGCTCTCGGACGGCCGGGCAACGGTCGGTTGGCCAACCGATGACCGTGCATGATGCAGCCGGAGAGCCATCTGGAAATGGAAGCCTTCGAGAGAGCCTTCCCTTGGTTCACAGGTCCAAAGTTCACAAACAGCTGTGATGTCTTCCGAAAACTCTTCGTTCGGTCCATGTAGAACTTAAGCGCTCTAGCTACATCCAGTGAGTGCAAAGTCCTCTCGGCCGGCGACGAAGGCGACAGAAAGAAAACTGGCAACACCAAGGGCTCGTTAAGATGGAAGTCCGACGGCAGCTTGGGCATGAAAAAGGGGTGCGTCCTCGGCACCACCCTCGTATTGTGAAAAGTCAAGTATGGAGGCTTGCAGGATAGGGCCTGAATCTCTCCCACGCGTCGTGCGGAGGTGACAGCCACAAGGAACGCTGTCTTCCACGGCAGGAACTTCAACGGAGCCGAATGCAAAGGCTCGAATGGTGGCCCCATGAGCCTGGTCAGTACCACGCTGAGCTCCCAAGTCGGGGCTGGAGCCTTCATCGGCAGGAACGATCGGAACAGTCCCTTCATAAATTCCTTCACCAGTCGATGAGACCACAAGTTCTGGTGTATCGGGAGATCGCTGCCAGATGTATCTTGATGGAAGCGTGAGCTAGTCCAGCTTTGGCCAGCGACAGTAGGTATGGTAGCACTTGAGGTGCCGTAATCCGTAGATGGTTGATCTTCTGTGCATGGCACCAGACAGAGAACCTCTTCCACTTATGTCCGTAGCACTTGAGAGTTGAGGACACCCTGGCCTTTGCAAGAACCTCTCTGCAGTCAGCCGGGATACCGTACCCTCCAAACTCTAGTGCTGCAGGAGCCAGGCCTGCAAGTTCAGCGACTCCGGGTCGTGATGAAGAATGGCACCTCCCTCTCTGGAGAGGAGATCTGCGTCTGTCGACAGCTTGACTGGTGGGGACGCTGAAAGGTCCAGAAGGTCCGGGAACCAGATCTGTCTCGGCCACGCTGGTGCCACGAGGATCATCCTGCACTGGGACCTCTTTAGCTGGCTGATGAGTCGAAGCAGCAGCTGCAACGGAGGAAACGCATACCGGAACAGGCCGTCCCAGGGGAACGAGAAAGCATCGCCCATGCTCCTCGGCTGGGGAAACCTGCTGGCGAACCTCTGGCATTTGGAGTTCGTCGCTGTCACGAACCGGTCGATCTGGGGTTTGTCCCATCGTTGGAAGAGCCGATCCACTTGATCCTGGTGTATTTCCCCACTCGTGGCACGAGTGCAGCTCCCTGCTGAGTGAGTCGGCAATTGTGTTTTTTTTTCCTGCCAGATGGAAGGGAACCAGAAACATCCTCTGTGCGTCGGCCCAGTGCCACAGATCCTGGGCCTCCTTGGATAGGACTGGGGATCTGGTGCCTCCCTGCTTCCGGATGTAGAACATCGTGATGGTGTTGTCGGTGAAGATCCTCACGACCTTGCCCTTGAGGGACGGGAGGAACGACTTGAGCGCCCAGAAGACGGCACGGAGCTCCAAGATGTTGATGTGGAGAGACCTCTCCTACGGGAGTCAAAGGCCTCTTGGTTGGAGATCTCCGGTGTGCGCTCCCCATCCCTCCAGGGAGGCATCCGTCGTCACCGTCTCTTGATGTGCCGGGGTCTGGAAGTCAGTGCCCGCCGTGAGGTGTGCACGAGTGCCCCACCAATGAATCGCCAGACGGAAAACCTTGTTGAGCGGGATCTGGTCTTCGAAGCTGCCCGCCGATTGCATCCAGCGGGCGTCGAGGAACTCCTGAAGAGGACCCATCTGAAGTCTGCACAGTCGCACTAGATGCATGAGGACATCATTCCGAGGAGGGACTTGATGGATCTCACCCTGGCCACGTCCGTGGCTAGTAGGCGCTTCACCTCGACTAAGATGGCCTTTGTCCTTTCCTCCGACAGAGACGCCAATCGTTCCACTGTATCGAGCTTTGCTCCCAGAAACAGTGCCATCTGCGAAGGAACCAAGTGGGATTTCGGGTAGTTGGAGAAACCCAGCTCCGTGAGTAAGCGGATGGTCTTTGCCGTGTGCTCGACGGCGAGTTCTCTTGTCCTTGCACGGATGAGCCAGTCGTCCAGGTAGGGGTAGACGTGAATCCCCTGCAGGCGCAGCCACGCCGCCACTGGTGCTAGGCACTTGGTGAACACCCTGGGTGCAGCTTTCAATCCGAATGGCAGAGCTCTGAATTGGTAGCGGCGTCCTTGGACTACGAATCTGAGGAACTTTCGGTGTCCAAGTAAGCATCCTCCAAGTCCAACGACGATAGGAAGTCGCCCTCCTCCAGCTGTCCCAGCACGTGCTGGAGATTGACCGTCCTGAACTTCTGTGCCTTGATGTATTTGTGCAACCGACGTAGGTCCAGGATGGGGCGCCAATCGCCTGTCTTCTTTCTGACGAGGAAGTATCTTGAGTATACTCCAGAGCCTCTTGGGGACGAGCTCAATGGCACCTTTCTTGAGCATCGCCTTTACCTCCAACAGCAGTTGAGGGACGTGATTTTCCTTCCTGGCCATGGGAGGAATGCGGGGACACTTCTTTTGGAATTCGAGAGTGTGCCCGTGGGCCAGGGCATCCAGCACCCAACGGTCGGTGGAGATGGACTCCCACACGCTGATGAACTTCGCCAGCCGGCCTCCCACCAGGGTGCTTCGGTGGGGGTCTGACGCTACGGCCGGTTCAATCTTGCTTGGAGGCGGCCTTGCCGCCTTGGCCTCCTTGGCGACGCTGCCGAGATCCTCCTTGCTTGTCGCGACCTCTGTAAGCCTCCTGGCGGTATGTAGAGGAGCCACCGCCTGATCGCTTGGAGGCCCCCTGTCTGCCTCCGGTGCTCCGAAAAGGCCGTCGTTGCTGAAGGACTCCCAGGGCTCGGGCCGTCTCTGGGTCGGCCTTGATGGCCTGCAGCGACTCACCCACCGTTTTCCCAAACAGGTTGTTGCCGTTGAACGGCATGTCCAAAACCCTGGTCTGCACGTCCTGATGGAAGACTGTCGCCTTGAACCAGCCTCGTCGAAGGCAAACACTGTTGCCTAACTGGCGAAACCCGGTGTCGGCAATGTCCGTTGCTACCGTTACGGCGTGGTCAGATGCCGCCTCGCCTTCCTGCAGAATCTCCAGGGCCTCCGCCCTCTTGTCGGAAGTCCAGTAGGGGAGCTATCTTAAACCATAGCTCCCTGTCGTAACGGGCCACAATCGCCAAGGCGTTGGCCACCCTAATTGTCGTTGCCGCAGACGAGATGACCCGTCGCCCCATGGCGTCCAATTTATTACCCTCGCCGTCAGGAGGGGAAGTAGAGGTTGAGGCTGTCGCCCCTGCCGCCTTCTTGGCCGCCGCTGAGACGACCGAATCCGGCGTAGGTTGAGCCCTGAGGCACAAAGGGGCGGCGTCGGGGACCCGGTACTTTTCATACCTGTCCCTCTTGGCAGGTGTCGTGGACGGGTTCCTCAGGATCGCAAGTCCCGCGTCCCAGATATCGTCGAGTAATGGTACCGCGTGGACAGTCTTTCTCTTGGCCTCTCGCCGTTGATAGAGGAAACCCTCCTTCTGTTCCTCGGGGCAGAGCTGGAAGAGCTCAGATGCCCTGGCGATCATTGCGTGAAAGGAGCCAATTTCGTCGGGCGGGGAAGCCCGAGGGAGTGGTGATGGAAGGTCCGTCCCGTTGTCACCACCGTTGTCATCCGTCCCCATATCTGTCGCCGTGTCATCCCTGGGGTCCGGAGAGGGGGATAAAGGCTCCACGGGTCGTGGGGGCATGAAGGGTGGGGAGGGAAGAACTCTCCTCAGCTTGCTCGGAGGGCTTCCCGACGGGCCCGGTTCTGGATCGTCTGCCGGGATTCGTGGTAATCTCGTCCTCATCGCCGTGCATAAGGTTTGGATTGCCATCAAAATGGCCGCCGAGCTGTCCCGAGGCTTGGGCAATGGCTGCGACGGGAGGGATGGCTGCTCCTCCACTGGGGCCTCGTCGGCGCCACTGTCACTTTCTTCGACCACCTCTCCGGGATCCCTCCCATGGGATCGTACCTTCTCGAACCCCTCGTTGAGGTTCTTCACGGTTTCCACCAGCTCTTCCTCAGAGGCTGAATCCGTATCCGTAATGGCCACCGGCCCCCCTCCCTCTTTTCCACCGGGGTCTTCATGGGAGTCTTGTCGATGGGCTGGAAAGAGGATTCCCTCTGCGGTGGCAAGGAAACTCTGGGCCTCGAGATCGCCTCCACTGGTGTAGCCTCCCCAGGCTTTGCCAGGGCCGCCGCGACTCCCTCTATAGAGGCCTTAGCCAGGTGAATCAAGGCCTTCACCACCTTGGGTGCGCTTGAAGCCTTCACACCTTGGGGGAGGGTCACCGCCTCGCTCCCCCTCGGCCGAATCCTTCGAGATCGACCGGGGCCTCTCTAGAAGCTTACCCGGGTTCTCGGATTTCCTCTTCCCCGAACCAGAGCGTTGGCTCGTGGTTGATGGTGCCAGGGAAGGCGCACCCTGCCTGGCAGCCGAAGAGCCCGACCGCTTGGCGCTCCCGGTGCCCGCAGACTCGTGGTGCTTAGCCTTCTGTTGGGCCCCCGTCGCTGGGGCGCCCTCACAGGACTTAGAAGACTGCTCCGACCTTTTCTTCTTCTCACCTGCTGGGCCCTTCTCCAGCCAGCTGGCGAGGCGGGTATGACGATCCCTCATGGTTCGTTCCGATAGGTTCCTGCAGAACGCACAGTCCTTCTCCACGTGCGTTGTCCTCATGAAGGCAGTAGAGACATCTCGAATGCTCGTCCTCCTTGAAAACATTCTGTAACCCGCATCCAGGGCAGTTCCTGAACAGCTTGGATCCGGGCGTCGAGCTTCCCTTGTCCTGGGCCATGTCCATGGTAGGCCTCAGGTCTTCTGGAATCCTCCAAGAAGCGTAACTCGACGAAATCATCACCCTTGAGGGACGTAGAAAATTCCGAACGGGTACCCGTTGATCAGAAGTAGAACGGTGGAGCTTGAGGCTCAATTTGCCCGAAAAATGAGAAAATCTCTTTGAAAAAAAAGTGCGAAAACGCAGTAAAAGCTCGAGAGCTATAGCACAAGGACTCCCAACACTTGAACGTGCGGTAAAAATCTGAGGATGGCTGCCAGGGGAGGGGCTTAGGGAGATAGCTGTCATTGGCTGGGGGCAGTATGACCCAGAGACCAGTGATTGGTTACTACGAAGAAAGACAGATAAGAAACAAAACTGATACTGATTTTCTCTTTACTGAGGATTTCCCAGCCCGACGACGGGGAATATTCATGAGCAAGTGAATCCATGCCAGACCCCATGCTGGAGAATATCTGATTCCGATCTAACAAATGGTTTGCCATTATTCCCAATATGTTGGGATGGTCTCAACATAAGAGACATTTTCGCAACAAGGCGCAATATTTCCAGATTACATAAGAGTGCATTGAAAGTAAACCCAATTCAAAATGAATCAAAGGTAACGGGGTGCACGAGAGGAGATGCAGAACTTGTTTCCAGAAAAGGGATTCCAGTTTTTCCCACCACTTACAATCTTTTGGCTTTGTGGCTTCCGTGCCATAGGTCAGAATCGGAATCACTTTTTGTTGATAAAAGGTCATCACATGCTTTACTGAAAATTTGCCAGACTTCCCTACTAATATTTTCACCTGTGACACTAAAGTGCACAATTTGCCTCTTAGTTCTGGCTCATAAAATGGATTTGTTAAAGTATCAGATACCGTTATACCCAAATACCTATATTGGGATGCTTTTGAGAGAACAACATTCTGTAATTTCCATTTATATAGCTTTACCTTTGTACAAGAGTTCCGTTTGCATACCATAATTTGTGTTTTAACTGTATTGATTGCTAAATTATCATCATTTACGTAGGTTTCAAGACCATTAAGTACGTCCTGCAATCCTACATGGGTTTTGGACACCAGCACTAGGTCGTCTGCATATAGCAGATAAGCTATTTTTTGATTACCTCGGCGATCACTTGGAATCCGTCAGTTCAACTCCCATATATAAACAGGTTGAATATTGTAGAGGCAAGAATGCACCCTTGTTTTAGGCCTCTGTACGTGGAGAATTTGGGTGACATTTGTCCCCCCCAGTGATAGCCTAACCTGCATGGTTGTGTTTGTATGTAATAGAACAATCAAAGTCAGAAGCTATTGAGGGCAATTATACTTTATCAAATTATACAAAAGAGTCCGATCAATGGAATCAAACGCCACCCGGAAATCAACAAATGCAAGGTATAGTGTTTGTTTCCGGGTGGCGTAGTCCGATTGAAGCATGTTTAGTGTGACGTTCGGAATGGTACCAAGACCAGCAACGAAGCCTGACTGAAAGGGATCTTTATACTGAGCTGGACTGGACCAGTCATTCAACTCTCAGTAGAAGACGCGAGAATATTTTCCCCGGGGCGTCTAACATCTCTTACGCTCACCTGGTATCCACGGGGACGCCACCCAGCCGTAGGGACTCTGGTATCCTTCTCTGCGGTTCCCAGGTGTGACCAGCAGGGAAGTTCTGTCTGGAATACAGGAGGGCAATGTTCAAGACTGGGCAACTGGGGTAAGCAACCCCCCACCACCCCGTATGCCTGCAGCCCCTCTGGACCTCTCCTCACCTTGTTGTTAGTTCAGGTGTGCTCTCCGTCCTGCTTTCTTGGCAGGGGCGCATTGTCCTTTGTGGGCGAATGCGATCTAGTTACTTCACTGATGCCGGCCCGTTTTGAGTCTTTCAGGTAGGTCTTATTGCTGCTGTATATTGTTATTCTTGCATGCCTTTCTTGGTTTAAATAATGTCTTTTTCTCTTCCTTAGGTGCGCGGAAGTTCAATGTGATGCATTGGCTGAATTGGGTCGCGCCGGTAAATGATGGCGTATAAAGAGCGCTTTGATGCGGTAAGTAGGCGCTATGCGCAGCGCTATGATGCCTTGCCTTTGCTAATCTGTTGTCTTTTCTTTCACATAGATCGTGGTGCTCACCTGGTGTATGAAATCCCGAGGCGATGCTGGTCGAGGGGCGACTTGCGAGGTAAGCTTTTCGGCACAGTAAGTTATGTTGTAAAAGTGTCTAATGCCTTGTTTCTTCCTTTTTTGCAGATCCGCCGGTCCGGGAGACGCGCTGATCCTAGGATGCTGTTCACAGGAGCTGTGGGCAGCTAACGATGAAATTACAGGTAAGCTGCTAACAATGTCCTTTTGTCTCTTTACAGATGCTGTTCTTCCGAGGTTCGCGGGTACAGCTGAACACAATGAGCGTCACGTTGCAGGATTGCAAAGTAACGCGAAGCGCGTTATCCAAGTCGGGTGTGGTTTAAATAGCTTCAAGAAAGTAGTCCAGGTAAAGTAGTTCATAGGCTACCACACCCAAAACACTATACCGCATAGCTTGGTTCCAAGGAGCCAAGCTATGTCGATGTCTCAATGTTGGCTGGCACTTGAAATAAAGTAGTTCCCTAAATACAAGTCTTTATTAAGTATGAGCCTGGCGCCTTTGGCCCCAAGAGGGCCTAGGCAAAGGATGCCTAAGTTTGTCGAAGACCCGAGACAAGACCCCTTCTGGCTCATGGGCTTGCCAGGGGGGTTTCTGGATGTGGGTCATGACAACAACGCAATGGGTCTGTAACTACTAGGCTCTTTCCTATCCCCCTTTTTATAGATGGGAACTATTATGGAATGTTTGCAAGTTGGGGGCAGGATTTGGGTCTTGTTGATGATGGAAAATCTATCAAACAAAATGTGTGCCCAAATTTCCGGGTGGTTTTTTAAAATTTTATTGGATAAACCATCAGGACCGCAGGCTCTTGACTGACTGGCCTTTTTGATGTATAATCTGATGTCATCAAAGTCAAATTTCAAATAAAAACCTGTAGGAATTTTTAGAGATTCTAGTTTTTTCCCCTTCTGGGACCATAAAGATTTGAGAAACGATCAATCCAGGAGTGTTCTGCCACTTCATTTGCTTGTATAAATACTTGCGAGCCCACACTGGCTTGATTTAGTAGGGTCCAAGATTTTGCTAAATTCTTATTTTGAACGGCGCTCAAAAATGACTGGCCATCTGTTTGGTATAACTTTGCACGCTTAAACTTTATCTAGTTCTTATATCTAGTTCTGATATTAGTTAGATTTTTCCACCCGATTTCGATCGGTTTGTTCATTGCTTCTCGTTTCTGTAATCTATACAAGCTTTTTCTTAACTTCAATTCATGATCATACTCATGTATCTTTGGTAGAGCATCTCCCTGTTTTCTGGAGTTTGAGTTCATTATACTTTGAAAGGCCTGCATCATGTCTGAATATAACACATTATTGGTACCATTTCTCGAAGAAATTCTTATTAGTTTGTGATTCAAACATGACCGGAAGTTGCCCAAAGACGACTGACCATCATAGTCTATTACAGCCGTTATTTACTGTGAGATATCCTTGAGAGTGAGTATCTCTCTCCTGGGTAGTACCACTATGGCACAGCCACTTAGCTGTTAATTGGTTGTGATCACTGACTGTTTCAACAATTTAAAAATCAGCAAAAACATGAAAGAATTCCTGGTTAGTATAGATGTAATAAATTATAGAATAGGAAACCCTTCTCTTCCAAGTCAAACAGGGGGGCGGGGGAAATATCAGACTTGAATGCTCCATTTAACTTGTGCAAGTTGTAATGTTTTACAAATTGGTTCCACTTCGCGATCCTGCTTAGGTTATTACTTGCTTTGACATTGAAACAGTCAAAGTTCAGGTCGCCTGCAATAAGAAATTTTGATCGTGGTATCCATTGTAATTAGATTTAGCAATTTGCTTAGATCTTTTAAAAAGCATTTGTATGATATACCCACCGGGTTCCAATACACATTTATTATGGCATACGTTGTTGCATACAATTGTAATCGAGCCATTAGCATGTATAGGTTAGGAGAGGCCCAGTGGTTAATACTAATGTCAACACTTGCTTGAAAGGCCAGAAGTTGGCCTTCCACGAAGACCTTTTTTGGCAAGTTAACCATGTTTCTTGTAACATTAACAAGTTGAACTTACAGAAGGAGCTGATGTTATTGTTTAGCATATGAGAGAAACCCCTAGTATTCCAACTAATGGGCACATTCTCTGATTGCTGGTTTTTGTTCTAGTTACTTTTGACTACCCACACATTTGCAAACCTTGTTCAATTTCTGGCCACCAAATGAGCTTTGATATGTTGCTTGATGAATGACCTTGTGTGAATTTGATTGACTCATGCATTGATCATCAAGCTCAACTTCCACAGTTCGATCAAAACCCTTTTCAAAAAACAGTTTTTTTTGCTGACCACAAAGTGTTCTGGATGACTCTGGATTGCATCCAGATTCTTGCAGCATGGAGATTGTTTGGAAATTCAACAAGTACTATATAATTAGAGTGGATATCGACTAATTGATAAATATCAGAAAAAATGGACAGTATTGATCTACGATTTAGATCATATTGTGTGTTTGGTTCAGATTTACACACCAACTTGGCGTAATTAGCTGGTCGTTTTTGCTTGGCGAGGTGTTAGTTTTTCCTTTCATGGCCACCAAAGGCACTAGTATTGGATTTGAATTAGAATGTGATTGCCTTACATCTTTATTCAACACGGTTTGTATCAATTGAAGCAGCTCTGGGGCTACTTCAGCTAGCACTCTGCGATTTTCTTTCAAAGGAAGTCAGCTGATTTTGCTGATTGGGGGGAGGGGGGGGCACCAAATTGTTTTATGTCACTAATTTTGCAAGCGAGTTCGACTACACTTCCCAAGGCTCGAGCCATACTTTGCTGAGTCAAAGGCAAAACCTGCTTTCGCTGTATTTTTAACGGCTCCACCGTACGAGGTTCACCATTTAAGGGACCAATGTCTCTTTTTGGACAAATGGAAACCGGCCAAATAGACATCAACTGCCCGTCAAATTTCTTGACGATGCAGCTCAGTTAGAGAGATCGGAGTCCGCACCTCTTTTACAAAGTGGAGATAGGGTTTGTTTCAATTGTATGGAATTTGTTAAAGTATTCTGAACTGATCCAATCGCCACAGCCTCATTACCAGGGCATCCAAAGGTGCATAAGAGTATGGGCTTGTTTCTGTTAAAGCGATTAGAAATGCTACGAGCTGTTGCTAGCTAATGGTATTTCTTCGAAACGGCAGTTGATGCAATTAAAGCACTTTTTGGAGGAACATTTAGGTGACGAAAAAAGCTTTTAGTTTTGCGAAGTGTTGTCCTTACTCGGATCTTTGATTTTTTTGTTTTTTCGTTAATTTCTGAACAGGTGGCGGTTACCCTTTCAAGCACTTTTGGTGAAAATGGTATAAGGAGTACTCCTAGGAGTGTTTTCCGCCGCTTGAAATTCCTATGCCTCTTTTACCACCGACAAGGGGCACTGATCAGTAACATTTTTGATGATGCCTTCAATTAGCGGAACTGCCATGTTCTGCATAGGCGTTTGAGTTAATTTACTCATTCGCCCGACTCACAGCTACTATTTCACCTGAAGTGGTTTGTCTACCAACGGTCACAGAAGGCACAGTGAGCCTCAGCACTAACGCAATAGGAGGCTGGACAATAGCTTTTTGATGTAATAGCAAACTTCAAACAGTTTGCCAAGACATTAGTTTGTCCAGTTTTCTTGATTGTTCCGATATTTTGCAATCTAGGGATTCAAATAATTTAGAGACTGCAGTGGAACATTCATTGCATTCAAGGTTGTATTCCCTAAGTTCTTTTCTACATCCACTTGTTTTTGGTTAAGATGTAATGAGGAGGCGCTTTGGGGACGACATGGGTTGGAGCAAGTTACAAAATTTCAATCGCTGAGCAATCGAGGTCGATATCAGAAAACATAAGCAATTGAGACATATTTTGACATGTCATTTGAAAGCACTTGAGGTGAAAAACATGATTTACTTGTATTTAAGTCAATTATCGCAATATCTGGGCAAGCACAATGATTCACACTGATATCTTCTCTCGGAGGCGCCAAGGCCAGTATATTGTGCAACAACACACTATCAGATACTGAAACATGGGTTGAAGAACCAGTATAACTCAACTTTGCTACATTCTTGGTCACGCCGAGTTCATTCGTGTCAGTTGCTACACCATTCAGATTCATAAGCCTTTCATTCACACCCTTAGACAGATCAATGATAGAAGGCAGTGTGATCAAAGGCAACCCAATTTTAGAGTTAGATTTCTCTTGAGTCAAATTAAACAAACTGGATTTAAGAGGATCTTTGCAGAACTTACGTATGTCCGCCATGGGGGGACCTTTGAAGCCGACTCTCGAAACTTTCCCTGCTCGCCCAATTACTGGCGTTGAGCTGGAACAGGAAAATGGTTTCTTCCGGCTATTTGGTGTAAAGGAGCTTGCGGGGGGCTTGGTAGTGCACGGGCAGGATATTCTCCGGCATTCCAGCCTTCAGGGAAGGGAGCCGAGACTGCATTTTTGATAATTACTCACACTTGGCCAAATTGTGGGAGCCCCAAAGTAATTAAGGTACAAGCAGAGGGGGGCGCCTCGCTGCTCGCTAGGTCGCGAGACAGAATCACTCTGCAACCACTCTGTGAACGCGCAGTGGTTTTAATGGAAAAGCTGAGAGCAGGGAGGAGGGACTGGCTCAGTGAGGGGCGGGCTGCAGCAAACAAAAGATAACACAAAATTACTGAATTTGGAAAACGCCAGTTGTCCACAATACAAGAATTGCTGGCTCACGTTGCAGGCGTACCCGAGCAAAGTCCACAGCAAAAAAAAAAAAAACAGTCCAATGGGAGCAGGTCCGTGAATGCAGCACCACTCTGCAACCACTCCGTGAACGTCATACTTGTATAGATCTACTTTTGTGATTTAAACAGACCACCAACCATTGAGATGGTTAAAGCAGATGAAGCGGGAGAATCCTAAATTGTTTGGTCAATAAGCCTACAGGTGTTTGGTTTTACCATTGAACACAGGTCAGGGTGTAATCACCAAAATGCTGATCGTCTCTACAGAAAGTATGACCGACTGGAGTAAGGAGATTCATCCAGGGGTGAATTAAATCCTCCTGTCCCTTAGTCTGGGGGGAGACGAGTGTTGGGGAGAATTCTTTTTCGATTTTGAGGACTTCATTTTTTTTTTTTAACCTGGAGAGTGTGACCCTTTCTCCCCACTTTCGCATGTATTTTAATGTGAATTTGACCTCTGTTTCTTTTGGTTATGGAGTCTGACAAACTCCATAGGCATCATCTTTTACATTGTGTGACACAGCAACTTCAGTGCAGTGGCACAGGTAAGTCTTTCGGATTTCCCAAAGGTTTAACTATCTTCTCTGGGATAAACTACTGTTTCCCAGAACAGTAAAGTGAAATTGACTTTACTTAGCATTGTAACTTTCTAGACACAGCACACCCGATCTTACAATAGAGTGCTAGAGGGGTTACTTAGTATCCCGTGTGTCTGGATCCTCACTGAACGGCTGGTGGCAGTGGTTTAGTTTGAACTACCATGGTATGTCTTTACCGCAGGCTGCGTTCGCGGCTCCGGTAAAGCAACAACGGGTGCCATTTTTGAGAAAATGAACCCCAGTCTTTTTTTGCCATTTCTTTGTGGAAAGGTCCTTCTGGTTTGGCGCGCAGAGAAAATCTCTAGGTTTGGTCCCATTGTTCGCTTTGCCTTTGGCAGGATTCACAAGTGAAGCCTGCCTCTGGCTCCAGGGTGTCTGGGCTAGGCAGGAAGTGAGGGAGGTGCCCAATACTCCCTGTGCTTAATCTCCAAAGAGACCCAAATGCACTCTGGGGTGATTGGCCGGCTGACTGGCAAGGACAGCCACCCTGCTGGGTGACTGACAGCTGAGCTGGAATGAATGGGAGAGAACTAAATAAAAAGGCAAGGCTTTTGGCTTGCAAGGCAGTCGACCAATGGACAAAGGAACCGAAGAAGAAGTTGAAGAGGACGCCTGCTGTAACTCCTGGACTGTTGGTTTGCCTGGTGAAGCCCTGCTGCTGTGCTGAAACTCTAAATTCGTATCGACAGAAGCCCCTGCAAGGACGACTCCTCCCCTGGAGATGGTGGGACCAATCAACTCCAAAGTAAGCCTACCGGACATCCATCTTGGAGCTGGTTGAATTTCCAGAGTTGCTGCTGGATACCGTATAGCCAGAGAGAGGAACACCAGATTGTGTGCATTGCTTTTAAGCTGGCCTAGAGCCCCAGGAAGATCCTCCAGACTCTCAGGAAGCCTGACTGACCGAGCCCGAGCCCCCTTAACAGAGTGCACGACCCCAGAAGCAAGGAAAGTCCATCTCGACAGCCAGGAACCGCGGTGTCGCTATTTGCGGAAGATGCGAGGAGCATAAACACTGAATAGCCACTGATTTGAAGATTGCCAGTTGCGAGCGGTGACATCACATTGCAGTGCAGGAGTCCACAGAAGTCCTCCCTCTTGTCCCCACGGCTGAGGCCCAGCAACAGTGAGATCTGCACAGGAACAGAAGTCACCTGCTGCACCACTTCTTCAATTCAAAAGTTACTGTAAAAAGCGAGAGAACTCAACTGTTGCTGTAGGGTTGCTTGCATCTTCCACCACTCGCAAGTCTAACGGCTTGTGCCCCTACATTTGATTCTTCTTTTCTTCAAAGACTTCTAAAACAGACTTTCTACTTACCTACTAGAAGTGCTTCATGCTATACAAGACTTTTGACCATTGACTTTGGTCTAGTCTGTTATACTGAATGATGCTGTGGGGATCCAAAAGTATTTGCCTGCTTAAGAATATTTGTGGTCTCCTGTCCTAATAATCTTTTCCTTTTACCAACTTATAACAGTATTCTAAATGCAAACAGTAGGATCCTAATGTCCCCAGCACCCTAGCTATTGAAGTCACCTGAGGGTGTAGGTTGTGTCTGTGGGCCATCCCAAAAAGGTCTTTACTGATTTAGAAAATAAGAGTGTAAAGTATTGAAGTGTATTTGTGGGTTACTATTATATTGCTCCCTTCTGAAGAAGGCCTATTCTAACTGATTAATAAATTAATAATTGTTTATTCAAGAAACCTTGGATGTAAGAGTTTATTTGAACATGCATCACTGTTAATCTCTGTGTAACTCCCCTACAGCTCACATTGACCCCTCTTGAGATAAGCCTGGATACTCAACACGCTACCAAAACTGTGTAGTATAAGCTTATACCAAAGGTTGGGTTTCCTATACCTGTAGTCAGAGTTATTTTGTAGAGTTCCCAGAAGGTACTGCATCCAAACTTTGCCTAACATCATGCAGTTACAGAACTCCGTTTTAATTTCTGCCATGAAGGACTAGATGTCCTCTTTCGTGGCCACATGCCCTGAGGGTTGTTCCGGGAAGTGGACCATAGCTTGTATAGTCTTTTCTTTCCTTCATCCTGAGGATGCAGGAGGGTAGTTCCATCGGCATTCTTTTGCACTTTGTTGTATGGCCAAGCTTTCTGCACTTTGGGGCCTTTCTCTGGATGATTGATGTCACCAGACCCCAGCTGTTTCCGGTGACCACCTGATCCTACTCCCTCTACTGCAGTGTGGATGTTCGTCAGAACCCCACTGTTCGAGCTCTTGGGCTCCTGCAGCTTGCATGTTGCCCCTACAGTGATTGTGGGGCCGGCGAGATTTGCTTGGCATGCTCTGCAATGTGCCCCCAGATGACTCACCTCCACCTTCCACCACCCAGTAGTTTTTGCAGGCTGGCGGTACTATTTTATAAGGTAGACTGCCCCACTCGTCTGTCTGCATTTCCCCTCCCCCTCCACCCTCCCTATGACTCTTCTAGGTTGGCCTGTTTTTTACAGAGTGCTGATCCCACCATGGGTCAATGCCGCTGTCCTTAGCCCCAGTGGTTTGGGGTAAGTGGGGGAGCCCCCCCCCAAATCCATAGCATTACAGGATGATTACCTGGTCTTTCAGTTGTCCCAACGCTCCAGGGGTGTGGTCATGGAGCAGAGTGCAGTTGACCAGGGCTTACTGCATGGGCGAAGCATTCCCCTCAGGGGACAGGAATACAGATGTCGCGTGCTCCCGCAGCTCACCTCGCCCACCATCTGGCTCTGTTATGGCTCCTCCGTGCCAGGGAAGACGCCACGAATCCGTAGCAGGTCCTATCCCGCTACGAGCTTCCAGGCAGTATCTGGTGTCCCTCCAACCTTCCGTGCTGTACAAGGACGGCTACCTTCTCAGCCCGCCCACGCCCCCATCCCCCCCAGGCCCTTGCGGATGACGAGCAGGTCGGAGGGCCAGGCAAGGCATCGGCAATGTTCCAGCTAATTATTTTTCTCTAAGTGCGGAAATGGTTGGCTTTCGTGACAATTGTTCATGTGCGCAACTCACTAATGAGGTAAGTCACTTTGTAAGCATGCACAGTTAGTGAGCCATCATCCCCAAAGTAAGTTTGGAAGGGAATTTCCACACCCAACCACTAAGTCTTTATAAAGAAGTGTAAAAGGGGCATCTTTAACACCTTTCCCAAGCATAGGCTACAAAAAACCAAATCTGTCATATGTGATTATAAAGAGAATTCATCAATCAGTCCAAGACTTCAATCTAGCAACAGTACTCCTATGCAGAGAAAATAAGTGTACAAAAAAGCATTGTATGCTCAGTATAAACAATTGGTTTAGTTATGGCTATTCATTTGTCGACACTGCTCAGAGACAATGCTGAATTGTGTTTGTCATTTGGAAAACCCGTATTACAGAGAATAAATATCACTTGTCATAACTGAGGTGGCTGTCAAAAAATTCATACAGGATACAATGTTTGCAAAAGGAATAACTAAAATGAATGTGTCAGAAAACATGTCAATAGGAGTTCATGTGCCACTTTGATTAAATAATTCAAGAGCCACGAGAACGTGCCTCTCATAATTAGTGTAAGGATAACTAAATCAGACTAACTGCTCCACAGAATATTAGGATCAGAAATCCATGTTCCTCTGCTAACCATCAACATTATATTGTTCTGTGAACAGAGCTGTGACAACACTTACTCAAAGTCAGCCTATCAGCTAAGAGGCATATATACACCATCAATTTTTGCTCCATAAAAATAGGAAAATGTGTTCAACAAAGATGCAAAACAATGAACATAAAAAGGAGTCTACCACCTGCTTCTACCCACAAACCTTCATTGATATGTTCTAGTCAGGGACCAGCATAGCAGTTGCATAGGTAGATACTCTAATATTATTACTGCCCAATCTCAAGAGAAATTGTAAGGTGAAAGAACGTTTAAGAAGCATAAAGTATCCATACTGGCAAAGCTAGTTACTTTATTACTCCCTGAAAAATCATTTGATTGCAAGTAGGGAATAAGATCTTCCCAGAGCCCTGCTTGTAGCCCTAACATAGGAAGTGAAATGACACGGCACATAATACAGCCTATAGTGTTGCGCACCCTTTCATCACAGCCTACACAAAATTCCACAAGGACCTTCCAGAGCTTTCTTATGGGGCCATGAAGAAAATTACATATATTTGCAGTTTAAATTAATAGTAGCAATGCTCAGCGGTATATCAGATCGAGTGCCTTCTTCAGTAACTAGGGACCACTCTTCTGCAATTCACTATTATCAGTTAAACGAGATGCATGGGGATGCACAAAGCAATAAACGCAGAACACATGATTATATTGGAAATTCCTCAACAGCTAAGCAGAAAGAAACAGAAGGTGCGGTTTCCTAGACCGTTACTAGAGTGTCCTTTAGTTTAGCAAAGAAACACATTTCCTTCACTATAATGTACTGCCGAAACATCCAACTTGGTTTTTGAAAGTTGCTGATTTCTTCATCCTCCTGTGCCCTCCCCTCCAAACCTCCTTCTGCTCGTACCTCTCCTTGGCTCCTGGGCTAGCCTTCAATACTGGTTGACAGGGCTTTATTAAAACGTGAGGAATTGTGGCAGTAAAACATTCACTGTGATATTTGCATAGCCACAATATTTTGCAAGCAAAACATATTTAAAGCCTTGCCATGATATGTGCAGTTTAACAAAATGTTACAATTCTGCATGTACACAATTATTTTGTAGTACATGCAAGATTGTTTACAACATACCCTGCCCTAATATTGTTCTGTAGGATTATACAAGTGCTCAGTGAAACCGTTTTTTTTCTATAGCAGCGAGTTACAATATCATTTGTTAGGGTCTATGCTCAATTCAAGTCTGAAAACTTGGAAAAGATGCAGATTGTGTGAAAAGCAGTCTAGCTGTCTGAATATCCGTCGTTCTAATACTATGTACGAGTAATGTCAGGCATAGTCCATACCCATTATCCCTTGCAAGCCAAGTAAATTATATTGCAATATAGCTCTCCACCTATAGGGTAATGTTAGCAGTGCTAAAGTAGGAGACACTGAGCATGACATTTGCCTACTCAAAATCCTTAAAAGGCAAATTAATATTTGAGTTTTATATTGCGTTGCAAAGGTACTGCTTCAAAGCCTGTGTGACATGTACAAAAGCATATGAAGCATGGGATGAGGTTAGACATCCAAGAAGCCTTCTTACTTAGTATCTGATATTTGAGCTGACAGTTCGGTTACATAGTGTGGATGATACTTTTGCTAAGGATCATGAGTAACAAATTCTGGTGCTTGATTTTTATTATTATTACAACAAACATAAGACAAGTGGATGAAGGTACACATCTGGTAACATTTCGCAGAGCCACAGTAGGTAGATTCAAGGTTGTCTGGTAATATCTAAATGTGGACATGGGCGGAAGTTGGACTCATAAGGTACAAGTTTGGTAGTCAATTATAGGAGTCATGGGTGGGGAGGGAAGGTTCTTTTATTAATGTGTGCAGGCATATCTTAGTAAGATCTTAATGTTGAAAGAGCTACTTTTTCAAGCTTGTTTGATGGTGTATTCTCTGTTTCAGGTTTTTAAGACCACGCTTGCCTAGTACGGTAATGTAAATAGGCTGGACCAGAATATCAAGATTAGTTAGTACAATTTAGCTTTATTTTGAGAGAAAGCTAAAATCAGGTAACTGCTGTGGCTTGTACCATATCAATTATTGAGAAGGTGGGAATTGTCTGTGTGCGCTGCTAAAATTCTGAGCGGCACCCAGACGGAAGCTGGGCAAGCGCATATGTGCACAGCTTAGAGAAACACTGGGCATCAGGATGGATTTTCACCCGTTGACTGCTGTCATTTTGGAAGGATACTGGGAAGACCGCGCCGGGGTTCTGCGCCAAATAACTTGCCCCCCCTGCCCCCAGGAGACATACACCATTGCTCAATCAGGCCACTCAGCACTTCATGCCGGTCACCTCTGGCTGTTTATGGGTTCTGTAGCAACGCTGCAACTGGCATTGCGGGTCACTAAACCCGGGCTCCACACATGGGCTTCGAGAAGCCCGCAGTGCAAGCCACGCACCTCGGGGGATGGACTTCTGAAGTTAGGATTTATTCTCTGTGGACTTGTCATGCTAATCTGTACCTTTCTTTTCAAGGGTTTGATATGTATTTTGCCCTACAGTAATTGTATACATATATCTAATGTTAGTGTTGTGTGATAGTAGTACCTGTTAGTCATTTTTCACTGTTATTTTGGCCATAAGTAAAGAACTATTTTTAGACCTGTAAGTGTAATCCTTGATTGCTTCGCTGTGTGCCCCTTGTGGACACCTTACAAGATCACCACCTCTTGAGACTTTGCCTAGACCAATCGACTTGCTACCTTAGTTGCCCTGGTCACAATATAGGTTGGCCGCCTCTACATCTGTCCACCAGGCCACAGTATAGAAAAATCAGTCCTAACATCTATGCCTCTGAGCTTCCAGAGGCGGCCCAAGAGCAACCAATGGACTGACCAGCTCACTCCTGGGCTACAAAGGGATCTAGGATCGAGAGGCTTCTAGTTCACTTACCCTCCTGATGGAGGTAATAGCTATCAAAAAAGAAGTCTTAAGGGTGAGGTCTTTAAGACTTGCCTTGTTCATGGGCTCGAAAGGAGCCCCCATAAGCCTAGTCAACACCACATTTAGGTTCCATCTGGGAGCAAGGTTAGAAATGGGAGAACGAATTGTCTTCACTCCCTCAATGACAGCCTTAATAACTGGTATCTTCCACCATGACACTTTCTGTTGTGAAGTCGTGCAGGCTGAAAGTGCAGCTAGGTGCACCTTTATGGAGAAGACCAGGCCTGAGTCAAGTAAATGAGTTGGGTATAAAACAATGCGTGTGGGAGAGCAGTTAATGCTCTTTGAGTTGCAGATGACAAACTGTTTCCATTTACTGGAATAGCAGTACCTGGTGTTCGGTTTTCTTGCTTCCCTGAGAATGTCCATACATCTGAGGGAGTTGCAGGTGTCCAAACTCTCCGACCTCAGTAGCCAGGCCGCTAAGTTCAATGTCTGCAGGCAGGGGTGAAGCATCCACCCTCTGGCTTGCGACATGTTGTACGGGCAAGGCAGTTTGACTGGAAGAGATAGGGACATCTCCATCAGATGAGCGAACCAGGGTTGGCGGGCCCAATTGGGGACCACCAGTATCATTCTGACTGGTTCCTGGTGAATCTTGTGCACGATCTTGTTGTGAAGGGGAGTCAGGGAAAAAGTGTAGACAAATTTCCCTGACCATGTTATCCAGAGTCCGTTCCCCTTGGAACGATTTTGGGGGTACCTGGTGGCGTAATCTTGGCATGGAGCGTTCTCCAGAGTTGCAAACAAATCAATCTCTGGGAAGCCCCATTCCACGAAAACGTTGGAGACAAGGTCTCTGTGTATTCACCATTCGTACTCCTTGGGTAACAGAAGGTCTCTGTAGAGTATGTCCAACAGTAGATTGAATTCCCCTGCAACATGTTGTGAAAACAGGAACATGTTGCGTTTGAGAGCCCACTTCCAAATGTTCTGGGACAGTTTGGACAACCCTGGAGAATGAGTGTCCCCTTGTTTGTTCAGATAATACATGGCCGTGGTGCTGTCTCAGTATGAGGATCGTCTTCCCCTGCAGTTGTGTATGGAAAGCCTTCAGTGCTTTGAACATTGCCAACAGTTCCAACGGGTTCATGTGGTTGGATGCTACGTCCGACAACCAAACTCGGTGTGCTGTTTGTTGAAGCAGGTGAGCTCCCCACCCTGTAAGAGATGCGTCTGTGGTTAGAGTGGCTTCCACTGCGGGGGTGGTAAAGGATTTCCCTTTCAAGAGGTTGTCCCTCAACCACCACTGCAGTTGAGCGAACGAGGGCCGGCGAGACGACCACTAGATCATCCCACTGTCCGCTGGCCTGACACCAGTGGCTGTTGAGCCACTCTTGCATTGGGTGCATATGCGCATGAGGAACCAAGTCATGACACAATCGTTCCTAGCAGTCGCATAGCCTTGGGTACAGTCGCCTCTCGACTGGCTACATACTGAAGGATCTGAAACATGTTTTGGATCCTCTCTGAGTGGAAGACAAGTCCGTCCTTTGTTCGAATTAGAGCCCCTAGGAATTGCTTGACCTGACTGGGGACTAGGCTGGATTTTTTCTCGTTGATAGAGAATCCCAGACTGAATAAAAGATATACCGTCTTTTGGGTATTTGACAGACATGTTTCGTAAGAGTCCCCTGTTATGAGCCAATCGTCGAGGCAAGGGTAGACCGGGATGCATTGCCTGCGCAGATGTGCTGCTGCCACCGCTAGTACTTTCGCCCTTGGTGCAGATGCTATGCCGAAGGGTAGTACTTTGAACTGATAATGTTTGTCTTGTATCATAAATCCGAGGTATTTTCTGTGCGCTGGCAACATTGAAATATGAAAGTATGCATCTTTCATGTCCAGTGTTGACATGTAATCTCCCTGTGATAGCAGTGGGATTACTTCCTGCAGTGTGACCATGCAGAACTTTTGTGGCTTTACAAATTTCTTCGCTGGGCGCAGATCTAAAACAGGGAACATGGTTAGATCCTTTTTGGGTATGTACACTGAATAAATACCTTCTTTTACCTGTGACAGAAGTACGATTTGTATGGCTCCTTTCTCCTGTAGTGTCTCGACTTCCTGCAGGAGAATGTGAAGATGGTCTGGTGTCAGTAGTCTTGCTTGTGGAGGTCTGAATGTTGGGGGCCGGTTGAACTCTATACAGCACCGGTGGGCCACTGTCTTTAGCACCCACTGGTCTGTAGTTAGTCCCTCCCATGCCTGAAGAAACAATGTTAGCCGGCCCCCGACCAGGGAGGCATGGGAGGGAACCCGGATCTTTGGGTCATTTCGTACCGGAGGCCGTGGAGCCTCTGGTGTACAGTTCCGGCCTCTTCCTTTGCCACGTCGCTGACCCCTCTGGGGATATGGGGTGGTGTATCTGCTATTTCCCTGTGCAGAATTCCAATTGTTTCCCAATGAATATTGTTGGACCCAGATCCTCTTCTTGTAGAGGGTCTTTGTGTAATCTGGTCCAGTGTTTTTAAAGGTGTCATGCTCCTTTTTTGCGGTCTGAAGGGCCTCATCGACCGCCTTCCCAAACAGATTGGATTCTTCCACTGGTTTATCAGTGACGCTTACGTCTCCAGCTTGAATCCAGAGTTCCGTAGCCACGCATGTCTCTTCAGGAGTGTGCCCTGCGCAAGGGATCGACCAGCCGTTTCTGCAGAATCTAAAGTATTCTTAAGAATGCTTTGGTTCACCTGTCTGCCCTCAGTGACAGTGGTGAGGGGACTAGTACGTAGGGGTTCTGGAACCTCCTGTATGCCTTCCTATAGTAAGGCCCACTGGGCATCGGCATAGCTGGCCAACAATATATTGTTGGCAATGCGCATTGAGAATGCTGCCGCGACCGTGATCCTTTTCCCAAGGGAGTAAAGTCGCTTACCTTCCTTATCAGGGGGTGCCTCGCCTGTTGACAAAGGGACCCCTGCCCTCTTTCGTGTCATAGTCACCACAAGGGAGTCCGAGGTGGAATGACCTCTGATATACAGAGGGTCTGATGGAGACGGGGAGAAAGTTTTTCTATTCGTGGGTTGACACCTCTTGTGAGAGCAGGTGTTGATAAGGAGGGTGCTAGATGTTTGAATTGAGGAGAGAAATAGCCTGGCTGGTCGGCTGTTTCTCCTCAAGGAAGTCCTCCAGTAAGTCAGCTTTGGGGACCGCTTCATCTGTAGCAATTTTAAAGTGATCAGCTGCTTTACACACATTACGTTAAAAAGAAATCAAGTGGTCATCCACTGGCGAGGGTTATTGCCTAGTGGGAGTGGACTGGGGAGAGTCCAGAGACAGGGCATCAGGGTCTTGATGATCCGGTGACTGCTATGGTTGAGGGACACCCAAATCTGGGTTTTCTTCCCAGCCCTCTATGGGATCATGTATGTCCTCAGGGTTGATGAATTCCTCATCTTGAGTGTCAGCAGGAATGTCATCCTCAGTTAGGTGGTCATTTTATATATCCTCTTCTAAGAAGGGGTCAAAAAGTCTTGGAAATTTAGCTTTGGGGTCCATAAGGCTCTCATCCCTTGGCCTCCTTGGTGTAGGTTGTTCTGAACAGGAGACAAACCTGTCCAGCCGTTCCATACAGTTCTCAAACTTTTCTCTAGACCAAACAGAGTAGTTAGAACGGTCTAGAGATTGAAAAAGGTCTGATCGTGTTCATCCATCAAAAAGCGTTGAGCTTTTCGTCTCATCGTCGAAAATAGCCCTTCTTCGCCCTCGGAGAACTCCTCTTGAGGTACCGACAGAGGTGAGACGTCTCTGTGCTTCTCTTTCGGCTTATGGGCGGGTTCCCATACCCCCCCTTGGGCCATCCCTGGACTTCGGCGGATCCTTGGGCCTTTGTGGGCCTCAGTGCATCCAGGGGTTGCTGCTTCTGAGAATCGGTGGCAATCCTAGCTAAACTGTCGGCGACGTCCTCAGCGGTGGGGAGGCACGTAGCCGTTGCGCTCACCTGGTCTCTGCGGAAGCGTTGGGGCATGGTTGCAGCCCTCCCTGAACTTGAATCCCCCTTCAGGCCTCTCCCTCAGTAGAAAAGCTGTGAGCGGTGGTACGTGGCAATACTGCTCCTGCGTGGAGATCAGAGTGTGTGAGTGCGCCAATCTGATTGTTGTACCTCTCGAACCCTTCACCCCAAAGTACGGTTTCTGTGAGCATACACCGGCCCATAAAGCTCACCTATGAATTATGTAAGATGAGCTCTCCATCCTGCTACTTCTGGCAGGGGCGCACCAAATGGGATCTAGTTCCTTCACTGATCCCGGATGAGTATTAGTCCAGTCCAGCTGAGACTATACTTTCCTTATGATTGGTAAGTCTTTATTGAGCTCTTGTGATGCTGTTCGTTCAGTTTAATGTCTTTATATGTTGCTCCTATTTATGCCTGCAATAATGTCCCACTTCTGTTTTCTTCCCTTTGATGGAAATGCAACCTCAATGCAGCTGTGAGATGCAGTCGGATGGAAGATGGAAGCTACTGCAATGTTCGACAGCAGGTAAGTGATGGTTTAAGTAAAAGCGCAAAGTATGGCGAAGCGCAACCTTAAACTGACTGTTTTTTCGATGTCTAACCTTGTCTTCTGTTTTTCCTTTCAGGCGCTGCTGTTGACGATGGAGCGTGTCGTGCCGCAGTGCCAAGATGAAGATATCGGCGTTCCGGAAAGTCTAAAGATGAGTACTTGGTTCGACAAAAAGATGTACAGGTAAGAACAGCTTCCCCCAATTGGTAAGTATGCTGGCAGGGAGCAGGATATCCAGGAAGCAGGATCTTCAAAGGTAAGTCTGACCTCAGGCGACTGAGCGTTACGCTGCTTGCAAGAGCAGAATAACGCAAAGCATCGGTCTTAAGGATCGGGGCAGCTTATATAGCTTAGATCTTGGGCACGCCCATTAGGGTCGGCTTACCAGCCACACCCTGCCACTCCTAGAGAGTGAGCACGTGCAAAGGCAATCCATTAGCAGCCACACCCAAGAATACATTTGGGGCTGCATAATGGATGGAATGTTCAAGGTTAATGCATCTGAAGTGCTATGTCCATAATAAAAGCTTGTTGGTGTTAAATGGATGATGTTGTTTACTTTTGTTCATGAGCCTGGTGCCAAAGGCGCCAGGACAGTGTCCACCAGGTCTCTTGTGCATGCAACCCTTGCATGTCTGTGCCCCTGACTTGATGACCATGACAGTAGCTTCAGCCTGCGATTGCGAGGGGGTCTTCTTCGCCAGTGCCGGCGCCTTGTCTTCTGCGACCGCCTTTTTCGGCGGATCCAGAACCTTATCGTCGCCGGAAGCCTTCTTGCGATGCGTCTCGACAGAACCTGGTATATTAGGGGGTAGCACACTTTGCTTTCAATAGCCCGGCCGCTAGGTGCATTTGTGGCTGCGGGGAGGGCTGCTGATCCCAACGGTCAGCGGGTGCCGCCGGAGCTTCCGGTGTACCCGTTGGGGCTGAAGTCTTCTTCGACCTGGCCGAAGAATGACTTGAGGTTGTGTGCTTTGTGCGGTTTAAATGTCAGTCTGTCGCCAGGGTGCGACTTCAAATAGCAGTGCCTAAGCCGTGCCTAGCCGGGCCGGGGACAGACTATGCGGAATGCAAGCGTTCGTCGAAAGGTCAACAACCTCCGGTTCGGATGTATGATCGTCACTCTCGCCATCGTCACATTCGGTGGTTGTGGTAGCAGGAGAAAATTCGGCCTTCGACATACCATGGGCCTCCCACCGCTTGACTCTACGCACCTTTAAGGTCTTAGGAAGAGGAGCTTACAAGCCAAGCATCCTTTGTGATCGAGGGGCAAGCACCGGTTACACCGTCTGTGCCCATCTTTCCAAGGGAATTTGCTCCTACAATTAGGGCAAAACCTAAATGGAGTCCTCTCCATAGCTGAGGTTGGGTAGAGTGACTAAGAGCGAAAGGGAAAGAGGAAGAGGAAGGAAAGGGAAAGGCTTTCTCAATTTGTATAGAAAGGTCCACCCGACCCCACTCTCCCTACTATATAGGCCGGCGGAAGGCCCGGCCACATGGTTGGCAGCGCCGACTGGATCACCGTCCGTCAAGTTCTTGAAGGTCTTCGGCGGACGTCTGTAACAGCCGTCAAAATAAGGGACGGACAGGGTGATATGGATATTTATATATTTATTCGACCAAAGGTGGGACAATAAGCAAGTTTTACAAGCTCTGCATCAAGGCGACCAGTATGCTGGGCGGAAAAAAACAATCTGAGGGACCTTGACGCGTGAGGGATCTTGGGTACACTACACGTCACGTAGGAATAGTGTTACAGGCACGCCCATGTTGACATCCCCTTTCTATTCTTGAAAGACAAGATGCAATACTCTGCGGTTACCACTGGATGTCGGACCATATGCACAGCATGTGATTCTAAGCAGACTCACAAACATCAGAAGGTTTATTTCTAGGAGGGGTGTGTGGATTAATTGTGCCTTTGTGTAAACCTACTACCCATACCTGAGAGTTAATCAGTGTCACTCTGTCCATGTTACCTTCCTTGAGAGGTTTGGCTTCCCTTTCTTTTCACGTGTGTTCACCTCCAAGCAGGGTTATCATTTGTAGTGCGAACAGAGGATGGTACAAAAACTCCTTTAACATTCCCACAGTACCCACAAAACAGAAATCTGTCCCAACAGTCCTTATTACCCCCACGTATCGTACTGTCCTCGCTTACTCTCACCGTCAATCATCCTTTCATCTACACTTGTATTCCCACACAATAGCCTTAACTAAAAGGATTTGGTGTGCTCATTTAGTACCATTTTTTTTGTAAAGCATTACAATAACCCCGTAAGGAGAGCAATACTTTTTGAAAAGGAAATCAGCTGAAAACATGCCTCCCACTGCTTACCTTTGCAGCAAAACTCCACATTTCCAGTCGGTCATTCAGACGTTTTTTGCACTCCGGTTGCAACCTCACCCGTTTGTCCTCCAGGGCTTCCATTAGGCAAGACATTTCTAAAACAGACAGCATTTAGAAAATCAGCAGTCTATTATAGGAGCATGCATGGTCATTCACGTAAAAAAACCTCACGTGGCATCAAACCCTTTAGACAAACTCACTTTTTAGAGACAACAGATGTTTTAGTAACCTACTGATGTAACGATTAGGGACATTTCCACAGCCATTTAGTGAGGGACGTAATCAAAAAGAAACAGCAGTGTTTCCAACCTAAAGACAGATCAAACTTAGTAAAGTGGTCGTAGTGACAGCACTGAAGCTCAACGCAAGAGAGGAGGCTGGCTGGGAGTAAAGTTATTCCTAATAGCAAAACGCAGATAAAACGCCATTGTTCCACTGAAAAGTGTACACCATTATAAAAGCATACACAGTGTTCGGAAATATTTCTCTTTAGGCAACTTTCCCTCCATATTATATGGACTCCTCAACAGTTTACTTTTGAACCTGTGCTGACTTTACAGGGTAGTGAAGCCTTCAGCTTCTCTCCCATGGCCTTTTGTGCATTTCGTCACGTGGGAACTAACCAGTCCTTTTAGACCGAGTACTGGTCAACTCGGTTTTATTTTTGCCCTTTTTATTTGTACCTACTTGGGTAGCTTTTGAACAGTGCACACATCATCTTACAATGCAGTGGGGCTACTTTATCACCCTAGTCTTTTACAATGGGTATTTATTACTTTTACATACGTTTAAAGACAAGCTGGTTGCAGCAGATGGGATACATTACTCACCGTAATTATATTTCTGATGCTTGTATATGCTGTATATGCTTAGATTCACATGCTATCTAGTGGTAGCTGCGTAGTATTACATTTTTGGTTTTTTAAACCCGAAAAGGTACGTCAACAGGGTGTGCCAGTAATATTATCCCTAGTGTGATGTCTATTGTACCCATGGTCCTTCACACGTCGGGGTCCCTCAGATTGTTTTGTTTCTGGCATGAGATGGCATGAAGTGTAGCGTGAGCACAGATGTAATAAAGCAGATAACAGATAAAGCCATAGAAACATCTATGTGCCTACTACTCCACAAGGGGAGGCAGGGTGAGTGCATGTGAATCAAAGCAGATACAATCATCAGAAATATGATTGCAGTGAGTAATGTATCCATTCTGAGGCTTATGGAATCGGCTTACATCACATGCTATGCATAGATTAGCGAGTAGTGTCTGGAAAAGGTGGTGGGTTGCGAGAAGGTACAGCAACAAATAGATGTTTTAGCACTGCTTGTTCCACCTGTGAATCTGCTTTAGAATGTGACAATGCAGTAGTGCTGAGTAAAAGTATGAACATTGCTCCATGAAGCCGCTTTGCAAATGGCGTCCAGTGATAGGTTTGCAATAAAAGCCGATGTAGCTCATGTACCTCGGAAGAGTGAGCTCTTTGTGTGAAAGGCAGAGGGCTGTATGCATTTCACTATCCATTTGGAGATGGTGTTTTTTGAAACGTGATCACCTTCCCTGCCAGGTGCTATGGAGACAAACAGTTGGTCGGTTTTCCTTAGCGCTCTTGTCTTATTTGCATAGTAAAGGACCGCCCTCCTTACATCTAGTGCGTCAAGTTTCTCAGCCGAGTGTGAAAGGTTTTGAAAGAAAGCTGATAGTTCGATGGACTGGTTGACATGGAACTTTGATATGAACTTGGGTGAAAATCTAGGGTGCGTTCTTCATACCAATTTGTCTTTGTGGATAAAGAAAGGGTTTTGCACTGACAAAGCTTGCAGTTCACTGACTCTTCTAATGGAGGTGATAGCCACCAGAAAAGTAGTCGTATATGTAAGGCGTTTAAGGCAGGACTTGTGCATAGGCTCAGGGGGTGGGCGGGGGGGGGGGGGGGGGGGTTCCTATGAGTTTTGCAAGTACCATTTAGGTCCCACCCTGGAGGCGGGTTTGAAGTGAGATGGTAAAGTCTTTTTACTACCTCCATGAATGCCTTAATGACCAGGATTTTCCACCACGACAGGACACCTTGCTTTGAGAAGTGGTGTACGCAGATAGAGCCGCTAGGTGAACTTTGAGTTAAATACTAGCCTAGAGTCTAGTAAGTGGCGCATGTAATGGAAAATGTGTGCTGGAGAACATTCGATCAGGTTTATATTTTTTTGACAGGCGCCATATTACAAATCTTTTCCTTTGGTTAAAAGAATAGCGTCTGGTTTGCGTGCCTCGTTGAGGATGTGCATACACCTTTGAGGTCGTTTTTTAAAATGGCCAAATTCTATGACTTCAGGAGCCAAGCTGCCAAGTTGATAGACTGAGGAGGTGGGTGTAATGTTGTTCCCCCGTGCTGTGTGACCATGCTGTAGGGGTACAGGAGTTTGACTGGATTGCATATCGCCAGTTTGCGCATATGTGGAAACCAAGGTTGTCTCGCCCATATAGGAGCAACTAGGATTAGTGTCACTTGTACCTGGTGCATTTTGTTCACCAACCTGCTCAGTAGCGGAGTCAGGGGTCGGAGGGGGCTATAGCATAGGCAAATTTCCCTGACCAGTTCACCCACAGGGCGTTCCCCTTGGACCAGTGATGGGGAAACCTGGATGTGAAGCCTGGGAATTGCATTTTTCGGCTTGTGGCGGACAAGTCTAAAGAGGGGAGGTGGTTGTAAACCCATAGGGAGAAGATCTCGTCTAGGAAATTTCTGTCGACCTGCCACTTGTTCTCTTCGGGTAGAGGATCTCTGCTTAATGAGTCTCCCAGAGAATTGAGTTCCCCTGGAACATGTTGCGATGTTCTGCACATGCCCTTCTTGAGTGCCCACTTCCAAATATTTTGTGCTAGCCTCGACAGACTCAGAGTGTGCGTTTCCCTGCTTGTTTATGTAAAACATGGCAGTGGTGCTGACCGTGAGGAACTGTACTGTTTGACTGGTCCACTTGGAAAGCTTGCAGTGCTTTGAGCACTGCTAGCAGTTCCAAAAGGTTTATGCGCTGTGTGGTGAAGGTAATGGGCTCCGCACCCGGTGAGTTATGTGTATGTTGCTTGCACTATAGGGCTGTGAAAAGGTTTTCCCCTTGTACACCAGCGTAGTGCTTGAACTAGGGTTAGCAAAAAAAAAAATAAACGAATCAAAAGAAAAAAATAATTAAAAAAAAATCACTAGATCGTCCCATTGACCGCTTGCCTGAGACATTGTTTCGCTAACCACTCATGCATTGGACGCATGCGCAGAACCAGGTAAATGCATGATGCCATCATCCCGAGGAAGCGCATTGCTTTGCATACGGTTATTTGGCAACTAGCTAGATAGTGAGGTAATTGCAGCAGTAGGTTTTGCACACTTTCGTTTGACGGAAAGCCTACACCCTCTTCTGTCTGTACAGCTCCTAACTACTGTTTGGTCTTGCTTGGAATGAGACTATTTTTTTCTCATTGATCGAGAATCCCAATTGGAACAGGAGATGGATTGTTCTTTGGATATTTTGTTTGCAAATTTGGGGGGGGGGGGGGGGGGAAAATTCCCCGGTTATCACCCAGTCGTCCAGATGAGGGTACACTGGGATTCTCTGCGTAGATGCGCTGCAACTACCGCTAGTACCATGGTTAATAGGCTTGGAGCGGAGGCTATGCCGAAGGATAGTACCATGAATTGGTAGCGTTGGTTCGCTATTTTGAAAAGCGAGAACCTTGTGTGTGCTGGGATGCTAGGGAGAATTCTTAGAAATGTGTTAATTCCCTTCTAACGTAGAGACCAACAGCTCTTTTTGCCAGACTTTAAGACTTTGTCTCATGTAATCTTAATGTGATTTATTCTCGGTGTTTCTTGATTTTGGAGTCTGACAAACTCCATAGGTATCATCTTTACATTGCGTCACACAGCACCTTCAGGGCAGTGGCACAGGGAAGTCTTAGATTTCCCAAATGTTTAAATACCTTCTCCTGGTGAAACTACTTTTTCCAAGAGCAGTGAAGTGAAATTGACTTCACTTACATTTTGTAACTTTCTAGACCCAGCACACACCATCTTACTATAGGGTGCTGGAGGGATTACTTAGTATCACCTTTCTCTAGTTTCTCATGTAACATTTTTATGTTGCCCTTCCTACAATAATTGTCTGGTGGCAGTAGTTAACTTTTTACTACCATTATGTGTTTTTATCGCAATTTCTTGTCTGGAAGGTCCTTCTTGAGATTTACTCTGCGTGCCAAACCAGGTTTGGTCCCTCTGTCTGCTCCAGTAGGTCTGGCAGGGACAGGAAGGGAGGCGCCCGAAACTCCCTGTTCTTAATCCGCTTGGTTACATGTATGCACCCAAAGGTGATTGGCCGACAGGCTGTCCAGCAAGGACAGCCACCCTGCTGTGTGATTGACAGCTAGGCTGGAATGCATGGGAGAAACCTGCATAAAAGGCAAGGCTTTTTGGTTTGGAAGGCAGAGTCGACCACTGGACGAAGGAATCTGAAGAAGAACTTGGAAGAGATGCCTGCTGCAACTCCTGGACCGTTGGTTTGCCCGGTGAAGCTCTGCTGCTGTGCTGAAGCTCTGAATTCACCTCGACTAGAGAAGCCCTGCAAGGACAACTTCTCCCCTTGAGTTGTGGGACCAATCAATTGCAAAGTGAACTTGTTTGGACATCCTCTCAGAGCTGGCTGTACTTCCACTGCTGCTGGAATGAAGTGTCAGGGAGCGGAACACCAGTCTGTGTGCGTGGCTTTTAAGTTGGACCGAGCGCTAGGAAGTACCTACGGACTTCCCTGATGCAGGAATGGTGTGGGAGAGGAGGGGGGAAATAACAGACTTGTGTACCACCGTAAATAGATCCTTCATTGTGGAGCCAGGGAAGGGCCACTCTCAGACGCGCCCTCCTCTTGGTTGTTGAGGTAACTGTTGAATGCCGTCCAAACGTTCTTAGGGCGTGAGTGGGAAGGGAGCATATCAAGGTATTCCTCCTCGCAATTTCGGGACCAGGTAAGCAAGTTTAACCACTTCTGAAAAGTAGGGGAGGAGGTACTCTTCCAGTTTTGAAGTATACATTTCTTGGCCACTATACAACTTATATTTAGAAATTTGGTCATGCGCTTGGCGCCATCTGTTTTCCACACCCCAAACAGTATGCCCAGAGGGTCAGGGTCAATGACAGTGTCTGATATCCGATAATGTCCCAAGGATTCTCTCCCAAAATTCTCCCAGTTTGTGGCATGTCCAGAACATATGCAGATGGTCTGCGTTCTCAGCCTTGCAGCGTGGGCAGAGGTACAAGCCAGTGCGGGCAAATGTAGTGATCTGTGAGGGGTTCTTATTTCAGCTTATTTAGCAATTTATATTGCATGGCACGGTAGCGGAAATTGAGGGAGACTGTTCGTGTGCGTGCACATTTTCCTGCAAAGGTGATCAGACACCTCAAGACCCAACTCGTCTGCCCACTCACTGCGTGCCCTGGAGGGTCGAGCCGGGGCGTTCGCCAGCAGAATCTTATATAATGGAGATAACGCCACAAGCACCCCCAGAGTTAGCAATGTATACAACCGCTGGGGAATCAGGGGGCTCGTAAGGGAAATCAGGCCATGCAGTGCGGAAGGCAGCGCGATGCCTAAAGTACTGCAGATATTCTAGTGCTGACCTGGAATGGCCGAGCCTCCACGTCTGGGGATTTATGAACTGCCCATCAGGATAGAAGTCTGTCAGTGCTCGGTAGCTCAGGGTGTCCCAATGGTGCGCCAGGATAGTGTGTGTAGGCTCAAATCCCGGGAGCCACTTGTAGTAGGGGGGGGGGGGGTTCTGCTGTTATCCTGAACAATCGGCCCCAAGCATGTACAGTGGTTCCGACTGGATCAATAGGCCGGGACGTACTGGCGGTGCAATATAAGTGACATTACATTAATACTGGCCGCCGTCTGAATCTCAGCTTGACGTGCGGGTGGGAAGGGGAGCCAGGATACCAATGGGAGGCGTATTGTGTCTGTGCCGCTAACCAATACAGCGTCAGGTTAGGGGCTGTGAAACCCCCTCTTTCATATGGGAGAGGCATCTGTCAATTTCTTGTGTACAGCGCCAGAGTGCCTTAGAAATTGCACGCACAGATTATGTAGTCTCGTGAAGTTCTGTCCCCCAGGCCAGATGGGAATGTTACCAAATGTATACAAGAACCTGGGAAGCAGTACCATCTTGATAAGTGAAAGCCTCCCAGCGAATGACAATGGAAGGGAGCGCCAACCCTCCATTTTGGATTCGGCAAGCTGCGTTATGGCCAGCTAGTTGTCTGCTAGCATGGTGTCTTTAGAAAGGGATACCTGGACCCCTCCCTCCCCCACCAGAGTGGCTATTCAGTGGCCGGTTGTTGAGTGGAGTTAGTGAGTGGGAAGACCTCAGATTTGGAGAAATTAATTGTAAACCCTGAGTGAGTGCCTATGCGTGTGATGTCTCGCAGTATCGGATCTAGATGGATAGTGGGGTCCCTAATATATAATAAAACATCGGCCTAGAGCTATCATCTCGGTGGAGTCTTTCAGTCGTATACCTCTATGTGAGTGGTGCGCTCGAATGTAATCCGCCATTGGCTCCATCGCCAATGCAAACAGGATCGGGGAAAATGGGCAGCCCCGTCGGGTGCCTCTGAAGAGCGGGATTAGGGTAGACGTCAGGGAGTTGACTCGCACCCTAGCCACTGATGAGGTATATAGTAGTTTGATGTATCTGATCATGTTGGGGCCAATGCCCATCGTCTCCAGTACCAGCCACATATATTTCCAATACACCATGCCAAATGCTTTTTGAGGGTCAAGGGTGACCGCAACTGCACTAGTGCCCTGATGAATTCGTGCCATGACATTGAGCAGCCGCCTAATATTGTGGGACGTGGATCTCCCGGGTACAAAACCTGCTTGATCTTCATGCACCATGTATGTCATTACCGGGAGGAATCGGTTCGCTATCACTTTAGCAAAGAGAACAGGAAGACTGAGGTGTGCCAGGTAAATGTAAGCGCTTGAGCAATTGTTATTGGAAAAATTGTCCCTGTTTAAACTTAAAGGACAGGCTGCTGCACCCTGAGGGAACAAGCGGGCACCTCAAACCCACTTAACAAAACGAATAGAACACTGGGTATTCCAACATTTTGGATGCGCTGCCAGAACAAATAGTTAGAACAACTTGATAGTAAAAAGTCCTCATGCACAATCAATGTGCAATATACGTTACAGATAACACGTGAATGAAAAATTGCAAAATGTAATGTTCTTCACATCCAGTATGTGATATCACATGACAGAGTGATGTGCCAACACGTGTTTCGACCTCTCTTGGTCTTTTTCAAGGAAAAACTTGTTTATTTAGGATTCCACTATTTGGGTGTCTGAGGGTGATAACCAACGGATTGACGTTGCATCGTGGCATTGCCTTAGATCATTTCTCCAACTCGGAAAATCTTCCTATTCGAAAATGTGGATTGGGTCGAATCAGACATTGTAATTCAGTTCAAACATCCCGCCTCAATTGGCATGAAACCCGGAGCGACTCGTCAGATAACTCCAGCAACTTAGGGGCCAATAGGGCCAAGTGTTCCTGATAAAATTCGGCTGAGACCCCGTCGGGGCCCGGTGCTTTACCTTTAGGGAGAGCGGAGATAGCACTGACTAATCTAGCAGGAACGGTGCGTCCAGTTGGTCCCTAGTTGTGGGGGAGATACTCGTAGTGGGTATCCGGTCAAGGAGATCCCTCATGTGCCGCTCACTATGTTCGGGGGGAGTGGGGCGTGGGAGGGCGGGGGGGGGGGGGTGTTTGGGGTTGAGAATAGAGGTTAGTATAGAAGTCTGAAAATGTCTAGTATTTGCTGGTCTGCCCACTGTGTAATGCCTCTTTCGTCCTTGACGCCTGCAATCTGTGCCTGACCCCACTCCCCTCTTGTCAAGGTTGCCAATTTTTTCCCGGGTCGATCGCCCTCCCCATACCTCCTGGCAGTCTGTGGGCGACTAAGGTATTGGACTTCCCTGGTGGCATGTGTATTGAACAGGTGGAGTTCCTCGCTGATCAGGGTGAGTGTAGCCGGGTCAGCCGGTGTCTAGCACAGCGGACACAGACTGGTGGCCTGGGGGTGCTCAAAATAGGACTCTATGGCCGCTAGGATATCAGCCTTAAATACGATGTCCCGGAGTGCTGAGGATTTAAACCTCCATGTGTTAAATGTTGGGGTGAGTTTTACCAATTCCACCGATAGGGTGATTGGGGCATGATCAGAAAGGGTACGTTACAGGTCAGTATTTGCGCTCCCCCAACCCTTCCCATCAGCTCGCTTGATACTAGGAATAGATCGATTCTGGAGGAGCTGTCGTGGATGGACGAGTAATGGGTAAATTCGCATAGCTGGGGATGCAGTGCCCTCCAGGCGTCTTGGATGTTGAGCGTCGTGATGTGTGCCTGTAGCCTACGCGCCGTGCCAGATAAGGATCTGGGAGCAGTCGCAGTCCTATACAGTCTTGTGTCCATTATCAGGTTTATAACCCCTCCCCAGATGATTTGGACTCTCACATACCCCAGCAGTATGGATGCCACCATGTCCACACAGTCAGGAGTGTCTACATTGGGTCCGTATGTATTAAGAAGGTATTCTCTGTTTGTGATTGTGCAGTGTAGTATAACATATCTCCTGTTAGGCAGAAACCTGTGCAGTACCCTTAGGGAACACTGCAAAAGATTTAAGACTACAGGTGTTGGCAGTAAACCCACTTGGCAGCAGTATGTACCACCCAGAGCAGTCAGACTTCCCTCAAGAAGAGTTAGACAGTATGCAAAGTATACACAATAGGCACTCAGATACAATAATACAAGCAAACACTGACCAGAGCTTTGGTATCAAAGTATATAATTATTTATTTAAAAACACACTGTTTGAAACACTCCAGCACTCTTATTGTAAAATATTCTAAATACAGTTACTATTGTAATATATACCCCCCTTTTTCCTTATCAGATAAGTCACTGTAAAACACCACTTATTTTCATACAGAGGTGAGCGCTTAACTAGATGGCACTCCAATAAGTTTGAGAGAAAGGGAGGGAAAAAGACAGAATATGGAAAGGTACACCACTCTAAGATTCAGGAACACTGTTAGCAAGGCAGAAGAGCAAAAGTCACTGGTGAGCCAAAGTCCAAAGGCTGGGCCCACTCTTAGAGAGAGCAGAGCACAAATGCGCTCAAGATCACAGTTACACTAGGCTTAGAAAGTCTTGCAGAGGGTTCAAAAAGATTTTAGAGAGGCTTAGGAAAGTTTAGCCAGGTTGTCCCAGGCTAACCCAGGTTCGAAAGCCAGGGGCTAAATCTACCCCGTACAGTTGGTAGCAAGGGAAGCCAGGCGGGACACGGTACCTTAAGTGGGAAGGATCCTCCAGCGGTGGCAGTTGTTCCTGGTAGTGGGTGCAAGTTGTATCGTCGTCCAGGGGAAGAGAAGATCTCGACTTGGAGGACAGATGAAGGTCGTTGCACTACCAGGGAAGAAACCAGCCGTGGAGTTTTCCGGTTAAAGGTGGTACCTTTGTTTCGTGGTCGTGGTAAAACGTGGTATCCCCGTTGCCGGGGTGCTTGGCACAGGCAAGGCGGCCACGAGGTACGTCGGGAAGGCAAAAAGACGGTGAAACTGGTTATCCCCACCAGTCAAAGGAAGAAGACTCTCCGGCGGGAGATCTCCTCTGTCGTTGGGAAAAGTGGTGAGACGGTCCAGCAGGGCTCCACTGGTGGTGGTGTTGTGGCAGGTCGGCTCAGCTTCTCCCTCGTCGGATTCTTGGGTCCTGTGGCGACTTCTGAAGTTCCAGCCCCCAAAGCCCTGCTTTTATGCAGAAAACCCCCATTCACTCAGCCTAGCTGTCACTCAAACATGCTAAGTGGTGAGCCGGCCGGCTCACCACTTGGGCCAATCAGGACGAAGTGCGACGTGAGTTGCCTAGGCAACTCAGTCCAGGGTGCCTAAATTCCCCTCCACCCCTCCTAAGTACCCCAGACAGAGTGGCAACACTTTGGAAGGCTTCTGTGGAGAAGCCCGCCAAAAAGTGGAACAAAGGGCTCAACTTGGGTTGGAGTCACAGAAGAGAACACAAACGCCATTTTAGAATCAAGTTTTGGCAAAAAATACCAACCGGAGAATTAATATTAATTAAATAAACCAGCGGTATGTTCGAGGCTACCGTAAATTAAATAAAGGTAGTATCCTAAAACAATGGGAAATCCCATAGGGAAATATTTGCGGTTGAATATTAAAAGTAGTATCCACTGCCACCAGCCATCAGGGGGGACGGAGACGTGCCCCCTCGACTATCAGACCCTGGGGCAATCAAATTGCCCCAGCCAGTACGTCCACAATATGATGGTTTGTACTGGTTCTGTTTAGAATTTAAGACTAGTAAAGTCAATGGTGACTTTACATGCCCTGGGAGACAGTCAGTCCCAGGGTATGGAGTCTATACTGGGGGGTCACTACGACACCCCTGTGTCACTGCACTGAGGGTGCTGTGTAACACATCACAAAAACACATGAAGCCCTATGGAGTAAAAGACCCCATAGCCCATTAAACACATCTAGATTCAAAGAAACACACTCAAATCATGCCCAACAGTGAGGGTAAAAGAGTCTCACTCTTGGCAGGAGAAAAAAATAAACCCCAAAATCCAGCAAAGCTGCTGGGGGACTCACTAGTTTAGGAAATTCAGCCTAAACAGAAAATTCTCCCTAACATCTACCATCAGAGTCGGTATAGTTTTTGTGTAATATGAATTTGATGGATTTGTGAATCATTGTCAATACACCCCTGGCCCGGGTAGAAAAGGAGGGAGAATATCTGTTAGATCCCCATGATGGCGCCATACTCCTTGCCAGAGGACCCTTAGAGTGCGTTTCTTGCAGAATATCTTGCAACCGTGTCTATGAGCATAGGCTATGATTTTACGGGCCTTAGTAGGATTACTCAGACGCCGAACATTCCAGGACATTACTGTGGTGGGCATTTCAATTGTCTAAGGTACATCCCAGCTCCGTTGTCGTAGCCTGTGTTTGCTGTTGGTATTGTCACACTGCCCCCCCCCCCCCCCATGTGTAGCATGGTATGCCGGTCGGCCTCTGCCTTTTCTGATATAACTTCCCCAACCAACTCCCAACCCCTCCCTCGCCACCCCTTCTAGGCAGGCAGTGTTCCCATCGGCCCCCCTCCCCAAGGTACCCCAACTTCCCTCAAAACAGGGGGCATTGGGTAAATCCCAACATGGATCCACCACGCTCCTGGCCCAACAGGGGCTCACCGCCGCCAACAACAACAAAATGAATATAACCATTGCAACCGTAGTGGGGTGCGCTGTTGCCGTGAGGTCGACACTTGAACAAAACATTGGAAGACAGGTACCAAAAGGTGGTACAGACATCAGCGGTACACATAATTATCGCATAGTACAACACCAATAAGCGGAACAGGTCAGGACTCAAACGAGGAATTGAGCAACATAGGCATCCGGTCCCCGCAGCATAGGACCAATTGGTTAGGACCCAGAAGTAGGTAGTAGCCCATGCCCATTGTGACAGATAAAGGGTAGGGAGCAAATAGTGACAACAAGAAGGGAGCCGACTAGGTGAAACTATTGCATGCATCAGGTGTATATTTGAAATAAGATCGACAGGTCGTATTGCCATCATCACATTAGAAAATAATCAATGGCCAAGCAAGGGCCACATGCAAACCAGATCAGATTATTCTCAGTCGTTGTCCATAGAGTCCCCTGCCGGATTGTGAAGTGGTATCTGCGCCTCTATGAACTTCACAGCTTCCTCCAGTATGGTAAAAAAATAAATTTTTTCTTTATAGGTAGTCTTGAGCTGTGCAGGGAACAGGATTGCGTAGGGGACATTAAGCACTCTAAGCAATTTTTTTTAACACCGAGGAACTGACGCCGCTCCTGTTGGACCCAAAGAGAGAAGTTGACAGGCGGAGCATAATGTCTCTGTCCCTGCAATTGAGGAGTCTAGCGATGATTGGCATGGGGAAGATGCCCGGTTTAGGACGTGGTGATAAAGCGGGGTGGACTCGCTCAACCGTGAAGTACGGGGAAAAGGCTGGGTTGTCCAGTAGCTTCTTGAGTAGGTTCTCAACAGCCGTCTCCATGCGTCCCTTAAGGGCATTCTCAGGGACCCCAATAATACGCCGGTTGTTCCTGCACAAATGGGATTCCAAGTCATGGCACTTTGCTTTTACGAATTTCATGTCTCGAGTTAGGGAGGCAACCGTGTCCTGGAGGGAGTGTAGCCCATCCTCCTTCGCGCCAATTCTGTTGCCTGCTTCAGTGATCCTCGTCCCAGCTTGGTCAACCCGGGATTTGAGTGAAGCGACATTAGCGTTGATATAGTCTAGTTTCTCATGGAAGGAGGCAAAGTTCTTCGCCATGGATTCCATCAACGTGGTGAGATCTGCGGTTGATATGCTGGAGTGTGGTTCGGCCTCGGATTCCTCTTGGATGAACAATGCTTTTCCTGACTCGGGCCTCGGTGCCGCCTTCGCAAACCTATCCATAGCCCCCCCAGCTCGTTTGCTCCTCGGGATTGATTGGACATTTTGGGTGAAGTGCGGGGTGCAGTGGTGCCCTATTGGGTGATTTCTGAGGCAACGTGTATGGCAGAGGTGCTGACCGGTGTAGCAATGCCCAGCAGGCATGAACCGCAAGCGATCCATCCGCCATCATGGGAAGAGCGTAAATGCAACACAGCGGATGCCATGTTCGAATTGGCATCCTCGCTGCGCAATGCTAATGTAGAAGCTGAGACTGCGTTGAGCCAGAAGATACCCCTTGGAGTTTTCCACCCCCCCCCCTTGCCCTTTGTCTACCTGAATGGGGGTCAAGGTGTCCTGATTTGACAGCCACCTGCCCCTTTCTGTAAATTGCTGAGCGAGATTGTAGAGGAGTGTGCTGGAACTGTATAAAAAGGGGAGGCTCCTGAGTTGAAAGACAAGACTACCACTAGAAACAATTAACCTAAGACTAAACACAACTAGAGACGCCTGCAGATCCTTTGCAACCGTGAAGCGACCACTGCTGTCCTGACACTCTTTTCTATGCAACAGTGTGTTGGAGAGTGTTTCTGAAGTCCAACTATGCGCTTACAAACCATAATAGACAGTACAAAACTTCACTGCGAGTATGAGGCTGTACCATCTGCGTATTCGTTGCGTAGCCAGAGCAGCCAGGCTTACCTTAGGAGGAAGAGAGGGCTATAGGAAGGTAAAAAGAACGTGTAGTATACCGAGGTTTCAATAGAAACACAACCAGAAGTATAATAAAAAATAAAAATGTATTATAAATACAGTTAGGCCAAGTTAAGTCTGGAGGCAAGTACTTTGTCAGAGTCAAAAAACATTATAGAAACACAATGCTTTAAAGTACACAGACCAAAGCATAGACCTTGTTCAGAAAACCAACAGTATTTCTAGGGAAGTCGGACCTTATCAAACATTAAGTATAGGACACCTATTAATGGGGAGTAAAACCATCAGTTACTTTTAGATTACTTTACCTTCAGTCATGCAGTGACACTCCGTTAAGGAACCACTTAGTAAACCAACCCTGTTACCAGGATACTTTTCTGAATAGTAGAACACAAATTCACGGAACAGTATAAACCTATAACTACTTTCAGGATAACAGTTATACCAGGTGAGTAAGACCCTGTGGTGTAATCTACAATTCCAGTTGCTTTTCAGATCAGTGGAACATAGACTAAGGTAAGCAATAACTTTCTATACTAAATTAGGATTGCACCAGGCAGACCAAGGCCAACTACATCCAAAGAACACTAAGAATCACACAGCTATTCTAGGCAGGTAAACCTAAGGAAGCAATATACTATTACAGATACTTTTCAGATCAGTGGAACACAGACTAAGGTAAGCAATAACTTTCTAACTAAGTTTAGGATGGCATAAGGCAGACCAAGGTAAGTAAAACCTACAATACACTTAAGAATTGCACACAGCTATTCAAAGCAAGTAAAACCCAAGGCAGACTTATTCTAGGCAGGATATACAGCAGGTCAGTTGGTATACTTTTACATTTATATGCTAAAGGAAACATTAAAGTGAAGCCAACCAATTTACAGGTGAGTAAAATAACCTGATTATACTTTTCAGAATGGCAAAACACATTCAAGGTAAGAACTTTTGTAACTGCTCTCTCAGAGTGACAGTTACCAACCAGTTTTTTTCCCAATTAAACTTTTAAACACTGGTTATCTTTTCTAGACAAAAGGCCCAAACTTTAGACTTCTTTCCCTATTGTTGAAGCATGAGTGTTCAGTGGCAGAAGAGCAGGAGTGGGGTTGGTGGGGGGGAAGAGGGGGCGGTGTTGGAGAAAGGAGGAGGTCAATAGGTCTCCAGTTCAACAGACCGGTCAGGATAAGCACAGAAGTTGCAAAAGTCAGAGTTCCTCAAGAAGACTGTTCAAACAAGCAAGTTTCACTTTAGAGGGTGAAAGGGTCCAGGGACTCTTGAGAAGACACCCTATGAGGATTCCAGCAGTGGGTCTGGGTGAACTGGATGAGAGCACTCCCAATCACAAGAAACACCCCAACCCTAAACAGAAATCAACCAGGCTTAATCTAAGTAAATATCCCAGCCAACGCAGTACCTTAGCACAGAAGAGTTTGCAGTGGGGGAGACTTCAGGATCTGCAGCCACAAACTCAGTCGGTTAATTACATGTCATGAAAATTTAAGAACACCACTGGGAGGGATTTTTTAGCAGGTATCAACAGGGAAGGCTCCAGGCAAGAGTTTCTTCATGGCTGTATAGGGCTCTGTGGTTTTGTTACCCTTTTCAGGAGCCAAAAGATGACTGAATATCGCTGATTGGATTCTAGTCGCGCTAATCTGGTCCAGTACTCTGGTTAAGGGATTTCAAGGACTTGATTCATGTCTCTGGAGGTCCAGCGGGGTGCCACCAAAGTTTCAGCGCAATTCGGAAGACTGCACAGCACAATGGTTAGAGGTCCCAGGCTATTGGTGTATTGCAGCCCGGCAAGGTCACAGCATGTCGTGGGCTTGCTCAAATGTCTTGAGTTTAGTGGGTCTCAACAGGCTCTGGGTCGTCCTTTTTGGGATCTGCAGGCCGCTTGGAAGGAAAGGTAACAATAGGCTCTCCAGTCGCTGGAAATAGTACGTCTGCTTTTCTTCATCTTCCTCTTTGATTTGGTTCCAGTGATCAACTACCTCTTCAGCTTCCAGGATCAACACTTTATACAGGAACCCAGCCAATCAGTCAAACCTGATGGGATGGCAGCCTTTTGGGACAGCCAACCTCCCAGTTGGAACTGGATCCCAACAGGCAGGCTGGAAAACAAAAGACTGCAGAGTTTTGGGCTGCTCCCTCACTTCCTGCCTTCACAGACACTATTGAGCCTCTTCAGGCTTGCCAGAGTCTTCCAGATAAAGAAAACGGTCACAAAGTACTTTCACGCCCTGGAGGGTAAGGACAGGACCAAAAAAGGACTAGGAACCTGTAAAATGGCTGCAGTCTTTTTTTTGCCATTTCTTTGTGGAAAGGTCCTGCTTGAGATTTACTCACTCTGCGCGCCAAACCAGGTTTGGTCCCTTTGTTCGTTTCGTCTTTGGCAGGATTCACGAGTGAAGCCCGCCTCTGGCTCCAGGGTGTCTTGTGTGGGCAGCAAGTGAGAGAGGTGCCCGAAACTCCCAATGCCTAGTCTCCTAGGAGGAGACCCAAATGTAGTGATTGGCGGGCTGACATTCTGGCAAAGACAGCCACCTGCTGGGTAACTGACAGCTGGGCTGGAATGAATGGGAGAGAACTGAATAAAAGGCGAGGCTTTTGGCTTGGAAGGCAGAGTCGACCACTGGACGAAGGAACCGAAGAAGAAATTTAAGAGGATGCTGCTGAAAGCGCTGGACCTTTGGTTTGCCCGGTGAAGCCCTGCTGCTGTGCTGAAACTTCAAATTTGCATCGACAGAGAAGCCCCTGCAAGGACGACTTCTCCCTTTGAGTTGGTGGGACCAATCAACTCAAAAGCCAGCCACCTGGACATCTTCTCAGAGCTGGTTGAATTTCCACAGAGTTGCTGCTGGAAACTGAATAGCCAGGGAGAGGAACACCAGATTGTGTGCGTTGCTTTTAAGTTGGCCAAGAGCTCCAGGAAGATCCTCCGAAATCCCAGGAAGCAGGACTGGCTGACCCTGAGCCCCTCAACAGAGTGCGGGGCTCCAGAAGCAAGTAAAGTCCATCTCAACATCCAGAAACTATGGTGTTGCTATTTGCAGTAGTCGCAAGGAGCTGAAGCACCGAAGTGCCACTTGTTTGAAGATTGCCGGTTGCGAGCAGGGACCATCCCATTGCAGGAGTCCCCAGAAGTCCTCCCTCTTGTCCCCACAACTGCAGCCCAGGAACAGTGAGATCTGCGGAGCTGGACAGGAACAGGAGTCATCTGCTGCACTTTTTCTTCAATACAAAGGTACTGTAAAGTCTGAAAGAACTTACCTCTGATTGTAGAGTTGCTTGCATCTTCTACTACTCACAAGCCTACATGGATTCTTCTTTTCTTCAAAGACTTCTAAAACATTGTGCAAAGACTTTTCTTACATACCAAGAAGTGCTTCAGCACATATAAGACTTTTGCCCATTGACTTTGGCTTAACTTGTTATACTGAATGACTCTGCTTAGGGAATCCGGAATTATTTGCCTGCTTAAGAATATTTGTGGTCTCTTGTTTGTTCTAATAATCTTTTCCTTTGACCAATTTCTAACAGTATTCTAAATGCAACAGTATTTTAATGTCCCCAACACCCTAACTATTGAAGTCATCTCAGGGTGTAGGTTGTGACTGTGGGCCATCCCAAAAGGTTCTTTGGCGATTTAGAAACTAAGTGTGTAGTTTGAGTGTATTTGTGTGTTGCTTTTATTTTTGCTCCCTTCTGAAGAAGGCTTATTCTGACTGATTAATTAATAATTGTTTATTCAAGAAACCTTGAGTGCAAGTGTTTATTTGAATACTTGTCACTGAATCTCTATGTAACTCCCCTAGAGCTCACATTGACCCCTCTTGAGATAAGCCTGGCTGCTCAACACGCTACTAACCTGTGTAGTACAGACTTATACCAAAGGTTGGGTTCCTATTGCCAGGTGGTCAGGGTTGTTGTAGCACACCCAAAGGGTACTGCGCCTCACCTCAGTCCCCTTTCAACACATCGGAGGCTTAGATACCTGGCTACTCTTACTACATATTAGCCCTTGGCATACTAGCAGGGGAGACCGGTGTGGCGTATGGAGGAAAGGGGACTATTGTCTAGGAGTATTCTAGTCACTACAGTGAGTAACTTTAATTACTCATATGTTCCGTCCTCTTTCCCCCGAACAAGAACATAAGGAGGAGCTGTGATAACTTGCCTCATATTTAGGATGAAGCAAAAAGGGTTTTCAGAACCGCCTGACCAAACGCTGCATCAAGCCTAGAGCTGCTGTCCAGCGAGTAGTGCTTACAGAAGGCTGACTGGCCCAAGTAGCTGCCTCGCTGATGACATCTCAAAAGCAGGTCTCAAACGCGGCAACACCCGTGGCCTTTACTCTGATCACATGGGCATAAATCCCCTCAGGAACAGGTTTGTCCATGACATGTACGACTCGGAGATGGCCCGAACCATCCAGTGGGTGATGGAATCCTTGGAAGCCCGAGAGCTAGGGGAGGAGTCCCCAAAAGTCACAAACAATGCCTTGGACTTCCTGAAGGAACTCATACGAGAGCAATAAAACTTGAGGATCCTCTTGAGGTCCAGGGAATGCAGGGCCCTCTCCGCCTCTGACTGCATGTTCGGGAAGAACACATGCAGATCTCTTTATTCAGATGAAATGGAGACCACCTTCGGCAAGAACTGTGGGCGAGTGCGCAAGATGACCTTATCATGAAACTTGGTTAAGGGCTTGCATGAGGGTAACGCCTGCAGCTCACCAACCCTGTGCGCAGAGGTGAAAGCCACCAATAAAACTGTTTTTAGTATAGTGCCACCAAGTGGATGTCCACAGAGGCCAACGGCTCGAAAGGCTTGCGCTGCAAATCACCAGAACCACATTGAGGTCCCAGACCAGGTGCGGCCTATACACTGGCGAAAAAAGCTTAGACAACCCCTCAAGGTGGGCCTTAACCACCGGGTTGGCCGCAGAAAACACATTCTCGGGAATTCTTATAAGCCGCAATAGCCACCAAATAAGTGCGTCAACAGATAAGTGTACCCCTGTGTTCTCTAAGACAGAAGACAATACATTTCATGGATAGATTCAATTATCTGAGCTATCCAAAATATGCGTTTTGTCGCGTCTCCATAGATGGAGATCCACGAAGTTCAATCTACAAATACCCACCGACAGTTTCAGTAGACATTCCAACAAGTTCATCCAAAGAAACATTAAATAAAAAATGAAGTATTAGTCAATAAGTTTGTTCTACTCTGTGTATATGTAAACAATATCCATTGACAGTTTGAGGATAGCAGCATTTCTTTTGCATTTTAAAGCACTCCCACAGCCCAGTGGGCATCGAGGCGCTGTTACAGGAATGGTTTGTTTTAGTTGCGTATTTATAACATGCTTAAATACCCAGAGGTTTCTAAGTGCGGACCCGGGGATCGAACCTATGTTGCTTCGTGTCATCATGCTTCCAAGGCAAGCACGTTGCCGCTGAGCTATCCCCCCGGGACGAGAGCACGAGAATATCAATTACAATTGATTAATAATCATACTGGCATTAAATCAAGAATTTTAACTAATAGACAATTGATTATATAATTTGAAATTAACTGAAAATTGTGATCTGCGTTTGTGCAGTGTGAATGATAACAAATCCATAAACAAACGTCCTGTAAATGATTGACAGTGCTGATTTAAAGAAAAAAAAAGAAAAAAAGCAAACAAGTTTTCCTATTGGGAGAATCAATTAATCCTGGAAGTAATTATTTACTTCGTAATATTCTTGTGGCCCAGATGCAGGCTGATCGTCAATATATCAGTTCAGTACTGGGACGATAAAGGTCTCAATGTTACCCTTATAAAGTGGAGGTTTAAGAAAAGAACAGAATGTTGTTTCAGGGTCATATGGTTAAAGATATCTTTGGCAAATAAGTGCAGCACATATCCACCATGTGCTGAAAAAGCCAGTATGTCATCCAGAGGACAGTTGATGTGGTCCAGACCCTTGTCACAAGCCCAATGGCAGAACCTAGTCAATTTACTCTTCTACTGGGACAGAGTCGAGGGCATCCTAGTCTCCCAGTTGTCATCTGAAAATTGAGCATGCTGTAGCCAGAGTTAGTCAGGAACCAGGCATGCCAGCGCCAGTTTGGCAGGTCCGGATGTTCCACTGCCCACCCTGCTGCGTCAGGAATTCCCTGCTGGAGATCGGAAAGGTGGACGGACGCTGGGAGCACAACTGCAGCAAATTAGAAAACCAGGGTCTCAAAGGCCAGTGGGGGACTATTAGGATGAGGCTGCAACACACCGAAGCCCAAAACTTGCAAAGGGTCCATTGGAGCAGAGTGGTGGGCGGGAATGCATAACACCTGCGGCCGTGGCAATAGATCTGGAAGGTGTCTCCCAGAGACCATGGACCAAACTAGGGGGACTTGGAATTCAGAGGGGATGCAAAACCATCCAGGTTCACAAACCTGCAATGCTGGAACTGGGGCTTTAAGGAGTCTTTAAGGAGGGCGAGAACGGGTGCGTTTTGGCAGTTTGAGTGGACAACTTGGACAACTAGTCAGACGACGACGAATGAAAAAGGGCCATGCCCTCAAAGGGCAGATGCACGTCAGAAGAAAATGTAGTGGCGTGCATCTACGCCATCCTTCTCATCTGGACCCCAAGGCACAGACCTCTGATGGCTGTGTCGATGTGAGAGCCCAAAGACTCCATGAGGTCCCTGCACAATGGCCGGGCATTTGGCAGCCCAGACTTGAAGGACACCTACTTGCCCGAAGTGATGACGGGCAGAAATTCCCTGAGCTGCCGCCACAGCTTCTGGTCAGCCGCGGCTAAGAGGGCATCTGCGTTGGCTTGCCGCAGATGCGGTTTGAGATGGAATAAGAGCACTTTCCCAAGGACTCACGGACTTTGTTCTCCTTGGAGAGGTAACTGGAGGTAGCACCCTTGGAGGAAGACGACAGACTATGACTTAGTATACAACAAAGCCATAGCCACCACAGAAGAATGGGGCTGCGGGTGGGAGGCAAGGAGGATTGGCTACACCTGCTGTCAGGCTTCTGTTCATCTGGGCGTTGGGTTTCTCCCAGACCTTCCACTTAACCTGCAGGACATCCTTCTGGAGGAGGATCCCAGACCGGATTGTATCGTGGTGTGTTACACGAAGATCTCTGCTAGCATACCCGAGGCAGAGGCAGTGGTACAGGAGGGGCTGTCAAAATAACCAGAAGGGCCCGAATCAGAGGAGGGACCGGAGCTGGGAGCCAGGAGAAACAGGAGATTTACCCAGAGGAGGGGGCCGGGGCAGCAGCACCTGCGTGATAACCTCCACAATGTCCTTCAGGAGCCCCTTCAACTGAGGGGAATGCAGGAGGAAGAATAAGCGCTCGAAGCAGTCCTCACAAGCTGCTGGGTCCCTTGAGGCCGGCACTCAGAGGCTCTGGGTCTCTGCTCCTGGGCAAAGCGCAGAGGCGCCCAATGCGTGTAGTCACACGGCTGTGATGGGTAGATTATCCCTGAGGGGACCAGAAGCCTGTACCGTAGGATCTGCTGCCGCTTCCAGAGGGAGTGGGGCTGGGATCAACCTTCAAAATCCATTCGATGGTTGAAAGCACTGGCAGGCCCTTGAACTGGATCCAAGATGGTCGCCTTCTTGGCAGGCTTTGCCACATGCCGTTCTGCTATTTTGAAGCCTTGCGCCCTGAGCCAAGGGAGGCATCAGACACGGGAGAATACTGTTTGGATCTTGCGTGGAGGCGTGGACCTCGGAGATCTCTTTGGTAGGCATTGAGCCCTTAGCCGGATGTCAAAACGCCCTTACTCATGACCGCTGAGCGAGCTCCATTAGGCTAGACACCCTCAGCACCTGTGCCGTTCGATGTGCTGGATCTAGCCGAGGACAGACTCTTGGAGGTGGCACTTGACAATCCCATACCCCATGGGGTAGAAGACAAACTTTATTGCCCTTCTGAGGACAGCCTATGGCCCCTGAGCTCCTCAGCTTGGGAGCCGGTAGACAGAGGCCACAGGCCTGCCAGAACCTGAATCTGAGGAACCCTGATAAGTGGGGCGTCGCCACACTGAGGAGCCATGCTGAACAGAGGGCCTACCTTGTCTTGACGAGAGGTCCTGGAGACAAAGTCCTTAAGGTTGAACGGAAGAGAAGTGTGGAAGAACTAAATGCTGAAAGTGGAAAAAAAAGGCTCACACTCTTTCCAGGTAAAAAAAAAACAAGTCCTCAAAATCCAGTAAAGTTGCTGGGGGTCTCTAAGGTGAAGGGAATTAGCACATGTATGATAATTCTCTCTAACACGCGTCCCCCCCCCCCAGACTATGGGACAGGAGGATTTAATCCACCCCTGGATGAATCTCCTTACTCCAGTCGGTCAAACATTCTGGAGAGACCATCAGCATTTTGGTGATTACACCCCGACCAGTGTTCAATGGTAAAATCAAACCCCTGTAGGCCGATTGACCATCTTAATTTAGGATTTTCCCTTTCATCTGCATTAACCACCTCAAAGGGTGGTGGTCAGTCTGAATCACAAAAGTAGATCCATACAAGTATGGTCTAAACTTTTTCAGTGACCACACAATTGCAAAACATTTTCTCTCTTTTTTATTAAAATGTTTGGTTTTACAAACTTTTCATTTATGATTCTCTCTCACTTTCATTTTATTTATACATTTCATTTATTTTAGTCCATTAAGTCTCTTTTGTACTCTGCATCCAGAATTGAATTACTGTAATGAGCCATTGATCCTTTCCTTGTAGCAAGTTTGCCCATCTTTCTTCTGTCATCAATTTTTTTGAGATCTTAAAAAAATCTCTGAACAGTTCTCTTTTTCTTTCAACGCTGGACAGACCATAATCAGGTGAAATAAGGTTTCTATTGCTTTCACTTCTTTGCAGAATCTACAATTCGGGGATACAAGGGCTGTTTTATCTATCATCGCTAAATAGTCTCCAGTTGGTAAAATATTCAATCGAAATCGTAAAAATAGATCACAAATCATTCTGTCCGGAAATTGAATTAGATAATGGGGTAGTTCTTTGTAACTTGTTTGGATCTCTATAGTTTTTATCCAATCGTTGGTTTTTAGTTTTCGTTTCACCTGCTGAGGTCTTTTGATCAACATTTCTTCTGTTATTTCATCTAGTTGCATTTTTCTTTTAATGTCTGTAGTCCATTTCAAAAGAGTTGAAGTTTGCAGGACTTGTTCTTTTTCTTTTAGTATTTCCAATGACGGAATCTTGTCATCCGAGATTATTTTTCTGTAAAGACCTATCTGCTTCCATGAAACTATAGATTGGATGGACTGGAGTCCCAATTCGAATCGAATTCTTGCTATTGGGAATGATTTTGGGAGAGCTAGCGTCTTCCGCCAATACAGCCCTTCTAGATAAGACCAATTAATAACCTTTTTATTGATATAGGTTTCGCTGGCGTAGGTTATCGGAATTACCTTTTGCTTGTATAACAGGATTGTTGCCTTTGCTGAATATGTTCCGTACTTCAGGTGAAAAAACCTCCCTTGTCTTGCCAAGGATCTTGCTTTCCCCTCAATGTGATCGTTCCATTTGTTTTCATTTTTTGAGGGATCAAAGCACCCAAGTATTTTATGGTCTTTGTTGTAGAGATTTCTTGGCTTTCTAGCAGAATTTTTGTGGGATGTTGGATTTTCTGGTTCTGCGTAAAAAGTTTCATAACCTTTGTTTTGGCCGTGTTCATTTTCAGATCACTTTCTAACATGTACACTTGTGCTTTGTCCAGAGTTTCTTGTAAGCCTTTCTTAGTTTTATCCAGTATGATGATATCCTCAGCATAGATTCATGTTTGAATTGCTTCACTGTTAATCTTAGGTGGATTTGCTTTCGGATTTTGTATTTGTTCCTCGAAATCGTTGGTATACAAGTTGTATAAACAAGCGGCTAGAGGACATCCTTGTTTCAACCCATTCCAAGTAGGAATAGGTTCCGTGACCATACCATCGTTTGTTAACCGTACTCGAACAGATGTATTTGAATATAGTTGTTTTATTGGATTTAGGATGCAAGAAGGGCAACCCCATGATGTTAATTTCGCCCAAAGTTTATGTCGGTTTACGGAGTCAAATGCCATTTTCAGGTCTATGAAAAGGGCGTAGACGGTTTCTTATAATTGCTTCTGCTTTTACCATATTCAATAGCAATAGGTTTACGCTAGTTCCAATCTTGGTAACAAAGCCTGTGTCTTTTTGCTTGTTTTTCGTTGATTGCTGCCCAGATGTTAAGTTGTTTTTGAAGATAATTTGCAAACAGTTTTCCCAGCGGGTCTAAGAGGGCTATTGGTCTATTATTGCCTGGATTCTTTCGATCTCCTGCCTTGTAGATCGGAATCAGAATAGCCACTGTCCAGGTATAACGGATCGCCTTTCTTTTTTCTATGATTTGAAGCAGATGAGAAAAGAATTTTGCCCATTCTTCCGGGGCTGCTTTAAGAATTGCATTAGAAAGGCCTGCCGGGCCTGGTGCTCGGGATGGATTTAGGGCTTTGATTGCGTTTGTTATGTCGTCTACATCCCAATGGAGGTTCCAAGTACACATGTCGTTTTCACTGTCTTTTGTCGGGTTCGGCATTATACACTTCTAAGAAATGCTTAACCCATATGTGGGTTCTTGGATCATAGTTTGTTGTTTTGAGGCATCATTCACCATTGACCATAAGAATCTCGTGTTTTTCCTTTGCAAGGCCCCCAAAATTACTTCAGCATTGTTTTGTTTCATCATAGCCCTATTTGCCTTTAGAAAGTTAGAATATTTTTGTTTTTCTTATTTTATTTGTTTTTCGAAATCAGGTTCTTTTTTCAGTTGCCATAGTCTTTTGATGTTCTTGTTTCTTTTGCTTGATTTCTAAATTGTATTGATGGCCATGAGGAAGTTTAGCATTATTCTTGGATCTTGATTGAGCATGTTTGTATTTTTCTAAAATCCATCCATAGTTCAATTTTGCATGGTCTTTCAGGGGGGCTTCTTCAAAGGTAGAAAGTATTTCAGGTACTTGATGTCTTCAAATTCATAGCTTGTTCAGCCCATTAGACACTTCAAGTTCTGGTAAAGTATTTGATGAGTTAATTTTTTGGGTGATCCAGGAGATTGAAATTTGGTGATGGTCGCTTGCACTGTGCGGTATATTGTTGGTTGCTATTATTAGTTTCTGTAAACTTTCTGAGGTAAATATATAGTCAATGATTGAAGTGGAGGTTTCACATGTCCAGGTTGGATGTGGTAATCCTTTATCATTCGTAGGCTGGTCAGTTAGACCGATATTACGAATTCTAATTTCTTTAATCCATTTTCTTGCACAAGTTGATAATTCGTGGGTGGTACATTTATGGGCTTTATTGAATAGATGGATGTTAAAATCTCCTATGATGAATTCACTTCCGCTGTTAGAGCGCAATGGAATCTATTTCCTCACATATCGAGTCTATTAGTTTGTCACTAATAACAGTAGGGTTCCAATAAAAGTTGAATATTGAAATACAACAATAAGCCAAACGCTGTGTCGCACTCTTATCATTATAAGTAGGCATACAGATGGTAATGTATTGGGCCCATGGATTGAGGTTCTTTCTTGCTATAATTGACCAGGTAGCCCTGATTTTCATTAGAATCAACATTCCTGAAGCCGGTCTACCCATGTTCGAAGATATTGCAGGGTTCAGCCAAGTTAGGTATCCCTCGCATAGAACCTCTTTAGTCAACCAACTTTCTTGTAGGCACATTATTTCGGATTCTGCAAGAGTTATAGATGGATTTCCAAGCAGATGTTTGTGACCCCCTTGTGTTCCATGATGTTAAGGATATTTTATTTGTATGGTCTTCTTTACCCTTTGGTTGTTATAGGTATGTTTTCCTAGGCACTTGGTTTCGATTGTCTCCTTTAGGTTCATATCTGTGTTTTGGGGTACGTGTGGAATCTCTCCAACTTTTACTTCCATTTGTCTCGTTCCTTTGTTTATTATTTTTATTTTGATCAGCTAACGTGATGTTCTTAGATATCTTTTCAGCCATGTTCTGGTTACAAAAAATTCTTCTGTTTTGAATCCAAGTTTTCTAAGTTAGTTTGCCGCTAGGACACACTGCATGGTCTCTACTGTATAGAAGTCAATATGGGCTTCTTCCATATGACTCTTGTTTGGGAAGGTAATTACTTCAATATCATCCGATCCAATTGATTTTAGTTGTGGTATGGCCCTAAATAAGCGCAAAGTATTAGATCCATTCAGCATTACGGGCGCTTCTGTAGTTGTCGTCGTTTGAAACAATGCTATTCTATAGGCGTGCGTAGTACTCAGTGGATTCTGAAACTTAGGCCTCATGATAGGGGGGCTTACACAAGAAACTGGTATGTTGCTTTTTTGCTCTCTCCTGCGTTTGAGGATAACCATGTTTCCTCATTCGATACCGATGAGTATGTAAGTGAGATGTTGTTCAGTTGTTCAGAGCTTTGCGTATTTATTGAATTAGCCGTAGATGTGTCATAGCATTCATCAATAACTATCAATGCCTCAACCTTGTGAGTTTATAGAAATTGAATTGTCTTCCAACGATTCATCAATTGTCAATATCTCTAGTGTTGGAAACTGGGTTGTTGACAAGTTTGTTGCATCATGATTGATTTCTGCTATTAGCTCGTCCAATGGTTCAATCCGTACTTGGTTAGCTATTTGAGTTATAGATCTCGATATGTTCGATGTGACCGGATTGGTGTTTAAAACTTTTTGCACTATGTTCTTGGTTGCAATTCGTTGGATAATTGGCTGTGTTTTGTCGCCTAGTGCTTTTTGAACTGTTTGCATTTTTCTAAGGAAAGCACGTGATCCCGTTTGTGTTTTCTTAAGCACTTTTTTTATGCATTGGTTTGTACAGAGCTTCTTGCCCTGCAATTCCTTGTTTGGTTAAGTCAAAGATGTCAAATGGTCTGCACATCTGTGGTTCATTAGTGCCGGGGATTACCGGGAGTGAGGAATTGTTTGTTTCAATCATAAATGTTTGCATTTCATATTGTGTTGTCTGGTCAGTGTTAATGGCATTGATGTCAGTTTTGTCCTCAGTTTGTGTTTCTTTCGTTGTCGATTGCAGTTGCGGAATAGTGTGTAGTTTTTTTCGCTTTTCCATCTATTAGTTTTTTGTTATAGTTGACACGGTTTCCATTAGATTCTGCTTATCTATGCGATCCACTCTTGCCATGTCCGCTAAGCGTGATTGCCATACCCTAGACGTTTATGCTTCATATTTCATTCGCTCTTGTATGGCGTTTGTGAAGGATTCAAGCTGCATTCGTTTTGTCATGATCATAGCTAAGAGCGTCGCTTGATCTTTTGTTGCATCAACCATGTATTCCTGAATTTTTAGAAATGGAATCATTGCCTTTGATAGTACTGCTACCAAGGTGTTTCGCAGATCTAACATCGTGGTAGGTAATCTCTGAGGAGATTTGGACAAATCTTTCATCAATTCAGTGTGCGTACGTCTGGATAAAGATTTGAGATTCTCGGTTCTTTGGATGTTATATGGGTTTTCAAAGAGTTTTTTTGACGGTATATGGTTTTCTTTAGATGCTATCGGTGTTGAAGTATTTATTTGGTTAATTTGTGCAGTTGCGAGGACCTCACTAAAAACTTAATTTCTTTTCTTGAGGGAGTCCATCATAGCATCTATCTCAGTGATGTCGAGCAACAGCCGTGCTATCCTGATAGGTAAAGATTTTACATTACTGTCACTGATGGAATTGGTAGGATAATAAGTTGATTGCCAGTGTTTAGTTATCCTTGCTCTCTTGCAATGATGGTGTAAAACAGGAATCTTCAGATATTGTGTTTTGTATTTTGTTTGTGACTTTTCCTTGGCCTGCTGTCACTGTAGCTGATGTACTATCATCTGATAATTTCTCCTGGTGTCCTTTTCCTTTAGCTGGTATCTGTGTTATCGGGATACTGGCATTAGAGAATTTGGTAGTAGCCTGTATCTGGATTGGAGTTATTAGGACTTCCCTGTTTGAGGATAGGGGTACAGTTTCAGTTGGTAACATATCTGGCTGCTCTGCAGTACTTCTGAATGTAGAAAAGGTCTGGTCATCCATGTTGTCGTCTATTGGCAAGACTGACTTTGCTTTTGGTTCACATATTATATCCTCACTCTCTTGTTTCTGTGTGGTGTTCTCTTTATTTTTCTGTATTCTAGGCCTCACATCTATAGGTGTAGTGGTTATCAGAGGTTTGATATTTGAAAGTGATGTTATTCTGTTGCTCAAGGCTACAGATTCTTCTAGTTTCTCTTGTCTTGTGCGAGGTTTGGAGGGATCCATCTTTAGATATTAGTGATGGTAATTGATCAAGCGGTTGTAGCTTTGGCAATTTAATCACTTACCAGCCAATCTCACCGCCTCCAGCCGAAAACAGCAGTCAACAGCGCGCCCTTATCTTCACGCCGCAAGGGTCGCGCTGTCCTGCTCTTATTAGTAATGGTTGTAGGCTAGAGCCCAATATGTGCGCTCTGCACCTCTGAGTTAAAATGGGAAGTTATGCTACGTCGCTATGGTCAAAAGGGCTGCGGACGCCTACTGATACGCAGTAGATATAATATGCATTTGGTTGAGTATTGACCAGCAAATCGCGCTCACTCCAAAAGCTACATCGAAATAGACAATGTCAATCAAGTCCTCAAAGGTAATCCTTAAATAAATATATAGATGTAGTTTATTGAATGCTCCAAGGCACAGATAGAAGAGAATTATATTCTTAACAATGAGAAGTTTAAATCATATATTGTGCTTTGGAGGAGATTCATAGATGACATTTTCATGATCTGGTCTGGACCTGTTAAAGAATTGCCCAAATTCTATTCATACATTAACACCAACACGTATGGTATCAAATTCACGGCACAACATAGTAATCACACTATTGACTTCCTGGATGTAACGATTTTTATAGAAGATGGGATTATTAACACTAAGACTTTTCGTAAACCATCTGAGGTCAACTCTACGAGTTGTCATCGGTTATCAACAATTCAGAACATTCCAAATGGGGAATTTTATAGGGCACGTAGGAACTGTAATAGAGATGAAGATTTCAAACAGGAATGTGAACAACTTTCAATTTGATTCCATCAAAGAGGTTACACTCAAGATAATGTTAAGAGAAGCCTCAATAAATATCGTTCACTTGCCAGATCCACCACATTACAGCTTGCTAAACATGAAGCCAACCCACATAGAACAGTGGATGTTATCACTAAATACTCGAGGGACTCCAGAATTTTGTATAAGCTGTTACATAGACATTGGCATCTATTACTCCTGGATAAAGACATAAGACCTTTCCTGGCTGAACCTAAATTTGTCTTTACTAAATCCACAACACTACGGGATAAACTAAGCCCTTCATTTCTACAGTTCAAAAACACTAACACTAATGTGACCTCCACTCGGTTACCTGCCCCCACAGGTTTCCACAAATGTGGAACCTGCTCTATATGCAAATATGCAGATTGTAATGCTGTTCACAATACGGTACTTAATGGTAACAATATACAGATCAAAGATTTCATTAACTGCAGAAGCACCCATGTAGTTTATGCTTTAAAATGTGTTTGTGATAAGGCTTACATAGGTTCCACTATTAGACAGCTGCGTTTCCGCATACGGGAACATTTGGCCAGTTTGGCCAGCCAGGACCCTAGATTGCCTTTAGCCCTTCATTGGCAGACTGAACACCAAACAGCTAATAAGAGTGACATACGTTTCATTGGACTTATGAAAGTGAAACTGGGGAAAAGAGGAGGAGATATCACTTTAAGACTTAGACAATTGGAGGCCAAATGCATATGCCTCTATCGGTGTACATACATCGGTCTCAATACCGACCATGAGATGCATGTCTTTTTGTAAATGTTCTCTTTTGTATAACAGATTTTGTAATTATTAACGTATCAAAAAAAAAAGTCTTTAAAACATAACAATCCTAACATATGATATTATGAATGTATAAATTTGAGATTGATTAATATGACCACACAATGGCATTTACTCAGTAGAGTGAAGTTTATGCATATGATAAGATGAATTTAGAAACGATCAGTGCTCATTTAAGATGACATGCAATGCTCAGTTCTGGACAGCATACTTGGGGAAATTCTGCTTCATTTCGAATTAATGGCAAATATAATATTAATAGACCTCCAATAGTCCTGCAATCATACACAATACTCTCTCAACAACCACATCTTGCATTTAATACGAGTTGTTGCTAAGCATCACTCAATACAAGGACCAAATGAATGATTAGTTTGAATCTGGTTATCTACGCATGCGCAACAGCGTGGCACTGTTAAGTGAACTAAGCATGCGCGAATTGAGTAGTGGCCCCACTATGGGCGCATGCCCAATTAGACGGAGGCACAAGTTTTGCTGCCCGCGCACCGAACACTTCAGAGATTTAGCCCTTGACTAGGTGAGCGTTTGTTTTCTACCACTAACTTATTTGCCAAATTCATTCATGCTAACACGCACGATCTAAATTTATACTATATAATTGAATGGCAGGAACACTACAGAATTCTGCATTGATGCAACTGATTCAGAGAATTTCGCCTTTTTGCCGAATCAACAAAAGTTGAGAGGACAAATACAATAGGTGGGCGATTTTGTTTTTTCGCTCTTTTTTCACAAGTCACAATTCTAGGGGCATGAGATAATAACAATTACTCCTACTTATCACAGATAACACATATGGTGTTTCAGTGGGGAAACTAACACTATGGGTTGTCCGTTTTGGGAGAATTTACATTGATGTCATTTTCAAGTGCTGTCCACAACTATACTGTGCATGTTCGATTTACTACACTTACAATTAGCTTTATTAACTTTATGTCCTCATGTTTTCCCCTCTATGAACCCACCTGCAACATTCTATATCGATGACCATGTAATGGGTATGTCAAAACAATTTTTCTAATAGTATGATGCTAATATTGACTTTACGAATTAATTTTGTGACATCATTTAAATGGAACCTCATTTATGACTTAAATGTGTAAATCACTATTTGTCATTGCACATTATCAGCCTTGATAACGACACATCTGTCCTGCTCTTATGCCGCACTTCCTGAGGGTGTGTCGCAGGCATCACGTGACGAGTGTCACGTGGATGATTAAAAGTACGGCCCGCTCACGTCAACTGATGTTAGCTCCAGCTGGCAGTCTTACGCGAATGGAGCGGGTCCTGTCTGCAAAGGATACAAATGAACGCGAGTTTCTCAAATGGTATCAACACAGCAGGCAGTAGTCAATGCTCCCCAGCCGGACAGCAGTCAACAGCGCGTCCTTGTCTCCACGCAGGCTTCACGCCGCCAGGGTCGCGCTGTCCTGCTGATATGCCGCACTTCCTGGGGGTGTGTTGCAGGTGTCACGTGACAAGTGTCACGTGGATGATCAAAAGTACGGCCCGCTCACGTCAACTGCTGTCAGCTCCAGCTGGCAGTCTTACGCAAATGGAGCGGGTCCAGTCCCCAACAAGGTACATATGGACTTTGATTGGAGGTGCTCGGGTTCAACGGTCTGCGTGAGAAAACATTTTCTTTCAATGGTTACCCACCTGGTTTCTGGTTCCTTAAGCTTCCTGCTGATAAAGCAGATGGGGTGTTCCCTACCTTTCTCATTCTCATCCAGCTGACTCATAACTGCACCTATACCTGTATTGGAAGCATCTGTTTGCACAATGAAGGTTTGGCTGTAGTCAGGAGCTCTTAAGACTGGAGCTTGACAAAGGGCTTTGAGTCCTTCAAATGCCTTGTTGCACTCCTCAATCCACCGGACCTTTTTAGGAAATTTGGGTGAGACCACCACATTCAAGGGAGAAGCTATGGACCAATATCTCTCTATGAAGTTCCTATAATAACCAGTGAGACCTCAGAAGGCTCTCACTTGGGTTTGAGCAGTAGGGATGGTTCATTCTTGTACAGCTTGTAATTTTCTAGGCCATGGCCTTATTTCACCTCCTCCTACCTCATATCCAAGGGAGACCACTTTGCTCTGACCAATTTGACATTTACTTCTTGCCTTTATGGTCAGATGGGCATGCTCAAGAGCCTGCAAAACATATCCTAAGTGGTCAACATGTTCTTTCCAAGTAGGGCTGAACACTGCAATGTCAACCAAGTATGCCATGCAGAAGTCATCCATCCCATTCAGAACTTGATTAACCATCCTTTGGAATGTTGCAGGTACATTCTTGAATCCAAAAGGCATTACCTTAAACTGGTAGAGGCCTGCTGGGGTTGAAAATGCAGTTCTCCTTGGCATGGTCTGTCAGAGCTATTAGCCAATAGCCTGACGTGAGGTCAAATGTACTGAGCTACTTGGCTGAACCAAGTTTGTCCACCAGATCATCTGTCCTAGGTAAAGGATGGGCATCAGTTTTAGTGACTGCATTTAGAGCTTTATAGTCCACACAGAATCTCAACTCCTTGGATCCTGCCTTTGGCACCAGTACAACTGGACTAGACTATGGACTGGTTGAGGGATCGATTACCCCAAGATCAAGCATCTTGTTGACCTCTTCCTTTATGTGGGTTCTTACACGATCTGACATCCTATAACCTCTGCTTTTAAACAGGTAAACCGTTGCCAGTGAAAATATCATGCTGGCCCCAAGGGGTCAAGCCTGGTGATAGTGAAAACGGGGAGGCAAACTGATTTAACAGAAACTTGCACTCCTCTTGTTGTTCCAGTGTTAGATTTGAAGAGAGATTAACTCCCATTTTCTCATCTAAAGGTTGTCCTCTGAGGAGATCAGGTAGAGGTTCAATCGCTTCCTCCTCTTGAGCTGAAGCTAGAAGCAAAGCTCCCACTTCTGGTCTTGAGACATAGGCTTTTAGACAATTGGTGTGAAAGACCCCAGGGGCCTCCTTAGGATTGCCTAAATCCACCAGATAATTGACCTCTCCACGTTTTTCCCGCAACCTTGAAGGGTCCAATCCATTTGTCCTGTAAGGCCCTCTGCCTTGTAGGTCCCATAACTAAAACTGGCTGGTCTTGAGTAAACTCACCCATGTTGGCCTTCTGATCATACCAATGCTTCACCAGACCCTGACCTGCTTTTAAATTATCAGAAGCTTCTGTCATGTGTGTCATTCTCCTCCGGAAACCTAACACAGTCAGTGACACTCACTGGCTCGGGAGAACAAACACTTTCCAACTCCTCCTTAATTAGGGCCAATGGACCTCTAACTGGATGGACATGGAGAAGCTCAAAGGGACTAAATCCAACTCCCTCCCAAGGGACTTCTCTATAAGCAAAAAGAAGGCATGGCACTAGAAGGTTGTACTTTCTTCTAAGGGGTGCTTCTAAAGCACCCATCATGCGCTTCATAGTACGGTTAAACCCCTCTACCAATCCATTCGTCTGGGGATGGTAGGCAGTTGAGAACTTGTACGTCACTCCACAGTTTTTCCACATGGCCTGCATGTAGTGGGACATAAAATGTCATCTCCTGTCAGAGATGACTTCCTTAGGAAAACCTACCCTGGTAAAAATACCAAGTAGGGCCTTAGCAACAGCCTGAGCTGTAACAGTCCTCATATGTACAGCTTCAGGATACCTAGTAGCATGGTCTACTACAACCAATATAAAAATCGATTGCCTCAAGAGGTTGGAGGGTCTAAAAGGGACAAAATGTCAATTCCTACCCTCTCAAAAAGGGACTTCCACCACTGGGAGAGTCACTAAAGATGCCACATTCTTGGCTCCATTCTTGCCAGAGATCTGACAAGTGTGACAGCTCCTATAGAATGCATCTACATCAGACACCAACTTAGGCCAGCAGAAATATAGAGAAAGCCTTTCTTTGGTCTTCATGAAACTCAAGTGACCAGTCAAGGAATCTCATGGGCTAACTGTAGGAACTGGTGTCTTGTCTCTAGAGGCACTACAAATCTTCTGTAGTCCCCTGAGATAGACTCAGTTGGTTCACTGTAGAAGAGGACATCTTCCCAGTACAACCTGTGCTTCCCTGGCTCTTGCCCATCCAGCTGCGAAGCTGCCTGTTGGCGAAGACCCGCAAGAGTAGGACACGCTCTCTGGCCTCTACTGAAGTCTGCCCTACAGTGTTGGGCCACCTTCTGCCAGTAAAGACTGCAGCTCAGGATGGTCTTTAGGATCCAGATCTCCAACAGGGGTAAGGGTCTTCTTCCAGCTCAATCTTCAGCAGCTCATTCAAACATTCCTGGTTGTTACTCACGCTCAGCCTCAGCTGGTGGAGAAGTCACAGGTGTGACTTTGGAGAGTTCTCTCAGTGATGTCCTTGTTGGTAGCACAGGAGTACTTTCTGGCGTTTTCCTTGAGATCTTGGGGTTCCCCTTTGTCTCATTCTTCTTAGAAATAGCAGTTAGTAATTCCTGTGGACTGGGTGTTAGATTCCTCTAACATCCACTAGAGTGTCAGTTAAGGTGCTCTCTCTGGCCTTCCTTGTCTGCTCCCTTTTCCTTTTGCTGGGAGGCCTGGGGGTGCTTGATTCAACTCCAACAGCCTTTAAGTCAATCCCCAACAGGACTCTCAGGCACCTCACTTTGTACACTAACAGGTATCTTGACAGTCATGTTGCACTGGATGAGAGCTGGTAGTCTAGGAAGCATTTGGACAGGGCCTCCAGCAAGCTTAGCGAGGCCTTTGGGTACTTTAGCAACATCCTCCGGTTTGAAAAAAAGACTCCTCCACCACTGTAATGCTGGCCCCAGTGTCTCTAATGGCAGGGGGCTCTGGACCATTCACAGGTACACTGTCCCTTTAATATTCTTTTGTGTTATCTGGAATTAAAGTATAGACATCTAAATTCTGCTGTTCGCACATACCCAGGGACACTAAAACGCTGGCAGAGACTCCAATGGGGTCTTCAGCCAGTAGTCGAAAGTTTCCACTTGCCATTTGTATGTCTCCCTCTGGGGAGAAGGCTAAGGAGACAGTGTGGACCCGTGAAGATTTACCTTTACATCTGGGATCCCCTTTCACATGGTCAGTAGACCCACAAGCATAACATTTTCAAAATGTTTTGACAAATGGGGATTTCTGCTGACCTCCCTTTGGTTTAGCACCAGAGGTTTCACTAGCCTGATTTGCTTTCCCTTGTGGCTTATCCTTTTTCTGTTTGGGGCCCTCTTTTGGATTGGAGGTGTTAGAATTCTCTTTGCCATCTTTCTTTTGCTGCTTCCCATCATCCTTCCGAGTTGCCGCAGAATCCTTGTGATTAGCCCTGTTGGCAACCCACAAGTCAGCAGGCTTTGCTAACTTCTTTGGATAAATTTCCTTAGAGTCAGCCAAGTGCTGTCTCAGCTCAGGAGAGCAGGCATCAAAAATAGATTCTAACCAAAATAGATTTCTCATTCCTTCAAAAGTGTTAACTCTGTAACCCTTTACCCAACCATCTAAGTTTTTCAAACATTCACATACCAAGGTAGCCCAAGAGGTACCATTGTGCTTTTTGAGGGCCCTAAACCTCTTAAGGTACTGGGAAGGAGTTTTCCCAAATCTAGCCATCAAAGCCATCTTTACATTTTCATACTCCAATCCTTCAAGTTCCCCCACCTCCATTACAGCATCAGTTGCAACCTGGCGGAGCCTAGACAAAAGCCAAGGAATCAACTGATTTCCTGTGAAACCCTGAATCTCATAATTCTATTCAAAAGTAGCCAACCAATCCTAAATATCAAGTCTCACCTCATACATGCTCTCAGCTTCTTTAGGCATGCAAGGTCTTAGGACTAGAAGACCTAGAAGACTCTGGGATAAAACCATTTTCAAGCCCTACAGGTGAGTGTGCGAGGCCAGCGACCCTCCTGGGCCTGGGAATGGTCATTTTGGGCCCCGTTTCTGGCCGTGGACCTGGCCTACTCCCCCTGCACTCCCGAGACCTTGTTCCTCTCTGCCTCCCCCCTCCCACCCCGCCCCAAAGCCCTGATTGGGTGAACCAATCCACCATGCCTGGTGTAGTCACGAGTGTCTCCCTGCAGGCTCTTTTCCAGCATGAGCCCTACAGATGTGTGCAAGGCCAGCGACCTTCCTGGGACTGGCAATGGGCATTTTGGGCCCCGTTTCTTAGCGTGGACCCGGCCTGCTCCCCCTGGACTCCTGAGACTTTGTTCCTCTCTCCCTCCCCCCTCCCAGCCCGCCCCCGAGCCGTGACTCTCGAGATCCAGGCCAGGTGAGTGTAAGGCCCGGGGACTGCTTTGGGCCTGTTTAGTTCATCATCTGCGCTGCCCGAGTGCAGCCGTGTGACCCCACTCTCCCTCTTTGTGCTTCCCGTGCTCTCCCGCCTCCCAACCCCACCGTGATTGGCCACCCGATAGACCTACCTGGCCTCCGCAGGGCAGCCCACTGCCCAGCAGCCCCTTTAGCTAAGGGCCCCAAGGTGGCTCCTACATTGGCGGCTCCAAGATGTGTCTGCAGGTGTCCGCAGGGGAAGCCAATGAAGCCAGCAGTCAACAGACACCAACAAAAACGGAGTGTGGCATGGGTGGGGTGTAGAGCAATTACTCTATTCCAGAAAGCCCCTGCCACGCTACCTTACCTTGCCATAACGCATACTGCCATAGACCTATGCATACTTAGAGATTTGTGACCACCAGTCTAAATCTATTCATGGCTGGACAACAAATATTGCCTTATATTACATACTAACATAATTGGCCAATGTTAATTAGTGCCAAACCTAGAGAGAACTGAAGATCGGCCTATGTCGCTTCTAGACAGGATTGTGGCTATTAGCATGCGCCAAACTTAGATGGACTTGGATGGAAACGCAACTTTAGCCAGCGTTGCATCTTGATAGAAATGTGAATGTTAGCATGTGCCACACCTAGATGGAATTCTCAAATTTAGCCTGCGTCACACCTAGATTGAAATGTGAAAGTTAGCATGTGCCACATTTACATGGAATAGTGAATGATAGCAAGCCTTACACCTAGACATAATTGCAAGGACAGCAATGCCAATTAACCAATCCACTAACAATCTCACCCCTCTGCATACACCTCACAAACTCTAACCAAACACAACCACAAGTCTACAACACCACAATCCGCACAAACATTGCTACAACAAAACAAACCACACACAGACTCGCCCAACAGCACACAACGTCTTTCTTCGAAATCAAAAAATAAGGGGAATACCATCCCTTGTTCCTCTCCGCTACAGGCACCAGTTCTATGGCGCCTTTCTCCAGCAGGGCTTGAATTTCCTGCGCAAGGAGAGGATCCGGACTCTTCAAAGAGGTTCCCAGGTGGATTGTCGTGAGGCCTCTGCCGAAAGGGAAGACACTAGCCGTGGGTTATGATCCCCAGAACCCACACATCTGAAGTAATGGCACGCCACTCTAAAATATGCTGCGCCAGCCTTCCCCAAACCGGCAAACCATGGGACATGGCCTCATGACTGAGTGGTAGCGGCTGCGGCGTTGCCTGAGGGCAAAGAGGCAACTGCCCGAGCGGCTTTGGCACCTCGAGTACCTCGTTTTCCACCTCTGGTACTCCTACGGTGGCCTCTTTGACTGACCGCTCCTTTCGCTTTACTGAAGGATGAGTAATAACGAAAGGAACCTCCCCTCCATTGTTGTCCCCTAGGACGAAAAGGCAGAGGTTGTCGAACTGCAGCGCCCAACGACTTTGCTGCAGCTTTGGAGGTCTGCAACCTCTCAAGGCTCTCGTCAGCCTGCTGCCAAAAAGATGTTCACCGTCAAAGGGCATGTTGAGGAGCCGAGACTGCACATCAGGAGAGAACCTCGACTTCCGCAACCACGCAAACCTGCTTATTACGGTGCTCGCCGCCATGGACCGGCTGACACAATCTGCCATGTCCAAACCCGACTGAACGGCCTCACACTTGGCATCCTTGCCATCCTGGACCATAGCAAGGAAACCATCGGTCCGTCCCCTTCGGGAATAAGTTCAGCCGCTAATGCAACACAGTTCCACAGAGTGTGTGTGAAACTAGACAAGGCACATACGGAGTTGGCCGCCTGAAGCGCCATACCCCCTGAAGAAAACACTTTCTTCGCCCAGCCATCAAAACGTTTGTCGTCCCTATCCGGAGGGATGGTAGGATGTGACGCCTGCTTTGCCGGGGCCGTAGCCGCCTGCACCACCCAACTCTCCGGAGTTGGGTGCCTAGACAAGTAGCACGGGTCGCTACTGGCTGGATGGTATTTTCGCGACAAAGACTTGCCCACTGCCGGGAGACTCTCCGGAGCAGTCCAAGCCGCCGCCACCCTTCTCTGTAGAGCCATATGAAACGGCAGTACCGGGTCAGTGGGGGGATCGAGGATGTCCGTAAGATCATCCTGAACAAACTCTTCTGGGGGAGCCGCCCATCCCAAGTACTCGGTGACCCGAGACATAAGGCGCCAGTACGAAGAATCGGCATGAGTGCCAGGCTGAGGCCTACAAAACTCCACCTCCGGAGGGGTGTCCAGTCCACTGTCATCATGCAGTGACTGCCTCAGGTCTTAAAATTGGCTATGGCCCGAGAGAAGCTCATCTGTCACCGTAACCGGAACCAAGCCCTCATCAACCTCTGAAATGTACTCCAGGTGGTGAGAGGAAGACACCTGGGGACCAAAGCTATGCCTGACCTTAGCCAGAGCCTTTCTAGGGGCTTCCCCCGTGCCACGGGGCCCCTCCGGCACCACCACCTCAAAAGGCGTCGAGGGTGCCAAACGAATCAGCGCCAAGAGAATCAGCGCTGAATGAATCATCGACACAGGCCTCGAAGCCAGAACTCCGAGCGTGCCCGACGACCTATCCGCCGACAGCTTCGACGACCCCCTCGGAGGCGGAGCCTCGAGAGATGCCGTCAACGACCTCAGCGCCATAGGCGTCGTCTTCCTTGAAGACTGCACAGGATCACGCGGTCTCCGCGTCGAGGACCGGGAACTGGAACGGGCATGGCGAGAACGGTTACCCTTGTCCGAGCGGGACCTCTCCCGCGAATCGTGCCGACCAGCCGAGCCCAAAGGCGTGTGAGCGGTGTATCATGACCGACCGCACTCGGAGGTGCGGACGGACCGGTGTCCTGCGATTCGAGAATCGCTAACATCTTCCCGAAGGAAGCCCATTCCTCCGGTGACGCTTGCATGGTGGGATAAGCGGCCCGCCGACGGGCGGAGTCCTCTGAAGAGGACGGGGAAGGCGACCAATGTCGGCGCTTCCGGGAAAGCCTCGAAGAGGCAGAGGAGTGGCGAGACCGACTCCTGGAAGGAGACCCACTAGACCTCCGACAATGACGCGGAGAGTCTCCTCTCGAATCATCCGTCGAAAGCCCTGCAGACCTCGACTTCCGGGGCTTAGCCACCCTACCTACCGACAACTTCTTACGCTCCCGCAAGGCCTTGGCCGTGAGCGACTGGCAGTCGACAGTCGTCCGTGTCGTGGGTCTCCCCGAGGCACCAGAAGCAGGCGTCCTGCGAGTCCGTTACCGAAATCTTGGACCCACAGTCCCCGCATTTTTTGAAGCCCGGACACAGGTTTGAAGACAAGGTAGACATCGTCACAAACAGGCTTTTTCACAAAAGCCAACAGGTTCAAAGAACCGAGAAGATTACAACAGAAACTCCAAAGAGTCGAGGGGCACCGAGATTCACGAAGCGAACACGTTCGCGGAAAAAACGGAACTGAGGCTACGGGCGTTGTGTGCCCTACTTATCACATCGGGTGACATCGCCCGTCGGAGGAGGTCCTCGGGACGGCGCATCGACATCAACGTAGGACGCAGAAACTTTTCTGAAGCAGCACAGCTGTGGTGATTACTATCAAAGGTATGGAATACGTTGGAGGACCCAATCCCCTCGAAATATCCTTACCTTCAGCTTTGCTGCTTCGGAAACATTTTTCTCTCTCTCCACCAGTGGGCGCTCCATTCGAGGCATCTGGCATCTATGTCCCTCGGCAGCATCCGTCGAGTGCCGACGTCATCCGCTGTATAAATGCCTCGAGCGCACCTGTTGGCCTCAGTTCTGTTTTTTCGTATATTGTAGCCAATGGATTGTAGTTAATGGCGTGCCTCTTGACCCAAGCCTTAACGGAATTTTGAGTGTAAACGACGTAAACTGTACTGTGGGGTAGGTTTGGAGGGTTGATGAGGAATATGTGGGAGTAACATCCAATCGAAAGAACGTTACAGTTGGTAAGTAAATTGTTCTTTGAATGGATTGTGTCCTCCCACGTATTCCTCATCTTAGACTCCAAACACAGTTTTGTATCGGAGGTGGGAGTACAGAAATATTAGTAATGTACAGAATGAAGTACTAATTTAGCAAAAAGACCTTGTGAAGAAGTCGAATCTAGAGCATAATGTTTTATAAAAGTGTGCATGGATGACCATGTGGCTGCTGTGCAAATATCTTGCACTGGGACACCCCTTTGAAGTGCTGTTGATGTCGCCATGCCCCTGGTTGAATAAGCCCTCAGCTCATCTGGAGGCTCTTTCCCAGCCAATTTATAACATTCAGTTCTAGCTAAAATTATCCATCCAGATAATGTTTGCTTAGTTACTGCCAGTTCCAATTTGCGGCCAGTGTATCCCACAAAAAGTTGGTCAAACTGACGTAACCTTGCCAATCTTGAAATATAGAAGCCAAGAGCACTTCTAGGGTCTAATCTATGTGGCCTTTCCTCTTCCTTACTTGCGTGAGGAGGGCAAAAAGTAGGCAGTGTTATTTTTTTGTGACAGGTGAAAATCAGAGAATTTTTGACAAAAAAATTAAAAAAAAATAAACAACCAAAAAGGTTTACCCCAAGGACAACCATCTTTATAAAAGATGGTGTGAGGAGGCCCGCTAGAACGTGCCTGCAACTCGCTTACCCAGCGGGCTGATGTAAATGCCACAAGAAATATTGTTTTTCAAGTAAGTCGCTGTAACGCACAAGAATGTAAAGCTCAAATGGAATGCATGTGAGGAACTTTAGTACAAAGTTTAAGTCCCACACAGGTACTTGAAAAGGCATTGGAGGAAACACGTTAGACATTTTAAGAATTGAGTTATCAAAAAGGTATCTTGAAATAAGATTCTTCCTCTTAGGAGCGCTTGAAAATAGATCGCGCTGCTAAATAACCCTTTATCGTGCCAACTTGGAGCCCCAGATTAGCCAAGTCTAATAGAAAAGACAATGGGCCTCATTACAAGTTCTCTGGTCCGGACTTAACGCTGCCGTTATAACCATACCAGCTCCGTTTCTGCGATCGCCAAATTATTACTTACGGACAGGAAATACCACCACCATAAACCGCCACAGCGAGTCAAGGCACCCGTAAACTTTGAGTGCAGAGAACCCCCCCCCCCCGTTACCGGCAATACAGAACACAGCGTACATTACTAGTAGCATGGACATGGAAACACTGCCAGAAAAGTAGCGCTAAAACCGTGAACCCAGCGTCGGGGTATAACCGCCACCGCAAACTGGATCCAGCAGGCCACTGGGAGGCTACAAAAGGGCCACACCCAGGCCAACTCCAAACAGAACCATACAGGCAGCAGCTCTAGTAGCATTGGGACTGTGGCTATTGAACCAACAGGTAGCACTGCACATGATGGCAGTAATGGTGCAGAGGGGGAGGAGGCGCAGGCGGCACTTCGCAAACCGTGTACCCATGCCAAACCCTATTGTCCATCCAGTACGACCCCGCAGAGAGCCTGCAATACCCCGCATCAGGGCATCACCCTGGAACCTGACCCCCCACCCCCCCCCCCCCCCCCCCAAGACAGATCCACACATTATACTGGCTGGACCGTCCAACAATCATGTATATCACCACCATGATAGACGACATCAGCAGCCACATTGACATCACCATCCACATAGAGTGGACAGTACCACGTGCTATCGAGATGGTGTACCGCAATAGGAAACTGTACCACTCACTGAATGTATAGATGGTATGTGATGCCGCACAAGTGATAACACATTGCTGCACACGTTTCCTGGGATCAACACATGACTCAATGGTTCTGCGCAATTCGACATTGCCACGGTACATGGAACGCTACGCTGGACAAAGCACATGGCTATTGGGTGAGTAGAACTGCCAATGCACAGTCCCTGTGGAAGTGGGGTGTGTGTCCAGGGCAATGACCTATGTGATTGGGCTGCTACGACTGCACATGCATCACCCCCCCACCCATTGAGTGAATAGTCAGCACAACCTACACATCACAAAGCTACACACGACTGGTTGCCACAGTGTGCCCGAACACACCCTGCCACATGACACAGCCAATACTACCACTGGCCCATACACCTGGAGCCACTCAATACATCCACCCACAATATGCACCAATGCCCCCCCCCCAATGCACATGATGCGTGCACATGAGACATCCTGCATAAACAACATCGTTGGTCAATGTCCAGGTGCCAACATCCACTACAATGACCCAGGAATGGCATTCAACCACCCGTCCAACCACCGCTTGCCACATATGGATGAATGTTGAATGACATGATTGCACTGTATCTGATGAAGACATGATAGAACAAACACTGACATCCCCCACATCTACATCCCATGTAGGTGATGCTGGATATGCACTCACGCCATGGCTGATGACGCCTGTACGGAAGGCATGGAACAGGCATGAGGAGGTATATAACAGGGCACACGTCAGCACACGTGGCATGATTGAGAGGACATTTGGACTACTGAAGGTCCGGTTCCGCTGCTTGAGCAGATCTGGCGGATCACTACTCTAGAGCCCAGTGAAGACGGGGGAAAAAAAAAAATCACTTGTTTGTGCCATGCTGCACAATCTGTACTTGCGCAGGAACATTCTGCTTCCCCCAGACGCAGAGGATGAAGATGGGGATGAGATGGGATGGGATGGATGCACCTCCTCCTGGGGGTGCACAAGATGGACAACAAGCACGGGATACACTGATTCGCATTTACTTTTGAACGACTGCACATTGACAGCATTGCATGGATATGACGATGCAGGTTAATAAATTAATGGACTGCAAATGAAATGATGGATGTCCACTCAATGTTTTTTTCAATGATATAATTTAATATAACAGGGAAGAAGGTGCATTGGGTAGGGAAGCTGTACACCTGTATAAAAACGTACCCACCCCCAACCAGGCCCCAAATCACTAACCCCCTAATGGACCTCCCACAACACCCAAACGTACACCCCCCCTTACACCCTTCTTGTCCTTATGTGTCCTGCAGTGCCAAACACATGCCATCATTTATGTGTGCGCTTCTGCGCACAGGCATCCTTGTCAGAGGGCCGTTGGGCGACTTGAGCGCCTCCGTGGGCTGGATGGGGTGGTGCTAGTGGATGGCACTGCTGCTGGCAAACATCCCAGATATGCCTGCTGGGCAAGCAACAGACTTGGCAATACTGGTAGCGTTATTGCCCTCCCGCACATGGCGTGCCAGGGTCACTATGGTGGTGGCAAAGCGTCCAATTGACCTGGAGAGCCAACGCACAGATGTGCTGTAGCTCTCCCTCCCTCTGCAGCCTGGACTACTCAAGCTGCCTTTCCACCAGCTGGGTGAGGGTAGCCTGCTGGTGAACATTTGCATTTACACGCATACGATTGTTGACTGTCATGAACTGTAGGGATGTTGATCATCGTCTGGGTCATGATTGGGTCCTTCGGGGCACTCCTGCAATGGCGGGGGGGGGGGGGGGAAGGCGGGGCTGTTAATGGGTCCTTTGGGGCACTCCTGCCCTCAACAAGTACTCGTATGGAATTCAAATTTGTGCACTTACCAGCATCTGCAGGTGGGCTCACTCCTGCCTCAGCATCTCCAATCCCATGGATGGCCTCAAGGTGGAGAACACTGCTGCAGCGCTCCTCCCATGTCTGCAGCCTCAGTGGGGAAGGGGGCCCTCCACCTGTGCCACTGCTGCGTTGCAATCATGTTACGCACCCTCAGTCTGAGGTCGTCTCACCTCTTGTGGCAGTCCTTGACGCTCCTTGTAGTCACGCCCACAGCTGTGCACTTGCGTGCAGCTTCGGGCCACACATCCATCCTGCGCTGCTGTGCTGCACACCGTTGGTCTGCACTAAACAGGATTTCGGCATGTTGCACTATGTGGTCCATCAATACAGTGTGCTCCGCCTCGCTGAAATGCTGTTTGCGTGGTTTCTGGGCAGGGATCCTGGCTGCCATGCTGTTGGTCCTTTTTGGCCTCAAAGTGTGCAGATTTAGCCTGTGCTGACTCTGGATGGCAGTGGATTGTGCTTTATATGATGGCCGCCTCTCTATTTCTGGTTTTCGAAGTCATGGTATTTCCGCTTCCGTGTCCGCGAGGACGGCGGCGGACACGGTTTTTACACTGCTTGTGGAGCCCCCCTCATGTCCATTTCCGTGGGTGTTAACGTGGCGATGGTGACACCGTTTCCGCGTGCATGTGGTGCGTGCAACAGACCGCCCGTAAACGGCCGATCTTTCCGCAAACTTGCAGACGCGGAAACGTTTCCGTTGTCATGGAATCACCGCATTCCGGACCACAGAACTTGTAATGAGGCCCAATATTGTGGGAATATTAGACTGAAACTGAGCCACATTCTCATCTCTGCACCAGTTACTGAACTTGTTCCAACGACTCCGGTACAGAGATTTAGTTGCTAGCCTCCTGGCCGAAAGCAAGATCTCCATGACGTCATCCGGAAGGTCCCAATCCTTGTATCTCAGCCTCTCAGAAGCCATGCATGAAGGTTCAGTGTCTTGACCTCTGGATGGCGAACGTGACCTTCCTCTTGCCAGAGAAGATCCTCTTTTTGGAAGACATATTGGAGGGCAGATGGACATGTCCAGAAGGTCCGGGTACCACGTTCTCCTGGCCCAATCCGGGACAATTAGGATCATGGTTTTCCTGAACTTTCTCAACCTCCTGAGTACTTGAAGGGTCACAGGGACTGGAGAAAACGCATACAGGAGTGGAAATTCCCAGTCCAGTACAAACGCGTCCCCTAGAGCTCCTCTGAGGAAATTCCCTTGAGCAGTACAGTTCACACTTCCTGTTGACACTGGTCATAAACAGATTCACTTGCGGGGTTCCCCAAAGGGCAAAGATCTCTTGAAGGACTGTTAGGCAGAATCCTGTGCAGTGCCCTTAGGGACCACTACACACAATTAAGACTACAAGTGGTAATACAAGTTCACCTTTGGTACAAGCCTGTACTATGTTAAAGTGGTAGCAGTAGCGGAGCAGCCAGGCTCATCTCAAGTGTGTATGAGCAGTAGCAGAGATTACAAAAAGGGACCACAATTACTGTGACTCAAGCAAACACTGATTCAAGGTTTCAGGTAAAAAATATAAGTACATTTATTTTTAAACTATCTGTAAAACACAACACTTCTATAAATTCAAAACCACAGGTAAAATACACTAAAAACAACCAATTCTCTTGGCACAGAATAACTCAAGGTAAGTACCTTATGTTTTGGCGGACCAGTGTTGTGAAACAAAAGACGTTACCGGGAATACATATGCGATCACCTTTTGACAGCTTGGTCGCATTAAAGAAACGCGTATCGCGGTAAGAAACGTTACCGGGGCAAAAACACACTTAGCACCTGGGCTAACCAGAGATAGTTGGGGGCAAAAATCATAGGCAATACTTTTGTCAAGGCAGACAAAATCAGAGAACACTCGCTGACAAATACAAAAGTCAATAGGCCAGAGCCAGTGTCAAGTGGAACCGGGTTCCTGTTGTCCAGGATCACACAGACAGTTCAAGATTCAACGTTGCCAGGAGTACTTGGCTATTGTCAACAGAGGAAGCAAAAGTTATAAGAGGTAAGGAAGACAAGGGCAAGCCTTGGAGGAGGAGAAAAGGGATTCACCCTAGTTCCTTGAAGCAGAACAGTACCTTATTCAAGGAAGAAGCTGGTGCCACGGCGGCAGTTCCTGGTAGTTTCCTGCAGACCAACGGTTCCTGGTGCTTCGTCGTGGAGACGAGAAGGACGTCTGGAGGGGTCTGTACCACTCGTGGATGAAGCCGGCAGCAGCAACGGTGAATAAAAGGTGCGCTCCTTTAAAAACAGGAGAGGCTTTTCAGATGGCTATCCGGACCACTACAGCAGTGTGCAGCGATTTCGACCACAAAGAGGATCCTCTGGCTGTGGAAGAGGAGCTGGTTGACCCCACCAGGCTCAAGGGAAGACTACTCCGGACTGGATCTCCTCTGGTCGTCGAAGGGTAGATGGCTCAGGACTGCAGCAGGGCTTCACCGGGACGGGGTAGTTGCAGCAGCCGTCTTCTCCGCTTCTCTTTGTTTCCTTGTAGTTCCAGTGGCGACTGACTTCCAGCCCAAGAGTCCCGCCTTTCATGCAAAAATCCCCCATTCACACAGACTTGCTGTGAATCACGCAGCAGGGGGGGTTCTCCAGCCCGGACAACCACCTCAGCCAATAATGGCCAAGTGCGACTTGGGTTTCCTAGGATACCCTGTTCAGGGGCGGACTACACCCCTTTTCACATTCAGCCCACCTAGACACCCAGGCGCCCACAGGAGGGCTTCTTGGCAGAAGCCCGCCAAAAGACTGAATAAAGAAGGCAAACCTGGTTTGCCGCGCAAAGTAAAACACAAGAAGGACTTTAACAAAAAGAAATGGCGAATAAACCTGACCGGAGCCAAAAGAAAATATTTGGTCAAGCGGGTTTATTTTCGAGGCCAATATAATAGCCTAAAACAATACCACGTTTATATAGTATAATCGCAGTAGAAAAGTTGGTGGGTAGATACCACTGCCACCAGCCAAGTCTAAATGTTAAAAAGGCTAAGGATTAACCCTTTCCAATACTCCATGTAAGGTGAGGTGTACTGGATCTGTGGTTATTTGACTATGTAAAGTTAATGGCAACTTTACCCTCTTCTGGGGGACAGTAGTCAGCCCCAGAAATGGAGTCGGTGGGGAGTTTCAAAGACAACCCTTTGTCACTGCACTGAAGGTGCTGTGTAACACACAAGAGTGGGGCTACTGAAATGGTGTGCTCCAGAGTCCACAATCACAAAAACAGATGATACACATGGCAAAACACAGGTAAGAGTGGGGGAAAAGCTCACACTCACAAAGTGGAAAAAAGTAAACTCCAGAAATCCAGCAAAGCTGCTGAGGAACTCACTAGGTAAGGGAAATTAGCCATTGAATGAGAATTCTCCCTAACAAGGACGTCCTGAGCTAGTTTCCACTCGTGGGAGACTGATCTGCCTGCTCAGAGCGTCCGCCGCTGTGTTTTGCTCTCCGGCTAGATGAACTGCAGACAGAGATACCTTCTTGTACTGCCCAGAACCAGAGCTGCATTGCTTCTCTGCACAGTGGTAGTGACCCTACTCCTCCTCTCTTGTTTAGGTAGTACATGGGCATCGCGTTGTCAGTCATTATCAGGACATTCTTTCCCGTACAGAGGGCAGGAAGGCCTTCAGCGCTAGTCCGATTGCCCTCAACTCCAATAGGTTGATGTGTAGTTTGGACTCTGATGGAGATCAACGACCACTGATTGCCAACTCGTTGGTGTGAGCTCCCCACCCTGCGAGTGAGGCGTCCATCACTATCTCCGGTCATGGTTGCCAAAAAGATTCTACCCTCAGGATATGTTCCCTGCAAGCACACCATTGCAGATCCTGTGCTACTCTGGTTGGAACTTGCAGAAGATGTGACATTGCCCCTGAAAATTGGCACCATTGAGTACAGAATGCCATAAAACCGAGCAACCTGAGAAAATCGAAGGCCGGTAAATACTGGGCATGCTGGAATTTTATTACCATCTGCAGAATGTGGTGAGCTCGCTCTTCGGGAGGCGATATGATACATGGCATTTATAACACACACACACACACACACACACACACACACACACACACACACACACGTATTTCGAGGCGAGGCTTTGTCCAAACAAGGCTTTTCTCTGAATTTAAAAAAGTCAAACCTGATACCATCGCAGAAACTCCAGTTTATTGGAGCAGTCCCATAGGGTATAAGTAAATCTTGCTAATGTGCAAGTGACATTAGTTGATTTAAGGGCCATGCTGCTCGAAGTAAAAGCTTTCCGGGCCCAAGCATCAACTTTAACGTCCCTGTCTGGTGGTATTGATGGGTAAGCTGACTGCCTAGTGGAGGTAGCAGCTTGAACAACAACACTCTTGGGAGAGGGATGCTTGGATAAATACTCTGGGTCTGATAAGGCTGGCTTATATTTAGATACCAGTTCTTTTTATTTACTGCTGGAATCAAAATGATTCCAATTTGCCATTATCCTTTTTTGGAAAGCCCTATATGGAATGGTAAAACAGGATCTTTTAAAAGGGACCCTCACTCAGGATGTCAGTCATGTCATCCTGGTCAAAATCTGGGGAAGCTGCTTTCCAACACATAAAATCAATGACCTTTCCATAAGATTTCTATAACTGGGATCAGCATGATCTGTAGAGTCTGGTTTTTCAACATCCACTTCAGGTAAAGTATCCAAGTCACTGGCATTTTGTAGGCAATCAAAGGTCTGCTATCTTTGATTGTGGGTCTAGTAGTACATCAGGGACCTCTCCGGCCCCAGATCTGACTCGAGCTGGAGTGACTTCCTCTTCAGAGGAATGTTCCTCATATATATATAGATGACATGGATGTAAAAAGTTAGTATCTAGTTTGAGGGTGGAAAGCCCTTTCTGGCTAAGGTGTAATTTGTTTAGGAATGGAAAATAGCGCCGACTTGGGTCTTGGTATTAGAGAAGGCTTCGATAAAGGGGTCAAAGGCGTCGATAGGGTAAACGCTGGCTTTGACGATGTCGAAGGAGGCTTCGATAAAGCGACAGCTGTCAACGTCATCTTTGTCATCGGTCTCGACACTATGATCGTCGACGGTGTCGAGTTTTGATTTCAACGACGCCGCCGATTCCTATAGCCCCGATTTATGCACAGGAGGCTTAGACTTGGAGTGAGGCATCGGGGAACTTTACCGCGAAGACAACCTCGACTCATTTTCAACCCTTGCGTGTTTGGATCTTGATTTTCCTCTGTCACTTTTAGAGTGAGTAGAGGCATGATCAAGTGGCAACTTCGAGGGCGTCTGGGCCACTTTCTCAGATATTTTCAGCATCGAAGCCCTGAAGGCCTCACATTTTTCGGGGGAATCGTGCTTTGAAGGGTAAGTAACTCTCCTCTCAGAAGAGGACGAGGAGGAAGACTACCTATGACGTCGCTTTGACTTTTTTTCAAATACGAGGAAGACTTCCTCGAGCGACTTTCCAATCTTGGCCTCCGATTCGTGATGAGATTTTCTACCGGATTCATCCGAATCCTTTTGTCTTTTCGAAGACTTATATTTCTCCTCCCCCACCGCCAGCTTACCTCTGCGTTCCCTAAGAGCCTTATTTGACATGGCCTGACAGGACCCGCACTCATCAACCCGATGGTCTGGGCTGAGGCACCAGAGGCAACTCCGATGGGGGTCGGTAATAGACATCTTCCTGCCACACTTCAGACATTTTTTTAACCCTGTATTGGGTGTGGAGGGAGTTGAAGAAGTCCAAGAAATTCTTGATGCACCGTTCGTAACACGAAGCAGTTGCGTTGGAAAAACGGAACTGAGCTAACGGGCGCTGCTCGAGCCTTTTAGACAGCGGATGACGTTGACGCCCGACGGCGGCCTTCGAGGGACTTCGACTCCGCGGTTTCGAACACAGCGCCCCCTGGTGAAAGAAATTTCCAAAGCAGCTGAAGCTGGGATACGATCATCATAAGATAAGGAATACATGGGAGGACACAATCCATTCGAATGAGCTCTTTGACCGGCAACCAGTGTGCCTCTCTTGGTTAGGGAGAAATATGCTAATTCCGTCGTCCTTCCGAGTCCCCCAGGCACTTTGCTGGATTTTGAGGTCTTGATTTTTTTAACCGGGAGAGAGCGAGACTTTTCTCCCACTCTCATGTATTTTAATGTGGTTTCTGAGCTTTGTGTTTCTTTTGGTTATGGAGACTGACAAACTCTATAGGCATCTTTTACATTGTGTCAGACAGCACCTCCAGTGCACTGGCACAGGGATGTCTTTCAGATTGCCCCAAGGTTTAAATACCTTCTCTGGGATAAACTACTGTTTCCCAGAGCAGTAAAGTGAAATTGACTACTTCCATTTGTAACTTTCTAGACCCAGCACACACTATCTTACAATAGGGTGCTGGACGGGTTACCTAGTATCCCCCTTGTCTAGCTTCTCATGTAACAATTTTATGTTACCCTTTCCTCACTGAATGGCTGGTGGCAGTGGTTTTGTTTTAACTACCGTGGTGTGCATTTACCGCAGGCTGTGTTCGCAGCTGCAGTAAAGCACCCAAGAGTGCCATTTTTGTCAAAATGGCCCTGGTCTTTTTTCACCATTTCTTGGTGGAAAGGTCCTTCTTAAGATTTACTCTGCGCGCCAAACCAGGTTTGGTCCCATTGTTCCCTTTGCCTTTGGCAGGGTTCACAAGTGAAGCCCGCCTCTGGCTCCAGGGTGTCTGGGGTGGGCAGGAAGTGAGGAAGGTGCCTGAAACTCCCTGGGCTTAGTCTACTAGGAGACCCAAAGGCACTCTGTAGTGATTTAGCAGCTGACTGGCAAGCAAGGGCAGCCACCCTGCTGGCCGATTGACAGCTAGGCTGGAATGAATGGCAGAGAACTGAATAAAAGGCAAGGCTTTTGGCTTGGAAGGCAGAGTCGACCATTGGACAAAGGAACCGAAGAACAACTTGAAGAGGACGCCTGCTGCAACTCCTGGACCGTTGGTTTGCCTGGTGAAGCCCTGCTGCTGTGCTGAAACTCCAAATTCGTATTGACAGAGAAGCCCCTGCAGACTCCTTCTCCCCTTGAGTTGGGAGGACCAATCAACTCCAAAGTAAGGCAACTGGACATCCTTCTCAGAGCTGGTTGAATTTCCACTAAGTTGCCGCTGGAAAATGTATAGCCAGGGAGAGGAACTCCAGATTGCGTGCATTGCTTTTAAGCTGGCAGAGCTTCAGGAAGATCCTCCAGACTACCAGGAAGCAGTACTGACAAAGCCTGATACCCCTCAACAGAGTGCGGGACCCCAGAAGCAAGGAAAGTCCAGCTCGATAGCTAGGAACCGCGGTGTTGCTATTTGCGATAGACTCAAGGAGCAGAAACACTGAACAGCCACCTATTTGAAGATTGCCGGTTGCGAGCATTGACTGTCCCAGTGCAGGAGACCCTGGAAGTCCTCTCTTGTCCCCACGACTGAGGCCCAGGAACAGTGAGATCTGCACAGGAACAAAAGTCATCTGCTGCATCTTTTCTTCAATTCAAAGGTACTGTACAAAGTCTAAGAGAACTTACCTCTTGCTGTAGAGTTGCTTGCATCTTCTACTACTCAAACACTATGCAAATACTTTTCTACTTACATACCAGAAGTGCTTCATCCTATATAAGACTTTTGCCCATTGACTTTGGCCTAGGGAATGACTCTGCTGTAGGGATCGTAAAAAGTACTTGCCTGCTTAAGAATATTTGTGATCTCTTGTTTTTCTAAGAACCCTTTCCTTTTGCCAACTTATAACCGCATTCTAAATGCCAACATTAAGATATTAATGCCATAAACACCCTAGCTATTGAAGTCACCTGAAGATGTAGGTTGCGTCTGTGGGCCATCCCAAAAGGGACTTTACTGGTTTAGAAACTAAGAGTGTACAGTATTGAAGTATATTTGTGTTTTACTATTTTATTGCCCCCTTCTGAAGAAGGCTTATTCTAATTGACTGATAAATTAATAATTGTTTATTCAAGAAACCTTGAGTGCAAGTGTTTATTTTAATATGTGTCACTGTGAATCTCTGTGCAACTCCCCAACAGCTCACATTGACCCCCCTCTTGAGATAAGCCTGGCTGCTTAACACGCTTATCAAAACTTTGTAGTACAAGCTTACACCAAAGGTTGGGTTTATTATACCTGTAGTCAGTTGTATTTAGTGTTCCCAGAGGGTACTGCATGCAAACTTTGCCTAACATTCTCCTACTCTGGGAGATGTGTTCCCTTTTGTGGATGCTCAGAGCTGCCCGGAGGGCGTCGTTTTGTGTGACTTGTAGCTTTATGTTTTTGGAGGAGGTGCCTAGAAAGAGGGCATTACAATAGTCCAGTTTGGTGCCTACTGTGGCCCTGGCAATGTTAAGGCAATTCTTGGTTGATAGGAATGGTTTGACAGCGTTGATAATTTTAGTGGCGAGTACAGCTGAAGAGGCAATGGCACTGACCTGGAGAGTCATGGACAGGGAGGAGTCGAGGAATACCCCTGGAGTTGTGACTGATGGCGATCAGTGTTTTGCCAATGTTCAAAGTAGATTATTGGGGGAACGTTTGAGGGTCTCTTTGGTGCCTGAGACAGACTGTTTGCTTCCATCCATGTCTGGATGGCTGCGTAGATGTTAGTTAAGGCTTTAGAGTCTTGTTCATAGGAGCCTGTAAGTGGGAGAAGGACTTGCGTATCGTCGGCATAGTTTGTATAAGCTATGCCGCGATGATCCAGGTCATTGAAGAGGGCGAGGGTGAACATGTTCTACAGGGTGGGTGCCGTGCATGAGCCCTGCAGGACTCCAGTGTATGGCGGTGGGAGAAGCACAGGCAGAGCCTGAGAATACCCTCATAAGTCTCCCTTTGAGGAAGGGCTCGATCCAAGCTGCAGCTTGAAGGGAGAAGTGGGCAGCATTTCTGAGTTGTTTGCAGAGGATATTATGGTTGACAAGATCAAAGGCAGCCAATAAATCTAGCGGAAGTAGTAGTGACGGTTTACCTTTGTCCATAACGTCGCCACGTTGTATTTTGATATCAAGTAAGGCGGGTTCTGTCCCATTGCTGAGCAGAATCCAGATTGCTTTTTGCCTAGGATGCTATTTTCTTCTAGGAATTGCTGGATTTGGGTATAGGTAACTTTGTCCAGGATTTTAAGCAGGAACGGGACGGTGGTGATTGGTCTGTAATTGTTGGTTATCTCAGGGTCTAATGAGGGTTTTTTCGAAAGGGGGCGGACCCAGACTTCTTTTAGACTGTCAGAGACCGAGTTGGATTTGAAAGAGGCATTGATGAAAGTTTTGAGGAAGGATGCAAGGGTTTCTACACAATCTTGGACCAGCTTGGCTGGACAAGCATCGCCTTTGCAATTGGAAGGTTTAATATCCCTCATGTCGATTATTTTGGACTCTGTTACTTCTCTGAACGAGAAATGTTAGTCTTCGGTGTTCCTACTTTCAGTGTGGGACGCTGATATGAAATGTTTAAAGAGGTTGTTGTGGCAAGCATGGAATTTCTTTGGCAGGAGTAACATTTTGTTAATTCAGGCTGTTTGTACACTGCTACACCAAGCTTCATCTTTGACTTCTTGTGAGTTGGTGACTGGTGTGGACAGTTCTTTAAAGATAGAAAAAGAGTTCTCTGGATTCAGAGGTGGCGTTGGTGATCCTATCATTGTAGGAGGATGATTTTGCTTTAACTATAGCTTGCTTGTATTGTTTGGCTAAGGTTTTATAGGCGATAAGCGTGGCATCCTGTGGAGATCCTTGCCATTTGCTCAGGGCTTTGTGTTTTAAGGTAAGCAATTCTTTCAGTTCTGAGGAGAACCATGAGTTGGAGTGTTATTTTCTTAGCTTTTTTTGTTCTCTAGCAGGGCGATGGTGCCCACTGCGGTTTTGAGCGTTGGTTGTAGATATTCACCAAGACTGAGGGGTCTGATGAAGATGGATGATTGAGCAGTGGAATGTCTATGAAGGGGAGAGTCTACGGTGCGCCCCTTGCAGTCGGTGGGGGTGAGGATTTTGTGGTGGAAATATTTCCTGTAGTGCTTTGGCCAGTGCTGGTTTGTCTTTCTGGTCATTGAGACAGATTGAAATTTCCTAAAAGAATAGATGAACAAGTTACTTCTTACCTTGTAACGTTCTTTCGACGGGATGTTCCTCCGACGTATTCCTCATCTTAGATATCTCCTTCCAGCTCTGTTGGCCTCGGAAAATGTTTTTCTCTAGAGGGCGCTGCGTGTCGACGTCCTCCGAGTTGATGTCCCTCGACAGCCGCCGTATCGACGTCAACGTCATCCTGCCTATAAAGGCCGTGCGCAGCGTCCGTTGCTCAGTTCCGTTTTGTAGCCCACAATAATACTTTCTGGACTAACTAATCACCCAGAAGGAGCGTAAGCTGCAACAACAAGGGAAGTAGAACTGCGGGGATGGATGGGAGGGTTGATGAGGAATACGTCGGAGGAACATCCCGTCGAAAGAACGTTACAAGGTAAGAAGTAACTTGTTCTTCGAAGGGATTGTGTCCTCTGACGTATTCCTCATCTTAGATAGGCTCCCATAGCAGTATTCTATTATCGGAGGAGGGAGTACTGACTTCACGCTGTCTTCTATTGATGAATAGAATGCAGTACAGCCCTTCCAAACCTAGTCTCTTGACTGGAGGAGGAATCCAAATTGTAAAAACGTGTAAAGGTATGGACAGACGACCATGTAGCGGCCGCACATATGTCTTTAACCGGCACGCCTCTTTTGAGGGCCGATGAAGCTGCAATACCTCTGGTCGAATGAGCCCTAAGGTTTTGAGGGGGCTCTTTCCCTGCCAGTTTATAACATTCCAGAATGGCTAGAATGATCCATCTGGAAACGGTCTGCTTAGTTATTGGTAACCCCAGCTTGTGACCTGCGTAACCTACAAACAGCTGGTCTGCCTGTCTTATCCTGGCTAGTCTACTGATGTAAAAACTTAAAGCCCTCCTAGGGTCTAGCCTGTGTAACCACTCTTCCTCTTTCCCCGGGTGAGGAGGAGGATAAAAAGATGGTAGGGTAATCTTCTGAGTGATATGGAATTCAGAAACCACCTTTGGGAGGAAATTAGGCTTCACTTGCAGGACAACTTTGTCTTTGTGAAATATTGTGTGAGGGGGTTTACAAGAAAGAGCTTGTAATTCGCTCACCCTTCTAGCAGATGTAAGTGCTATTAATAAAACAGTTTTAAGGGTAAGGAATCTTAACGAACAAGAATGGAGAGGTTCGAAAGGTGTACCCATCAGGAAAGTTAGTACTAAGTTTAAATCCCATAGGGGAATTTGGAATGGTCTTGGGGGATAAACATTGGTTAACCCCTTTAGAAACCGTATTACCAAGGGTAATTTGAAATAGGATGGTTCTTCCGCAGTACGCTTAAAGATGGATAGCGCTGCGAGATAGCCCTTAATGGTGCCAACTTGAAGGCCTGAATTTGCCAAATGTAGTAGGAAGGACAAAACCATTGGTGTACCACATGAAAAAGGGTCGATATTCTGTTCTCTACATCAGCTGCAAAATATGTTCCAACGGCAGCGGTATAAAGACTTTGTTGCTGGCCTCCTTGCCGAAAGCAACACCTCCATAACATCATCAGGGAGGTCCCAATCCTTGTACCTCAGCCTTTCAGAAGCCAAGCGTGAAGGTTGAGGGTTTTGATGTCTGGATGGAGAACCTGACCTCCCTTCTGTGAGAGTAGGTTCTCTCTGAGTGGAAGTCGAATTGGAGGGCAGATGGACAAGTCTAGAAGGTCCGGGTACCACGTTCTCCTGGCCCAATCCGGGACAATTAGGAACATGGTTCTCTGGAATCTTCTCAACCTCCTGATCATTTGAGGAATGACAGGGACCGGTGGGAACGCGTACAGAAGCGGAAACTCCCAGTCCACTATGAACGCGTCTCCCAGAGCTCTTCTCGAGGGGAAATTCCCTTGAGCAGAACAGGTCGCATTTCCTGTTTAGGCTGGTGGTGAACAGATCGACCTGAGGGGTTCCCCAAAGGGCGAAGATCTCTTGAAGGACTTCCTGAGCTAGCTCCCACTCGTGGGAGACTGTGTTATGCCTGCTCAGAGCGTCCGCTGTCAAGTTCTTCTCTCCGGCTAGGTGAACTGCCGATAGAGAGATTCCTTCTTGGATTGCCCAAAACCAGAGCTGCATCGCCTCTCTGCACAGGGGTAGTGATCCTACGCCTCCTCTTTTGTTGAGGTAATGCATGGCCACCGTGTTGTCCCTCATTATCAGGACGTTCTTCCCTTGTACAGCTGGCAGGAACGCCTTCAGCGCAAGTCTGATGGCTCTCAGCTCTAACAGGTTGATATGTAGTCTGGACTCCGATGGAGACCAACGACCGCTGATGGTCAAGTCGTTGGCGTGGGCTCCCCACCACGTGAGTGAGGCATCCGTGACTACTGTTATCTCTGGCCAGGGTTGCCAAAACTGTTCTCCTTTCAGAATGTTCTCCTGACAGGCCCACCACTGAAGGTCTCGAGCCACCCTGCCGGGAACCTGAAGAAGATCTGTCATTCTCCCTGAGAATTGTGACCACTGAGTCCTCAGTGCCCACTGGAGGGATCTCATTCTCAGGCGAGCCTCTGGCACTAGGAAAATGCAGGATGCCATGAGGCCTAGCAACCTCAAAAAGTCGAAGGCTGGGAGACGTTGGGCATGTTGGAACTTGGTAACCATCTGTAGAATATCTTGAGCCCTCACCTCTGGTGGCGAGGCTTTTCCCAGGGAAGTGTCCAGGATCGCTCCTATGAACTGGAGTCTCTGCGATGGTATCATTTGTGACTTCTTTAAATTGAGGGAGAAGCCCAGTCTGTGAAGGAAGTGGCACACGTGATTTAGCTGGATCTGAGCTTGTTCCGGAGAAACAGCCATGATCAACCAATCGTCCAGGTAGGGGTAGACGTGAATCCCTTCCCTCCTTAGACTTGCAGCCACTACCGACATTAACTTGGTGAAGACCCTCGGGCGGAGGTCAGCCCAAATGGCAGCACTCGAAATTGATAGTGAAAGTTGCCAATTGCGAACCTCAGGTATTTCCTGTGTTTGAGATGGATAGGCACATGGAAATAAGCGTCCTGAAGGTCCAGATACACCAACCAGTCCTGGAACTGAAGGGCCTGGAGGATCTGAGAAAGAGTGACCATCTTGAATTTGTCTTTTCTGAGGAATTTGTTCAATTCTCGCAAGTCCAAGATGGGTCTCAGTCCTCAGTCTTTCTTTGGAATGAGAAAGTAAGGGGAGTACCAGCCCTTGTTGTTCCTCTCCGCTACAGGTACCGGTTCTATGGCACCTTTCTCTAGCAGGTCCCAAATTTCCTGCAAGAGGAGCGGATCTGGAGCTTTCTGAGAGCTGATCCCCGGTGGATGACTCTGAGGTATACGTAGGAAAGGCAGGCAGTAACCTAGGGCAACTGTTTCCAATGCCCAAGCATCTGACGTGATAGCCTGCCATACCGCAGATGTTGAGTCAACCTGCCTCCTACAGGTGTCCTGTGAGGGAAGTCCTCAGAGTGGTTTTAGGGCGGCTGATGCAGATGCTGATGGTAAAGAGGTACCTGCTGTTGCTGCGGCTTTTGAATATCTACCCCGTCCACCTCGGGTAGTTCTTCTTTGTCCCCTTTGAGCCGGTCGTCCTCTACCTCTTCCGAATGCGGAATAGAAGCGAAAGGACTTGCCCCTCGCAGAGGTTCCTGTGGGACGAAAAGGAGTCCGACGGATTGCAGCTCCTAGGGATTTTGCTGCTGCTTTTGAAGTTTGCAGTTTCTCTAAACTGTCATCCGCCTTTTTCCCGAACAAAGAAGAGCCATCGAATGGCATGCTCAAGAGCCTGGCTTGCACATCTGGGGCAAAACCAGACTTTCTCAACCAAGCGAATCTCCTGGTTGATGTACTTGCCGCCATTGCTCTGCTGATACTGTCAGCCGAATCAATGCCCGTCTGGAGGGATTCGCACATAGCGTCTTTACCGTCCTGTATGATATTCAGGAACGCATCCCTTTCTTCTCCCTCCGGGATGCAGTCAGCCGCTGTAGAAGCACACTCCCAAAGTGTATGGCTGAACCTAGCAAGGGTGCAAGTAGCATTAACAGATTTTAACGCCATGCTACATGCTGAAAAGACTTTCTTTGCCATAGCATCATATTTTTTATCGTCCCTGTCCTGTGGGACGGTAGGATAAGCCGTCTTGACATCGGTAGAGGATGCTGCCTGTACCACCAGACTTTCTGGGGATGGGTGTTTAGACAAAAACTCTGGGTCTGTAGAAGATACCCTGTACTTTGTAGACAGTTTTTTATTTACTGCTGGTACTACATCTGGGGTTTCCCAGTTTGTCATGATCTTTCTCTGAAGAGCTTTATGAAAAGGCACCACAGGATCCTCCTGTGGGCCTTTGTCAAGAATATCCGTGAGGTCATCTTGTTGGAAAGATTGTGAAGGTGCAGACCACCCCATAAACTCTGTGATCCTGGCCATTAAGGCTCTATAGGGGGTTTCAGCATGCTCCCCCGGGTCTGGCTTAGCAAACTCCACCTCAGGGGAAGCGTCTAGCCCACTTGCCTCATGTAAGGAATCATGAAGATCCTTTAACCTGCGCTCTTCAGAGGAAAATTCCTCTCTAATTGGGGTTACAGGTCCCTGCAACACAAATGTGTCTTCCTGTTCAGACAATTCACCCTCTTCCAAAATTGAGGACATAGTTCTCAATTGTTCTGAACTCATAAAGGGAGTAAATCCCATTTCCAAGGCAGAGGGTGCCGAACTTGTCATTATCGGCCTCGAAAACGTCGATGTCGTCGACATCGAAGGCTTCGAGCGTGGCGTCGAAAACAAAGGCGGAGGCCTCGAAGACCTCGACAGAATTGGAATTCTACTCGATAATCTCGAAGCCATCGACGTCGAGGACTTGGGGATAGTCACTGGGTGTGTCGTAACCATGACTTTTCTTGGCGTCGATGCCGGTGTCGAAGCTGGCGTCGAGTCGACAGACCCATGTGTCGAAGGTCCCTTCGACAATGGCGTCGAAGACATAGACGGAACCCTCGTCGACGGCGTCGACGGAACCTTCGAGGAAGGTTTGGAGGTCATAGTCCTACTCAAGGGTTCGAGACGCGCACGAGAGGTTGCTTTGCCGGGTACTGCGACTCGCAGCGTTTTTGACCTTCGGTTCTTTCGACCAGAGCATCGCTCTCAGCAGTCGAGGGGGGTCGAGGCCGCTTTCTCGAAGACGCTCATCATATTTTTGCGGAATTCCTCCCATTCAGCCCGGGAACTATGTTTCGTGGGGCAAGGGATTCTTTTTGGCGAAACAGAGGAAGACGGAGAAGGGGATCTTCGACGTCTCCTCTTCGAGTGCTTCGATCTCGAGGAGTGATGAGACCCACTCCGAGACCTGGAGCGCGAATGGTGACGAGGAGACGAATGTCTCGACTTCGTCGACGAAGAAGAAGCTTTAAAAGTCTTACCTTTCTCCAGCTTCCCCCTACGCTCCTTCAGGGCCTTAGCTGTCATGGACATACAGTCCGCGCATTCCGAACAATGGTGTTCAGCTCCCAAACACCACAGACAAACCCTGAGGGTCAGTCAACGACATCTTTTTCCCACAATCTCGACATTTCTTGAAGCCGGATCGAGGAGTTGTCGGTTCCGACGAGGAAGCCTTCGAGTACGGATCGAATGACTCGAGGTAAATGGGATTAATCTAAGAACTGAGCAATGGTATTCCGAGGCACTGAGTAAGCGCGGAAAAACGGAACTGAGCAACGGACGCTGCGCGCGGCCTTTATAGGCAGGATGACGTCGATACGGCGGCTGTCGAGGGACATCGACTCTGAGGACGTCAACGCGCAGCGCCCTCTGGAAGGAGATATCTAAGATGAGGAATACGTTGGAGGACACAATCCCTTCGAAATGGAGGTTTTCAAATTTCGCCAATTAGATGGATATGGTTGTTGTGAAAGTCTGCCATAGGTCCTGGAGGGCAGTATGCTATGTGAATAGCAATAGTGGTGTTGGGAGAGATGGTGATCTTGACTGTGAGGGAGTCTAAGTTCTCACCGAGGTGTGAAGTGGTTTGTCTTGCTGCTAGGCTCTCTTACTATAAGGGCTACTACCCCACCTCTGGTAGAAGGTCTGTCTTGCCCGAAGATGGTGTAGCCTGGAGGGAGGGCTAGAGAAAGGGCCGGCCCTGAGGCGTGGAGCCAAGTCACCGTGATAGCTAAGGTATCAAGGTCAAGATGGGTGAGGAGGTCTTAAATCTCGGTGGTGTGTGCCGGGAGGGATCTGGCATTGATCAGGGCACATTGCAGTGGTGCCATATTGAGGTTGTTATAGCCTTTGTTAGACTGTGTGGTGGCGTTTGCTTTGGTAGACTCGGGTGCCTGAATGAAACCAGTCCTAACTGGCTGGCTGGCTGTCCTGAAAGGACAACCACCATGCTGTGTGACAGCCTAGACTGTGCATGAATGGGAGAAACCTGCTTAAAAGGCAAGGTTTTTGTGACTACAGGCAGAGTTGACCACTGGAAGAAACAATCGAAGAAACCGTGAACAAAGTCTGCTGCAACCCCCCGGACCTTGAACTGAAGCCCTACGGACCTTTTTTTCACCTCGACAGAGAAGCTCGGGACAGAACGACTTCTTCCCTATAGTTAGTGGGACCAACTAATCCCGAGTCGAACTCCTCTTGTGCACCATCACAGACTTGCTGTGCCTCTGCGTTGCTGCAGAAGCCCAATGCCAGGGGTCGAGTGTCCATCGTCAAGTGCAACAAATGCCGCGGAACAAATCCGCCTAAAAGCCCCAGGAGCCTCCCAAGGACCCTCCAGAAATAAGACCTCCAGATCCAGAGTCCCCTCACCAGAATGCCGGACAAAGGGGGAGCACGAAAAGTCACACCGATGTCCATTGTTCTGCATCAGTGCTGTTTGCTAAGCGCTGAAACCGCAAAGTGCCGCTGACCTGAAAACAGCCCATAGCTGCCAACGATCCGGAGTACTGCAGCAGGAGCCCTCCACACGTCCTCCCTCTTGTCCCCACGACAGAGGCTCAGGAACCAGGGCCTGCTTGGCTGTAGCAAGATGAAATCCAGCTGGACTTTCTTCTAACCAAAGGGTACTTTTTCAGGATTGGGGTACTTAACTTCCCGCCTTAAATTGTGTGGTCTCACTTGAGACTTTCTCCTGCTTAACTTTGAGTTGATGTCAACTCGCTTTGCACAGGCTTAACAGCTTGTGCACCTACCAGTGATTTTCCTGAACTTTCTAACTTTGTGCAAGACTTATCCGAGAAGTGCATCAAAATCAGACTTCGTCCGAATGACTTTGGCTGTCCTGGCTTCCTAAATGCACCCTTCTAAATCCATTGACTTTGATATTGCTTGCCCCTCATAGGTTGTAGCTTGTTGTATACTGTTGCTGCTGGGATAGGATTATCTAGACTTCATTGGATGATTCAGTTGTCCTCACATGTTCTGAGAAACTGTTCCAACCTTTTAATTCCCTCAACCCTTCCTTTCTGCAACTCAGATTTTACAAAAGTATTGGTGTGATATATAAATGCAAATACTATCCTTGTGATTGAAGTCACCTCAGGGTGTAGGAAAAGTGTATGAAGCATATTCAAAGATTAACCGCTAGCTTTACTAATTCTGAAAAGTAATATCAAAGTTTACTTAAATTGTTACAATTTTCTTTTTAAAGAATGCTTTTTAAAACTGATGTTCAATAAATAACTATTTATAACCGAAACCTTGAATATAAATAAGTTACTTGGCTACTTGCATTTACTGATTTCATCTGCGCAGCTCACATTTACCCCTTTTGAGATTGTCCTAGCTGCTCAGCCGCACTACCACCTTGCGTAGTACAGACCTATACCAAAAGGTAGGGTTACCGAATACCAAGGGGATAAGTCTTGTATAAGCTCACACAGCGTGACTGCAACAATTCTTATGTAACAGTTTCACGGATGTCAGTGGAAGGAAAGTTGCAAAAATAAAAATATTTCCTGTCAGAGGGTCATTTCAAAAGATCTTAAAGGCCTTATGGATCAGGAGGCCCACTGCCTCGAAGTACCTACATTTTGTACACCTTACTCTCGAAAAACATCTTTTTCATCATCAGTTACCAGCAGGCAAGCACTACAGTGCACTGCAGGATCGTTGTGCCTTCTACACACTACAGTGAACATTTTCAGGAAATAAAAAAAAAGCAACTTTATTTTAGCTCTCCTCACCCCACCCATGCAGGAACAACAACATATATTAAAGGCAGGGTCAAAGCTATATCGATTGTTAAGATGCATCAGGATACTTACGGCGCCCCCTGCCTGGGGGGATAGCAGCACAGTGGTGCTTGATGTCTAGAGCACAAGCAGTGTGAAGTACTGGGTCTACAAAGATATCAGCCTTGCTCTCCTTAAGCATGTTCAGCACTTCCTGCATGGCGCAGTAGGGAGAAAAGGACAGTGAAAGATTGATCAACAGAAGTAAAATTCACTACACACAAACTGTAGTAAAATATGGATCCAGACATGCATGGAAAGACTTCTAGCAGAATACATTCACTGTAGCAAAATCACTGTTCAACTTAAAATGCAGACCTAGACTCTTAACCTTGGTAATGGAAAGGCGTATAGAAGTAAAGTACGCCACATTAACTGTAGATGTAAGCAGCATTTTTGCTAACAAGTGGATGGGAATTGCACAGATAAAGGGGAAAAAATGCAATAGATGTAGAGCAACAAACTGACATCTATTGATTTGGAAAGGGCAATGCTCCCCCAATGAGGAAGTCTGAGTGTCTTTGGCTATGCAGTTAACTAGATCACTGAACAAAAACCAGCTAGAGAAACTAACAGACCTTAAAAACACAGTGGCATGGATTAGGGTACCTTTTTGCACATGTCATTTTTGACTTTTAGTAGGTTCATTTTAAGACACTCTTCCACCTGCCCAGTCTGCTCCTGTGCTGCTGCCTCTTCCGGACATAGTTTTGTGATCTATTAAAAAAGGTAAATGCTTTAATTATTATTTTGTACTACATTGCAAACTTGTAGTCTCTCCTAGTTTACAGACTAGAAGTGTAAGGCCTGCTGTGAAACAGTTATTAGAACAAGCAAAAGGCTGCAAAAGGAGTTCACAATCACCCTACATAGTGCAGACTTTGAACATCTAACCTGTTCTCGTCATTCCATTCAAACCAAACTCTCCAACAGATCAGCTTCTCCTACAATAAAACACCACCATCTTTTTTTCCCACACAACCCTCTGGCGGGGGCTACAACATGCAAGGAAAGACTTTGCAATAGGAGACAGGGTGGTAGATGTAGCCCAACTTGGGAGGGAGGCGGATAATTAATCCGACAATCCACGCAGTTAACTAAAGAGAAAACACATAGGAAACCACCCTAAACACAGTACAGGGCCCAAAACACAAACACGTAAAATAGTAATTTCTAACCCTCTGGGACACAGCAACATAAATGCTACAAATGCAAAAATTAAGTATTTTTTATTGCATTTCTTTTTTTGCAGTGCTTTCGCCAAAGCGCCGAGGCAGTACAACATGCCATGCAAAGAACAGAGGTCGGGAGAATGAAGTGATCAGTTGTTATAAAGAACAGATACAAGGTTTGTTTGAAAAATGTGTGAAGGAAAAAAAGGAATGGACACGTTCCAGTGCTTAGGAGCAAAATGAGAAAAGGAACATAAAGTAGAGGGTGCACATGGGAGTACAGGAACAGAAAGCAGCAACTGATTATGGGAGTGTAGCACAAAACTGGGAGAGTAAGGCAATATCAGTGAGTACATTTAAAGAGGTGCAGGACCATGGACCCACTTAAAAATGATAGAAGGGAAATGGAGAAGACGATATTCAAAGGGAAGTATAAGACATCATGGAAAGCAGAGAAAGAAATAGAATAACGTGAAGGAGAGCTGGGGGTCGCATAACTAGTTAATAGCACAGAGGGAAGGAAAGCTTTAATGCTTTAAAACGTGTACCAAGACCACCAAACGTTAGAATACAGACTGAGCACCACACTATACACTTCTAGAAAAATATAAACTGTAATGATTTACTGTTAAATACAATGTGACAAGGCATTTCAGATACAGAGTGGAAAGAAAGATTTAAAATTCACAAATTACGGCAGTGGAACTCATGTTAAGATGGATTTCTAGAATCTGACCTGGACGACAGATTTTAGGAGGCCACCCTAGTTATGAAGAACAGGGAGCTCTGAGAGGTTAGCCAAAACCCAATCAAGGTATGTGGATGACTAGTCAAGGCTTATTCTCAGGAGCGGATGAGTGGCCGCCAATGAGTACGCACAGTATGGCACACTAATTCAATTGAGACATTAAGTATAAAACAGTTTAGTATTGCACACAACTATGATAAAAAATGCATGCATTCACCATAGGTTCATAAATGCATTAAAGGTCGCTTATTCAACAGGTAAGTAGATTAAATGCAACAAAATGATGGAACTAGGTCACACCTTAATTCCCTAACTTAACCAGTCCAAACCTAAAGAAGAATGGGCTATGTGCCCAAAGTCGCAAGAGCCACAATGTTTCTCCTCTGAAGGGTGTCTCTGCAGGAAAGGTGCAATTCACTTGTGTTGGTGGTAGTTCAAAGTAGTTATTCAACAATTTTACTAAGGCAACTAAAGGTGTTCTTATATTTGAAATTACTCTACCCAGGTTCAACGACCAAAAGGTGAGTGGGTAGAATTCAGAGGTACTTATTCTCAATGTTATCCTATAGTGGAACAGGGGTGGTGGGTGGGGTGGCAGGGGGGTAGGGAAGACACTGATTGGAATGGAAAGCAATCTCGCCCCACCGGCCCCGACTCAGATTTTTCCAGATGTCCTTGTGGATCGTCAGGGGGCTTGGTATCTTGGATTTTGGCAGGTTGTGCTCAGGAGTTGCAGGTTTGTGGATTCTTCTGGTCGGGTGCAACTGCAAGATGCACCCTAAGACGATGAAGTGTGTTAGGGAGATTTATCATTTTTATGCTTCATCCCCTCTCCTAGTGAGACCCTGAGCACTTTTTGCTAGACTTATCGACCTTTTTCATTAATCCTGAATGAGTGGAGCCTTTGTCCACTCATTCATTCTTGTGGGCCGTCTCTTTTGGAACTCTATTCTTTGTATTTTACCTGTACTATGGAGTCTATTTTCCCCATAACTCTTAAAGGAATCTGTATTTTACTATTGCAGCACGCAGCTTCTTATGCAGTGTGTTGCTGGGGACGCTTAGGGTCCTCCTTTGAGATTTTCTTTATCCTAGAATAACTACAGTTGTTAAGGATTAGTATCTCTCCGAAAAACGTTATCGTCTGAGAGATTGGTTCAGACACCACCTTAAGTGGAGTGCCAAAGGAATACCTTGTAACCCCCCCTTTCTCTCTGCTTTTGTGACGTTTTAGCCACAATCTCCTAGTTATGGCTGTTAGGGAGAATTCTCAGAAATGTGCCAATTCCCTCCACCTTAAAGACCACCAGCAACTTTGCTGAATTTTGAGGACTTGATTTTTTTTACCTGGAGAGAGTGGGAATCTTTTTCCCACTCTCATATTTTAATGTGATTTCTTGTGGTTATGGAGCCTGAAACTCTATAGACATTTTACATTGTGTCACACAGCACCTTCAGTGCACTGGCACAGGGAAGTCTTTCACATTTCCCAAAGGTTTAAATACCTTCTCTGGGATAAACTGTTTCCCAGAGCAGTGAAGTGAAATGGACTACTTACATTTGTAACTTTTTAGATCCAGCACACACTATTTTACAATAGGGTGCTTGAGGGTTACCTAGTTTCCCCTTTATCTAGTTTCTCATGTAACATTTTTGTTACCCTTTCCTCACTGAATGGCTGATGGCAGTGGTTTAATTTTAACTACTGTGGTGTGCATTTAATGCGGGCTGTGTTCGCAGCTGCAGTAAAGCACCCAAGAGTGCCATTCTTGTCAAAATGGCCCCAAGTCTTCTTTTGTCGCCATTTCTGTGTGTAAAGGTCCTTATTGAGATTTACTCTGCGCGCCAAACAAGGTTTGGTCCCTTTGTTTACTTTGCCTTTGGCAAGATTCACGAGTGAAGCCTGCCTCTGGCTACAGGGTGTCTGGGGCGGGCAGGAAGTGAAGGAGGTGCCCGAAACTCCCTGTGCTTAGTCTCCTAGGAGACCCAAATGCACTCTAATGATTGGCCGTCTGATTGTCTGGCAATGCCAGCCACCCTGCTGGGTGACCGACAGCTAGAATGAATGGGAGAGAACTGAATAAAAAAAGGCAAGGCTTTTGGCTTGGAAGGCAGAGTCGACCACTGGACGAAGTCACCGAAGAAGAACTTCCGCCTGCTGCAACTCCTGGACCGTTAGTTTGCCCGGTGAAGCCCTGCTGCTGTGCTGAAACTCCAAATTCGTATTGACAGAGAAGCCCTTACAAGGACAACTTCTCCCCTTAATTTGGTGGGACCAATTAATTCCAAAGTTAGCCACCTGGACATTTTCTCAGAGCTGGTTGCCTTTACACAGAGTTGCTGCTTGACATGACAGTTTTTATGAAGTAAGGGCTTAGTAAAACCATTCAACTGAGGCAGTACAATACTCCACTCTTAGTATAAGGCTGTACCTCCTGAGTTCATGGTAGCATAGACAGAGCAGCTAGGCTAATCTTAGAGGGAGAGGGCTGTAGAATCATTACAAATGAAATTGCAATACAATGATCCAAATAAACACTGAAACTTTGTATTGTAAAAATAAGGGATTTAAATACAAGTAGGCCCAGATAGATCTGGGGGTAAGCAAGCACTAAAACATATGAAATCACAATATAAAAACAACAATATACTTGAAAGTACACAGACCCAAGTATAGATCTTATTTGAAGTACCCAACAGTAGTGCTAGGGAAGTTAAAACCTTTTCATACATTCAGTATAAGTCAAGCCTATTCTTGGGGAGTCAAAACCAATGTTTACTTTTTACAATTACATTCAGTAATGCAAGGGCAGTAGACCCTTCCAGTTGTATAATGATTCTCAGTACAAATCACCAAGTCAACTAGACAATATACGTTTGATGAATAGTGGAACACTTATTCTAGGTGCAGTAAAAACCTCTCACTACTCGTGTGATAAAACAGTTATACTAGGTGAGTAAAACCTAAGGATGTAATATACAATTACAGGTGCTTTTGAAATCAGGGAACCCCAGATTGAGGTAAGCAGTAACTCTTGTAACTTATTTTTGGATGGCACACAGCTAACACAAGGTAAGTAAAAACCACATACTTTAACCTCACAATGAAGGGAAAAGTAAAACCCAATGTCACTTTACTGAATGACTCGAAGTTATTCTAGGTAGGCAACAACCTAATACAGACTTATTGAGGGCAAGCTAGCAGCAAGTCAGGGGAAGCGAGACCCAGTTGGGGGACACTCATACAATTATCCTCAAAGGACTAATCTGGTGATACCAACACTTTACTTTTGGGAAGAGGCACAACCTAATCACAGGAGAGTAAAATACCTTCACATCTACTTTCTATTAGACTGGCAAAACAGTTGCTAAGGAAGAAAAGATGTTAACACTACTTTTAAGAGTAGCGCATCACACATTCAAGATCACTAAGAACTTTTGTAACTGTTCAACCTTAGAATTACAGTTACCAACCAACTCTTTACAAGTATGTAACTTTTAAACACTTATTTTCTTTTCTAGGTAGAAGGCCATTTCCTTTAAAAGTCTTTCCTTTATTCTTGGAACATGAGTGTTCTCAGTGGCAGAAGGGGGGGTCACTAGGACTAGTGACCAACAGGCAGTGTCAGAATAGGTTCTTTAGTAGAGAAAGTCAGAGTTCCTTAGGAAAACTGGGCAAACAGGTGAATACTTAGAGTTAGAAGAGGGTCCAGGGGCTTCGTGGAAGACACCCTAGCAGGATTCTAGCAGTGGGACAGGGTGCACTGGATGAGAGGCCTCACCATCATAGAAAACACCACACAGCTACACAGAAATCCTAACAGGCTTAAGGTAACTACATACCCAAGCCAACATAGTACTTCTGCATTGAAGATTTTGCAGAAGGAGAACTTCAGGGTCTGCAGCCAAATACCCGGTCAGTGGATTCCTTTTCATGGTGACTGAAAACAAGACCTCAGAAGGAACTTTGCAGCAGGGATCGATGAAGGCTCTAGGCAAGGTTTCCCTCACGGTTGAACACAGTTCAGCGGATTTGGCGCCTTTTCAAGGAGCACAGAAGACCGCAGTTGAATTTTCAGACTCAATTCGTGTCTCTGGAGATCCACCAGGATGCCACAAAGTTTCAGCGAGATTCGGAAGACTGCACTGCACAGTGACTCGAGGTCCCAGGGTATTGCAGCAACGCAAGGTCGCAGCAACGCGTTGGATGGCTCAAAATGTAGGTCTTCTTGAGTCTAGTGGGTCTCACCAGGCTCTGGGTCGGGGTCGTCGTTTTCGGAATCCTCAGGTCGATTGGAAGGAAGGTCTACAGCAGGCTTCGGTTCGACAGCAGGATGTTTGGTCGCTGGAAATCGTCTCAGCCGCTTTTCCTTCATCTTCCTCTTCGGTTTCGGTTCCAGTGGTCAACTTTTCTTCAGCTTCCAGGTGTGTACTATTTATCAAGAATTACAGCACAACCTCAGCATTCACAAGGGGTGGTCTGGTTGTCCAATCAAGACAGCCAGCCCCCCACTGGGATCTGTCCCCATTCAAGCCAGGTGTAAGACAAAGGGCTGTGGATCTTTGGACTCCTCCCTCACTTCCTGCTCTCACAGACAGACTAGAGCCTGGGCGGGGTGTCCAGGGGACTCCCGCCGAAGATAAAAATCACATAAAGGAACTTCCTCCCTTGGACGTCAGGGGAAGGAACAAGAAGCCACAAGAAACACTAAAATGGTGAAAAAAAGACAGGGGCCATTTTGGTAAAAATGGCCACAGTTGGGTCCCTTTACTGAAGCTGTGAACACCGACCACGGTAAAGGTGCAACAAATTAATACAAGGTATCACTGCCACCAGCCATTGAAGGGAAGCTCGTCACTAACAGAATTGTTACAGTTTTAGTGTCAAAGGGGATACATTGCATCTCCCCAGCACTCCACATACGGTGGGATGTGCTGGTTTCACTAAATAAAATGTAAAAGGGATCCAAAGATCCTTTCTACCCTTGGGAACTGTAGTTCACTCAAGGTTAGCACAGGAAAGTTAAAAGGGGAGCCCCTACGGCAACCCAGCAACAACAGGCACTTATTGCCAATAAGTTGTTCAAGAGGATAACTTTAAAAAGAAACTATGGAGAGTCTTAAAAATGACACCCATAAAACAAGTTCAAGATTATGTGAGTGTGGAAAAAGGTTCCCACTCACTGAGCTATTAAGGAATAATATCCCACTAATAAAGCGAAAAGGTCTGGGGTTGACCCAGGTCAGGAAGATTTACCAGTTCTATGCAAATATTACCCAACACTGCTGGAAACCGAATAGCAAGGGAGAGGAACAGCAGATTGTGTGCGTTGCTTTTAAGTTGGCCAAGAGCTCCAGGAAGATCCTCCAGACTTCCAGGAAGCAGGACTGACCGCGCCTGAGCCCCCTCAACAGAGAGCAGGACCCCAGACTCAAGGAAAATCCATCTCGACAGCCAGGAACCGTGGTGTTGCTATTTGCGGTAGCACAAGGAGCTGAAACACTGAAGTGCCACTTTTTGGAAAGATTGCCGTTACAAGCGGTGACCGTCCCATTGCATTGCAGGAGTCCCCAGGAGTCCTCCCCTCTTGTACCCACGACTGAGGCCCATGAACAGAGAGATCTGCATAGCTGCACAGGAACAAGAGTCATCTGCTGCCCTTTTTCTTCAATCCAAAGGTACTGCAAAGTCTGAGAGAACATGTCTTGTCGTAGAGTTGCTTGCATCTTCTACTACTCAAGTCTAAACAGCTTGTGGCCCTACATTGAGGATTCTTTTTGTCAAAGACTTCTAAAACATTGTGCAAAGACTTTACCTACTTGCCTAGCAGACATGCTTCAGCCCATACAAGCCCATATAAGCCCATATAAGACTTTTGCCCATTGACTTTGGCTTAACCGGGTATAATTGAATGACTGCTTAGTGGATCTAACTTACTGCTTAAGAATATTTGTGATCCCTCGTTTGTTCTAACCACCTTTTCCTTCAACCAATTTCTAAAAGTATTCTAAATGCAACTGTAATTAAGATATTAATGTCCCCAGCACCCTAGCTATTGAAGTCACCTGAGGGTGCTCGTTGTGACTGTGGGCCATCCCAAAAGGGTCTCACCAATTTCAGAATATTAAGAGTGTGTTTTGAAGTGTGTGTGTGTGCGTTGCTTTTATATTGCTCCCTTCTGAAGGAGGCTTACTCTGACTGATAAATACATTGTTTATTCAAGAAAAAATGAATGTTTATTTCAATACTAGTCACTGTGAATCTAACTCCCTTACAGCTCACACTGAACCTTCTTGAGATAAGCCTGGCTGCTAAGCCACACTACCAACCTGTGTAGTACAGACTTATACCAAGGGTTGGGTTCCTATTGCCAGGGGTGCAGGGTTGTTGCAGTGCACCCAAAAGGTACTGCAATACAATCCGGCCTAACAATGGCTGGTGGCAGTGGATGTGGTCTACCAACTATTGTGTAAGGAACAAGTTACTTGCCCGTAACTTCTCCAGAATGGGTTTGGCATGGATTCACATGCTCCTGAATATTCCCCGTCAGGCTGGGAATCCTTGGTAAAGAAAAAAATCAGTTTCACTTCGGAACTGTCTTTCTCCTAGCAACCAATCACTGGTCTCTGGGTCATACTGCCCCCCAGCCAATGACTGCCTTCTACCTAAGGCCCTTTGGCAGCCATCTTCAGATTTGGTAACACGTAAAGTGGCAGTAGGACCAAGAGAAGAGCCACAGAGGGGTAGGTGGGAGGGTTTGCATGTGAATCCATGCCAGACCCATGCTGCAGAACAATGGTTACAGCAAGTAACTTGTTCCTTCTGCAGCATGGGATCTGGTATGAATAAAGAATATATAGTAGTACACATGCACAACCACAGGAGGTGGCAATGCTCAACATTAAGCATCTCAACATTAAGCATCTCTTACCTCCTCACCAGGCTCACCTTCAAGCGAACAGGTTGCGCAGCACTGCTTGGCAGACTCTGGACTCCTCCATGGAATCCCCGTCGACGCAGTAGAACTTCGTGAAGGTGTGCATGGACCTCCACGTAGCAGCCCTGCAGATGTCAAGCAGGGGCACACCAGACAGGAATGCCGTAGTTGCAGCTATCGCTCTGGTCGAGTGGGCTCTCGGACGACGATCGGTTTGTCAACCAGTGACAATGGGTAATGCAGCTGGATAGCCGCCTGGAAATGGAAGCCTTGGATAGGGCCTTCCCATGATTCACAGAGCCAAAGTTCACAAAAAGTTGCGACTTCTTCCGATAACTCTTTGTGCGGTCCACATAGAACTTCAGCACTCTAGCCACATCCAGTGAGTGCAAAGTCCTCTCAGCCGGCAACAAAGGTGTCAGGAAGAATACATGTAACACCAAGGGCTCGTCTAGATGAAAGATTGACGGCACCTTGGACATGAAAGAGGGGTGCCCCGCAGCACCACCCTAGTCTCATGGAATGTCAAATAAGGTGATTTACAAGCGAGGGTCAGGATCTCTCCCACTCGTGTGGAGGTGATGGCCACAAGGAAAGCTGTTTTCCATGACAAAAACCTCAGTGGCGCCAAATGCATTGGCTCGAAAGGGGGACCCACGAGCCTAGTAAGCACCACATTGAGCTCCCACGCCAGGGCCAGAGCTTTCACCGGTGGGAACGAGCGGAATAGTCCTTTGACAAACTCCTTGACCGAACGATGCGACCAGAAGGATGATCGTCCAGGAGATATGGAGCATGGGCCAGTCCTGCCTTGGCTAACGACAGCAAATACGGGAGCACCTGCAGAGCAGTGACTCGTAGAGGGTCGATCATTTGCGTAAGGCACCAAACAGCAAACTTCTTCCACTTGTGCCCGTAGCATTTGAGAGTAGATTAAGCTCCGGCCTTGTCGAGCACCTCCTTACAATCCGCTGGGAGATCATAGCCCCAAATCTCTAGAGTGCTGCAGGAGCCAGGCCTTCAGGTTCAACGATCCTGGGTTGTGGTGCAGAATCATGCCTCTTTCCCTGGAAGCTCGAATGGAGGGGACACGGACATGTCCAGAAGGTCCGGATACAATATCTGTCTCGGCCACGCCTGTGCGACGGGGATCATCCTGCACCAGAATCGTCTGAGTTGATTGACTATTCGAAAAAGCAACAGCAACGGAGGGATCGCGTACAGGAACAGGCCATCCCAGGGGCAAGAATGCAATGCCCCATGCTCCCCGGCTGGGGAGAACTGCTGGCGAACCTCTGGCACTTGGTGTTCATCACAGCTGCAAACAGATCGATCTGGGGATTGCCCCATCTGCAGAACAGGTGATCCACTTGGCCCTGCCGAAGTTCCCACTCATGGCAAGAGCGCAGCTCCCTGCTGAGAGAGTCAGCAATGGTGTTCTTTACTCCTGCCAGATGAAACGGGATGAGGAACATCCCCTGGGCTACGGCCCAGTGCCAAAGGTCCTGCCCCTCTTTAGAAAGTGCTGGTGATCTGGTTCCCCCCTGCATCGTGGTGGTGTTGTCCGAGAAGACCCGTACCACTTTGCCCTTGAGTGACGGAAGGACTTGAGGGCACAAAACACTGCCCGCAGCTCGAAAACGAATTGCACCGACTTCTCCTCCGGCAGCCACAGGCCTCTTGCGTGAAGACTTCCGGAATGCGCTCCCCATCCTTCCAGGGAGTTGTCCGTCGTGATCGTCTCCTGATGAGGTGGGGTCTGGAAATCCACGGCCACAGACCGATGTGTGTGTGCCCTCCCCACCACCGTATCGCTCAACGGAAACTCACGTCTAGAGTGATCTTGTCCTCGAAGCTCCCCGCCACTGGAATCCAGGGGACGTCGAGGAACTCCTGCAGCATCTGTAGCCTGCACAGCCGAATGAGGTATATGCATGACTATGACACGCCGAGTAGGGACTTGCGACCATCAGGGCCAATAGCTGTTGTACCTTGCCAAAGATGGCCGCAATCCTTTCCTCCGACGGAGACGCCAGGCACGACACTGTTGAGTCGGGCTCCCAGAAATGGAGTCAAGCAGGACTTTGCAAAGTTTATCGAGAACCCCCAGGTCCATCAGGAGTTGGACTGTCTTCCTCGTGTGGTCGCCAGCAATGTCCTAGGAGTTCGCCCGGATGAGCCAGTCGTCCAGGTACGGGTACACGTGGATCCCTCGTAGATGTAGCCGAACCGCCACTGGTGCCAGGCACTTGGTGAACACTCGTGGTGCCGGCTTCAATCCGAAGGGAAGGGACTTGAACTGCTAATATCGTCCTTGAACCACAAAGCGTAGGTACTTGCGGTGTCCCTTGTGTATGTAGATGTGAATAGCCATCTTCTAAGTCCAGTGACAATAGAAAATCCCCCTCTTCCAGCTGTCCTAGCACGTGCTGAAGGGCCACCATCCAAAACTTTTGGGACTTGATGTACTTGTTCAGACGGCGGAGGTCCAGAATGGGCCTCCATCGGTTTTCTTTCTGACGAGGAAGTAACTAGAGTACCTTCCTCAGCCCCGGAGCTTCTTTGAGACAAGCTTGATCGCCCCTTTTCTTAACATGGCCCGTACCTCCAGCAGCAGATGAGGGATGTGGTTTTTTCTAAGGGGCCACTGGTGGTATCCTTGGACACTTCCATTGGAACTCTAGGGTGTGTCCGTGGGCGAGAGCGTCCAGCACCCAACAGTCAGTGGAGATGGTCTTCCACATGCTGACGAAGTTCACCAGCTGGCCTCCCCCAGGGGTGCACGGGTGAGGGCCTGACTCCACAGCTGGTTCAATCTTGTTTCAACGTCGAAGCGCCGCCTTGGTGACGACGTCCACCTCTAAACTTGCGCGGCCGCTATAGGTCTCCTGGGCTGATTGGGCAGGGGGCGGGGGGTTTGACGGTAGAACGAAACACCTCCTCTGAATCCCTTAGAGAAACTTTGGGATTTCCCTCCAGTAGTCCAAAAGGACGGTGCCGTTGCTGGAGCATGCCCAGGGCACAAGCCGTCTGTGTCCGCTTTGATGGCCTGGAGACTCGTCCACAGTCTTTCCAAACAAATTGTCCCCGAAGGGCATGTCCAACACCTTCAACTGAACACTCTGGTGGAAATTAGTGGCCCTCAGCAAGCCCCCGCTGACTAAGGCAAACGCTGTTGCCAATTTGGCGGAATCTCGTGTCGACAATGTCCGTGGCAACTGTAATGGCATGTTCCGAAGCTATCTCGCCTTCCTACAGGACAAGCTGGAACAGCTCTGAGGCCCTGGAGATCATGGCGTGGAACAAGCCAATCTCATCGGGCGGTGACGCTAAGGCCGGCGGAGATGGGAGATCCCTCAGGCCGCTGTCGGTTTCCGTGCCAGTGCCCGTCGTTGCCGTGTCCGGTCCCGTATCATCTTTCGGTGGGGGAGAGGGAGGCAAGGGGTGAAAAGGCAGCGGGGGTGAACTCTCCTCCTCTTGGGTGGTGGTTCCTCCGATGGCTGCTAGCGGAGCTGGCGGTGCCAGAGGCATCCTTGACCTGTTTTCCGAGCACAGGGTATGCAGAGCAGTCATAATGTCAACAGATATCCCCAGGTGGTTGCTGGGTTGGAAGCAAAGGGATCGGGGTGTTTGCAGCTTAGGATCCACTACGTCGTCACTGCCCTGTTGCTCCTCATCAGTCTCCTCGTCATAGTCACCGTAGTCGCCCTCATCGGGATCCCCCCTGTAGGGCCTGCTCTCGATGCATCTCCCCTCCTGGAGGACCGGGATGTTGGTGAGCTCTTCCTCCAAGGAAAGGTCAGTGCCCTGGAGGACTACCGTGCTCCCCCCTTCTCTGTGACCATGGGAGACTGTTTTGGTGAAATGGGCATCACCTTCTCCGGAGTCTTCTCGATGGGCTGGAAGGAGGATGCCTCCTGGCAGGCAGGGATACCCTCACCTTAGGTGCCGTACCCAGCGAATCCGCTCCGGCGGCCTTTGCGAGGGATGCCGCTACTTCGATGGAAGGGTGGGACTTAGCCTGATGCACCTGAGCCTTCGTGGTCTTGACCGTGTCCGCGGCGTTCACTTTAGGGGGAGGGTCATGACCGCCGCTCCCCCTTGGCCTTCTCAGTCAGTCCGGCCTGGGTCTTCTCCAAAAGCTTGCCCAGATGGCCCGACTTCTTCTTTGAAGAACCCGAGCGTTGGCTCGTGGTCAAAGGTGCTGGAGATGCTGAACTCGTCCTGGCCGCCGAGGAGCCCGTCACAACAGCGCTCCCGGAGGCAGTGTACTTTCAGTGCTCAGCCTTATGTTGGGCCCCCGTGGGAGGGGCGCCCTCAAAGGTCTTATAAGACTGCTCCGCTTTCTTCTTCTAGGCAGGGGAGGCATGCTGCTGGGACTCACCCGGAGCAGGGGCCTTGGCCTGCAGCCACGTGTTGAGGCGCTTGCGTCAATCGGCGCGCATGGCACCATCTGCCGACAAGCCACGCAGTCGTCCTCCACATGCATCTGGTCCGAATGCAGGCTGTAGAGGCACAGGGAATGTTCATCATCCTAAAAGACGTTCCGTAGGTTGCAGCCGGGGCAAACCTTGGAGGTGCCGAGCCCTCCACCAGATCCACGTGGTGTAGACCTCGAAGAAGCTTCTGGAACCCTCCAAGAAGAAACTAGACGGAAATCCACCCTTGAGGTGCGCTGAAGAATCTGAAAACTGGGTCCCTGTTAATCGGAAAGGTTAATCAGTGGAGCTTGAGGCTCGATTGACCAAACAAATAGAGTAAAACTTAGAAAAATCACAAAACGCAGTAAAAGCTCGAGGGCTATAGCACAAGGACTCCCAACACTTGAACTTGTGGTAAAAATCTGAAGATGGCTACCAGAGGATGGGCTTAGCTAGAGGGCAGTCATTGGCTGGGGGCAGTATGACCTTGAGACCAGTGATTGGCTGTTAGGAGAAAGACAGTTCAGAAGTAAAACACTGATTTTTTTTTATTTACTGAGGATTCCCAGCCTGACGACAGGGAATATTCATGAGCATGTGAATCCATGCCAGACCCCATACTGGAGAATTTGCATACCAAAGGCTATGTCCATAGCCCCGGCAGTGCACAATAGAGGCACCCAAGTACCAACTTGGGGCATCCCTTTTTTCGTCATTACTAGTGTGGTTCTACTTTGTTAGCCCTTCTTCTACCATTCTGGGAAGGTGTAGGCCAGTGTGTGTGTTTTGCCTTTGAAGGGAACCCTTGGGTGTCCCTGCCTAGACTCCTGAGTGTCTGGGCAGGCAGGAAGTGGGAGGGGAGTTTTCCACTCCCCTGTCCTTGGACTGCCATAGTGCCTGAATTGAACCAGCTCCCACTGGGGGATCTGGCTGTCATGATTGGACAGCCAAACAACCCTTGCTGTAAATTGCTGAGAGATTGCAGGAGTGTGCGCTGGAACTGTATAACAGGTGAGGCTCCTAGAGTGAAAAGGAGGTCGACCACTGGAACTTGAAGTAACCAAAGAAGACTACCACAGACACCTGCAGACCCTTTGCAACACTGAAGCAACCACTGTTGTCCTGACACCGTTTTCTGTGTGACAGGAACTCCAAAAGAGGACAACTTCCCTTTGGCTGGTGGGAACAACCAGCCTCAAGACAAACTAATTTGAACTATCTCCTGAGGTCCTGCAAGTTTCCAGAGCTGCAGAACCCCAATACCAGGAGACCTGCTGCCATTTCGAGTGCATCCACTGTGGAAAGGCCAAATCCGTCCAAATCTTTGCTGAGCCCTCAAGGACACTCTAGATCCAATCCATCTTGCCCAGACCCCCTCAGAGTGCAGAACTGCAGGAAGCGAAGATTGACTGGGCAAATCGTGTCCTTTGTTGGCGCTGCAGAAAAGGCGCCAAAACGGCATAGTGACCAGAGAAGTAGCTGAAATTCGTGTCAGAGATCCTCCCTCGCGACGGCTGCTGAGAGATCTGTCCATTGTCCTGCCTTCTGCCATCAGACCAAGGAATCTGGAGGTTGCAGAGCATCCACCACAAACATTTTCTTCTAACCTAAGGTACTGTGGGGAAAAGGAACAAGTTACTTACCTGTAACTGTTCTCCAGCATGGGTCTGGCATGGATTCACATGCTCATGAATATTCCCATTCAGGCTGGGAATCCTCGGTAAAGAAAAAAATCAGTATCAGTTTTGTTTCTGATCAGTCTTTCTTAATAGTAACCAATCACTGCTCTCTGGGTCATACTGCCCCCAGCCAATGACTGCCCTCTCCCTAAACCCCTCCCCTGGCAGCCATCCTCAGATTTGGTAGCACGTAAAGAGGCAGTATGACCAAGTGAAGAGCCGCAGAGGGGTAGGAGGGAGGGTTCGCATGTGAATCCATGCCAGACCCATGCTGGAGAACAGTTACAGGTAAGTAACTTGTCCCTTCTCCAGCATGGGGTCTGGCATGGATTCACATGCTCATGAATATAAGAATACATAGCATTACACACATGCACAACCATGGGAGGTGGCAAGGCTTAACATCAAGTATTACATAAACTCAACATTAAGCAACTCTTACCTCCTCACCAGGCCCACCTTCAGGCAAACAGGTTGCGCAGCACTGCTTGGCTGACCCTGGACTCCTCCCTGGAATCCCGGTCGACGCAGTAGAATCTCGTGAAAGTGTGCGTCGACCTCCACGTAGCAGCGCTGAAGATGTCCAGCAGGGGTACACCAGACAAGAACACTGTGGTAGCATGGAACGTGGTAGGTTCTTCTGGGCAGAGCTGGAAGAGCTTGGATGCCCTGGAAATCATGGCATGGAAGGAGCCAATTTCGTCGGCCGGGCCGGCCCGAGGGGGTGGTGATGGAAAGCCCACCCTGTAGTCACCACCGTCGTCGTCATCATCATCATCATCCGTCCCCGTCGTGGCCGTATCTGCTCCCGTGTCATCCCTAGGATCAGGGGAAGGAGATGAAGGCTGAGCGGGCCGTGAGGGCTGGAAAGGCGGGGGAGGGGATGAACTCTCCTCCGCATGTTTGGAGGGCTTCCCGACGGGCCCGGCTCTGCTGGGTCGTCCGTTGGGGGTATAGGCAGTCTCGTCTTTATCTCCATGCATAAGGTTTGGATTGCCATCAAAATAGCCGCCGAGTTGGCCAGCAATGGCTGCGACGGGCGCGATGGTTGCTTCTCCTCCTCGGGAACTTCGTTAGCGCCACCATCGCTTTCTTCGTCCGGCTACCCGGGGTACCTCCGGTGGGACTGGACCTCCTCAAACCTCTTGTTGAGGCCTTGCAAGACTTCAACCAGCTCCTCCTCAGAGGCGGCTGTATACGTGTCTGTGATGGCCACTCGCCCCCACCCCCCTCTTTTTCCACCGGGGTTTTCACGGGAGTCTAATCGATGGGCTGAAAAGGATTCCCTCCGCGGTGTCAATCTGAAAAAATGAATACCCTTCATTTGAATGAAAGACGTAACTTGATGGCCGTGGGCCAACCGTCTTATGCACCGAATTATGGAAATATAAACTGCTATGCTTGACCGACGAGCGGCCATTTTAAATGTAGCAAGAATCGCCATTTTGCTTGTTAACCATTGCTCATTGTTCATTGCTTTCTGTCTAAAAACTGCTTTGCAGCTTGCAGTTCTTGTGGATTCGGCTTACTCTGCTCCACTGATTAATATTGTTGAATGAATATGAAAGGACAAGGTCGCAGGACTGAAGAGTTTGCGGAAACTCCTCATGAGTAGCCCAGAGAGGAATGCCCAGGCTCCCTCTCGGTAGCCTTGGGAGGAAGCTGCAGGGCATTTAATCACTTCACAGCTGCCAGCCAGTCTCGTACGATGGTAGAATATGTTAGAATAATACAGTTAAAGGCTTGAATTATGCTCGTCTTACGGCCCCCCTTCGCAAAACCCTTTAGAACGTGTCGGCTCCCAGGACACAAATAGTACCTCATAGATAGCAAAGCTTGGAATGTGGCTCTTCCCCCGTGTACAGCTTGCTTCCAAGAACAGAACCACCATGTTCTAAAAGATGCCTCCGCACTTTCTAATTGCACATTGTTACTAGAATAGACATCGAAAGCATTATAATCGTCATACTCGTCGGATATGTCCATCGTCATCCCGAGTTCAAAGGAACTTAATAAAGAGGGGTGTTGAACATGACTTTGCTGATTGTATGATATGCATTTTGTATATATGTAACTGATGTACGTAATTCGCTCTCTTGCGTCCCTCGAGGTCTAGGAAACTCATGTTGCGGGGCGTGAGATCAGAATTGGCCAATTGATACTATCTTTTGCTTGCAATAAAACCTAGCATTAGGAATTTGAACCTCGTGTCTGGGGCATCTTTTCGTGTATGGTTATTGCCTTGTTTCCATAGCACGAGGGACCCCTAGGGGCCCCTTTCAGCGGTGGCAGGGAAAATCTCGGACCCAAGGTCGTCTCCACTGGGGTAGCCTCCACAGGCTTCAACAGGGCCGTCATGACTCCCTCGATAAAAGCCAAAGCCAGGTGAATCAGGGCCTTCACAACTTTTGGCGTGCTTGAGGCCTTCACCTTGGAGGGACGGACACCGCCTTGCTCCACCTCGGCTGTCTCCGTCGGGATCGACTGGGGCTTCTCCAAAAGCTTAACCGGGATCTCCGACTTTCTCTTCGCCGAGCCAGAGCGTTGGCTCGTGGTCGATGGCTTTGGTGAAAGTGCGCCCTGCCTGGCAGCCGAGGAGTACGACCGTTCGGCGCTCCCGGTGCCCGTCGATTCGCGGTGCTTAGCCTTCTGTTGGGGCCCCGTTCGCGGAGCACCCTCAAAGGGCTTGGAAGACCGCTCGGACCTCTTCTCGCCTACCGCTGGGCTCTTTCCTTCCAGCCAGTTGGTGAGTCGGATCAATCGATCCCTCATGGTCCGCTCCGACATGTTCTTGCAAAACGCACATTCCTTCTCCACGTGCGTTTTGTCTTCGTGAAGGCAGTAGAGGCATCTAGAATGCTCGTCCTCCTTGAACACATTCTGTAATCCGCATCCAGGGCAGTTCCTGGACAGCTTGGATCCGGGTGTCGAGCTTCCCTTGCCCTGGGCCATGTCCACGGGCCTAAAGGTCTTCTGGAATCTTCCAAGAAGCGTACTCGACGAAAACTTCACCCTTGAGGGGCGTAGAAAATTCCAAAACGGGTCCCTGTTGATCAGAAGTAGAAACGGTGGCGCTTGAGGCTCGAATGACCGAAACATGAGATTAAACTCTTTGAAAAATCGCAAAAAACAGTAAAAGCTTAAGCACTATAGCACAAGGACTCCCAACACTTGAACGTGCGGTAAAAATCTGAGGATGGCTGCCAGGGGAGGGGCTTAGGGAGAGGGCAGTCATTGGCTGGGGGCAGTATGACCCAGAGACCAGTGATTGGTTACTACTAAGAAAGACAGATCAGAAACGAAACTGATACTGATTTTTTTTCTTTAATGAGGATTCCCAGCCTGACGATGGGGAATATTCATGAGCATGTGAATCCATGCCAGACCCCATGCTGGAGAGTTCTGTATTGCTTACCGGATTGCAGAAAGTCGCTCTAGAGCTTTGGAGTGCATACAGATGCGTCCAGGGTATTCTCTTCGCTCAGGCTCAATCCGCTGCTTGTGTCCCCTTAGAGTCCTTTAACAGGGTCCGGGGGTGCGGCCTGGGCTCATGTAGTGAAGTGACGGCTTGGAGCTCTCACTGAAATCCTGCATTTTGATCCTACATGCAGCGATTAACATAACGACATGCTTTCAACGGCACCTCCTGACTGCGGGAACATTAACCTACGTATGTGGCTTTATCCCGAAAGAATTTGGAAATGGTGAAGTTAGGAATCTCCAGCTGAAACTTGTACTTCAGAGTCAAAAGATGGCAGCCATTCTAACTCTGTAGGACTAACTGCCCAAGGAGCGGACGACATTGGCGCCTCGAGCAACGAACACCTTACTCTCCCCGTTGACAGGCGACAGGACATATAGGCTGTGACAGGGGTGCCGACCGGCTGCTGGGTCGGACTGCAGTGCCAGAGCTCCTCCGCCCGGCCCAAAAGAAGTTGGTGTGCAGTGTTGCACACACCGGCGCTGTCAAGGCTGGTGGAAACCAGCGTATATGTGGTGGGTTGGGTCTCCTTGCGAGAGGCTGCAGGCCAGATTTTCTGGAACTCTCTTTGCCGAGAGTGGAACGCCTGGCGGAGATGCAGCTGAAGGCGGCAGAGGGAAATTAGCACTACGGGTCAGGAACAGAGGATCCAAGAGTCACCAAGGACCTCATTACTACCGGAGTCTTGCAACGCATGGATGTGCAGGGGTTAAGTGGATATGTGGATAGAGCGCAGTGCTGACAGACCACCCTCCTGCACCGCCCAGGTGACTTTGCTGTGCGTCCTCCTCTGGTTCTTGCTGGTTGGTTGTGGCAGGGATAACCATCATGCTACCTCTCCGTCTGGTACGCGACGGATTACATCTGACAGGATCCCGTTACTTGCACCCAAGCGCCTGGCTTGCATGTGAAATGCCTTTCCCCGGAGCACTGGATTACTTGAATCCAGGCAATCACATCTGTAGTCGCTCCAGACCATGTACCGGGACACCCCCTCAACCCCCATCAATGCAAGTTGGTGACTGAAACATGACCCCTTATTGCCAGATAAGCGTGTTAAATTGCCACATTTTTGACAGAATGGAGGTGTTCAAGGGATCCTGCAGTCCGATCACCTAACAGGAGAACAATTGAGGCCTTGCAGGAACACAAATGAGCAGGTTTTATACGTGCGGTCGCTGGTTGGAGGCCCTGCTGCTAATGTGCAACTGGTCTTTGAAGGAGTGATTGCCCACGCAGTCTTATTTTGTAACTTGCAATCCAAACACGCTCTCAGCCATGTTGCCCACCAAAGAAAGGCAAGGGTACGATAACCGACTCTGGCCAATCAGGCCAAAAACCAGGACCCTGCCCCAACCATGGCAACTGAACAAGCCAAAATTCAACTACCACAAACAGACCCACAAGAGGACAAGCTTCTTCCATCTATAGCCGCCCTCAGATTCTCCTTGGAAAACAAGATTAACAAGGTTAAAATAGATGTTCAACTTCTCCGCCAAGATGTACATCTACTGGTGGAAAGAGGTCACAGCTGCAGAATCGCTGTTAAAGGAAACCACAACTACCACTGAGGTTCTCGTGTCGGGGATGAAGGTGCTGGAAACGTGGAACACCACACTGGAACGAAGGGCTGAAGAGGCAGAGGGCGGATCCCGCAGGAACAACATTTGCGTGCTGGGTCTCCCAGAAGGTACGGAGGGATCAGACCCAACTGCCTTGAGAACTTAATACTTCAGGAAATCAGTCCTGAGCAATTGTCACAAGGAGTTGTGGTCAAGAGGGCCCATTGATCCCTCCAGAATCCCCAGTCTCCCACCCCGGGTCATATCCCAGACCGGATATAGCCAGAATTTTGAATTTCAGTGCTAACCCTTCAATTTTCTAGAGAAGGAGGTGAGAAACAAAGTAGTAACTCGAAGGTCGCCATATATCCGGACTATACACCCGTGGTCCAGAGGGCTAGGCACATGTTTGGGCCTACTAAGACCAGGCTAAAACAGTTGGGGCTTAAGCATATGCTCATGTATTCGGCCAGGTTGAAGGTTCTGTACAATGGCAGATCACATTTCTTTTGAAGCCTGGAGGCAATGAACATGTGGATCAAGCACAACTGCTGCTGGGGAGCACTGGTGCCACCCCCTAGAATCCCAGTAAGGATTATAGTTATTGTTTTGATTAAAGTCCTAACAAATTAGCTGAGTTTTGAAACAGAAGAGATTCCCCAATACAGGAACACCGGCTGGCACATGGAACATATTTGTTGATTTGACTACCTATGCTAACAGATAAGGATCTGTGGCAGGTTGACCCCAGAACTTCCAGGATGATACAGCACTTAGATGGCTTAACGCTGCAAGCTGTATACTTTCATCAGTGGGGCCATGATCTGTTGCCTGCTGGGTGTGCTTAGCCAACCCTGCTTTTGGTGGATACCTGGTACCAGCCTGTTGCTGGCTCCTTTACCTAGTACCCAATGGCTCTGGTAGTCTTTGGAGGTATAGGTACGCCTGAACAGTGCACTTCTGTTGGGCAATGTTTAGTTCCTAGGTTTCGGGCTCCGTTAGGTTCTTGTTTAGTTTATGCTGAGAGGTTTGCAATGTATTACCGGAGGGTGGGTTGCACTGGGGACGCGATTGTGTGTTTCTTAAAAGTACATTGTGCATATTGGTTACAGACATGCGAGAGATCTTTATGATAATGGGTTTATCTGTGGTAGATATGCTTAAACACAGGTGAGGCCACATGGGAACCAATCAGACAGCGCCTAAAAACTTGATCATGGCCCAAATTAAGGTACTCACTTGGAACGAAAGGGGATTGGGTTCCTACATGCGCAGAAACAGGGTGAAATCCCATCTACGCTGACGGAAGATATCCATAGCCTTAGTTCAAGAGAACCATTTAATGGTGGACGATCAAGATGCAGTTGTAAATCGCTGGGGAGGGACTGGTTATGGTGCTACATACTCCAAGTATGCTAGGGGAGTATTCACATGGATAGATGGGAATTGACCATTTCAATGGTTAGAAATTGTAAAAGATAAGGAAGGGAGCTAGCTGATTTTGCGAGGTCACCTTGATCATAGTGAAATATGCATTGTTAATACTTAATTCCATATCACAAAATACCGGTCCATATTCATACCCTGTGCATTCACATTGCTTCAAGACAGGTGTTCTTTATATGGGGTGGTGATTTTAATTGTGTAAGGGACGCAACAATCGACAGGACCCTCCTGCTCTCCCCAAGGTGGCCCTTCTCTACTCACTAGCGCCCTGAGTGAGGTGCTGTTAGAATTAGACTTGGTAGATGTGTCGAAGTAACTGCACGTAGACACCAGAGGATACTCCTCACCCCTCACAAGTTGCACACCAGGATAGACTACTTTGTCGGGACAGGACAACTGGTAAAATTCAACCTGATCTCAAAGGATGGTTAAACCTTCTTGTATCTCCTTTCTAGATACTAGAAAGTATCCACAGGAACTTTTGATTGCTGCTGCTTTGCAAGACTTTAAACCGTACAAATTGCCTTTTAGCTAAGGTTGCATTTTGGACTTTAAAAGACTTGCTGTCCCATGAAACTGCCCCTAGAACCTGACGCTCTCCTAAGGTAGCACTAACCAACTGTTTTCACTATGTTGTATATGTATAGAGACTAAATACAGTTACCGCATTATTCTGTGGGGCACGTTATTACCTATATAACTGTCAAACTCCTGTAACAATTGTATGCGTTCAGCCACTACCAACTAAGTGACCCTTTGAAAGTATTGAAAATTATACCTGTGTGTTGGTTTGTGATAAGTATTAAACAGTGACTCATGCAAATATAAATCTATATTTTAATGTAAATGTATTTATGAGGGTTTATTTGAATGTGCTTTACTAACAGGGTTCAGTGTACTTCCCTACAGCTCATATCTTCCTCTTAAGATAAGCCTGACTGCTCTGCCACTCTACAACAGTACTTGAGTAGTACAGACTGATACTAAGAGTTGGGAATCTACAAACCACTGGAATAGCTTACTAAAGTCTTATCTCCAAGTAGGACGTTAGGAAAATGCCAACAAAAAATTTAAGAAATACGGATGCAGGCCACCTCAGGCTACTACATAGGTTGGAGACAGGCGAGTTCAAGACACTGTCTCCACACAGGCGATAACGCTGTCCTTCCAGTTGCGGTCACAGAAGCTGCTCCTGGACAGGATCCTTTGATTTTGGGATGCTTAAGTTCAGGGAGAAGGCGACTTTTAGAATGAGCTGGCGACCACTCAAGTTCTGGGATTTAACGCGGACCAGTAACGCTTCTGGCTATGTGGACCATATGAGAGCTGGTCAGTCCACTGGGCAGTCTGGGGACATTTCAAAGGCTCAGGAGGTCAGGATCCCAGAGAAAGCGTACAGACTACTTGGTCCCACTATCCATGGGTAGGGTAAGGTAGTTAGGAAGATCATTGTTATGCTTCATCCCCTCTCCTAGTGAGACGCCCAGCACTTTTTGCTGGACTTCTGGACCTTTATCTTTCTATCCTGAACAAGTGGAGCTGTTTTCCACTCATTCATTCTTATTTGCTCTGACTTTTTGAACTCTGTTCAGTGTTTTACCTTTACTATGGAGTCTACTTTTCTCCATATCTCTTAAGTCCTCTGTATTTTACTATTGCAGCACAGCTCCTTGTTGGGGAAGACTTCTCAATTCCGTGTCAATTCCCTTCTACCTTAGAGACCCCCCAGGTCTTTTGTTGGACTTTAGGACTTAATTTTTATCCTGGAGAGAGTGAGACCTTTTTCCCCACTCTCGCATGTATTTTTCATTGATATGAACCCCGTTTCCCTTTTGGCTTTGGAGTCTGACAAACACCATAGGCATCATCTTTTTGTATTGTGACACAGCCTCAGTGCAGCGTCACAAAAATCCTTTGGATTTCTGCTAAGCTTTAAATACCCTCTCTTGGATAAACTACTGTTTCCAAGAGTAGTAAAGTGAACTGTACTTCCCTTTTTCTCACTATCTTACAGAGTGCTGGAGGGGTTACTTAGTATCCCCTTCATCTACCTTCTCATGTAACATTTTTATCTTACCCTTTCTACAATTAATGGCTGGTGGCAGTGGTTTACTTTTTCCTACCAGTGTTGGGCAGAAACCTGTGCAGTTCCCCTAGGGACCACTGCAAAAGATTTAGGACTACAGGTGGTTGGCAGTAAACCCAATTGGTAGCAGTCTGTACCACCCAGATGTACCCGATAGCTGTGGCTGAGCAGTCAGACGTCTCTCAAGATGAGTTGGGTAGTATATAGGGTATACACAATAGGTACAGAGATACAGTAGCACAAGCAAACACTGACCAGAGCTTTGGTGTAAAAGTATATAATTATTTAAAGACACACTTGTAAATTACACTAGCACAAAAAGGTAAGTAAATTCCACACAGTCACTATTATAGATATACAACCCTGATTACTTATTAGACACGTCTTAGTGAGAAACATTTATTTTCAGACAGAGGTGAGCGCTTAACCTAAGATGGCACTCTAATAAATTATTTAAAAAAAGGGAGGGAAAAAAGGCAGAGTTATGAAAGTACACAATTTCAATACTTTTAAAAGAACCACAGTGAGGCAGGATAGGCAAAGTCTACTGGAGGGCAAGGAAGTTCAAATGGCAGGCCCACTCTTAGAGAGAGGAAGCAAAATGTGTCCAGGATCACACAGTGGGGTTATGCCCAAAGAGTCTTTGTAGATGGTTCACAAAAGATTGAGATCAAGTCAGGAAAAGTTAGTTAACAGGCCCCAGGCTAACCCAGGTTAGCAAGTCGAGGATTTACTGTCACCCCGAACGATCTGTCGCAAGGGAAGCCAGGCGGGACACAGTACCTGAAATGGGAAGAACGCTCCAGCGGGGGCAGTTGTTCCTGGCAGCGAGTGCAAGTCGGTGTTTCGTCCAGAGGAAGAGGAGGTCTAGACGTGGAGGAAAGATGAAGGTTGTTGCACTGCCAGGGAAGAAACCAGCCGCAGAGTTTTCCGGTTAAAAGGTACTACCCTTTTCTTCGCGGTAGTGGTAAACCGTGGTATTCCGGTTGCCGGGGTGCTTGGTATAGGCAAGGCAGCCATGAGATGATCCAGGAAGGCGAAGAGACGGGCAAACTGGTTATCCCCACCAGTCAAAGGAAGAAGACTCTCCGGACTGGAGATCTCCTCGGTCGTCGGGAAAAGTGGTGAGACTGTTCAGCAGGGCTCCACCGGTGGTGTCGTCGTTGCAGGTCGGCTCGGCTTCTCCCCCCTCTGATTCTTTAGGTCCTGTGGCGACTTCTGAAGTTCCAGTCCCCAAAGCCCTGCTTTTATGCAGAAAACCCACATTCATCAGTCCTAGCTGTCACTCAAACATGCTAAGTGGTGAGCCGGGCGGCTCACCACTGGGCCAATCACACAAGAGTGCGACTTGAGTTGCCAAGGCAACTCAGTCCAGGGTGCCTAAACCCCCTCCCACACCCGCTGTGGTACCCAGACAGAGTGGCACCACTTTTCGAGGCTTTTGTGGAGAAGCCCGCCAAAAAGTGGAACAAAGGGCTCGACTTGGGTTGGAGTCACAGAAGCGAACAAAAACGCCATTTTGGAACAGAGTATCGGCAAAAAATACCAACCGGTGAATTTATATTAATTTAATAAACTGGCGGTATGTTCGAGGCTATTTTAATAAGTGGTAGCCTCGAACAATGGGAAAACCCCATAGGAATATATTCGCGGTTGAATATAAAAAGTAGTATCCTCTGCCACCAGTAAAAACTCGGTGGGGCGGGAGGGGGGACTGGACAGTGCCCCCTCTAACAGAACCCAGGGCAATCGAATTGCCCCGACCAGTACGTCCACAATATGATGGTTTGTACTGGTTCTGTTCACAATTTAAGACTAGTAAAGCCAATGGTGACTTTACATGCCCTGGGAGACAGTATTCAGTCCCAGGGTATGGAGTCTATGTTTGGGGGTCGCTATGACACCCCTGGGTTACTGCACGGAGCGTGCTGTGTAACCCACATACCAAAAACACATGAAGCCCTATGGGGTAAAGGACCCCATAGCCCATAAAACAAATACAAAGTCAAAGGAACACCTCAAATCATGTCTAAGAGTGGGAGAAAAAGAGCCTCACTTTTAGCAGGAGAAAAAAAAAATAAACCCCAAAAATCCAGCAAAGCTGCTGGGGGACTCACTAGGTTTGGAAAATTAGCCTTCACAGAGAATTCTCCCTAACACCTACCATTGTGCATTTTTACTGCAGGCTGCATTCGCAGCTGCAGTATTGCACCCATGGGTGCCCATTTTGTCAACATGGCCCCGGTCGTCTTTTTTCGCCATTTCTTGTTAGAAAGGTTCTTGAGATTTACTCTGCCAGCCAAACCAGATTTGGTCCCTTTGTTAATTTCGCCTTTGGCGGAATTCACTGGTGAAGCCTGCCTCTGGCTCCAGTGGGTCTGGCAGGGCAGGAAGAAAGGTAGGTTCCCGAAACTCCCTGAGCTTAGTCTCCTTGGTTACAGGAAATCGCCCAAAGGTAATTGGCCGGCTGTCCTTGGAGGACAGCCACCCTGCTGTGTGAGTGACAGCTAGGCTGCGAATGAACAGGAGAGACTTGCATAAAAGGCGAGGTCTTTTGCAAGGAAGGCATAGTCGACCACTGGACAAAGAAACAGAGGAAGAAACTGGAAGAGAAGCTTGCTGCACCCTCCTGGACCATTGGTTTGCCCAGTGAATCCCTGTTGCAGTGCTGAAGCTCTGAATTTATCATCACTAGAAGCCTGGAAAGGACGACTTCTCCCCTTGGGTTGGTGGGACCAATAAGCCCCAAGACAAACTCGACTGGAACCCATCTCTCTGCTGGCTGTACTACTCTGCTGCTGCAGGAACCGAGTGCCAGGGGACAGGAACACCAGAATAGAGTGCATCACCTTTAGACCGGACCCGAGCGCCAAGAAGATCTTCAAGACTCCCTCTAAGCAGGACTAACCAAGCCTGAGCCACAACATAGTGCTTGACCCCAGAAGCAAGGAAAGTTCACGAGGTGTCAAAGAACCGCGGTGGTGCTATTTGAGAGTAGCTGATACCGCGAAGTGCCTCTGATTTGAATTGTGCCCATTGCTGCCGCAGACCTTCAAACCGTAGTGCACGAGTCCCCAGAATTCCTCCCTCTTGTCCCCACAGGACTACAACAGGAACAGAAGCCAGCTGGAACCGCTTCTTCAGACTCAAGGTACTGTGAACTAGGAGTACTTCGCTCTGGCTGTGTGTAGCTTGCTTGCATTCACTGGACACTTGCATTGGCTGCCCTTTGCAGAGTTGCTTGCAGATTTGTCCTTCATAAACCTCCCGGCTTGTAGCCCAACAGTGATTCTTTTTACAACAAAAGTCTAACTTTGTGCAAGACTTTTGTGCTATCTTGAAGAAGTGCCTCAGCGCCCCTAGACTTTGCTCAATCGACATGGGCTGTCCTGGCACCCTGCAGACTCTTCTTACCCTCTGACTTTGCGTTTAACTGTCCCTCCAAAATGTAATACATAACTTACTTGTATAGTTGGGAAAGGGTGAACCTATATTTCATTGGAGGATTCTAAAGTGCTTATCAGTGCTCATCTGTCCTTCCTTTTTGCCATAACTTCAGTATTACATTTTAAGTGTGAAAAGTGATACATCATTATGGGCAGTGTCCAAACTATTGAACTCACCTCAGGGTGTAGGCAGTATCTGTGTGTCATCCCAAAGGTGTATCTACTTAACTGAACTGAAGGTGCAGAGGAGCCAAGTATCCCCACCTTGATCACCTCGCCCATAATGCCTATACGTTGGGAGTCAGACTGCGAGACACGTGCAGTACCAGTGAAAATAGATACCCAGGAGAATCCTGGATGTAAGGTTCCCATTGAGAAAACCATACCTGCATACGAGACAGTATGATGGCCATTTGAATGAAATCCCCGAACAAACAGGACGGTCAAATGACAAAGATTAAGGGTGACGTCATGCAGAGCAGAACTGACTTATATACAAGAGATGCAGAGACTAGATAATGCAGATATACAAGACATCAAGAAAGTATTGAAGATAAGTGACATCTCGGGATCAAGATGAGGAAACTTGAAGATGTCAAGCTGTTTTACATGTGTACAGATGCAAAGAAACGCAAGCAGACAAAGTGTTCTTGAGGCTAGCTTATAGTGAATAGATTGCAGCATGCACCAACATGTACACATATATATATATATTGGGGTCAGTAAAGAATGGACGTTTCCACTACATGTTACAGCAGAGCTGGGCTGAAGAGGGAAGGCCTCATTTCCAGTACGTTGCAGTTAGAAAACAAGTGAATTAAAAGAAAATCTCAGGCGAGGCTGGATGAGCAGACATTGGATTCAAATTGTGTGAAAGAATGAAGCGCCTGTTCAGAAGGCACAAACAAAACAAGGAAGACGTCAGAGGTCTATTAGGAAAATAGTATTATAATGCACAAAACAGCTCGGATTTGTGGTCTTCAGTCACGTGGTGGGATGAAGTTGGACGAGCATGATGGTCACACCTACCCATGAGGGCAGAGCGTGCCTTCATTCCCCTGAATTCTACAGAGCAAAATAACACTGCGAAGGACAAGTTTAAAGCCCTAATTGACTGCAGACCACTGAGGTGATGGATGATTATGCTAATTGGTGGGAAGCTATGGTCAAAGACTAGATCACCAACACCTGGAGGCTCAGCCTGCATGCTTCTAACGTAGGTGGAAAAGTACTGACGGAGGATAGAAGACAACCATGGTAGAGGACTGCATGATTAAGGGTCCTATAGTTGTGTAGCCAATGGGACATTGTGTATTTAGTGACGTTCATAGTCATCTGTTTAAGGGGATAGCTTAGTTGCCCCACCTGATGTTAAGAAACCATTTTCTTCCACTGCCTTAGAAGAGTATGGATCGTATACTTCGATGTTCCTTAAGGCCCTATCACACTTACCACTAGGTTTTTTTAGTTCGCCACGTACGAGGACGATAGTAATACGTAGGTTAACGTCACCCATGAAGATTGTGTTATAAAAACAAGCTTTTTTCAAGCTGCATTGAGAGAGAATTTACGCTGAGACATCCGTTGTACTCTCCCGTTTCAGATAATTGATATTTAAAAAGTTATCCTTTTGCCAACTACCAGAGTCGTTTCGATTATTGATGTTTGAATAATTTCTGCATCCCCATCCATCTCAAGGGTATTGCTACCAAATCTTAAAGGGCTGGAGACCCCCAGTTCAAAGGAGTGTATTTTTGAAGTGTATTTAAGTGTTGAATATTGGTCCCTTCTAAAGAAAGCTTATTTTTAAACTGACATATATATTTTGGAACCTCTGTTACAACCCTGCAGCTCACATTGACCCCTCTTGAGATAAGGCTGGCTGCTCAGTCGCTCTACCAACTTGTGTAGTAAAGGCGTATATTAAAAGTGGGTTACCTAATACCAAGAGATAAGTCGTGTAAAGTCCCACACCAGTTGGACTTTACAAATTCTTATCCAACATCTATCATCCCTCTACGATGCCCGTTTCCTTCACTTCCGTGCAGGGGAACCAGGAGGTGCAGGGTATTTTTATTTTTTTTACTATGTCATAGGTTGCCGGGGGCAACCCAGCAACCCATGACACAATAACGGCGAATAAGGGTGCGGGGGACACCCCCACCCACCTTGTTCACTATAATCAAATCAATCAGTAGATTTATTTGAAATTTTCGGCTGTATATAATTTTTACAGCAGAAATGCTAACATATCTACCATTTCCCCCCCCCCCTTTTTTACGCATTCCTCGGTTGTGCACAGTAGGGTCACCTAACATGGCGGATCCTTCTTTTTTTAGCCATTTCCATCGTGGTTGTTCTTGGTAAGCCCTTATATCATTATGGGAGGGGGAGGTCTGTGTATTTTGCCTTTGGTGGGAACCCTTGTGTGTTCCCACCTAAATTCCAGTGTGTCTGGGCAGGCAGGAAGTGGGGGAGGAGTTTTCACTCCCCTGCCCTTTGTCTATATGAGTGCCTGAATAGAACCAGTGACCATTGGAGGGCTGTCTGTGCCCATTGGACAGTCACCCACCCAGTTCTGTAAACTGCTGAGATTGCAGAGGAGTGTGGTGGGACTGGTTCCCGAGGTGAAATGCAAGTTGACCGCTGGAAACAGAAGTAACCGAAGATGACCATAGAAGCCTGCAGACCCTTTGCATCACCGTGAAGCAATCAATGCTCGTCTAACCCAGTTTTCCATTCGACAGAGGAGATCCGAAGAGGACTTTTTACCTCTGTGGCTGGTGGTACCAACCAGCCCTGATACAAACTGCAATTTGAGCAATCTCCCAAGTTGGTGTGCCTTTCCAGAGCTGCGACTGAATACCAAGGGACCTCCAACCCATTTGCAGTGCAATGTCTTTGCATGGACGAATCCGCCCAGAACTTTAGAGAGCTCGAGTTAGACCTCCAGAGTCACCATCCAACTCATCCAAGCCCCCTCAACAGAGTGCAGGAATGCAGAATAGAGGACAATCGACCAGGCCCTAACCGTTCATTGTTTGAGCAGATAAAAAGGTGCCAAAACCATAGACCGACTGAGACCGAAGAAATCCATGCCGAGGGCCCTCTCGCACGACTGCTGCTGCGACATCTCATTCACAGTCCTCCCTTTCGTCACCAGACCAAGGAATCAGGAGACCGGGTCTGCGGCTGCATAGGAGAGAATCCAGCTGTGTTCATTAACCAAGCTAAGGTACTGTGGGGCTCAAGGTCGAACTTAACTCAAGCCGAAGAGTTGCTACAGTGTGACTGGAGTGTGTTAAAAGGCGTTTTGATGTCCACCCATACCTCTGGCCCAGGCATAACAGCTTGTGCTCCTTTAGGGTGTCTTTGCAGGGTCCCTAAAACATGTGTTATCGACTAAAGCTTCCTGTATATATAAAAGCTTAAATATGTTTCCGTACACAGCCGATACAAATTCTCAGTGTTCGGTTGCCCTCTGCTGTCAAAATTGCAAAGGGAACCTTTTAGGCAGAATTGCATGCAGTACCCTCTGGGATCACCACATACAATTAGGACTACAGGTGTAAGCAAAACGAACCTTTGGTATAAATCTGTACTACACAGTTTTTGGTAGCGAGCTGAGCAGCCAGGCTTATCTCAAGAGAATGTGAGCAGTAAAAGGATGTTACACAGAGGTCTTACAATCAGAGTGGTTCAAGTAGACACTTACACTCAAGGTTTCTGGGTAAAACACGTTAATTTATTACACAGTCATTTAGAAAACATTCACTAGAAGGAGGCAACTTAATATTATACACAAACACTTCAATACCAAACCAATATGTGAGTAAATTGGGCTCCCCTGAAATAGGAGAAAAATGCCATTTCAGTCACTTTAAATAGGATTACAAAGGCACAAGTTAATAGAATAGATCACAAATACTTTCTTAGGCAGTGCAAATAGTTTACTTCACTAAAGGACTCGATTCAGTTCAATAGACCTAAGCCAATGGACTAGTGTCTTGGATAGGAAAGAGCAGTTCTTTTAGTAAATAGTAAAGTCTTTGCCAAAGTTCTCAGAAGTAGTTTGTACGAAAAAGAAACATGTTGGGTCACAAGCTGATTAAGCCTGCAAGTTGGGAAAGTTTCACAAACTTTCACCGCGAGAGGCAAGTGCTCTCAATCGGGTTGGGACAGTACCTTAATATGAAGAAAAGATGCAGCTGAAGACGCTGGTTCCTGGCAGTTCCTGCAGATCTCACAGTTCCTGAGCCTCAGTCGTGGGGACAAGAGGGAAGATGTCGGGGGACTCCTGCACTGCACCAGGAATGGTCAAACAAGCTGGCAAAATGGAAGATCTTCGGTTCGAGTAGCTGTCGTCAAGCACACAAGCTGGTGTACCCCTCCCTCCCCCCCCACCGGTTAATCCCACCAACTCAAAAGGAAGAAGTCGTCCTTGAAGGGGCTTCTGTCCGGATGATCTTGGCAATTCGGACCTGCAGCAGGGCTTCACTGGGCAAACCAACAGTCCAGGAGTTGCAGCAGCCGTCCACTTCCAGCTCGTCTTTGTTTCTTTCGTTCCAGTGGTCGACACTGCCCTTTAAACAGTTTTCTCCTTTTCATTCCAGCCTAGCTGTCAGTCAACCAGCAGGGCGGCTGTCCTTGCCGGACAGTCAGCCAATCACGCCAGAGTGCATTTGGGTCTCCTAGTTTGGTTTTGGGCACCTCCCTCACTTCCTGCCCACCCCAGACACTCAGACGCCAGAGGCTGTCTTCAGTCCTGAAGCCCGCCAAAGGCATACGAACAAAGGGACCAAACCTGGTTTGGCGAGCACTCTAGAAGGACCTCTCCAAAAAGAAATGGTGGAAAAAGAAGACCAGGACCAGTTTAAACAAAGGGGTTTAAGGCGCCATCTTCAAAAACATGGCTCCCGTGATATTTAGCTACCAGTGTTAGTGGTCGGGAAAAATCATTGGAGAATGTTGTAAAACCACTGCCACCAGCCATTTCGATAGGAAAGGCTAGCATTTGACTGCTACATGAGTTTCTAGACCCAAGGGGATACTAGGTAACCCCTCCAGCACTCTATAGGAAGATAATGTGGTCTGGGTCTAGGAATTTAAAAAGACTAGTAAAGTCAATGTAACCTTACATTCTCTGGGAAACGGTTTATCCCAGAGAAGGTATTTAAACCTTTGGAAAGTCTTAAAAGACATCCCTGTCACACTGCACTGAAGGTGCTGTCTAACACACATGAAAAGATGCCGCCTCATGGAGTTACATAAAACCCCATGATCCAAGAACACAAGAGTAAAACACACAGCAAAATACATGAGTGGGAAAAAAGGCTCACACTTTTCAGGTAAAAAAAATCAAGTCCTCAAAATCCAGCAATGTTGCTGGGGGTCTCTAAGGTGAAGGGAATTAGCACTTATGAGAATTCTCCCTAGCAGCACCCACTTCAACAACAGCTATAATTTCAACCAACAGAATTAATACGGTTCTATGCAGTCGCCTTCACCTTCCACTATTGCAAATATTCAGAAGAAGGAAAAAGTTACTTACCTGTAACTATTGTTCTGCAGTATGGGTCCGGTATGGATTCACATGCTCATGAATATAGCTAGTCAGGCTGGGAATTCTCGGTAAAAGAAAAAAATGTTTCACTTTCACTTACAGTCTTTCTCCTCTAAACCAATCACTGAGCTCCATCTGGGTCACACTGCCTGACAAAAAAACAAAAGTGAACCATTGGATAGAGGATGGCAGCATATTCATCTTGTTACAAATATCGACAAGATTCAAGTCCAAAGATACAAACCGAAACACGTGTCGACCCACTGCTGGAATAATTACAGGCAAATAAAATTGCCAAAGACTGAATTGAGGGAATGTGGCATTGCTCACGTTGGAAATTGTAGATTGTGACCAAGTGTATTAGGTTATTTATATTTATGTCATTGAACGTATGAGGAAGAATGTGAATGAAAGGTAGGGATGAATACTTATTGACCCAAATTGAGAACGTAATGTTATTTTTATTGTTTAAAAATATTTTACATTAAATGGTGATTTATGAGATTTATTAAAAAATATTGAGAAGATAGAAGAATCATTTGTCGATATTTGTAACAAGATAAATGAATAAGCGGTCATCCTCTATCCGATGGTTCACTTTTGTTAAATTCATTGGGTCACACTGTCCCCAGCCAATGACTGCCCCCTCCCCAAAGCCCTCCTCTGGCAGCCATCTTCAGATTTGGTAAGCACGTAAAGTGGTAGTATGACCAAGAGCCGCAGAGGGAATGTCAGGAGGGTTCGCATGTGGATCCATGCCAGACCCATGATCGAGAATAGTTACAGGTAAGTAACTTGTTCCTTCTCTAGCATGGGGTCTGGCATGGGTTCATATGCTCGTGATTAAAGAATACATAGCACTACAACATTACACAACCAGGGGCGGTGGCCAGGCTCACCAGAAGCAATTACACTTACCTCTGGAACAGGCTCACCTTCAAGGTAACAGGTTGCGTAGCCTGGACTACTCCCTGGAATCCCTGTCAACGCAGTAGAATCTTGTGAAGGTGTGCAAGGACCTCCACATAGCAGCCCTGCAGATGTCCACTAGGGGCACACCAGACAGGAACGCCGTCGTCACAGCAATCGCTCTGGTGTAATGGGCACTTGGACGGCCGGGCAGAGGTCGGTTTGCCAACCAATGACTGATACAGCTAGAGAGCCACCTGGAGATGGAAGCCTTGGACAAGGCCTTTCCATGTTTCACAGGACCAATGTTCATGAATAGCTGAGACGTCCTCTGGAAACTCTTTGTGCGTGCCACATAGAACTTCCGAGCACAAGCCATATCCAGCGAGTGCAAAGTCCTTTCAGCCTGCGACCAAGTTTTTGGAAAGAACACAGGCAACACCAAAGGCTCGTTGAGGTGATGAACCTTTGGCATGAAGAAGGGGTGCATCCGCAGCCCACCCTTGTTTCGTGAAAAGTCAGATAAGGCTGTTTGCAGATGGGCCTGGATCTCACCTACCCTCTTGGCAAAGGTGATGGCAACGAGGAAAGCAGTTTTCCACAAGAGGCACTTGAGGGGGCCTGATGCATAGGATCAAAGAGGACCCCATGAGCCTTCGTCAGTAACATGTAGAGTTCCTACACCGGGGTAGGCGCCTTGAATGACAGGAAAGATCAAAACAGTCCTTTGAGGAACTCCTTGATGAGACGGTGGGACTAAACACTGTCCTGGAGACCTAGTGTAGCGGGAAATGCCGCCAGATGCACCTTGATAGAGGCGTGCGCAAAACCTTGGACAAGTAAAACACGTATGAAAAGAATCTGCTGGGTCGTGAGCCTTAAATGTTGATCTTCTGCGACCAGCCGTTACACTCACCTGGTCTCTGCGGGAGCGTTGGGGCACGGTTGGAGCCCTCCCTCGGCTTGGCTCCCTTGGATAGACTCTCCCCCAGCTGCAGCTGAGCCTGCTGTTCTGGTTGCTGGTATTGTCCCTGAGAGAAGATGATAGGCAATGAGAATGGCGTGGTGGTGTCGTGAATTCCCTCAACCCTCTTGTGCCAAAATGAAGAGTGCAAGGTTTTCCCATGCAAGCTCACCTGTGGTTTTGTAATGCTGAGCTCTCCGTCCTGCTTCTTGTAGCAGGGGTGTGTAGAGTGGACCTCATTGAGTTTGGAGGCTTGGGAGCAGCTCCGCGGCTGCAGGATGAAGGTACCACGAAGATGAAGAAAAGAAGTGGAGCTACGCGTTGCTGGAAGCCCGGATCAGGTGAGGAAAGGCTCCGACTCCGATAGCGATGGGATGCAGGTAAGATGCGCGCCCAGCGATGGAGCGGCTGGAATCAGGTAAGGAGCGCCTTCAGCGATGGAGTGGCTGGATTCAGGTAAAATACACCTTCAGCAATGGAATAGCTGGAATCAAGTGGATGCACGACGAGATGAAGAACAGGTAAGGACAGTGGTAAGCGTTACTCTGCTGAAGGCAGAATAACGCGAAGCGGAGGCATGTGGGTGGGTTGGCTTTAAATAGGCTGGCCCTGGCCCCTCCCTTTGGCCCTGCCTTGTGGCTCCATCTTGCCCCTCCCAGGGACTCTTGCACGTGCCTTCCAATGATAGTCTATGGCCACACCCGGCCCTGATGCACGTGCCCTAGGTACAGTGTGCGCAAAGCACTTTTCCATGAGCCTGGCGCCAGGACTGGGTCCATTTGGGCCCTGAGGGGGTGCCTGGACCCTTGTCCAATGGCCATGACACCAGAACACGTAGAAAAACGCTTCCACTTGTGCCCCTAGCACTTCAGAGTCGGCTACGATCTGGCCGTGGCAAGGACTACCCTGCAGTCCGCTGGCAACTCGTACCCTCCGAACACTAAGGCTGCAGGAGTCATGCCTTCATGGCATGCACCTTTTTAACTCTCTTGACTCACTCTACTGATATGAACTTCGGTTCCCAAGGGCGTTCAACCTACCAGCGCCTTCAGACCATACCAATGGTATATAAGGCGCTATATAAGTGCAAAATAACAATAACAATGTTCAGCGATTCTGGACCGTGATGCAGGATTGCACCTCCTTCTCTGGTGAGCAGATCTGCGACCACTGGCAGCTTGACTGGAGGAGATGTTGACAAGCCGAGAAGGTGCGGGTACCAAATCTGCCGGGGCGACAAGGATCATCCTGCATCGGCACCGCTTGAGTCGATGGATGACCCGCAGCAGGACAGGCAACGGAGGGAATGCATGCAGGAACAGACCTCCCCCCACAGGAAGGAAAATGCATCCCCCGATGTTCCCCTGGCATTTGGAATTCATCGCCGTCGCAAACAGATCGATCTGGGGTCTGCCGCATTTGAGGAAGAGCCGGTCCACTTGATCCTGCCAAAGCTCCCACTCGTGGCAAGAGCGCAGCTCCCTGCTGAGGGAGTCTGCAATGGTGTTCCTGACCCCCGCCTCACCCCCAGGTGGAAAGGAATGAGGAACATTTACTGGGCGACGGCCCAGTGCCACAAGTCCTGTGCCTCTATGGAGAGCGCTGGTGATTTGGTTTCCCCTTGCTTCTTGATGAAGAACATCATGGTGGTAATGTCTGTGAAGACACTCGCCACCTTGCCCTTGAGGGACGGAAGGCACGACTTGAGGGCCCAGAACACTGCCTGCAGCTCCAGGACATTGATGTGGAGATCCCTCTCCTCAAGCAGCCACAGGCCTCTGGTGTGGAGACGTCCGGTCCGGGCTGCCCAGCCCTCCAGTGAAGCATCTGTGGTGACCGTCGCCTGGTACGGGGCCTCTGGAAATCCATGCCCCCAGTGATGTTGGAGCGCACGCCCCATCACCTTACTGATCGACGGGACTCCTTGTCGAGAGTAATCTTGTCCGCAAAGCTTCCCGACACCTGAATCCACAGAGCGTCCAGGAAGTCCTGAAGGGGTCGCATCCGCAACTTGCAGAGTCGGATCAGGTAAATGCACAACATCATGCCAAGCAGCCACTTGATGGTCCGCACCATGGCGGTGTTCAGTGTCAACAGCTGTTGCACCTTGCCTAGCAGGGCCGCCATCCATTCGTTCCAAGGAGCGGTCAGGCAGGAGACCGTGTTGAGTCTGTCCCCCAGGAACAGTGCGTTCTGCGATGATATCAATCAGGACTATGGATAGTTGACTGAGAACCACAGATCTGTCAGCAGCCGGACAGTCATCTGTGTTCCACGGCAAGTTCCCTTAACCTGACCCGGAAGAGCCAGCCGTGGAGGTACGGGTACACTTGTATCCCTGTTAGACACAGATGGGCCACCACTGGTGCCAGGCACTACGTAAACATCCCGAGTGCAGACTTCAGTCTGAAGGGGAGGGCTTTGAATTGATAGTGCATTCCCTGCACTACAAGGTGCAGGAATTTCCAATGTTTTTCGTGAATGGGGACATGCAAGTAAGCATCCTCCAGAACCAGCGATGTCAGGAAGTCTCATTCCTCCAGTCGGCCGAGCATGTGCTGCAACATGAACATCCTGAATTTCTGGGATTTGATGTATTTGTTGAGGCGCCGTGGTCTAGAATGGGCCTCCAGCCCCCAGTCGTCCTCTTTACCAAGAAGTATCTGGAGTAGATTCCGGAGTCACTTTGGTACTAGCGTCATTGCCCCATCATGGCCCATGCTTCCTGCAGGAGCCGAGGGATGTGCTGCTCCTGCCTGGGCACCGGCAGCATATGTCGACACTTGCATTCGAATTCCAGAGTGTGTCCGTGGGCGAGAGCATCCAGCACCCATCTGTCAGTGGAGATCTTTTCGGACTCGCTGAAGAAGCCTGCCAGCCCTCCTTCCACTGAGGTGCATGGGTGGGGGCTGATGTCTTGGCCGGTTCAATCTTGCTTTGGAGCCTGCATGCCGCCATGGGAGCGACGTTGGCCACCTGCCCCGAAAGTCTTGTAAGGCCCCTATAGGCCTCCTGGGTCGTGGATCAAGGGCTGGTGGTACGAAGAGGATCCCAGACGAAGACCTTTGAAGATTTGCCAGATTTCCATCTTGGGGCACGGAAGGAATGCCGATGTTGCTGAAGCGTGCCCAGGGCACGGGTCGTTTCCATGTCAGTCTCAATGGCCTGCAACGATTAGTCGACTGCCTTCACAAAGAGGTTGTCCCCATCGAAGGGCATGTCCAGTACCCCCGTCTGGACCTCCTGACGGAAGTTGGTGGTTTCCAACCAGCCCAGACGACAGAGGCAGACAGTTCCCCATCTGTCAGAACCCTGCGTCTGTGATGTCCAGGGCCAAAATGATGGCATGGTCCAATGCCACCCCGCCTTCCTGGAGGATCTCCAGCACCTTGACCCGCTTGTCGTCGGGCAGAAACTCCAGCAGCGGCGTCATCTTATACCACAGCTCCCTGTAGTATTGGGCCGGGATTGGAAGCGCATTAGCTGCCTTGACTGTCGTTGCTGCAGAGTAGATCACTTTCCTACCCATGGCATCTAACTTCGTCCCCTCGCTGTCTGGAGCAACAGAGGCTGAAGACGAGGGGGTTAAATTACTTCTTGCTGCCACAAAGACCCCAGAGTCTGGAGAGGGCTGGTAACGTAGGCACTAGGGTGCAGACTCTTTTTCTCCAACCTATCCCTCTACGCCAGGCTGCTGAGGCCGGGTTTCTCAATGCCAGGACTTCGTCCCCAAGCGTCATCCAGGAGAGGCACCGCCAGAATGGTCTTCCTCTTAGCCTCACGCTTTTGGTAAAGGAAACCTTCCTTCTTGGTCTCCTCTGGCGTCAGCTGGAAGAGATCAGATGCTGTGGCGACCCCACTTTGTTTGGGGGACCCCACTTTGTTTGGGGGGAGAAGCCCTCAGCGGTGGAGAAACACTTCAGTCTGTGTCCGTAGTTGCAGTGTCCGTCCCCCACATACCTGGTGGGGGAAGAGGGGCCTGTGCGGAGGTTGATGCAGTGCTGTCGGGTGCCGTCTCCTCTTCGCCGGGCTATGGCGCGGTGTCGCCGGGGCCGGAGCAGTTGGCATCCTAGTCTGGATTTCCGACACCAGAGTGTGGAGGGTCGAAATTATGTCCAGCAACACGTCCCTTGAAGGTGTCGGGGAGCAGGCTGGCTGTGCTCAACGCCCTAGTCATTGGCATTTCCGCCGTTACCCACAACTCTGGGACTGTGTGAACAGACACCAGGTTGTCCTCATCCAAGGAAGAAATATCTGTGCCCTGGAGCACGGTTGAGGCCTCCTCTCTCCCCCTTTTTTGCTTCCTATGGGGTCCACCTCAGGTTTAGGGATGGCATCCTCTTCTCCTGTGTCCTCTCTACCGGCTTGGCCGAGGCCTCCCGTCTCAGGGGCAGGGATACTCTGTGCACCGACGGGGCCCTTCTGGACCGGGTCAGCCCCATTTGCCTTTGAGAGGGCGGCAGCGACCAGCTCAACTGTCGAGAATGACTTTGCCTGGGCCTTCAGGGGCAGGTCAGACACCTTTCCCTGTCCATTGGTCTTCCACGGCTTCTCCCACAGCGAGCCAATTTACTATTAGAGGAGGAGCTGGAGCGATGACTGGAGATGGAGGCAGAGAGTGAAGATTAGCGCGCCCTGCCCATTGCGGGACCACTTACGCGGAGACCCCGAAGGATATGGACTCAGTGCTTGACCTTTTCTTGAGCCCCCACGGATGGAGCGCCCTCAAAGGACTTAGACGCCTGCTCCTTGGACCGGCCGGTCCTGAGTGAGGCATGCCCCTACTTGCTGCACTGGTAGAGGCCTTGGCATTGAGCCACGCCATCAACCTACTGGGACGATTCTTGACAGTTTGCTTGGAAAAACCCAGGCAGATTTCACAATCCACTTCCCTGTGGTCCAGATGGAGACAGTAGAGGCACTGGAGGTGTTTGTCCTCTACAAAAACGTTTCTCAATCCCCAGCTGGAGCAGAGCTTGAAGAGGGAGCCTCCCTCCTTCTCCGACATGGTCCGGCGTGCAGTGTAGGCCCAATGGCCTTCTGGAATCTTCCATGAAACTTCGACGAGTCTTGCCCTTGAGGAGCTTTCCAAGACACTGACAAACTGATCCCTGCTTGCCGGTCAACGGGGCAAAAGAGCATGCAGGCTCTATTGACCAAAAATAGAACCTTTTTAATGGAAATCGTGTGAAAACATAGAAAAGCTCAAGGAGCAAAACACGAGGACTCCCAACACTTGAATGTGCGGTAAAAATCTGAAGATGGCTGCCAGAGGGGGGACTTGGGGAGAGAGCAGTCATTTTCTGGGGGCAGTGTGACCCAAAGCTCAGTGATTGGTTTAGAGGAGAAAGAGTTTGTAAGTGAAAGTGATTTTTTTTTTCTTTTACCGAGGATTCCTGGCCTGACAGGGAATATTCATGAGCATGTGAATCCATGCCCGACCCCATACTGGAGAATTTCAAGTTACTTCTTTCCACCCCCACTTCAGGGCATGGCCGTTCCACTGTCAATTAACAGTTTTTACTAGCACAAAGTTTGTCTCTAAATTTATTTTTATTTTATTGGCCATTAATAAGGCGCTTATACAGCAAGACAGTGTTTAAAAGCGCCACAAGGTACAAAGGAAGGCAACAAGGAAGAAGAATAGACAGTGGAATAATCCATTAATAAATAGAAACTGCTGTCCTATGAAGCCGTGTGATATTCGGATACAAGGGCAGTGAAAGCAAAGTTGAAAGGGGGGGTGGGGTGAGGGTAAGTGCTATTTGGGCCCCCTAGGGGAGGAAGTGCCAGAGGTGCCCGATGGGTGTGGGGTGAACAGTTAAGTGCATGGGCTGAGAAAACCCACGAGAAGAGGGAGGTCTACTGTCCAACAGGTAAGTGCGGGGTGGAAGCAAAATCACCAGACAAGCAGGTGATGGGCCCAGTGGGCAGTGCAGGTGCTGCTGGGGGAGATTCGGCAGAAGGCCAAGACCCTATTGGAATCTTGAGGGACCAGGCTGCCAATCGCAGTGACGGAGGGGATGGTTAGCATGGGAGAGGGAAGAAGAGAAAGCTCCAGAGTAGTTTGTGGAACTTGAGGTGGTCCAGTTCAAGCCAGGGAGAGTGAGACTGTTCCATAAGAGGGAGTCAGCTGAGGAGAGAGATCTGACCCCAGCTCTCTGCCTGGAGAAGTGTTTGTTCAGCAGAGAGTTGGAGCCAGAAGGTTGAAGGAATCTGGAGGGAGAGTAATGAGTAAGAGTTGCAGGTAGCATAGTCCCAGGCCTCCCGACAGCCTTATGGATGATGCAAAGGGTCTTGAATTTGATAATTGCAACACCAGGAGCCAATGGAGAGATTTTAGGGCTGGAAAGATACGGTCCCAGGGCTTGAGGCCAAAGCCAAGTCTTGCATCCCTATTCTGGATTAGTTGAAGAGGACGGAACGAAGAAAGAGGCAGGTTGAGGAAGAGGCTGTTACAGTAAACTACCACGGAGAGGACCAGAGCTCTAGAGACATCAAGCTTCTGGGGGAAGCTGAGGAACAGGCGAATGCCTCTAAGGAGGTGAAGTTGAAAGTGGGCCTTCTTGGTAAGGTCCAAGATGTGAGGAGTAAAGGAGAGAGTGGAGTCAATGAGGAACTCGAGATATCTGGCCTCAGTGTATGGAGAGGGAGGTGGACCCATAGAGGACGGCCAGAGTGCAGGAGGGAAACAGGGAGCGGATGTTTCAATAGATAGGATGTCGGTCTTACCAGCATCAAGACAGATCAGTGGAGATTCACCAAGACTAAATAGACCGGCAGTCCGGGGTGATTGAGGTGGAAGAGGGGCGCTTGAAACAGTGTCTCATCAACATAACCCTGGAAATGAAGGGAGAAGGCAGAGATCAGATGAGCAAGAGGTGCTAGGTAATGTTTAAAAACCAAGGCGAGCGGATAGAACCCCGGGGGACACCACAAGTAGAGAGTGGTGGAGAAGGGCCCCAGGAGCACCTGGGAGGGGTAGTCAGTAAGAACAGAGGTTAACCAATCCAGTGCCCGGTCTGGGATACGTATCTGAGCTGCTTTAGGAGGATGGAATGGTTGATGTAAACAACCAACAAGCTATTGTGTTTGGTCAGTTGGGGTATGACAAACCTCTTCAGGAGTTCCCAAGGAAGGGTGTGGTAGAGAAAGAGCGGTAATTGACAGGACACAGGGGTGGGCGTTCGTCAGAAGGCTTTTTTAAGATGGTGTGCACAAGGGAGTGCTTGAGGGAAGAAGGGAAAGAGCCAGATGCCAAGGAGTTGTTAGAGAAGTCAGCAAGAGCCAGAGGGAGGATATAATGTCTCCTTTTTCATCCAGAACCAATTAGGCCCGCTGTTAGGATGAGTACTTCATAGAGTGGACTACTCTAGAGATCTCATCTGTTGTGATAGGTGAGAAGGAGGAGAGAATAGCTGGCAGCGGAGAGGCCAAGTCGGTTGGGGGAGGAATAGAGGTCAGAATGTCATGCGTTTTGGAGGAGAAAAGGGTGGCCTGTGCATTTCAGAGGGCCTGTGAAGGAAGAAGGGATGTGGGGACCGCAGACGGATTGGCTAGTTCCTTGCAGATTTTGAAGAGTTCAGCCGTGTTAAGAGACTCCACAGATACAGACCTGGGTGTGAGCCCTCTTCCTGGAGCAGATAGAGAAACGGTATTGCCTTTTTGTCAGGGGATGAGCCCGAGGCCTGCCACTTCCGTTCAGCAACTCTGCACTTGCGTTTCAAAGCGGCAATATCAGAGTAGTTCCAGCTGTTAAACTTGGAGGCAGGTTTCAGGCGGATCCGCATGACAGGGGCAAGAATGTCAAGAGTGTCAGTGATAGCAAGTTGGAGATTGGCAAGGACAGAATAGGTGGGAGGGTCAAGGGGAGGGAGGAGGAATGAAAGTGGAGGCAAACCGCAGCAGCCGACACCCATTTCATCGGACGGATTACCACAAAGGAGGCTGGCAGTGCTGGTTGAGGTTCTGTCAGGTGGCTGAGAGTAGAGAGTGGTCTAAACAGGAGCGAGGGGTACTGAAAGGGTTGGTGAGTGGGAGATCAGAAGGGATGAAGGTATCAAGAGTGTCTGGCAGAGTGGGTAGGGCCAGAGAGGAGATTAGTGAGGGAGAGAGGTACAGAGATCACGGAAGAGTGAGGAGACAGGAACCGTGGAGTCAAGGTGGATGTTAAAATCTCCAAGGAAGGAGTTGAGGTCAGAGGAAAAGAGGTGGACATCCCATTCCGAGAGGAAGACAGACCCTGGGTCTTGGGGTCTGTAGATCGGGGCAAGGGTGAGTGAGAGACGCTAAGCTTGCAAACAAGACTTTCAAAGGAGAAGGTCTGGGTGGGTAGGAGGGATATAGGGGCCACTCAGGGAAGATCAGGGCTAATTCACCACCAAATTGGCTGGGCCGGGTCTTGGAAAAGATCTTCTAACCATATGGGAAAAGGGAGTCAAAAGCAGTGGCTGAACTGGCATTGAACCACATCTTGGTGTCTTGGCATTGAGATCAAAGTCTTCAAGAAGGAGGCAGATGTCAGGATTGTTTGACAGAGCGAGCATTCAGAGTGGCTAAGTGTAGCCGGTCACCACCTTTGAGGGTTTTCCTGGGCAAAGTAGAGGGGGGTCCATCCATTGGAGGCGTGGGAGGTGTAGAGAGAGTGGAAGTAGGTAGGAAGTTAATGAGTGCCGGCAAGCGCCGGTCAAAGAGAAAAAGATTGGGTTGAGGACCCTGGGCCATGACAGTGCCATTATGATAGATGTTAATGATCCCAGAGGATGAGAAGTGCACCAAGAGTACTTCCCACCTATTGCCGCCATTAATGGGTGAGGAAGAAAAAGATTAGATGAGAACTTTGATGTGAACTTTGGATATAATTTGAACAAATTGAAAAAAGATTTAATATTTTCTTTTAGGACCATTTTTAGATCATTTTGTGAAATTGTAATTGGATTTGTAAACTTTTTGTACAGGTTTTTTTTGTAAAGCCAAATACAAATAAAAAAAAGATTAGATGAAGGGTCCATAGGTCTGGACAAGGGATACAGGTTAGGGAGAATTCTCATTTCCGTGCCAATTCCCGTCAACCTTAGAGACCCCCAGGTCTTATGCTGGACTTTAGACTTTGATTTAACCCTGGAGTGAGTGAGGGCTTTTCCTCACTAAAGTGTTTTTGACCGGATTTGGATTATGTGTTTCAACTGTTTTTGGAGTGACAAACTCCATAGGAATCTAATTTTTGTATGGCAACACACAGCACCTTCAGTGCAGTGTCACAGAAATACTTTAGATTTCTCATAAGGTTTAAATCCCTTTTGTTGTGTGAACTACTGTTCCCAAGAATAGTAAAGTGAAATTGACTATTTACCTTTTCTCTTTGTAGATCCAGCACACCCCATTTTATGTGGAGTGCTGGAGGGAGGGTTAACTAATGGCCCCTTATCCTACATTCTCATCTAACTTTTTTCTCTTACCCTTCCTACTTTAAATGGCTGGTGGCAGTGGTTAATTTTTCCTGCCATTGTGCTTTTCTACCGCAGGCTGAACCCTCAACTGCATTACAGCACCAATGGTGACCATTTTATCAAAATGGCCCTGGATTTCTTTTTTTTAACCATTGCCCGTTTATGAGGATGAGGTCTTTCTTGGGTTTTACTGTGTGCGTTGAAGCAGAGTTGCACCCTTTGTACGTTTTGCCTTTGGCTGGCTCAGTCCCGACACCCGCCTCTGGCTCCAACGTGTCTGGAAGGACAGGAAGCAAGGGAGGTTTCCTGAAACGCCCAAGTCCTTTGTCTCTAGGAATGCCTGAATGCAACCAGTCCCGATTGGCTGACTGTCCTTTCAGGACAGCCACTCTGCTGTGCGATTGACACCCTAGGCTGTGCATGAATGGGAGAAACCTATTTATAAGGCTAGGGTTTTGTGACTAAAGACAAAGTCGACCACTGGGAGAACTACCCAATTAAGAAACCGTGACCAAAGCTTGCTGCATCATCCTGGACCTTTGAATTGCCTGGTGAAGCCATACTACTTTGCTGAAACTCCTTTTTCAATTCGACAGAGAAGCTCCGGAAGGGACGACTTCTTCCCTTGGGTTAGTGGGACCAACTAACCCAGAGACAAACTCCACTGGACCATACTGTACTTCTTCACTACTGCAAGAACCGAGTACCAGGGGTCGATTAATCCGTAGTCAAGTGCAACGGCTGTAATCCAGTTAGAAGCTATTAGGGAGAATTCTCATAAATGTGCTAATTACCTTCACTTTAGAGACCCCCAGCAACTTTGCTGGATTTTGAGGACTTGTTTTTTTTCCGTGGAGAGAGAATGAGCCTTTTGTTCCCGCTCATGTATTTTGATGTGTGTTACTCTTGTGTTCTTTGGTTATGGAGTTTTGGACAACTCCATAGGCATCATCTTTTCTTGTGTGTTACACAGCACCCTCAGTGAAGTGGTACAGAGGCCTTTTAGGCTGTCCCAAGGTTTAGATACATTCTTTGGGTCATTCTGATATTCAATAAGGGGACAGAAGTGAATCCAAATTACCAACTGATATTGACCTTTAGGATCTGCTATAACGGCATGTGTTACACTGGGAACAGCTAGTTTTTATTTAAGTGACTAGTTTACCTTTTCTACTGCTGCATGAGACTTTTGCTCCACTCCTACACTGACTTTGATGAACTCTTGTATAGTTAGGTATTGGACTGCCAAAGCATTGGAAGCCTTGTAAAGTGTTGCTAAGAAGTATATTACTGCTAGTGTTGAATAACCCTCCTTTATTTTCCTACAGACTTTGTCTGATGTGACTTTACTAAATGAACCTACCATTTCGATGTAACAAATGCGAGTGGCAGCACTAGTAATGCCGTAGACCTGTCATTTTCTATAACAATTGCAAGCGCAAGGAACTACTATTGAAGTAGTCACCTATGAAAAGTATTGTTAATTCCTGTGTGCGATGGTTAGTCTAAATTAGTATTTACCTACCTTGCCTTTTGTATATAAGAATACATGTATATTTTAATATACATTTTAGTGTGCAAGAGTTTCTTTGGACTATTGTATTGAGTGGGTTCAGTGTACTTAACTACAGCTCACATCATCATTAGATAAGCCTGGCTGCTCTGCTATTCTACCAAATCCTTTGGGTAGTACAGACTTGTACTAAGTTGTTGGGGACCTGCATACCAAGGGATAGTTTTCTAGCATCTTATCTTCAAGCGGACTTTATGGAGAAAATAAACGCACACCGCAGCATGTCTTCCGGAATCGGTTGGGGACACAATCCTCTGATTTGGTTCGGGAGAGGAAGGCCCAGGGGTCGTGGGTGCAGAGGTCTGTGTCAGGAGATTGGTGCGTTGCTCAGATATGGTTTGTCAGCTTCCAGAGACACCAAATGAAGAAAGACTTATGCAGTGCAGGCTCCCTCAGGGCACCTCATGGGATTGAAAGATTGTCCAACAAAGGTGACTGTGGTCAGATGGCGACAAGAGATTATACAGTGGCAAACACAAAAGCAGCCCCAGCACAGCTTTCCTTGGAGTGAGTGAAATTGTGAGGACAGACATTGCATAAACTGAAGATCTGCACATTTCGCAAGGCACACATCCTCGAGCAGAGGCAGAGACTGGTTGGTCCCACCGATCTTCAGGCTCTAAGCACCAACAAGGGTCTTGTGAGACCAGGTAGAGAAGCAGAGTTTCAATAGGCCAATCACTGGAGTCGATGCTGGTCAGCTGCAGTGGTCACCCGTGGGTCGTCAGCAGGCTGCTCTTCGTGGAAGTCTTGTTTACACTGATAAGTTGCAGGAGACCACCCTTCTTTTTAGCCATCAGTCAGGCTGGGATCAAGCCCACCAATGCCAAGGATCAGCACAATTCATAGGGGTTGTCCAATCCTGGAGAACCACTGGTCATCACATTCACCCAGCAACAGAGTTTTGGGTGCCAGAGGATGTGGACTAGGACCAGACCGTTCCATCCCCCCTCTGGCTTACATACACAGCTCCCCTGCCCACGAAAGCCACAACCTTCGCCGGGCAGGCGATTTCCAAACAAGCCATTGCCTGACCTAAAAAGGCAGGAAGGCGGCCAAAGAAGAAAAATTAAAATCTCATGACCCAGCCATCTTAGGGTGCTAGCCACCTCTAGTAGCCATTTGCGGTAAATGCAAAAGTGCATGAAAGAAATATCACAACAGTAAAACTCACAGCTGCCACCATCTTGTCCTAGGCACATTTTCAAAGACAACAAATAGCCACTTTATAAAGAGTTAAGGATAAAAACTATAACTGCACTACATTAAGGCGATGTGTGCAATTGTAAAAATACATGAAATCGAAAAGTGTCTCAGTACTGACAGTCTTGGGGAATAGTAAGTTTCTCCAAAAGATTGAGCAAAACAGGCAAGAGAGGTAAAACAGAAGGCTTTACCGACCTCCAAAAAGTGAGGACATGGTTCACAACAAACAAAAAGAATGGGGTTCCTTAGGAAGCTTTGGAGGGAAAGGAGCAGAAAGAAAATCTTTCCTAACATGCACAAACATGGATCCTAATACGAATTTAGCCCTTTCGAAACAAATTAAAGAATAACACTGTAAAATACACAAAAACAAGCACTAGATGAAGGCCTGCACAAAGAATGTAAATCCGTTTTAGATTAACAATTTGCAACAATAACTGGCGGTATTGTCAGAAGCCTGCTTGAGCATTCAATGTAGACAGGAAGGCCTACAGGGCAAAATGGATTGCTCGTCATACAAACACATTGATGCATAGGCATTTGACCAAGGTTATTTTATAGACTGGTCTCCTAGATTAGCTACCCAGCTTGCCAATGGAGCTAAGGTTCTAAGGTCCAACTGGGGTTAGACTTTATAAGACATCTCTTGGATTTAGGGCCACAACTTCTGATATAGGCCTGTACTACACAAGTCTATAGAGTGGCAGAGCAGTCAGGCTCATCGTAGGGTGTAATGTGAGCTGCAGAGCAGTATAAAGAATTCAGTACATACACAGTCCTAAGGAAACTCAGTTATTGAGAGAATGGCTGGGGGTCGTTGCTGTTAGCACTTGTCTGAACATGTACCTGAGAAGTTCAAGCTCACCCAACATGCCATGTTTCTGTACACTCAACTCCTACAATTTGGCGACCAGCCTTGAGGGAAGACAGAGCGACGACCCCTGGCAGAGGGGTTTGGCTGCGGTGGTCACTGGAGCTTATGTGAGAGGAGTGGCCTGACGCCTGCCTAGAGGCACCAAGAGAGTAAACAGTGGAAGGCGCAGGGAAAATGCGGTCGCCTCCTGTGAAGTATACGGCAAACAAGGGACAAGGAAGGAGGAGAGGAACATTGGAAGGGACTCACTGCAGGTGCACTTCTAGAGGCTCTTTGTCGAGTGACTCTCCTGAGGTGTGGTGGGGAAGGTCCTGGTCAAATTATGGGGTCCTCGCGCACATGTTGAAAGTGAGGATCTGCGTGTGTGCCAAGCTATTGTCAAGGTGATACGGCTGCGAGAGGAAAAGAAAGTGTCAAGGTACGCATTATCACATCCTTGGGATAGCTGAGTTGGCACAGTCTCTGCCTGGCGTTCAGAGGAAAGGCCCCATCAGCGTCACGGTGCATAACGGCCATCTTGAATTCAGTGTCAGTCTGTGTGACCACGGTAACCTAGCACGGAGCTCTGCAGCCGTGTTACACGGAGCTGCTCAACTGAAAACTAGGAACATTGGGTGTAGAGAGGTGACATGCTCTGGTGGCTCAGTGGGAGAAGAGGGAGCAAACTGAACTAGTGAGTGACAAATCCAAATATTGGTCAGGCGAAGTGAGTTTTGAAATGTGAGAAATGGTAAGCACCAGCATCTTCAAAAAAATAAAGTGGGAGTAGAGCAGTGAAGACACCACAAGGATACTCACTGTCCGGCAGTGTGAAAGGGGTTGATGCAATGAGGACTCCATCGAAGTTACGTGGTTTGTGCAGGAGTAAATACTAGCGCAGGGCAAGTAAGGTGGCACGGTACGCCTCTTCATCCCTGGGCAACTGATCAATATGGCTAATGTCCCAGCTCCAGTGTTTTTCCTAGCCACACCAGGTGAACCCAGGGTATGGTGGTCAGACTGGTGAGAAGGGTTTATGAAATATTCCCTGGCAGTGTTTGGGTCAAACTATTCCAATGACAGGAAAGAGGCTCTGTTCCATCATTGCATGGGTCCAGCGGGCCAAGATAGCTTACGGAAACTACCTGTGCAAAAGGGACTTGGCGATTCAGGTCCATACAAAAATACTTTGGCTAAACTTGATGAACATTTTGAAGTTGATGAGAATATTAGATTATAGAGATATCGTTTTGCCACCAGGGAACAGAAGGTGGGTGGGAGTTTTGAAGAATTCATAACGTCATTGAGGGGGGGGGGGGGTTAGCAGCCAAGTGTCAATTAACCCAGTGTCACGTGATCAACTGATGAAAAGTAACAATGAGAGAGTTAGGAAAGATGTGGAGGGAACGGAATCCTACTCTGACGAGAGCCAACGAAATTGCGAAAAGTGTTGAATACACTGAGAAATTTATCAAAGCTCTCCAGTTAGATAGAGGCACGGATGGTAGCACCACGAAATCAGTTGTGGAGGAAGGTGCCATTCACAAAGTTTCGAAACTGGTTCAGAAACAATCGTCTGGAGTGGCAGTGAGGAGAGGCAAGAGGTTTGAGAAAAGGAGAGATGTCCAGTGATGGTGGCCCCAACAGGAGCAGGAATGTGAGACGACCCTGCGCCCCCCCCCAAAGAATTGGTACCGAAGAAATGTTATAGATGTGGAAGTGGTATGCATTTAGCTTATGACAAGGAATGCACAGCAATACACATTTGTCGAGAGTGTTGGAGGAAGGGCCATATTACCCAGTGGGTCGTCAAGTGCAAGAAGTCAGTTCAAGCAATGAAGATTATATAAATGTGGGCAACGTGGTAGTCCTTTCGGTACATGCAGTGTCAGGAAGTGTGAGGAAAAGTAAACCATATGCAACCATAATAGTTGGCAGTGTGCCCGTATCCATGATTGATAGTGGAGCCGACTACTCTCATGGGGATGTAGATTTGGAACGACAATAGGAGCCCTAATTAACGCCAGATCGATCGTGGCCCACGCCACAGGAATAGCTGACATCCTAACTTGAACTAGCGATCACAGAAACCTGGTTACATGATGCAGCAGGCCCAACACTGTCACTGGCTATCCCAAATGAGTACCAACTCCTAAGAATGGACAGACCTAACGCCAGAGGAGGTGATTTAACCATCATTGCTAAATCCAATATGGAACTAAGACTCAACGTTACCACCACAAAAATCATGTGAGCTACTATCTGCTAAACTGTCCATATCCCAATGCCGCAGCCTGTCTATCTCATTTACAGGCCGCCAGGGCCCCAAGGCTCGTTTGAGGATGATATCTCCAGCCCATTAGCCAGCAATACTAAAGAATCTCAGATAATGATCCTTGGCGACCTCAATTTAGGACTCAACGACCCCGACGACAAACAAGCACAAGCTATAGCCACCATGATTAACTAACATGGGCTATACCAAAAAGTCCTTACCCCTAGCCACCTCAAATTGTCCGACCGAAATAACTAAAATTACCCCCAAACCTCGACTGACCACTTCTTGATTGAATTCAGCCTAACACTGAACAAAGTAGTAAACAAAGAAAAAAATAATGGCACCCCCTCTCCCTACCAGACCTAGAAAAAACATCACAACTAATGACATCCTACCACATCTCCTTCCAGTGATTAATGCCCTACCAAACAATTCTAGCCCAGACACGTTGGTTGACCATTATAAGGAAGCTATGACCAAAATCCTAGACACCATCGCTTCACTTAAGAACTGCAAGAGTAAACAACAAGCTTACCTGAACACTTGGTTCACCCATCTCCTAAAAGAACTCAGAATGGAAAAAAGGAAGTTAGAAGCTATATGGCATCACACCCCTATGGATGAAAACAAATTAAAACTCAAACTCCTTGCCACTAAATACAAAAAGGAAATCATCTGAACTAAAAAAAGAGGTCTATAACGAAAGGATCTCTAAAGCATCCTCCAACACTAAGGAACTATACACGATTCTACGCAAACTAGAATCCCCTATACCTCCTCCGGATAATCTACCTAAAGATAAACAATGGTGTACCAACATTCAAAATGCCTTAGCAAATAAAATAAAAAACTATGCAAACCAATCAAGGATGCAGCCAGAGACGTAGCACCCTTCATCACTAAACTCATTAACGCTTCCTTTAGGTCAAGCACAATCCCAAGCAGATTAAAAGAATCCTGGGTCCTACCCCTTCTTAAAAAACAATCCTTAGACCCATCCATCCCAACCAATTACAGGCCCATTACCTCTGTCCCCTTTCTCCTGAAGATAATTGACAGTGACATACCTACAAATTCAAAAATACATTGAAACAAACCATCTATTAGGCTCCCGCCAATCAGGGTTCAGACCCCAACATGGCACAGAGACAGCCCTAATAGATCTCAAAGCCCAAATTGATGAACTTAACGATAAAGGAAACAGCCATGCTACTACTCCTTGATCTGTCGGCGGCTTGACTTGGTGGGCCATGCAGTTTTATGCAAACACCTAGCATCGGCAGCCCACTTTTCAAGTGAAGCTATAGCTTGGGTCCAATCATTTCCTGATAACAGAAGCATGAGCGTCTTCTCCCCGGCAGCCTCTGCAGACCCAGTCATAACATGTGGCGTCCCCCAAGGCTCCTGTGTCTCGCCAACCAAGAATATCATCTTCACTAAGCCTCTATTTGATAAATTGGACAGGCTGGGTATCACCTACACAAACTATGCAGATGATACCCAGATCCGTATACCCCTTACGGGCAATTTCATGTCAGATACAGCCTTAGTAAACGAAATCTACATCCTCATTCAGGCATGGATGGCAACCCATTGCCTCTGCCTAAACTACTATAAAATGGCAATCCTGATCCTTGGCTCAGCCAACAACTTAAAAAAACGTAATGACAACTACAATGCCTTCAACATCCACGGCAACATAATCACAGTTGCCAAAGAAGTGAAGACTCTAGGTTATCTGGATTCCACACTCTCCCTAGGAAAATAAGTAAATTCCTTGGCCTCATCCACTGCCTACACCGGCAAACTCATTAAAGCATGTAGACCTTTCCTCTCACCAGCTAGCTGCATCATTGTAGCCAATGCCCTCATCCGCTCCAAATTGGATTACTGCAATGCACTCTATGCAGGAGCTAATAAATACATCACAAACTACCGACTCTGCAAAACAATGCGCTTAGAACTGCCCTGAACCTCCCCTCCAGAGAGCACATCTCCAACGCCAGAAGAAATCACAATTGGCTAAAAATCACTGATCGGATCCTCCTCAAAATGGTCACCTTAACCTTCAAATGCCTAAATAACGCAGCACCACCATACCTGAAGGAAAGAATAACCAGAAAACCCTCTACACGCCCAACCAGAACAGTCAATTCCTACTGTCTCCAAACTCCCGGATTCCGCCTACAAAAACAGGTGGAAATAGCTTCCCAGTAAAAGCAGCTCAGCAATGGAACGCTTTACCAGTCGAGTTAAGAGGAGACCAATCCTACAACAGCTTTGGGCCCAAAACCCGAGACTGGCTGCGGCACAATTAACAATAACCATAGCCACATATGTTCGCTCTCTTCCATTTCTGTCCCAGGCAGTTTTTCCCATGCATATTTACATACCTGTAACTACACAAATTGCAACTATTACTGTAACTACCTATGCGCATGTACATACCTGTAACTATGTAAATTGTAATCTTTTATGCACCTGTAAATACTTATCTATGTTAAAGTAACCAAGCCATAGGTAATCTTGCTGTGCTCCCAGTTACCTAAGGGTTTAAGGCGCCCTATAAATAATAAACAAACAAATGCTGCACCTTATGGGAGGCAGTGATTAGAACCAATGGATATGGCGAGGTCCCAATAGATTTGTGGGCAAATTTAAAGCCGAGTTGCAATTCAAGGCTCAAGGAATGATTTATGTGGCGAACAAAATAGCTGAACTATTGTCATGGAGCGATCAGGCTGATTTAGAAATAAAGTTGGATGCAAGCCATCCCGAACAAGTTTTGGTGGTGGAGGAGATCAAATTGGACAGTAACATAGAAAGACTGGAGTCTCTTAATAGCAATGTGGAGAAGTTTGAGAAATATTTTCAACGACTTCAGTGACAAGTTAGGATGCCTCAAAGGATTCATACACAAGATTCGGCTCAGAAGAGGTGCAGACCCCAAAGTTGCAAAATTACGCATGGCACCACTGGCCTTGCGAAAGAGTGTGGAGGATGAAATTATCAGTTGGACTTTAGAACCTTCGCTCCATTGGCAAGCTGGATAGCTAATCTAGGAGACCGGTGTTAGAGGTGCCTGTAATGGGTTACACCACAGAGTTTGTACATAGTTAACCATGCTGCAACTAAGGGCCTCTCACGTTGTTTATGGTTGCCAGGTTCCAAGTTCTGAGTGGGCGTGCTGGAGAGAACGTGGAACCTGGGAGTGAGATTCCAGGGAAAGGCAGTTACTGAGAGACCGGCTGGGGGTTGTAGCTGTTAGAGCTTGTCTGAACTTGTACCTGAGCATCCTGGATAAACACAAGTTTAAGCTGCCCCAACGCGTCATGTTTCTGTACACCCAACTCCTACAACTTGGCGACGAGGCTTGAGGGAAGACAGAGCGATGACCCCCGGCGGAGCGGTTTATCAAAACAATTATGCATTTATATATACACAAAGCACACAAGCAATTCTAAAATTCAGCACCTACTAATACCATTCAATTCAAAATGGAATACGTTTGGAAAAGGAACAATAATGCAGGCAAGTAACTTCATATGCAGCCGTAAAGTGTGCCTTAAGATCAGTAAAATCACTTGTATGTATCACCTTTGCAAAATTCAGCTATAAGGGGAAGTAAAGGTAAGACAGGAAACAGCTACCAACTGTTAACAATGCAACACTCTCCAAGAATGATCCATGCAGTCTGTTTCCCCAACTAGAAAAGTGTTCAAAGTCCAAGTTGTGGAGGAACAAGCATTGTCCAAGCAAATAGGATCAAGGTGGTGTACTTTTGGGAAACCAGCAAAGCCAGTCAAATGGGGAGCACCAGTTCTGATGACAATCTTCAGGTAAAAGTTAAGTAACCAATCAGTTGTCCATGTCGAAAGCACAGGAAATCAGGAGCCTTCCTGTAGGTATACAGGTTGCAAGACCTGTACAAGGATTGTGCGGTTAGTCAACAATACTTTGAGCTATTTGGTAAAACATGCCACCACTTCTTGCTGAAACTAGATATGCATGGCCCATTTTAGTCAATGTGTGCACAAGGGAGTTGAGGTGAACCCCCAAATGTGGAAAACAGCACTTGCAGAGCAAAGGAGCACCGAAAATGGCCTACGGTAAGTGTAACCCAACCCCACAGTACCTGAAGAGTGACGTTGAAAATGTATCTGGTCGCTTTCCGTGACGAAAGGGGGAACCTACCGTGGGCTTCTGCGGCAGCTCTCGAGAAAAGGGGTCAGCAGCAAAGGATTCAGCTCACTCCAGCGGCAGTTTGTAGTTTAAGTGCCTTTTTCTTAGCACCAAGAAGGAACAGATCTTGCCGTCAGATTCTCCTCAGTTTCTTCCTCCTAAATTGTGGCGAGGGAACCTTTGGATGTCCACACAGATGCCAGCGAAGTTTCAGCAGGATTCGTTGATTGCAAGACTATGCACCCGAAAAGGGTCCAGGTACCCCAAGTATTGGTGTTCTGCAGTCTGGGAAAGTCGCAGGATGTCGGTGGCCCAATTTGAAGGTCTTGAGGCCGATTGTTCCACCAGCCCAGTCGTCCTTGGCAGAGCTTCCCTGTCGAGTTGGAAACTGGGTCAGGACAGCAGCAGGGCTTCACTGGTACTTCTTTGGTTCTTGAAGGTGCTGCAGGAGTCTCTGCTTGTCTTCTACTTTGGATTACTAGTTCCAGTGGTTGACTCTGCCTGTGGTCCAAAAATTCTCACCTTACATGCTGGAACCCATTCTTTCACTCCTATGGCGCTGCAAATCACCTGGGGGTTGGCTGTCCTGCAGGACAGCCAGCCACCCAGTTTAAACTGGTTTCAGTCAGGCACATCAACAAAGTGTCATGACTCGCCATTTACGCTCCTTCTTGACTTCCTGGTCCATGGTGCACCGTACCGCTGGAGCCGTTCGCCTCTCAACATGGCTGGCGCATCAGCCACACTGCGGTCTAGCGTTTACACAGGAGCCCTGGCTTCCTAGAAAACGGGCACACCCCCGTGGCGATGAGTCTCAACGCTCCTTTTTGAGTTTGCAGCTAATGTGTTCATCATTTCCTTCCTTTTTCTCGTACCATTGTCCGATACCTTCCATATTCCTTTTTCATTCCTGGAGTATTAGAAGCGGCCTGTTGCCTTCTCCGAGGCCATCCGCTCATTCCTGCCTGGGCCCACTTCCATGCTTCCACACCCGCAACTTCATCCCAGTACTTTGCGAGCAGCGCTTCCCTTGCCTGGTTCCGTGCTTAATCCCAGACATTGACTGCTCTTACCTTCCTGGAATCCTGAACACATGTCTTCCTCCGAGTCTGCTTTCGTTCCACGCTGGATACGGAGGACCACCGGGCTTACCTGTACAAGTCCCAGACATCCCGGAAGACAGAGAAACCTTCAAAGAAGAAGACAAAGGACAAACAGGTAAGACCGGGGGTAGAGTGTGACACAAAGGACAGTGACGTTTCAGGAACCCTCCGTCGCTTCCTGCCTTTCCAGACACACTGGAGCCCGGGCAGGCTTCACACAAGGAGCCATCAAAGAAAACTCCCAATGGACCTACCTCCACCTGGAATGATAGGAGAGCCCAGCAGGAGCTTACAAACAAAAAAATGGCAAAAAAGACGACAGGCTCCCTTTTGAGAAAATGGTCACCCATGGGTGCTGTACTGCAGCAGAGAAATCAGCCTGCTATTAACCTGCACAATAAGGTAGAAAAAGTATCCATTGCAACCAGCCATTTAGGTTTGTTAGTTACTGCAGCAAAAAGTTACAGGAGATGTGGCAAAGGAGTTACAATGTAACCCTCCAGCACCCCACATAAGGTGGTGTGTGCTGGTCCCACAAAAGAAAAAGATAAGTTACATTACTACTCTTGGGAACATTGTATTTCACACAAGAGAATGAAATAAAAAGGGAAGTCCAAGGGACTCATAAGTGACACTGCACAGAGGGTGCAGTGCATCACAAAAGTCAATGACAGATGCCTGAAGGAAAGCATACTCCACAAAAGCAGTAAAATAAGATTCCCAGTCAGAGCAAAAAAGTGAGTGGCAAAGAGTTCCACTCACTTGCGAGAATAAATCAAAAAGTGCTGGGGATCTCATGTCACAAAGCTAGCTTTCATCCCCTGTAACTTACCTGCATTTACCTCATGCCCAATGTACCGATGGGGACCACTAGGGTAACAGGACACTACCACTATGAGGTCTTGTATTGTGAAAAACAAAGCCCACACTACGCTATACAGACTTTGGAAAGTGTTAATAGGGTTTAGTGCAAAGTATGTATACACTAAGCAATTGTAAGGGTATTGTACCGATATGGAATGGCATGCATCTGTAAAGCACAACGCATTGTGACGGACTGTTCGGTACGTTTGTCGACACCAATCGGTTTTCGACTCTGCAAGACTTGTGAGCGGTAAATCAGTACAAGGAAATCAGAACATACATAGAGCCAAAGAAACACACACTTGTAGTTTTATCAAAAATAGTGATTTATTTTATATATACACAAGGCAGTTATTAATTCAAAGAAATGTTATCAACTAGCAACATCAAACGTTAATTTGGAAAAGTAAGGAAATAAAGCAGGCGAGTAATTTGTTATATACTTTTCTTATCCATACACAAAGTGACTTCAGTTAAGGTCAGTAAAAGTACTTATTTTAAATTAACTGCATTATTTAATCTTTAGGCAAGTTCAAGAATGTAAAGAGCATCAATCACAGGTAAGCAATACTAGAAGCAAATCTTATAAGATTTAGACAGTATTTTCCCTAGCAAGGAAGGAGTTCTTCAGTTCAGGTTTTGGAGGGAAACAAGTATTCCCCAAGCCAAGAGGTTCAGAGGATTTGCGGTTGGGAAACCAGCAATGCCCACATCAATAGGAATGCAACATTAATGTAAATGTTCTTAGCACAAGTAACAAATTAGTTGGTCATGGAAAAAGGTCACAAGCTTAGGAGCAGCCTTCGTGGAGGAGCACAGGCTGTTAGGCCTCTGCAATTGGAAATGGGTGAACACCCAAACAGTAGGACCAGTGCTCCAAAAGCAAAGGAGCGACACAAAGGAAACTTATCCGAAGCAGTTTAAGCCCCACAGTAACTTGAGAGTGAAGAAGCTGATGCAGCTGGATGCCTTCTGGATGCATGGCTGCAAACCCGGTCTTCCAGTACTTGGTGGTCGTGGTGACAAAAGGGGGGACCCTGGATGGGCTCCTGCAGCAGTAGTCGAAAGATGGCATTGCCAGCACAAATCTTACTCTTGCGCCAGTTTGTGGTTTTGGCACCTTTTTCTCAGCACCAGTAGCTAAAGATCACTGCTGTTGGAATCTTTCACTTTGGTGAGGGGACACGGAGGAGAGCATTCGTGCTTCTGGAGGTCCACATGGATGCCACCGAAGTTCCAGTGAGATTTGGCAAGAGAAAGGCGAGGCAATGCACTTTAAGGTGATCAAGGTACCCCGGGAATTTGGATTCTGCAGCTCAGGAAGGTCGCAGGACGTCAGGGGACTGCTCAAATTGAAGTGTGTCTTGAGGCTATTTATGCCCACCAGCCCAGAGGAAGAAGTCTTCCTTGGGGGAGCTTCCCTGTCGATTCAGCAACAGGGTCAGGACAGCAGTGGTACTTGGAGGTGCTGCAGACATCTCTGGTTGTCTTCTTCGGAGTTTCAGTTCCAGTGGTCGACTTAGTCTTCTGTCCCAAAAGCCTCACCTTTTAGGCCAGAACTCATTCATTCAGTCCTATGGACCAGTCAATGACCTAGGGGTGGCTGTCCTTGCAGGACAGCCAGCCGCACAGTTCAAACTGGTTCCAGTCAGGCATACCCCAAGACAAAGGCCATGGAGGTTTCAGGCTGCTGCCTCAGCAGAGACACTAGAGCCTAGGCGGGCTTCACAAAGGGATCACACCAAAGGCAAAACTCAGAGGACTGAGCCCCACCTAGAATGGTAGAAGGGCCAAGAAAGAAAAAACAAATGAAAAATGGCGATAAGACTGGGGCCATTTAGGGGAACAAATGGTCCCCCATGGGTGCTGTACTGCAGCTGTGGTAACAGGCTGTGAGCAGAACACAAAAAAAGGTATTCAATGCTACCAGCCAGTTAGGTTTGCCGGTCACCAACTATAAAACACACAGAAGTATTGGGAAATGAGTGACAATATAGCCCCTCAGCACCCCACATAAAGGTGTTGTGTGCTGATCCCACAAAAAGAAAGGCAAGTAAGAATAACGTATCCTACTATCCTTGAGAACAGTAGTTTTAAGGAAAAAGTAACAAACAATAGGAAAGGGAAGCCCAAGCGACTCCCCAGCAACACTGCGCATAGGGTGCAGTGTGCTGCAACCATTTATTACAGATGCCAGCAGTGAAATATATGGGAGGAAGGCATAGCTCCATTAAAATTAAAACAAATGCAGGAGCTGAAAAATAGATTCTCATTTCAGAGCAAAAAGGAGGGGGTGGTAAAAAGTCCCACTCACCCAGGAAAGTAAGGCAAAAAATACCAGAATTCCAGCAAAGGTGCATGGGGTCTCCGTTAGGCAAGATTGTATGCAGTACCCTTTGGGTGAACTACAACCACCCTGACCTCCTGGCAACAGGAACACAATCTATGGTATAAGTCAATACTACACAGGTTGGTAGCGTGATGAGCAGCCAGGCTTATCTCAAGAGGGGTCAATGTGAGCAGTGGGGGAATTAAACAGAGACAAGTATTCAAATAAACTCTTACACACAAGGTTTCTTTATTAAACAATTATTAATTTGTCAGTTTGAGTAAGCCTTCTTCAGAAGGGGCATTGTAATAGTAACACAAATACACTCAAAAATACACACTTAGTTTCTCTAAATCAGCAAGTACCCATTTTCGGATGGCATACAGACACTTCCCTACACCTTCAGGTGACTTAAATAGCTAGGAGACTGGACATTAATATATCACTGTTGCATTTAGAGCAATACTCCGGAGTATGTCAACGAAAAAGGTTATTAGAACAAGAGATCCCACAAATATTCTGAAGCTGGACAGTACTTTTGGAAACCCCCCAATGCAAAGTAAGTTAACCTCTTCCTGGAGGGAAGACAAAACAAAAAGTCAGAGGGAAGAAAGTCATTCAGGGAGCCAGGCCAAAGTCAACTGGACAAAAGTCTAGGTGAGCTGAAGCCATTCTTGCAGGTTGGTAAAAGTCTTGCACACTGTTTTAGAAGTCTTTGTAGAAAAGAAGAAATCAAAGCAGGGCCACAAGCGAATTAGGCTTGTGAGGTAAAGAAGCTGTTAGCAACTCTAGAGAAGCAACCAAGACAAGTCTCCACTGAGAAAGAGGTAATTGCAGACAGTACAGTACCTCTGGTTAGAGGAAATGGTTCCAGCTGGCTTCTGTTCCTGTGCAGCTCTGCAGATTCTGGGCCTCAGTCGTGGGGACAAGAGGGAGGATGTCTGGAGGACTCCTGCACTGCAACTGGACGGTCAGCGACAGAAAAGGACCAACTTCTATTCAGTGGCACTTCATGGTTTCAGCAAATTGCACCACTGCAGACTCTTGGCTGTTGAGATGGGCTTTCCTTGCACCTTGGGTCCAGCACTCTGATGAGGTGGCTTAGGCTTGGTAAATCCTGCTTCCTGGGAGTCCGAAGGATCTTCCTGGAGCTCTTGGCGAACTTAAAAGCAACAGTGTTCCTCTCCCTGGCTCTTCGGCTCCAGCAGCAACTGCAGTGGTAACACAACCAGCTTCGAGAGGATGTCCAGACGGGCTTACTTTGGAGTCGATTGGTCCCACCAACTCACAGGGAGTTGTCGTCCTTGCAGGGCTTCTCTGATCAAGGGCGAATTTGGAGCTTCAGCACAGCAGCAGGGCTTCACTGGGCAAACCAACGGTCCAGGAGTTGCAGCAGGTGTCTCTTCCAAGTTCTTCCTCGGATTCCTTCGTCCAGTGGTCGACTCTACCTTCCAAGCCAAAAAGCCTCGCCTTTTATGCAGGTTTCTCACATTCATTCCAGCCTAGCTGCCAGTCAAACAGCAGGGTGGCTGTCCTTGCCAGACAGCAAGCCGGCCAATCACCTTCAGGTGCATTCCTATAACCAGGGGGATTAAGCACCTCCCTTCCTTCCTGCCCCCACCAGACATACTGGAGCCAGAGGCGGGCTTAACTCGCGATTCCTGTCAGAGAAAACAAACGACTGGACCAAACCTTGTTTTGCGCGCAGAGTAAATCTCAAGAAGGACCTTTCCACAAAGAAATGGTGAAAAAAAGAAGACCGGGGCCATTTTGACAAAAATGGCTCCCTTGGGTGCTTTACTGCAGCTGCGAACGCAGCCCACGGTAAAAGCACACCAAGGTAGTTAAAAGTAAACCACTGCCACCAGCCATTCGTCAAGGAAAGTCACAAAAATGTTGCACAAGGAACTAGACAAAGGGGATACTAAGTAACCCCCTCCAGCACCGTATTGTAAGATCGTGTGTGCTGGGTCTAGAAAGTTCCAATGTAAGTGAAGTGAATTTCACTTCACTGCTCTTGGAAACAGTTTATCCAAGAGACGGCATTAAACCTTTGGGAAATCTGAAAGACTTCCCTGTGCCACTGCACTGAAGGTGCTGTGTGGTACAATGTAAAAGATGCCGCCTATGGAGTTCGTCAGACTCCACAACCAGAAGAAACAGTGCTCAAGTCATAGCAAAAATACGAGAGTGAGAAAAAGGGTCTCACTCTCTCTAGGTAAAAAATTCAAGTCCTCAAAATCCAGCAAAGGTGCTCGGGGTCTCCAAGGTAGAGATGAATTAGCACATTTCTGAGAAGTCTCCCCAACAGTCTCAAATTGAGGGGACTTGGCACAAGAAATGGAAATTCTCCCCAACACTGACCAAAGAAGTGAAGTCAAACTTCCATAATACAGACACCTCTTGCTTTGTGTTAAGTGCACACCAGGACATATTTAGCCTTTATCCATTAGAATAAAAGCAAGTAACCTTAATTGGCATTCATGTGCATCTTTTGATGGATAATGCGAAAACAAGTTATGTGCACTACCAATGATACTGCAGGTAGAACAGCACTACGAGCCATAGTAGAGCACAAAGTATACGTAAAGGAACAACTTTGCAATGTTAAGTAAACAGCAGAGTACACGCATTTCGGTTCTGGCTTGTTGGTGCCTTTTGCAGTCTCAGAAAGCAGACTTGTGACATCTGTCAACTCTTCAGTTTCTCAGTCCTCGACTCTGCTAAGGGGACTTTCTGGAGCTGGCTCAAGTTGTTGCATAATTAGAAGGATGCATACAAAGCTTTAGGTGAAACAGATTCTGGAGATGCAGAGTTTCAGCACAGAACCCCGAGTATGGGGAGTTTGCAGGCCCTGGCTCACAACCCCATCAACGTACCTTCCTCATCTCAGAATGCACCTACGTCGAATCTAACGCTTCTAAAAACCAGATCTTTAGTTACACACCTTAGATGTGCGGGATTATATCAATGATAACAGTATTGACATCATGTGTATAACTGAAACTTGGCTGTCTGAGGCACACGGACCAACTATAGAACAGGTCACCCCATCAGGTTATACGTTCTTTGGTAAACACCGCAAAGATGGACACGGGGGGGGTTGGCAGTCATATGTAAAGAGGACCTGAAAATGTATGAAACAAAAATTGACTGCGAAGGTTGTGATATCCTACATACCAAATGTATTCCTAATCCTAACTTTAGTATACACGTAATAACTGTATACAGACCACCAGGAGTTACACACAACTTTAATGAACAACTTATCAACGTGCTCAATACAATCCAAACCACTAATTCTGCCATTCTATTAGTTGGAGACATGAATTTATGGAAAGGAAATATTAAAGATAAAAAAGCCAAGGAGTTGGAAAAGATGCTCAGAAGAAATAACATTCTGGTGCACAATAATGACCCTACCCATGTTAAAGGCAACATCCTGGATTGGATGGCGAGCTATAACATTGCTTTATCTAAAATTACCACCGCACCATGCATATGGTCTGACTATTTGTTTGTTTCAAGTAAAATACTGCTTCCACCTCTAAATAAACCCAAACATGAACGCCTGCGAAAAATTATGCACAGGAATTACAAGGCACTCACTACAGACAAACTGAATGCTTGACCTCCCTTATGCATACTACGAGTGATTCAGATCATCCAGATCTACTTGTGGAGAAATACAATACCCAAATGGCTATCCTACTTAAACAACGAGGAAATCTATCCGCCAACAAAAATGGTTTACACCAGAGCAGTCTAAATTAAAGGCTACTAAACGAGGGCGCTTGGCTTAAAGACCAAAAAGCGATTAATAGAGCCGCTTGGAAAGTACATGCGAAAGTATACAAAGAAACAATCATGGAAGCCAAGCAGACCTATTATAATGATCAAATTGATTCATCTAATAATGACACCAAGGAACATTTTTGCCTCTTCAGGTCTTGGGAGAAACCAGGAGTTTTAAATCATTCTATTACACCTACTAAATCAGACTGTTATAACACAAAGCTTTCTCTGACAAATGACATGCGCTCAAGACAAAATTAGGAGACAATTGCAAAACCAAACCTTAGACATAAATTCCTCTGTAGTAAAGAAGGTACAACCTAATCATATGATTAATCATACAGACTTTAAAAAGGAGGAGTTTCAATCAACTCATACTGGTTTTAAATTTCCAGAAATTACAGTCACTGAGGTTGAAGATGCCATGAGAGCCATGAACCCAACTAGTTGTCCAGGGGACCTCATTCCGTCAAAAATTATCTTAGACCATCAGAGCATTTTTGCACCATTTTTGTGCAGATTTGTAAATGCCTCTTTCAGGCACTGCACTGTTCCACAAGCCATCAAAACAGTGGCAGTCACCCCCCTTCTAAAAAAAGCCGGCCTAGACCCTAAAGATGCCACCAACTATCGACCCATTACTAACACCCTTTTTTTCTTGAAATTGGTGGATAAGGTCGCCACAACACAACTTCAATCTCACATTGAAAATACTAGCAGGCTGCATGAGAGACAATCGGGTTCGCCGCTTCCATGGCACCGAGAGTGCTTTGGTTGATCTTCAGACTCACATCCTGTCTTTAGTTGAGATGTAGACCGGGCTTGTTATTATTAGATCTCAGTGCACCCTTTGATCTTTTGGATCACAAGATCTTACTACACAGACTGCTTGACACAGGTGGCTTGGCCACTGAGACCGTAAACTGGGTCAGATCCTTTTTGGAGAGCAGAAGGTCCAGGGTACATTGGGGAGAGGCTTTCTCAGAAATAGAGACTATCCTATGTGGTGTCCCGCAGGGAGCCTGCTTGTCGCCTCTCCTTTTTAATATTTACATCGTCCCTCTCTGTAGAGAGCTGGAGAAGCTGGGCTATTTCTTCACAAACTATGCCGACGATTTCCAGCTGTCAATGGAATTATCAGGAGACCATCAAGTAGACCAACTTAAACTTAATGAAGTATAAAGAGTGATAAAAGACTGGATGACCACAAACAGGCTATGCCTAAATGCAGGAAAGACGAACTCATGATTTATGGGTCCAAGAAATCGAGGGAGGCTTTAGCCCCGGCCTTCTCTGGTTTCTTGGTTGATGATAGCCTCATCAAAGTAGTTGACAAGGTGAAGACACTAGGTGCGTACATGGAGGCTTCCCTGGACGCAGGCGCACACGTAGATGCCATTGAAAAAAAACTCAATATCATCTGCGAGTATTGAGGCAGGTCGGCCCTCTAATCTCAAAAAACAATCGAGCCAAGTTAGTCAGAGCCATGATGTTACCACGCCTAGACTACTGTAATGCTCTATTGGGGGGAGCAAGTAGAGAAGACGTTCTTAGACTACAGAAAATTCAAAATGCCTCCGTGCGTATAATCTATAGCATGAAAAGGTATGAACCCACCTCCGATGCCAGAAGGGAGCTACACTGGCTTCCGATATCAGCCAGGATTTCCTTTAAAACATTAACACTGTCACAAATACATCTATGGGAAAGCCCCAAACTACTTAAAGGACAACATTTCGGTCACCAACCTGCAAGAAACCTTCGCTCCACATCCACTCTAGGTCTGCAGGTGGCTAGGACAAAGAGCCCTCGGTAATGGACGTTCCTTCCTGGTGCTCGTGGCTAAGGCTTGGAACAACCTACCACTGGTGCTCAGAGCTGAAATAAACCATCTGGCGTTTCGGAAGCTCCTAAAAACAGAACTGTTAATTTAATTCTATCTTCGATTATCCTCACTGACCTTTTTTTCTGCTTGTGAAGGTGCGCTTGGGTGCCTTAGGGTTTTAGCGCTATAGAAATGTTTTAACATAACTGTTCAGCAGTCAGCAACGTCCTTCCTGGTCCTCTCAGGATATTTCTGTTCATGGTTGGTTTCTGCTCCAGGATCTCTGGCTGAGTCCACCAATAATGTCCCATGTACCATTCAAACTTGGTGATGGCCAATGGGGACAGCCAGACTACCAGTCTGAACTAGTTTCAGCCAGGCACACTGCAGAGCGAGAGGTAGGGGAGTTTTGGTTGACCCTGACCCCACACTTCTTGTTCTGCCAGACACTCAAAAAGCCTTTCAGGGCTTTCCAAGGGAATCCCACGCATTTCAATTTTAACTTTATCCACCTAGGAAATGCCAGCAAGGTGATATGTACTGCTGAACAAGAGACCTAAACAAAAGGCAAGAGTCAAAGAATATCAATAATGTAGAGTCTTTGACACATGGAGATCACAATCAAAGAAAAGATTAACGAAAAAGTGAATAACTATGCATAAGCATAGTGAATTGATTGTGCGGTTAGTCAACAATACTTTGACCTATTTGGTAAAACATGCCACCGCTTCTTGCTGAGACTAGATATGCATGGCCCATTTTAGTCAATGTGTGCATTACCACCCCTGACAGATACTGTTTTCATACCTCTTCTGAACAGTGCATCTGCAACTGAGGATCAAGCCGGTAATCCAAAGCAGACTCCTGGATGATCACTCTGATCTGGTCTTCACAGTCTGGGGAAAGTCGCTGTTGGAGAAAGAAACATACAATGAAAGTGCAGCCATAAAGGTAAGAACTATTGTGCACAAATGGTGAAATTAAGGAAAATAGATTCCTGCTAAGTAGTCCTTTATCTGTAACAGTAGTTCCCTTTACACATGCAAAACAGTATGCTTTAAGGTTCAGAAATAAAAACATATACAAGGCAGAGGAAGAGAGTGGGGAGTTTTTGTTTTGCAAATTATCCCCATACTTCCAAGGGACTCTCCATTAAAACAGCTGGAAGGGATTTTTCACTGATTTTGAAGGTGAGTGAAGTTTCTCAACCTCACTACTTGTCTGCAGTCCTTTTGTTCTAGGTCACTGAGTAAAATGTTTTGGGTTACCAGTACAGCGAGATTCTACCCACCTCACCTTAAGTCAAGTGCTCCTAGGGTCACCTTTCCTAGATTGTTTTGGGTGCACCGTGAAAAGCCATGTGCCTAAACAGTGCCCCATTTGTCACCACTTTAGTGACAAAAGCATTTATCCTGTGCTGCACAAGCCATTTTACATGAAGTTTCGTGGGGACACTTTGCATTCCTTTCCCCTACCCCAGTAACAGTATGTTACTTCCTATCCTTTTCCTGAAAAGTCTGGTGGCAGTTCGAATGCAACATCACCTACTGTGTTTTTAGCCACTGTAATGTATTAAGACAATATACTCAAAATGGCTCCTTCACGTGTTCCAAGTCCTGTTGAAGATGGCATGGCCTTTCCAGCGATTCTTTGCCTTTCCAAGTGTGGAGAGTCTTTCTTTATGCAAATTTGTGGGCTTTTCCCTAGAAAGCCAAAGAGTGACTGATGTGTTACTAGCAGGAAGAAAGTAGGGAGAAGTCTGCCTCTCCCCCATTCTTCCAGGAACATGGGAATTTGGCAGATTCTGGGCAGCTGGCTGCACGCTATTTGCCAGCCACATCAAAATTCACTTATTGGTGGGCTTGTGTAACCCCTAACCTGATTTCTGGAAATAAAGACAAGTTGGATCTAGGAATCTGAAGACTACCAAAGGAAGCCGGAGGACTGCTACAGGAACCAGCACTGGCTCCTCAAATCCCACTGCATTGCAAACCTCGAATGTTACTTTTTTTTGCAAAAGTCACTGTCTGCAACCGGACTTCGGAAAACCCACCTTGGATGAACAGGGTGTACACCTCTTAGGATTAGTCTGAACTCTACCCAAAGCTTTGGTAGAGTGGTCAAGCAGCCAGGCGTAGTCTACAGAGGGAGGGCTGTAGCTCAGTACTAAGACCTCAGAGTATACCTTGGTTGAAGACAACACTTGCACACTTTTAGAAGTTATATAAAAATAGACATACACTAGGGCACACTGTCGTAATAAAAGATCAGGTAAGTGCTACAAAACACAGTTTAAGAATACTTGCAATTCTCTTAGTATAGTAGTAAAGGTGTAGTCTCATCAGAATAGCTTTTTCAGTAACAAAACACTTAATCAACTGGAAACATATGCAAATCTCTCCAAACTCAACTTTTTGTAACTCCAACCCCATCTGGGTCGAGTCCCACAAAGTTAAGATGGGCCACCAGTAGCTGCAGGTTGACTAGGAAAAGCAGTAAGGAGAAAAAAGCAGTGTTCATAGTGCTAGGATCCCAATGGATTCCCCAACGTTGCATGCAGGTAAAGAAATAGGTTAGAAATTGGTTCAGGGAGATTCGGATGATCCCCTGAAAGGCCACGCCCAAAGCACCCGTGTTCTAGGGCAGGCGGGTTTACCGCTAGAGTACAATGGTTTGTCCAGCCCAATGTTACTCTACGGGGACCAGAGGGGAAGCAGGATACAAGTTATTTTCAGCCCCAAGAGTCACAGGATTGCACAAGCAGCCCCCAGGTGGGTTATACTGGAGGTGAGCAGTACCTTGGATGGAAGAAGGTGTTGCTGTGGGAAAGTTCCAGCACTGAGGTTACAGTCGCCGGTTCTTAGGCCCTGGTGATGGGGAGACGTGACCTTGGTGGATCTGGCAACAGCACTTGTACAGATTGATGTCCAGCAATGGATCTTCACGGTTCTGGCTTGTTGGTGCCTTTTGCAGGCTCAGAAAGCAGACTTGTGACGTCTGTTAACACTTCAGTTTCTCAGTCCTCTACTCTGGTAAGGGGACTTTCTGGAGCTGGCTCAAGTTGTTGCATAATTTGAAGGATTCCTACAAAGCTTTAGGTGAAACCTCGATTCTGGAGATGATGCACAGCGTTTCATCACAGAACCCTGGGTATGGGAAGTTTGCAGGCCCTGGGTCACAACTTTTCAGGGGATGGCGCTAGTTGTAGTTCGTCTCGGGACTGGTTAAGCCCACCAGTCAATGGGAGCAAGTGGTATTCTTCAAATCTTCCCTGTCCATTGGAGTGACTAGGTTAGGACAGCAGCAGTGACTCAACAGGCTCTGGCTTTCGTTGAAAGTGCTGGCAACATCCTTCCTGGTGGTCCTCTTAGGATATTTCCGTTCCAGTGGTTGGTTTCTGCTCCAGGATCTCTGGCTGAGTCCACCAATAATGTCCCATGTACCATTCAAACTTGGTGATGGCCAATGGGGACAGCCAGACTACCAGTCTGAACTGGTTTCAGCCAGGCACACTGCAGAGCGAGAGGTACGGGAGTTTTTGGTTGACCCTGACCCCCACCCTTCCTGTCCTGCCAGGCACTCAAAGAGCCTTTCAGGGCTTTCCAAGGGAATCCAGATGAAGACAAAGTGACAAGAGGACCCTCTGCCAGCTACCATGGTGGAAGGGATCAGAAAGGACGAATTATCTTGTTGGGGGCTTTAAAAGCAGAGCCACCATTGTGTCCCCTATGCCCCTTCATTGAAGCTGCGACTACAACCTCCAGTGAAAAATACAGAAAACGTGTAAAAGGTACACTGCCACCAGCCTGAACAGATGGGCTTGCCACAGTAACAAAATGTTACTGGAGAGGCGAGAAAGGGACACATTGTATCCCCTCAGCACCCCACATAAGGTGGTGTGTAATCTTGCAACAACAAAAACACAGGTAGCATAACAAGTATCCCCATGTTCTGGTAACTGCAAGAGTTTGCCAGGAAAAAAAATAGAAACAGCAAGAGATGCTTTAGGGGCTTCTTAACACTGCACAGAAGGTGCTGTGCATTGTTTCAGTAAAAAGATGCCTACAAGTTGGAGGAAAGCGTAACTCGAAAAAAAAAAAATCAGAAAAAGGGACTAAAGAGTGCCATGATCAGAGTAAAAAGGTGAGTGGGGAAAAAAGGTTCCCACTCCCCGAGGAGGAGTAAAAAATCAAGGTGTCCAGCAAAAAGTGCTGGGGGACTCGCAATGAGTGGGGATTTCACAGAAAGAATTCCATCCTAACATCAACCTTCTGCTCTACAGGGGAGTGTTATGGAGAATTCTAAAAAATGTACTAATTCCCTTCACCTTAGAGACCCCCAGCAACTTTGCTGGATTTTTGAGGACTTTTCATGTGCGTCACACAGCAGGCTGTCCCCAAGGTTTAAATACGTTCTCTGGGATAAACTACTGTTTCCCAGAGAAAGTAAAGTTAAATTGACTTTACTAGTCTTTTTAAACTCCTAGACCCAGCACACACTATCTTACAACAGAGTGCTGGAGGGGTTACCCAGTATCCTCCGTGTCTAAATACTCATGTAGCAGTCAAATGCTACCCTTTCCTATCGAAATGGCTGGTGGCAGTGGTTTTTCAACAAACTACCATGATTTTTCCCGATTGCGAACAACAGTACATTACATCGTGGGAGCCATGTTTTTCAAGATGGCGTCTGAGCCCCCTCTAAAAACAGGTCCCGGTCTTTTTTCGCTGTTTCTTTTTTGGAAAGGTCCTTCTAGAGTTTGTCTCTGCACACCAAACTAGGTCTGGTCCCTTTGTTCCTACGCCTTTGGCAGGCGTCAGGGCTGAAGACCGCCTCTGGCACCCGAGTGTCCAGGGTACCCAAAACTTCCTGTGCTTAGTCTCCTAGGCGACCCAAATACACTCTGGCGTGATTGGCTGGCTGACTGTCCAGCAAGGACAGCCACCCTGCTTAGTGAGTGGCAGCTAAGCTGGAATTAATGGGAGGCAACTGAATAAAAGGCAAATCTGTTGGCTTGGAATGCAGAGTCGGCCATTGGAACGAAAGAACGGAAGACGAGCTGGAAAAGGACGGCTGCTGCAACTGCTGGACCATTGGTTTGCCGGGTGAAGCCCCGCTGCAGGACCAAATCGCCAAGTTCATCTCGACAGAGAAGCCCTTCAACGACGACTTCTCCCTTTGAGCTGATGGGACCAATCAACTCGGAAGCCACCTGGACACCATTCTCAGAGCTGGGTGTATTTTCCTCGGAGTGCTGCAGGAAACCTAATAACCAGGGAGAAGGACACCAGTTTGTGTGCTTGAAGACAGCTACCGGAATCGAAGAATTTAAAGTTTGCCAGCTTTGTGACCAGTCCCCATGCAGTGCAGGAGTCCCCCGACACCCCCGATTCTTGTCCCCACGACTGAGGCTCAGGAACAGCGAGATCTGCAGTAACTTCCAGGAACAGAAGTCTTCAGCTGCATCTTTTTCTTCAATATAAGGTAGTGTGAAAACCCGACCGAGAGAACTTACCTCTCACTGCGAAAGTGCGTGAAACTTTGGCAACTTGCAGGCCTAGTCAGCTTGTGACCCGACATATGAATCTTTCTTCTATGACCTACTTCTGAGAACCGTGGCAAAGACTTTTCCATTTAACTACCAGAACGGTTTTTACCAATACAGGACTGTAGCCCATTGACTTTGGCCTACCTATTGCATTGGACCAACTCCTCTGGTGAACTCAAACTATTTGCACTGTATAAAACTAACTACTATTCGTTTAAGTAACTTCTGCCTTTTTTCTCCTACTTCAAATGCTCTGAATGCCATTTTGCGCCTCCTTCAAAGTAGTTTAAATGTCTCAGAACCGGTTAGTGTGAAGTATTTTAGTATATTTTTGTGTGATATTGATTGTCTCCTTTTAGTGAATTTTTTCTAACTGACTGTGTATTTGAATACTTTTGATTGTAGACCTCTAACCTCATTACAAGCTCACATTCCCACTTGAGATAAGCCTGGCTGCTCCGCTCGCTACCAAAAACTCTGGTACAGAGGTTTTGCTTACACCTGTAGTCACAGTTGTGTGTAGTGGTCCCAGAGGGTACTGCATGCAAACTTTGCCTAACAGGGAGACCTTTGCAAAGCACCTTCCTTCGACTGGTGGCACCAGCCAGCTGTCCCCATTACCTCCATCGCCATCTGCTGACTGTGGGAGCTTTCAGAATTGCAAAGATGAAACACCCAATACCAATTTTTCTCTGGAAGGTCTTCTACCTAGTCTGGGAGTAGAAATCCTCATTGGCATCCTCATCACTCTGCTCCAACGCAGATTACTGCTTTTGCTGCATAGACATCAATGAGACACCCTACTTTTTGCTGTTGTTTTGGCCCTTTCCTGACTTTTGAAGGTAACGTGAGGAGTCAGAAATTAAAAGCTGGACAAAAAGTTGTCATGTTTTTGGTTAAAAAATATATAAGGGCACCTGGCTGTGCCCTGAAAAACCCAGGTGGGCATATGTTTTAATAATCGTAGAAATCAGGGTGAGGTCACATATTGTATATCTGTTTCATGGAAACGTATAGTTTGTGTTGAAGAAGGGATTAGATCACTAAGAAGTGTTTCAACCTTATTTGTTTAATTCGCGTCTTTTCTTAAAAACAAATGTGGGGAGAGAGTACCCACAGACATTCAAAATTGTTTTTTACAAAGCATACAATACAGGTGAGTACAAACCAGTCAAATGGACTAGATTTAGATGAACAAACATGTTTTTCTTACATTCAACTAAATATTGTTTTACAAATACATAGTGAACACAGAAAAACTTTCAGTGAACATAACAAAAATATGGCAGTGTGTGGTATCAACACTGGAGCAGTAATGGAATCATCGACACTATGGTGTTTCTGCCTAAAATCAAGCTGTTCAATGAAGCTTGTGTGTGCAGGCCTTCATCAGGACGTGTGGAAAGATTGTGGATCCAAATCCTGAGTACTCTATCTACAAGTATTAATAAGAGAAATGTTGAAAAAAGTGGTATGACCGCGAGAAAATTAAGTACATGATTTGGATAGCTCTTCAAGATTGAAAAGGGGGACGCTATGTTAGAAAAACATGGCGTGAGTCTTACCTTAGACTATAATGTGCTATGGCAAGTACATTGATCCACTCGGGCGTAGGTGGGATCTGGCGTGTGGGTAGCCAAGAAAAGATAAATGGTCGTAGCAGGGAGATTACAACCTAAAACGACACAAGAAACCATATAATGGTTTAAAAAGGTTTTAAAAAATGGCCTAAATAAGCCATAGTGTGGGTGACTGGTTTGGAACACGGGTGGGTCCTTACCCTCCTGGTAGATCTTGTTTGTGAGTCTTGGCCGGGTATCTTGTTCCTGAAATGGTGGAAGAAAACCGCTGTACACTATCAGCCGATTGCTCACGAGATCTGTGAAGCGAGTGGTCTAATACAGCGTGTCACAAGATATTTATAGCTGACCACTATGCAAGCTCGTGGCAGTGCACCCCCGAGGGGTACACAATGGTAGATATAATTGGTGAAGTATGGTTTATATAGAAGTGCAACACCCATGGTGCGGTCATCTTAGTGCGAGGAGCCCTCAAAACAGTGTTGTCAAGGGAGATCAATAGTGGAGTACCCAGGGCTACCATGAGACAGTTTCACCAAAGACAGTGAAAGTACTTACATGGTAGAGGCAGGGAGAGCGAGTCCTCTGGTCTGCCGTGTCCGTGCTGAGTGCAGAAGAAGCCGTAGTCAAGGGTGCTGTCGCGTATAAGTGAGTGTTTACATGCCGCAGTGTTTCTGCCTACAGCTGATTTCCCATTTGGGGCTCTCGGGCTCCCCACGGGGGGGCCCAAGAGCCCCAAATGGGAAATGCTGCAGTGTTTCTGCCTAAATCCGCCTTCCCATTTGGGGCTCTCAGGCTCCCCACGGGGGGGGCCAAGAGCCCCAAATGGGAAATGCTAAATGCTGCAGTGTTTCTGCCTAAATCTGCCTTCCCATTTGGGCCTCTCGGGACCCCGTGGGGAGCCCAAGAGCCCCAAATGGGAAAGCAGATTTAGGCAGAAACACAACCGCGTTGTGTTTCTGCCTGCCTTGGCTTTCACTTTGGGTCTCCGGTGCTCCCCAGGCGGAGCACCGGAGACCCAAAGTGATAGCCACAGCAGGCAGAAACAACGCGGTTGTGTTTGAAAACACTGCGGTTTTTCTTTCCGGGTTTCTCAGGCTCCTCCGAGCCGGAGGAGCCTGAGAAACTTGGAAAGAAAAACCGCAGCGTTTTCAAACACAACGTTGTATTTATGTTTGCGGTCGCTTCAAAAGCGAAAAATACGTTTTTAAAGCTGCAGTTTTATTTCTAAGTTTTCTGGGCTCCTCCGAGATTCAGCTGCAGCTTTCCTGCTCTGGTCTCCGGTCCCCGTCCTCCGTGTACAGCACCAATGAAGGAAAAGCCACCCAGCGGTAGCTTTTGTTTACTACAGCTGGCTGGCTTTTCCTTCATTAGTGCCGCAAAAGCAAAAGCCAGCACAGGTGGGCATCCATTACACAAAATGGATGCGCCCATGTGCTTGCTTTTGCGAATTTTGAGCTTGAATAGCTCAAAATTTTACATAGGAAGTTTTAAAAAAAAAGTGCTAGTATTTTTCTAATGTTGCCTATCTATTTTTTAAATACATTTTTTTTACTGGACGATCCCTTTAAACTTATGCACCACCTATGAGGGACATTTCAAACCAAAATCAATGGGTCAGAAGAGTCTGCAGGGTGCCAGGACAACCAAAGTCAATAGAAACAATATTTAGGGAGCTGAAGCACTTCAGATAGCACAAAAGGTTGTAGAAAAAGAATCATTGTTGGGCTACAAGCGGTTAGGCTTGTGAAGGGCAAAGCTGTAAGCAACTCTGCAAAGGGCAGCTACTGCAAGTCTCCAGCGAGGCCAAGCAAGCTACAGACAAGAGGAAAGGACCCCTTCAGCCAAGTCAGTACCTTAGGTTGGAAGAAGAGGATCCAGCTGGCTTCTGTTCAGGCTGCAGTCTTGCAGTTCCTGGGCCTCAGTCATGCGGACAAGAGGGCTCCTGCACTGCAGTTCAAAGATCAGCAGCAGCAATGAGCTCTTTCCAAATCAGAGGCATTTCACTGTTAAACTACCGGTCCATAGCACCACCACGGTTCTTGGACACATTGTGGGCTTCGCTTGCTTCTGGGATCCAGCACTATGTTGAGGTGGCTCAGGCTTGGGTCATTCTGCTTCGGGAGGATCCTCAGGATCTTCCAGGAGCCAGGTCCGGCTTAAAGAGGATGCACTTGTTTCTCGTGTCCCTGACCCTTGGCACTTGGTTCCAGCAGCAGCAAGGATGTACAGCCAGCAGGGAGAGGGGTTCCAGCAAAGTTAGTCTTGGGGTCAGTTGGTGCCACAAACCTAAGGGAAGAAATTGTCCGTTCCGGGCTTCTCTAATTGATACGAAGCTGGAGACTCGGCATTGCAGCAGGGCTTCACCGGGCAGTTCAACGGTCCAGGAGGATACAGCAAGCTTCTCTTCCAAGTTCTTTTGTCGGATGTTTCTTCCAGTGGTCGACGGCCTTCTGTTCAAGAGACCTCGCCTTTTATGCAGGTTTCTCCCAATCATACACAGCTTAGCTGACACTCACACATTGGGGTGGCTGTCCTCCAAGGATTCATCACAGTAAGTGAAGCCTTTTTGCTCCACTTACCCGAGTGCATGAGAACTCTGTAAATTTCATTTTTCATGCACACATCCTATGTAAAGTATGTAGGAACACTGTGCATGTAACTTTCAGGTAACTGTGGTTAATTGCATGATGGGTTGGTTGCAGCAGTCACTTTTGTAGTTCTCTTTTTTATAGTCTTGTGCGCTTTTGCAGTTTACAGTTTAATGCCAATTAGAGTATCATATACTCTAAAACAGCCGTGCCATTAGATTTGCGCCTGTCCCTTGCCATCTTCTCTTGACCTTCTCTATGCCCTGGAGAGGCTGGATTTTCCATACATAGTAAGCCTTTCCCTGGTGAAAGCTCCAGCTTTCGCAGGTAAAGTAGCGGCCTGTGTGTGATCAAGTGGATCACTTGCTGGACAGGAGTGGGCTGAAGCTTTCCACAATTAGACAGCCCCTTCCGTTTGAATGGGGCGATCCTGGTCATTGGTGGGCTGGGGCAATTCCAGCCTGGAGCATGGATAAAAGGATTACTCCTGTAGCCGTTCTTCAGATCATTCGAGTCAAGACCCCTACGAAAGAGCAGCCTGCTAAAGACCCGGAACACATTGATGGAAGTTAGTCAGCAGCCTTTTTCACTCAGTCAAGCCCTGCAGATATCAATAAGACAATCAGTGTTTCAACCCCTTGGTACCGGTGGGAACAATCAGTCCCAACCGCTGCTCGAATATCGAAGCGCTTCCAGTGGCTGGAACAGTCCCGAAACCATGCTGTGGGCTGGCTAGAGGTTGTTAGGCAGTGTGTGCATGCAGTATCCTCTGGGACCAATACACACAACTCTGACTGCAGGTGTAAGCAAAACCAACCTTTGGTATAAGTCTGTACCACACAGTTTTTGGTAGCGAGCTGAGCAGCCAGGCTCATCTCAAGAGGGAATGTGAGCTTGTAAGGGTGTTAGACAAAGGTCTACAATAACAAGTATTCAGAGAGACACTTGGACTGAAGGTTTCTTGGTAAAAACACTTAATTTATTATACAATCATTTATAAAGCATTCACTAAATAAAGAAACCAATATCACAAAAATTATACTAAAATATGGAATACTAAGCAGTTTAGCTCCCATGAAGTAGGAGCCAAATAGCATTGAAGTAGGAGCAAAAAGGCCTAAATTAATAAAACTAAAATTACAGTTACTTTAAAACAGTGCAACTAGTTTAAGTTCACCAGAGCAGTCGATTCAAGGCAATATGTAGGCCAAAGTCAATGGGCTAGTGTCTTGTATAAGAAAAAACGGTTCTCGTATTTAAAAGGGAAAAGTCTTTGCCACAGTTCTCCGAAATACTTCATGGAAGAAAGGTTTGTATGTCGGGTCACAAGCTGACTATGCCTGCAAGTTGCCAAAGTTCCATGACCTTTCGCGGTTAGAAGTAAGTTCTCTCGGTCTGGTTTTCACAGTACCTCATATTTAAGAAAGAGATGCTGCTGAAGACTTCTGTTCCTGGCAGTTCCTGCAGATCTCGCTGTTCCTGAGCCTCAGTCGTGGAGACAAGAGGGAGGACGTTGGGGACTCCTGCACTGCATGGGTCACCAAGCTGGCAAATTGGCAATTCTTCGATTCCGGCTGCTGTTCCTTCAAGCACACAAGCTGGTGTCCTTCTCCTTGGTTAATCCTAACCAGCTCCGAGAATGGTATCCAGGTGGCTTACAAGTTGATTGGCCCCTCAACTGCAAGGAAGAAGTCGTCCTTGAAGGGGCTTCTCTGTCGAGATGACCTTGGCAATTCAGACCTGCAGCAGGGTTCCACCAGGCAAACCAACGGTCCAGTAGTTGCAGCAGCCGTCCTCGGTTCTTTTGTTCCAGTGGTCGATTCTGCCTTCCAAGCTAAGAGACTACCCTTTTAAACAGTTTCTCTCCCATTCATTCCAGCCTAGCTGCCACTCACCCAGGAGGGTGGCTGTCCTTGTCGGACAGTCAGCCAGCCAATCACGCAAGAGTGCATTTGGGTCTCCTAGGAGACCAAGCACAGGGACTTTCGGGCACTACCCTTACTTCCTGCCCACACCAGACACTCTGCGCCAGAGGCAGGTCTTCAGTCCTAAAGCCCGCCAAAGGCATAGAACCAAAAGGGACCAAACCTAGTTTGGGGCGCAGAGAAACACACTACAAGGACCTTTCCAAAAAGAAATGGCGAAAAAAGACGACTGGGACCGGTTTAAACTAAGGGGCTTAAGGCGCATGGCAAACACATGGCTCCCGCGATTTTTAGCTACCGGCGTTTGCGGTCGGGAAAAATCATGGTAGTTCGTTGTAAAACCACTGCCATCAGCCATTTCGATAGGCAAGGTTAGCATTTGACTGCTACATGAGTTTCTAGACATAGGGGATACTAGGTAACCCCTCCAGCACTCTATAGGAAGATTGTGTGTGCTGGATCTATGAATTTAAACAGACTAGTAAAGTCAATTTAACTTTACATTCTATGGGAAACAGTTTATCCCAGAGAAGGTATTTAAACCTTGGGACAGCCTAAAAGGCTCCCCTGTGTCACTGCACTGAGGGTGCTGTGTAACATGAAAAGATGCCTATGGAGTTCTCATAAACTCCATAATCAAAGAACACAAGAGTAAAACACACATCAAAATACATGAGTGGGGGAAAAAAGGCTCACAGTCCAGGTAAAAGAAATCAAGTCCTCAAAATCCAGCAAAGTTGGTGGGGGTCTCCAAGGAGAAGGGAATTAGCACATGTATGGGAATTCTCCCTAACAGAGGTCCTCTTGGGCTACTTTGCTGCAACTGTTCGATGTGATGAGTGGAGCCTTGGGACTTGGCAGTTCCTCCGTTTAGGGAACAAGAAGCATTTCTCTAAAGAGGGGCCTAGCAGGAGCAGCTGCTTTATTCTTGCCATGAGTGTCGTCTACTACCATTCTGTCTAAGTTGCCATCAATGCCAGAGTTGAGTCATGGGAGTCCGCGGATGGCAATGCCAGAGTGGTGGTCCCAAATTATGTGTCCAGCATTCCAGAATCCAGTCTATCGGAGCACAGAATCGAAAACTAGCCAGACCAAAAGAACCAAACATCTGAAGAAACCTCTGAATCTGCAACCCCTGAGACTAACAAAACCAAGACACTAATCCAGAATATACAGCCATTTCAAGAATTTCTATGGCGGTCCCGGGGTGAATCCGAGGACAGGTGTCAAGTAAACGTACCTGCTTTGGTAACAACTGTATCCATAGGGTTCCATGGGTATAAGGTCCTAATCCCATCTCTCCCTTGCCTAGCCCTGAATGGTATTTGGGCCCGGGACCTGCCTCTAGGTGATTGGAGAGGGATTTCGAAATACTTCCCTCTTGCTTTTACTGAACTTTGACACACTTAAAACTACTTTATTATTGTGTGCATCATTTCAAATGCAAAGTTTTCACATATATGCAGAATCAAAAAGCAACAACTTACTTGCCTGTAACTCTTGTTCTCCAGCATCGGTCTTGCATGGATTCCCATGCTATGAATATTCCCAGTCAGGATGGAAATCCTCTAAAATAAAGCAGTATAATGTTAAGCTAAAAACAGTATTGTTGCTTGTATAGCCTGTTTGTAACTTTGGGTCATACTACCCCAACCAATTACTCTTCCTCCTTAGCTCCGCCCCTGGTGGCCATCTTCAGATTTGGTTCTGCACGTTAAGTGGCAGTAGGACCCAAGAAGAGCCAGAGAAAGGAATGAGGCAGGGATTGCATGTGAATCCATGCAAGACCTATGCTGGAGAACAAGAGTTACAGGTAAGTAACTTGTTCCTTCGCTAGCATGGGGTCTTACACGGATTTACATGCGATGAATAAGATTACACAGCAGTACAGAAACACAACCCCTGGAGGTGGCAAGGCTCAACAGAAGCAATGAGACTTACCCCCTGAACGCTCACCTCAAGAAAGGTTGCGAAGCACTGCTTGTCTGACACAGGACTCCTCCCTGGAATCCCTGTCGACAGAAGTTCATGATGGTGCGAGCAGCCCTCCACGTATTAGCCCTGCAGACATCTAGCAAGGGGAACACCAAAGAGGAATGCTGTTGTAGATGCGATTATTTTGGTGGAATGGGCCCTCAGTCTGCCTGGAAATGGCCAGTTGGCCAGCTGATGGCAATGCATGATCGAGCCGGAAAAACATCTGGAGATGGATGCTTTAGAAATGGCCTTTACATGACTCACAGGCCCAACGTTTACAAAAGAAAGAAGTCTTTCAAAGTTCTTCATGTGTGCAACAGAAAATCAAGGCATGCGCCACGTCCAATGAATGCAAAGACATTTCAGCAGGCGGAGAAGCGTTTACAAAGGAAACTGGCAGTACCAAAAGTTTGTTTAAATGAAAGTCTGACAGGACCTTGGGCATAAAGGAAGGATATCTTAGAAATACTTGGGTGGAATGACAAATATGGATATTTATGAGAAAGCCTTATTTCACCAACCTGCCTGGGTGATGTGATAGCCACGAGGAAAGCAGTTTCCAAGAAAGATACCTCAAGGGAGCAAGATGCATAGGTTCAAACGGCAGCCTCATAGGCTTGAAGAGTACCACATTAAGCTCCCAAGCAGGTGTAGGTGCCTTCACAGGTGAAAAAGTCCTGAAGAGGCCCTTGAGGAACTCTGACAAGTATATGCCACCACATGGAGGGATTGCCCCGGAGTCCGGGTGTACCGGGAGATGGCAGCCAGGCGTACCTTAATTGATGCATCTGCAAGGCCAGCCTTGGCAAGCAAGGGCAAGTAAGAAGCTGCGTCACGGTAATGTGCCATGGAGAGATTTTTGACCGGCACTATACAATAAAACACGTCCACTTGTGCTTGTAACAGGCAAGTGTAGATGGAGCCCTGGCCATAGCCAGAATGTTCTTTCATTCCATTGGTAGCAAGTAGTGTCCAAACTATGACTGTGGGAGCTAGGCCACTATGCTCAGATGCTATATTATGGTGCACAATGGATCTTGCTTTCCTGGAGAGCAGGTCTGGCAGTGGAGGCAATATGAATGCTGGTGCCACCAAAAGGTCATGCCACTGCAATGAGGATCATCTTGCAGCAGAATAGTTGAAGTGTGTTGATCCCACGTAGCAGCAACAGTATTGGCAGGAATACGTACAGGAGCCGGCCGGCCCATGTGTTCGAAAAGGCATCCCCATACTCCTTGCTTGAGGAGACCTGCCGGCAAACTGATGCCGCTTGGTGTTGGTCGCTGTAGCAAACAAGTCGACCTGAGGCTGGCCCCACTTGCTGAAGATATGACACCCAAACTTGAAGCTCTCATTAGTGGCAGAACCACAGCTCCCTGCTGAGAGCTGCAATTGTGTTTTGAACACCTGCCAAGTGGAACAGGACGAGAAACATCCACTGAGCAATGGCCGTGCACCACGGGCTATGTGCCCCGAGGGAGAGGACAGCAGAGCTCGTTCCACCCTGCTTCTTGATCCAATACATGGTTGCATTGCTGTGAAGATCCTGACCACCTTTCCCAAAAGCTTGAAAGACTTTAGCCCAAAAAAATTGCAAGCAGTTCTAGGACATTGATATGCAAGGTCTTCTGGGTGCCATAGTCCCCCTGGCATGCAGTTGGTCCGTGCAGGTCCCCCCAACCCTCCAGCGAGGCATCCCGGGTGACTGTTTCCTGATGCGCCTGGGTCCTGAAGGGAGCCCCGCGTGAGATGCGAAAGCGAATGGAACACCTCGGGGCTTTCCTGAATGTTTGATTGAGGACCATCTTCTCGTTCCATGAGCCGGTGGTCGGCTTCCACCTGCCAACCAGGTACTCTTGAGGAGGCCTCATGTGCAACCTGCAATGAGGTACCAGATGGATGTATGAAGACCTCTTCCCCCAACAGGGATTCGATGGACCAGACTGTCGCCACTCAAGAGTATAGCCGTTTCAACGTTCCAACGATGGCACAACCTTTCCTCCGATGGGGCGACCAGGCACTAGAATGTGGAGTCTGGCCTCCACGAACAGAGCGTCCTGGCACGGCACCCTGCAGGCTTTGCGAAAGTTTATGGAGAATCAGAGAGGTTAGAGTCTGGACGGACTCCACTGTATGTTGCTCCGACTGGGCGTGAGAATGAGATCGGAACCAGCCAATCGTCCAGGTACGTGTAAAAACACACTTCCTTCTGACGAAGGAAGGTCGTCACTGAGGCTAGGCATTTGGGGAGCCTGATTTGAGGCTGAAGGGTAATGCCTTGAATTGGTAATGCCTTGAATTGGTAATGTCTTCTTTTGACGATGAACCTTAGGAACATCTGATGTTTTGGGTAACAGAGATGTGGAAATAAGCATCTTCCAAATCCAGCATCACCAGGAAATCTTCCAGATGGCGGAGCATGTGCTGTAACACGAGCATCCTGAACCTTTGGGACTTTAGGAATTTGAGATAAGTCCAGGATGGGCCTCCACCTGGATGACTTCTTGCAAACCAGAAGTATCTGGAGTATACTCCAGAGGTGCAACGAGACCGGTTCTATTGCCTCTTTTTTGTAGCATGGCATGAATTTTCTTGATGAGCTGGGCTCCATTTTCTTATCACGGGGGGAATGGAGGGGCACTGGTCTTGGAACTCCAGAGTGTGCCCCTGCTCGATGTTGAGCACCCATTTGTCTGTGGAGATGGTGCGCCACATGTTGACAGACGGCCTCCCACTGGGTGCTGAAGTGTGGGGACTGGACCTTCTGCATCTGCATCCTGGTGGCTTGTGAACTACACTAGGCACCTCCCATAGGCCTGGGAAAGGCCTCTATACGCCTCCTTGGAAGTGGAGCGAGAGGGCTGGCGGTAAGTAGGGGTGAGCACCTTGGAAGTTCAGAAACCTTCCCTGTCTGGGAGCAAAAAGGTCTGCCACCTTTGTAGAAGTGTGCCCAGAGAGTGCATCTTGATTGCGAGAAGAGATTTGCCCACTGCCTTGCTGAAAAAGTTATACCCATCGAAAGGCATGTCTACCACCTTGGCTTGGTTGTCATGCCTGAAGTTTGCTGCCCTGAGCCAACCTTGATGGCATAGGGGGATGCTGCTGCCCATTTGCCAGAAACCAGAGTTGGCAATGTCAAGGATGACCGTGATTACATGGTCATGTGGGCTACATTGACCCACTGAACAGAATTCCTCCAATCCATAACAAAGCTGCATTTCAGCAGAAACAGCGAAATGGTTGCGCTGGCTCCTGTGTGCACCATGGCCTCAAAACTGCATTTTGCAGCGACAAAATTATGGCTGCACCATCTTGCCAAGCACATATTGGGCAGGATGGAACAAGGGGACACACTGAGAAAGCTTGCCAGTGTGTTCTTACATGTACAAAAGAAAGAGTAAAAAGGCAGCACTGCTTTGCTGAAAGCCCATAGTCGCCATTAAAAAGGAAGCATTTCACCTTTAAAATTGATGCTACTCTGACACCATTTTCATCTGTTCATCCTCAAACTACTGTTATCAATAATAATAATAATAATGCCATGCCCATTCATATCCCCATTGTGCTTCAGCAAAACCAAGCACGACCCCTGAATGACAGGCTCTGTGAAACCAAATCTGAGAAGAATCAACAAAGACTTTACTTTTACCCGCACGGGAAGCGCGTTTTTTTTTTTTTACAAAGTATCAAAGATCAGTAGTTCAAATAAACTCCAGCTATCTGGGCTATGCCAATTTCAATGCATCTGTACTTCAAATAAACTAGTGCCACAAGAAAATAACTATGGTTTCAAAACAGTGTGGGAATCCGGATGGAAAGTCAAACAACCGAATTTAAGAAGCAAAGTGCTAGCAGCTTACACCATATATGTAAAATGGGCTTTGCAAACTAAAGAAAAAAACGTGCCCGTTTTAAAGGAAAGTAAAACGTTGAATGAAAGCTTGGCTGTGCCTAGCAATGAAAGGTGTTGGCTGCTGGGAAAAACACATGGACCGTCTACTCAACAGGCTTTTTTTTTGGATTCAGGACCAAATAAAAAAAAAGGTTTTAAAACTGCCTTGGTTAGATTTTGCAAGCTTCCAGAAACAGGTTATTCCAGTTGGCAGAGCTAAGGCTTCCCCCAAGAAAGGGAACCACTGTAAACTCTCAGTAGATACCAACACCTCTGTGATAATTACTAGGGTGGGCAGCATCTGGTCTGGGCTGAGCCCTCTGACAATGGAACTTCCAGGACAAGAACATGTGGAAAAGAAAGTCACACATCCTTGTGATTTCTACAGGAAGCTTCAAAAGGAAATTTCTGTGACAACTTGGGGAGAGGGGGTAGCATTGGAAAGGCATGCCCATACATGGAAAAGGACTGCCATTTGCTTTCAAAGACCATTTATAAAAATGTAAAGATTCATCTCTGCAGCAGGACTTGGTAAAAATGCGAAAATTTCACAGTTTAAATGCGATTGTGGTTTCTAATTTAAGACATTGTAGAAGTCACCGAAATGTCAAAGAATTTGGGATCATAATGAAAGTATCCATGATGCCATTGCAAATGTTAATACTTACCTCCCTTATGATAATCCACATGTTTATACATTTACAGAATTTTAGGCCAAATCTTTCATACTCAAAATTACCAAAAAGTATTAGAAGGGCGAAACACTGTCTCACAGAGTTCAGAGTTGGAGTGGAATGGTCTGCATAAAATATGTAACCTGTTTAAGTTGCTAAGAGACTTCAACTGTATAAATGTACCATTTGTGGCAAAAGCAAAACAAAAGTTGATGGCTGGACGGTTTAGAATAAATCTTGACCTCTGGCATTGCTCTGGGCAACCCTCCAGACCATCGTTCTTCGCCTGCCAAGTAATTACAATAGGGGAAAGACCATATGCAAATCATGCTTGGACCCCACCCCCAAGGGGTTAGTCCAGCCCGAACTGCTAGATCACATCCCTTTTGAACGAGACCACAAGCATCCCCAGACATGTTTCAGCCTTGTTGGGCGTCATCAGTGAGGAGTCGCTTGGGTCTCAAAGCCCAGCAGGCAAGGAACCCACGTCTGGGCATACCCTTCGCACTCGGGCTGACAATAGCAAAACAAAAGATTTGTGGCAAAACCAGATTTTAGCTAAAGTAACTGTGGGAGGTTTTTGAACATTGTAAAACTTGCATAATAAATCTGACTTTCTGCCTTGAAATCGAACCAGTTGAAAGCGAGCCAGGGACTAGCACCCCAGTCAATCCAGTCAGTTAGAGGTGGGCTTAGTTAAGCCTGCCCAGCAATATACTCTGATGTCACTATGCATTATAAATAAGAGTCCCTGACAAGACTCCAGACAGACACTTCCTGAAGTTCCTGCGCTGCGTTCCTGATCTGCTCCAGCCATCTTGCTGATTCCAACTACAAGGCCTAAGCATTGCTGATCCTATTACCAGAAAAGCCATTGATCCAGAATCAACCCACTAATCTCCCATTAAAAAGGGGCAAGCAGTAGTACCTTTTGCATGATGGAATCAGGCTGGCTTGCTGCCCACTACCTGCATACCCACTGCAATCCTGCCATTCAGCTGTCCTTTGGCAGGAGAATTACCATCAAGTGACCCAAATTGCCCAGCTGTTTGCTACCTAGTGATCTGGCCCAGTTGTCTTTTGCCCAGCTGTCTCGCCAGGCGCGCCAGCCGTGTGGTGACGCGACCCTGTTGACTGTCTGAAAATCCCAAAACTAGAAAGTGGACTGTGAGTATGATCCCTACCCCTTAGAAATACATAGCCGATTTTGTCTTGCCTTTGTCCTTATCCCACTCTCTAAGCAATCCTATCTTACCCGATAAGTTGTTTAAACTGTTAAAGTTATCCTTGCATCCTGTTCTTAACTTTTAGGTGCTAGCGCCATCTCTTTTCAATTTTGTCATGTGTAATCCTAAACCATTAGTCATATTTCGAGTGATCGGACTGGTTTCCACCAGGGTTGGGCGCTGGTGTGACAGGGTTGAACTCACGAACCAACCTTGGATCTTACTGTGCCCATCTTTGGTGTCTAGTCTGAATACTCTAAAGTAAAACCGTTCTTGTCACAACTGATTTCCTTTCCTATCTAACGGCTTCATTTTACTCAAATAAACCCTTTTTATATCTTGCTTATCTCAACCAGTTTCATAGATAGAGACCTATTTTCACCTCTATATTGTACCTGTGATATGCATCTAGCTCCCAGCACTCCAAATCAGAGTATTTCACCCATTTGTATTAAAAACAGCTAGGGTAATTTAAAGCGGGAATTGAGAAAATTGTACGTTTTCCCACGTGTCATTTGGCTGCAGCATGCTCTAAACTTTCAACTCATTTTCATATTGTCTGCCTTTTGCTGATCCATTGCCTTGTGATTACCAGTGATATAACATACATGATATTGTGATTAAACATTTGTATATTATAATTCAACCACAAATTCATTATTTGTAAAATTCAAGTGTTATTTTAGGCCTTTGCCAAGGGTTTAAAGTTAGTTTTTGCCTTATCTGTGAAGGAAGGTCGGATTTTTGTTGTGTCTTCTGCCCTCTATTCCGGATTACTTGCTGCTTCTTTCTATCCACTCAGAATTCGATTATCTGTGGGCTGAGGGAACACTACAGGGGGAAATCTTAACTTTGATGCCATCTTTCCTAAATCAAAAAGTGCTTATATTCAACTGTGCTGGTGCTGTATGTGTGTTCTAGGGGAAGGTTAACCAAGTGCATGGCTTTCATTTTCATTGCAATTATCACCACATTGGTGATTGCTGCCCCATATTAAAAATGGTAGGATTTCTTTAGAATTTTAAAATAAATATTACATTTCACCAACCAGCCTGGTTCATGGTCCATTGTGACCCGGGGTATTTGAAAAAGGGGGTGTGATACGAGTTGTGTACCATCTCAAATTGAATCGGCATAAAATAAGGAGAAAGGTATCACAGTCGTGCGCTACATCCTAGGCCAAGACCAAGGTGTGTCTCACCAGATTGAAATCCTTAAGTCAGATGCCACTTCCTCCCTCCTGAATGATTATCATGGTCTCCACTTTCTTGTCCTCCAACAGGAAATCGAGAATGGGTCCCAACTGATTGTACCAGAGATCTCGGTTGCAGCATGCAAGAATGGTTAGGGCGTTGGCGGCCTTGACTGTAGATGCTGCAGTGGTGGTTATGCACTTAGTTGCATCAAGGTTCCTTTCCTCCAGGTCAGGAGGGACTGAGCAAGAGGACGATTGATTAGACTACCTCTTCCTCACAGCAGCCAAGACTACAGAGTCTGGTATCAGATGGCCTGCGAGGCATTTAAGAGCTGTAATCGGGCCCCTATATTTCTTCTCCAAATAGATGCTGCAGCCACATTGCTCATCGACGAGGAAGCCAGTGCATGTGACACCTTTGACTTTTGGGGTGTCTTCCCCTTAGAAGCACCCTCAAAGGATCTCAACCTCTTGCCAGAGGCCTGCTAGCCCTGTTTTGGCCTGACAGCCCGGCAGAGACAGGACAGTGCACAGACTGACGCATAGCCTAACCTTAACCCAGCCACGAGACCAGTCTTGGATAGCAATCCTTCCGTGTCTTTGAGGAGAAAGACTGGCAGAGGGGGCTTCCCTCCACATTGTGATGCGGGAGCAGGCAGTAAATACATTTTGAATGGATTGTGTCCTCCCATGTATTCCTCATAATTAGTTATCTTCCCTGCCAGCTTTAGCTGTTCGGAAAAAAGCTTTTGGCAGAGGGCACTATGCATCAATGCTGTCGACTATGTCCCTCGAGGGCCTGCGTTTTGAGGTAGACATAATCACTGATATATATAACACTGCCAGCCCCTGTTCACTTCAGTTCTTTTTTTTCTGCGATAGCCAAGGCTTCGAGAATTATGGGGCGCTTTGGTTTCCTCAGAAACAGACAATCGAGAAATGGCCTGGTCATTGGCTTCATCAACCCCCGAAGACTTGGTTTAAAAAGTGCCATGACTGCGGTGCCAAGATGTCTTTTACAGATTCCCATAGGGTGTGTCTGTGGTGCCTTGGTGTCGAGCACAGGAGGGCAGACTGTGGGTTGTGCCAGTTAGGTGAGAGTTTCATATCAATGATTAATCTTCCTGACCTGTGTCAACCCCAGAACATTTTGCTGGACTGGTAATTATTTTTCCCTAAACCTCAGTGAGTGGGGATCTTTTTCCACACAGTCTTTTACTCTTTATGGGTGTAATTTTTAAGACTCTCCATGGTGTGTTAAAAGTGATTCTCGTGGTCTCTTTGACAACGTTTTGGCAATAAGTGGCTACTGTTGCTGGGTTGCACGAGGTGCTCCCCTTGGAACTTTCTCTGGCTAAACCTGTGAGCACTACAGTTCCCAAGGGTAGAAAGGATGTTTGGATCTCTTACATTTTATTAGTTGAGACCAGCACCCCCCCACCTTACGTGGAGTGCTCGTGAGATCCAGAGTATCCCCCCTTCTCATTTTAAATGTAACATTTATGTTACAAGGACAAACTTAACTTTAATGGCTGATGACAGTTAACCTTTTAAAGGCACCCCCAATCGTCTTTTTTCACCATTTCACTGTTCCTTGTCCTTTCTTGTTCCTTCTCCCGACATCTAGGGTGGGAAATTCCTGTGTGTGCTTTTTATCTTCGGCAGGAATCCTGTAGATTCCCCGTCCAGAGTGTCTGAAGGCAAGAAGTGGTGGGGGGGGGGGGGTATTGGGGGACAGGGGCTTTTATTCCAGAACTGTGCAGCCCTTTGTCTTTCAGCCCGACTGCAAGAATCCAGTTCAAACTGGAAGGCTGGCTGTTCCGGAAAGGACTGCCAACAGTCCCCCCCTCACTCCCCACCAAGGATTGAATGTTGGATGGCTGTTTGATTGGCTGGGTTCCAGCATAAAAGTTTGATCCTGGAAGCTGAAGAGGTAGTCGACCACTGGAACCAAAAGCGAAGAATAAGATGAAGAAACCGTAGCTGAGACACTTCCAGAGACCCTGCTGTTTAACCAGAGCCTACTGTAGCCCTGTTAGGTAAGATTTTATGTAGTAACCCTGTGGGAGACTGCACCAGCCTTGTACTCTTGGCAATAGGTAACCCAACTTTGGTATAATCTGTACTACACAAGTTGGTAGAGTGACTGAGCAGCCAGGCTTATCTCAAGAGGGGTCAATGTGAGCTGTAGGGTTGTAACAGATTCACACTGACATGTATTCAAATAACACTTATACTCAAGGTTTCTTGATTAAATAATTATTTATTAATTTAACAGTCAGTTGTTAAATAAGCCTTCTTTAGAAGGGAGCAATATGCAACACTAAATATATTTCAACAATACACTCCTTAATTTCAATCAAGTAAAGTATATACCCTTTTGGGATGGCACACAGATACTTCCTACACCCCGAGGTGACTTCAGTAGTTAGGACACTGTGGACATTAATATATCACTTTTCACACTTAAAGGGTAACACTGAAGTGGTGGCAAAAAGGAAAAGGTTGAGGGAGGCAACAATGGTTAACAAGTTTCTCAAATAGGTAAGCACTTTTAAATCCCCAAATGCAATACAGATTAACCCCATATGACTTTTTGGAGGGACAGTTAAGCACAAAGTCAGAGGGTAAGAAGAGTCCTTCAGAGAGCCAGGAGAGCCAATGTCAATGGAGCAAAGTCTAAGGGAGCAGAGGCATTTCTTGACGATAGGAAAAAGACTTGCACAATGTTTGAAGAGTTTTGTTGTAAAAATAAATCACTGTTGGGCCCCAAGCTGGGAGGCTTGTGAAGGGCAAAGCTGCAAGCAATGCTGTAAAGGGCAGCCAAAGCAAGTCTGCATTGAGAGCAAGCAAGCTACACACAAGAGGCAAGTACCCCTTTAGTTCACAGTACCCTGTGTCTGAAGAAATGGTTCCAGCTGGCTTCTGTTCCTGTTGTAGTCCTGCAGATCCTGTTGTTCCTGGGCCTCAGTCATGGGGACAAGAGGGAGGAAGTCTGGGAACTACTGCACTACAATACGAAGGTCCAAGGCAGCAATGTGAGCAATTCAGATCAGCGGCACTTCATGATTTCAGCTACTCGCAAATAGCACCACTGCAGTTCTTGGACACCTTGTGGACTTTCCTTGCTTCTGGGGACCAGCACACTGTTGAGGTTTGGTTATTCCTGCTTTGAGGGAGTCTTTAAGATCTTCCAGGTGCTTGGGTCCGGCTTAAAGTCAATGCACTCTATTCTGGTGTTCCTGTTCCCCGGCACTCGGTACCTGCAGCAGCAATTTAAGTACAGCCAGCAGAGAGGGGTTTCAGTCGAGTTAGTCTTGGGGGTTGATTGATCCCACCAACCCAAGGGGAGAAGTCGTCCTTTCCGGGCTTCTCTAGTCGATGTCAAAATTGGAGCTTCAGCACTGCAGCAGGGCTTCACTGGGCAAACCAACAGTCCAGAAGGTGCAGAAAACTTCTCTTCCAGTGTTTCTTCGGTTCCTTCGTCCATTGGTCGACTCGTTCTTCCGTGGAAAAGACCTCGGCTTTTATGCAAGTCGTTCCCATTAATTTGCAGCCTAGCTGTCTCTCACACAGCAGGGTGGCTGTCCTCCACCAAGGACAGCCAGCCAATCACCTTTGGGTGCATTCCTGTAACCAAGGCGACTAAGCACAGGGAGTTTCGGGCACCTCCCTTGCTTGCTGCCCTGCCAGACCCACTGGATCCAGAGGCAGGCTTCACCAGTGAATACTGGCAAAGACAAAACGAACAAAGGGGCCAAACCAGGTTTGGCATGCAGAGTAAATCTCAAGAAGGACCTTTCCAACAACAAATTGCGAAAAAAGAAGGCTGGGGCCATTTTGACAAAATGGGCACCCATGGGTGCAATACTCCAGCTGAGAATTCAGCCTGCGGTAAAAAAACACAATGGCAGGAAAAAAATAAACCACTGCCACCAGCCATTAATTGTAGAAAGGGTAAAAAAATGTTACATGAGAAGATAGACAAAAGGGGATACTAAGTAACCCCTCCAGCACCCTATTGTAAGATAGTGTGTGCTGGGTCTATAAAGAGAAAAATTTCAATTTCACGACTCTTGGAAACAGTTAATCCAAGAAGGTATTTAAACCTTCGCAGAAACCCAAAGTATTTCTTGTTGACACTGCACTGAAGGTGCTGGGTGTCACAATGTAAAAAGATGATGCCTATGAGTTTGCCAGACTTCAAATCCAAAAGAAACAGTTCAAATTAAAGAATACATATGAGAGTGCCATCCTAAAATAAGTTATTGCTTACCTTAGTGTTTCACAGATCTGAAAAGCAACTGTAATAGATTATATCCATGGTAATTTTCTATGAACTAAGCTAATGAACTCTGCAACAGCAATTCAGAAAATCGACAGGGCCATAGTGAAGCTCGACAGTTCTCTCGACAAGGTCACTCCAACTCTAGATATCGTACCTATACAGCGCTAATACACCCCCATACCTCTTTCTTCAGCACACTGTTTTAGAATACTACTAGTCACATTTTTTGGGGGGAATTCTTTCGGCACCAACATTTTGTCTGTTGAGATTCTCTTCACTCAGTCCTGCACTCTGGTGAGGGGACGTTAGGGATTCAAAATCGTGTCTCTGGAGGTCCAGCAGGAGTCCAAGGTTGCAGTTGGATTCAGACTTCGGAAGACCATGCCCCGGATTGCGGCATAAGGTCCCGGTGTATTGGCGGTTTGCAGCACAGCAAGGTTGCAGCATGTCATGGGGTGGCTTCAAATGCAGCCTTTCCCGAGACTAGTGGGTCTCACCAGCCCCTTAGTAGGAGTCTTTTTTGGGACCCCCCCCAGTTCAATAGGAAGGGTAGCATCAGGCTACGGTTACACAACAGCCTCTCCAGTGGTTGAAAATTGCTACATGCGTCTTTACTTCATCTTGCTCTCTGGTTTCAGCTCCAGTGATCAACTTGTCAGCAGCTTCTGCATGCAATCTCTCCCTGCAATTTACAGAAAGGAGCAGTCTGGCTAAATAATCAGGACAGCCAGCGAGCCCCCCCCCGCCCAGTTGGGAGTTGGTTCCTTTTAAGCAGGGTCAAAGACAAAAGGCTGCAGAGTTTGAGACGTCCATCGCTACATGTCTTCTCAGACACTCTGGAGTCTAGGCAGGGGAAACCTCAAAAAACAAGCAAACGGGAAATGACGGAAAACAAAGGAGCCCACCATTCTAGCAGAATGGTGGCCCTTCTGTGCATTACGGAGGCTGATTTAACAGCCTGCGAGTAACAAGACTAGAAAGTCACTAAGGTAAAACCACTGCCACCAGCCATTCAAGTAAACTTGCTATTGTAACAAAAATGCTACAGGTAATTAAGCAAGGGATACTTTGTATACCCCTAGCACTTCAAAAGGTGGTGTGTGCTGGCTCACTATATAAAATGTAAAGGGGAAGAAAATCCCGTTGCCCCTGGGGGACAGTAGTTCACCAAAGTACATTAAAGAGAAATTAACAGGGCAGCCCAAAGGGGCAACCCAGCCTAAGTCCAGAAGTTAGATATGGCATCCATAATGCACCTGTACACAAGGGCTTCTAGGCGCAACAAGAAGATGAAACAAAGGGAGGACAAAACAACGATCTTACTAGGCCTTGTGTCATTCAGATCACGCAAGTGCGAGGAAGATGGAAGGGGAAAATTGCTGGGAGGTGGGGAGGGTGGGGGTGAGTAAGGGAGAAGTGCAGGTAACTCAAAAAAGTGCAGCCAGTGAGTGGCTCCTAAGTGCAGAGAAGGCACTGTAGGGTTGCAGGTACAGACCCTTATGTGCTGGGGGAGCCCAGAAGCAGTGCAGAGACAAATGGACATGCAGGAGCCTGAGCCAGAGTTCACAGGGTATCCAGGTGACCAGTGTGCAGAGCAGTCAGGTACATCAGCAGGAGAGAGGAAGTTAGAAAGCGTAAGCGAAAAGAAAGGTCTTGAGTTGCTTCCAGAACCGCAGGCGGTTCTGCTCAAGTTTGAGAAAGAAAGGGATGCTGTTCCAGAGGGAGGCCCCAGCAAAAGAGATATGCCCCCAACACACTGCTTGGAGAAGCGTCCGACCCTCCGAGGTGGACGAACAGATCACGAGAAAGAAGTTGTTTTGGAAGAGAATGTTTGAGTTAGAGCAGTCCCAGGCCCTAGAAAGCCTTGTGGATGATGCAGAGCATCTTGAACATGATCTCTGCAGCCACGGTGTCATGACCACTCTGAGGGGGTACAAGTTGTGCCACAAGCAGGCTCCCACCAGAACCCTGAGGGCCTTCAAACCACTGCAAAAGGGCTCCTGAAGCCAGTCCTGGCGCCTTTGGCACCAGGCTCACATATAGGAAGGAGGGGCTGTTCAAACTAGGTCCCTTTTATGTACATGTGCCTTTAAATCCAACATGGAAGCACCCACACAGTCCAGTTCTAAGAACCAAGCCATGCGGTCTAGTGTTTTGGGTGTGGCAGGCCTGAACTACTTTCCCTGGTACTACTTAACCTGGGCTATGTAAACCAATATAAACACTTCGTGTTATTCTACAACCCACAGCCTGGTCTTCAGTATCTGCCTGTAATCCAGCAAGAAAGATTATTCTGTCTTACCTGAGAAAACACCATCCAGCACTCAGCATCTCAACTGGGCTGCAATCTGTGGAACCCGAGAGAAGAAGAAACATCACTCACCTGTGAGTACTAGTTTAAGGACTTCCGGCGAACCGCTACCACAGCTGCTGTTCGAACATTGCGACCGGCAATAACGAGAAAGGGAAAAACAATATTATAACGTGCGCTTCCAAAACATCGAATTCCATCAGTCTTACCTGAATTCCATTGCGCTATGCCACGCTTTCATCCGGAGCACCACAGCAGCATCTGCAAAGGAAGAGACATTCAGGTTTGCTTTCAATATTAAACAACCGCACAGCGCTGTACTTACCTTAACGGATTCCGGGGGCCTGTTTTTCATCGTGCTCATCTACTTGCAGCACCACAGCGGCCTGTGAGGAGAAGAAAACACAGGTTAGCTTTAAAAGATAATAAAAGGTGCTGCGTTTTGTGCTTTCTCTAACCTAGAAAACGTGCCTCTCCATCTGGCACGCCAGCATCAAGAGCATCGCACCTGAAAAGGAGATAAAGACCTTAACGAATTCCCACCATAAACTGAACAAAGACTTACAACAAACCTACCTGTCTAACAGCAGATTCGGGGTCACAGCAGGCCAGGGAACAGGGAAGGCATACTGCACCAGTGAAGCAACTCTGGCAGCACGCCAACAAACGTCAAGCGCCCCTGCACAAGAAACGCAAGACTGATAGCTCACCCTACAAATAACTAAGGTGAGAAAAGAACCCAGTGGGAAGGGAATCAGTCAGAGGGAGGTGGGAGATTCACACATTTAGAGACAGTTATCACAAATCCTCCCTTCTGTAATTGCAGATTCATTATTCAGCACTAGGCAACTATGCATCCAGGGTTCCAGATCTCAGAGCCTTCCAGACGCCCCCGGGGATATCAGGTGAGTGTAACACGGGGAGCCAGTGAAGAGATTTCAGAGCTCGAGAGATACGATCCCTGGGCTTGAGGCCAAGTACAAGTCTCGCAGTCCTGTTCTGGATATGTTGTAAAGGCCAAAGAGTAAAGGCAAGCAGATTTAGAAAGAGGTTGTTACAGTACTCCAGCCTAGAGAGTGCCAGAGCTCTGGAGACAGTGAGCCTCTGGGGAAAGTGAGTAAAGTAAGAATACCACCGAGGAGGCGCAGCTGAGAGTGACTTCTTAGAGATGCCAGAGATGTGAGAAGAGGGTGGAGTCGAAGATGACACCAAGGTTCTTAGCCTCACAGGAAGCAGCAGTAAGAGGGCCCAGAGTGGGCGGCCAAAGAGAGGAAAGGAAGGAGGTGGTGTTCCAATGAGGAGGATCTCCGTCTTAGTGGCATTCAGGCAGAGATCATTGGCGGCACACCTTTTCTGAATTGCAGCCAGACAGTCTGGTATGAGAGAAGAGATGGCGGAGGGGAGCCTGAAAGAGAGCTTGATGTCATCTGCATAACACTGAAAATTGGAACAGAAAGTAGCAATGCGGTGTGCAAGAGGTGCCAGGTAGTGGTTGAAAAGACAGGTAGAGAGATTAGACCCCTGGGGAACACCACAAGTGGCTAGAGGAAAGGCCCCAGTTGGACCCGAGAGGGTCAGTCGGTGAGAAAGGAGGTCAACCAGGCCAGGGCCTGTTCAGTGATCTAGGTTCTCACGGAGATTGAGCAGGATGGCATCATGGACCATGTCAAAAGCAGACATTAGATCGAGGAGAATGAGGACAGGATGGAGATTAGAGTCAAGGTTGGAGAGCAGGTCTTCACAGGTGTTCAGGAGAGCCAGACTGGTGGTCATGGAGACAACCAACAGCTTCAGTATGCAGATTAAGCTGGGAGATGGCCAGCTCTTCCAGGAGTTTACCTGGAAAGGAGATGAGATCATGCAATAGTTAGCCGGAGAGGAACAAACAGCCAAGAGATTCTTTAGAAAGGGGTGCACAAAGGCGCAATTAGGGGAGGGGGGGTGAGTAAAGTTCCAGTGGCAAATGAGTGATCGCAGAAATCTGCCAATTAGGGAAGATCGATGTGGTCCTTGTTGGTTCTGGATATGCAGGGGAGAACCTGCTTTTATGAGACCTTTATAGATCGGACTTGTCTAGAAAGATTGTCTGGGGTGAACAAGGGAAAGGAGGAGAGACTGCCTTAGATGGGCCAGGAGTGGTGTTAGGGAGAATTCTCAGAAATGTGCTAATTCCCTACTACCTTCGAGACCCCCAGCTCTTTTTGCCAGACTGACTTAATTTCTAGCCTGGAGAGAGAGCCCTTTTTCCCACTCATGTAATTTTCTGTGATTTAGACTCTTGTTTCTTTCTGACTTTGGAGTGTGACAAACTCCATAGGCATCTTTACATTATGACACACAGCACCCTCCTTGCAGGGAAGTCGCTTGGATTTCCCAAAGGTTTAAAAACCTTCTCTTGGTGAAACTACTATTTTCAAGAGCAGTGTAGTGAAATTGACTACTTACATTGTGTAACTTTCTAGACCCAGCACACACTATCTTACCATAGGGTGCCACACTATCTTACCATGCAGCAGGGCTTCACCAGGCAAACCAATGGTCCAGGAGTTGCAGCAAGCATCTCTTCCAAGTTCTACTTTAGATTCCTTCTTCCAGTGGTCGACTCTGCCGTCAAAGCAAAAAGCCTCGCCTTTTATGCAAGTTTCTCCCATTCATTCGGAGACTTGCTGTCAGACAGCAGGCTGGCTGTCCTCCAAGGACAGCCCTCCAGCCAATCACCTTTGGATGCATGCCAGTAACCAAGGAGACTAAGCAAAGGAAGTTTCGGGCACCTCCCTCACTTCCTGCCCTGCCAGACACGGTGGAGCCAGAGGCAGGCTTCACCAGTGAATCCTGCCAAAGACAACTAACAAAGGGACCAAACCTGGTTTGGCACGCAGAGTAAATCTCAAGAAGGCCCATTCCAACAAGAAATGGCGAAAAAAGAAGACCGGGCCCATTTTGACCAAATAGGCACCCATGGGTGCTTTGCTACAGCTGCAATTGCAGCCGGCTGTAGAAACACACAATTGTAGGAAAAAGTAAACTACTGCCAGCAGCCATTAATTGCAGAAAGGGTAATATAAAAATGTTAGTGAAACTAGACAAAGGGGTTATTTAACCAATATTAGCAGTATGTCTTTCAACTGAACCTGTAAATATCTGCGCACAATTATATGTATTATCCCCGTTTATAAATCTATGTATTTTGCTGTTCCATGTACAATGTAAGACTAATTACTAAGCTGTCTGTAACCACGCTGTGATACTCAAGGGTCTGGGTGTGTAACAAATGTAATAAATAAATAAATAAATAAAAATAGTAAGTAACCTCTCCAGCACCCTATGGTAAAATAGTGTGTGTTGGGTCTAGAAAGTTACAAAATGCAAGTAAAGTGAATTTCACTTCACTGCTCTTGGAAACAGTAGTTTCACCAAGAGAAGGTATTTAAACCTATGGGAAATCTAAGACTTCCAAGTGCCACTGCACTGGTGCAGTATGTCACAATGTAAAGAGGATTCCTATTGAGTTTGTCAGACTCCAAAATCAAAAGAAACAGATCAAATTAAACAAATATTCATGAGTGGGAAAAAAGGTCTCCCTCTCTCCAGGTTAAAAATTAAAAGTCCTAAAGTCCAGCAAAAAGAGCTGGGGTCTCTAAGGTAGAAGGGAATTGGCACAGAATGTTTGATAGCTGAATGAGAGTTGGGAGTAGCGATGTGGAGCAGGTTGCCACATTTGAAGGACTTCCGGGGAGAGGTATAGGCCAGAGGTACACCATCCGGAAGGGTTGGAGGTGCCCGAGGATGGGAAGAGGAGGAAGGAAGAGAAGGCAGGTTAGTCGAAGAGGAAGAGCATGCCAGAGGGGTGGCGGAGGAGGGAGTAAACAGGGTGGCAGGTGGTGCCCAAGAGGTGGCTGAGGAGGGAGACGCCAGAGGAGCCGGACAGGGCTGTAAGAAGGGATAGCAGGAAAGGAGGTTGATAAGGGTGGCAGCGTCTATCAAGAAGGAGGCGATTGGCCCGAGTGCCCCGGACAAAGACTGTGCCATTTAAGTAGACATTAATGATGGTCTTCGAGGACTGGAAGGGGGAACAGCAGGGCCTCCCACCAGGTGCCACCATTAATGGGAGAAGAGGAAAAAGGAGAGAGAGAACAGAGACCATATGGGGGGTCCATAGGTCTGGAGAGGGAACAACAAAGGATGTTTGTAAGGGTTTGTCTGGAGGAAGCACTGGTGTAGGCATCAGCGATAGGGAGGCCTGGGTTGGAGACCAGGGTGACCCTATTGAGCTTCTTCCTGCCAGACATAGTGAGAGGGATAGGATAGTCGATAGAAAAGCAGTTAGAGAAGATAGGTGAGACAGCACCATGGGGGTGGGCGGAGAGGTGAGCCCAAGCAGGTGACTGGGACTGTCGCGCAGGGGTGTGGGGGGTGGGTGGGGCAGACAGGAGGTAGGCACAAGGTGGGGGTGGAGACTAAAGGGAGGGGAGCACAACAAAGAACAAGAACGGACCTACAAATCAGATGCAATACAGAACCAACAACAAAGCACAGAGCACAACAGGAAACCTACAAGTGAAGAACACAGGTAGTGCAATGTAATGCCACAAACCGTTGAGAGCAACACTATCAAAACCGTAGAGAACAAAATACCATCAACAAGGGACAGATATAACGGGAAACTAGCCAAAACCGTGGAGCACAGTGTCAAAAACAGTACACAATAGATTGAAGGGAAGGGCTAAAATGCAAGATGATTGAAGGGAACGCAGGGGTGGGGCGACGGAACAGGATGCAGGGTCCTACGATGTGAGGGAAGGGCACGTGGCTAGAGAAACAAGGGAGTGTACACTGCCAAGTTGCGAGAAAGCGCACACAGCCTGAATTTGCGGGGGAGCAAACGCAGCCTAAGTTGCCTGGGAGCGCATGTAAGAAGGGGAGGTGTGAGGGTGTATGATCGGTTGCAGGGGGAGCAACGCGTATGCAAGAGGGAGAAGGGCACAAGGTCAGGGGGATGCGTGGAGTGTAGCAAAGCTAAATGTCACCACACCTTCTTACCTTGTGGCTGCAGAGAGAAGGGCGAGGTCGTCCACACTCCCAATCTGTGCCGTTATCAAACAGTCGTCAAAAACCTGCGCCGCTCAACACTGCAGCCTTGTCCTGCGAGGGGTTTGCCGCACAAGGTCCGAACCTCTGTTCTTATAGGCACGAAGAAGTGGCCATAGCGAAGCAGGCTACATATAATCGGGCAGCGTTTCCTATGCACCTGCGTCGCTCAACACTGCTGCCTTGTCCTGCAAGGGCTTTGAAAGGAAACTAAATCCAAACATTATGGAGAGACAAAAAGGACACCCATAAAAAGAGTAAAAGACAAGCAGAGGGGAAAAAGATTCCCACTCACCTAGGGACAAGGAGAACTAATCTCCAATTCCAAGCAAAAAGTTCTAGGGATTAGGAAGATGTATCACAAATATGAAAACCTTACCCAACAGCTACCTTTCCAAACAAATGGTTGCCATTGAATGGCATGTTGAATACTTTTGTCTAGACATCTGTACGGAAGTTGGTGGGCTTGAGCCAACCCTGGCGGCATAGAGCTACACCATTGACCATCTGTCTAAAACCAGGATCTGTGATGTCGAGGGTGACCATGATCCCATGGTCGGAAGCCACCTCGCCTTCCTGGAACAGACTTCGAGCTTCAGCCTTACCGTCAGGGAGGAAGTAACTCGTACCATAACTCAGTCGTACCTGGACAGGATGGCGAGGGTGTTGGTGGCCTCGATTGTGGATGATGCGATGGTAATGATGCTAGATGCAGCAGGAACGCGCTTTTCCCCTCTTGGTCCGGAGGAACCATAGACAAAGAGGGGTTGGGAGATCTTCCTAGCTGCAGCCGAGACCAGAATCTGGCGAAGGCTGGGACCTAAGGCACGTATGGGCAGAGTAGGGAACCCAATACTTCTTCTCCAACCGGTCTCTTGACAGGAGTGGTATTCGCACCCTTCATGATAGCCAGGCCATCCTCATATGTCTTCCAATGGGGGAACTGAGACAATGGTCTTCAAGGACTCCCGGTGCTAGAAAGGGAAACTCATTTTCCTCTGGGACTAGGTTGAATAGCTTGGCAGCTTTAGATATCATGGTGTGGCACAAACCTATCTTGCCCGGCAGAGGCGCCTTAGAGGGCATTTCAACATTAGATGGTTCCCCATCTGCGGGAACGTAATCATAGAACTCATCCGTGTGTGTACTGGTTGTGACAGTGTCCGTGTCCACCTGGGCCGTTTCCTCCACCACAGGGGGCAGCACCACTGGCAATGGCCATGGGTACCAAGGGCCCTATGGGGTAGCATCAGCTGAGCCATAGAGGGCTCCTAAATAGTGGGCAGCCGCTGCTGGATTTCAGCCACCAGTGTGTGAAAGATGGTTAAGATGTCCAAGGACATATCCCTTGGGAGGGCTAAACGCCTGAAAAGGCTGGTGGGCTGGAAACTCTTAATAAGGCATTGGCAGAATGGGGTCTAGATTTCCCTTGGCCCCCTTCCTGATCAGAGTAAAACCCCTCTGGCAGGTCTTCAGAACCGATGTAAATTGCTGAAGACTTCTTGGGGGATCCCAGAGATGACAGAATTAGGTGTGGTGCAGCCTTGGTGGGCCTAGGCAGGAAATCTAGAGCTGGAGTTAAGTCTCGCCAAAGCCCTTAGGGAAGGAGGAGACTACTGGAGTAAGGACACCCTGGGCATGGCAACTGTTGCAGGGGTAACAGTGACTATCGTGGATGAACCCTTTGGTGTTGCAGCCGAAGGAAGAGCTGTCTTTATAGAACGAGTTGTTGACAAGGTACTAGTCGATGGTGTAACTGTCCTGGTGGATGAAATCGATGAGGCGCGCGTCAATGAAGTGGATGGCTGAGTCAGTGACTCGTCTTCTACGACTTGCTCTTCGACAAAGACCTACGTTTGGCCGTTGACGTCAGTGATATCCTAACGGATCGAGGCGGGCTGCCTGCCGGTAGGCTAAATGTAAATGGAGCCGGTGATGGTGACCGTCCTCCCTCCAAACTAGGTCCTGCAGTGACCGTTGATGAGGAATGCGTGATTTGACTATATTTTGTATCTTCGCCAACAAAGCATCCTCAAAGGATCGCATCCTCTTTTTACCTGCGGATGTACGCTCTTTGGACCTGCCGGCCCTGGAAGAGGCATAATTACGCCCAGAGGCTGCCTCAGGCCATCTGTTCCTCGATCCACACCACCAACCTCAGATCGCGGTCCTTCCATGTCTTCGAGGAAAACGAGTGGCAAATCGGACATCCGTCCACATCATGATCGGTATGTAGACAGTAAATGCACCAGAGGTGCCGATACTCTTAAGATAGTCTTTAGGCCGCAGTTTTCACAGGACCTGAAAAGACTTGTGGAAACCTCCATGGTGTTGGAGTAAAGGCCCAAGCTAGGGCCTGGAGCTCCGACGATGGACTGAGGATCTCCTTCAGCAACGGGTCCCGGCCACCAGTAGTCATAACATGAAGGTAGACAATGAAGAGATGAAGAATTTTCGCAAAAATATGCAAATAAAAAGAAGCAGAAAACTATTTCACTTCAAAGAGCAAAACACAAGAACTCCCAACACAAGAAATTTGCAGTAAAAATCTGGAGATGGCCACCAGGAGTAGAGGATGGTTGTCATTGCCTGGGGCAGTACGACACAAAGTGACACTGGTAGGCTATAGAGGAGACTAGCAGCTTTTAGCTTAAGCTAAACTGCTTTAAATTTACTGAGGAGTCTGATCCTGAAGACAGGGAATATTCATTAGCATGTGAATCTATGCAAGACCCCATGTTGAAAAACCATCTCCGCTCCGCGGTTGCACCCCGAACTTTGGTAGTCGCCAGCTTGTGGTACAAGTCAGCTCCCCACTGAATTCCAGCATCTTGGCATCAAGGGATCCGGTCCTAAGGAGGCTTCTGCAACCACAACGGGAAAGACGCCTGTCGACTGTGTGTTGGCTGTCACTGGAACTCACCTTTCACCGTTCTTTGAAGTGTCCTGAAGAGGGCTGCATCAGTCAATTGTGCATTTCTCCATCCCAAGGGTTGCACTCTGCTCCTGGACCACAACCGGAAGAATCCTTGCAACCACAGCTACTGGGCACCTCTCACCAGAAGAAACGGTGGGAAATCCAACCTGCAGAAACTGCTGAGTCGACCCATCAAGTCACCTGAGGAAATCAGTGTCAAGGGGCAAGTATACACAAAGCATGCGTCTACCCCCTGTTCTCCATGGGATAATATTTATTGAGAGCAAGTCTTTTTATCCTCCCATCCTATTCCACTGCCTTTTGGTCTTTGTTCCTCGGTAGCACCATATGAAAAGGTTAGAACACATTTGACTTACCTAGTAACTTTGTTGCATCTCTTCTTTTGAACAATCACCAACACAGGTAACTTACCTGCTACAGATGCATTCTGGCGGAAAAGCATTGTGGTGTTTAAGAGGTTATTTCCTAGCTATAATCCCTTGCAGTCAGACATCCTTGCAAATACACGCACCGTGAAAGAAACAAATATGGCTGGCCGGAAGTATCCGTTTAATCAACTGTTTTACAAGCTGAAAAAAGAAAATCACTTTTTCTGCATACACCATGCCTCTATAGGATGGCAAGCATTACACAATAGTTCTCTTCTAATATGAGCCTTACAATATGATAGGCCAAATTTCTTCTAGGTACAATACAGTGCCCTTTTTCAGTGGACAAACGCTTTGTGAAACAGGATTTCTTCTTTCTTGCAATGATCTCATACTATGTTAATCAATATGACTGGTTTTCCAAATTCACTAAATCGGAAGACATTTCGCAACTACACAGAGGCAGTTCTGTAATAACACACTGAAGCAAGACACTGCCAAGGACAATTCGCTGTCACATTCTTATTGGTGCTCTCCATCTTTTAGATATTACTTACTTTCTGCCAAGTTACATTTTTTTTAAAAATCCCTTGAGCACCACCGCTGAACTGTATATTCCTACCATTTAAACTGCTAAATCATTGCACCTGGCTTCTGTCCAGGCCCTCTTCTCAATAACCCTGGCTAGCTATTTGTGCGAGCTCTACACAAACCTTTATTTCTGTCTTTTCAGCACTTTCACATTTCCCTGAGGCTCAAAGCCTGTATTTATTTGTAATGCATGCCATGGTATCCATTTTGGGAAAGATGGCTACCTTTTGCAATATTTCTTATGTCAAAGAGCTATATTCTAGGTTTTCCTAAATTAATGTGTGCAATGTAATATTTCTCATATCTACATCCATTCCCTGATGCACCTGCATGTCATAAGAGCAGTATGGTTGCCTAAAACACTGCTTCAAACTGAATTTTAGTGCTAAATCTCACTCACGTGAGACCACCAGAACTTTTTCCTAGACTTAAGGATTATTTGTCCTTGCTCCTCGTTGAGTGGGAACCTTTTTCCACACATATCCTTTCTTTTACTCTTTTTATGGGTGTAATTTTTTAGACTCTCCATAGTGTCTTTTTGATTTTATCCGTGGACAACTTTTTGGCATTTACATGTTATTGTTGCAGCACACAGCACTTTCTGTACAGTGTTGCCGCTTGGGCTTCCCTTTTTATTTTTTCTGGCTTAACTTGTTAGGCTGGCTTTCCTGAAAGGACTGCCACCCCCTCAGGTTTGAATGTTGCACGCCTGTTGATTGACTGGGTTCCAGTATAAAGTTCCAATCCTGGGGCTGAAGAGGTGGCCGACCACTGGACCCATACCCAAAGAGGATGATGAAGAGAAACTGGCAGTGAGGATTTCCAGCGACTGGAGAGCCTGCTGTGTAACCTGACCCAGCTGTTCTCCTTCCAAGCGACTTGAGGGTCCCAAAATCGACGACCCAAAGCCTGGTGAGATCCACTAGACTCAAGAAGACCTGCACTTTGAGCCAACCCACGACATGCTGGAATCTTGCCGGGCTGCAATAAACCAATACTCAGGGACCTCGTGCCATTGTGCGATACACAGGCTTCCGAATCTCGCTGGAACTTTGGTGGCATCCTGCTGGACTTCCAGAGACTGTTTGAATCCTTGAAGTCCCCTCACCAGAGTGCCGGACCCAATAAGTGATGAGAAAACGACCGCAGTATTCAGCCTTCTCCTGGCTCCTGAAAAAGGGCACCAAAACCACAGAGCTGTGACCATCCTCGAAGAAACTCTTGCCTGGAGCTTTCCCCATTGATCTCTGCTGCAAATTCTCTTCCAGTGTCCCATGTTCAGTCACCATGACAAGGAATTCAAGGACCAGGTTTTGGGCTGCAGATCCTGAAGACATCCAGCTGCAAACTCCTCTTCGCTGCTGAGGTACAGTGTTGGCTTGGGTATTACTATAGGTCTTGGGTGATTATGAGGTTGGGAGATGCCTCATCCAGTTCCCCCAGGCCTAATGCTAGAATCCCTCTACGGTGTTTTCTCTGAAGTCCCTGGACCCTTTCTGCAACTCTGAAGTGAAATACTTGTTTTGAAGAGCTTTCCACAGGAACACAGACTTTTGCTACTTCTGTGCCCATCCTGACATGTCTGTTGACCAATAGAGCACTGATAACACATGCTTCAAGAATAGGGAAGGACTTGTGTGGTTTGGGCCTTCTGCCTTGAAATGTAACAAGTCTTGAGAATTTACTTATGAAAGAGTTGGTTTGGCAACTGTCTCTGAAATATGAGCAGTTACAAAAGTTAATACTTTACTTTGCATGTGTTCTACCATTCTTAAAAGTATACATAGGGTTATTTGACTTGGCTGTGAATTGGATGCTCCTCTTTCCATAAGTAATGCGGTTGGCTTCCCTTTACCATTTCTGTTAGGAAATTAATGTAGAAGTTCCCCAACTGAGTTTTTCTTTGCCCGACTTGCTCTTTAGCTTGTCTAGAATAAGTTTACCTTGGGTTTTACCTACCTTCAATGATGTCTGCCATTCTGAATTAGTGTACTGTGGGTTTAGCCAACCTTGGTCTGCTGCTTTGTGCAATCCTAAAATAGTGTAAGGAGTTCTTGCTGGCCTTAATTTGTTCCGATGATCTGAAAAGCAACTAATAGTTTATTACAACATTAGGTCTTACTCACCTGGTATAACTGAAGGCTATCCTAAAAGTAGTTATAGGTTCATACTGTTCCATGAATTGATGTTTCACTATTAAGAAAAATATCCTTGTAATAGGGTTGGTTTGTGATTTCTTAACGCAGTGTTACTGCATGACTGACGGGGTCTACTACCCTTGAATTATTTAAAGTAATCTAAAAGTAATCGGTGGTTTTACTCTCCCTGAATAGGTGTGTTCTATAATAAATATGTATAATTAGGACTTACTTACCTAGAATTCTGTTATTCTGAACCAGGTTTATGCTTTGGTCTTTGTAACTTAAGCATTGTGTTTTTATACTGCGTTTATGAATCTATGACAAAGTACTTGCCCTTCCAAGATCTACCTTAGCCTGCTTGTATGTATAATAAAACATTTTCTTTATATTACTTCTGGGTGTAAGTGTTTCTTTTGAACCATTTGTTTGCTTCAAGTTCTCTACTTTCGTACAGCCCCATCTCCCTTCTAAGAGAAGCCTGGCTGCTCTGTCCATGCTACCTCAATCTCAGGTGGTACAGCCTTACACTAAGAGTAGAGCTTAAAAACTGCCTCAGATGTATGGTTTTATTAAGCCCCTAGTTTGACTTCAGAAAAACTGTCCTAACAATCCAATTTATTTTTGCAGTACACTTCACCTTTTGTGCAGTACTGATGGGAGCCCTTTGGGCTTCCCTTTTCATTTTTTTTTATTTTCCTTGTGAGAACACAAGTTCCCAAGGGTGGAGGGATGCTTTTTATCCTCTATATTTTATATTGTTAGTGCAGCACACACCACCTTATGTGGAGTGCTGAGGGGTTACACTGTATCCCGTTTCTCAATGCTCCTGTAACATTTATTTTTCACTGACAAGCATATCCGACTAGCTGGTGGCAATGGACGTGTTCTACTGACATTTGTGCAATTTATACTTGCAGGCGGTTCTCACAGCCACAGTAATGCAATTGACCCAAAATAGTGACTTATTTACATTTCTTGGCTGCTTCTCCTTTCTTGGTCCTTCTGCTGTGCTGGGTGGGGCGAGGTCCTGGTTTGACTTTTGTCTTCGGCAGTAATACTTTGAGAAGCCAGCCAAGGCTCCAGAGGGTCTGAGGACAGGAAGCAGGGGAGGATTCCAAAACTCAGCTGGTCTGTCTTCTGGCATGCCTGTCCTGAAAGGACAGTCACGTCCCCCCCACCCTCCCAAAATTTGAATTGTTAGGCAAAGGTTGTATGCCGTGCCCTCTGGGAACACTACAAACCACTCTGACTACAGGTATAGGAAACCCAACCTTTGGTATAAGCTTGTACTAAACAGTTTTGGAAGCGTGATGAGCAGCCAGGCTGATCTCAAGAGGGGCCAATGTGAACTGTAGGGGAGTTTAAGATTTACAGCTACAAGTAGTCAAATAAACTCTTACACAAGGTTTAATGAACCATTATTTGTCAGTTAGAATAAGCCTCCTTCAGAAGGGAGCAACATAACAGCAATACTCAAATACACTTCATGAAATACATACTCTAACTCAGTAGACCGCCTTTTGGGATGGCCCACAGACACTACCTATACCCTCCGGTGACTTCAATTGCTAAGGTGCTGGAGACATTAATATATCACTGTTATATTTAGAATCATGGAGTAAGATGTCAAAGGAAAAGATTTAGAAACTACGAGAGACCACAAATATTCTTAAGCAGGCAAATACTTTTGGATCCCCCCAGAAAGAGTCATTCAATACAATAGGCGAAGCCAAAGTCTTATATGGGATGAAGCCCCTCTGGTAGGTAAATGGAAATGTATATGCACAATGTTTTAGAAGTCTTTGAAGAAAAGAATCAAATGTTGGGCCACAAGCTGATTGGCTCACAACATAACTACTCACAAGTCTAGAGACAGAAAGGTGTGGTAACAGATATTTATTTAATGCAAGCAGTTATCACAACGCTCGGTTAAATATGTCACTTATATTTCATAAGCCAGAATCAGTAACATAGGACTTTCTCAATGGTTTTAAACGCTCTTCAATATAGTTCGTCAAGGTCAAATCAGAGCGAGCCGGGTTTCAACTTAAATGCAGTCCATAAAGCGAAAAACCTCCAGAATGCAGCCTTTCCTTAAACAAAAAAAAATTGCAGTTCGCACATTAGTAATATGGATGGAAAACCTCCTTGAAGCCAAGCGTACTTCGTACTGGATTAGAGCGTTTTCTCCGCACGCCCTTCTACTCCAGTGATCGTTTCCTAACCTTTCCCCGGCTCGCTGATGATGGCTCTCCAGGATGCAGCCGTTCCTTGCTGGCCTCGGGCTTGGTATCACTTAAACAAACGTCCGGTGTCCGTTTTCACACTGGAATCTCCTTTTACTCAGGAGCCTTCATCCGCTGAGCAATCGGTCTGCAAGCCAGGTATGGGGCACTTCATTGTGCTTTTCTTTTCCTTCTAATATGGCCACCGATATGGGGAACTGGCCTCATACCAGTCCGGGTTCGCTCCGTCAGCCTCCTTCCACTCCTGCAAGGCGAGAGACCAGTTGAGTTGTTTTCACCTGTTTTTAACTCCCGTGGCCCTCCTACCCAGCAATTCACATCGGGCGTCCCGAGCCATGCGTTTCTCACCCCTGAGGCCAATTCTCCTCCTCCCTGCTTAACCCTCGCATAGCCTGCCTTATTTTTAACTTCTGCCTGCAAGCGTTCCTCGTTATATGGAAACGTGGTTTTTCGTCTTCCCATCTCATTTCTTTACCCCTTTTCAGGCTTTTATGTTGTACATGCATCGGCTGGGGCATTCTGTGATATGAAGATTGGGTCTTTGTTTGTTCACTCGTGTCCCTTCTACTTTGCCTAGTAGTTGGCTGGTGGGGCATTCTGGGATATGTAGTTTTTCCACTTTTGACTCTTATACTTAGTATTTTGGTATCTTGTGGGACAGTTGGCTTGCCCTCTTCACTGCGATTTTTCCCCGCAATGCTGGCCGCTACTGTTTCCCCATCATAGTAGTAAAAGATGCAAGCAACTCAACAGCAAGAGGTAAGTCCTCTCAGACTTTGTACAGTACGTTTAAAGATGAAGAAAAGATGCAGCAGAGGACTCCTGTTCCTGTGCAGGTTTCACTGTTCCTGGGCCTCAGTCGTGGGGACAGGAGGGAGGACGTCGGGGGACTCCTGCAATGCACTGGGACAGTCGCAACTGGCAAACTTCACTTTCAGTGGCTGTTCAGTGTTTTAGCTCCGAGTCTACCGCAAATAGCAACACTGCAGTTCCTGGCTGCCGAGATGGACTTTCCTTGCTTCTGGGGTCCCGCACTCTGTTGAGGTGGCTCGGTCAGTCCAGCTTCCTGCAAGTCCAGAGGATCTTCCTGGAGCTCTTGGCCAGCTTAAAAGCAATGCACACAATCGGGTGTTCCTCTCGCTGGCTATACCGTTTCCAGCAGCAACTCTGGAAATTCAACCAGCTCCGAGATGGATGTCCAGGTGGCTTACTTTGAAGTTGAATGGTCCCACAAACTCCAGGGGAGAAGTCGTCCTTGCAGGGGCTTCTCTGTCGATGCGAACTTGGTGTTTTGGCACTGCAGCAGGGCTTCACTGGGCAAACCAACGGTCCAGGAGTTGCAGCAGACGTCCTCTTCAAGTTCTTCGATTCTTTCCAAGCCAAAAGACTTGCCTTTTATTTCAGTGTTCTCTCATTCATTCCAGCCTAGCTGGGTGGCTGTCCTTGCTGGACAGTCAGCCAGCCAATCATCACAGAGTGCATCTGTGTCTCCTAGGAGACCAAGCACAGGGAGTTTCAGGCACCTCCTCACTTTCTGCCTACCCCAAACACCCAGGAGCCAGAGGCGGGCATCTCTCGTGAATCCCGCAAAAGGCAAAGCGAACAATGCGACCAAACCTGGTTTGGCACGCAGTGTAAATCTCAATAAGAACCTTTCCACAAAGAAATGGCGAAAAAAAGACTGGGGCCATTTTGACAAAAATGGCACCCTTAGGTGCTTTACTGTAGCTGTGAACGCAGCCACAGTAAATGCACACCACGGTAGTTAAAACGAAACCACCGCCACCAGCCATTCAGTGAGGAAAGGGTAACAAAAAATGTTACATGAGAAGCTCGACAAAGGGGATACTAGCTAACCCCTCCAGAACCTTATTGTAAGATAATGGGTCCTGGGTCTAGAAAGTTACAAATGTAAGTAAAGTCAACTTCACTTTACTGCTCTTGGAAACAGTAGTTTATCCAAGAGAAGGTATTTAAACCTTTTGGAAATCTGAAAGACTTCCCTGGGCTACTGCACTGAAGGTGCTGTGTGACCCAAAGTAAAAGATGCCTATGGAGTTTGTCAGACTCGACAACCAAAAGAAACTGTGTACAAAATAATTAAAATACATGAGTTGTAAAAAGGGTCTTACTCTCTCCAGGTTAAAAAAAATCAAGTCCTCAAAGTCCAGCAAAGTTGCTGGGGGGTCTCTAAGGTTGAGGGAATTGACACATTTCTGAGAATTCTCCCCAACATGAATGCAGCTTGCATGTGGAGTGGCTGCGTTCCTGGATAAAAGGCGAGGATCGTAAGACTAATGCAGAGTCAACCACTGGATTTGAAGAGCCAAAGACACCGACCAGAGGTGGCTGCAACACATTCCCGCAACCAGAGAAAACGGCTGAAGTGACTGCTGCTGACCTGACCCGTTTTCAAATGAAGAATAAAAGGTCCGAAGAAGGACTTCCTTCCTTGGACAGGTGGGCAGAAGAAGTGCTGAAAACCTACAATTTTGCCCATTCCTAAATGTGCTGCGACCTTCCTGGGTTGCAAACCGGCAATACCCGTGGATCTACAACCACTTTGTGGTGAAATGTCTTGCCATGAACCAATCCTCCCGAAACCTTGGTTGACTCCTTCCGGACCGCAAGAGGCAAGATTATCCTCCTCTAATTGCCCTCACCAGAGTGTAGGACCGAGCAAGCGAAGCAAATCGACTAGAAAGTAAACGTTCTTCATTAGTGTCTGCGAAAAAGGTGCCAAAAACCACAGATCAGCTCTGGGAGTATAAAGATCAGCATCCTTTCAATAGTCCCTCCTTTCGTCACCAAGACCAAGGAACAGGCAACAAGGCTGCAGCGGCTGCATCATGAAGGCGTCCAGTTTCTCCATCACTCCTCATGTACTGTGGGACTCTTGGTAATACATACCTTGAGTCATTCTGTTGCTCCCTTGATGCTGGAGTGCTGATTCAAGTGTTTGCCCACCCATGTTCGCCCAGAGCTAATGCTTGTGTGCATTCAGGGAGCCTTCCCCGAAGTGCCCGAACCCTTTTTACCAACTAAAGCTTGCTACCTACTTGTAACTAAAGAATCCACTAAAACTTTGCCTTTTCTACAGCTGTCTCTTAGCTGCTTTTGCCTCCAATTTGACTTTGAAGAACTCATACCCATATAGGGATGGAGTGCTAAAGCCTTAATGCCTCTGAAAAGTATTACAAGTCTAAAAAAGTGCTTAACTGCCTTTGTTGGTGCTGTTCATCCATTTCATTCCTACAACAGGACAATCTGAGTTACTAGAACACTGGTTTTACTTACCTTTCAATCAATCAAGTGGCATTCAATCAATCTTAAACGTTTTTACACTGGTTTTCGCACCAGAATTATTGCGATTGGTTTTCTCTCGTGTTTAGCTTTGAAATTGTAATCTTCTATCTGAAGATTCATCTTTGTCGTATATATGTATGGGATACATTACTCACCGTAATCGCATTTCTGATGCTTGTATCTGCTTCGATTCACATGCTGTGCATAGGCCGACATCTAGTGGAAGCCGCAGAGTATTACATTTTGTTTTTCGAAACTCGAAGTGACGTCGAACAGAGCGTGCCAGTAATACTACCCCTAGTGTGTCGTCCTCTGTACCCATGATACCTCACGCTTGTAGGACCCTCAGATTGTATTTTTTCTGACATGAGGTAGCATGAGGAGTAGCACAAGTACAGAGTGTCCAAGCAAATAAGATAGGTAAAACTACAATCATCCATGCGCCTTCTCAGAGGGGAGGAAGGGCGGGCGCATGTGAATCTAAGCAGATACAATCATCAGAAATATGATTACGGTGAGTAATGTATCCCTTCTGATGTTCGTGAAATCTGCTTGGATCACATGCTGTGCATAGTTTAGCAAGCAGTGTTAGGTCGGATGTGAGAAGGGTCATGAGCGAAATAATGTCTTAGAACCGCTTGTCCCACTTGTGTATCTGTCTTGGAATGAGCGTCAATGCAGTAGTGCTGAGTAAAGGTGTGAACGGAGCTCCATGTAGCTGCTTTGCAAATACTGTCTAAGGGGACATTTGCAATTAAAGCCAGAGTGGCTCCAATACCTCTTGTGGAGTGGGCCCTTGGCGTAAAAGGCAGTGTTTTATCTGAAAGGGAATAGCACAGTTGGATACATCTGACTATCTACCTAGAGAAGGCATTTTTAGAGATGCGATCTCCTTCGCTGCCTGGCACTATGGAGACGAACAGTTGATTTGTCTTTCTTAGTGGTCTGGTCTTGTCTACGTAGTAGAGAGCTGCCCTCCTCACATCTAGCGTGTGGCGTTTTACCTCAGCAGAGCTTTTGGGTTCCTGGAAGAAAGCCGATAGCTCAATAGACTTGTTAACGTGGAATTTGGAAATGAACTCGGGTGAGTGTGTAAAACCAGTTTGTCCTTATGTATAGTAAAGAAATGATCATGCACTGAAAGCTTGGATTTCACGGACCCTTCTTATGGAAGTGATGCTACTAAGAAGGCAGTTTTATAAGTCAGGTGTTTTAGACTAGATTTGTGAATGGGCTCAAAGGGTGGTCCCATTAGCTAAGTGAGTATCACATTAAGGTCCCTACCTGGGGGTGGGTTAGAAATTGGAGGGTGGAGTCTCTTTACCCCTTCCATAAATGCTTTGACGACTGGTACCTTCCACCATGACCCCTTGTTATGGGAAGTGGTGTAGGCTGGCAAAGCTTACAGGTGTACCTTTAGCGGGTTAAACACTAACCCTGCATCCAGTAAGTGGAGCATATAGGTTAGCACATTAGAAGGAGTACAACAAATGGGGCGGATTTGTTTATTCTGGCACCACATTAAAAATCTTTTCCATTTATCAAAGCAATAGTGCCTCGTGTTTGGTTTTCTTGATTCTTTCAAGATACCATACATCTATGCGGTAAACTGAGATGTCCGAACTCTGACTTCAGGAGCCATACTGCCAAGTTGGTTGTCTCGACCCACATAGGAGCAACCAGGATGAGCGTCATCGGTTCCCTGTGGATCTTGTTCATCAGAGGGGTTGGTGCAAAAGTGTAGGCAAATATCCCTGACCAATTCATCCATAGTGCGTTCCCCTTGGAGCCTGGCTGAGGGAACCTGGATGCAATGTTTGGGCATTGTCTGTTTTTGCTTGTGGCAAATAGGTCTATAGTGGGGAAACCCCACAGAGAAGAGGTCTCTTACGACCTCTTCATGTAGTCGCCACTTGTGTTCCTCTGGGAGGGGATCTCTGCTCAGAGTGTCTGCTAGCGAGTTGAGTTCCCCCGGAACATGTTGGGATGACAGGTAAATCTTCCGTTTGAGTGCCCATTTCAAAATGGGCCGAGCATGCTTGGACAGATTTTGAGAATGAGTGCCCCCCTGTTTAAGTAAAACATTGCAGTCGTGCTGTCTGTAAGGATCGGCACTGACTGGTTGGATAGGAGGGGTTTGAATGCCCGAAGCGCTCTGAAGACTGCCAGAAGTTCTAGCAGATGGATGTGGTTCTGAGCCACCGTGTGAGACCAGAGACCCTGAGCTGTGTGGTGAAGGAATTGAGCGCCCCACCCTGCCAGGGAGGCATCTGTTGTGACAACAGCCAATATCTATGGATCGTAGAAGGGTTTCCCCTTCGTACGATTCTCTTGTCCACCTGCAAAGACTCTGTACTAGTGTTGGCGAAAGGACCACTAGATCGTCCTACTGACCACTTGCTTGAGACCACTGTATCGCCAACCATTCCTGCATGGGTCGCAGGCGCGGGTGGGTAAACATGTAAATGCAAGATGCCATAATGCCTAGCAAACACATTGATTTGCGCACCCTTATTTGGCGACCAGCCTGATAGAGGAATTTGCAGCAACAAATTTCAAATTCTTTTCTCCGTTGGAAAGGCCAACCCTTCTTGGGTATTTAGGACAGCTCCTAGGAACTGTTTTGAGGTGCTTGGCACCAGGCTCAACTTTCTCGTCGATTGAGAAGCCCAATTGGAAGAGGTCAATTGTTCTTTGGATGTTTAGTCTGTAAATTAGGAGGGGACACCCCTGTAATGAGCCAGTCGTCCAGGTTTGTCTTTAACATGCAGCCTGACACAGTGCTGCCTTCGACTGCCGCCCGAGCCAGCTGGCTGTTTAAGGGGTCGGGTGCGGGGGAAAGCAAAGTGGACACTTCCTCCCACTGATGGCAATTGTAGCTTGCCAAAAGGGTGGCACTGTGGGCAATTCTTCCCAGGCTATATAGACGTTGGCTGAGGCAAGCTGGGTGCCTGCCCTCTTCCTGGTGGTTGTTACAACCAGGGAATCAGGTTTTAATTGACCCCTAATGTACAGGGGATCGGAGGGTGCGGCACGGAACAATTTCTCGACCCGCGGATTAACTGCTCGAGTGAGATTTTGGGTTTGCAGCGAGGAATCAATTCTGCGCTGGATGGATTTTAGCAATGGGATAGCCTGAGTAATGGCTTTCTCATCCCCTAGGATTTCTTCAGCGAAATCCCCGTCTTCCTGAACACCCTGTATGTCAATACTAAAGTGGCCAGCTGCCTTAGCCAGCATCTCATTAAGGAGGGGTTGGTTGTCTACAGGCGAGTCGTGCACAAGGAGGTGTGGGGGTCTTTAGCAACCGGGGAGTCTATTTAAGCTTCAGCTTCAACCTCCTGATCTACGTCTTTCCCATATTAAGGGTCCCCCCCTGGTCATGAACATTGAGGCTCTGTTTCATTGCAATATGAATCAGGGTGGTAAGACTCCACCACCAAGTTGTCTGTGACTAAGACCTGGAAAGGGGGGGGGGGGGGGGTCTGAGCTGAGTCTTTGTAGGGGGTTGAGAGGACCCAGGTGTTAGGGCAGGGGTAGGAAGGGTGCTAGAGTAACTCCGAAAGTAGTTGGGTTCCTTTTCATAAACGTTAGCCACAAATGTTAACCTTTTCATGACCCCGTCAATGTCTGCAGCGCGCCACTCTTTAGAGCTAGGAATAATAACTGGTTCTGGTTCCTCACCAGTGCCCATAACCTCAGCAGTGGGAGGAATGAGTTGTTTTTGGGGTTGGTTCCGAAACTTTGGACTTCCCAGTTACCTTTGGGGCCTTCTGCTTCTCCATCTGAACATGGGGACCTGAAGATGTCTTTCTGTTTATCCCCTCCCCCATGGCTGGAGGAGTGTTTCCCAGAGTTTTTAGGGGCCCCCAAAGGGTCCGACGCCTCACGCCGTGTTTCGGAGGCGGGATTTGAAGGACGACGTCGAATCTCGGGTGTACGGTCAGACGCATCGCGTGTAGCCTTTTGAGGGTGCTGGGTGGTATAGTCATCCGACGATCGGGCCTCGGGGACTGTTGATGGGGCGACACCTTTCTCAACCAAAGACGGTTGGGCCTTGCCATGAGGCGAACGGAAAAGCCCAGAGGACAAAGACTCGTTGGACCGCTCTCGTGGTGTCGTCCAGTGCCGATCGCTCGACACGCGTGTCGAGTCACGGCCGGGGTTGATGTGCTTAGTGGTGGTAGAGTGTGGAGCACTTTTACTGCCGGGTGTTGCCCCCACAACGTGGCCACGTGGGGTCGGGGGGGCCTGCACGCAGGTGTCCGAAGTCACCCCTTTGCCCTCGTTGTCCGATTCGGCAGTGTTGCTGCCATCGCTGAATATCCCCTCCACGTCCATGGCCTCTAGTTGCCTGGCGTAGTGGGCCCAGCGCTTAGCTGAGCGGTCCTTAAGGGTCTTCGGCTTGAAGAGCTTGCAAGCTCGACAGGTAGCCTCGGGGTGGTCTCGTGGGAGACACAGATTGCACGCAAGGTGCTTGTCCACCCAGGGAAACTTCCCATTACATTTAGGGCAGAACTTGAATGGAGTACTCTCCATATGGTACAATACGGCAGCGGGGCGAATATGTATATGAAAAAAGGGGGGGAATAGAGAACCTATATGACCACCCCCTACTCTCCCTGCTGTATAGGGCCGAGGCCAGAGGCCTTGCAAGGCCCGGAGTCTGTTGCGGTAGTCCTCAATGGTTGATTTCTCCGATCTTCACCGGCGTCGGCCTTCTTCGTCGGTGGAAGGCGATATGGAATACGTCGTCGGACCATCCCATCGAAAGAAAGTTACCAGGTAAGAAAGTAACTTGTTCTTCGAGGGGATTGGGTCCTACAACGTATTCCATATCTATGACAGACTCCCAAAGCAGTACCAAGCAAGGAGGTGGGAAAAGAATTTAGAACACAAATTTAGTATGCCCAATCAAATTGCGGAATAGAGGACTGCCTTGCCAAAGGCCAGATCCTGCCCTCTGATGGAATTGAGGGAGTAGTGACGTACAAAAGTATGTACTGAAGCCCCGGTGGCTGCATCACAGATGTGACGAATAGGAACACCCCTCTGCAGGGCAGTAGACGCAGCCACTCCCCTGGTAGAATGGGCCCGTAAGCCAGCTGGAGAGTCCTTACCCGCCAAGCGGTAACACTCGGAGATAGCTAAAATAATCCAACGAGACAGTGTTTCGTCACAGCTTGTCCCAAACGCTTTCCAGTGTAACCAATGAAAAGTTGATCGTCCACTCTGATCGAGACATGCGCGAAATATAAAAGCTTAACGCTCTCCTAGGCTCAAGCCTATGGAGCCTCTCCTCTCCCTGACCCGGATGTGGAGGAGGATATAAAGCCGGAAGAACAACCTTCTGGCTCAAATGAAATTCTGAAACCACCTTCGGAAGAAAAGAAGGACGAACTCCAAGGACAACCCTGTCCTTATGAAACACAGTGAAGGGTGGCTTAACTGAAAGTGCCTGTAACTCACTCACTCTGCGAGCGGAAGTAACCGCAACCAAAAACACAGTTTTAAGAGTTAGCAGTCTCAAAGGGCAAGAATGTAAAGGCTCAAACGGAGCACCCAGAAGAAACTTAAAGCTCAAATCCCAACCGGGCACCAGAAAAAGTGACAGAGGGAACACATTAGTGAGCCCTTTCAAAAACTGAGAAATTAAAGGAATCTTAAAAAAGGAACACTCTTCAGACGAGCGCTTAAATATGGACAGTGCCGCCAGGTAACCTTTAATGGTCCCCACTTGCAAGCCCCTGTGGGCAAAAGAAAGCAAAAAAGACAGAACCATGGGAATGTCACATTCAAAAGGATCCACATTCTGAACTCTGCACCAGTTGCAGAACTTTCTCCAACGGCAACGGTACAGAGACATTGTTGCTGGCCACCTGGCCGAGAGCAACACCTCCATCACATCTTCAGGGCGGTCCCAATCCTTATACCTCAACCTTTCAGAAGACAAGTGTGAAGGTTGAGGGATCTGACCTCTGGATGGAGAACCTGACCCCCCCCCCCCCTCCCGTGAGAGCAGATCGTCTCGGTAGGGAAGACGTGGAGGGAAGATGGACTAGTCGAGAAGGTCCGGGTACCACGTCCTCCGGGCCTACGCCAGAGCAATGAGGATCAAGAGTAACCTCCGCAGTACTTGCGGGATGACGGGGACTGGAGGAAACGCGTACAGCAATGGGAATGACCACTCCACCACAAACGTGTCTCCTAGGGCTCCTTTTGGAGGAAATTCCCACGAGCAAAACCTTTCGCACTTCCGGTTGACACTGAAGGCGAAGAGATCTACTTGAGGGGTCCCCTAAAGGGCGAAGATCTCCAGGAGAATCTCCTGAGCCAGCTCCCACTCGTGAGAGACCGTGCTCTGCCTACTCAGAGCGTCCGCCGTCTCCGACCAGATGAACAGCCAAGATCGAAACTTCCAGCTGGATGGCCCAGAACTCTAGCTGCATCGCCTCCTTGCACAGAGGAATTGACCCTGCCCCCCGCTTTTTGTTGAGGTAGTGCATGGCCACCGTGTTGTCCGTTAGAATCAGGACACTCTTTCCTCGAACAGTCGGCAGAAAAGCCTTCAGGGCTAGCCTGAAGGCCCTCAACTCCAACAGATTGATACGGAGTCTGGACTCCGATGGAGACCAACGACCGCTGACTGTCAACTCGTTGGCATGAGCTCCCCATCCCGTGAGGGATGCGTCCGTCACGATCGTCACCACCGGCCAGGGCAGCCAAAATGGGGCCCCCTTCATCAGATTGCCTTCGACGGCCCACCACAAGGTCCTGGGCGACCGAGGGCAGCACCTGAACAGGGTCCGACAGCCTGCCGGAGGACAGACCACTGGAGCTCGAGTGCCCACTGCAAAGGTCTCATCTGCAGACGAGCCTCTGGCACCAGAAGAATGCAGGATGCCATGAGGCCGAGCAGTCTCAAGAACTCGGACGCTGGGAGATTTTGGGCAAGTTGAAACTTGTGCACCATCTGCTGAATGTGAAGAGCCCTCGCCTGGGGAGGAAAACACTGCCCCAGGGATGTGTCAAGCACTGCTCCGATGTACTGGAGCCGCTGCGTTGGTGTCAAATGGGACTTCTTTAAATTGAGGGAGAAGCCCAGCCCGTGAAGGGAGTGGCAGGTGACGGACAGATGATCCAGGACTTGCTCGGGAGAGCTCCCCCTGATCAACCAATCGTCCAGGTAGGGGTAGACGTGAATCCCCCTTTCCTGAGATGCGTTGCCACCACCACCATGAGCTTGGTGAAAACCCTTGGGGCGGAGGTAAATCCGAACGGCATGACACGAAACTGAAAGTGCAAGTCGCCAACCGCGAACCTCAGGTACTTCTTGTGCTTGGGATGGATCGGCACATGGAAGTAAGCATCCTTGAGGTTGAGAGACACCAACCAGTCCTGAAGTTGAGGCCTGGAGGACTTGAGAGAGAGTAACCATCTTGAACTTGTCCTTCCTGAGGAGTTTGTTCAAACCGCGCAAGTCCATGATGGGTCTCAATCCCCAGTCTTTCTTCGAAATAAAAAAATAAGGGGAATACCATCCCTTGTTCCTCTCCGCTACAAGCACCAGTTCTATGGCGCCTTTCTCCAGCAGGGCTTGAGTTTCCTGCGCAAGGAGCGGATCCGGACTCTTCAAAGAGAGGTTCCCAGTTGGATTGTCGTGAGGCCTCTGCCGAAAAGGAAGACAGTAGCCGTGGGTTATAATCTCCAGAACCCACACATCTGAAGTAATGGCTTGCCACTCTACAAGATGCTGCGCCAGCCTTCCCCCAACCGGCGAACCATGGGACCTGGCCTCATGACTGAGTGGTAGCGGCTGTGGCGTTGCCTGAGGGCAAAGAGGCAACTGCCCGAGCGGCCTTGGCACCTCTAGTACTCTTGTTTCCACCTCTGGCACTCTTACGGTGGCCTCTTTGACTGCTAGCTCCTCTCGCTTTATTGAAGGACGAGTAATAGCGAAAGGAACCTCCCCTCCATTGCTGAGCCTTGGACGAAAAGGTGGAGGTTGGCGAACTGCAGTGCCCAACCACTTCGCTGCAGCTTTGGAGGTCTTCAACCTCTCAAGGCTCTCGTCAGCCTTGCTGCCAAAAAGGTGTTCACCGTCAAAGGGCAGGTTGAGGAGCTGGTACTGCACATCAGGAGCGAACCCAGACTGTCTCAACCACGCAAACCTGCGTATTACGGTGCGCACCGCCACCGCTGACGCAATCTGCCATGTCCAAACCCGACTGAACGGCCTCACACATGGCATCCTTGCAATCCTGAACCATAGCAAGGAAACCATCCCCTTCGGGAATACGTTCAGCCGCTAAAGCAACAGTTCCACAGAGTGTGTGTGAAACGACAAGGCAAATATGGAGTTGGCCGCCTGAAGCACCATACCCCCTGAAGAAAACACTTCCTTCGCCCAGCCGTCAAAAAGTTTGTCGTCCCTATCCGGAGGGATGGTAGGATACGACGCCTGCTTTGCCGTAGCCGCCTGCACCACCAAACTCTCCGGAGTGGGGTGCCTGGACAAGTAGCAGGGGTTGCTACTGGCTGGATGGTATTTTCACGACAAAGACTTGCCCACTGCCGGGTGACTCTCCGGAGCAGTCCAAGCCGCCGCCACCCTTCTCTGCAGAGCCATATGAAACGGCAAAACCGGGTCAGTGGGGGGACCAGGATCAAGGATGTCCGTAAGATCATCCTGAACGAACTCCCCTGGGGGAGTTGACCAACCCAAGTACTTGGTGACCCGAGACATAAGGCGCCGATATAAAGAATCGGCATGAGTGCCAGGCTCCGGCCTACAAAACTCCACCTCCGTAGAGGTGTCCAGTCCACTGCCATCATGCAGTGACTGCCTCAGGTCATCAAACTGGCTATGGCCCGAGAAAAGCTCATCTGGAACCGGAACCAAGCTGTCATCAGAGCCTTCATCAAGCTCTGAAATGTACTCCAGGCGGGGAGAGGAAGACCTCTGGGGACCAAAGCAGTGCCTGACCTTAGCCAGAGCCTTTCTAGGGGCTAACCCCGTGCCACAGGGCCCCTCCGACACCACCGCCTCGAAAGGTGTCGAGGGCGCTGAGCGAGTCAGCGTCGACGGAAAAGGCGTCGACGTCAGTTGCAGTGCCACCCGCATCGACGGTGTCGACACAGGCCTCGAAGCCGGAGCTCCGAGCATCTCTCGACGACCTAGGCGCCGACGGCGTCGACGACCCCCTCAGAGGCGGAGCCTTGAGAGAAATCGTCGACGACCTCGGCGCCACAGGCGTCGACGTCTTCTTCAAAGACATCACAGGATCACGCGGTCTCGAGCGCATGGAGATCTGGGACCTGGAACGGGCATGGCAAGAACGGCTACCCTTGTCCGAGCGGGACCTCTCCCGCGAGCCGTGCCGACCACCCGAGCCCGAAGGCATACGGAGTCAGGTGAGCCTGACGTGGGAGTCAGGCTCACCTGACTCCCACGGAGGCGCTGGCCTGGTTCGCGCTGCTGCGACCTCTTCTAAGGTGATGCGCAGGATTCGGAAGACGGACTGGACCCCCAAATCTGGCTTGTCTGGCTCGCAGAAGTATCCTTCTGTAGGCAAAAATAGGGGATTAACTGTCTGCGGGGTAATGCAATCGGCCTCCCACTTTCCCCTCTCACCCTCCTTGAAACCCTTCTGTGATTTCTCGTAGCGTCTCACCTTAGGGTCTGGAAGGACGAGCTCTCCATCCTGCTTCTGATGCAGGGGCGCGTTGGTATCCAGTTACTTCACTGGATTTTCAGATTGGTGAGAACCAAACTTGCTTGGCTTCCAGGTAAGTTTTTTGATAAGAGGTTCCCCTTGTGTCCATGCATTAATGTACTAATGCTAGTGTCTTTTTCCCCATAGGGGCCGGAGTACGGAATGCCGGGGAACAGGCACCGACCCGAGATGAGAGGTGAAATCCTTGTAGAAATCAGGTAAGTCTTTAATGAGCGTTTTTTGGTAATGTCTTTTCATTCGCTCATTAACGCTGATGTCTCTTTTTCCCCTTAGGGGCCGGGGTCCGGAAATGCCAGGATGCGGCACGGACCCGAAATGAAGAGGGAATGAATTAACAGGTAAGTCTTAACATGGAGATTTAGCTTTCCTTATTCCCTTCTCTCTCTCACACCTTTTGTTCTGGTCTTTTTCTCCCTAGACGCTGGGGCGTGACTGCGAATTTGGATGATCGCTGCTGAACATGGAGGCGCCCTGTAAAGGCGAGTGGAATGCGGCGCTGCAGCGATCGACGCAATGAGCTTTTAAATTAAAGTCTTCCTTTTCAGGATTGTCGGCGAGATGTCTCCGGGATGCGGATTTAGCAGGTAAGGACTTTTCCTTTTTCCGTTCTCTTCTCTTCCTTTGCAGGTGATCCAGGATGCTGGCAGGCGTGGCAGAAGTCAGGATGCAGGAGCAGACACAGTGAGCATCCAGCTGCTAGATGCAGAACAACGCGAAGCACGTGTGGCTGTTCGGGTGGGGTTTAAATAGCCTTGGAAGAAGTTCCAGGTATGTATCCTTCCTCCAATCAGGTATGTATCCTTCCCTGACCACGCCCGGATGGTAAATTAGTCCCACAGGTAAAGTAGTTCCTTTCAGGCCTCAAGGAGGCCGGGATCCTGCAGCATGGTCTGCATCAGGTGAGTGCACCCAAGCATTCCCATAATGAGCCTGGTGCCTATGGCGCCAGGACTGATGTCTTTTATGAGCCTGGCGCCATAGGCGCCAGGACTCTGTCCAAAGGGCCCCTATATGGGGTTGCTGGGTCCTTCCTTGGGGACTGGATGTCCGCTTTCAGGGACGCCGGGCTTGAACCGGCTCCCCGGGAGCGGGCATCATGACATACGAGCGGTGTCTCGACTGGTGCCAACCGACCCCCACTCCGAGGCGCGGAAGGACCGGTGCCCTGCGATTCAAGAATCGCTAGCATTTGCTTCCCAAAGGAAGCCCATTCCTCCGGAGTCGCTTGCATGGAGGGATAAGCGACCCGCCGATGGGCGGAGTCCTCGGAAGAGGACGGGGAAGGCGACCGATGCCGGCGCTTCCGGGAATGCCTCGAAGAGGCGGAGGAGTGGCGAGACCGACTCCTGGAAGGAGACCCACTGAACTTCCGACGATGACGCAGAGTGTCGCCCCTCGAGTCATTCGTCGAAAGCCCTGCAGACCTCTACTTCCGGGGCTTAGACACCCGACCGACTGACAGCTTCTTTTTGCGTTCCCGCAAGGCCTTTGCCGTGAGCAACTGGCAGTTGACACAGTCGTCCGTATCGTGGGCCTCCCCGATGCACCAGAGGCAGGCGTCGTGCGAGCCCGTGACCGACATCTTGGACCCACAGTCTCCGCATTTCTTGAAGCCCGGATGCGGGGTTGAAGACGAAGTAGACATCGCCACGAACAGGTCTTCACAAAAAACCGAACCAAGAATTGAAAACAGCAAACTCCAAAGAGTCGAGGCGTACCGAGATTCACAAAGCGAACACGTTCGCAGAAAAAACGGAACTGAGGCTATGGGCGTCGTGCGTCCTACTTATCACATCGGGTGACATCGGCCATCGGAGGAGGCCCTCGGGGACGGCGCATCGACGCAGACGCCGAAGATTTTCCGAAGCAGCAGAGCTGTGGACATTACCTGTCATGGATATGGAATACGTCGGAGGACCGAATCCCCTCAAAATACAATTACGGTGAGCAATGTATCCCTTCTGACGCTTGTGGAATCTGCTTAGATCACATGCTGTGCATAGATTAGCGAGCAGTGAAAGAAGGAAGTGGGATGTGAGCAAGTTCATGAGCGAATAAATGTCTTAGAACCACTTGTGTATCTGTCTTGGAATGAGTGTTAATGCAGTAGTGCTGAGTGAAAATATGTATTGAGCTCCATGTAGCTGCTTTGCAAATACTGTCTAAGGGGACATTTGCAATTAAAGCCAGAGTGGCTCCAGTACCTCTTGTGGAGTGGGCCCTTGGCGTAAAAGGCAGTGTTTTATCTGAACGGGAATAGCACAGTTGGCTACATCTGACTATCCACCTAGAGATGGCATTCTTAGAGATGCAGTCACCTTCTCTGCCTGGCGGTATGGCGACAAACAGTTGATGTCTTTCTTAGCGGTCTGGTCTCGTCTACGTAGTAGAGGACCGCTCTCCTCACATCTAGCGTGTGGACTTTTACCTCAGCAGAGCTTTTGGGCTCCAGGAAGAAAGCCAGTAGCTCAATAGACTGATTTACATGAAATTTGGAGATGAATTTAGGCGAGAACTCAGTACGTAAAACCAGCTTGTCCTTCTCTATAGTAAAGAAAGGATCCTGTATGTACAATGCTTAGATTTCACCAACCCTTCTTATGGAAGTGATAGCTAAGAAGGCAGTTTTATAAGTCAGATGTTTGAGATTAGACTTGTGCATAGGCTCAAATGGGGGTCCCATGAGCTTAGCGAGTACCACATTGAGGTCCCAACCTGGCGGGGGGTTAGAAATTGGAGGATCGAGTCTCTTTACCCCTTCCATAAATGCTTTGATGACTGGTACCTTCCACCATGAGACCTTGTTATGGGAAGTGGTGTAGGCTGCCAAGGCCAGCATGTGGACTTTTAGGGAGTTGAACACTAACCCTGCATCTAGCAATTGGCGCATATAGGTTAGAATGTTAGATGTAGTACAATCTATGGGGTTGATCTGCTTAGTCTGGCACCAAATTACGAATCATCTCCATTTGTCAAAATAACAGTGCCTAGTGTTTGGTTTTCTTAATTCTTTCAAGATATCCATGCATCTTTGCAGTAGATTGAGATGCCGAACCCTGACTTCAGGAGCCATGCTGCCAAGTTCGAGTGTGGTAGTGGGTTCACTGTTAGTCCCTTGTGCTGGGTGAGTAGGTTGCACTGGCATGGGAGCTTGATGGGATCGCACATCGACAGTCTGCGCAGATGTGTATACCACTGTTGTCTTGCCCACATAGGAGCAACTAGGATAAGCGTCATTGGTTCCTTGTGTAACTTGTTCACCACCTTCCTCATGAGGAGTTGGGGGGAGGAAGCGTAAGCAAATTTCCCTGACCAGCTCATCCATAGGGCGTTCTCCTTGGAGCCTGGCTGGGGGAACCTGGACGCGAAGTCTGGGCATTGACTATCTTCGCTTGTGGCGAATAAGTCTATAGTTGGGAAACCTCATTGAGAGAAGAGGTGTTCTAAAACCTTTGTGTAGACACCACTTGTGTTCCTCTGGTGGGGGATCTCTGCTCAATGAGTCTGCTAGAGTGTGGAGTTCCCCTGGAACATGTTGTGATGACAGTAACATCTTCCGTTTGAGTGCCCATTTCTAGATTTTCTATGCAAGTCTGGATACATTTGGAGAACGTGTACCCCCCCCCCGTTTGTGGATATAAACCATCGCTGTAGTGCTGTCCGTTAGGATCTGCATCGGCAGGTTTGGTAAATGGGGTTTGAATGCCTCTAGGGCTTTGAATACTGCCAGAAGTTCCAGCACATTTATGTGGACTGGAGCTGCACTGTGAGACCACAGACCCTGAGCTGTGTGGTGAAGGTAGTGACCCCCCCCCCCCCATTGTGACCACTGCCTGTATCCCTGGGTCGTAGAAAGGTTTCCCTCTCATTAGGTTTTCTCTCGTCCGCCAGAAAAGTTTTTTTTACAAGTGTTCGCGAAACGACCACTAGATCGTCCCACTGACCGCTTCGCCAACCTCTCCTGTATGAGACGCATGCAGAGGTGCACGTGAGGGACCAGGTAAATGCAAGATGCCATCATGCCTATTAAATGCATTGCTTTGCACACCCTTATCTGGTGGTGGCCGGCCTGATGTGGTATTTGCAGTAACAAATGGTTTACTCTTTCCTCTGAAGGAAAGACCAATCCTTCCTCTGTGCTTAAGACCGCTCCTAGGAACTGTTTTGAAGTGCTTGGCACTAGGCTTGATTTTTTCTCAATGGAGAAGCCCAATTCAAAGAGGAGGTGGATTGTTCTCTGGATGTTTTGTTGCAAATCAGAGGGGATTCCCCTGTTATGTGCCAGTCGTCCAGGTAAGGGTACACTGGGATTTCTCCCTTGTGCAGGTGCGCTGCCACTACTGCCATTACCTTTGTGAATACCCTTGGAGCCGAGGCTATTCCAAAGGGCAGCACTTTGAATTGGTAGCGCTTGTTCGCCATCTTGAAACGCAAGAATCTTCTGTGCGCTGGGAACTTTAAAATATGAAAATAGGCATCTTTCATATACCTCTCTGACCACTAGGCTTGTTTGTGAGCCGACCTAAAGATTTTAGAGTGTCATACTCATCCATTGCTGTTTTAAGTGAGTCTTCCACGGCCTTACCGAAGAGCATGTAAAGTTCCACTGGCATGTTTATTGGAGCAACTTGTGTTTCTGGCTTAAAGCCTGACTGGCGACGCCAGGCAGGCCTCTTTATAATAGTCTCCTCCGCAATGACTCTTCCGGCATCGTCTGCTGCATCGAAATTTGATTTAAGGAGACAGGTAGATATAGCCCTGCCATCTGCTGCCACCTGAGCTAGTTGTGATTTTAGTGGCTCCGGGGCAGATGAAAGTAACACAGAAATCTCTTCTCACTTATGGCAATTATAACTAGCCAAAAGGGTTGCGTTGTTGGCTATCCTGGTTTGATAGGCCGCAGAGGAGGCAACCTTTCTGCCCATGGCATAGTTCTTTTTGCTTTCCTTATGCGGTGGAGCCTCGGAGGAAGCAAGGGGTGTGCCTGCTCTTTCTAGTTGTGGTGACAACCAAGGAGTCTGGTCTTAATTGGCCTCTGATATATAAAGGGTCGGATGGTGCAGGCCTGAATAATTTTCCACACATTTGTTAACGGCCAGTGTGAGATTGGGTGAGGATGGTTATATCCTGTGTTGCACTGATTGTAGTATTGGGATAAACTGGACCACTGTCTTTTTGTCCCCCAGTATTTGTTCTGCGAAGTCTCCATCCTCCTGTAACTCGTGTGTCAAATTGGAATTGTTCCGCCCCCTTGGCTAATACTTCATTGAGTAGAGTTGATTATCGACAGGGGAATCGACAACTGGAGTGTCTTAAGTGGGGAATCTATGGTGTATGTTAGCCTCTTGGTCTGCCTCTGGGTCTTCGTCATCCCCATAATAAGGTTAATTTGTATCCTCTTCATTAAGTTGAGGGTCAGACGTCTCCACAAAGGAGAGATCTTCTTGGTCTAATTCAGGGACATATAAATCTATAACCGTCCTTTGGAAGGGGGCATTAGAGCGAGGCCTTTTAGAAGGGGGCTGAGTGGGTAAGGCAGAGGCTTCAGAGCCGGAAAGGGCTGAGATGAGTGGAGTGGAAACTCTGAAAGTAATCTGGGTTTTCTCGTAATAATTGGCCATGAAGGTCATTCTTCGCATAACCTGATCAATATCTTGGGAAGACCATTCCTTTGAACTTGGGATCACAATAGATTGAGGGTCCAAGTCCTCATTAGTGGGAGGTATAATTTTAGGCCTAGAGTCCTTGGGATTTTCTATGGCCTTAGATAATATAGGCTTTCCCTTCTGTGGTGTCTTCTCCCTAGGAGGGCTCTTGTCCCTGTGAGGGGTTTTAGAGGACTTTTTGTGATGTTTTTCCCCCACCATGGGGCCCAGAGGAGTGTTTCACAGACTTCTTGGGGTCTGCCGCTTTATCAGATGTCGAACGTCGAATTTCAGGTGTGGGTAGTTTTTTGAGTGACACCCTTGCTGTCCTTGGACGGTTGAACCCTGTCGTGAGGCGATCGAGACTGCCCAGAGGACTGGGACTCAGTGGACCTTTCTCGGGGTGTCGAACGTTGTCGAGTGTTCGACTCCTTTGTCGAATCTTGACTGGGGCTTATGTGCTTGGTGGTGTGTGCTTGTGTAGTGCTGCTGCCGCCGGGTGTAGTCCCCACAACATGGCCGCCAGCCTATCCTACGGGGTCGGGGGTCTGCGTTTGGGTAGTTGAAGCTACTCCGTTGCCCTCGCCGCCCGAAATTACAGCGTCTCTGCCATCGCTAAAGGTTCCCACTACCTCTATGGCTTAGAGATGCCTGGCGTAGTGGGCCCAGCGTTTCGTGAAACGGCCCTTTAACGTCTTTGGCTTGAAGAGCCTGCATGCCCGACAAGACGTTTGAACGTGGTCTCCTGGAAAAGACAAATTACAAACTAAGTGTTAGTCCACCCACGGGAATTTTCGGTTACACTTGGGGCAACATTTTAATGGTGTATTTTCCATAATTATGGGTTATGGATATGGCAGCTGGGCGAACAAAGTGTAGGAAGGGGAGAATATGCATTCTAAAATGGCCTCCCCCCCTCTCACTCTACTGTTTGTGCCAAGGCCTGGGGTGGCCTTCCAAGGCCAAACGGTCCATCGCGGTGGTCTCAGATAGGCAGTTTTCTTTCTTCACCGGCGTGGTGTTTCGGCCGTCGATGAAAGGCTAGAAAGCAATACGATCGCAATTGTGAAAAGTTAATGGCTTATCGCCGAAAGGAACACCGCTATACGCGTCTGGCCTAACATCCGCCTGGCTGCTGTGCCATACTGCCAAAACCTTTAGAATAGACATTTGAATACTGTATACCAAAGGGAATGTTTTATCAAGTCCTACCGCAGGTGGATTTTAGAAAATCCCCTAACAGACTTAACGTGGACCTCTGACCACAATCGCACTCTTCTGAGAATAGCCTCAACTGCACTCCACATTCACAAGGTTTTGGCTAACCTCAGTGTTCACTGTTCACTTTAACTAGGGTGGCCTCTTAACATCGATCCACCAGGCCAGATTCTATAAATCTATCTCAGACTTCTAAACAAAAATGTATTGTTGCAAATTTAGTAAAACAATACCTTATACAAGTGTCCCCGTATTTAACAATCCGCAAATACAATTAAAACATAAAACCAATTACTTATAAAAAAATAGTTAAAATATATACAGATCCATGATATATGTTATTTATAACGCGCTTAATATCCAGAGGTTTCTAAGCGCGGACCCAGGGATCGAACCCGTGTTGCTCTGTGTTTTTTGCTTCCAAGGCCAGCACGTTGCCACTGAGCTATCCTCCCGAGACATCCATAAACCACAACCCCAGGTTTTCATATCATTGACCCAATTACTATACGTACAAAACAATCACTAAAGTAGACATACATCAATTCATAAGACTGCACTCAGAAGATCTGAGTTACAACACGTGCAATTCCTTAAATATATGTTTTAAGAAGTTAAGAGCTAAAAGCAAGGCCATCTGGTCTACTTGTCATAAGTCTATTCCATATTACATTTCCATCTACATATGCAATTAAGTTCACATGTGATTTAAAATGTATAATCCTAAACTTGGTCAGTGTAGTAAATTCAATTACCAAGTGAAAAATGGAGTGTGCATTGAGTTGGAGTTTATTTGTATAGCGCAAAAAGGACCCAGCTCTCCGGTATCTGGGTGCTGTTCATACATGATAAAGTTATACATAGACATTTAAAACATGTTATATACATATAGGCAATAATAAAAACAGGCATAAAGTATTTACAGTGTACAGACCATATTAAGTACTTACAACAATAGAATAAGTGTCGGTGGAACATAGCGGGGGGTAGGTGGAAGTCAATATCTAGCTTTACATATATACACCATGGGCTACATATATACAGCGTGTTTATGCATCCCTGGAGGGGGGGGGGAATCTTGCTCTCGTAGCCATGTTTTAGCCTTTTTACGGAAGATCAGGAATGCTGGTTCCTCCCTCAAGTGGGTGGGTAGAGCGTTCCATTTTTTGGCTGCTAAAACAGGATAACGTATCCCTCCCTGCATGTTGCTTAAAGCAAGGGCTAAGGACGCAGTGTGCTTGGGCTGATCTAGTGGGTCTGGTGGTGGCCCGTCGGTTAATGTTGCTGGAGAAGTAAGTGGGCGCTTCCTTGGATAAGCATTTGTGTGTGAGGGATAGTGTTTTTAAGGTCAATTCTTCAATTGGTAATTGAGGTATATTCAGCTGGGGTCCTAACATTTCTAATGTAGGTAAACAATTCAATCTAAATTTAAAATAACATTGAGGGGCAGTTGTGGAAGGAAATGTACAGCTATGGTCTCAAACTTATACTTGGGACGTACAGATTTTGAATGCTGTACCTTTTCAGTCTTTGCAAGCCCTGGATTTTGTCCCCTTTCTTGATAGTATTTTTCAAGGCAGACTGAGAAACCATTTAATCAATCTCTAAAGATCACATAAGGCTGCACTGCTTTTTAAAAGGTTTACAGAACTCATTTATTTCATCATTCATAATTTTTCTTAAATGGTGAATTATACCAGAATCCTCAGCTCCACAAAATTTTAATTATAGGGACAGACTCTTGTAGATTCAAATAGACCACCAAGATTCAAGTCCCAACTCCAATCTGGTCACACTTATTGGAACATACTTGGGAATGCATAGAGCTTCCCTTAAGAGTCGACCCTCTGATCTGTCCAATGTTTTTCTACTATGGAGCGACATTAAATCAATTCCATCCATAGCAGTAGGGGTCACCTTAAGCCGGACAAATTTGATAAAATGTATACGGGAAATGGCACAGAACCCCCCTACAACTTCTGATCACAGAGGTGCACATTCTTACTGTTTCCTTGAGTCTTTCAGTTGTACAAATAAATTCTTGTTGGAGAACAGAGAGCCCAGATAACAGAAGCTGTCCGTGTTATGGACTCTGGTATTTACCATACAGACATAGCTCTTTTTGGACCTTCTAAAATAGATTACCATAATCTTGGATTTGAGAGGATTACATATTAGATTGTTCCTCTTTAAATATTTGGAAACTCTGCCTAATACCCGCTGTAGACTACCAGGTGTAAAATCCAACATAATATCTGCAAGAGCAATGCAATTAGTAATGAGACATCCACATTTGGGAGATTACAGATTCCACTCATTGATACAGTGCCATAGATTTGACATGCAGATTAAAAAAAGTCGGAGCCAGCGCACAATCTTGTCTTACTCATTTGTAGTTCTGTTTCTAGATACATCACCCTATGCATTTAAACTGATTTTAACACTCATCATGGAGTAACCGAAGTATCTTCACCCGATCATGCTGCATTCCCAGGTTTACCAGTTTACCCCATAGCATGCCACGATCAATGTCGCATGCAGATGACAGATCCAGTACTGCAACAAGTCCTCCCAGTCTTTCTCCCTGCTTGCGCTAGGCACAATAATGTAAAACCACTCCTGTGGTCACTCCTTTTTGGTAACCCATCTGCAAGGGACTTGGAATGCATTCAGTATTCATCCATGCCACAATTTCCCTCAGGAGGAGCGTTGAGAAGATCTTTGAGGACACATCAGTTAAGGAAATAGGACGGTAGTTCCGCTGGTCCTTCCTAACCCCCGCATTTGAAAATAGGGGCAACAATCGAAGTGCGCATGATGCAGGAATGCTACCCAACTTCATGATCCGAGAAAAGTCGGAATAAAATGTATGACCAGATTGAGGGGGTCCAATTTTAGGAGACTGTTCATCTTTCCATCTGGCCCACAAGCTCTTGAATTTTTCAATGCATTAATTACATATATTATTTGATCTCTCTCAAAATCATAGTTCCAGATTGGTTCATTCGTTTTTTTCCATGCAGTTAGTACTAGCATGGGCACTATCGACCCAGAACCTTGTTTTATGATGTACCACCCAGTCTTTTTCAGATATAGTAGAGAATTGCTTGCTAACCCGATTGCTCTGTTTGAGATTTAACCTCCACCAAATCGATCTAGAATTACTGTTGATTATATCAGACAGCAGTTCTTGGTTGGTCTTAATATAACTAAGAAGCTTATGATTTTTCAGTCATGATTTATATTTATTCTTGAGGGATCGAATCTCCATTTTAAACTCAAAACTACCCATCTATTTTTTCACACTCCTCATATTGTGTCTTAATAAACTTGTTTTGCATTGATCTCAGTCATATATTGGACATTTTCTTTGCAAAAAAATAACTTTCTTCCAACAGGAGATACTGTAGTATGTTTTAGCATTGACAATGTATTAGAGAATTCACCAGATGTACACCTGTGATTTTTCTCTAAGTCATCAATGTAATCCCACCACAAGGAAATAGACCTGCTAACTTGTACAATATTTCGGGCAAACACTGCCACCCTGTTCCCAGAAGCATTGGTAAACAGGTTAACAGATCAAATTGTCCCCAACCTGCTTGCTCTTCCCAGGCTGAACTGAAGCAGACAACATGGCATGATCACTTTTATGAGTTCTTAACTACTTAGAAATATCTAATTTGAGGGAAATCAATGTTCACCATAAGAATGTAATCTATTGTAGATTTCAGTCCCATTCCAAATCAAGTAGGTGACGGTTGACCGTTTTCATAAATAGTGAATTCAATTGATGGAACCCCCGCCGTGCTAGGAAAGTAGCCCATTACTGTTTTTAGTATCAAATGAATTTTTACAGCAGTCCCCCTCTTCATATCACTCAGACCATCAGGTTTCTCTTCTTCAAGATCAATTTGGGGGCAAAAACTGCTGAACAGTCGCCTGTAAATGACAATTGCTTCTTTGGAAGACTATTAAAATCAACTTGTACACTATCAATGTCATTAATGACGTCCTCTAGGTCTGCATGTTAGGCAAGATTTTATGTAGTAACCCTGTGAGAAGCTACACCGGTCTGGTCCTCTTGGCATTAGGGAACCCACCTATTGGTATAGGTCTGTACTACGCATGTTAGTAGAGAGACTGAGCAACCAAACTCCTCTCAAGAGGGGAAATATGAGCTGTAGCATCGAAATCCACAAACACAAGAATCCAAATAACACTTACTCAAGGTTTTCTAGTAAAATAATTATTTAACGGTCATTTTTAAATAAGCCTTCTTTAAAAAGGGCAGTGTGCAACAATAAAAATACACTTCATAACATGTTCTCAGAATCAAGAAAGCAAGTAGATACTCTTTAGAGAAGCTTCACACACACTTCCTACAGCCTGATGTGACTTCAATTACTAGGACAGTATTGGCATTTATATTCACTCATTACCGTAATTGCATTTCTGATGATTGTGTCTGCTTAGATTCACATGCTGTGCATATAGTCCGACATCTAGTGGTAACTGCAGATTATTGCATCTGGTCTTTCGAGGATCGAAAAGGGATGTCGACATGGGCGCGCCTGTAACACCATCCCCAACGTGACATGTGTACCCAAAATCCCTCATACGTCGAGGTCCCTCAGATTGTCATAAGGCTCCCTAACGGCAGAAAAAATACAATCGTGAGCGAGTACAGAAAGACAGAAGAAGTAGTAAGATGTCCATGTTCCTTCCATCTGAGCGAAAAGGAAAGGTGGGCGCATTTAAATCTAAGCAGATAGGATCATCAGAAATGCTATTACGATAAGTAATGAATGTCTTCTGATGCTTGTGAATCTGCTTAGAATCACATGCTGTGCATAGACTAGCGAGCAGTACCTGTAGATGGTGGTGGGATGTGAGAAGGAACAGTAGTGAAAAGAGGTCTTAGTACTGCTTGTCCCACCTGAGAATCAGACCTAGAGTGCGTCTAGGCATTAGTGTTTTGTAAAGGTGCACAGCACTCCAGGTTGCCGTTTTGCAAATGGACTTGAGGAACATTTGCAATGAATGCAATGGAAGCCCCAGTTCCACGAGTAGAGTGTGCTCTAGGCTTGAAGGTCAGCTATCTCTTGGCAAGAGTGTAGCAGAGTGTGATGCAATTCACAATTCTCCTCGAGGTGGCAGATTTAGACACAGGGTCCCCCCTTCTCTACCAGCCGCCACTGAAACTAAAACTGGCTTGTTTGCCTAAGTGGTTTATGTCTTTCCAGATAGTACACGACTGCCCTGCACACATCCAGTGTGTGTAGGCTTCTTTCCGCCACGTTAAGTGGGGTTCTGGAAGAATGTGGCTAGTTCTACTGACTGATTCACATAGAACCTTGAAATGAATTTGGGTGCAAAACCGTGGGAGTGCGCAGAACCACAGTCTCTGAATTGTGACAAAAGGTTCTAGTATTGAAAGGGCCTGTAGTTCATTGACTCTGCTTATCAAAGTGAGAGCCTAGGAAGGCGGTCTTGTAAGCAAGTGCTTTGAGGCTTGCCTTGTGCATAGGTTCAAAGGGAGACCCCATAAGTCTGGTTAATACCACATTTAGGTCCCAACTGGGAGCCGGGCTAGAAATAGGGGATGAATTCTTTTAACCCCTTCCATGAAAGCTTTAATTACTGGGATCTTCCACCACAACTCCATTCGCTGGGATGTGGTATAGGCTGAAAGTGCAGCTTTGTGGACCTTCAGGGAATTAAAAACCTAGACCAGAGTCTAGTAGGTGAGTCAGGGTACAATATAAGTTGTAGAGAAGTCAATGGGATCGATACTCTTGGAATTTCACCAGATGACAAAGCGTTTCCATTTATTGGAGTAGCAATTTCTGGTGTTCGACTTTCTTGTTTCTCTAAGTATATGCATGCATCTCTGTGGAAGTTGGAGATGCCTGAACTCTATGACCTCAGGAGCCAGGCCGCTATATTGAGTCTCTGCAGGCACGTATGAAGTGTTTCCGCCTGGTCCTGAGACAGCATGTTTTATGGGCAGGCAGTTCCATCGGAGGAGAGAGTGACAGCTCCATCAGATGGAGAACCAGGGTTGGGGGCCCACATCGGGGCCACCAACATCATGGTGACCGGTTCCTGGTGCATCCTGTGCACAATCTTTTTGAGTAGGGGGGGGGGGAGCATAAACAAATTTCCAGGACCATGTTATCCAGAGAGGCGTAATCGGGGCATTGTGAGTTCTCGAGAGTTGTGAAAAAGTTGATCTCTGGGAAGCACTATTCTGCAAAAACATTGGAGACGTCTTCGTGTAGTAGCCATTCGTACTCTACAGGCAGAGGGAAGTCTCTGCTGAGCACATCCGCCAGAAGATTGAGTTCCCCTGGAAACTGTTGACAGTAGGAACATCTTGTGTTTGAGCCCATTTCCAAATGTTCTGGGACAGTTTCGATAGCCCTGGAGAGTGAGTACACCCCTTCTTGTTCAGGTAGTACATGGCCATGGTGATGTCTGAGGACCAGTACGTTCTTTCCGTGCAACTGCATCTGAAAAGCCTTCAGAGCTTTGAACACCGCTATCAGCTCTAACAGGTTTATGTGGTTGGATGCTACTGCTGGGGACCAAACGCAGTCTGCTGAAGGTGAGCCCCCCCCCACCCCCAACCCATGAGAGATGAGTCTTTCATGAGAGTGGCTTCTACTGCAGGGGTGGTGAAGATTTTCCCATTTAAGAGGTTTTCCCTCAACCACTGTTAGTCAAGATTGTATGCAGTACCTTTTAGGTCCACTACAACAACCCTGTCCTCCTGGCAATAGGGACCCAACCTTTGGTATAAGTCTGAACTTCACAGGTTGGTAGTGTGGCTGAGCAGCCAGGCATCTCAAGAGGGGTCAATGTGAGCAGTAATGTGACAGTTTCACAATACAGTTATCCAAATAAACACTTCTACTCAAGGTTTCTTGATAAAACAATGATTTTATTTCACAGTCAGTTGTATATGCCTTCTTCAGAAGGGAGCAATATATGTGACACTTATAATACACTTCAAAACACTTTCTCTAAATCATATGATACCCATTGGGGATGGCACACCGACACTTCCTACACCCTCAGTTGACAAATGGCTTGGACACTGATTTATCACTAGTACATTTAGAGCAATACTGAATTTGCTTTAAAAGATAGAAGAGGTTAACAAATACCTTCCAATGCAGAGTAAAATTAACCCTTTCCTGGGGGAAAGCCCAAAGCACAAAGTCAGAGGTAAAGAAGAGTCACTCAGGGAGCCAGGACAGCCAATGTTAATTGCAATGTCTAGGGGAGCTAAAGTTCTTTGCAGGTAGGTAAAAGGTCTTGCACAATGTTCTTAGAAAAGTTTGTAGAAGATAGAACACTTGAAGAGCCACAAGCTGGGAGGCTTGTGAGGGGCAAAGCTATGGCAACTCTGCAAGGTATCCAAGACAGTTCTCAACTGAGAGCAAGCAAGGCTACACAACAAGAGGCAATTTCATAGACTTTACAGTACCTCTGGTTAGTAGAAATGGTTCCAGCTGGCTTCTGTTCCTGTACAGCTCTGCAGAACCTGTTCCTGAGCCTCAGTCGTGGGGACAATAGGGAGGACTTTTGGTGACTCCTGCTCTGCAATGGGAAGGTCAGCGGCAGCAATGGGCAAACTTCGATTCAGTGGTTCTTCAGTGTTTCAGCTCCTCGCATCTGGGGTCCAGCAAATAGCAACACCACGGTTCTCGGATACCACTCTGGACTTTCCTCGCATCTGGGGTCCAGCACCCTGTTGAGGTGGCTCAGGCTTGGTCAGTCCTGCCTTAGGGAAGTCAGAGGATCTTCCTGGCCCTTGGGTCTGATTTTAAAGCAACGCACACAATCTGGTGTTCCTCTCCCTGGCACTTTGGTTCCTGCAACAGTGGAAGTACAGCCAACTCTGAGAGGATGTCCAGACGGGCTTACTTTGGAGTTGATTGGTCCCACTAACTCAAGGTGAGAAGTCATCCTTGCAGGGCTTCTCTAGTGTAGGCGTATTCAGCGCTTCAACAATGCAGCAGGGCTTCACCAGGCAAACCAACGGTCCAGGAGTTGCAGCAGGCGTCTCTTCCAAGTTCTTCTTCGGATTCCAACTTCCAGTGGTCGGTTACCTTCAAAGCCAAAAAGCCTCATCTTTTATGCAGGTTTCTCCCATTCATTCCAGCCTAGCTGTCAATCACACGGCAGGGTGCCTGCCCTTGCCAGACAGGCAGCGGGCCAAACACCTTTGGGTGCATTCCTGTAACCAAGGGGATAAAGTGCAAGGCATTTCAGGCACCCCCCTCACTTCCTGCCCTGCCAGACATACTGGAGCCAGAGGCAGGCTTCACTTGTGAATCCCGCCAAAGACAAAATGAACAAAGGGACCAAACGTGGTTTGGCGTGCAGAGTAAATCTCACGAAGGACCTGTCCAACAAGAAATGGCAAAAAAAAGACGACCAGGGACATTTTGACAAAATGGGCACCTATGGGTGCTTTACTGCAGCTGCGAACGCAGTTGTGGTAAAAATAAGAAGACTGCTAGTAAAAGGTAAACCACTGCCACCAGCCATTAATTGTAGAAAGGGTAACAAAAATGTCACGCGAGAAACTAGACACAGGGGGTACTAAGTAACCACTCCAGCACCCTATGATAAGGTAGTGTGTGCTGGATCTAGAAAGTTACAAAGTAAGTAAAGTCAATTTCACTTCACTGCTCTTGTAAACAGTTTCACCAAGGGAAAGTATGTAAACCTTTGGGAAATCTAAGACTCCCAGTGTGTCACAATGCAAAGATGATGCCTATGGAGTTTGTCAGACTCCAAAGTCAAAAGAAACAGTCCAAATCACAATAGAAATACATGAGAGGGTGAGAAAAGAGGCTTACTCTCTCCAGGTTAGAAATTAAAAGTCCTAAAGTCCAGCAAAAGAGCTGGGGGTCGCCAACGTAGAAGGGAATTAGCACATTTTTGAGAATTCTCCCTAACAACCACCACTGCAGAGAGAACGAGGGCTGCCAAGACAACCACTAGATCGTCCCATTGTCCGCTGGTCTGACCCCACTGGCTTTTGAGCCACTCTTGCATGGTGTGCATGGGCAAACGTGCGTTAGGGACTAAAATGCAGGATGCCATAATCCCCAACAGTCGCATGGCCTTGTGTACTGTCACTTCGACTGGCTACATACTGAGTTAGAGGGTAATACAAGGCAGTCTTTTGTCCGAATTAGGCCCCACAGAAATTGCTCGACTTGGCTGGCGGGGGTAGGGGGGATTGGGATCTAGGCTGGATTTCTTCTAGTTTATGGAGAATCCCAGGCTGAAGAGTATGTATTGTCTTTTGGGTGTTTAACAGGCATGTTCCGTAGGAGTCCCCCGTTATGAGCTAGTCATCGAGGTAAGGATATACTGGGATGGAGTGCGTGCGCAGGTGAGCTGCTGCAACTGCCAGTACCTTTGTAAATACTCGTGGGGCTGAGGCAATGCCGAAGGGGATGACCTTGAACTGATGGTGTTTGTTCTCCATCATGAATCTTAGGTATTTCCTGTGTGCCGGCAACATTGAAATATGAAAGTATGCATCTTTCATGTCCAATGTTGCCATGAAATCCCCTTGCGTTAGCAGAGAGATTACCTCTTGCAGCATTACCATCCAAAACCTTTGTGGTTTGACAAATTTGATCGCTGGGCACAAGTCTAGCACAGGGCGCATGGTGAGATCCTTGTTGGGTACAAGGAGGTACACTGAATAAATACCCTTGTTTACCTGTAGCACGGGGACGACTTCGATTGCGCCCTTTTCCTGCAGGATCTAAACCTCTTACAGCAGGATTCTGAGGTGTTCCGATGTTAGACGTCTGGACTTTGGTGGTCTGAATAGAGGTGGTCAGCTGAACTCTATGCAATAACCGTGGGTGACTGTCTTGAGCAGCCACTGGTCTGTGGTAATCCCCTCCCATTCGTGTGAGAAGAACAAGTTACTTCTTACCTTGTAACGTTCTTTCGGCGGGATGTTCCTCCGACGTATTCCTTATCTTAGATATCTCCTTCCAGCTTTGCTGGCCTCGGAACATTTTTCTCTAGAGGGCACTGCGCGTCGACGTCCTCCGAGTCGATGTCCCTCGACAGCCGCCGTATCGACCTCATCCTGCCTATAAAGGCCGCGCGCAGCGTCCGTTGCTCAGTTCCGTTTTGTAGCCCACAGTATTTCTGTCTGGACTAGACTAATCACCCTGAAGGAGCGTAAGCTGCAACAAGGGAAGTAGAACTGCGGGGATGGATGGGAGGGTCGATAAGGAATACGTCGGACGAACATCCTGTCGAAAGAACGTTACAAGGTAAGAAGTAACTTGTTCTTCGAAGGGATTGTGTCCTCCGACGTATTCCTTATCTTAGATAGGCTCCCATAGCAGTATTCTATTATTGGAGGAGGGAGTACTGACTTCACACTGTCTTCTATTGATGAATAGAGTGCAGTACAGCCCTTCCAAACCTAGTCTCTTGTCTGGAGGAGGAATCCAAGTTGTAAAATCATGTAAAGGTATGGACAGACGACCATGTAGCGGCCGCACAGATGTCTTTAAACGGCACACCTCTTTGAGGGCCGATGAAGCTGCAATACCTCTGGTCGAAGGAGCCCTTAGGTTTTGAGGGGGCTCTTTCCCTGCCAGTTTATAACATTCCAAAATGGGTAGAATGATCCATCTGGAAATGGTCTGCTTAGTTATTGGTAACCCCAGCTTGTGACCTGTGCAACCTACAAACAGCTGGTCTGCCTGTCTTATCCTGGCTAGTCTACTGATGTAAAAACTTAAAGCCCTTCTAGGGTAAAGCCTGTGTAACCGCTCTTCCTATTTCCCCGGATGAGGAGGAGGATAGAAAGATGGTAGGGTAATCTTCTGAGTGATATGGAATTCAGAAACCACCTTTGGGAGGAAATTAGGCTTCACTTGCAGGACGACTTTGTCTTTGTGAAAGATTGTATGAGGGGTTTTACAAGAAAGCTTGTAATTCGCTCACCCTTCTAGCAGATGTAAGTGCTATAAATAAAACAGTTTTAAGGGTAAGGAATCTTAACGAACAAGAATGGAGTGGTTTGAAAAGTGTGCACATCAGGAAAGTTAGGACTAAGTTTAAATCCCATAGGGGAACTTGGAATGGTCTTGGGGGATAAACATTATTACCAAGGGTAACTTGAAATAGGATGGTTCTTCCGCAGTGCGCTTAAAGATGGATAGCGCTGCGAGATAGCCCTTAATGGTGCCAACTTGAAGGCCTGAATTCGCCAAATATAATAGGAAGGACAACACCATTGGTGTACCACATGAAAAAGGGTTGATATTCTGTTCTCTACACCAGCTGCAAAATCTGTTCCAACGGCAGCGGTATAAAGACTTAGTTGCTGGTCTCCTTGCCGAAAGCAACACCTCCATAACATCATCAGGGAGGTCCCAATCCTTGTACCTCAGCCTTTCAGAAGCCAAGCGTGAAGGTTGAGGGTTTTGATGTCTGGATGGAGAACCTGACCTCCCTTCTGTGAGAGTAGGTTCTCTCTGAGTGGAAGTCGAATTGGAGGGCAGATGGACAAGTCTAGAAGGTACAGGTACCACGTTCTCCTGGCCCAATCCGGGGCAATTAGGATCATGGTTCTCCGGAATCTTTTCAACCTCCTGATCATTTGAGGAATGACAGGGACCGGTGGGAACGCGTACAGAAGCGGAAACTCGCAGTCCACTATGAACACGTCTCCCAGAGCTCCTCTCGGGGGAAATGCCCTTGAGCAGAACAGATCGCATTTCCTGTTGATGCTGGTGGCGAACAGATCCACCTGAGGGGTTCCCCAAAGGGCAAAGATCTCTTTAAGGACTTCCTGAGCTAGTTCCCACTCGTGGGAGACTGTACTCTGCCTGCTCAGAGCGTCCGCTGTCAAGTTCTTCTCTCCGGCTAGGTGAACTGCTGATAGAGAGATTCCTTCTTGGATTGCCCAAAACCAGAGCTGCATCGCCTCTCTGCACAGGGGTAGTGATCCTACGCCTCCTCTTTTGGTGAGGTAATACATGGCCACCGTGTTGTCCGTCATTATCTGGACATTTTTCCCTTGCACAGCTGGCAGGAACGCCTTCAGGGCAAGTCGGATGGCTCTCAGCTCTAACAGGTTGATATGTAGTCTGGACTCCGATGGAGACCAACGACCGCTGATGGTCAAGTCTTTGGCGTGGGCTCCCCACCCCGTGAGTGAGGCATCCGTGACTACTGTTACCTCCGGCCAGGGTTGCCAAAACTGTTCTCCTTTCAGAATGTTCTCCTGACAGGCCCACCACTGAAGGACTCGAGCCACCCTGTCGGGAACCTGAAGATCTGTCATTCTCCCTGAGAATTGTGACCACTGAGTTCTCAGTGTCCACTGGAGGGATCTCATTCTCAGGCGAGCCTCTGGCACTAGGAAAATGCAGGATGCCATGAGGCTAAGCAACCTCAAAAAGTCGAAGGCTGGGAGACGTTGGGCATCTTGGAACTTGGTAACCATCTGTAGCATTTCTTGAGCACTCCTCTGGTGGCGAGGCTTTTCCCAGGGAAGTGTCCAGGATCGCTCCTATGAACTGGAGTCTCTGCGATGGTACAATTTGTGACTTCTTTAAATTGAGGGAGAAGCCCAGTCTGTGAAGGGAGTGGCAAACGTGATTTAGCTGATCTGAGCTTGTTCCGAAGATACAGCCCTGATCAACCAATCGTCCAGGTAGGGGTAGACGTGAATCCCTTCCCTCCTAAGACTTGCCGCCACTACCGACATTAACTTGGTGAAGACCCTTGGGGCGGAGGTCAGCCCAAATGGCAGCACTCGAAATTGATAATGAGAGTTGCCAATTGCGAACCTCAGGTATTTCCTGTGTTTGAGATGGATAGGCACATGGAAATAAGCGTCCTGAAGGTCCAGCGATACCAACCAGTCCTGGAATTGAAGGGTCTGAAGGATCTGAGAAAGAGTGACCATCTTGAATTTGTCTTTCCTGAGGCATTTGTTCAATTCTCGCAAGTCCAAGATGGGTCTCAGTCCTCAGTCTTTCTTTGGAATGATAAAGTAAGGGGAGTACCAGCCCTTGTTCCTCTCCGCTACAGGTACCGGTTCTATGGCACCTTTCTCTAGCAGGTCCAAAATTTCCTGCAAGAGGTGCGGATCTGGAGCTTTCTGAGAGCTGATCCCCGGTGGATGACTCAGGTATGCGTAGGAAAGGCAGGCAGTAACCTTGGGCAACTGTTTCCAATGCCCAAGAATCTGACGTGATAGCCTGCCATTCCGCCAGATGTTGAGTCAACCTGCCTCCTACAGGTGTCCTGTGAGGGAAGTCCTCAGAGTGGTTTTGGGGCGGCTGATGCAGATGCCGATGGTAAAGAGGCACCTGCTGTTGCTGCGGCTTTTGAATATCTACCCCGTCCACCTCGGGTAGTTCTTTGTCCCCTTTGAGCCGGTCGTCCTCTACCTCTTCCGAATGCGGAGTAGAAGCGAAAGGACTTGCCCCTCGCAGAGGTTCCTGTGGGACGAAAAGGTGTCTGACGGATTGCAGCGCCTAGGGATTTTGCTGCTGCTTTTGAAGTTTGCAGTTTGCAGTTTCTCTAAACTGTCATCCGCCTTTTTCCCGAACAAAGAAGAGCCATCGAATGGCATGTTCAAGAGCCTGGCTTGCACATCTGGGGCAAAACCAGACTTTCTCAACCAAGCGAATCTCCTGGTTGTTGTACTTGCCGCCATTGCTCTGCTGATACTGTCAGCCGAATCAATGCCCGTCTGGAGGGATTCGCACATAGCGTCTTTACCGTCCTGTATGATATTCAGGAACGCCTCCCTTTCTCCTCCCTCCGGGATGCAGTCAGCCGCTGTAGAAGCACACTCCCAAAGTGTATGGCTGAATCTAGCAAGGGTGCAAGTAGCATTAACAGATTTTAACGCCATGCTACATGCCGAAAAAACTTTCTTTGCCATAGCATCATATTTTTTATCGTCCCTGTCCTGTGGGACGGTAGGGTAAGCAGTCTTGACATCAGTACAAGATGCTGCCTATACCACCAGACTTTCCGGGGTTGGGTGTTTTGACAAAAACTCCATGTCTGCAGAAGATACCCTGTATTTTGTAGACAGTTTTTTATTTACTGCCGGGGCGACATCTGGGGTTTCCCAGTTCGTCATAATCTTCCTCTGAAGAGCTTTATGAAAGGGCACTACAGGATCCTCCTGTGGGTCTTTGTCAAGAATATCCGTGAGGTCATCTTGTTGGAAAGACTGAAGGTGCAGACCACCCCATAAACTCTGTGATCCTGGCCATTAAGGCTCTATAGGGGGTTTCAGCATGCTCCCCCGTGTCTTGCCTAGCAAACTCCACCTCAGGCGAAGTGTCTAACCCACTTGCCTCATGTAAGGAATCATGAAGATCCTTTAACCTGCGTTCTTCAGAGGATAACCCCTCTCTAACTGGGGTTGCAGGTCCCTGCAACTCAAATGTGTCTTCCTGTTCAGACAATTCACCCTCTTCCATAATTGAGGACATAGTTCTCAATTGTTCTGAACTCAAAGGGTGTAAACCCCATCTCCAAGGCAGAGGGTGCCAAACTTGTTATAATCGGCCTCGAAAATGTAGATGTCGTCGACGGCTTCGGGCGTGGCGTCGAAAACAAAGGCGGAGGCCTCGATGACCTCGACAGAATTGGGATTCTGCTTGAGGAAGTCGACAATCTCGACGCCATCGTCATCGAGGACCTGGGGATAGCCACTGGGTGTGTCGTAACCGTGACTTTTCTTGGCGTCGAAGATGGCATCGAGTCGACAGACCTGTGTGTCGAAGGTCCATTCGACAACGGCGTCGACGGAACCTTCGTCGACGGTGTCGACGGAACCTTCGAAGAAGGTTTTGAGGTCATAGTCTTACTCGAGGGTTCGAGACGCGCTCGAGAAGTTTCCTTCGCCGGGTACTGCGACTGGCTGCGTTTTTGACCTTCGGGTCTTTCGACCAGAGCATCGCTCTCGGCAGTCTTCGAGGGGGTCGAGGCCGCTTTCTCGAAGACGCACATCATATTTTTGCGGAATTCCTCCCATTCAGCCCGGGAACTATGTTTCGTGGGGCAAGGGATTCTCTTTGGAGAAACAGAGGAAGAGGAAGACGGAGAAGGGGATCTTCGACGTCTCCTCTTCGAGTGCTTCGATCTCGAGGAGTGATGGGACCCACTCCGAGACCTGGAGCGCGAATGGTGACGAGGAGACGAATGTCTCGACTTCGTCTAAGAAGAAGCTTTAAAAGTCTTACCTTTCTCCAGCTTCACCCCTACGCTCCTTCAGGGCCTTAGCTGTCATGGACATATAGTCCTCGCACTCCGAACAATGGTGTTCAGCTCCCAAACACCACAGACAAACTGTGAGGGTCAGTCAGCGACATCTTTTTCCCACAATCTCGGCATTTTTTGAAGCCGGACCGAGGAGTTGTCGGTCCGACGAAGAAGCCATCGAGTACGGATCGAATAACTCGAGGTAAATAGGATTAACCTGACAAAACTGAGCAACGGTATTCAGAGGCACTGAGTAAGCGCGGAAAAACGGAACTGAGCAACGGACGCTGCGTGCGGCCTTTATAGGCAGGATGACGTTGATACGGCGGCTGTCGAGGGACATCGATCCGGAGGACGTCGACGCGCAGCGCCCTCTAGAGAAAAATTGTCCGAGGCCAGCAGAGCTGGAAGGAGATATCTAAGATAAGGAATACGTCGGAGGACACAATCCCTTCGAATGAGGTTATGCATCGCATCCCCTGACCGGGGAGGCATCGAGGGGACCTGGATCTGAGATCATTCCTGACTGGAGGCCATGGAGCCTCCAGGGGTGGCATTGCGACCCCTTCCTTTTTCACAGCGTTGTCCTCTGGGGGATAGCGATTTGAGGCAGCAGACCCTTGTCCTGAGGACCATGTGTTACTCCATATTGGTTATGTGGGCAACAAGCATAGGATTGCCCGCGAAAGGAGCGTCACGAACTCCTAAACCCCACCCACGCTCTGTTGAAAGGGCCTTGGAGTGATTTGGTTCAAAGATTTCAAAGTCTTGTGTTCTTTCTTGGCAGTTTCTAGCGCCTCATCTACAGCCTTGCCAAACAGGTTAGAATCCTCCACCGGTTTGTTGACGAGACGCTCGTGTCTCCGGTTTGAACGCTGAGCGCGTTAACCAGGTGTGTCTTTTCAAAAGGGAACCCTGGGACAGGGTACTCCCTGCTGTCTCTGCAGCAACTAAGGTGTTTTTAAGAATGTTCTGGTTTACTCGATTACTCTCTAACACAACTGTAAGCAGGTGAGAACACACTGGTTCGGGGACCTCCTGCAGGCCCTTCTGTAGCAGATTCCATTGAACATCAACAGCGTGGTATTGTTGGCAATTCAAGTGGAATATGCTGTCGCAGTAGTGATTCGCTTCCCTAGGGCATAGAGTTTTTTGCATTCCTTGTTCGGCGGTGCCTCACCTGTGGCCAAGGGCACCCCTGCCCTCTTCCTCAGTGACCACAAGAGAATCTGGGGTGGCATGTCCACAAATATAGAGAGGGTCAGTAGGGGAGGGGCAAAAAAGTTTCTCCACCCATGGGTTCACATCCCTTGTCTGTGAAGGTGTTAATGAAGGGGTGAGGCGCCTTTTAATGGAGTTAAGTAAAGGGATAGCCTGGCTGGCAGGTGGCTTTTCCTTTAGAATATGCTCCACGAAATCTGAGTCCTACACCACCTCTGGCGTGACTTATCTGGACATTCTCAGCTACTTTTTTCAGAATGGGTTGAGCGTCATCTATAGGAGATGCCTGGCACATAGATGAGGAGGAGGGAGGATCCATGCATATGTAGGTGACAGCCATAGTAGGTTGTCCACCGGTGGCTCACCCTCCAAATTTTTCCGTGCTCCATAAAGAGTATCCGGGGGGGAAGTCAGGAAGTGCTCCGCCTGGGGATCTACGTGGCTAGAACGGCGAGATTCTTCCGAGAGAGTTCTGGATAAGGGCTGGGGAACTCAGTCATCCTGCCTTTCCCAGTGTGTGGACGTGTCTTTCGACTTGTCCTTGGGTTTATCGACTACCGAAATGATCTTTGCGAGACTTTCGCGGATGTTCGGCGTCTCTGGGAGGGGTTTAGGCTGTTCAAGCGGCTTCGTCGGAGATTGACATAGCCGGAACTGTCGGCACGCTCTTAAGAGGCATCTCGACAGCCTTGTGACTTTTTGGTGATGGCGCCTTTGTAGAGTGCCCGGACGGATGCCGCTTATGTGGTTGCAGGCATGGCTGCCGACAACGCGGATCAGCGGGTGCAGTCGCGGAGCTCGGCATACCCGTTGGCGCTTTGGACCGTTTCGACGGATTCGTCGAGGTGGTACCGGGGGTTGTCTGCTTGCTTCTATGATTAGCGGGTGCGTCCCTGTCGCCAGGTTGTACATCCCCATAGCAGAACTATCGTCCTGCCAGGTGGGGCCGGGGAAGGATGCTTCGGAGCGCAATCGCTCCGATGAGACGTCGATGGCATCTGTATCTGAGCCACAGCCATCGCTTACCTCCTCAGTCTCAGCGCCTGCTCCTTGATCGTTTTAGGACACAAGAGCGGACAAGACCCACAGGACGCATCGTGGTGATCGCAAGGGAGACACTTAATGGACCTCTGGTGCATGTCCTTCCAGGGGTACTTGCCTTTGCAGGAAGGGCAACATTTAAAAGTCCATAACTCAAGGGACGAAGAGAGGGGAGAAGGAAAGACATTCTTGATAAAAACAGAGACCCCCAGACCCCTGTCAACCTACTGTATAGGCCGGCCAGAAGGCCGGGCGACACGGTCAACAGCGTTGACCGGAGCACCAGCTGTCGAAGTCTGTTCATCCGCTGTCTTTGGCGGTGGTTGAGAAGTTATCAAAGAGGGGACGATTATATAAACGACCGGAGGTCGCGAAAGAATATAATTTAACAATTCATAAGAACTCCACATAAGGCAACCAGCTAGCTTGGCGGAAAAAAAAAACAATCTGAGGGACCTTGATGCGCAAGGCAGTTTGGGTACACTACACGTCACGTTAGGGATAGTGTCACAGGCACGACCATGTCGCCGTCCCCTTTCGATCAACGAAAGACAAGATGCAATACTCTGCGATTATCACTAGATTTCGGACTATATGCACAGAATGCAAATCTAAGCAGCTTCACAAGCATAAGAAATCACTTTTGCACTTGGTAAAATTCTGAGTTTGTGGAAAAGCAAAAAGGTTAGGGAAAGGAAAAAATTGAAAGATTCTCAGAGCATGTGAACACTTTTCAATCTCCCAATGAAGTCTAGTTAAACCCTTTCCCCAACAATAGTTAAACAAATGCACCACCTATGAGGAACAGTTAAAATCAAAGTGAATGGGTCAGAAGAGTCTGCAGGGAGCCAGGACAGCCAAAGTCAATTTCAACAATGTCTATGGAGCTTAGGCACTTACACAGCACAGAGTCTTGCACAGAGTTAGAGAGTTTGAGGTAAATCACTGTTGGGCCACAAGCTGTTAGGCTTGTGAGGGGTAGAGCTGAGATCAGCTCTGCAAACAGCAGCTACTGCAAATCTCAAGTGAGATAATGCAAGCTATAGGCAAAAGAGGTAAATACCCCTTAGTCAGTACAGTACCTTAGGTTAGAAGAGGATCTAGCTGGCTTCTGCTCTGGTTGCAGATCCTGGGTTTCTGGGCCTCAGTCGTGGGGACAAGAGGGAGGACGTCTGGAGGACTCCTGCACTGCAGTTTGAAAGTAGTCAGCTGCTACCGGCTCTTTTCAGTTCAGCGACACTTCGCGATTTCAGCTACCGGCAAATAGCACCAGCATGGATCTTGGACACTTGATGGGCTTCTTTCACTCCTTGAGTACAGCACTCTGTTGAGGTGACTGAAGCTTGGGTCGTCCTGCTTAGGGAGGGGCCTCAGGAACTTCCTGGAGCTTCGGTCCGGCTTAAAGAAGCTGCACTCTACTACAGATTTCTCGACCCCTGGCACTCGGTTCGGGCAGAAATAAAGGAGTACAGCCAGTTGGGGAAGGTCGTCCAGCAGAGTTAGTCTCAGAGTTAGTGTCACAAATATCAGATATATCCAAGTCGCTCCCTACTTCCGTCACCTTCCCCTCCTCCTCACCTGAGGAAATGTCTTTGGAGAGCTTCCTTCTTTCTCTGGCGGCGGATTTCTTTTTTAGGAGATATGGTCTACCACGAACGACGCCACAATGGTTGCCGGAGTTTCCAGGCACCAGTGGCCCCGGATCCGTAATATCCGGAGGGGAAAAGCCTGAAAGGCAAAAAACCCCTGGAGGACTCGCCAAGAGATGATTTCAGCAGACTGCGATGTCCGGTAAGTAATAAATCCTCGGAAGATGGCGATGGTATTTAGATACAAGGGGCGAAGAGTACTGGCAGAGGACAACAGAGGAGCAGCAGGAAAACGGGAAGCCCAAGAAGAGACCCTGCACTAAGGGAGAAGCCACAGGGGAGATGACCATATCCTCTAGCAGGTAATGAGAAGGCAGGGGAAACCAGACTGAGAGGAGGCGCTGAGGGGAAAGCCCCGCGTGCCGGTAGGCAGAAAAAGAAAGAAAGAGGGCGAGAGGCCCTAAGGACAGGAGGGGGCTCAGCAGAGCCAAGCGGAGCACTGAGAGAAACAACCAAAGGAAGCGAAGAGCGAAAGTTGCAACGCAGCGAGCCGGCAGCAACTGGACGCCAATATGCTGGAAGCGGCCATATTGGGAAAAAACTAGACCGCTCTCGGAATGCGTCTCAAGACGTGGCGGGACATTCCATGGCGACCGAGCCTCCATCGGTGCCAATGACTGACAAAAAAGGGTTGCATGACAGTTAGACCCACCAACCAAAACAAAGAAATCGTCCGTTCCAGGGCTTCGGAATTGGAGCTTCAGCACAGCAGCAGTTCAGCAGGCCGTTCAACGGTCCAGGAGGATGCAGCATGATTCTCTTCAGGTTGTTTTTCGAACAGTGGTCAACTGCCTTCAGCTCAAGAAGCCTTGCCTTTTATGCAGGTTTCTCCCATTCATGCACAGACTAGCTCTCACACAGCAAGGAGGCTGTCCTGCAAGGACAGTCAGCAAGCCAATCAGGACCGGGTGCATTCAGGTAACCAAGGAGTCCAAGGACGGTGTTTCGGGCACCTCCCTCATTTCCTGCTCTGCCAGACACACTGGAGCTAGAGGTGGGTTTCAGTACTGAAGCCCGCCAAAGGCAAAGCAAACAAAAGGGTTAAACCTGGTTTGGCACGCAGAGTAAAACTCAAGAAGGACCTCACAAACAAGAAATGGCAAAAAAAGAAAACTGGGGTCATTTTGACACGTTGGTCAACCATGGTTGCTATACTGCAGCTGAGGATTTAGCCTGCGGTAGAAAAGCACAATGGTAGGAAAATTAAACCACTGCCACCAGCCATTTAAAATTGTGAGGACAACATAAAAATGTTACAGGCGTAACTAGGAAAAGGGGCTACTAAGCAACCCCCCCAGCTCTCCACATAAGATGGGGTGAGCGGGACCTACATAGGAAAAATGTAAGTAAAGTCAATTTCACTTTACTATTCTTGGGAACAATAGTTCATCCAAGAAAAGGTATTTAAACTTCATGAGAAATCCAAAGGACTTCTCTGACACTGCACTGAAGGTGCTGTGTGTCACCATACAAAAGGTAGATAAATGCATATGGAGTTTGTCAGACTCCAAAGACATGTAACACAGAGTCCAAATCAGATCAAAAATACAGGAGGGAGAAAAAGGTCACTCCAGGGTAGAAATAAGTCCTAAAGTCCTGCCAAAGAGTTGGGGGTCTCCAAGGTTGAAGAGAATTGGCACAGAAATGAGAATTCTCCCTAACATCACACAGGCAGGGTTAAAGTACATATTTATGACTAGGGAGACAATTTACCCATGTGATCTGTAATACTAGTGCATAGTAATGAGTCCGAGTTGCATCCAAATTTCTCAACTACGTGACCGAGTAATCTTGACAGCAGTTGTAATCCCACTTTTAGGAAGACAGATGGGTCCTTTTTTAGCAATTTATCAAAGACAGAAAAACCATCAAAGATGTGCGTGGAACACATCCATGTTTCTTGCAGGCATACATCATCATGTTCCCAAAATATTTTACTCATTTCATTATCTAGAAAACTATTATGACCTCTTGTGCTCAATTACAGAATTTTCCAATGGCTTTGGTCATCAAACTCGGCCTTGGGTGGGAAGCAATTTGAGCAGTGGTGTAAGAAAAGCCAACCGACTCAGTCAATAGTCAACTGCATGCTCAGAATAATGTGCTAAAATTCATGCCATTCCTGTATACCCCACCTTCACTTTCAAAGCATTTTATATTCAGATTAACCGTAATCTCTTTATTTAGCCCTCGCTCATTCTCATTAACGACCACACTTTCCTAATGGCAGTCAATGCCTCTTTTTATAAACTCTGCATGGCAATTCATAACATTTTTTCACTAAGTTCTTTACGATCAAACCAGTGCACAAACTTCATGTCTTTAGATGCTAGTTGACAATTCAGGTTTCAACGATAATAGGGACAGTATTTTCGACCCTGTAGGATGGTGGGTGCTACAGTAAAAATACATACACGGACTGAGGAAAGGAGTATCCCCACACTGGTAGCCTTAAGGCCTCACCAGTGCCCCCTAAAATAATTAGATGAGCTGAGCAGCTAAGATGTTTAAAATATTTTAATTAACTCAAAGGTCAGGCAGGTGTCTATGACTAAGGCACATTTATGCTGGGGGTCCATTCAAATATATGGTGAGAAAATGCATAAAGAGAATTCTTCCTAAAAAGGTACTATGTAAAAGAGCATTCTTTTTAGTATACCTGTGTAATTTCTTGAGTTATCTATTGGGACCGACTATCCACCAGCCTTCGCCCCTTCCCTCAGTAAAGCCAAGTGAGGTCTGCTGGGTCTACCACTAGAGAGTTATTTTGTGGTTATTTAGTCTACCCCATGGGTGCACAACATAAGGCCCGCGGGCCAGTTGCGGCCCGCCATGCTGTTTTGTCCGGCCCGCCATGCTGTTTTGTCCGGCCCGCCATGCTGTTTTGTCCGGCCGCCAGCAACAAAGACTTTCCTAATGGAGGGCGGCCCGCAAGCAGCATCGGCCACCCTCCATTAGGAAAGTGTTTGTTGTCTTCCGGGCCGGACAAAACACTGGCCTTCATTGGTTCATTGAACACGAACCACGCAGCTCCTACGAGCCACGTAGTGCGTGTGTGCTGTACCAATGGAGTGCCAGCACTATGGCTGGCGTGGCCAGTAAGGCTTGATGCCGGAATGCATTTCAGCCTTGTCACGCCCACGCCAGCCGTAGTGCCAGAAGCCTCGCCAGCGTTCCAGCACGTCTGGGTAAGTACATGGTGGGGGGGCTGTATGTTTGTGTGCGCGTCTGTCTCAGGTCCGTCCTGACTGTTTTTGTTTTTGTATGTATACTGAGATGCGGAGGTGGGGTGTGTGTCGGGTGTGTATGGGTGTGTTTATATTTATATGTCTGCAGTGTATGTTGAGATGCGGGGGAGGAGGGGGTGTCGGGTCTGCTTGAACGTGTTTGTGTGCAAGTGCAGTGTGTGTTGAGATGCTGGGGGAGAGGGGTGGGGGGGAGGGTGTCTGGTCTGCCTGAATGTTTGTTATTGTGTGCACGTTCAGTGTATGTTGAGATGTGGGGGTGGGGGAGTTCAGGTCTGTATGGATGCATGGTGTATGCTTGTGAATTTGTATGGTGAGTTGGGGTGGGATCTGTATGGGTGCATGGTGTATGCTTGTGGGTTTGTGTGCCGAGTTGGGGGTGGGGGGTTCGCGTCTGTATGGGTGCATGGTGTATGCGTGTGGGTTTGTGTGCCAAGTTGGGGGTTCGGGTCTGTATGGGTGCATGGTGTATACGTGTTACTTTGTATGCAGGGGTGGGGGATTGTGGTCTGTATGAGCATGTATGCATGGTGCATGCTTGGTGGCATAGGGCATAGTGTTTGCTTGAGGGGTGGGTGTCTTGGGGCATAGTGTTTGCTTGAGGGGTGGGTGTCTTGGGGCATAGTGTTTGCTTGGGGAGTGGGTGTCTTGGGGCATAGTGTTTGCTTGGGGAGTGGGTGTCTTGGGGCATAGTGTTTGCTTGAGGGGTGGGTGTCTTGGGGCATAGTGTTTGCTTGGTGAGTGGGTGTCTTGGGGCATAGTGTTTGCTTGGGGAGTGGGTGTCTTGGGGCATAGTGTTTGCTTGAGGGGTGGGTGTCTTGGGGCATAGAGTTTGCTTGAGGGGTGGGTGTCTTGGGGCATAGTGTTTGCTTGAGGGGTGGGTGTCTTGGGGCATAGTGTTTGCTTGAGGGGTGGGTGTCTTGGGGCATAGTGTTTGCATGAGGGATTAGTGTCTTGGGGCATAGTGTTTGCATGAGGGGTTAGTGTCTTGGGGCATAGTGTTTGCATGAGGGGTTAGTGTCTTGGGGCATAGTGTTTGCATGAGGGGTGGGAGACACGGGGCATAGTGTTTGCTTGAGGGGTGGGGGCTATGGGGCATAGTGTTTAATAAAAATAGGGGGTTGAAAAAGCCTCCTGCCACGCCACGCCCCACCGCGCCTACCGCCCCACCCACAGTTACCTTTCGGCCCACTATAGCCATCATGTAAGGTACTTTCGGCCCTCTGTCAAAATCAGTTGTGCACCCCCTGGTCTACCCCCTCAAGATAGATTGTTTGTTCTAGAATAGGTATGAAATTGAGGAACCCTCTTATGGGAAAATCTTATTTAGAAATGGTCACTGCAACTTGTTTATAGGTTACCTTCCCTCCATGCATCCAATATTTAGACTATGTAAATCTGTACCCCGGGGAGTCTGGACGAGCAAAGCATCACTGCAATTTTAAGGGTCCAACACACTTAGGAGCACAGCTTATTTTGCAGAGTCATCCTTTCTATGGAATCCCAGCAACTGACATGGTAATGGTGTAGTGTTTCAGTTCAAATCACTAAACCAGAAGGGGGTGGGGGGCGGTTACCCTAAGTTACCCTAACCTCTGGTAGGAAGTGGGGTTAGTAACCTGCCCCTCTTTCTTAGTAACTGCAATGATTTGCCTAAAGGCTCTTCGAACTTAAACCTTATTGTGGACTAAGTCCTTGACCTTATACTTATGCCTTGGGTTTTGAACCATGATTAATTGCAACTGAATCATGTTGGCCATGTTTTATGTTTGGTTTCTGTTTTGTGTGTCCTGGTGTTCAATTTATCTAATGTTCTTTTAAGTTTTGTCCTGTAAAGAGCTCCGATGCCTGTGCGTTTCAGCACTATATAAATAAAAATAACCACCAATCACACACACATTTAGCATTTAAACACTGTACTACCAATCAATCAGTTCCGGATCCCACATTCAAACTTTCATAGGCTTTTTCAGAGATAGCCTGAGATGTGGTTTCCAGAGTTCCAGAAACAAAAGCAAGTTACACACCGGTGTACACAACCATGTGCGTGGAGTGTCTGGCAGCATCTGACCACGGGATCGGCCATAGTGGCCACCACTCCTATGGTCACCTGCCATGCACACAGGTTATCACAGCAAAGAAGCATGGCTACGGAACGAACAAGGAGATACCATTTTAGGCTCTCAAAGGGACGATACAGTGCACTGTAACATAAAAGGGCAACAATGGTGCAACCATGACAACGTATTACCATCAGCCAGAACCAAGCCACACTGTGCTGTCCCCAACCATGGGAAATGCAAGGAATCCAAGACAAAAACGACCAGTCTCCAACGAGACCTGGATGGGACTCACTGGGGGGGAACATATTAAAACCATCAGAATATTTTTTTTTTTTAAAAAACAGGAACTAATTAACTGCCTACCAATATAGGCTATACGTGACTTTCTCCCCAAGCAACCAAATTCTGTTCTCAGAACAAAACCAACAATCACATCACTAAACTATCAATTTTTAAATACAAGAGGCCTGCATGTTAGAGGATCACATTCACAGACCATGCAAAACTGCATATACCATTTCACCAGACTAGTCTGTCACAAAAATTGCTTTAATAAAATAGTATCAATCTTCAATTAGTCCTGTGCTCCCTTAGGCAAAACACCCAGCCAGTCCTTATAAAAATCCTGTTTCAATTAAGAAAGTACCGGGAGGCAAGCCCACAGGCCAATTTTTGGCAGATGCTGTCTAAGACTTACAGACTGACTAAAGAATGTACATTATCCCCTTTAAATAATTCTATAGGATACACAGAAGAGTTTGAACAGTCAGGTCTGTTACTTGAGCCAAATGACACAAGCAATCATGATCCGAGTCCTTAAAACATTTGACGAAAAACATGCTTAGTAAGACCATCAAAGCATCCGTGAACATTGTAGCCGTGAGCAATAAGAAATTGCACAGTATATTATTCACCTCAAAGAGGCACTGATTAATGCGCTTTTTCTGCTTTCCTCCCTCAATTGCTACCACTCATGGGCAAATAAACAGCTTACCTGATCCGCATATTTCAACTTCAGGCAAGAGATTACTTGGCCTTCTAGCTCCAAATCATCCTTTGCACTGTTAAGAATTGGTTGGCAAAATTTTGGTATGTCTTGCTTGCATGCCTTTCGAAGCACTGGATTCAAGCGGTAATCTGTCAAAAGAGGAGGGAAACTGCATGCTCAGAATAATGTGCTAAAATTCATGCCATTCCTGTATACCCATGGACTAACTACAGTACTGATAAACCTTCCCAATGTTGACCCATCTAGGTGAATCTCAATCTTTAACCGTATGGTGCCAAATACAGTAAAGGCAATATTTGGTATCCACAATTAAATTCACCTACTCAGTTTAACAGCCGACTGACAACGCTCCACCCACAGCAAAGCAAAACTTCTATTTGGAAGAAGCTACAAGGCAAGTTAAGTACATACCTGCATTCTGGGTGATCTGGCGTTTTGTAATCATTTGCTTACACTTCGGGTCCATAGTCTCACTGTTCTTATTTTGTTTCAGACACAACAATATGTTCTTCGGATCTGAATCTGGGCAGAACCGCTAAAATCAAACAACAAATAGAAGGTTTAGGTTAAAGAAGCCAATACCAGAATCCACCCACAATTCATCCCCTTCAGACCCCATATAACAGAAATATGGATTACTTAATTTGGCAATTGAGGTGGGAAAGGTAATTACTACGAGTCTTGATCCACTGCAGTGGTCCAATGAAGGATTTTCAAATGCCCACTGGTGAGGACTTAAGATGAACATGTCATTAAAAGGTTGTGTTTCCATTAAGTTCATCAAGACTTACCATTTGGTAGCTAGGCATAGAAAGAATACGGTACCAAATGTAGCGACTACTGTAGTCCTAATCCTTAGTACCTTTTTCTCCATACTTGTATGGGTGTCCCCGGCTGGGGACGGGCCACAGCTTTTTGCACCAGAAAAATACCACTTCCATTTTAATGTAGGCATGTGCGAGAGTAGGCGGGACCGCATACATTAACCTTAGAGCTCAGTCCCTCTTTATATATGCATTGGGAATGACTGCTCCACTGCATTTTTAAATGCAGGGGATGGTGGGAGGGGCGTACAGAGGAAAGCGGACTAAAGACTAGGAGTAAAGTAGTCACTACAGTGAGCAACTTGTACTCCTATGTCCCGTCCCCTTTCCTCCCTATTTGTGTGCACAACTCTAACACAGCTAACCAGGTAGGGTGAAATGAAGTGATTATTTATGCAAATAGGTTTCGGAGAAATGCTTTTCCAAATGCGGTGTCCTCCTTGGAGCCAAAGTCAAAACAAAGTTGCCTACAGAAGACAGAATAAGTAGCTCAAGTTGCAGCCTTATAAATGATGTCCCTCGGCACTTGTGGCTAAAAAGCAACAGCAGCTGCCTTTGCTCTGACCAGATGAACATGTATACTCAGGAGGCTTTATTCCCTGAACCCTGTATGCTTCCGCAATACAGGAAGTCTTTGTTAGGGGAATTTTCCTAAAGTCCTACTGGCAGTAAGACTTTAAGCTATCCCAGTGGTTTGTACATCCCCCAACTCTTAGCATCAGCCTGTACTAGCTCAGGACCTCAGTAGTGTGGCAGAGCACTCAGGCTTATCGTGAGAGGAAGATGTGAGCTGTAGGTAAGTACTCTGAATCTTAGCTAGGCAGGAACAAAGAAGAAGCGCTTACACATTTTTATATGAGATATATATTTACACCAGAATCACTTAAAATACTTCAGATGTTTACGGTAGAACACTTAGGAATACTAGATAATACACTTCAAAGGGCACTTGTCCGTGGTTACATTTGTAGCAATGTTAAAGGGAAAAGACAAGGTTATTGTATAATCGGTAATTGCATACTCATGCAGTTTTTAACAGGTCATGCAGTAATGCATTTACTCTGCAAACACATCTAGGAAAGTCACTTAAAGGGAGGAAAATAATTGGTTAGTGCAACATGAGTGTAATTCAAGGTTCTAGGAGACTGTTTATTCGCTTGGCAAGTAAAGTCCAAAAATGCAACCCTAGCAGTTGGTGTTAGGGAGAATTCTCATAAATGTGCCAATTCCCTTCACCTTGATTTCCTTTTACCTGGAAAGAGTGAGCCTATTTTTCCCCACTCTCTCATGTATTTTGATGTGCGTTTTACTCGTGTTCTTGGATTATGGTGTTTTAAGACATCTTTTCGTGTGCGTTACACAGCACCCTCAGTGCAGTAAGTAACACAGGGAAGCTTTTTAAGCTGTCCCAAGGTTGAAATACCTTCTCTGGGATAAACTGTTTCCCAGAGAACGTAAAGTTAAATTGACTTTAGCCTTTTTAAATTCCTAAACCCAGCACACACTATCTTACAATATAGTGCTGGAGGGGTTACTTAGTATCCATGTCTAGAAACTCAGAGCAGTCAAATGCTACCCTTTCCTATCGAAATGGCTGGTGGCAGTGGTTTTACAACAAACCACCATGATTTTTCCCGACCGCGAACACTGGTAGCTAAAAACCACGGGAGACATGTTTTTCAAGATGGTGACTATGCCCCCTTTGTGTAAACAGGTCCTGGTCTTTTCTTGCCATTTCTATTTGGAAAGGTCTTTCTAGAGTTTGTCTCTGCGTGCCAAACTAGGTTTGGTCCCTTTGTTTCTATGCCTTTGGCGGGCTTGAGGACTGACGACCGCCTCTGGCGCCATAATGACTGGGGTGGGCAGGAAGTGAGGGAGGTACCCGAAACTCCCTGTGCTTGGTCCCCTAGGAGACCCATATGCACTCTGGCTTAATTGGCTGGTTGACTGTCCAGCAAGGACAGCCACCCTGCTGGGTGAGTGGCAGCTCGGCGGGAATGAATGGGAGAAATCTGTTTAAAAGGCGAGTCTCTTGGCTTGGAAGACAGTCGACCACTGGAACGAAAGAACCGAAGACGAGCTGGAAGAGGGCAGCTGCTGCAACTACTGGACCGTTGGTTTGCCCGGTGGAGCCCTGCTGCAGGTCCGAATCGCCATGTTCATCTCGACAGAGAAGCCCCTTCAAGGACGACTTCTTCCTTTGAGTCGGTAGGACCAATCGACTCTTAAGCCACCTGGATACCATTTTCAGAGCTGGTTCGGAATAACCAGGGGGACGGACACCAGCGTGTGTGCTTGAAGAACAGCAAACTGAATCGAAGAATTGCCATTTTGCCAGCTTGGTGACCCGTCCCCGTGCAGGAGTGCCGACGTCCTCCCTCTTGTCCCCACGACTCAGGCTCAGGCAGAACGAGATCTGCAGGAAGTGCCAGTAACAGAAGTATTCAGGTGCATCTCTTTCTTCAATATAAGATACTGTGAAAACCTGACAGAGAACTTACCTCTGAACGCTAACGTTTGTGGAACTTTGGCAACTTGCAGGCCTAGTCCGCTTGTGACCCGACATACAAACCTTTCTTCCATGAACTACTTCTAAGAACCGTGGCAAAGACTTTTCTGTGTGAAATACCAGAACCATTTTTACTTATACAAGACACTAGCCCATTGACTTTGGGCTACCCATTTCACTGAATCAACTCCTTTGGTGAACTCAAACTATTTGCACTGTTTTAGACTAATATTCGTTTTATTAACGTAAGCCTTTTTGCGCCAACTTCAATGCTATTTGGCTCCTACTTCAAGGGAGCTCAACTGCTTAGTAATCAGTATTGTAGTATAATCTGTGTGATATGGGTTGCCCTATTTAGTGAATGCTTTATAAATGATTGTGTAATAAATTAAAAAGTGTTTTACCAAGAAACCTATAAGTGTGTCTGAATACTTGTCATTGTAGACCATTGTGCAACACCCTCACAAGCTCATATTCCCTCTTGAGATAAGCCTGGCTGCTCAGCTCGCTACCAAAACCTGAGTGGTACAGATTTATACCAAAGGTTGGCTTTGTTTACACCTGTAGTCTTAGTTGTGTGTAGTGGTCCCAGAGGGTACTGCCTACAAACTTTGCCTAACACGGAGAGGGCTTCAAAGTCTTGACAAACAGCAAATAAGGAACAGATCTTGCTGATTTCTTCCAGTGTCTAAAGTTATTGAAGCAGCAAGTTAGCAACTAACAAAGGATACCTAAAAACTGACCCTAGAAGGTGATACCAAACTGCAGCTTGGGGCAGATGTAAGAGTGGGTTGCCCTGGACACCTTGACATGCACTCCAACGCTCTGGAGCGACTTCTTGGAATCAGTTCAGCAGCAATACCTCCCCCCCCCCCCACATCACTTAGTTTGAAGAAAGTGTTCGTGCCTCCGTGATGTGGCAGCTCAGTACCCGACCTACGGATTCCTTGGTCTGGTGACGATTGGCAGGACAATGGACAGCATCTCAGCAGCAGTCTAGAGAGAGGACCTGTAGCACGACTGAGCAACTTCTCGAATAAATACGAGACAGACTGGGGGTCGTAAGTTAATCCTATGAGCAACTTCTTGGTTCACTCTGTGGTGTTGGCACCTTTTCAGCAGCACCAACAAAGGACACTGATCACCTGGTCAATCTTCTACGCTTCCTGCAGTCCCACACTCTGGTGAGGGGAGCTGGGAGAGTTGGATCGGATCTCTGGCGTGTCCTTATAGGTTCATCAAAGATTTGCACGGATTCAGCCTTTCCACGACTACGCACTCAAAATGGGCAGCAGTCTCCTGGTATTGGGGTTATGCAGCTTGGAAGCTTGTAGGACCCCGAGAGATGGCCAATTCCAAGGGTTGTCTTGGCACTGGTTGTTCCCAGCAGCCAAGGAGTCCTCTTAGAAGCTCCTCTGTTGCATAGAAAACAGTTAGGATAGCAGTGGTTGCTTCACAGTCTTGCAAAGGGTCTGCAGACATCTCTGCTCGCCTTGTTCGGTTACTTCGGTTTCCTGTGTTGACTTGCTTTACACTCCAGAAGCCTGTTCGGGAGAATGCTCATTTCTATGCCAATTCCCTTCAACCTTAAAGACCCCCAGCTATTTTTCTTGACTTTAGGAATTGTTAATTTCCACCCTGGAGTGAGATCTTTCTCACTCATGTGTTTTGACCTGATTTGGATTATGTGTTTCCTCCGCTTTTGGAGTCTGACTAAATCCATAGGCATCTACTCTTTTTATGGTGACAGCACCTTCAGTGCAGCGTCACAGAATAATCCTTTTAGATTTCTCATAAGATTTAAATACCTTTTTTTATGTGAACTACTGTTCCCAAGAATAGTAAAGTGAAATTGACCTTACTTACCTTTTCTCTTTGTAGGTCCAGCACACCCCCATTTTATGTTGAGTGCTGGGGGGTTACCTAGTAGCCCCTTATCCTACATTCTCATGTAACATTTATGTTAACCTCACTACTTTAAATGGCTGATGGCAGTGGTTTAATTACCATTGCGCTTTTCTACCACAGGCTGAATCCTCCGCTGTAGAACAGCACCCACAGTTGACCATTTCTGTCTAAATGACCCGTCTTTTTCGTCATTTTCCATTTGTGAGGTCTTCCTTGGAGTTTACTCTGTGCGTTGAGCCAGGTTTGAGCCCTTGGTTCGTTTTGCCTTTGGCGGGCTTCAGCCCTGAAGCCCGCCTCTGGCTCCAGTGTGTCTGGAAAGGCAGTATGTGAGGGAGGTTCCCGAAACTCCCTGTCCTTTGCATGAATGCAAACAGTACCGATTGGCTGGCTGGCCTTTCAGGACAACAACTCTGCTGTGTGATTGACAGCCTAGGCTGTGCATGAATGGGAGAAACCTTAAAAGGCGCAGGGTTTTGGGACTAGAGGCAGAGTCGACCACTGGGAGAAACACCTAACGAAGAAACCGTGAACAAAGCTTGCTGTATCCTCCTGCACCTTTGAATTGCCCAGTGAAGCCCCCGCTGCTGTGCTGAAACTTGCAATTCGACAGAGAAGCTCCAGAAGTGACGACTTCTTCCCTTGGGTTAGTGGGAGCAACTAACCCTGAGGCGAACTCCACTGGACCATCTTACCTGATTGGCTGTACCTTTTCGACTGCTGCAAGAACAGAGTGCCAGTGGTCGAGAAATCCGTAGTCCAGTGCAACGTCTGAAATCCAGCCAGTAGCTCCAGGAGTCTCCCAAGGAACCTCCAGAAGCAGGACGGCCCAAGCCAGAGGCCCCTCACCAGAGTGCAGAACCCAACGAATAAAGGAATCCCAACCGGTATTCGCAACAGAGCTGTTTACTGAGCGCTGAAACCGCAAAGTGCCAGTGACCTGAAAGAGCCTGTAGCTGCCGACAACCTCCAATTTGCCGCTGCATGAGCCCTCCAGATCTCCTCCCTCTCGGGCCCCCAACTGAGGCTCAGGAACCCAGGGTCTGCATCGCTGCAACAGGATGGAATCCAGCTGGACCACTGAAACCAGAAATATTGTTTAGACTTGGGGTACTCACCTCAGTGTCTTTTTAGCAGCGTTCTTCTCAGTTGGGAATTGCATTAGCTTACCTTATAGTTGATTCCAACTCTGCTTTACACAGGCTTCACAGCCTGTGACCCCTACAAGTGATTTCTACAAGCTCTCAAACTGAGTGCAAGACTTTATCTAATAAGTGCCTCAGCTCCAGGCTGATCCAATTGACGTTGCTGTCCTGGCTCCCTTCAGACTCTTCTAGTCCGTTGACTGATTTCTGTCACTCAAAAGTGGTAACTTGGATTTAGACTTATTGCTGGGAAAGGCTTGTGAAGATCTTATTTGAAGATTTAAGTATTGTATTTAGTTATTTATATAGTGCTCTTTCCCCATTGGTATGTCCTCAATTAACTATTTCCTGGTTGGAAGGCCCTTGGTGACCGTAGTCAATGTGTCAAGGAAGATTCTAAAAGTTTTAGAGGTGTGTGTTTTTTTGTTTTTTGCCAGTCTAGGATTTGTGTGGTTGGCTAGGCTCAACTAAGCAGCCCAATGGTCCAGGCACATGGGAGGGTGCTGTTGGAGGTTGTGATAAGAGAGCCATTGTTGAGAGATTCGATGTATGGCCGGCTATACCAAATTTCTTTGTTGGTAGTCCCTGTATGCTAGTGGCAGAGGTGTTTAGGTACATCGGGTGTTTCAGCGAGTCCAGTTGTGTGCTTCTAGACAGGAAAGCATAGCTGTAGCTGCATTCTATGGTGCCTCGCTGCTTGGTCATGCCTGCTGCCTGTTTCCTCAGACGAGGCGTCGGTAAGTATACCGGATGTCTTCAGAGGACATACGTACCAATGTTCTTCGGAGTTTGTTTGGCTGGTGCGATCTCCGCTCAGAACAGTCGTGTTGGTCTCGTCATTCATGGTCTTTCTGGTGAAAAAAGGTTGTAGGATGAGCCTGGCATCGGTGGGTATATTGTGCTGTGCCTTAGTGATGGGTGTGGGCTACCCTGGGCTATTTATCTCATTGTTCGTGGTCTCTTGTGTACAGGTGTGGTGGGCGCAGTGAGTGATGCAGGAGTGCCACAGCAAAGGCTGCTGGGATACCTGGAGTGCTAGTCGGGTGGGAGTGTTGTGCATGTGGTGATGTTGTGTAAATGTGGTGGCGGTGTGGCAGGAGAAACTGCAGCGATAGCTGCCGGCCCGTGTTGTGATCAATGCCGGAAGTTTGTTCAGTGGTGTAGCCTCGGGGTGCCATGGATCTGTTGAGTATTGAGAAAAGCCAAGCTTTAAAGGCCTTCTTGAATTTCAGGTGATTTTCAGCGTTGCGGATGTGCAGTGGTAGGGCATTCCAGATTGGTGCTTGGACAGAGGAGGAACCGCCAAGCCTTTTAGAGCTGTGGGGTAGGATCACTAGTCTATATGCTGTGCGAGATCTGCGGTTCCTGGAGGATTGGTAGGGGACGATTTGGTCTTGGAGGAATTCCGGGCCAGTGTTGTGGACTGCGCAGATGGTGATGCACATGGCTTTAAAAGGTGGCATGTCGAGCAATCGGGAGCCAGTGGAAGAGACTCAGTGTGCGGCTGGTGTGTACTCTGGCCGGCAGGTTAATCAGCAGGCGTGCTGCTGCGTTTTGGATTCTTTGGAGTTTCCTTAGTTAGGATTCGTAGGTAGAGGCAGTTTGCGTAGCCTAAGCGGGATAGGATGATGGAATTGATGGCTGAGAAACAGTGGGGGTAGGTGAGGAAATTACAAGTTACTCCCTGTAGTGACTAACAGTCCTTAATACCTCTTTCCTCCATACTGCATTGGCGTCCCTTCGTACGGCCGGGAGACAACATTTTTCACCAGAACAAACCTTGCCCTTTAAATTTAGAGGCGTGCTGGGGCGCAGCCTTGGCAGCATACACTATCCTGACTCCGCCCACCGGCGCCACACCTCAGTCCCCATTGACGTGTCGACAATACTTACCATTGCATAATGACAACAGTATTAGGTGGGATGATGGTGGGACGTATGGAGGAAAGGAGACAAAGGGGTTTATTCATGGAATTTGTGCGTCGCAAATCCCCATTTGTCAAACAGGGATTTGCAGGCAGAATGGCGCACAAATCGCCGTTTTCCGGCGCACAAATTCCATAAATCAGCCCTTAAGTAGGTTAGTCACTACGGTGAGTAACTTGTAATTACTCTTACGTCCCATCCCCTTTCCTCCATACTGTATGGGCAATTACAACTGATTGTAGCACCAAGCTGGAGAGGAGACCCTCCTTAAGCAAATAAGTTCCCAAAGAACTGCCTGTCTGAAGGCCGCGTCTGACTTAGAGCCGGCGTCCAAACAGTAATGCTTTCAGAAAGCCGGAGGGGTGGCCCAGGTGGCCGCCCTACTTATGACTTGCCACGGAACATACCACTGGAATGCGATGGCGGTGGCCTTGGCTGTGACCACGTCAGCGTGCATGTTAACTGGCAGAGGCTTGTGCTGCCCCTCATAGGCCTTCTTGATGGCCACAACCATCCACCGTGCAATAGAAGCTTTGAATGCTTGATACCTGGGACTGGAGCCCCAAGGTGACAAAAAGTGCATCTGACTTGCAGAAGCCCTTGGTCCTGTCGAGATAGAATTTCAGAGCATGCCTGACATCCAGACAGTGCAAGACTGAGCCTCGTCCTTGGGGTCAGCAAAAACATAGGCAAGACTATTTCCTCGTTTAGACGGAACACAGAGGGTGTACCTTAGGTAGGAATGCCGGCTGAGTCCGCAAGACCACCTTATCCCTGTGGAAAGTGGTATAGGGTTCTGAGGCCACTAGAGCTTGGATCTCGCTGACTCTGCAAGCATAGATGAGTCCTACAAACAAAGCAGTCTTAATAGTGACCAGCCTGATATCCGCAGACGCCACCGGCTCGAAGGGTTTGTGCGCCAAGGCACCTCTTAGGCAGAATTGCATGCAGTCCCTTTGATGCCATCTATCACTCCATCCTACTAGATGGACGTATAACACTAGGAATCAAAAGCACAGCCCTTTCTTGGATCTCATCCTTTATCTCTGATCGGTCGCAAATCGTGCCCCTCGGCCAGTTCCCATCCACATCACGACCAGTAAGTAAAGGTGTTCCCCAAGGAGCATCCACATCACCCCTAAGCTTTAACTTCTACATGCAACCTTTCCCGCAATCATCCGCTCGCATAATCTTACCTGCTAAAACTACGCAGACGATACCCAGTTCATCCTCAAAATCCCAAGTTCCGATATGGGTTTGATGTAGGATGCTTTTAGGGCTGTTGGGAAAGATCCTGATGCGAGTGATTTAGGATTGTGCATGCAATGTTACCTGCGCAGGTGGAGGTTAATATTTTGTTCAGCATCGAGGGTGGGCAGAGGTCTTCAGGGGAGCTAGACAGGCGGCTGACTACTACAAGCAAGAGGAATTCTTGGTGTGTGATGGGAGAGAGCGATTCAAGAGAATGTGTACGGGGGTTTTGGGCAGAGGTCTGTGGGCCAGTGGCAGTAAATGTTAAAGTTTAGTGATGATGGCAAAGTGTCTTTCGTTGGCGGCATTGTGGAAGTGGAGCGAGAGGGTGTCACATAAGGTTTGGGAGTTTGGAGTGGGCAAACGAGAACATGTGGGGGGGGATTTGAATACTGCTATGATTCTATGCAGTTCCTTGCTCAGGTTACGAGCATTTTGGATTCGGTTCCAATAGAATGTTTTCTTGCTTTTTTTAAATTTCTGATCTGTATATTCTGGTTGTCTTTGATAGTGCAGTTTTATTTTTGGATGAGTGTTAAGGAGAATTCTCTGTTAAGGCTAATTTCCCAAACCTAGTGAGTCCCCCAGCAGCTTTGCTGGATTTTTGGAGTTTATTTCTTTTCTCCTGCTAAGAGTGAGATTCTTTCTCCCACTCTTAGGCATGATTTGAGTATGTCCTTTGACTTAAATGTGTTTTATGGGCTATGGGGTCTTTTACTCCATAGGGCTTCATGTGTTTTTGGTATGCGTGTTACACAGGACCCTCTGTGCAGTCACACAGTGGTGTCATAGTGACCCCCAAACAGACTCCATACCCTGGGACTGACTACCGTCTCCCGGGGCATGTAAAGTCACCATTGGCTTTACTAGTCTCAAATTGTGAACAGAACCAGTAGAAACCATCATATTGTGGAAGTACTGGTAGGGGTAATTCGATTGCCCCCGGGTCTGTTTTCCAAGGGGGCACTGTCCAGTCCCCCGTTGTCGAGTTTCTGGCTGGTGGCAGTGGATACCACGCAAAATATTCCACCAGAATATTTCCTATGGGATTTTCCCATTCATTTTAAACGCACCACTTTTTGGTGCAAAGTTAAAGATACCGCTGGGTTATTTATTTAATATTTATTCCCTGGTTGGGTCTTTTTGACTCGGTTTTAAAATGGCATTTGTGTTCGCCTCTGAAGCTCTAACCCAAGTCGAGCCCTTTGTTCCACTTTTTGGCGGGCTTCTGCACAGAAGCCCTCCAAATGGTGCCACTCTGTCTGGGGTCTACAGGATGTGTGGGAGGGGGATTAGGCACCCTGGACTGAGTTGCCTTGGCAACTCAAGTCACACTTGTGTGATTGGCCCAGTGACAGCTAGGCTGATGAATGGGGGTTTTGCTGCATAAAAGCAGGCCTTTGGGGACTGGAACTTCAGAAGTCGTCACAGGACCTAAAGAATCCGAAGAGGGGAGAAGCTGGGCCATCTACAACGACGACACCACCGGTGGAGCCCTGCTGTACGAACTCGCCACTTCCCCGACGACAGAGGAGATATTCTTCCATGAGAGTCTTCTTCCCTTTGAGCTGGTGGGACCAACCAGTTTGCCTTTTTCGCCTTCCTGAATCGTCTCGTGGTCGAATCGCCCGTGCCAAGCACCCCGGCAGCTGGATAGCCACGCGTCACCACTACCGCGAATAAAAGGGTTGTACCTTTTAACCTGGAAACTACGCGGCTGGTTTCTTCCCTGGCAGTGCAACGACCTCCAGCTTTCCTCCACGTAGAGATCATCTCTTCCCCTGGACCAAGCTCCGACTTGCACCCGCTGCCAGCAACGACTGCCCCCGCTGGAGCTTTCTCACCATTTCAGGTACTGTGTCCCGCCTGGTCTCCCTTGCAGCAGACTGTCCAAGGTGTCCCGTAAATCCTTGACCCTGTATCCTGGGGTGACCTTGGACCTGCTAAAATTACCTTTCTGACTTGATCCAACCTCTGTTGACTTTTCTGCAAAGACTTTAAGTGCATTTCCACTGTGTGATCTTGGGCACATTCCACCTCGCTCTCTCCAAGATTGGGCCTGGCCTATGAACTTTTTGCTATACAGTAGACCCTGCCTTCCTTGACTTGCTGTGATTTAAGTGTTGGTACTGTGTGATTTTCCTATTCTGCCTTCTCTCCCTTTTTAAACAAATTATTGGAGTGCCATCTACGATTACGCGCTCACCTCTGTTTTGCTAAATAAGTGGCGTCTTAACCTAGAATTGTCGAATAATTAACTAGGGAGGTGTATATACTTATAGTGACTGTTTGAACTTGCTTGATATATTAGTGCCAGTGTATTTTTACAAGTGTGTTTTTAAATAATTATATACTTCTATACCAAAGCTCTGGTCAGTGTTTGCTTGTGCTACTGTATTTTTAGCCCTATTGTGTATACTCTATATACTGCCTAACTGTTCTTGAGAGAAGTCTGACTGCTCAGCCACAGCTACCAGGTAAATCTGGGTGGTGCAGACTGCTACCAATTGGGTTTACTGCTTGCTCCTGTGGTCAACTTTTTGCAGTGGTCCCTAAGGGAACTGCACAGGTTTCTGCCTAACAATGAGGAGTCTGCTCTTCAAGCCCGCTCCAGTCAGTGCTTGAGAGTTTTGAGTGGTTTGAGATTGGGGCTGAACTACCTAGGCGTTGGTCCGGATCTCCACAATCTACATTTTGAGGGGGTGAGGGGCGTGATGGCATCTGTAAGCCAGAGGTCAAAGGATTCTATTGTTGGCGGTGCTTCCAGGAGGGAAAGTGAGTTGAGGAAGTTGCTAAGTGAGAGCTCTAGATCTGGGGTGATTACCACCTGGTTCCATAGTTGGAATGTAGAGTGAGCGGGAGGGTGGTGGCGCTAGTGTGCAGGTTTGACTGCTGGCCGCAGTGCTCTGAGGTACGAGGAAATATAGTGATCAGTCCACAAATGGGGGCAGCAGGGCTGGGTATATGGGTTTGTGGTACTGAATATTGAGTCAAGGGTGTGACCTCTCGTATGGGTGGGAGGTGTGCTGTTTCAGGTTCAGTGGTTCTAGAGTGTCTGAGCAACCTGGTCATGGAATTTGATGGGGAGTCAAACCACATGTTGAGATCCCCTAGGATGGTGAGAGTTGGGTGTAGAATGAGGTTGGCGGCGAGTGCTTCACCAAATGTGTCTGCAAAGTTTGTTATATCTGGGGGGTCTGTAGATGAGTAGGGAGCTGTGAGGTGGAGGGTGAGATTTGGAGTTTTACCAGGAGGGATTTGTAGTCTGGTGCTGGAGGTGTCTTTGGTGATATGCTTAAATTGGTCTTTGTGTAATATTGTGAGCCCCCCTCCCCTTTGTGATCTGTTCTGGAGGGTGAGAATGTAGCCAGGTGGGAAGATCTCAAGCTGTGTCGGAGGATGGGTGATACTAGGGGGGCATTAGATTGCATTGTTCTTTCCTTGCAGTATGAGTGGTCATGGGTGTGTGGGTTAGAGTGGGAGGTTCTCTGGTGTTTTAGCTGGTCAGAGAGAATTCTCAGAAATGTGTTAATTCCTCTGTACCTTAGAGACCCCAAGCACACTAGAGAGCCAGAGAGACCAAATTTTCCCACTCTCTCATGTAATTTCCTGTGATTTGTAAACTTTCTTTTGGTTTTGGAGGCTGAAAAACTCCATAGGCATCATCTATGCATTGTGACACACAACACCTTCAGTGCAGTGGCACAGGGAAGTCTATTAGATTTCCCAAAAGTTTAAATACCTCCTCTTGGTGAAACTACTGTTTCCAAGAGAAGTCAAGTGAAATTGACTTTACTTACCTTTCCTAACTTTCTAGACCCAGCACACACTATCTTACCTTAGGATGCTGGAGGGGTTACCAGTATCCCCTTTGATGATATGGCATGTATAACACCTATACACAAGTGTTTCAAGTTTCTCTGTTACATGAGAAACTTTGTCTTGTTTCACATGTACCATTTTTATGTTATCCTTTCTACAATTAATGGCTGGTGGCAGTGGTTTACTTTTTACTACCATTATGTGTTTTTACCATGGGCTGCGTTCGCAGCTGCAGTAAAGCACCCATGGGTGCCCATTTTGTAAAAATGGCCATGGTTGTCGTTTTTCACCATTTCTTGCTGGGAAGGTTCTTCTTGAGATATAGTCTGGGCGCCAAACCAGGTTTGGTCCCCTTGTTCATTTTGTATTTGGCGGGATTCACAAGTGAAGGCCGCCTCTGGCTCCAGTATGTCTGGCAGGGGCGGGAGGTGACAAACTGCCTGTGCTTAATGTCCTTGGTTAAAGGAATGCACCCAAAGGTGATTGTCCGGTAAGGACAGCCACTCTGCTGTGTGATTGACAGCTAGGCTGGAATGAATGGGAGAAACTTGCTTAAAAGGAAAGGCTTTTTGGCTTGGAAGGCAGAGTCGACCACTGGAAGAAGGAATCCAAAGAACTTGGAAGAGACGCCTGCTGCAACTACTGAACGGTTGGTTTGCCCAGAGAAGCCCTGCTCCTGTGCGGAAGCTCAGAATTTGTCTCGACTAGAGAAGCCCTGCAAGGACGACTTCTCCCATTGAGTTGGTGGGACCAATTAACTCCAAAGTGAACTCGTTTGGACATCCTCCGAGCTGGCTGTACTTCCACTGCTGCTGAAATCGAAGTGCCAGGGAGAGGAACACCAAACTGAGTGCATCACATAAGTCAAACCCAAGCTTATGGACGATCCTAGGGACTCTCAGGAAGCAGGACTGGCCAAGAAGGAGCCACCTCAACAGAGCGCTGGGCCCCAGATGCGAGGAAAGTCCATAGTGGTATCCAAGAGACAGCTTTGGTGCCATTTGCTGAGACGCGAGGAGCTGAAAACGCAAAGTGCCGCTGAATTGAAGTTTGTCATTTGCTGCTGCTGACCGTCATATTGCAGTGCAGGAGTCCCCAGAAGTCCTCCCTCTTGTCCCCCATGACTGAGGCCCAGGAACAGGATTTGCAGAGCTGCACAGGAACAGAAGCCAGCTGGAACCATTTCTTCTACCCAAAGGTACTGTACAGTTTAAGAGAACTTACCTCTTGTGGTGTAGCCTTACTTGTTTCCGGTTGACACTTGTCTTGGTTGACCTTGCAGAGTTGCTTGCAGCTTTGCCCCTCACAGGCCTCCCAGCTTGGGGCCCTACATTGATTCTACTTTTTAGACAAAGACTTGTAAGACTTACTTACCTGCAAGACGTGCTTCAGCTCACCTAGACTTTTGCCCAATTAACATTGGTTGGTACCTTCCTTCCAGGAAAGGGTTAACTTACTTTCCACTGGGGGTTCAAAAGTACTTACCTGCTTAAGCATATTTGTGCTCTGTCTTATTCGAAAATCTTTACTTTGACACTCATATCAATACTGATCTAAATGTACCAGTGATCTATTAATGTCCACAGTGTCCTAGTTATTTAAGTCACCTGAGGGTGTAGGAAGTGTCTGTGTGCCATCCCAAATGGGTACTTGCTGATTAAGAGAAACTACGTGTATTTTGGAGTGTGTTTGTGTTACTATCATATTGCACCTGCTGAAGGATTATTCAAACTGTTAAAATTAAACATTGTTAAATCAAGAAAACTCGACTATAAGTGTTTAATTGAATACTTGTCACTGTGAATCTCTGTGCAACTCCCCTACTGCTCGCATTGACCCCTCTTGAGATAAGCCTGGCTGCTCAGACACACCATCAACCTGTGTAGTACAGACTTGCACCAAAGATTGGGTCCCTATTGCCAAGAGGTCATGGTTGTTGTAGTGCACGCAAAGGGTAGTGCTCCAAATCTTGCTTAACATAGCTAGAGCTGCTCTTGCTACTTGAAGGCTGGGGAAGTGGGAGGTGGGTTTGTTGTGTAGTTGATAGGCGACAGTGCGAGTGGGAGGCGTTAGTGGGTGGTTGCTGGTGGGGTTGGAGCATGATGGGCATGGTAGGTGCCTTGTTGAGTCCTCTGGTGTGTTCCAGGGGCTGAGGTTATCTAATCCCTCGCTCCATCTTGCTGCTGTTAGTTGCACAGCGTGGGATCTACGGGTGGAGTGGGACAGGTTGAGGAGGGATGGTGTGTTGAGGGCGGGGGAAAAGGATGGGGATCGAGGATTTCGTGCTGAGGGTGCGCAGTGGCAGGCTGTGTGATGGCGGGGGTTAGGGAATGACTGCAGTGGATGTCATTGGGCCTGGTAGTGCGCCAGCGTGCTGCTCTGATTTGGCTGGTATGTGGCATGACAGCTTTCTGGTTTATGGCACTAATTGGCTGAATTGCACAGACGAGGCTAAGTTTCACTGAGTGCTACAATCCATGTGTGGGTAGCAGCCTCCTATGATGGAGCGCTATTCGGAAATGTGGATCCTTTATAGTGGGAAAGAGGTTTAGAGATCAAAGTGCAGTTTGGCTACAGAGAAAAGCTGGAGAGAGTCACGGGGGCAGGTAGGAAGCACACCTGGATTTTAGACACCTGTATAGTGGGAGAGAGGCCTGGGTTTCACAATGCATTGAAAATACTTTCACAGTGTAGTTTAAATACCGGAGAAAACACCTAGGTTTGAGCTCCTGTATAGTGGAAGAGAGGCGTAGGTTTCACAATGCAGTTTGTCCTCACCTATACTGAGAACCTGTTTAACCTTTTTCCTTCCTTAAACCTTTCCTTTCTGCAAACCCATAATCTCCAAGTGTATTCAGTGTGCTATATAAATGCCATTAATGTCCTTATGAAGTCACCTCAGGGTGTAGAAAGTGTAAAAACCATATCTAAAGAGTATCCACTAAACTTGTCCCGAGCCTGAAAAGCATTTTAAAGTATATTTACATTGTTACATAAATTGCCCTTTTAACGAATGCTTACTTAAAAAAATGATGTTAACTAAATAAATATTTATAACTGAAACCTTGAGTTTAAGTGTTACTTAGTTATTTGTATTTAAGAATTTCATTGCTACAGCTCACATTTACCCCTCTTGAGATAGGCCTGGCTGTTCAGTGACACTACCAACTTGTGGAGTACAGGCCTACACCAAAAGGTTGGTTACTTAGTACCAAGCAGAAAAGTGTTGTGCAGTCTCAAACAGTGTTACTACACCAATTCTTAGCTAACAAAGCCTCATCTTTTATACAGTTCCAGCACACACTCCTCTCCAATCTCAGCATTTTACAGAAAGGGGTGTTTGGCTGTGCATTCAGGACAGCCAGACCACCTGTGGGAGCTGGACCTATTCTGTCACTCAGGAAGACAAAGGACAGGTGGGTGTTGAAGACTCCTCTCCCACTTTCCGCCTACCCAGACACTCCGGAGCCTAGACTGGGATAACTGCTGGTTCCCACCAAAGGAAAAGAAAAAAAAACACACAGACCTCACACTCCCAAAATGGCAGAAGAAGGGCCAACTGTTAGGCAATGTTTGTATGCAGTTCCCTCTGGGAACACTATAAACTATAACCGACTACACGTATAGGAAACCCAACCTTTGGTATAAGCTTGTACTACACAGTTTGGTAGCGTGTTGAGCAGCCAGGCATCTCAAGAAGGGAAATGTGAGCTGCAGTGGTGTAACAGATTCACAGTTATAGGTATTCAAATAAACTCTTACACTCAAAAGATTTCTTGCATAAACAATAATTTATCAGTCAGTAATAAAGCCTTCTTCAGAAGGGAGCAATAGAATAGTAACAAATATACTGCAATACTGTACACTGAGTTTCTGAATCAGACGAGACCATTATGGGATGGCCCACAGACACAACATGCACCCACAGGTGACTTCAGTAACAAGGGAGCTGGGGACATTAATACCTGACTTTTAGCAAACAGAATACTCCCAAAATGTTGTAAAAGGCAAAGGTTATTAGAAAACAAGAATTGCAAATATTCATAAGCAGGGCAAATACTTTCAGATAGCACTTCGAAGAGTCATTCAATTCAACAGGCTACACCAAAGTCAATGGGCATAAGTCTTTGTATAGAATGCAGCACTTCAGGTAAGTAAATGGAAAAGTCTTTGTACAAGTTCTTAGGAGTCTTTGATAAAAAGAATCAAATGTATGGCCACAAGATGAGTAGACTTGTGAGTTGCATAAGTTACAAGCACTTCCACAGTAAGAGGCAAGTTCTTTTAGGTGAGTTTTACAGTACCTTCGTAAAGAAAAAGATGCAGCTGAAGACTTCTGTTCCTGTACAGCTCTGCAGATCTCACTGTTCATGTGCCTCAGTCGTGGGGACAAGAGGGAGGACTCCTGCACTCTACTGGCACCGTCAAAGCTGGCCACTGGCAAACTTGGGGTGTTAGGGAGAATTCTCATAATGTGCCAATTCCCTTCACCATAGAGACCCCCAGCAACTTTGCTGGATTTTGAGGACTTGATTTGTTTACCTTGTAAAGAGTGTGAGCCTTTTTTCCCCACTCCTGTATTTTGATGTGCGTTTAACTCTTGTGTTCTCTGATTATGGAGTTTTAAGATAACTCCATAGGCATCGTTTCATGTGCGTTACACAGCACCCTCAGTGCAGTGACACATGGATGTCTTTTTAGACTTTCCTAAGGTTTAAATACCTTCTCTGGGATAAACTACTGTTTCCTAGAGAATTTAAGGTTAAATTTACTTCACTAGTCTTTTTAAATTCCTAGACCCAGCACCCACTATCCTCCTATAGAGTGCTGGAGGGGTTACCTGGTATCCCCCGTGTCTAGAAACTCATGTAGCAGTCAAATGCTACCCTTTCCTAATGAACTGGCTGGTGGCAGTGGTTTTACAACAAACAGCCATGATTTGTCCCGACCGCGAATAACGTTAGCTAAAAATCGCAGGAGCCATGTTTTTCAAGATGGCGCTTGAAGCCCCTTTGTTTAAACGGTTCTCGATCTTTTTTCGCCATTTCTTTTTGGAAAGGTCCTAGTGTTTGTCGCTGCGCGCCAAACCAGGTTTGGCCCCTTTGTTTCTATGCCTTTGGCAGGCTTCAGGTCTAAAGACCTCCTGTGGCATCCGAGTGTCTGGGGTGGGCAGGAAGTGGGGGAGGTGCCCAAAACTCCCTGTGCTTAGTCTCCTAGGAGACCCAAATGCACTCTGACTGTCCGGCAAGAACTACGCTGGAATGAAAGGGAGAAAACTGTTTAAAAGTTGAGTCTCGTGGACTGGAAAGCAGACTCGAGCACTGGAACAAAAGAACCGAAGACAAGCTGCTGCAACTCTTGGACCGTTGGTTTGCCTGATGAAGCCATGCTGCAGGTCTGAATTGCCAAGTTCACCTCGACAGAGAAGCCCCTTCAAGGAATCATTTGAGTTGGTGGGACCAATCAACTCGTAAGCCACCTGCATACCATTCTCGAAGCTAAGGATTAACGAGGGGGGGGGAGAAACACTAGCTTGTGTGCTTGAGGAACAGCTACTCCACCTGAAGTGACTCCATTTTGTCAGCGTTTTCCGACGATCCCGTGCAGTTCAGGAGTCCCGACATCCTCCCTCTTGTCCCCATAACGGAGGCTAAATAACAGCGAGATCTGCAGGAACTGCCAGGAACCAACGTCTAATCAGCTTGTGACCCAACATATGATTATTTTGCGTACAAACTACGTCTGAGAACATTAGAAAAGTTCTTAACGTTTACTGCAAGAACTGCTCTTTCCTATCCAAGACACTAGTCCATTGACTTAGGCCTGGGCCTATTGAACTGAATCTAGTCCTCTAGTGAACTAAAACTATTTGCACTGCCTAAGAAAGTATTTGTGATCTATTCTGCTAACTTGTGCCTTTTTGCTCCCATTGAAAGTAACTGAAATGCCCTATTGCTACTATTTCAGGGGAGCCTAATTTGTTCAGAAACTTATTGGATCAGAATTGAAGTGTGTTTGTGTATAATATTAAGTTGCCTCCTTCTAGTGAATGTTTTCTAAATGATTGTGTAATAAATTAATAAGTGTTTTACCAAGAAACCTTGAGTGTAAGTGTCTACTGGAGCCACTGCGATTTTAAGAACACTGTGTAACATCCTTGTACTACTCACATTCCCTCTTGAGATAAGCCTGGCAGCTCAGCTCGCTACCACAAACTGTAGTACAGGCTTATACCAAAGGTTGGTTTTTGCTTACACCTGTAGTCCTAATTGTATGTGGTGGTCCCAGAGGGTAATGCATGCTATTCTGCCTAACGGTACATCAATAAGCGTGGTTCCTGGCTGTCAAGCTGGACTTCCCTCACATCTGAGGTCCCGCACTCAGAGGGGGGTTAGGCTTGGTTAGCCCTACTTTGTGGGAGTCCGGAGGATCTTCCAAAAGCTTTAAGCCAGCTCTCAAGCAATGCACACAATCTGGTGTCCCTCTCCCTGGCTCAATGGTTTCCTGCAGCAACTGAGGAAATTCAACCAGTTCCGAGATGGTGTCCAAGTGGCTTACTTGGGGGTTGATTGGTCCTACCAACTCAAAGGGAGAAGTCGTCCTTTTTTACACGGCTTCTGTCAATGTGAACTTGGCGATTCCGACCTGCAGCAGGGCTTCCCCAGGCAAACTAACGGTCCAGGAGTTGCAGCAGCCGTCCTCTTCAAGCTCTTCAGTTCCTTCGTCCAGTGGTCGACTCTGCCTTCCAAGCCAAGAGACTCGCCTTTTATTCAGGTCTCTCCCATTCATTCCAACCTAGCTGCCACTCACCCAGCAGGGTGGCTGTCCTTGCCGGACAGCCAGCCAATCACAACAGTGTATTTGGGTCTCCTAGGAGACTAAACACACAGTTTCGGGAACACCTCCCTCACTTCCTGTCCAACCCAGACACAGACGCCAGAGGAGATCTTCAGTACTGAAGCCCGCCAAAGGCATAAGAACAAAGGGACCAAACCTGGTTTGGCGCGCAGAGACAAGGATCTTTGCAAAAAGAAATGGCAAAAAAAGAAGACCAGGACCCGTTTAAACAAAGGGGCTTAAGGACCCATCTTGAAAAACATGGCTCCTGCGATTTTTAGCTACCGATGTTTGCAGTCGGGAAAAATCATGGTAGTTCGTTGCAAAACCATTGCTACCAGCCATTTCGATAGGAAAGGGTAGCATTTGACTGCTACATGAGTTTCTAGACATAGGGGATACTAGCTAATCCCTCCAGCACTCTATAGGAAGATAGTGTCTGCTGGGTCTAGGAATTTAAAGAGACTAGTAAAGTCAATTTAAATTCTCTGGGAAACAGTAGTTTATCCCAGTGAAGATATTTAAACCTTGGTAAGTCTAAAAGACATCTGTGTCACTGCACTGAGGGTGCTGTAACATGAAAAGATGATGCCTATGGGGTTATCTAAAACTCCATAATCAAAGAACAAAAGAGTAAACCACACATCAAAATACATGAGTAGGAAAAAAGGCTCACACTCTTTCCAGGTAAAAAAAAAAAAACAACAAAGTCCTCAAAATCCAGCAAAGTTTTTGGGGTCATCTAAGGTGAAGGGAATTAGCACATTTATGAGAATTCTCCCGAATATAGGGTAGGAAGGCAAAACAGTACAGTTCACACAATGGATCGCCCCCACAGCAGATTACTAAAAATAGGCTTTTTTTCAAAAGTTGTGTACAAAATTATAAATTACTCACCGTAGTGACCAACTTACTTAGTCCTTAGTCCCCTTTCCTCCATAGTGCATGGGCATCCCTTCCAAGGGACGGATGACGGAACGTTTTTCACCAGAAAAACCTCCTTCCCCTTTAAATTTATAGGCGCGCAGGGGTGCGGCCCTGGGAGTATGCGCTGCCCTGACTCCGCCCTTTGGTGCCACACCTCAGCCCCCATAGACTCGTCGACAATAGATTAACATTGCCCAATGACACCAGTTATATTAGGGGCGGGGAGGCTTGTGGGACGTATGTAGGAAAGGGGATTAAGGACTAAGTACGTTAGTCACTACAGTGAGTAACTTCTAATTACTCTTACGCCCCATCCCCATTCCTCCATACTGCATGGGTGATTACAATTAAGTGTAGCCCTAGGGTGGAGAGGAGACCCTCCTTAAGCAAACAGGTTTCTAAAACTGCCTGTCCTAAAGCCGTGTCCGATTTAGAACCGGCATCCAAACAGTAGTGCTTGCAGAAAGTCAAAGAGGTGGGCCATGTGGCCCCCCTGCTTATGACTTGCCAGGGGACATGACGATGGAAAGCGATGGCCGTTGCCTTGGCTCTGACTGCGTGGGCATGCATGTTGGCCGGCAGTGGCTTATGCTGTCCATCGTAAGCTTCTTTGCTGGCCAAGACCATCCAACGGGCTATGGAGGCCGAATAGGCCGGATACCTCGATCTTGAGCAGCCGAAGGTGACAAAAAGTGTCTGACTTGCAGAAGCCCTTGGTCCTCTCCAAGTAGAATTTTAGGGTACGTCTGACATCAAGGCAGTGCAGAACTCTGTGCCTCGTCTTTGGGCTCAGCAAAAAACAGATAGCACTATTTCTTCGTTCAGATGGAATGCGGAAGGCACCTTGGAATGCTGGGTGTGTCAGCAAGACTACTTTATCTCTCTGAAACGTAGTATATGGCTAATTTTGCCGATTCTGCGAGCCGAGGTGAGGCCGTCTTTATGGTTACCAGCCTGATGTCCGCAGACGCCAGTGGTTTGTGCGCCAGGGCACCCATAACTATATTGAGGTCCCACACAGGGTATGGCCTCTTGAAGGGCGGGTAGAGTCTGGCGAATCCCGTCAAATGTTTCTTGACAATCGGGTTGGAAGAGCCAAAGCTCTCCTGCTCAGTTTATGTAAGCCCCAATGGCTGCCAATTAAGTGCAGCAAGTGTCCACCTTCACGCCTGAGTGGGCGAGGTGCGCCCCAGAAGGAGAGCACGTCGTCTAAGGTACATGCAAGGGGGTTGATATCCTTAGAGTCTGCCCAGAACCTGGTCCACTTGCGCTTATACAGGGCCCTGATAAACTTGGTCCTGGCAACCTGTATGAGCTCTAGATTAGCCTGGGAAAGGCTGAGTTGACCTAGCATGACTTGTTAAGAAACCACACTGAGGGTTAGTTTCTGTGGAGCGGGGAGGGTGACCCTGCCCCCCTGCTGTGCCAGAAGAGTTTTTGGACCAGTCGGGAGATGAATTGGTGGCCCCTCTGAGAGGCTGAAGATCTCCAAAAACCATGGCGTGGCCGGCCGGCGAGGTGGTGAGATTCCTTGATCTTACATTTCACCCTCTGCATCAGTGGAGTGGGCATGAAGGAGAATGCCATCATTCTGGCCCACTGAATCTGGAATGCATCGCCCAGGGATCATGGGCCCTGATCCTGCCAGGAAGTGAACAGTTGGCACTTCCAGTTCAACAGGAGGCAAAGAGGTCCACCTGGGGTTGTCCCCATTTGTAGAAGATTTCCTGCAGTACTAGGTCATTCAACTGCCACTCGTAGTTGTCCGTGGCCAATCTGCTGAGCTAGTCTGCCTCCAGGTTGGATTCCCCCAGCAGGTGGACAGCCGCGAGGTAGATGTTCTCTAGGGCCCATTCCCACATGCTGACTGCAAGCCTGCACAGTGGGGGGCGGGGAGGGGGGGTCTGGTACCTCCCTGCTTGTTGACATAGAACATGCTGGTCAAGTTGTCTGTCTGAATGAGGATGACCTTCCCCTCAATAACCGTAAGGAAGGCTCCTCCTCATCTGTGTCCACCTGTGGGTCCTGTTGGTCAGGGACCGGAGCAGGGGAGTTGCGAGCCGGGGTCTGGAGACCAGAGCCGGAGGCTGTTGCGGAACTGCCTGGACAGGAGGCTGAGCAGGGGCCAGGGACGTCTGCGCCAGAGCCAGCGGCATTAGAGCCATTGGCGGGAGCACGTCCCTGAGGATGTCCCCCATACGAGGAGATTTCATGAGCTAGAGGAACCGTTCAAAGAACCTGTCATCGCAGGCCGCATTGGTGGTAGGCGATATTGATGGGTTGCTGGAGCCGTTGCGTGCCATGCCTATATGAACGCAGCAGGAGCCTGCCTTGCGTGAAGGAAGGGTAAGCTGTTGGCCACATACCTGGTTGACACCAGTCCCACCTGGACAAGATCCTCCACCTGCTGCCTTCCCTGGATCGGCGTCAGCCAAATGTCTGGATTGTCTGGCATGGCGGCCATTTTGTTGAGCTGCCTTCCACATGCCCGAGTCATGTTGCTCGGCTCACTGGGCCCCGCCCCATCCAGGACTTGTGTGGATCATGGGGCCTACCCTGTTCCTCAGGCCGAGGCCCAGTAGGCATTTCGCTCTCGGCAGATCTGCCGGTAGACCTACGTATAGGCGCCCCCTCGGACATGTTGCTGGTACTAGGGCGCAGCCTTCAGGTGAAGACCCGTCAAAAGTACCTTCCGGTCACTCAGCACCGTCACCGGGAGGATCTACTGACTCCTCAGCCTGTAGCCGATTCAGCCTTGGTACTTGTGCTGGTACAAGGACATGAGCTGTCCCTCCCTCGCAGGCGAGTCCTTCGGAAGGAGTCTCCCTTGTGGGGTGCACTTGAAAAGAGCGGCCCTACCTTGGGCCTGGATCGATGATAGACGAGGTTCTTTGGAGGCGATATCTGGAAGAGCTCCCCCCACCTGGCTAGTCGGTTCTTCAGAGACCTTGAGGAAAGCGTGTCACACACGGTACAAGCTTGTAAGACGTGGTCTGGGCCAAGGCACCTTAGGGAGAGGGCGTGGGGGTCTTTGTCTGGAAGAGCCTGTCGCAGGATGGACACCTGCTGAACCCTGTAGAAGTCGACATGTGCCGGGGAGGAGCATGACGCCCGAGGGCCGAGCACCTGAATGATAAAAGACAAAAAAGACAGAAGAGAAGTATCCGCATGTGGAATTACATGGCCGAAGCCAAACCCAGGAGCGCTGATGAATTCAGCCCGTTCCCATCGACGCGGAAAAGGGGACTGAAGTGTGGCGCCGGAGGGCAGAGCCAGGGCAGCGCATGCTCCCAGGCCCGCACCCCGGGCACCTCTAAATTTAAATGGGAAGGTTTTTTCTGGTGAAAAAGGTTCCGTCTCCCGTCCCTTGGAAGGGACACCCATGCAAAATGAAGGAAAGGGGACGGGACGTAAGAGTATATTCAATCTACATTAACAAATAATTACTGTAAGGAATACATCAATAAAAAGCAGTAGGGTGGCTCACAAAGACAGAAAACAAGGGATACCCAACAAATAAGGTTCCGCTCGTGTTCAATGTTAGGACGGATTTCCAGAATCCACCATACGGCTGGATACTGAGAGGCCAACCTATTATGGTGAACAGGAAAGGCACTGAAGTCTACACCCCCACCCCCGTCCTACCCCTTCCCCCTGACATTGCCCAATGCAAAAGGCACCAAACGTGCCTAACACCAAATAGCTATCACCTCAAGTTCTCACCTTAGAAGACAACCAGAACATGGCAACAAACCACTTTCATAGAAGGGCAGGATGGGAGGGCGACGGGGAATTTGTGTGACAAGAATCCATAGAAAGAACATTACTGGTACGTAATTTCTCCTTCAATGGTTTGCATTCTACCGGGATTGCATTCTACCGGGATTGCTCATTTGAGACACTCCCAAAGCAGTATAGAGCGCAGAGGCAGGATGAAAGCCCTCCGACAAGGAAGCTCAGCATTACTGCTCTGCCTAATCAAGCGCAAGAACCACATGCTACATCTAAACAGTAATCCTTAGTGTGTGGCACAATCACTACGTCACTGCTAGACTATCCTCTTTTACACCCCTTTGCAAGGCAGAGTATGCTGCCATGCCCCTGGTAGAATGAGATGTGATGCCTGGCAGCAGATCTTTTCCTGCTCTCCTATAACACTCTGCACTGCAGAGAATTATCCAGCAAGAGATTGTCTGTTTGGACAGAGCCAGCCCCTTCCTGCACAGAAAACGCCACAAAGAGTTGGTCATCACGCCTAAATTCTGCTGCCCTAGCCACGTAGAAACTGAGCTGCCTCTTATGGCCTGTGTAGCCTTTCCTGCTCTTTTCGATGCTCTGGGACACATGGAATTCTGAAACCACTGAGGGTGCACCTTTAGAAAAGCTTTCTCAGGAAATCACAGGATGGGCAGCCTGCAAGAAAGAGTCTGATGCTCACTCGCATGTTTCGCTGACTTGAGTGCCACCCGGAAGCTGTTTTCAGGTTAATTAACCTGACTGAACACAAATGCATGGGCTCAAACTGAGCTGCAATCAAAAAAAGGTTAAACCGAAATTGAGGTCCCAGTCTGGAACCAGAAACAGTAGGCAGGAACCTATTAACAAGTCCTTTCCGAAATTGAGTTATTACCGGAACTGTTAAGGACCCCTGATCTGGTTACCTCTTAAAACAGACAAGCCTCCAACCAAGTAGCCCTTGACTGTGCCTACATGAAGGTCTGCTGAGGCCAGTGACAAGGCGCTCCATCACTGCAGTGATGGGACAAGCAATATGGTCAATCTTGCATTCCCTACACCATGCCTCAAACTTTCTCCACCTGCACACGTACAATGATATCGTAAAAGGTCTGCATGTAGCCAGTAACACCTCAAGTACCACTTCTGAGAGGTCCCAGTCATACCACCTCTCAAGAGCCACGCATGTAGGTTGATGGACCCTGGGTTTGGGTGGAGCACCCAACCTTCCGACTGGGAAAGGAAATCCAGCCACTGAGGCAGCCATAGAGGTGGGTAGATGGTCAAGTCAGGATCTCAAAGTACCATGTTCTCCTGATCCAGTCACGGGTGATCAAGATTATGGTTGTTCAAAACCTCCCGAAAAACCCACAGGATGACCGGTATTGGAGGAAACACAGTGGAGGTCAAAGACCCACTTCCCGAGGAACATGTTCTCTAGTCCAACCTTCACTGGTAATTCCCTCCAGCTAAACTGTCTGCAATTCGCATTGGCCCTTGTGAGACAGATCAACTTTCAGGGTACCCACCAGTCCAGGATAGAGAACTTTGTGGCACAATTCCCACTTTTGTGAGACTGTGCTGTGCCTGATCAGAGCATCTGCCAACCTGTTCCCTGCTCATGCTAGATGGACAGCTAAAGCAGCGATCCATTTCTCCAGCAACCAGAATCATATTTGTAGCCCCCCCCCCTGCAGAACATCAGGGCCAGCACACCCCTTGCACTTGAGGTACTGCATGGCCACTGTGTTGTCCATCACTATGAGGATGCGTTTCCCCTTGAGGCAGTGGTTTATTTAGGCCGTCTGCTGCCCTAGGCCCAACAGACTGCATGCATCCCCATCAAAATTCATTCCATCTCCAACTGACTCTGTACATTCGTTAGACCCCTCCACTTCAATACTCTCCTACACTTGGTCAAATTACACCCCTTTACCCTCATCTTGTTATAGGTTGGCTCTAGAACAGACATTTCTAAGGCTGCATAGGTTAGAAAGTAATTGCTCGGGCTATTCATTCAAGCATGTTCTCATCTATGTTAAATACAGCAGAGGTGCGAGAAGCTTCTATGGGAGACATGGCAAGTGTGCAATTTCGCATGTACTTGAAAGTATATGCAGCAGATATTTTGGGCTATAGAAACCATCAGCCCTTGCAGACAGTAGAAAACATTTTTAAACAATTTACCTATGATATGATATGGCATTTATAACGCGCCTATACACAAGTGTGGAAAAGGCCAGACGGAGACCAGTCTTGTACTGGGTCAGGCTGTGGCTTACACCCAAACTTGCAGATTATCGAGAGCCGTTGGTGCAGGTTATGCCGGCTGAAGGGAGTAAATACCAGCCACGGTTAGCCTATGTTAAGGATAAACTTGCTGCACTTAATCTGACAGACTTGTGGACTAGTCCAAACACCACAGACAAAGCAAGTCCCTCGATTGTCAAAAAAGCTGCTCTGTTTTTATATTGCAAAAGAAAGTCAGAATCAATCATGAAGCTGCATTAGGTACAGGGTACCTTAGAAGTAAAACTGACTGTTTGAAATTGAATCTTTCTCCCACTTGCAGTGACTTTTTGGGGAATCTAGGATGGACATGCTAGATTGCTTCTTTTACCAAATCCCGGGGTGGTACGAATACTGGCTTATGCATGCTATGTGGTGCTAGTGAGGAAACTTCAGCGCTATAGGTTATGTGATGGATTTATGGCACACAGAAGAGCCTATTTAAAACCAATATTTCATTCTGAGACAATCCAAAGGACCACAGCTGCAATGGACTTTCGCAAGTCAATAAACTTGATGTACTGGGTGGCTAAATATATACATCGGGCATGGTTGCGTAGCAGCCATGTCATTTAAGTGCTTGAAAGCCAGGTTAATTCTCATCATGCAGTTGGGTGATAAGATGTGATGTACTGTGCCTGCATCTGTGCAGTGCATCTTGTAAAGTAGGATACTGTATGTTTGACGTTTGTCTATTTTTTGTGCATCAAACTGTTCCTATTGATATTTATAGACTATTTTAAAGGTGTTCATTTTAGTGTGTATTGTGTCTGTGCCTAATAACTAATGTAAATTAAAGGTTGTTTGAACTTCAAGTGAATATTTTATATTAGCTGAAAGTGTGTTTCCAGATCTCCGATTCCCAGGATTGGATATGTTCTAAAGTTATGTTGATTTATACCGTGCACTGCTACCTTCCAAGGGCAGTCTCCAGGCACTCTTTGTGGCTCCAAGAAAGAGGACAGGGTTGGTTAGTGAGGGATTAATGATAGGATAGCCCTGTCTGTCTATGGTTGGTTGCGTGCACTGGCTTGTAACCTTATGGGTAAGATTCAATGCCTGGGTTGTTTCTATGTGAATTATGTAGGAGTCTATGTGCTTTATTTGTAGAGTGAGCCCAAAACAATAGGTCAGATCATCTTTTAGAGGATGTGATTGGAACATGTCAATGCGAATACCTGCTTTCTCTTGAGCCACCTGGTGCCATCATGCAGGCAGCTCACAGACTGGTTTGCAATAGGACAACATAACTAAACATTTTTAAATGCAATCTTGTCAAATGTAAACGTTACATATGAAATGTGGTGATACAGACAAATGTTTATTTCTTTTAAAAGACAAACCTGATTCGAATGACATGCTACTACTGTTGTGTTAGCATTGCATATCATGTGAAAGGTTTCTTGATGTGCATTTAGATTTTCCCTTCACAATCTTAACTTCTGCAGCAACCGTTGGTTGAAGGCAGCCAGCATGGCATCTGCATTGGCCTGACGTAGGTGCAAGGAGGCGTTGGAGTAGATCTTGCCGTAAGCCTCCAAGACGTTCTCCTCCTTGCCTAACAGCGCTGCAGAGGCGGCGGCTGAGGACAACCGAGGCTTGGAGTAAAGTGATGCCGCACCGATCACTGAGGAGTGTGGCTGAGGATGGGTTGAGAGCAAGTGTGTGTCCCCTCTATCTGCATGTACTTGGCGTCCAGGCGTCGGTTGACTGGCTGGACTGAGTGGGGCTTGAGCCAACCCTTCTTGGCCAGTGAGACTACATCGGTTTGCAGTGGAATCCCCGAGTTGGGAGAGGGGCGTCTTGTGAGTACTTCAGCCAGAACCCCCTCTGCCTGCTGTTCGACCTTGGGCTGAGGGAGGCCTAGGTACTCCGCCAGGCCAGCAAGAAGTTCATGGAAGGCCCTGGCTGAGGATGGCGTGTCCAGATCCTCCTCCTCGTCCGTGTCCTGTGGATCTGGAGGATCTTATGGAGGAGAGGTAGATGGCGCTTGAGGCTGGGCTACAGAGACTGGAGCCGGAGGAGGCGGCTGTTTCAGGGAGCCCGATGGAGAAGTCTCTGGTGCCGTTAGCATGGCGGGGAGGACTTCCGACTGCGTCCTTGATAACCCCCATCTCAGGAGACCTCATGAGGCTGAGGAATTTGTCAAAGAGCACCTCCTCACTGGCTGAAGAGGTGGCAAGGAGGTACCGACAGGGCAGGGTAGCGGGGGGACTGCTGGAGCCGCTGCATACCCAGTCCGTATGGACGCATGGGAAAGTTGCCCTGGGTATATGAGGGGGTAGACTGTAGGCAACGTACCTGGTTGCGACCTGTCCCACCTTGACACTCGTTCTTCGCTGAATTTGTGGAAAGGCGTCAGACGGGTACCCCCGTCTGGCGCGGCGGCCATTCTGTCGAGCTGCCTGCCACATGCCTGTGACGTGTTGCCCAGCCCGCTGGGTTTGGCCTTGTCTAAGACTCTCGTGTGAATCATGAGGCTTACCCTGCTCCTCGGGGTGCGGCCCGGTAGGTGCGATGCCCTCAACCCAGGGGGGGGTGCGCTGCATTTAGGTGCCCCCCTCAGATGTATTGTCAGCATTAGGACGTGGCCCCTCAGCCATTGTGCCAGTAAAAGGGCATAGGCCCGGTACAAGAACCTTCCGGTCCCTCAACACTGCGTCCGGGAGGATACGAGGTCCCCAAGGCCGGTAGTCGTAGCAGCCTTGGTGCACGTGCCAGTGGAAGGACCTGGCCGGCCCCTACCACGTGGTAGAGTCCCTGCGAAGGAGTCTCCCTTGCAGGGTGCGTTGGAAAACATCAGCCTACCTTGGACCTCGGACGATGTTTCACAAAGTTCTTGCGATCCTCTGGAGGGGACTTCAGGAAGAGCTCCCTCCACCTGGCTACTCTGTTCTTCAGCGCCTTCGAGCACAGCGAGTCACACGCCGAACATGATTGCCAACCGTGGTCTGGTCCAAGGCAAAGTAGGCAGAGGGCGTGGGGGTCTGAAGTTGGGAAAAGCCCGTTGCAGGATGGACACCTGCTGAACCCTGTAGAAGTCGACATGCGCCAGGGAGGAGCGTGACGCCTGAGGACCTAGTCCTGAATGATAGAAAAGACAAGAAAAAGAAAGGTATCCATGCCTGGAATTACATGGCCAGATTTGGCAACAGCAAATTTGTCTTCGTGGCTAAATTGACCACAGTCAATTCGGCTGGAAAGAATTCTACCACGGCCAAATCATACATCCGGCCATTTGCCGCTCTAGACCAGGACCTAGTCGACAATTGTAAATACACCACTGCCTTGTGGGAAGGCTCAAAGTCCATCAGACAACCTTATCGCCGGAAACTCCAGCTTAATATGCCACTGGCATGCCATTGGCAACCAAAAGCCACTCACCTGTAGATCCCTGCAGTGAGCACCCCAGCCCTTCAGGGACGCATCCATGACCACCTGGGTCTGAGGACACAGTGGCCAAAAGGGTTCCGCTATCATGCTCTCCCTGCTGCCCCACCATGCAAGGTCTTTGGCCTCAGACCTAGTCACCTTGAGAATGTATTTCATGGGTGCCTGATACTGGTGACTTTCTTGGGGGAGTGGGAGGAGCCTTCCCCACCTCAGTGTCCAAGACTGCTCCGATGAACTGTACCTTCTGAGGTGGTGTTATGTGGGACTACTGGAAATTAATGGAGAAGCCCAAACTGTGAAGCAGAGTAGGTTTCCTTGATCAAGTCGATATCTGCTGCGTAGACCTTCCTCGGATCAAGCCATCCAGGTATTTATTTATTTTACATTTATGGTATGGGATGGGACACAAGATCTCCTGAGGTGCTTTGCAACCACTGCCATCAGCTTGGTGAAAATCCTGGGCACAGAGGTTCAGCGAATGGGGAGGAGCTTGAACTGATAGGGAGTGCCAAAGATGATGAATCTCAGAAATCATCAATCATTTTGTTGGATCATAAGGAAATAAGAGTCCTGAAGGTCCAGCGAGACCAATCAATGCTGGAGTTGTAGCGCTCTGAGAATGTGTTCGGTAGAGTTCTCAGAAATGTGCTAATTCCTCTCTACCTTTGAGACCCCCCAGAAACTTCGCTGGATTTTGAGGACTTGAATTTTTAACCTGGAGAGAGCGAGACCCTTTTTCCCCCTCATGTATTTTAATGTGATTTTGGACTTTGGTTGTGGAGTCTGACAAACTCCATAGCATCAACATTTTACATCTTTTTTACTCAACTGCTCAATTGATTCTCAAATCTAGCTGTGTTTTAGGATTGTACTCAATTGTTCTGTAAGCATGGGCCTCTCTCCCACTACACAGGACCCTCAAATCCAGCTGGATCTTAGGATTGTACTGAATTACTCAATTGTTCAATTGACTCAGGTCTAACAGCGCTTGGTACTGTACTCAATTGCTCACTTGACTCAATTCCAGCAGTGTTTGGTATTATACTCAATTGTTCGGCTAGGCCTAGGTGCCTCTCCCACTATACAGGACCCTCATATCCAGCTGTGTTCTGTCACTACCTGATAGATACAGTGCACCCATAGGAAACACACCCGACCCCTCGCCAGGAATGACTAACTGAACCTGAGAGCATCCAAGCATATCAAGACTAAAGAAACATCAATACTGTACTTGTACAATACATCAGAGGACAACCTACCCACCTACCTCTGCACCGTGAACCAAAATGCCCCAACCCAGAAAGGGACGCCGAGAAAGAGAACGATTGTGAAACAATGGCCATGGACACACAAAGAAAACAGCACCCAGCAGAAGCAGCCTTAAATTCAGGAAACACCCGGCATAACACGGTTATTACTAGAACAAACCATGTAAGAGAAAAATCCTTATATCTTACACCTTACCTCGCGACAACCACGGAAATTCAATATCTCAACAATGAAATCTCGACGCATACAAAGAATCCCCTGATACCCCCGGAAAGAAGGGAGCACCCAAGAAGAGTGGGTTGATTTCAACCCCCTTACCCCATACATCACAAGAACAGAGGGATACCATCAACACCCATAACATGCCAGACAAGACGAAGCCCATGTGAACAACAACCCTACTATTAACCTAACGGACCGATTCAATGAAGAAGCCATCGCTGATCTTCAACCAATCGTGATAAATGGTGAAGCATCACAATTGAATAGCCAGGCTATCAACCTAGCGGACCGCTTCAATGAAGAAGCAGCCGTCACTGTTCTTCATGAAAGCGTCATCAATACAGAAACCCCACGATGGAACAACCACAAACCAGAACAAAGAACCACCAATAAACAAAACCACATTAAGAAAATCCACTATAACTTAATAAAAACAAGATCAATGTCCAAACATTCAACCGAAATATACAACCTCATGTGACGGAGGTATCAACATCCTATTTGTAATGGAAACATGGCTAGACAACTACAAGATCACCCTCAACAACTGCCTGAAAACTTCAAATGCATCCAAGCAAATAGGAAAATAAAATAGGGGGAAGGGGGTGCGGGGGCACTGGTAATCATCCACGAGGAACATCTGGCTATCAAACGGAAAGATCCACTAAACATCGATAAACACGAATCCTTACTACTACTTCTATCAGTAAACCCCAAAACAAACCGGAAATCCATACTGATACAGACCACCAACCTAGGATGCAACCTTCGTAGACGCCTTCACGGAAGCATCACCATCCTAGCCATCAAGCACAATCATCTGATCATCCTCAGATTTTAACATCTGGTTCGAAGAAGAAACCACAACCACACAAAAATCTTTAACCGCCCAACTAGCAGCAATGAATCTACAACAATTAGTCAAAGAAGCAACACACTCGGCAGGGCATACCCTTGATGCAATCTTCGCCAATAAAGAACTCATTACCACGGCACCCACCAATTCAAATACTCTGTAGCAACCACCTCATCATTCCATTCACAATCACAATGGGCGTTTCAATAAAAAGAGCAAGACAATCCACTGATCACCATGAAAAGAAACTGGAAAACCATAAAAAATTTCAACCTAACCGGACTCAGCAAACCACAAGCAACAATTATGGAAGAAGCTGACCTACACATAAAAGTAGCTTTACTCCACACATGGATCATAACAACCCTAGACTACATTGCCAAAGAAAAACCTTTCACTCCTTCATGTAAAAAAAAAAAAAAATGGCGTAAAATGGTTCACCCCACGACTCGGCACCACGAAAAGAAAAAAACCAAAACTAATCAAAATGGAGGATCACAACAACCCTGCAAACTGAAATTTCTGCAACAGATCCGCTCATACAAAAAGTGATGAGGAAACACTACAATAACCAAATCTTCAAAGCACCAAACAACCAAAAAAGAACTCTTCAAAATCACAAATGAAATAAAAACCCACCAGGGTGCAACACACCAATTCCATCCATGAAACTAATCAATGAACCAGGAATACACTTCAAAAATTAAATCATTAACATCCAACAAACGGTACAAAGCAGACCACGCGATCACACTTCAGACCCCACCTATCCTCACGAGGAACATCCGAACAAACTACGAAGCTTTCCCGAAATATCAGTGGAGACTTTCGTCAAACTGGTAAATCAAAGCAACAAATCAGGCTCTCCCGAAGACCCCTACCTCCCAGACATACAAATCTATGCTCAAACAAGGATCTCCCATGGAATACCGTAGGAATGTCCTCAACCTTTCAATCTCATCAGGCAAAGTACCACAGGCCTTCAAATGGGCGTACATCAAGAAACGTAGAGGACTCATCCAACTACAGACCTATCTCCAATATCCCATACATTGCCAAAGTGCTAGTAACAAGTTGGCTTCAGACCAATGAGAGGAATGGAATCAGCTCTCCTCTCAATATGTGACGATAAAAGCAAACGCAGACTCTGAGAACAGCACCGCCTTGATACTCCTAGACCTTTCCGCAGCATTCGACAGAGTCAACCATGACACCCTCATAACGAGACTAGAAGGACTAGGAATAACAGACACCACCCTACTATGGATCAAATCCTTCCTAACAAACAGAACAGAAAACGTATGGATGAAACCTTTCAAGTCCAACCCAGGAGAATCCATATGCGGAGTACCACAAGGATCATCTTTCTCCCCGCTCTTATTCAACATCTACCTATATCTATTAATCAAAATCATTAGAAGACATGGACTCACCTGCTACAACTACGCAGGTGAGAGACAAATCTTCAAAGTACAAGACACTGAGAAGAAAACACTAGAACTGCCTTTGTGATATATTCAATTGGATGAACTTGAACCACCTCAAAATTAACCCAGACAAAACAGAGATAATGATAGTCACAAAAAACGGAGGAGACATCAACTACATCCATTGGCCAAGAGAACTCGGCACGACCCCAGCCCCATCACCAATTGTAAAAACCAAACAAGCGAACACTAACAGAATCCAAGGAACGCACGACATACTGTAAGACACAATGAGAGATAGCCATAAGAGGAGGACACTAAGGACTGAACACATTGTAAACACAGACCGACCAAGACAAAAGCACTTTGATGACTCATCCATAGCACCCCACCTGTACCACACCGGAGCACTAGCATAGATAATAGTGAAAGAGGACAACGCCAGCTCCGACACCCACGGAGGAGAACAGATACTCCAATCTCACTATGCATCGTTCATTAGAATACAATACTGTACTACATTCATTAGACTACAACAGAGGGGAGTCAGCGCTAAAACCTAAATTGTAGGCCTTCCTTCCACTGTACAGGACTCTCAGATCTAGCCGTGTCCTGCGACTCTACTGAATTGTTCAATTGTCTCTCAAATCCAGCTATGTATGTTACTGTACTCAATTGTTCTGTTGGGCGTGGGCCTCTCTCCCACTATGCAGGGCTCTCAAATCTAGCAGTTTTCGTGCCATGCAGGATTCCCGAAATCTAGGCATTCAGCATTGGTTATTGTTTACGTAGTGTGCCCATCCGACCTTATTGGCATTGCCTCATTCTTGCTGCTTGGCGGAGATCTGGCCCAGGTGCCTCACCTGCGTTTTTGTTTAATACTGCTGCCCAACTGTGATCTGGCCTAGGTGCCTAGTTGATCTGCCTTAGGTGCCCAGTTGCCTCACAGGCACTGCCTTATTTGTGCTGTTTATTCGAGAAAGATGTTAAGTCTAATAATTCTGCTCTGTACAATGGCTGCCACCTTACACATTGGGACTAGAAGCCAAGTATACTTCACTGAACTCCCTCCAGCACCTACCCTAGATCCCAGCCCACCCAAACTGACAAATACAGCAACGTATAATGCCACTTCCATACAACCTACACATTACAGTGGCCCAGGGACAACCTATGCTCCTCTACCATTTGCCACGTCTAATAGAAACTTGAGATTCTGCGCCAGATTAACAAAACTACATGAACCAGTGAGATGATCTCTACCTCCCACCAACCAGAAAACAAACCACCAGCATATGTTGCAACAGTCATACCAACTTCTCACCTCCACACTCTATTTCCAATAACAACGCCTCCCAAACTAACAATCCTAAGCGTAAGCCAACTGATATTACAGTCAAACCCATCCAGGTCAAAACTAACTGAGGCCGGTCCACGTAAAGGCGCACTTCTCAATGCGAGATTGCTTGTCGCCCACGCCCTCGACATTGCTGACCTAATCACAGAAGGTAATCTGGATTTGCTTGCAATTACTGAGACATGGCTACATAACAAGGCAGGACCGTTGCTTACGTTAGCCATCCCAGATGGCTACACAATAGCCAGACAACACCGAGATGGCGCACAAGGAGGCAGTATCGCCATCATCTCCAAAAAGTGTCTCTCCTTCAGACTAGCCCCTACCCAATTGTCAATCCTGTGAAATTCTATCTGCTTCCAGATAAACAATTCACAATCACTTACCATTCATCTAATATACAGACCGCCGGGTCCTCTTGGTACCTTTGAGGAGGATCTGCATAACATACTCCAACAACCTCAAACCATCCTCTAATTACTCTTATTAGGGGATTTCAACATAGGCTTTAATGACCTGATGGATAAAAACGCTAACACTATCAATGCACTAGGCTTGTCTCAAAAAGTTAATAAACCCACCTAATTGAAAGGGAGAACATTGGAATGGATAGCGTATTATAATTGCACAGCTACCATCTCATCCATCACGCCTATTTCCTGGACAGACCACACACTGGTATCCTTTCACTTATCCACTACCAGACCCACTATCAGAGCCCCTCTGCTAGTGCCACCATGTCTAGTCAGAAACAAAAAAAGCATTACAGTAGATAAAGTAATCCCTGCAATCCTTCCTACTCTTAATGCTTTACCAGAAAATCTAGATCCCAATATCCTAGTCCATGAATTTGACATTATGCTCACCACTTTGGATAAAATTCCCCCTCTCAGACTCGGACCTAGCAAACCAAAAGCCCACTTAAATAAATGGTTCACGCCACAACTCAGACTTACGGCTCCTGAAAAGAAAAAGTGAAACCAACTGGAGACTTTGCCCCTCCAATGACAACAAAGACAAACTAACCTCGCTCTCCTCTCACTATAAGAATGAAGTTTACCGGGCAAACCATAACTCTTATGATGAACGTATTGCCAAATCCAACTCTAGCATGAAAGAACTCTTCTCTATACCAAAAGAATTAGAGTCACCCATAGCTATACCCAATATCTGTACTAAGGATAAGTCCTTGTGTGCAGACATCCAACATGCACTAGCAAACAAAATCAACATGCTCCAAAATAAAATACTGAAAAAAAAAAAAGAAACGCTGAATCTACAGTACCTGCCTAAAAACCCTCTGCCTAGTAGCCCACCGGCGGCACACAATATATTCCACTTCACCAAAATGTCTACCCTGGAAGCAGAAAAAAATGATTCTTTCACTGACGCCTTCCAATTGCAAAGGCGATATCTGCCTACCGCAACTAATGAAAGATGTGGCCACAGAAATCTCTCCATTCTTCGCCAAATTGATCAAGGCCTCATTGGCGTCACGCTCCATCCCTGTCAACCTAAAACAGTCTTGGGTGCCCCCCCTCTCCTCAAGAAACAGACATTAGATCCACTCATCCCCACCAACTACCGTCCCATTACCACAGTACCATTTTTCCTTAAAATATTGGCTAAAGCTGCCTACAACCAAATTCAGAAACACCTAGAACTGAGAGACAGACAATCTGGCTTCCGCCCTCTATATGGAACGGAAACCGTCGCAATTGATTTAAAATCCCAAATCGATTTTGGCTCTTACCTGATCTCAGCTGCATTTGATTTAGTGGACCACAAGTTCCTATGTAGACATCTTGACTCTGCCGCTCACTTCTCTGAGGCTATCAGATGGATTGAATCATTCCTGAGCAAGAGAACCATGAGAGTATTCTTTCCATCGGCAGCCGCAGACCCTGACCCTATCCTGTGCAGTGTTAAAGGTTCCTGTGTCTCTCCAATGCAATACAACATCTTCACCAAGCCTTTGTTCGATGATTTGGACCATCTGGGCGTCATCTACACTAATTATGCAGATGATACACAGATTCTCCTCCCACTTTCTGGGGATCATAGTAAGGACATGGGGCTGGTGAACAGGGTATATCTGATCATCCAGGCATGGACGGCCACTCATGGCCTTTGCCTGAATGATAAGGCAGTTGATAATCATGGGTACACACGCCAACATCAAAAAACTAGGACAGGAATTTTCTTCATTCAATATAGACGGGAATACCATCAAAGTCTCCAAGGAAGTAAAAACCCTTTGTTTCTACTTGCACTCTACTTTGTCCTTTGATAAACAGGTAAAATCCTTGGCCTCCACCACGGCCTACACTTGCAAGCTGATAAGAGCTTGCAAGCCATTCCTCTCCAACAGTTGTTTGATCCTGGCCAGAGCCTTAATACTATCCAGAATTGATTACTGTAATGCCCTATACAGTGGTGCTAACAAAATCACCATCCGGAGGCTCCAAACATTACAAAATAACGCCTTGAGAGCAGCACTTGGCATATACAAAAAAACCCACATCTCCTCCATTAGACGCCAACATAAATTGCTGTCTACTGGCAACAAAATACAGCTAAAGACGTTCTCACTGACCCACACAGCCCCCAGCTACCTTACAAACTTCACAGAAGAATCTCTCTCAGACCAACTAGAGCTAGCAATGCTAACTGCCTGGCTATACCCAGATACAGGCTTACCACAAATGGTGGCAATAGTTTCCCAGTGAAGGCTGCCAAATTATGGAACCTACTGCCACTAGACATAAGAGACCAACCTTACCTACATTTCAGAAAAAATGCTATTAACACCTCATCTCAACTGACCCTTAATCTCCAACCCTTTGGCTAACTCTATACCTAGATCAGCTTATTCCAACTTGCTTAATTTTCCCAGCTAAACTCTTTGTAACTTGTATATTTGTACATTACATATTTTTGTGTAACCATATATGCTTTTATATTGTATATTCTGCATATTTTGTAACCTTGTAAGCCTTGCATTTTCAAACTGCTGCGCCCTGTTACCTACGGGTCTGGTGCGCATAAAAAGTGAACAGCCAGCATAAATGTGAAGATTAGCTGCAAAATGTAACCCACTAACCAAAAAGCTAAAAATGTCTGCATACTTAATGCACTCAAACACAACCACCTCTCGCAGCGCAAGCACTTCACCACACCGCACCAACAGCACACCAGGACTCACATCGCTCCGATACTCCAACCAAAGCTCAGCGCACGGTGTATACCGAGATGAAGCAGACAATAGAACACCACTCCTTACTATCCTACTCCCTTCTTCACCCTACTAACCCATCGTGCCTTCTCATTTGCAGATCCGCCAGAGTGGCTGGGGACCAACTCCATTGGTGACGGTGTGCGGTACAAATACTAACTTTCAACATTGTGTCATATAGCACCGTCAGTGCAGTGGCAAAAGGAAATTTTTTTAGATTTCCAAAGGTTTAAATACCTTCTCTTGATGAAACTACTGTTTCCAAGAGCAGTGAAGTGAAATTGACTTTACTTATATTTGTAACTTTCTAGACCCAGCACACACTATCTTACCATAGGGTGCTGGAGGGGTTACTTCGTATCCGCTTTGTCTAGCTTTTCATGTAACATTTTTATGTTACCCTTTCCTTGATGAATGGCTGGTGGCAGTGGTTTACTTTTAAATACTGTGGTGTGCATTTACCGTGGGCTGCATAGGTTTGGTCCCTTTGTTTGTTTTGCCTTTGGCAGGATTCGCGAGTGAAGCCCGCCTCTAGCTCCAAGGTGTTTGGCGGGGGCAGGAAGCAAGGGAGGTGCCCAAAACTCCCTGTGCTTAGTTCTCCTAGGAGACAGGAATGCACAGTTTGGTGATTGGCCGGTTGGCTATCTGGCAAGGACAGCCACCCTGCTGGGTGACTGACAGCTTGGCTGGAATGAATGGGAGAAAACTGCATAAAAAGGATAGGCTTTTTTGCTTGGGAGGCAGTCTCCTGGACCATTTGTTTGCCCGGTGAAGCCCTGCTGTTGTGCTGAAACTCCAAATTCGTATTGACGGAAGCCCCTGCAAGGTCTACTTCTCCCTTTGAGTTGGTGGGACCAATCAACTCCCAAGTAAGCCACCTGGACATCCTCTTTGACCTGGTTGAAATTCCACTGCAGTTGCTGCTGGAACCGAATAGCCAGGGAGAGGAACATCAGATGGTGTGCGTTGCTTTTAATCAAGCCAAGAGCTCCAGCAAGATCCTCCCGACTCCCAGGAAGCAGGACTGACCAAGCCTGAGCCACCTCAGAGTGCTAAACCCCAGATGCAAGGAAAGTTCATCTCAACAGCCAGGAACGGCAGTGTTGCCATTTGCGGTAGACGCGAGAAGCTGAAACACCCAAGTGCCACTTGTTTGAATATTGCCGGTTGTGACCGGAGATCGTACCATTGCAGTGCAGGAGTCCCCAGAATTCCTCCCTCCTGTCCCCACGACTGAGGCCCAAGAACACCAGGATCTGCAGAGCTGCACAGGAACAGAATTCATCTGCTGCACTTTTCTTCAACCTAAAAGGTACTGTACAGTCTAAGAGAATTTAGCTCTTGTTGTGTAACCTGACTTGTCCTCGTTGGAGACTTGTCTTGGTTGCATCTGTAGAGTTGCTAACAGCTTCTTAACCTCAAGCCTAATCAGCTTATGAGACTGCTTTGATTTCTTCTTTTCTACAAAGACTTCTAAAACATTGTGCAAGACTTTCACTTGCCTGCAAAAAGTGCTTCAGTTCACCTTGACCTTTGCTAACTTAACATTGGCTGACCTGGCTCCCCGAATGACTCTTCTCTACTCTGCTTAAGAGTTGTGTCTTCCTTCCAGGAAGGGGTTAACTAACTTTGCATTGGGGGTTACCAAAAGTACTTAACTGCTCCAGTATATTTGTGCACTCTTGTTTAGTTCCAATAACCTTTTCCTTTAACATACCCCTACATCTGATCCTACATGCAACAGTGATATATTAATGGCCCCAGCACCCTAACTATTGAAGTCACCTGAGGGTGCAGGTAGTGTCTGTGGGCCATCCCAAATGGGTACTTGCTGATTTGGAAATATTAAGAGTGTTTATTTTTTAAGTGTATTTGAGTGTTGCTGTTATATTGCCCCCTTCTGAAGAAGGCTTACTCTGACTGTTAAATTAATAATTGTTTAAGTAAGAAACCTTGTGTGTAAGAGCTTATTTGAATACTTGTCACTGTGAATCTCTAACTCCACTACAGCTCACATTGACCCCGCTTGAGATAAGCCTGGCTCCTCAAACGCTACCAACCTGAGTAGTTCAGACTTATACCAAAGGTTGGGTTCCTATTGCCAGGAGGTCAGAGTTGTTGTAATGCACCCAAAGGGTACTGCATACAATCTTGGCCAACATGCGTCAACGTCACCATCCTGAACTTGTCCTTACTCCGGAACTTGCTCATGGCCCTGAGGTCCAGGATGGGACAGTTTACTTTTCTTGGGTACAAGAAGACAAGAGTACCAGTCTGATCCTCTCTGCTAGAGTGGCATCTTGTCGACAGTACTCTTCAATAACAGTGCCCTCAGTTCCTCATGGGGCTCCTTTTCCAGTTACTGTGGAGCGGGAGAGGGCCTGTCTGTTGGTCTACTTGGGAACGGTAGACCTCCCCTCCCCCCAAAATATGACAAGTTGCAAGGCCCAGGCTTTGGAGATAATTTTTCTCCACCTGCCCCAGTGTTCACAGGCACTGTCGAACCGGAGAAACATGTGGGCAGAACTCAAAGTGGCTTCGCAGGCAGCTGGCTCGTAGAGGCTTTTCTGCCCCGTACAGGACGACACATGCCTCTGCCCTTGTCCGACTTGTGGGAGTTGTGCCTTTCTACCAAATGGGATATACTATCTGTAACCTCTCTCCTAGAGGAAAAGCTGAATGTCTGCTTGGCAAGCTGCTGCACAGCTAGACCCTGTGACTAGGCAGCTAATTTGGAGTCCTTGAATTGCTCAAGAGACTTATGGGTTTGCGGGCAGAACAGGTGCTCATCAAATAGTATGTCCAGACGTTTGGGCTTGGACAGTCTGGACATTAGATGAGAACCCTAAACTGTGGACGTAGGCAGACTTCTGCAGTACTCTGCAAGTACCCATGGTGCAGTCTGCGCATTCTGTAGTGTCTAGCCCGCCTGCAGTACTTCACATGCTGCCTCCTTTCCATCGTCAATGATGCGCAAAAAGCCATCTCTCACCTCTCCATAGCGGAAGCGGCGGAGCACCTCCCGGATGATCGTCCACAGTCCATGGGTGCTTTCAGCAAATGCGCAGAAGGCACTGACTGACTTCAGGGCCATGCTCCCTGATGAAAACATCTGGAGAGCGTCCATTTTCTTGGATTCTCTGTCCATATGAAGGTTGGAGGTGGATGCGGCTGGCCTAGTGCTCACTGTGGTGCCTTGGACCAGACTTTCTGGTGTAAGGTGAAATGGTAAATCTCCTCTTGCCGGCTTGTAATATGGTCTCTGCCACAGAGTAATGATGGGATCCAAGAAAACGACCCTAAATGGCAATACCTTCTCAGTCTGTGGCGTTCCATCCAAAATGTCTAATCCCCTCTGCATAAAGGGGCTTGGCTGGGGTGCCCAGGTGTAAGGCTTCAACCACCTTATCAACAGTTCAACTGTACTGAGTCTTAGGGTGGATATAAGGAGCAGCCTGTTGCAAATTGAGGTCCTAGGATGCATCCAGTCCGCTTGACTCGTGCAACCCTTCAGCTAGAGCCAGCAAATCTGCCCGGTCTGAAATTAGTGTGTCGCAGCTCCCCCATTCTTTCGCTCAAAGCTAAAAGGCACCTGGACCGCTCTTGGTCAAATAAATAGACCTCATTGTTTCAAAGACCATCTACCAAGATTCAGGGGCAAAGGAGCGCTCGACCATCAACGTCACCGCTCCGACAGGGCCACTACACCAGAGCTTTGAGGATCGGCAACTGGAATCTGCACTGCCTATGTCGAGCAGAAGGACATAGGACCAGACATGGTCACCTTGGTGCCAGAACATCTGTGCACAACTGATGCTGTACTCGCCTGTGGCATCAAAACCAGAGACCAATGCAGCTTTTTGAAAAAGCTGGAGCATTTGCTCATTGAACACCTCCGACTCTTCCCTCGAGGGACTCTGAGCCGGACCAGACTTAGCCTTCCGACAAGTCAGTCTGTGCAGATGTAGTGCCTTTTTGGGGGGTGGAAGAGGATGACTAATGACATGAGCCGCTTCTGGAGTGAGCACTTTCTCCTTCTTATGGTTCCTGTCCTCGATTTCGGATGAAGGGCCTTTGGTGTCTAGGCCTGATGACCTGACAATCTATCAGGCCAGGGACTTTGATGGAGGCCACCCAAATGCAAACTTTGCGATCATGCCCCAATAGACTTCAGCTGACAGGAACCACACTGCTCAAAAAATGATCCTTCCCCATACACCACGCAGATAACATGCGGGGTCGGCGATGGATATTTTCAAACAGCAGTCCTGACGGCGTTTGAATCCTGAAGCTTTAGGGCATGACATCGACTAATCGAACAAAAACTTCTCACAAAGAAAATGTTCAGAAATGCAGCGTGCTGAGCACATGGAAAAAAGAAACTGAGGTGCGGGGGCATAGTGACATACAGCCGACAACAAGTCTGCTGTCGAGGAGTCCATGTCTAATCATACTGCCCCCCTGACAAAACGTTTGAGCAGCTAACACTGGAAGGATATCTGTCAGATGAGGAACTGCGGGGGAATGCATTCCATTGAAACACATTTTCAGAACAATTAAAGACAGGTAGGACACCTTGCAGATCAACCTGAGACAAAGACCCTAGTACTAAGTCCAGGCCTGATGGGGAATGAGGTCTAGTGGGCAAGAATCCACAAGTTGCACTGTTCAGGTGGGTTTACTATTGGATTGCGACAATAGGGACACCACCGGCTGCAGGTAAGTGTTCCAGAAAATGAAGTTCAAATAGGTTCCACTCCCTCCACTGAAGGGAATGCCGGGGAGCAGGGGGGTATGGGGGCATGGGGGATGGGGGAGGGGCGGAGGGAATCCTTCACCAGACCACCACCAATCTTAATCAGGCAAGGGAGCGGGTGGGTGAGGCCCCCAGAACCATGCATCCCTATAGAACAGATAGGGAGCAGGAATAGCTAAGCTACATCCCCTTTCTCAGATCTCTTCAGTAACAACTTCAGCCTTTGTATGGACAAGGGATGATCAGGGGCAGCAGGTGCAGAGGTCACGTTTGGCATCAGGATTGGGTCCAGCTAACCCACCATTTCAGTCTGTGGGGTATGTTTTTAAGAATGGACACCATTGGAACAATAAGATGGACAGAACAGGAGATCTCCCGGACATGAAGGTATGGAATTCAGCTGGACTCACCATGGACAAGCAGCGTCAATCGATCTTTGAAGCGCAAACAAAGGAGGAGGCCCTGCAAAGCTTATGTTTTGTTAGGAAGGCTGAATCAGCAGGAGTCTTGTTACAAGATCTGAAAAGTTCCAAGGATAGAGACGGCTGCAGCGGGGTGGAACAGGAGAGAGCGGATCAGTCCACCTTGTTATCCAGGGCTTAGCAGGCACAGATCCTTGAGTCAGGGAAGGTTGTTGCCAGTGTCCACAAGTCTAAACACCAACAAGGGCCTTCTTGAGATCAGGCGAGATCGCAGGAAAGATCTCGAAGCAGAGAACCAAGAAACAGAAGATTAAGACCAATGATGACTTGGAGTTTGAAAATCTCCAAAGGTTATTGTCCAGCAGACAAGGCTGCAGAGGGAAGTCCCAGCAGCAGAGACTGCACTGGTAGCGGCATCAGCTTAAGGGTTGCAGGGTCTGTAGGCAGAGGCCCTGTCAGCAGGGGAATGGAACTGTACACATTAGACCAACTGATTCCCCAGGTGTGCCAAAAAAGAATGGTCCCATCAGACTAGTTTGCAGAAAGGCAACTCCTGGTTCGAGCCAGCAGATCTGGTAAAGATTAAACTCTGTAGAATGGCACAGTAAAGATTTGGTTGGAGGACAGCAACATAGCATCAACAGTCTAGAGAGCTATGACCCCCCCCCCCCGGCTAAGGGCCGAAAGACTAACAGAGATATGGCGACCGCTGCCGTGAGCATCTGCTCTCATACCAGAAGTCTTCAATCGGTCAGATCAGCAATTGCCGACACGCTTGAGGACACAGTGTTACTTACCTGATGCGGGCTTCGCACGGCCCATGCCTGACTCTGAGGTGTATGACATTTGTAATCCCTTGGACTGAATTACAAACTGTTTTAGCCTGTTGGCTAAGGGACACCGACAGTGAAAAATCTGCTTCCCACGAATTTGCTGTTAAGGCTTCCTGTTGGAGACCCAGGTTAAAACCCCAGTTGCGCTTTGATAACAGTATAATAAAGCCTCAGTATGGGGACTGAATCGCACCCAGCCCAGACTCTGCTTCCAGGAAACTCCAACGCCCCAGAAACTCCCCTGCCACACCAGACACTGAAATTAATCTTGTTGAATATTAAGGGTCTGAACTCCACCTCCAAACAGAAATCAGCACTGAAACTGCTTCAAGACATGGAAAGCTTGGTGGTCTTCTTGGAGGGAAATGCACCCAACGCCTGAGGACTTCACACGCCTTCGCAATCGAGATTTCCCACTCCAATATTTGGCCTCTAATGGATCCAAAAAAGGGGGTACAGCCATCCTCTTTGCTAGAAAGGCACAACCACTGATACAAGAAACATTACTATGCCCAGAGGGCCGCTATACGGCAGTCAAAGGCCTTATATTTGGAAACTTTACTCCCTTATCTCATTTTATGCTCCAAATGAATGTCAGGAGGCCTTTTACGAAGCACTGGGCGAAACCCTCCTCTCGTTTGTGAAAGGCCAAATTGTTATAGGAGGAGACTTCAACAGGGCTCCGGACCCCACATGGGACAGACTGCACCCCCTAGCCAGCAGAGACTAAGCTTGCTACAAGCCTTATTTAGCTGTTTCGAACACTGGGGGGTGGTAGACTCATGGAGTGCTTCAACCCAACAAAATATTTATTTCTTTTCTCATGTGTGCAGGACCTTCTCCCACATTGATCTCTTACTGAGCACCCCACAAATCCTTGCCTTTGTTGACAATGTGACTATACGAACGAAAGTACTCTGACCATGCTCCCGTAATGTGACCCTCCCAGCTCATGACCATGATCCACCCTCAATTGCATTGGAACCTCTATGACCCCATGTTGAATGAAATGCCGTTAAGTGACTCCATAGCCAGTGATCAAAATGTTTTCCGGGAAAATCCAACCAAAGACACTTCAACTAATACATGGGACGCTATGAAAGCGGTAGTACGAGGGGGAGCTAATCGCACATGGGGCAGCATTCCATAAGCGCAAATGACAGACTCGAATGGATCTTGAAGAGGTAATGAAAGCTGAGGCCAATCAAACACAAAGGCTGGTCCCCGAGAACCCAACGCGTCCTACAAACTGCCTGGAAGTTGGAGGCCCATTAGGCAGAGTAAACGGCGCATCTACTGGCCAAGTCCAAGCAGAGCTACTATGCTGGAAACAAAGCAAATCGACTCCTGGTGGAGAAACTGGCTAAAGCGAGAAAAAACAACACTATAGTGGACCTTTGCAACTCCCAGGGCAAGGTTCAATATGCAGAGCTAGATAAAGTACAATTGGCAGCAGCCCATCTTTCCAAGACAATGTCGGCTTCACCTCGGGTCCAAACAGAACAGCAGATGTACCCACAAGGAGCTGCTCTTCCGAAACTCATGGAACCCGACAGAGGATCTTGATGCCCCAATCACTGGTTAGGAGGTCGAATCAGCAATTAAGTACCTCAAACCCAGAGCTCCAGGCACAGACGGGTTCACAACAAGTTTCTACTCCAATTGGTAGCCCCGCTAACGGCACGCTTGAATTAATTTGGTGTTTCAGGATCTGTTACCCCATCTGCAGGAATCTATAATTATACTCTTGCTTAAACCCGGCAAAGACCCTAGAGAAAATGGCTCATATAGGCTGGTTTCCTTGCTAAGGAACAAGTTACTTACCTGTAACTGTTGTTCTCCAGCATGGGTCTGGCATGGATTCACATGCTCATGAATATTCCCCGTCGTCAGGCTGGGAATCCTCGGTAAAGAAAAAACCAGTATCAGTTTCGTTTCTGATCTGTCTTTCGTAGTAATGACCAATACTGGTCTCTGCGTCATACTGACCACAGCCAATGACTGCCCTCTACCTAAGCACCGCCTCTGGCAGCCATCTTCAGATTTGGAAGCACGTGAAGTGGCAGTATGACCAAGTGAAGAGCCGCAGAGGGGTAGGCGGGAGGGTTCGCATGTGAATCCATGCCAGACCCATGCTGGAGAACAACAGTTACAGGTAAGTAACTTGTTCCTTCTCCAGCATGGGGTCTGGCATGGATTCACATGCTCATGAATAAAGAATACATAGCAGTACACACATGCACAACCACGGGAGGTGGCAAAGGCTCAACATTAAGCATCACATCAACTCAACATTAAGCATCTTACCTCCTCACCAGGCTCACCTCAGGCGAACAGGTTGCGCAGCACTGCTTGGCCGACCCTGGACTCCTCCCTGGAATCCCGGTCGACGCAGTAGAATTTCGTGAAGGTGTGCGTCGACCTCCACGTAGCAGCCCTGCATATGTCCAGCAGGGGCACACCAGATAGGAACGCCGTGGTAGCTGCGATCGCTCTGGTGGAATGGGCTCTCGGACGGCCAGGCAGCGGTCGGTTTGCCAACCGGTGACAGCACATGATACAGCCGGAGAGCCATCTGGAGATGGAAGCCTTCGAGAGAGCCTTCCCCTGATTGACAGGTCCAAAGTTCACAAAGAGTTGTGACGTCTTCCGAAAACCCTTCGTGCGGTCCACGTAGAACTTCAGCGCTCTAGCTACATCCAGCAAGTGCAAAGTCCTCTCAGCCGGCGACGAAGGCGACGGGAAGAACACAGGTAACACCAAGGGTTCGTTGAGATGGAAGTCCGACGGTACCTTGGGCATGAAGGAGGGGTGCGTCCTGAGCACTACCCTCGTGTCGTGGAAAATCAAGTACGGGGCCTTGCAGGAAAGGGCCTGGATCTCTCCCACTCGTCGTGCGGAGGTGATGGCCACAAGAAAAGCTGTTTTCCACGATAGAAACTTCAACGGGGCCGAGTGCAGAGGCTCGAACGGAGGTCCCATGAGCTTGGTCAGCACCACGTTGAGCTCCCACGCCGGGACCGGAGCCTTCACCGGCGGGAACGATCTGAACAGTCCCTTCATGAACTCTTTCACCAGACGATGAGACCACAAGGACGCCCGCCCCGTGGTTCTGGTGTATCGGGAGATCGCAGCAAGATGAATCTTGATGGACGCGTGTACCAGACCAGCTTTGGCCAGCGTCAGCAGGTACGGCAGTACTTGGGGAGCCGTAATCCGTAGAGGGTTAATCTTCTGTGCGTGGCACCAGACAGAGAACCTCTTCCATTTGTGTCCGTAGCATTTAAGAGTCGAGGACGCCCTGGCCTTTGCAAGAACCTCTCTGCAATCGGCCGGTATGTCGTATCCTCCAAACTCTAGCGCTGCAGGAGCCAGGCCTGCAAGTTCAGCGACTTCGGGTCGTGGTGGAGGATGGCGCCTCCTTCCCTGGAGAGTAGATCCGCGTCCGCCGGCAGCTTGATCGGCGGGGACGCTGACAAGTCCAGAAGGTCCGGGAACCATATCTGCCTCGGCCACGCAGGTGCGACGAGGATCATCCTGCACCGTGACCTCTTGAGCTGGTTGACGAGCCGGATTAGCAGAGGCAAGGGAGGGAACGCGTAGAGGAACAGGCCCTCCCAGGGGAACGAGAAAGCATCGCCCATGCTCCTCGTCTGGGGAAACCTGCTGGCGAACCTCCGGCACTTGGTGTTCGTCGCCGTCGCGAACAGGTCGATCTGGGGTGTGCCCCACCGTCGGAAGAGGCGATCCACCAGATCCTGCCGTAGTTCCCACTCGTGGCACGAGCGCAGCTCCCTGCTGAGTGAGTCGGCGATGGTGTTTTTTATCCCTGCCAGATGAAACGGCACCAGAAAAATCCCTTGGGCGACGGCCCAATGCCACAGGTCCTGCGCCTCCTTGGACAGCGCTGGGGACCTGGTTCCGCCCTGTTTCCTGATGTAAAACATGGTGGTGGTGTTGTCGGTGAAGATCCTCACCACCTTGCCCTTGAGGGACGGAAGGAAGGACCTGAGGGCCCAAAACACTGCACGGAGCTCCAGGACGTTGATATGCAGGGACTTCTCCGTCGGGAGCCAGAGTCCCCCTGCGTGCAGATTTTCGGTGTGCGCTCCCCACCCTTCCAGGGAGGCATCCGTGGTCACAGTCTCCTGGTGGGCTGGGGTCTGGAAGTCCATGCCCGCCGTCAGATGCGCGCGGGTGCCCCACCACCGTATGGCTCGTCGGAAACTCTCGTCGAGCTTGATCCTTTCCTCGAAGCTGCCCGTCTGGATCCAGCGCGCATCCAGGAATTCTTGCAACGGGCGCATCCGGAGCCTGCACATGGGAATGAGGTAGATGCAGGACGACATCCCGAGGAGGGACTTGATGGACCTCACTTTGGCCGCGTCGGCCACCAACATCCGCTGCACCTTGCCCAAGATGGTCCTGGTCCTCTCCTCCGACGGGGAGGCCAGAAGGGACACTGTGTCGAGCCTCGCTCCCAGAAACATTGCGACTTGCGCGGGCACCAGGTGGGATTTGGCGTAGTTCACGGAGAATCCCAGGTCCGTGAGGAGTTGGACGGTCCTTGCCGTGTGGACCACGGCGAGCTCCCTCGTCTTGGCGCGGATGAGCCAGTCGTCCAGGTAGGGGTAGACGTGAATCCCCTCGCGGCGCAGCTGCGCCGCCACCGGTGCGAGGCACTTGGTGAATACCCTGGGTGCCGACCGTAGTCCGAAGGGAAGGGCTTTGAACTGGTAATGACGCCCTTGGACCACGAATCTGAGGAATTTTCGGTGCCCCTTTAGGATGGGAATGTGGAAGTAGGCATCCTCCAAATCCAACGACGATAGGAAGTCTCCCTCCTCCAGCTGACCCAGGACGTGCTGGAGGGTGACCATCCGGAACTTCTGCGCCTTGATGAACTTGTTCAGACGTCGCAGGTCTAGGATGGGGCGCCATCCTCCCGTCTTCTTCTTCACGAGGAAGTATCTCGAGTAGACTCCGGAGCCCCGAAGCCTCTTTGGGACGAGTTCGATGGCGCCCTTTCTGAGCATCGCCTTTACCTCCAGGAGAAGTTGAGGGACGTGAAGTGCTTTCCTGGCCACGGGGGGGACGCGCGGGCACCTTCTTTGAAACTCGAGCGCGTGGCCCCGGGCCAGGGCGTCCAGCACCCAACGGTCGGTGGAGATGGACTCCCACACGCTGACGAAGCCCGCCAGCCGGCCTCCCACCGGGGTGCTTCGGTGGGGGCCCGACCCCACGGCCGGTTCAATCCTGCTTGGACGCGGCCTTGCCGCCTTGACCTCCTTGGCGACGACGACTGGGTCCGCTAGACTTGCCTCGTCCTCTGTAGGCCTCTTGCGACGACGAGCGGGCCGCTTGACGGTAGGAAGCGAAACCGCCGCCGGAACCTTTGGAGGCGCCCTTGCCTCCGCCGCTCCGAAAGGGCGTCCGTCGTTGCTGCAGGACTCCAAGGGCCCGGGCCGTCTCAGTATCCGCCTTGATGGCCTGAAGGGAATCGTCCACTGTCTTCCCAAACAGGTTGTTCCCGTCGAAGGGCATGTCCAGGACTCTGGTCTGGACGTCCTGACGGAAGTCCGTAGCTTTGAGCCATCCACGACGTCGAAGGCAAACGCCGTTGCCCAGCTGGCGGAACCCAGTGTCGGCGATGTCCGTCGCCACGGTGATGGCGTGGTCCGAGGCCACCTTCCTGCAGGATCTCCAGGGCCTCCGCCCTCGTGTCGTCCGGCAGAAAATCCAGCAGGGGAGCTATCTTGTACCAGAGCTCCCTGTCGTAGCGGGCCACGATAGCCAAGGCGTTGGCCGCTTTAATCGTCGTCTACGTCCCATAGCATCCAATTTCTTTCCCTCGCCGTCCGGCGTGGGAAGTCGATGTGGAGGCCGCACCCCCCCGCCCCCCGCTTTCTTCCTGGCTGCCGCGGAGACGACGGAATCCGGGGTAGGCTGCGCCCGGAGGCATAGGGGGGCCGTGTCCGGGACCCGGTACTTTTTCTCGTACCGGTCTCTTCTAGCTGGCGTCGTGGAAGGGTTCTTGAGGAGGGAAAGGCCCTCATCCCAAATGTCGTCCAACAGAGGCACTGCGAGGACCGTCTTCCTCTTGGCCTCGCGCCGCTGATAAAGGAAGCCTTCCTTTTTCTTCTCCTCAGGGCAGAGTTGGAAAAGCTCGGAAGCCCTGGAGATCATGGAGTGGAAAGATCCGATCTCGTCGGGCGGAGAAGCCCTGGTGGGAGGCGACGACGGAAAATCCTCGTCGTATGCCTCGTCGTCCGTACCCGTCGCTGCCGTGTCAGTCCCCGTATCATCCCCTCGGGTGGACGGGGAGGAGAGCTGGACGGGGCGCGACGGTTGAAAAGGAGGTGGTGGATGGATCCTTCTTTTCTTGGTAGGGGGAACACCAGAAGGTCCCGGTTCTGGATCCCCCGACGGGAGAGGTTCCTCCGTCTGTAACGGTAGCCTCGTCCTTATCTCGGAGCATAAGGACTGTATGGCCAACAAAATGGCCGCCGAGTTGTCTTGCGGCGCTGGCAGAGGGGAGTCCGACGGGCGAGCAGGGGCCCCGTCGGTATCCTCGACGATGTCGTCGTCGTCACCTGCGTCGGGGTCCATTCCGACGGGCTGGCCTTCTTCCACGCCTAGGCCGTGGCTTAAGACCTCGATCAGCTCCTCTTCTGAGGTTGAGGCCGAATCTACGACGACGCCCTGCCCCCCCTTCTTCCCCACGGAGGGTTTCACGGGGGTCCAATCGATGGGCACAAAAGAAGACTCCCTCCGAGGAGGCAGGGAGATTCTGGGCCCTGAGGTCGCCACCACTGGTGCAGCCACCACAGGCTGAGCCAGGGCCGCCGCAACCGTTTCGATAGAGGGCTTGGTCGGATGGATCAAGGCCTTCACCACCTTAGGTGCGCTCACCGCCTTATCCTTGAGGGAGGGGGCACTGCCACGCTCCTCCTCTGCCTTAGAGCTCGACCGGGGCCTCTCCAGGAGCTTCGCCGGGTGCTCGGCCTTCCTCTTACCCGACCCAGAGCGTTGGCTCGTGGCTGATGGTGCCGGGGAGGGTGCGCCCTGCCTGGCGCCCGTAGAGCCCGACCGTTCGGCGCTCCCGGTGCCAGCGGACTCGCGGTGCTTGGCCTTATGTTGGGCCCCCGTCGCCGGGGCGCCCTCAAAGGTCTTAGAAGACCGCTCGGATTTCTTCTTCTTCTCGCCAGACGGGCTCTTACCCTCCAGCCAGTTGGCGAGACGTTGATGGCGGTCCTTCATGGTCCGTTCCGACATGTTGCCGCAAAACGCACAGTCCTTCTCCACGTGCATCTTGTCCTCATGAAGGCAGTAAAGGCAGAAAGAGTGTTCGTCCTCCTTAAAGACGTTCTGCAGCTGGCATCCAGGGCAGACCCTGAACAGCTTTCCGGGCGTCGAGCTTCCCTTCTCCTGGGCCATCTCCGAGACCGGGCCTGAGAAGCTTCTGGAGTCCTCCGAAGCGTAGCTCGACGAAATCTTCACCCTTGAGGGGCACAGATGAATCCGACACGGGTCCCCGTTGATCGGATGTAGGATCGGTGGAGCTTGAGGCTCTTTTGACCGAAAGAATCGAAGTTTTTTTGTGAAAAAGCGCGAAAAAAAGCACTAACGCTCGAGAGCAATAGCACGAGGATCCCAACACATGAACGTGCGGTAAAAATCTGAAGATGGCTGCCAGAGGCGGTGCTTAGGTAAGGACAGTCATTGGCTGTGGTCAGTATGACGCAGAGACCAGTATTGGTCATTACTACGAAAGACAGATCAGAAACGAAACTGATACTGGTTTTTTCTTTACCGAGGATTCCCAGCCTGACGACGGGGAATATTCATGAGCATGTGAATCCATGCCAGACCCCATGCTGGAGAAACATCGATGCCAACATCTACTCGAAAGTCTTAGCCAACCGCCTAGCGAAAGTCCTACCCAATCTAATAGATCCGGACCAAACAGGCTTCATAATGCACAAGTCGACTGGGGATAACATTCGCAGGGCCCTGTATTTATATTTTATATAGTGCTTTACATGGGACAATAGCTGTACATTAAAATCAGCAATAGAGATCAGTGTTCAGTAACAAACAGGAGCAGATTTTTTAAAGAGGAACAGAACAGGAGGTAATGGATGGAAGAGATAGAGGAAGATGGTTCTAGTGGAGAGGAGTAAGAAGTTGAAAGGAGCGAAAGCAGGATTGAGCACGGGGGGGGACGACGACAAACATTAAGTTGAAAAAGGCCAACAGATCGGAGAGAAGAAGAATAGCATGATAGGAGAGATGCAACATAGTCAGGGGCAACACCGTTGAGAGATTTGAAAACTAGACAAAGAAAGTTGTATTTGAGTGGAGAATAAAAGGGACGCCATCAGAGTGAGGCAAGAGACGAAGAGCTTGAGTCCTGATAGGAAAGAAGACAGAACAAATGGAGAAGTGATGGATTGATTTAAGAGGCACAAGACATGAACAGGGAAGACCAAAGAATAAAACAGAACAGCAAACGAGTTGGGGAAAACACTAGTGAGGACACAAGAAGCTTTGTGGTGTAAAAAGTAAGAAATTGATGAATTTTACATATATCTGAAATCGACAGGCACGTGAGGTGAGAGATAAGATGGGCAAAGGAAAGATTAGAGTCAAAATAAAGACCAAGATTGCGAGCGATGAGAGGTAGTGAGATCAGAGTGAGGAAACTAAATAGGAGGAAGTGGGGATGCGAGAATATTGGCGGAAAAGACAAGAACTTCAGTCTTTCCAGCATTTAAAGAAAGAAAATGAGAAGTCATAGCGGTGTGACAAGATGAGTGTGACGAATGTCAGGTGTAAAAGATGAGCAGAGATAGAGCTGGGTATCATCTGCATAGAAGTGGTGCGATACTCAAAAAGATGAATAGGAACAAGAAAAGAGGTGTACAAAGAGAATAGAAAAGGACCAAGGACTGACCCTTGAGGAACCCTGTGATCGAGAGCGTCCATTGGCACAAGGAACATGGGCAAAAGAGGATAGGGAAGTAGTAAGCAAGGCGGAGTCAGTCGAATTATGGGGAAGAATCCATGTTTCAGTTACACAAAGGAAGCGGAGATGCAATCCTAGAAATAAGTCCAGAACTGCAGTTGTCTTATTGCAGAGACACCTTGCATTCCATAGGCCAAGGTCAATGACAATAGAAGTGTCAACGAGTTGGGGATGGATGAGATCCGACATGAGCCAATGGAACGACAGTCTAGTGAAAATCGCAACTCAAGCCTCGCAGAAACTAGCATTGCTGGCTTTGGATGCGACAGTCATACAGTTGTCCCAGGTATTACAGACCAGGCAAAGGGAGGGGAACAGTGGAGAGTACAAACGCGATCTTACTAGGCCCAGTGACATTGAGAATGCCCATACATGCACCAATTGACATCCTACCTGGTATTTACACAGGTCAGGGCCTCACAATCTAGCACTGCCCATCATGGCCTTTTGGGAAATCCTTGCCTTCCTTCCTTTCCAAATGACTTAAGCATTTTTCTCTGCATGCGTAAGAGGGGGCTGTGGAATTGTGGTAGGGAGGGAGGAACAGGCCTATAGGAATAGCGGTAGGAGATTCATCTTCCAGGCAGTGATTCGGCCAATGAGTCAGATCACTTGTGAGGTCCATCGTTCAAGATCTTTCTTCGGCTCTTTAAAAAAGTGGGGGGGTTAAGGGGTGTGATACAGGTCTCTAGAGTGGGCAGGGATTTGGTCCCCCAGTAGGGAATAGCTTTCTCATTCCATTGGATCGGGCATATGGGTTCTAGGATTTCCAGTTCCCCAAGTTCGAGGCCTATCCCTAAGGCAGCTGATTTCCCAAAATTGATGACAAAGCCCGCTACGCTCCCAAATCTGCAAAGCTCTTCCAGGGCTGATGTTAGTGAGGGGCGAATGTCTTAAGCATAGCAGGATGTCATCGGCATAGAGTGACATTTTATGCTGGGAGGCGCCAATGAGAAGGCCCTTAATACCCGGGTCCAGTTGAACCCGTTGGGCAAAGGGTTCCATTACCAGTGCAAACAGGAGAGGGGGATAGAGGACAACCCTACCTGGTTCCACAGGTTATGTGCATCGGGTCTGATAGGCTGCCCGTGACCCTGAGAAGTTTTAGGGGCCTGGTAGATTGCTAGGGAGAATTTTTGAAAGTTTGGGCCAAAGCGAATGGCTTCCAGGGTAAGTTGTAGAAAGGCCCAGTCTACCTTGTGAAATACCTGGGACAACTGTATGACCGGCCTTGCTCCTTTGAACAATGCAAAGCAACCTTCCATCTAACGGAGGCGGACAGGTTCACTTACGTGCAACTTCGACACTTGTGCTCCCACTCCCAAAATCAGTCAAGCAGTAATACGTACCCCTAGCCCTCTTGAGCTTACCCTAAAGGAGCTGCCGCCTTGCTGGAAAATCTCCACGCTTTACAAATTACTACAGGAGGACACGCTCTCTACAAGAGCCCCATACATGACACAATGGGAGGCAGACTTAGGGCATCCTTTGGAAGACCAAACGTCGGTGGATACATGGTCTAGAACTCACTCCTTCGCCATCACTAACCGGGAATGCACCCATAAACTGCTTCTGCAATGGTACTACCACCCACTATGCCTACATCACTTTAACCGGTCCCTTGATCTCCAATGCTGGCCCCTATGTGGACAGCGGGGTCTTACTTTCATATGTGGTGGTCATGCCCAACCATAGAATCTTTCTGGGCACAATGCATCTCTACCATAAAAGATATTACCAAGGTAGTGATCCCCATGGAGCCAGAAACCATTCTACTAGGCACTCCAGCACCAGGGGCCTACCCAAGATCGGGGAGAACAGCCAAACTTGTTACACAACTTCTACTGGCCGGGAAAATTACAATAGCCCGTTTCTGGAAGACACCCGAGGGCCCCTCAATGACTCTGGTGGATCAAACTTTGGGACATTTTAGTTGCAGAAAATGTTACGGCAGCCAAGGGAGGCCTTCTACACCAAGTTGCAGAAACTTGGGCCCCATTCCTAGACTAGGATCAGAACTTCCTGGCGATAACCCACAAACCCCAATCAGACAGATGGGCCCTGCACTCTGGCAGCGCGTTGCTCGCGGAAGTACCCACTCTACTGGACCAAGAGGGGCGTTGAACTGGAGTAGAAGAGGGGGAGGGGGGGCGGTGAGAGTTGGAGGGTTTCCGGACTATGCATGCTCAGTCTCATCCAACTTGAATTGGGGTTATGTGTCATATATGCCGGTATTGTTTTCACTTGTGCAACCGGTTTAAAATGAACATGTTAAAAGAGACTTAAAAAGCCTTTGACAACAGAAGCAACAGAGTCTGGTCTCCATCAGAAAAGCTGTGCTCCCCGTTAGGCAAGATGTTTTCTTTTTGCTGCTTTGCATAGAAATCAAAGGGAGACCCTCATTTATGCTATTGTGTTGAACGTTTCCTGACTTTTGAAGGCAAGTGAAGCCTTTTCTTCTTTATTATCAAAGTGATATCACGTTAAAGATACAAAAGCAACACAAAACAAAATCCAATAATACATTGTTCATATAAAATTTAAAAGGAGTCCAGCTACACATTTCATGTGGAGTAATACTATCCTAATAAAATCTAGCCTAATCAAGTAAGACTAAAGATATTATGATGCAATATATAAAAAGATACACCTTCGCAGCCAAGCTCAATAGGGATAACTTTGCTACTACATACGCTGACGCTACATCAGTTCTACACTTCTAATCCTGTGTGCAACAAATCTTGGTTTCAAGTAAACATTTCTAAAATCAAGGTAATGTGGGCACTTACTTGGATTTACTTAAAATAACTGATGCTGGAAATGCATTGGAGGGACAGGGCCTCCCTGTCCTTGTCCTGTAGTCCTTTTTCATTTGTGTTCTGTATTGTTTTCTGCCCAGGAGTCTATGTGGGACTCCTGGCAGTGCAGCTCTTCCCATTTTTGGTTTGCTGTACAGACCAATGGGATATACTTATGGCACTCAGGGGTGGGGTTACAACCCTGTGCACCTAGTGTGTTTTTGGGAACCTATGTGTGGCCCACAGAGCAGGGTATAGGCTGGCAGCAGCTCTATGCCGATATGACGGACTCGGAGTATCCTCCATTTTGGGATACCCAGGCCCTGCCATTGGAATCAGTTGATTCCTGATGGGAAACAAGATGACCCCTGTGGCCTCTTGCTTTCTATTGCCCGTTAACCTTGTTTTCCCAAAGTCCTGGGAAGCCCTGACTGTCCCTTCCCCCGACTGGCTGTTGGGTGGAAGTTCCATATATGGTGTTGTGGTGAAGTCCAGGCCAGACTGGCTGGAGCCTTCCCAGTGACACTATGTTGTGGGAACACCCTGTGGGTGGGACCTGGGTGAATGGAGTGTGACACCAATATGCACTTCTTGTTGTGGATGTCTGGTTTCTAGTATGAAATACAATGAATGAGACAGCCCTGCCTGAAACTGGTATGAATGCAGTGTGTAGTGTTGAATGGCTGGGTACTTGTCCCAATACACATTCCTTGTGGCGAGTGAGAGAGGGAGGAGAATGGCCTGAATGCATTGTATGCCTGATTGGCTGACTGTTGAATGCCCTTCTGAGTGACTGGTTGCCCGAGTGTGACCCAGCAGAATGAATGAGAGATCAACTAGTATATCTGGGGGCCTCACTGCTGGAATTCGTTCAGAAGCTGGAGTTGAAACTGACATTGAAACTGAAGCTGAATCTCAGAGCCGAGCCTGATGAAGGTTGACTGCTGTCTCCCGAAGGAACCGAACTTGGAGGATGCCTGCTGCAACTCCTGGACCATTAGTTTGCCCGGAGAAGCCCTGCTGCAGTGCCGAAATGCCAAGTTTGCATCAACAGAAGCCCCTGCAAGGACGACTTCTCCCCTTGGGTTGGTGGGACCAATCAACTCCAAAGTAAGCCACCTGGACATCCATCTCAGAGCTGGCTGAATTTCCACAGAGTTGCTGCTGGAAACCTTATAGCCAGGGAGAGGAACACCAGATTGTGTGCGTTGCTTTTAAGCTGGCCTAGAGCGCCAGGCAGATCCTCCGGACTCCCAGGAAGCAGGACTGACTGAGCAGGAGCCCCCTCAGAGTGCAGGACCCCAGAAGCAAGGAAAGTTCATCTCGACAGCCAGGAACCCGCAGTGTTGCTATTTGCGGTAGACGCAATGAGCTGAAACACTGAACAGTCACTGAAAGGGAATTTTGCCTGTTGCAGGTTTTGACCGACCCAGTGCATTGCAGAAGTCCCCCCTGCACCTCCAAAATTCTCCCTCTTGTCTCCACAACTGAGGCCCAGGAACAGTGAGAGCTGCAGAGCTGCACAGAAACGGGTGTCATCCACTGCATCTTTTCTTCATTTTAAAGGTACTGTACAAGAGTCTGAGAGAACTTACCTCTTGCTGTATAGTTGCTTGCATCTTCTACTACTCACAAGTCTAATCAACTTGTGGCCCTACATTTGATTCTTCTTTTCCTCAAATACTTCTGAAACATTATGCAAAGACCTTTCCATCACCAGAGGTGCTTCATCCTATATAAGACTTTTGCCCATTGACTTTGGCTTAGCCTTGTGTACTGAATGACTCTTTCTGGAGGGATCCAAAAGTATTTGCCTGCTTAAGAATAATTGTGGTCTCTAGTATGTTCTAAATAATCTTTTCCTTTGACTTTTTACTATATGATCCTAAATGCAACAGTGATATATTAATGTCCCCAGCACCCTAGCAATTAAAGTCACCCGAGGGTGCAAGTAGTGTCTGTGAGCCATCCCAAAAGGGCATCTACTGATAGAGATCTTAAGAGTGTGCATTTCATGAAGTGTATTTGAGTGTTATTATAATGCTCCCTTCTGAAGGCTTTTTGATAAATTGTTTATTCAAGAAACCTTGGGTACAAGGGTTTATTTGAATACTTGTAAACTGTAAATCTGTGTAACTCCACTGCAGCTCACATTGACCCCTCTTGAGATAAGCCTGGCTGCTCAACACGCTACCAAAACTGTGTAGTACAAGCTTATACCAAAAGTGGGGTTTCCTATACCTGTAGTCAGAGTGGTTTGTAGTGTTCCCAGAGGGAACTGCATAAAAACATTGTCCAACAATGACGCCATGGAACCCAGCAGTGAAATGTAACGGCGGACCGAGACCACCGATACCCGACCCCAATCGGCCGCTCTGGACTGCAACTTCACGACTCTCTCATCCGAGGGCTTCACCAGATTGCCCTGTGTGAGAAACTGAGCACCGAGAAAAACCAACTCCCTGGATGAGATCAGAAAGGATTTTGCAAAGTTTACTCTTTATCTCCTTGCCCCTGTCATGAGAATCCACCTGAAGCCCAAAACCAAGTGAAACTCCTGGTACGACTCAGACCTCTTCACCCTAAAACTGAAGTGTAGGGTGGCAGAGAGGAAATGGCATGCTTCATGTACATCCTCTTACAAACTGGCCTTCTGCAAAGGCAATACCGGCTCTGTCTCAACCAAGAAGAAAGCTCATATCCAAAGCCCGTGTGTCTGCGGCATCTAACAACTCGGCAGAACCTGCAAGGAACTGGCCAATCCTGCTGCAGTTTCTACCTCACCCGTCTCTTCCCAGGCCCTCTTCTCGACACTGGTCTCATTTTGTCTCTAAAATGCAGAACCTCCGGTCCTCGCTCTCTGCCCATCTCCTCCTTTCCCCTACTCCCTGCTCTTCCTCTGGCCCTCCTGCAGCCACCCCTCCTCCCTCTTCCTTTCCCCTTTTCTTCACAGACGAGGTTTCTAGACAAGTCCGATCTATGAAAGTCTTGTCGAAACAGGTTCACCCGTGTTCCTCCAAAACTATCAAGGACCACATCGACTCCCTGGCTCCTGCTCTGGCTGATTTCTGCAATCACTCCTTCGCCACCAGAGTCTTCCCACCACCCCCCACCCCCGAAGCACTTCCTTGTGCATCCCTTCTTAAGAAACCCTCTGCCAACCCCTCATGCCCGGCTAATTTTCAGCCAATCGCCATTACTCCCTTCCTGGGCAAGCTCCTGGAGAAACTGGCTATCTCCCAGCTTAATCTCCATACTGAATCTGTTGGTTGCCTTCATGACCATCAGTCTGGCTTCAGAGCTGCCAGAAGCACGGAAACTGCTCCCTTGAACATCCGTGAAGATCTGCTCTCCAATCTGGACTCTAACACCCTATGTGTCCTCATCCTGCTTGATCTCTCATCTGCCTTGGACACCGGCAACCATGCCATCCTGCTCAACTGTCTCCGTGATAACCTGGGTATCACTTGTCAGGCTCTGGCATGGCGGACGTCTTTCCTCTCTGACCGACCCTCCCAGGTCCAACTTGGGTGCTTCTGCTCTGCTACATTTTCTCTACCTGTGGTGTCCCCCAGGGGTCTAACCTGTCTTCCTGACTGTTCAACCAATAGCTGGCACTCCTTGCCCACCTCATCGCCGCTCTCAGCCCGAACTTTCAGTGTTATGCAGATGACACCCAGCTCATTTTCAAGCTACCCTCTACCTCCACCTCTCATCTCCAGCTGTCTGTACTATCCAGGAATGGTGTGCCACCAATGACCTCTGCTTTAATGCCAGTAAGACAGATTCTCCTCATCAGCACACCCACTCCCTCCTTCCCTGCAGCTCTCTGGCTGGCCTCTCTTGACCCTCTTCCCGTTCCCACCTGCAAAGCCAAAAACCTCTGGGTCATCTTCGACACATCTACACACTCCTTCTCTACTCACATCTCTGACGTATCCAAGAAGTATTCTGCCTTTCCTCTCCTTCCCCCAGAAGCTCACTGTCTCTAGAGCTCTGGTTGTCTCTAGGCTGGACTATTGCAACAGCCTCTTTCTAAATCTGCCTGCTTCTAATCTCCGCCCTCTGCAACTCATCCAGACAGCCCAGGGATTGTATCTTTCTAGGTCTGAAATCTCTGCATTGGCTCCCAGTCGCTGCAAGGATTAAGTTCAAAACCCTCTGCATCGTCCGCAAGGCCTTCTGGGGCCTCAATACCTCCAACTCCCTCTTCCTAAATATATTCCTTCCCGAGCTCTTCGCTCATCTGCCTCCAACTCCCTCAGGGTCAGTCGCTTCTCCAAGCAAGGAGTTGGTGGTAGATCTCCCTCCTCGGCTGGTGCCTCCCTATGGAAGAGCCTCGCTTAAACTTGAGGAGAACCATCTCCGGTTCCGGAAGCACCTTAAAACCTCTCTGCTTCTGCTTTCTCTCATCTGCTGACCTCCTGGCTGACACCCGTACTGCACTGGCTACCTAGACACCCTTCTGATCCCGGGCCGAGGTCCCTCTCCCGCCAGAGTCGCACACCTGCACTGCCCACCTGGCGACCCCTGCACTCGGGGACTGTTCCGTATTCCTACAGCCCCCCCCCCCCAACCAGACCCCGATAGCTGATGTCCACACTTATCCTTGCACTTGCCACATGCTGGCCGCTATTTTATTGTCATATATTCCCATGTACTGCACTTTCCCTTCCCACACACTTGCGATCTGAATGACACCTGGCCTAGTAGGATCATTGTATGCCCCCTTGATCCCCTCCCTTGCCTCGCCTTGCAACACTTGTGTATAGGCACGTTAAAAATGCCATATCATACTGCAAACCCCAGCCGTTGTAACAGGTTCATGGACGCCTGGAGAGACTAATGCCCTTTCCACGACAGCCCCCATACCAACCAGCCGTCCAGATACGGGTACACATTATGTCCCACACTGCGGAGGAAGGCAGCGATCGCAGCTAGGCATTTTGTGACTATTCTGGGCACAGACTTCAGCCCAAACAGGAGACACAGAACTGGTAATGATAGTCCCCGAACAGAAAGCGCAGGAACTTGCAATGGTTTGGCCTCATCGGGAAGTGGAAGTATGCGTACTCCAAATCTAAACGCCAGGAACTCTCCCAACTGCACCGCCTAGATTACATCCTGCAGCGTAAGCATCTTGAAGTTCAGGCGTTGCAGATTCTTGTTCAACGGCCGAAGATCTTTTTTTAATACGATTTTAATAACATTTTTAAACAACGGACCACAGCAGGTTCTATTCCCTTCCCCATCCCATGACCACCCCCCTCCCCAGGAGTTGCCTTGGCCCCCGTACCTCTTGCAGGGTTTCCAGTTGCTGCTGCGCTGTTCATATTCCCCTCCTCCATGGAGGACCGACCCCCTTTGTTAAGTCACACTTCTCTTGCGGGTCTACAATCCCCAGCAGGGTCATTGACCTAAGGCAAAAAGCTCTGCGTGCTCCATCCTTTAGGTAGCTCAGGAGGCCAGCACATTCCGTGGCAAACCTTGCTAAGTCTCCTTGAATTGAGTAAGTGAGCCATCGCTGCCGCCATCAACATAATGGCATATAACTACCGCTCCGATCTTGTGGTGATGTCTTCCAAGACCCTGTTTAGGCCCAGCATTTCTAGCCCTATGTCCATTGGGCTTTTTGATGACAAAATACTGGGAGTACACCCCCTGGCGCCGTTCAGACACCGGGACTGGTTCTATCGCCCCTTTCACCAACATGAGTTCGACCTCCTGCCACAAGACAGGCAGGAGCGGCTGCACCAAGTGCACTGGTGGAATTGGGAGTTCAGGAACCTGAAACTCCGAGTGGCCGAGACATACCGTATCCAGAACCAAGCGGTCTGTAGTAATAGTCCACTCGTTCACGTGTCGCAACACTCTGCCTCTAAGTTGACTGCCCGCATGGCATTCATTGGTGAGACTTAGACTGCCTTCCCTTAGCAGCTGAGGAGGGAGGACCTTTCTTACGCTGCGCCCGATAGTCTTTACTTTTCTGCGCCGCTTGGAACAAGCACCTGAAGCCTTGGGAAGAATAACCGGTGCGACTAACCTCGGTTGCGGGAGGTGGAAAATCTGGCGTTACCAGAGGCCCCTAGAAATGGCCAAAAGGGGTAAAAAGACCAGACGTTTGCAGAGACCCCAGGGACCTAGCCGTTTCAGTGTCTTCTTTCATTCCCTTGAGCGCCTAATCAATTTTTTCACCAAAGAGCTGCTTCTCCTCACAGGGCATATCCACAACTTTATGCTGGACTTCCGGACGAATGTCAGTGCAGCGCAACCACGCCTGCCTCCGGAGAACACCATTATTTATTTGCTTAAAGCCCAACTCCGCCAAGTGCACTGCAATGTTGATGCTGTGGTTGGAGGCCTCCTCCCCACCTCAAACCAGCAGCATAGCTTCCTTGCGTTGTTCCGGGAGATTTTCCAAAAGCAGAGCCAACCGGTGCCACATCTCCCTGTTAAGCAAACTTTGTATGCATTACCCTTCGGGACCACTACACACAACTAGGACTACAGGTAAAGCAAAACCAACCTTTGGTATAAGTCTCTACTACACAGTTTTTGGAAGCGGAGCTGACCAGCCAGGCTCAACTCAAGAGGTAATGGTAGCTTTAATGATGTTACACAGAGGTCTACAATCACAAGTGCTCAAATAAACTCTTACACTCAAGGTTTCTTTGATAAATACTTATCTGTCAGTTATAAAACATTCATAAGAAGGAGGCAATTATATATCACACACAAATAACTTCAACACTATTTCTGAAATACTTTTCAGGAGGAGTAAAATGCGAAGATTATTAGAACATGAAATGTTATAGTTATTCTTAGACAGTGCAAATATTTAGAGTTCACCAGAAGAGTTAATTCAATTCAATATACTAGGCCAAAGTCAATGGGCTTAACGTCTTGGATAGGATGAAGCAGTTCTGGTAGATAAATGGGAAAAGTATCTGCAAAAGTTCCTAGGAATAGTTTGTAGCAAGAAGAATCATATGTTGGGTCACACGCTGATTAGGCCTGTGAGTTGGGAACGTTTTAAGCACTTTCACCGCGAGAGGTAAGTACTCAGTCTTGTTTTACAGTACCTTTACAAATGAAGAAAAAGATGCAGCTGATGACTTCTGTTCCTGCAGATCTCACTGTTCCTTGGCCCCAGTCATGGGGACAAGAGGGAGGAGGTCAGGGGACTCCTGCACTGGGACTGGACAAAAAAGCTGGCAACTGACAAATCTTCAATACCGGTAGCAGTAGTCAAGCACACAAACTGGTGTCCCTCTCCCTGGTTATTCGGTTTCCTGCAGCACTCTGGAAAATGCAATTAGCTCCAAGATTGATATCCAGGTGGCTTAGTGTCGAGTTGATTGGCCCCACCAACTCAAAAAGGGATAAGTCGTCCTTGCAGGGGTTTCTCTGTCGAGGTGAACATGGCGATTCGGAACCTGCAGCAGGGCTTCACCGGGCAAACCAACAGTCCAGGAGTTGCAACAGCTGTCGTCTTCAAGCTAGTTTTCGGTTCTTTCGTTCCAGTGGTCGACTCTGCCTTACAAGCCAAGAGACTCCTTTTATTTAGTTCTCGCTCATTTGCAGCCTAGCTTGCCGGACAGTCAGCTAGCCAAATCATGCCAGTGTGTATTTAAGTCACCTAGGAGACGAAGCACTCACTTCCTGCCCACCCCAGACACTCGGCACCAGAGGCGGTCTTTAGTCCTGAAGCCCACCAAAGGCGAATGAACAAAGGAACCAAACTAGGTATGGCGCGCAGAGCAAAACTCTAGAAGGACCTTTCCACAAAAATGGCGAAAAAAGACGACCAGGACCGGTTTAAACAAAGGAGGCTCAGGCGCCATCTTGAAAAACATGGCTCCCGCAATTTAACTCTACTGCCATTTAACTACTGGTATTCGCAGTCGGTAAAAATCATGGTAGTTTGTTGTAAAACCACTGCCACCAGCCATTTCGAGAGGAAAGGGTAGCATTTGAATCCTACATGAGTATTTAGACACAGGGGATACGAAGTAACCCCTCCAGCACTCTATTGTAAGATAGGGTGTGCTGGGTCTAGGAATTTAAAAGACTAAGTGAAATTTCAATCCACTGCTCTGGGAAACAGTAGTTGATCCCAGATAAGGTATTTAAACCTTGGGAAAGCCTGAAAAGGTTTCCCTGTGCCACTGCACTGAGGGTGCAGTGTGACAGATGAAAAGATGCCTGTGGAGTTTAGACTCCATAACCAAAGAAAACACTAGAGTAAAACACATTTCAAAACACATGAGACAGTGGGAAAAAGGGTCACACTCTCCAGGTAAAAAAATAAAGTCTTTAAAAGCCAGAAAAGTTGCTGGGGGTCTCTAAGTTGAAGGGAATTAGCATATTTTTGAGAATTCTCCCCAACACCTGTCATACCCGCCCATAATGCCCCAGGAATTTGCAGCTTTCACCGTCGTAGCGCCCACCGGGAGGACTTTCTTCCCGAAAGCATCTCGTTTTCTGGTTTCACTGTCCGGGGGCGTAACGCTTGTGTTGGCTCCTCACCTTCCGACTAGCCGCTGCCAAAACCACCAACTCTCGCGTGGGCTGAGACATGAGGCATTTGCGGGAGGGGGTCCAATATGGTGCCTTAAACTTCTTCAGACGTCCCTTCACGGCTGGTTCTGAAAAAGGATGGCGCATTCTGCCACACATGATCCAAAATGGGGACAGAGAAGACTGCCTTCAGTCGCTTCCCCATGTGATCGAAAAGAAAACCGTCTCTTCGTTCCTCCTCAGTAGCAATGCCAAATTCTTGCCACGCCTTGACCATCATAGCATGAACCACCCCAATATCATCCAGCGGAGACGGCCGAGCTCCGGGTCTGTATCCCACGTGTCGTCTCTCCTGGGCGACGACAGTCGCCAACGTGTCACAAGGCCTGCTCTGCGGATCCTAATCGACCTGCTCCCCTTCCTCTGGGTGACTTCGTGGAAGGCCCAACTCCACCAGTGACAGCAATGTCGGCCGCGTAGGAGGCGAAGTCCTGGGGAGATTCGGGCAAGGGGCCTCATCAGGCACACTACAGACCACTAAAGCCATCGGGCTCGAAGTCACTGGAAGTCTAGCATCCAACTGTCCCAACAGCGACTGGAGCGTTCTTCACACCTGCACAGACAGCAGAGTGAGGGTTCACCAACGGGTATATGGACGCCCCAGCCGACGGATGGAAACCTGGTTCATGCTCCTCATTCAGACAGAAGGATACTGAATACGAAGTCGGATCCTGTTGAAGGTCTACCGGGAGCAACGGCCTGAAGCTGGCACCAGACTGCCACGGATCACCCATAGGCAACAAACCACCATCCGCCTCCAGCTGCGTGGTCGACAGCGATTGCAGGCCACTGACATTCACAGCCATAGACTGAGCCGATGACATCTCCGTCGACGACGGGAGTGAGGATTTTATCACAATCGTAGACAACGGAACCTCCCTAGACGACTTTGCTGTCGACACCAAGGCCTCCACAGGCCTGGCCTTCTCTGGCGATGCCGGCCGAGTGGATGAAGTGCCGGAACAGTGTTTGGATGAGTCTCAGCTGCAAGAGAACCTATGCCGGTCCTTAGACGAAGAGTGCTTCAAAGAGGACTCTCACCCTCATCTTCTCCACCGATGCAGACTTCTGCGCCAACTTCTCGGGCCCATCACTCGACCCCTTGGACTTGTCTGGTCTCGCCGACCTGGAGAGGAAAGAGCTACTCTCACCTTTAGACTGATGTGACTTGAATTCAGAGGAGCCACCTTTGCCCACCTCCGACACTGGCACTTCTGTGGGTTGCTTCTTGGCAGGGGATTCCACGGACATGGCCCTCCGCTGCATAGACGCCTTCACCGCCGGAGCTGAAGACTTGCTTCCCCAGGACGAAACCTCAGAACCCGGGTAAGTGCCCTTGTTGAGCCAATAAATCAGTCGGCGGTTGCAGTCTTTCAGCGTTTGAGAAAATCCACAAAAGATCTCACAGGCGTCCGCCGAATGATTGGGGTAAAGACAATACAGGCAATCTGTATGGCTGTCCCCCTCGATCTTTAGGCAGCAGGTTGCACAAGGCCTAAACAGCGACTTTTTCTGGCCCACAGATGACATAATGGCCGAAGTATGAAAAGCATGTGAACAACACGCAGAGTAGACGTAAGGTGATGAACTGTTTGGAGACGGTTGAAATCTGAAGGGAAGCCGCAGGGCGGGGCTATACCACAGGTCCTATTGGTGGGGCCTAAAGCACCCAAAATGAACGTTGGTAGGACCCTGAAGTGTTGCAATTTTCCATAGGAATACGCTAAAGGAAAGTGACCGGGGTTTCCCAGCCTGACTGGGAATATTCACAGCATGTGAATCCATGAAAGATCCGATGACACTATTTGATCATTTGATGGGTAAACCGGGGGGCTGGGGGAGGGGGGGGATTTGTTTGTCCCTCACAGCAGATCTACTTTTTTCAACTTTCTTATTTTGATATTTACGTACAAATCCAACTGGTAGCTTTGTAATCATCACAAATTTTACAATCAGAAGTCAATACAGTACTCAAAAAGGCTTAGTGAGCAATACAAATCAGGACCAAGGAGCAAAGCAAAACCACAAACAAAACAGAGGACGACAAAAGCACACTTAAAGTAACACCTGCTCATACAGACTACAACATCCCAACTAATCTGTGCTAGGCCCCCCCCCCCTCTATATCACGGGGCAGCACGCGAATGTAAAGTTAAATTCCACGATCATATACAGTTCCAGATTGGTCTTCTAAGGGGGCATTTCATCTGAGGGGGCAAACATCGCCTGTGTCGGGGCATTCCAAGCGGCCACATCGCGTCACACTTTTCATTTCTCTATATGCAGATCAATACCAGACAGAGGTTTTAGCGATAGCCCATCTGTGCAAATCACCACCATGCATGGACACTAGGTCCCTCCCTCGACTGTGATGAATCCTGCGGAGTCATCACTGACCCCCAGCCTAAGATCTCCCATGTGGACTGGGGACAACAGCTGCTACCCCATCCTGACCCTGGAGGTGGACCCTATTTTGGGGGAGGATCACGATGGCTATTGGGGCAATGTGACCCCATCAAGACCTTATAATTCCAAAATTACTGATGTCCTGTTGCCACCTTAAAAATCCCTCATTGTAAACTCCAAAAAACCCTTTTTGTAAAACACTCCTAACAGAATACCATGAATACTTCCTGTACACATACTGCTCACTTAACATCTCCTGTCTGATGTTTTTGATTTGAACAAAGACCTAAAACAATGCAACTTTAAAAGATACAAAATTCCTATGGACTCCAACTCTCAAAATGCCTCAAGTACTGAGACGAGGAAGGAGTTGATGTGGATTGAAGGAAACTCCATGCCAAATGTGTGGACTACTTATAATGGAAATCAGCTGTGCAGGACATTTAAACAGTGAACACCTGCAATGGAATAGTGAAGGAGAGAGATGCAGAGTGGGTGAAGCGGGAAACAGAACCAGAGGCCGAAGTAGATGCTGGAAAATGGAATGTGCTGAGAAAGGCAAGTGGTTCCAGAGAGGTGCGAGACTGGGAGAGGCACAGCAGGTGCCTTCAAGGGACTGCTGGAAGACCAGCAGCAACAGCATGGTAGTTGTAGACACAGTTTTGGTGAGCAGCAACAATTCTACTGGCCGAGGAACGCTAGGCAGGCGAGAGATCTGAATGAGGGTCTGCAACAAAGAGGAAGCTTTCCAAAAGTAAAAACTGAGATGCATCAACGTGCTGCAATTCGGAAATGCCAAACACCGTTGAGTCTGCCCATAGGTGTTGGTGCCCCTGGGGTGTGCCAAAAAGGCATACGAACCATTGAACACATTTTGAATACCGACCAAGTAATTTAGAAAGCCAGTATTTACACAAGTCCTCATAAGTCAATATGGATAAAGTTTGAGTAAAAATTAACAGCAAATTAACATTTATGAAGAAGTTCAAAGGCGAAATGTGTACAAGTCTCCATATACGAGATGCCAATCAGGGAAAATTGGAACAAGCATTACCACAAGCAAATAAATATCTGAAGAAGTTAACAGACAGAACTTTTACAACTCTATATATGAGATGTCAACATAGGTACAGTTGGAACAGGTAATACCCAAAGTCAAAACAGTAAAAGCAGTGAAGGAGTACAACTTTGTTATACCGAAAGAGAACATTGTAGAAAGACCTGGTGAAATACATCAAGCATCGAGTCTTTGGGAGAAAGATAGCCAGCATGAGAGTATACCAGGGGATCTACAACACCCAGAGGGGGAGATTCCTGGCAGGGAAGTAGAACAGGAAACAATCAAGAAAGTATTGGGTGAAGGATGTTTCTGCTAATTTTGAGGAGTCCTTGTTTGAAAGACTCAATTTTGCCACCCTGAAGAAAGTGTGCGAAAGACATTTCCCCTACTCTTAAGGAATCATCTGTTGAAAATGACAACTTTTGCTATTCTATCAGAAACAATCCAGGGAAGGTAACCACCCTCCTGGATTCAAGACTTGTTTGTTGAATTTTCACACTTTTTGCTAAATCAAGACAGACACTTACCTTACACCTTTGATCATTTGTGAGGGTCAGATACGCTTTAACACAAGGACAGTTTGCATAATTGATGCCAAGACACAGACGGATCTTTAGTTCTAGTAACATAAGGGCCTTTATCGAAACCCCTTTTTCTTTAATTAAGATTTTCATTGTTGAAACTGTTGCAACTTTGCGCCTGCCTCTCATTTCTGACCTGTCAACTTCCAGGCCATAGCAATCCTACATTTGGCAAGCACGCAAATCAGATATTTCATCCTGGTAAGATGTCAGTAACAGCATCTCCACATTTTAACAAAGCAGGCATACTCCATAGCCTAAGCCCTATATAAAAGTGGTTTAATTGTAGCCAGGTAGTTTATGATCTTCAAGTGAACCTCTAGTAGCATCTACATTGTAGGGGTTGTTGGCGGAAGCCCAGTGATGTTTTGTATGAAACCATTCATCACTCCTAGTTGATTGATCTTCATGCTCCACCACAGTTCTGCTCCATACATGTTTGCCAGCCCGGCCTATAACTATTTTTTACTTCACTTACCTTCTAAGCTTATCTGTCTTCGGGGCACTGATCAGTCCCTATGGCTGTCAGTGCATGAGAACCGTCAGACTGTGCATATTGCACTTCAAACTGTTTTTGTAACTTTGTGGTAAACCTGTATGCGCAGAGGACAGGCTGGTGCCAGTGGATACTTTGTAGGGTTTCTTTGTTAAAGTCTTACGCACTTTCCTTTTACTGCGTAATACCATTTAGAGTGCCAAATACTCGAATGCGGCTGTGCCACCCGATTTTACCCGATCCTTTGGCCATCTTGTAGTTGGACCTACATCCTACCCTGTGTTAAAGATTTCTCTTTACAGCACCTTTCCTTCCTTTTCTATGAACCCCCCAAACTTTCTTCTTTAATTTCTTTAATCTGGCCTGCTCTTTTGACAGTTCGATGTGAATAAACACCTTTTTAAAGGTCAAGAGAAAAAGACCAATTTACGTTGACCGATTTTCTTTTTATCGGAAAACTGGCATTGTAAAGGTCTTTTTCTCCTAAAACCTTTGAAATGCGCTTTTCCCCCCCATTTATTTTTTTACATATTAGGGCGGTTTCACCACCCGAGCTCCCCCATCACCCTACCCCCCCCAAACCAACACACATACATACATACACACAATACATCCACCCCCCCATCTTAGTCCCAACAGCCCCCTCTACTAGTCCCCCCCACCGGCCCAACACACCCATACCACCCCAACAAACCACTACGAGGTCCAGTACTGAGTCCAGAGTTTGTATCTCTTGCTTGTGTGAGACTTGAGTTAGAGTTCAAAAGATTACAAATCCAAGCTGAAGCCAGACATCAGGTTAAGGGAATTGGAAATGCAGCATGCTCTTCAGATGGTTCCATGTAATGTCGCCATGCAAAAATTTCGCCGAAAAATGGCCGTTTTTTGTGGCGACATTATTGCATGGAACATGCGGGGGACACCCCCGCAACCCCAAACTTTTTTTTGGTTTTTAAAAAAAAAAACAAATGTTTTGACCCTGTCCCCATATATATGGTCACCCATATAATATCGCTGCAACCTTTTCCCGGCGATATTTACGGCGTCCATATATATGGGGATAATATTACCCAATACCCTTGAGATGAAGACATTGTCTGTTGAAAATGTTTCTATCGAGAGTCTTCTAGGTCTTCCAGTCCAAAGAGACCTTGCATGCCTAAAGAAGCAGTGAGTATGTATGATGCCAAACTTGATATTTTGGATTTGTTGGGTGCTTTTGAGTAGAACTATGGCAAGCAATCTGCGGGTGCTGGATGGTGCAGAGGCTGAGAGGAGAGAATCCAAGCTGGAGAGACCATGGAAAGCCTGAAGGAAGGACTGCCTAACTGCTGGGCTTTTCTGCTATAAGCCATGCCCACTTACCGCCAATTCCCTTGAAAAGCAACTGGACGTGTGCACCGCTGAGAGTACAGTAGAGTACCAGACTGCAGGTCTGCCTCTGCGTAGGAGTGTCGTGCCCCTGTGCTGCTTCGTGTGACTCCAGTCAGGGTTAGTCAAATTGGCTTTGTATTATATGAGCTTACGTTTACTTCCGCTTTGCCCTGAATTGAGCACAAACCATGGCCAACTACAATTTGACCTCGGGCATGGCCCGTCCTGGGAATTTTTCAGGGTCTGTTTTGGAGGTCCAGGGTCCGCAAGAAAGTGGAAAGGACTTGATTCCACGCCCTGAAAGGAATTCCTAGACATCAGAGTCGCTCTGAGACCTATGGTTCATTTTAATTCAGGGCTTCTATCTTCGTCTGGGATGACTGTCACTGAAAGTGATGTGTTAGAAAGAATGAAGAGCTTTGCCAAGACCGCCAGCAAAGAGCTCCCGGAAAAAACAATCTCATGTTCTTCCCGCTAATACTATGCAGAAGTGCGATTTAACAAAAACCACAAATGATGGCACGGAGACGTTCTATACTCCCCCGCATTCAAGAGTAAAGGTGTCCATGCCTGAAATTGCGGTTATGATCCACCAATCAGATCCAAATGGCATCCTACCCCTCTACTCCCAAGTTATCCTCCAGGGATCAGTAACTACAATACCTTCTAAAAGAAATCTCATTCAATTTTCAGGGGAGCCTCCTGGGGTTACCCGGCATCTGGTTGATTCAAATGATATTGAGGATGCCTCATCAGGGCTATCGGTATCGCCTGTGTTATTTTCAACTGAACAAGAGAATATTGCTCTTGAATCCCCTTTTGTTGCTTCTTTCAATAAACCTAATCCACGTCCATAGTTTGGTTTCCTGCCTGTAAACGTTTCAAATTTAGATGCAGCTTTAGTAGCCATCAACACGAGTATTTTTACTTTGACCAATTGTATGAAAGCCTGGATCAGAAATTAGTCATGCAAGCAAATAACTTATCTACTCTTACAAGAAAACTTGACTGGTTAGTTTGGAACTTACCAGATATGTTAGAAAGTTCTTGCATGAAAACTGTAATAAACATTCCTAGGCAATTCCAGATGAGGGGACGGGGGAGGGGATTGAACTTGACTCTGGTCAAGTGGAGATTGTTCCCTCTCCAATGATACTAGAATCAGATTGTAATTACTCCAGAAGAATGGTCTGGGGATTTGTCAATCGATGACCCTGCACCAGAGACTCCAATATATTATATTTTTCTCCCGGGAGGAAATGAAGAAAAAAAGAAAAAAAAAAGAATAGAAAAAAACCCTTTTCCCTTGGAGCAAGCAGGTGCTAATAAAAAAATAATAAAAAAAATATATGTCAATTAAATCTAATGCTAAGTCGAATTCAGAGCGTCTTGCCATAAAAATTGCCAATATGAGGTCTGTTTCAGAAATTTCACAGAAGTCCACATCACCGGACCCAAAATGTTTGGATTGTCATGAAGAGGCAGTTTGTACCCCCCCCCCCCCCCCCCACCCTCTGTCCAGTTTGGTTTTGCCTTTGGAAACTCAACAGGGCAATGAGTTAAACGATCAAGTTTCTATTTCAAAGGTTGGAACGACAAAAGATGAGGTTGATCTAATGAGCATGTCATTTTACTCAACAAGCTTGTTGCCTATCACAGATGTTATTCATCAGAGTCTTCATATCAATCAATCAAATAGCGCTAGACCAAAACAAACTTTTTATGAACTTTAATATTGAGGGTCCAATGTTTTAAAAATGGATCAGAAGTGCTCTAATATTCTATCAGGCAAGCAAACCATAGAATTGATTGGTTTCAAAGACCTTTCTGAACCCTCATTTACTCCTCCTATTTCAGCACAAAACTAGATCCCATTGGTAAATGCTCAATGGCCTAGGGGCGATTCTGATTTGCAAGCATGTAGTAATGACAGACGTGATAATCGGAACTACCTCTTCCTTCTGGATCGATGTTAAATGAAGAAATTCTAATTGCTACTATGGTTGATGAGATTTATGAGGATCCATACCCAAATAGGTTAACAATCTTTTAACCTATTTAACAATCTTCATTCTATCCCTTCGCTCCATCTAATTCAGTTGGGGGATATTGATCGAATATAATATCCTATTCCACCTAACCAAGATATAGTAGAGTGTAATTCCATCCAAAGAATTTTTTTTATTTGGCATGAAAGATTTGCTCTTAAGAAAATAGGACTATCTCTTGAAGCTAAACTTCCAACTATCCCCCAGGAAATGCTTAACCAAATGGAGACTAATAATGATGCGAAGATGAATAACTCACAGTATTGCTATAAGTGCAATAGTGCTCCACAGCAAATAAATCAGTGCCAACCACATGGAAATTAAATCAAAATGGTCAAGGGTATCTAAGGCCCATGATCAATTCCAATCAGGCAAAGCATAGATTGGAAGTCCAACATCAACTCACTCTTGTTCAATGATTTGTTGGAACACAAGGGGTTTTGGCCATCTCTTGAACAATTTATCTGAGGGCTTACACAAAGATGATTTATTTCCGTTTCAAGAATCTTGGTTTACGACTAAACCCACATGGGTTGACCATCAGATTGAAATTACTCTTGCTACAAAATCTAAGAAAGGTCGCCCAGTGGCTGGTCTTCTGATATCGGTCAGAATCGATTCCCAACTTAATCTGATGTCCTGGCTATCCCAGGATCCAGGTATCCAGATAGTAAGGCTCACAACTACTAACTGCTATCATCCATTTTACCCCGAAACACTAATATTTACTGGAACCCTCTTGCCTCCGATGAAGACCTTCTTTAAAATAGTGTCAATTCTGGAAAAGGTAGCCATATATCCATCTATACAAACAATAGCGGGTGATTTTAATATGAATTGTTTAGCAAATCAATCAAAAACTGTCAACTGTAGAGCTATGAAGTGGCAGTCCTTACTGAAAACTAGGGGAATGCTAATGCTCAATGGTTCCACAGTCGAAGATTCTCCCACGGCAGTGACATGGTCTAGAGGTATTTCGACCTCAACTATTGACTAGGTCTATATATCAGAAAATGCCAACAGATGGGTATCTAGCTTAAGATTACTCCGACGGTTGTTAGTGGTCATCACCAATTAATAACAGAATGGCTACCACATCAGACTTCTCATCTTTCTATGTGCAAACTATCAAGTCAAATAATAAATTGAATAGACTTAGATGGTTCCCATCATCAATAGAAATTTTGAAAAGGAAGATTACTAGTGACCCTCAAATTGCTACCACTATAGATGGAAGTTATTATTCCGACTATATTCGTTTAATTGCTCAATCTCGATCTACAATATTTCTGAAAATTCGAAATCACTAATGTAATCCTTCAATAGCCAAACTTAAGCAATACCGCAAAACTATACGTAGTTTAAATCCAACTACTCAGATGATTGAAAGAATAAACACTAAAACAAAATATAGAAATTCAATAAAAGCTATAAAAGAAAATGAAAATCAAATTAATGCAGAAAACATGTTAAAAGCTGTTATGACAAAATCTATTAGAGAAATCTGGCACTTGATTAATGAATCTTCGAATCAAATGTATAAATCCTCGGATCTTAACTCTATTAATGAATTTAAATAGACCATGCACTTTTCAAGTTCATTAAAGTCGGCATTTGATCAATCAAATACTATTTCTAATATATCGCCGGATCTTAACCTACTTTTATTTGATAATATAGATATTTTGATCATCATTAAGAAACTGAGTAATTCAAGGGCCCAGGGTCAGACAATTTGACAAATGCAATTATCAAAAGGAATCCTGAACAGTGGGCACTCCTTTCAGAACTACTTTTCAGACAGATAACCAATTAAAAAAATATCCCTCCTTCATGGCAAAAAGCGGTAGTTATCCCTCTATATAAGAAAGGGGCTAGACAAGATCCGAATAATTATAGACCTATAGCCTTATTGGATGCACCTGGCAAAATCATGGCAAAACTAATTTTAAGAGATTTTAACAAGTGGACAACATATTTAATTGGTGATAAGTACCAATAGGGATTTTTGCCAGGAACTGGCACAGCCTTAAATCTAATGATTTTAGCGGCACTAAAAAAAACAAACTTATTTTTAAAAAACTACCTGTTTTTATTGCCCTAATAGATTTTAAACAAGCTTTTGATTGTTTTGAGAGAAATTTTATGATCTAAACTTTCAGCTTGTTCATGTCCAACGTATATTCTATGTTTAATCCAACAGTTTTACTCAAATACGTCAATTAGTGTTAAACTTACAACTGATGGTCTTTTAACAAACCCTATACTAACAGATATGGGATTAAAACAAGGCTGCCCATTCGCCTCATTTCTCAAATTTTTATATTAGTGATATTTTTTTTAAACTTGATGAACACTAGATCTTTTCCTCCCAAGCTATAGCAAACATCCATTCCCTATTTGGTCTATGCAGACGATCTAGTCTTACTAGATAGAACACCAATCGGTTCGCAAAGAAAACCGACAGCCTTAGGCAATTATGCAGATGCCAATAACCTGAGAATTAACTAACAAATCCAACATCTTAATTTTTCACCACTGTCTACCTAAATCAGGCAATCCCTATAAGTGGTTTATTTCATCTATACCAGTTCTTCAAAGAAATTAATGTACTTAGGAGTGATCATCAATAATAGCCGATCTGATTTTCCATATAAAATAGAGAAACAAAATGAAGTTGCTAGCAATACAAGGTAAATACCTGCGACAAAAATATGGAAAATTTCCAATCAAAGTTATCCCGAAGATAATTTATGGGAGTGAATGTAAAGCGTTAAATGAATCACTAAAATGGGACCTGATTGAGGGAATATTTTGGAAAAAAATATTGCCCCTACCACAATCTATCCCAATTCAGATAAGGTACAAACTAGGCCTTATATCGCTTAGAGCAGTTGCAGCATGACATCTACTTCCTAAGTTTAGAAACTGTATACTGTCAGAGAATTATGTCAGCAACCTATTTCCAGCTCTAAAAATATTGCTACTAAATGCGAATTCAGGGCCATTGGAATTGTGGGAAAAACTTGCCTAAACATAATGAGTCAAGCGGATATCTTGATTGAGCTTCTTTCTGAAATCCTGAATAAGGCAAAACTAAAATTGTATTCTTGGGATTGGATAATTACAAAAGAAGAATGTTTAAAATACAATGTGTATAAATCTGAGTGTTCACTTTGAAAGCTATGACAGTTACCCAAATATTTACAGACATTTCTGAATTGTGATTATGCTGATAAGATTATGAGAATGAGATTTGATTTGTGTACAACTAAAATAAAAACAGCTACTTATTCATCATCTGTAAATCATGACATCACTTGTCGTTTTTCCGATTCTGGATGCAATGAAACCTTGAAACACATAGTAACTGAATGTATAGGACTATTACCTGAAAGAATACATCACTTTCATAGATTTTCATCCCACAACCTTTTCACTGAAGATATGTAATGGGCAGAAATATTAAATGCATCTAGAGTGTCCATTAATTTATCTACAATACAGTTTCTTTCTGAATTAGGCTTGATGGTTGATGAGTAAGTAAATTCAACGGTTCTACTGAAATAACTATTATGTCTTTTATAGATTTTAGTAAGCTCTGTGCTGCCTTAGAAAATTGTTAAGTGAACACTAACTCTTAAGAGTACAGGAAAAAAGTTGATGTACACACTAGTTGAATGAAATGTGATCTACTATTTTATAAGGAGTAATATGATTTTACTGTTGAAATACATTTTAAAGAAGTGATCTTAAATATTGCTGTGATGAAGCTTAGTGATTAAGACTGTAAATTGATTAAATGTTTTATATAAAATGATTTGATGTCAAATATTGAAAAAGTTGTAATCAAACAAAAAATAAAACAAAGGTATTCAAAAAAACTATGGGATTCAGGGTTACACAGTGAATCAGCTGATTGCTTGGCTTCGGTATAGGCTCCCCTAGGTTGCAACTGATGCTGTGATGGAGGTGGGGTAACTTGAAAGAAAGTAGTATGGAAGTGTAAAGCTAGCTTTGATAGCTAGATTTGGGAAAACTCCTTACCAGTACCATAAGAGGTTTAGGATCTCAAAAAGACCGATGGTACCCCTTGTGCTACCTGGGTGTGTGAATGTTTGAAAAACAAATGGTTGAGTTAAGGGTTACAGAGTAACTAGTTTTGAAGGCATGAAGTCTTTTTGTTGGAATCTATTTTTGATGCCTGCTCTCCTGAGCTTAGACAGCACTTTGCAGACTCAAAAGAGATTGATCCCAAAAAGCTGGCAAAAGCTGCCGACTTGTGGGTTGCCAACAGGGCTTCTCACAAGGATTCTGGGGCCACTCTCAAAAAGGATGAGGTGAAACAGCACAAGAAAGATGACAACGAATTCTAAAACCTCCCATCCAAATGAGGGTCACAAACCTAAGAAGGGTAAGCCACATGGGAAACCAGGACAGTCTAGAGATAGCTCTGGTGCCAAACCAGAGGGTGGTCAGCAGAACCTCCCCATTCCAGAAAACATTAGGTACATTTTATGCTTGTGGGCCCACTGACCATGTGAAAGGGGATCCCAGATGCAAGGGTAACCCTTCAGGGGTCCATACTGTCTCCTTAGCCTTCATCCATGAGGGAGAATTACATATGACAACTGGACACTATTGGCTGAAGACCCCATTGGGATCTCAGCCAGTTCTTCAGTGTCCCTGGGTCTGCAGGAACAATAGAATTTAGATGTGTATAACTCTATACCAGATACAAAAGAATACTACAAGGACAGTGGACTTGTAAATGGTCAGGAGATCCCTGCCATTAGAGACACTGGGGCCAGCATCACAGTGGTGGATGAAACCTTTTTCAAACCTAAGGCACCCAAAGGCCTAACTAAGCTTGCTGGAGTCCCTCTCCAGATGGTTCCAATACTACCAGCTCTCATCCAGTACAACAAAAGGACTAAGAATACCTGTCAGTGTACAGAGTGAGGTGCCTGGGAGAGTCCTGTGGGGAATGACGTAAGGACTCCGGGAGTTGTATCAAGCACCCCCCAGGACTCCCAGTAAAAGGAAGAAAAACCTATAACGCCCAGTCCACAGGAAGAACACACTTCTACTTCTAGGAAGAAAGAGACAAAGGGGAAACCTAAAGTCTCAGGAGACAAGAATAGCACTCCTGCGCACAAAACCAGGACATCCTAGAGGACAGTCCCAAGTCACACCTGTAACTCCTACACCAGCAGTGGCTAAGCGTGAGAAACCATGGTGAATCAACTACTGATGATACGCAGACCTTCCTCCTGTGCGAGATCTGGATCCTAAAGACCATCCTGAGCTGTAGTCTTTACTTGCAGAAGTTAGCCCTGTAGGGCAGATTCAGCAGAGGTCAAAGTGTCCTACTCTTGATGGTCTTTGGCAACAGACAGCTTCCCAGCAGGAAGGGCAAGATCCTGGGAAGCATAGGTTATACTGGGGGGATGGCCTCCTCTACAGTGAACCTATTGGGTCTACTTCAGGGGACTACAACAGACTTGTAGTGCCTCAAGAAGTAAGACCTCAGTTCCCACTGTGTGCCCTTGAGATCCCTTTAGCTGGCCACTTAAGCTTTAAAGAGACCAAAGAAAGGATTTCTCTGCATTTCTACTGGCCCAAGATTGGGTCTGATGTAGATAAATTCTGTAGGAGCGGTCACATTTGTCGGACATCTGGCAAGAGTGGAGCCAGTAGTGGAAGTCCTTTTTGAGAGGGTGGGAATGGACATTTTTGGTCCCCTAGACCCTCCAACATCTTCAGGGCAACCGATTTACATTGGTTGTGGTAGACTACGATACCCGGTATCCTGAAGCAATACCTATGAGAACTCCCACAGCTGCTTAGGCTGTGGCCAAGTCCCTACTTGGTGTTTTTACCAAAGTAGGTTTTCCCCAAGTAGGTGATCTCTGACAGGGGGACCAATTTTATGTCCCACTACATGCAAGCCATGTGGAAAAACTGGAGTAACCTACAAGTTCTCAAAAGCCTACCATCCACAGACCAATGGGTTGGGAGAGAGGTTTAACAGAACTATGACGAGCATGATAGGTGTTTAAAAGAACCCCTTAGAAGAAAGTGGGACCTTCTACTGCCATGCCTTATCTTTGCTTATAGAGAGGTCCCTCAAGGTGGTGTTGAATTCAGTCCCTTTGGGTTTCCTCTATGGTCATCGGGTTAGAGGTCCATTGGGCCTAATCAAGGAGAGTGCTCCTTCCCACAAGCCAGTGAGAGTCACCGACTATGTGTTATGCCTCCGAAGGAGAATGACATGACGACAGAGCTTCAGATAACTTGAAAGCCGGTCAGGCTCTGGTGAAGCATTGGCATGACCAGAAGGCCAACATGGTTGAGTTTACTCAAGACCAGCTAGTTCTTGTTATGGTATCTACAAGGCAGAGGGCCTTGCAGGACAAATAAATTGGACCCTTCAAGGCTGTGGGAAAACTTGGAGGTCAATTACTTGGTAGACTTAGACAATCTTAAGGAGGGCCCCAGGGTATTTCACACCAACCACCTAAAGGCCTATGTCTCTAGACCAGAACTGGGAGCTTTGCTCTTACCATCTGCTCAGCAGGAGGAGAGTGAACCTCTGCCTGATCTCCTCAGGGGACAATCTTTAGATGGGAAGACTGGAGTTAATCTCTCTTCTGATCTGCCACTGGAACAGCAGGTAGAGTGCAAATCTCTGTTAAAGCAGTTTGCCTCCCTGTTTTCACCATCACCAGGCTTGATACCTTGGGGCCAGCATGAGATTCTCACTGGTGACTGTTTACCTGTTAAAAGCAAAGGTTGCAGGATGTCAGACCACGTAAGAACCCACAGACAGGAAGAGGTCAAGAAGATGCTTGAACTTGGGGTACTAGAACCCTCTAGCAGTCCATGGGCTAGCCCAGTAGTGCTAGTAACAAAGGCAGGATCCAAGGAGTTGAGATTCTGTGTCGATTATAGAGCTCTTAATGCAGTAACCACGACTGATGCCCATCCTTTACCTAGGACAGATGAGCTGGTAGACAAGCTTGGTTCAGCACAGTAAATGTGACCGAACATCAGGCTATTGGTAAATGGCTCTGACAGAGCATGCCAAGGAGACAACGGCATTTTCAACCTCAGGAGGCTTCTACCAGTTTAAGGTTATGCCTTTTGGACTAAAGAATGCACCCGCTACATTCCAAAGGAGGGTCAATCATGGTCTGAATGGGATGGACGACATCTGCATGACATACTTGGATGACATTGCAGTATTCAGCCCTACTTAGAAAGAGCATATTGATCACTTAGGATGTGTTCCAGACTTTTGAGCAGGCCAATCTGACCATAAAGGCAAGTAAATGTCAAATTGGTCAGAGTAAAGTGGTCTACCTTGGACATGAGGTAGGTGGTGAAATAAGGCCACTGCCTAGCAAGGTACAAGCTGGGCCACCCCTACTACTCCAACCCAAGTGAGAGCAGGCATCCTCTTCAAGTTGTTCTTCGGTTCCTTTGTCCAGTAGTCTACTGCCTTCCAAACCAAAAGACTCACTTTTTATACAGTTCTCTCCCTTCCATTCCAGCTCAGCTATCAGTCACCCAGCAGGGTGGCTGTCCTTACCGGACAGTCAGCCAGCCAGCCACCCAGCCAATCACAGAGTGCATTTGTGTCACCTAGGAGACTAAGCACAGGGAGGTTCGGGCCCCTCCTGCAATTTCTGCCTACCCCAGACACCCTGGAGCCAAAGGCGGGCTTCACTCGTAAATCCTGCCAAAGGCAAAAACAAACAAAAGGGACCAAACCTGGTTTGGCGCGCAGAGTAAATCTCAAGAAGGACCCTTCTACAAAGAAATGGCAAAAAAAGAAGACCAGGACCATTTTGACATAAAATGGCACCCTTGGGTGCATTACTGCAGCTGCGAACGCAGCACACAGTACATGCACACCACGGTAGTGAAAACGAAACCACTGCCAACAGCCATTCAGTGAGGAAAGGGTAACATAAAAATGTTACATGAGAAGCTAGACAAAGGGGATACTAGGTAACCCCCTCCAGCACCTATTGTAAGATAGTGTGTGGGTCTAGACAGTTACAAATTTAAGTAAAGTCAATTTCACTTTACTGCTCTGGGAAACAGTTAATCCCAGAGAAGGTAGTTAAACCTTGGGAAATCTGAGTGTTCCGCTCACCTGGTCACTGCGGAGGCGTTGGGGCCTGGTTGCAGCTCTCCCGGGGGTGAGGTCACCCTAGACTGGATTCTCCCTCTGCTCTTGTGCGGTAAACTGCTAGGAAAGGGCAGTGCTGCTCAGGACTGCTCCTGGTGCTTAATGTTTGTGGGCGCTCCGTCATCCTACTTCTGGCAGGGCGCTTGTCTGGCAAGGACCGAGTTCCTTCACTGGTCCAATGCAAGTGGCAGTCCAGTCCAGCTGCGACTAGCCCACTTCCCTTCAGGTAAGTGTTTGTCTTTTCTCGATTGTTTGCCTTCAGCCTGTCCTTGTTATATTTTGTGCATTCATTCTTGCATTACCGCTTGTTCGTGCAAGTTGAGTATGCTGGTAGAACGGCACATCCCAGGCGGTGAGTATGCAGGTGGATCCCAGGCGTAGAATATGCAGGTGGATCCCAGGCGGTGAGCGTCACGTTGCATGCAAGTGCAAAGTAACGCAAAGCACTGGCTTCAGGAACAGGGCAGCTTCATATAGCTGAGCTTCTGGGGCCATGCCCATTAGTCTTGCCTGCCACAGCCTACCACACCTAGAGCTTGCACAAGAAGCTTGAGCCTGGGGAGCCACACCCAGTAACATGCACGTGGAAAAGGCCCAAAATAAAGCAGCCTGTGTAGAAATAAAGTGGTCCCATGCTTACACCGTTACATGAGCCTGGCGCCATAGGCGCCAGGACTGAGTCCAGCCCGGCTCCCTGTGTCTATATGTCCCAAAGGAACATAAATGTGTTATGTGATCCATAGCACCCATTACCGGAGTGTGTGGTGCCTGTGTCCCTGGGGCTGTGGTCGTGACACTAAGACTTCCCTGTGTCACTGCACTAAAGGTGCAGTGTGACGATGTAAAAGATGATGTCTATGGAGTTTGTCAGACTCCACAACCAAAAGAAACTGTTCAAAATCACATTAAAATACATGAGCGGGAAAAAGGGTCTCACTCTCTCCAGGTTAAAATTTCAAAAGTCCTAGAGTCCAGCAAGTGCTGGGGGTCTCCAAGGTAGAGAGGAATTAGGAAGAATTCTCAGAAATGTGCCAACAGCCTCTGGAAAGCGCCAGGGACCTGGTGCCCCCTACCTCCAGATGTAAAACATCATGGTGGTATTGTCCGTGAAGACAATCACCACTTTGCCCTTGAGGGATGGGAGCTCGTAGTTCCAGTACTTTGATGTGTAGCGCCTTCTCCTCTGGCAGCCACAGTCTTCTGGCATGGAGACATCCGGTGTGTGCTTCGCCCCCATCCCTCCAGGGAAGCATCCGTCGTGACAGTCTTGTGCTATGGAGGGCTCTGGAAGTCTGTGCCCCCGGAAATGTTGGAGTGCACGACCCACCACCTTATCGCTCGACGGAACTCCTCGTCGAGCATGATCCAGTCTTTGAAATGTCCTGACACTTGGATCCAACGGGCATTCAGGAACTCCTGGAGTGGTTGCATCCGCAACCTGCACAGCCGGACCAGGTAGATGCATGTCAACATCATACCAAGCAACGACCTGATGGACCTCACCTTGGCGATCTTCAGTGCCAACAGCCGTTGCACCTTGTTCATAATGGCTGCTATCCTCTCCTCTGATAGAGCCGCTCGACAGGACACTGTTGAGCCTGGAACCCAGGAACAGCACGTTCTGCGACAGAGCTGAGCAGGATTTTGTATAGTTCACCAAAATCCCAGATCAGTCAGCAGCCGGATGGTCTGCTGTGTGATCGACAGAGCTGTCCTTCAGCTTGGCCCGGATGAGTCAGTCGTCGAGGTACGGGTACTCATGAATTCCCTGCACCTGTAGATGGGTCACCACCAGAGCCAGACACTTCGTAAAGACTCTGGGTGCCGACTTAAGTCTGAAGGGGAGAGCCTTGAACTGGTAGTGCTTCTCTTGTACGACGAAGCGCAGGCACTTGCAATGTTTTGCATGAATGGGGATGTGCAAGTACGCGTCCTCCAGATCCAACAGCAAAGTCTCCTTCCTCCAGTTGGCCCGAGCAAGGGTTGAAACGGGACCATCCTGAAATTTTGGGACTATATGCAGTTCAGTCATCGGAGGTTGAGAATGGGCCTCCAGCCCCCAGTCTTCTTACCAGAAAGTATCATGAGTAAACTCCAGAGCCCCGGAGTCTCTTTGGAACCAATTCCATCGCCCCTTTTCTTAAACCTGGCCCAAACCCCCAGAAGCAGCTGAGGGATGTGTTGCTGCTATCGGGCCATGAATGGCATTCGCTGACACTTTTGCTGAAACTCCAAAGTGTGTCCGTGGGCGTGAGCATCCAGCAGCCATCGATCAGTGAGAGGTTTTCTCCACATGCTGACTAAGTTCGCCAACCGGCCCCCTACTGGGGTACAGGGGTGGGGGCCCAACATCACAGCTGCTTCAGTCCTGCTTGGAGGCCAGCTCGCCGCCTTGGGAGCCTTGACGATGACAGCGGCCACCTCCGAAGGCTTTGGAACGACCCCTGTAGGCTTCCTGGGTCGTGAAACAGGAGGGTTGGCAGTAAGAAGACAATCCACCGCTGAAACTCTGAAGACCTCCCGACTTTCCTCCTGTGGGACGAAAGGTGCTGCTGCAGTTTGCCCAGGGCGTCTGTGTTGGCTTTGATGGCCTGAAAAGTTTGTCCCTGTCGAATAGCATGTCCAGGACCCTCATCCGGACCTCTTGCCTGAAGTTGGTGGCCTTCAGCCAGCCACGATGATGGCGTCAAACCCCGTTTCCCATCTGGCGGAACCCTGTGTCCACAATGTACAGTGCCACGTTGATGGCATGATCAGATGCCACCTCGCCTTCCTAAAGGATCTCCATTGTCTCTACCCCCTTGTCCTCAGGGAGGAAATCCAGGATCTGAGCCATCTTGTACCATAGCTCCGGTCATACCTGGCCAGGTTCGCCGAGGCGTTGGCCACTTTGACCGCTGTCGCCGCTGAGTAAATAACCTTCCATCCCTCAGCGTCCAATTTCTTCCACTCGCCACCTTTGGGAACAGATGTTGACGACTGGTTTGACAACTTCTTCATTGGCGCGGCTGAGACCACCAAGTCCAGCGATGGTTGGGACCACAGACAACTGGGAGCAGATTCCTGCACACTATACTTCTCTAGCAGGTCCCTCTTCGCCGGGGCCGAGGGGTTCTTCAGAAGTGCCAGGCCATCATTCCAGATGTCCATGAGCGGTACTGAGAGAATGGTCTTCCTCTTCGCCTCCCGTTGTTGGTACAGAAGGCCTTCCTTTGTCTTCTCTTCCGGGGTGAGCTGACGCATGTGTCTGTTGTAGCCGTGTCAGTCCATGTGTCCCTTCATGTGTCCCTTGTGGAGACAGTGACGGTTGGAGCTAAGGAGTAGGGCGTCGCCTCCTTTTCTTTGGCACTGGTGGCTTGCTCTGGATCACCTGGGCATTAGCTGGCAGGACAGATACCTTGCCCTGCTTGGCCTTCTCCAGCTTCTCTCGCAGCTTCCTAGCTGACTTGCTCTTCGACAAAGCTGGAGAAATAGCTGGACATTGTGGCTGATTAAGACGAATGTGCCCTGACCGTCACTGAACCCGCTTGCGCAGCGACCCCGGAGGAAGCGGACTTGCGATGCTTGGCCTGGTCTTGGGCCCCTACGGATGGAGCACCATAAAAGGACTTAGAAGCTTGTGCTGGTTGACTGGAACCGGATGAGGCATGCATGTTAGGAAAGATTGTATGCAGTACCCTTTGGGTACACTACAACAACCCTGACCTCCTGGCAATAGGAACCCAAAGTTTGGTACAAGTCTGTACTACACAGGTTGGCAGTCTAGCTGAGCAGCCAGACCTATCTCAAGAGGGGTCAATGTGAGCTGTAGGGGAGTTACACAGAGATTCACAGTGACAAGTATTCAAATAAACACTTACACACAAGGTTTCTTGAATGAAGAATTATTAATTTGTCAGTTAGAGTAAGCCGCCTTCAGAAGGGAGAAATATAAAATTAGGGAGCAGTTTCTTACCTGTAACTCCATTTCTCCAGCATTGGTATCTTTCATGGATTCACATGCTGTGAATATTCCCCGTCAGGCTGGGGAACCTCGGTCACTTTAACCTAGCGTTTTCCTTTGGAAAACGTTGACACTGTAGTGTCCCATCAATGTTCTTTTTGGGTGTTTTAGTCCCCACCAATAGGATGTAGGGTATAAATAGCCCCGCCCCCATGGCTTTCCTTCATATTTTAACCTCCAAAGTAGAGGGAACCGAAACCAGGTTTGCCTACAGGGGCGGCCGGCGGGCGCATGTGAATCCATGAAAGATACCAACGCTGGAGAAATGGAGTTACACGTAAGAAACTACTCCCTTCTCCAGCATTGGATCTTTCATGGATTCACATGCTGTGAAGAGATTACATAGCAGTACCAACCATGCAGGGCGGCGTGTAAAAGGGAAACCAATTAACACAATGTTATCACATATGAGACAACAAACCCATCAAGTGACCATTCAAAATAAACACCCCAGGCGTTGCAGGACCGCACGTCCCACCTGTACACCACCATGCTGCTGCCCCAGACAGTAATGCCGGGTGAAAGTATGCGGCACCGCCCAGGAGGCCGCCTGGCAAATGTCCACCAGCAGACTCCCCGACTATAAGCCACCCTCAACCGAATCGGCTCTTCTATCGACAAATTAAGGAGATCGGAGAACCACAGCTGCCTTCCACTTGTGCAGCTGGTTGGCGTCCCTGCTGAGCACGTCTGCCTGCACGTTCAACACTCCCGGCAGACGATAGGCCACAATGGTGATCTTGTGAGCCAGTGCCCAACGCCAAACGTCCTGCGCCTCCTTCGTCAGCACCCTTGAATGCATGCCCCCCCGTTTCCTTCGATAAAACATGGTGGTGGAATTGTCAGTCATCACCCTCACCACTGACCTGCGTATGCATGGTAAAAACTTCGAGGGCCAGTGTACCGCTCCCAACTCAAGCACATTGATATGGAACAGATTTCTCCCGAAACCACAGGCCTTGCACCTGTGAATCACCAAGATGAGCCTCCCCCATCCCATCTGAGAGAAGTCTGTCACAATCGTACATTGGAACTCTGGCTCCAGCAACGGCTTGGCCCCTACCGGATTGGCCATGCATGTCTACCAGCGAAGATCCTCCACCAAACTTCTACAAATTTGTCGGATGAAGATCCGTGACTCTGGGCCCACGGGTCCGCTAGGAACACTTGCATTGGCCTCATGAAGAGATGACAGTTTGGCAGCAGTGGAATACACAAGGCCATGGCCCCCAGCAGCGACATGTAGCTTCGGACCGACACCCTTGTGCCATCCTTCCATTCTCCTGCCCTTTGCAGCAACTTCTTGACACACTAGCTGGAGGGTTTTAACAGATTGTGATGGGTGAGAAACTCAGCCCCCAGAAACACCAATTCCTTGGACGGCGTCAGAAACGATTTCTCGAAGTGGATGGCGAATCCCAGTCTTTGCAACAGCGGCATGGTAGCATTGAGACTGTCTTGCGCCCTCACTGGTGACGAACCTCTCACCAACCAGTCGTCCAGGTAGGGGTATACATGGTGACCTTCGACTGAGAAATGCTTCCAGACACTTTGTGAACATCCTGGGAGACTACTTCAAGCCAAAAGGGAGGACCCGAAACTGGTAGTGTTCCCCGCAGACTACGAACCGCAGAAACCTTTGGTGCCGTCAACGAATAGGAATGTGAAAATATGCGTCCTTGTTAGGGGGAATTCTCTGTTTAGGCTGAATTTCCTAACCTAGTGAGTCCCCCAGCAGCTTTGCTGGATTTTTGGGGTTTATTTTTTTCTCCTGCCAAGAGTGAGACTCTTTTACCCTCACTCTTGGACATGATTTGAGTGCGTTTCTTTGAATCTAGATGTGTTTAATGGGCTATGGGGTCTTTTACCCCATAGGGCTTCATGTGTTTTTGTGATGTGTGTTACACAGCACCCTCAGTGCAGTAACACAGGGGTGTCATAGTGACCCCCCAGTATAGACTCCATACCCTGGGACTGACTACTATCTCCCAGGGCATGTAAAGTCACCATTGACTTTACTAGTCTTAAATTCTGAACAGAACCAGTACAAACCATCATATTGTGGACGTACTGGCTGGGGCAATTCAATTGCCCCAGGGTTTGTTAGTCGAAGGGGCACGTCTCCGTCCCACCTGATCGAGTTTTGGCTGGTGGCAGTGGATACTACTTTTTATATTCAACCGCAAATATTTTCCTATGGGATTTCCCATTGTTTTAGGCTACTATATTTAATTATTTACGGTAGCCTCGAACATACCGGCGGTTTAATTATTAATTCTCCGGTTGGTATTTTTTTTACCAAAAATGGATTCTAAAATGGCGTTTGTGTTCTCTTCTGTGACTCCAACCCAAGTCGAGCCCTTTGTTCCACTTTTTGGCGGGCTTCTCCACAGAAGCCCTCCAAAGTGGTGCCACTGTCTGGGGTACTTAGGAGGATTTAGGCACCCTGGACTGAGTTGCCTAGGCAACTCAAGTCGCACTCCGTCCTGATTGGCCCAAGTGGTGAGCCGGCCGGCTCACCACTTAAGATGTTGGAGTGACAGCTAGGCTGAGTGAATGGGGGTTTTCTGCATAAAAGCAGGGCTTTGGGGACTGGAACTTCAGAAGTCGCCACAGGACTTAAGAATCAGACGAGTGAGAAGCGGAGCCGACCTGCCACGACGACACCATCGGTGGAGCCCTGCTGGACCGTCTCACCACTTTTCCCAACGACAGAGGAGATCTCCCGCCGGAGAGTCTTCTTCCTTGGACTGGTGGGGATAACCAGTTTCACCGTCTTTTCACCTTCCCGAGGTACCTCGTGGCCGCCTTGCCTGTGTCAAGCACCCCGGCAACAGGGATACCACGTTTTACCACGACCGCAAAAAAAAGGTACCACCTTTAACCGGAAAACTCCACGGCTGGTTTCTTCCCTGGTAGTGCAATGACCTTCATCTTTCCTCCAAGTCGAGATCTTCTCTTCCCCTGGAAGACGACACGACTTGCACCCACTGCCAGGAACTACCACCGCTGGAGGATCCTTCCCACTTAAGGTACCGTGTCCCGCCTGGCTTCCCTTGCCACCGACTGTACGGGGTAGATTTAGCCCCCGGCTTTCGAACCTGGGATGGCCTGGGACACCCTGGCTAAACTTTCCTGAGCCTCTCTAAACTCTTTTTGAACTCTCTGCAAGACTTGCTAAGCTTAGTGTAACTGTGTGATCTTGGGCGCATTTGTGCTCTGCTCTCTCTAAGAGTGGGCCCAGCCTTTGGACTTTGGCTCACCAGTCACTTTTGCTCTTCTGCCTTGCTAACAGTGTTCCTGAATCTTAGAGTGGTGTACCTTTCCATATTCTTTTTCCCCTCCCTTTTTCACAAACTTATTGGAGTGCTATCTAGTCAAGCGCTCACCTCTGTATGAAAATAAGTGGTGTTTTACTAAGACTTATCTGATAAGGAAAAAGGGGTGTATATATTACACTAGTAACTGTGTTTAGAATATTTTACAACAAGAGTGCTGGAGTGTTTCAAACAGTGTGTTTTTAAATAAATAATTATATACTTTGATACCAAAGCTCTGGTCAGTGTTTGCTTGTATTGGTGTGTCTGAGTGCCTATTGTGTATACTTTGCATACTGCCTAACTCTTCTTGAGAGAAGTCTGACTGCTCAGCCACAGCTACCAGGTAAATCTGGGTGGTACAGACTGCTACCAAGTGGGTTTACTGCTAACACCTGTAGTCCTAAATCTTTTGCAGTGTTCCCTAAGGGAACTGCACAGGTTTCTGCCTGTTTCTGCCTAACAGTCCTATAGAGCCAATGACACCAGAAACTCCTGAAAAGTGAGTATCTTGAACTTCAGGTGTTGCAGAGTCTTGTTCAACGCCCGAAGATCCAGAATGGGTTGCCACTTGCCACTGGGCTTCTTCACCACAAAGTAGCGGGAATACACCCCTTGGCCCAGCTCTGCCACTGGGACCAGTTCTATAGCCCCTTTCTCCAGCATAACACCGGTGGAATGGGAACCGGGGAACACTTGAACTCCAACGAGTGGCCTAGATGCACCGTGTCCAACACCAAACGGTCCAATGTTATTCTCCTCCACTCTTCCACGCGCGTAACCCCCCCCCCCTTCCCCCAGTCGATTGCCCTGAAGGCAGTCACTGTTGCGGTTTATTCTGCTGCCCTTTAGAAGCTGAGGACTGCGAACCCCGCTGAGCCTGGAAGTCCCGACTCTTCTGGGCCGAATGGGCCAACGGTCGATACCCTAGTTAGGAATAACTGGACCAACAGTGGTCCAGATAGCAACCGGGCATTACCTGAAGCACCCCGGAATGGGTGAAAGGAGCAAAAGAGAGCACCCACTCTGTAAGGCACCTAAGGACTTAGCTGTTTCCGTGTCCTCGTTCAGTCCTTTCAGGGCCTCATCGATCTTTTCTCCAAACAAGTGCTCCCCTTCACAGGGCATGTCCATGACTTTGTATTGTACTTCCGGCCGAATGTCAGTGCATTTGAGCCAGGCCAGTCATCGAAGCACCACCCCATTGTTAATCTGTTTAAACCCAGACTCCGCCAGGTCCACGCCAATATTTATGCTGTGGTTGGAGGCCTCTCCCCCCCGCTCTCACGCACGCACCAACAGCATGGCGTCCTTGCGGTGTTGCTCCGGCAGATGTTCCAGAACAGGCGCCAGCCTATGCCACATTTCGCGATCATAACGGTACATGATCGCCATTGAATTCTCCGCCTTAACCGTCGTCGACCCAACAGTGAAAACCTTCCCAAAGGCATCCTGTCTCCTGGCCTCACTGTACGATGGAGTAACACTTGTGTTGACTTCTGCCCTCCCGGCTGGCCGCCGCTGACAACATCGACTCAGGCATGTGTTGCGACATCAAGCATGCCGGGGTAGACTCTGGAGCCTTGAACTTCTTCTCAAGCCTACCTTTAACGGCCGGCTCAGAGAATGGATGGCGCATTGTGTGCAGGCCCTCCTGCCACACATGGTCCAGAATAGGCACAGAGAAGACAGCCTTTCTTCTCTTGTCCATATGATCGAACAGGAAGCAATCCTTCTGCTCCTCCTCTGGTGCCAATACAAATTCCACACGCCTTAGAATCATGGTGTGGAACGCCCCAATATCATCTGGTGGGGAAGGCTGCGCCGGACTCTGAGGCTGTTCCACCTCCATGTCCGTATTCCAAGCATCGTCCCTCGTCGGTGAAGACGAAGCCATAGACACACTGCCCTATGGAACACTATCTGGCTTGGACTCTGGCAGCTCGCCCTCTTCTGTATACAACAGCGGATGACCTTCCCTCACCGGCAACAGCACTGGCACCCGTGCCGGAGGAGACTTCCTCAGAGGGGCACCGGAACTTCGACCACTGGCTCCACATTCGGAGGAGGCAACCTCACATCCAACTGACCCAACAACAACTGCAGAGTGGACAGTACTTGGGACAAAAGTTTGGAGACAGTTGAAATCCGAAGGGAAGCCGTGGGGGCGTGCTATTTATACCCTACATCCTATTGATGGGGACTAAAGCAACCAAAAAGGACATTGATAGGACACTCAGTCACAACCTACAAGATGACTTCAATAGCTAGGGTGCTGGGGACATGAATACCTTACTGTTGCATTTAGAATAAGTTTAGACATTGGTTAAAGGAAAAGGTTATTAGAATAAACAAGAGATCACACATTCTTAATCAGGCAAACACTTTTAGATCCCCTAAGCAGAGTCATTCAGTATAACAGGTTAAGCCAAAGTCAATAGGCAAAAGTCTTTTGTGGGCTGAAGCACTTCTGGTAGGTAAGTAGGAAAAGTCTTTGCACAATGTTTTAGAAGTCTTTGAAGAAAAGAAGAATCAATGTAGGGCCAGAAACTGTTCAGACTCCCGAGAAGTAAAAGATGCAAGCAAATCTACAAGTAGTAAGTTCTCTCAGACTTTACAGTACCTTTGTATTGAAGAAAAAGGGCAGCAGATGACTCTTGTTCCTGTGCAGCTCTGTAGGTCTTTCTGGTCCCGGGCCTCAGTCGTGGGGACAAGAGGACTTCTAGGGACTCCTGCACTGCAATGCTCACCGCTCGCAAACGGCAATCTTTCCAACAAGTGGCACTTTGGTGTTTCAGCTCCTTGCGACTATCAAAAACCAACACAGCGGTTCCTGGCTGTCGAGATGGACTTTCCTTGCTTCTGGGGTCCTGCACTCTGTTGAGGGGGCTCAGGCTCGGTCAGTCCTGCTTCCTGGGAGTCCAGAGGATTTTCCTGGAGCTCTTGGCCAACTTAAAAGCAACACAATCTGGTGTTCCTCTCCCTGGCTATTCGGTTTTCAGCAGCAACTCTGTGGAAATGCAACCAGCTCAGAGAGAATGTCCAGGTGGCTTACACTTTGGAGTTGATTGGTCCCACCAACTCAAGGGGAGAAGTCTTCCTTGCAGGGGCTTCTCGGTCGATACGTATTTGGAGTTTCAGCACAGCAGCAGGGCTTCAACGGGCAAAGCAACGGTCCAGGAGTTGCAACAGGCGTCCTCTTAAAGTTCTTCTTCGGTTCCTTCATCCAGTGGGCGACTGCCTTCCAAGCCTCGCCTTTTATTCAGTTCGCTCCAATTCATTCCAGCCTAGCCGTCAGTCACCCAGCAGGGTGGCTGTCCTTGCCGGACAGTCAGCCGGCCAATCACTACAGAGTGCATTTGGGTCTCGTAGGAGACTAAGCACAGGAGGTTTTGGGCACCTCCCTCACTTCCTGCCCACCCCAGTCACCCTGGAGCCTGAGGCGGCCTTCAATCGTGAATCCCGCCAAAGGCAAAGCGAACAAAGGGACCAAACCTGGTTTGGTGCACAGTAAATCTCAAGATGGACCTTTTCATAAAGAAATGGGAAAAAAAGACCAGGCCATTTCGACAAAAATGGCACCCTTGGGTGCTTTGATGCAGCTGCGAACGCAACCCGCGGTAAATGCACACCACAATAGTTAAAATTAAACCACTGCCACAAGCCATTCAGTGAGGAAAGGGCAAAATAATAAAAGGGGATACTAGGTAACCCCTCCAGCACCCTATTTTAAGATAATGTGTGCTGGGTCTAGAAAGTTACAAAGTAAAGTCAATCTCACTATACTGCTTTGGGAAACCGTTTATCCCAGAGAAGGTATTTAAACCTTTGGGAAATCTGAAACACTTACCTGTGCCACTGCACTGAAGGTGCTGTGTGAATGTAAAAGATGATGCCTATGGAATTTGTCAGGCTCCATAACCAAAAGAAACACAAGGTTCAGAAATCACAGTAAAATAAAAGTGGGAAAAAGGGTGTCTCCCCCCCAGGTTAAAAAAAAAAATCAAGTCCTCAAAATCCAGCAAAGAGTCTCCCTAACAATGCCCCTGTGGACCACACAGGATAGAGGCCTTGGCCTTGAGCCATGTCGCCAGACGGAACTGCTGGTCCTTCGTGCGCTTGGAGAAGCCAAAGCAGATCTCACAATCTTCCTTGTGAGTCGGGTGTAGACAATACAGCACTGGGAATGCTAGTCGTCCATGAACACATTCCGCAACTGGTGCAGAGCTTGAAGAGGGAGGCTCCGTCTGTCCTCCTCCGACATGATCCGGAGCCCTGATGAAATTCTGGAAACTTCCATTAAGAAAACTCTATTTATGCCCTTGAGGGGCAATGGAAGATGCCGAAAAATGTATCCCCATTAATCGGATGGATAAACGATGGAGCACACAGGCTCGATTGAATCAAAAACAGTCTTCCTACCGAAAAAAAGCACGTAAACGCAGAAAGCTCAGAGCGAAACGCGAGGACTCCAAACACTTGACCGTGCGGTAAAAATATGAAGATGGCTGCTAGAGGATGGGCTTAGGGAGAGGGGAGTCATTGGCTGGGTGCAGTATGACCCAGAGTTCAGTGATTGGTTTGTAGGAGAACAAGTTACTTACCAACTGGTAACGTTCTTTCGATTGGATGTTCCTCCAACGTATTCCTCATCTTAGATGTATTCCATCCAGCTTTGCTGCTCTTTGGAAATTTTTTCGGCAGAGGGTGCCAGGCGTCGTGTCGATGGTCCCTCGAAGGCCTCTGTCGAGGGTGACGTCATCGGGTGTATAAGTAGCATGCGCGGCGCCCGTTGGCCTCAGTTCTGTTTTTTCCCCCTTTTTATCTTTGATCTTGTACTGTGTAGATTGTGCTGGCAGACAGGTATGAGCCTTGCGAGATTTGAGATGGCAATAACCCGGAAAAATCTACAGAGGGGTAGGCTGGGAGGGCGATGAGGAATACGTTGGAGTAACATCCAATCGAAAGAACGTTACCAGTTGGTAAGTAACTTGTTCTTAGAGTGGATTGTGTCCTCCAACGTATTCCTCATCTTAGATAGACTCCCAAAGCAGTATAGACAATTCCTCTGGAGGAGGGGGTAGATTTCTCGATACTCTTAAATGGCTGTACTCAGCGACTGTACAAGCGACTGCTTTTCCAAAAGTTAGCTCCCTAGACTGGGAAGCATCCAGGTTATAGAATTTTGAGAAGGTGTGTAGCGAAGACCAAGTTGCTGCTTCGCAAATGGATCTTATTGGAACACTTCTTTGAAGGGCCGTGGAGGAGGCGATGCCTCTGGTGGAATGAGCCCTTAATCCTTCCGGAGGGTCTTTTTGAGCTAGTCTGTAGCATTCTGAAATGCCAAGCACAATCCAGCGTGAAATTGTTTTGTCACCGATTGACCCAGTTTCTTTCATGTGTGACCTATAAACAGCTTGGTTGCCCACTCTAAGTCTGGAAAGTCTAGAGATGTAAAAGCTTAAAGCTCTTTTCGGATCAACCTGTGTAATCTTTCCTCCTCCTTCGAAGGATGGGGTGGAGGATAGAATGCGGGTAAGACAATTTTCTGACTTAAATGAAAATCAGATATTACTTTCGGTAGAAATGATGGTTTTACCCTCAACACAACTCTGTCCTTATGGAACACAGTATAGGGCGGCCCAGAAGACAGCGCCTGCAATTCGCTCACTCTTCTTGCAGATGTTAAAGCAACTAAGAAGGCAGTTTTCCATGTTAGTAATCTTAATGGACACGTGTGCATAGGCTCAAAAGGAGGACACATTAAGAATTTTAGGACTAAATTAAGATCCCAAATCGGTACTTGAAATGGGTGAGGAGGAAACACATTTGTGAGTCCTTTTAAGAATTGTATTATCAAAGGAATTTTGAAGTAGGAGCATTCTTCCGACAAGCGCTTGAAAATGGAAAGCGCCGCAAGGTAACCTTTAATTGTTCCAACATTCAGACATGTGCTAGGGTCAGAAGAAAAGATAATACTTCCGGAATAGAACATAGAAAAGGATCGACATTCTTTTCTCTGCACCAGCTGCAAATCTTTTTACAACGGCAACGGTATAGAGACTTTTTTGCTGGCCTTCTTGCCGAAGGCAACACCTCCATAACATCATCAGGACGGTTCCAATCCCTGTATCTCAGCCTTTAAGATATCAAGCGTGAAGGTTGAGCGTTTGGACCTCTGGATGGAGAACCCGGCCCTCCATTTGAGAGAGAAGGTTCTCTCTCCGAGGAAGACGTACTGGAGGACAGATGAACATGTCTAGAAGGTCCCGGTACCACGTTCTCCTGGCCCAATCTGGGGCAATTAGGATCATGCGGCTCCCGAAGCATCTCAGCCTCCTGATGAACTGAGGAATGACGGGAACACATACATATGAAATTCCACTCCACCATGAACGCGTCCCCCAGGGCTCCTCTCGGGGGAAATTCCCTTGAGCAATACCTTTCGCACTTTCGGTTGATACCGGTTGCAAATCGGTCTACTTGAGGGGTTCCCCAAAGGGCGAAGATCACTTGAATGACTTCCTGAGCTAGTTCCCATTCGTGGGACACCGTGCTCTGCCTGCTCAGAGCCTCCGCCATCATTCTCCTCCCCAGCTAGATGAATTGCCGTTAGAGATTCCTTCCTGAATTGCCCAATACCAGAGCTGCATTGCCTCTCTGCACAGAGGTAGTGACCCCACACCTCTCGTTTAGATAATGCATGGCCACTGTGATATCCGTCATTATCAGGACATTCTTTCCCCCCGACAGATGGCAGGAAAGCCTTCAGCGCTAGCCTGATTGCCCTCAGCTCTAAAAGGTTGATGTGTAGTTTGGACTCCGATGGAGACCAACGACCGTTGATTGTCAAATCGTTGGCATGAGCTCCCCACCCCATGAGTGAGGCGGCCGTCACTACTGTGATCTCCGGCCATGGTTGCCAAAAAGGTTCTCCTTTTAGGGTGTTCTCTCTACAGGTCCACCATAGAAGATCTTGTCGAACCAGTTCGGAATCTGGAGAAGATCCGCCATTTGACCCGAGAACTGGGACCACTGAGTCTTTAGAGCCCATTGAAGAGATCTCATCCTCAAGCGTGCCTCTGGCACCAGGAAGAGGTAGGATGCCATGAGGCCAAGCAACCTTAAAAAGTTGTAAGCCTGGAGATTTTGGGCATTTTGGAATTTGGAAACCATCTGAAGAATGTCTTGAGCCCTCGACTTGGGAGGCAAGCTCTTTCCCAAGGATGTGTCTAATACAGCTCCTATGTACTGAAGCTGTTGGGAGGTGTCATTTGCGACTTCTTGAAATTTAGGGAGAAGCCCAGTCTGTGGAGGAAGTGGCAGGTAACTTTCAGATGATCCAGTGCTTGCTCGGCAGAACGTGCCCTGATCAACCAATCGTCCAGGTAGGGTTAGACATGAATCCCCTTCTCCTGAGGTGCGCTGCCACCACTACCATTAACTTGGTGAAGACCCTCGGACGGAGGTCAATCCGAATGGCAGGACTCGAAACTGATAGTGTGAGTCGCCAACTACGAACCTCAGCTATTTTCTGTGCTCGAGATAAATCGGCACATGAAAATAAGCATCCTGGAGGTCCAATGACACCAACCAGTCCTGAAGTTGAAGGGCCTGAAGGATCCGAGAACAGATAACCATCTTGAACTTGTCCTTCCTGAGGAACTTGTTCAAGTTTCTTAAGTCCAAGATGGGTCTCAGTCCTCCGTCCTTTTTGGGGGATAAAAAATACAGGGAGTACCAACCCTTGTGCTTCTCCGCTGCAGGTACTGGTTCTATAGCACCTTTCTCCAGCAGGGTTAGAACTTAGGAGGGTTAGGGTTAGGAGCGGGTCCGAAAACTTCAACATGCGTCTCCCTGGTGGATTGCTTTGAGGTTGCATTAGAAAAGGGCTATTATTTCTAGAGCCCAAACATCTGAAGTAATGGCTCGCCATTCTTGCAGATGCTGTGACAGCCTGCCTCCTACAGGTGTTTTGTGATGCAAGTCCTCAAAGTGGTTGTGGCGGTTGTTGCAGCTGCTGATGGCAAAGAGGCTGCAGCTGGCTTTGCACGTTTTCCTTGTCCACCACGAGTGGCCTTTCTCTGGCCCCTTTGACTGGCCATTTCTCACGCCTTTCCATATGAGTAGTAACGATAGGATCACCCCCTCCACGATTGTCCTTGCGCACGAAAAGGCTGAGGTTGCCTAATAGCAGCTCCTAAAGATTTGGCAGCTGCTTTTGAGGTCTGCAACCTCTCAAGGCTCTTGTCAGCCTTGTTGCCAAAAAGGTGAGAACCGTCAAAAGGCAAGTTCAGGAGGCGGTTCTGTACGTCCGGTGCAAAACCAGACTTCCGTAACCACGCAAATCTGCAAATTACTGTGCTAGTGCCCATGGACCTGCTTACACTATACGCAGTGTCCAATCAGATTGAAGGGATTCCTGAATGGCTTCCTTTCCATCTCCAACGATGGCTACAAACCCTTCCCTTTCTTTCCCTTCTGGTATGTGCTCCGCCGCCATTGCGATGCACTCCCACAGAGTGTACGAAACTTTTGCCAAGACACGTGGAGTTGGCAGATTTTAAAGCCATACTCCCTGCTGAAAATACCTTCCGTGCCCAGCCATCCACAAGCTTATCGTCCCTGTCTGGAAGGATTGAAGGGTACGCAAGTTTGTTAGAAGCTGTGGCTGCCTGTAGGACCAGACTCTCGGGAGTTGGATGTTTGGACAGGTAGCCGGGGTTGCTACTGGCCGGGCGGTATTTTGAGGTGAGGGATTTATTTACGGAGGAATAGAATCCAGAGTTTCCCCAATTCTTGGCCACCCTATTTTGCAGGGCTACATTAAAGGGTAGTACTGAGTCTTGGGTGGGACCATGGTCCAATATATCTGTTAAATCATCGTGGATGAATTGGGCTGATGGTCTAGCCCATCCTAAATAATCTACTACCTTCGTCATTAATTGACGGTATGATGGACTGGCATGCTCTCCTGGTTCTGGTCTGCCAAAGTCATTTTCAGGAGATGTGTCAGTGCCACTTGCATTGTGTAATGATTCCACCAAGTCCCCCATTCAGCTTTCTTCTGAAATCAAGCATTTTTCGATCACCCGGGTTCGAGGGCGCGCGAGTGTCGGAGCGATGACGCTCCCGGCTGGCTTCCGAAGAAGGTGCCGACCGAGGCTTCGCTTTCTCAAACATCTCCATTTTGACCCTGAATGCTTCCCACTCTTCGGGAGACTAATTTTTCATGGGGCATTTCATCCTTTTCGGAGACTCGACTGACTAGGGGAGGGAGACCTGTGGCGTCGTTTCTTCGATTTTTTTGTTGAAGACGAGCGATGGGAATCGCTTCGGGACCTGGATCAATGCCTTTCGCGTCGAGGAGATTTCTCCTCACGGGACCTCGACGCTGGAGGCTTTACGATCGGTTTTGCGACCTACCTGTAGTTTTCCTCTCCTTTCTCGCAAGGCCTTCCCCGTCATCGCCTGACACTTCGTACAGGCCTCCATGTCGTGGCCTTCTCCGAGGAACCACAAACACTCTCGGTGCGGGTCCGTGATCGACATTTTTTGAACCGCACGACTTGCACTTTTTGAAACCCGATTTCAGGGCCAGGGTCGGCGTCGAGGACGAGGACATTTCGTTACATTTATATCTTCACAGAACTCAAGGCGCGCCAAATCTCCGAAGCACCATATACTGCGGAAAAACAGAACTGAGGACAACGGGCGCTGCGCATGCTACTTATATACCCGATGATGTCGCCCTCTACGGAGGCCTTCGAGGGACCATCGACTCGACATCGACGCACAGCGCCCTCTGACGAAAAAATTTCAGGAGAGCAGCAAAGCTGGATGGAGTACATCTAAGATCTAAGATCAGGAATACGTTGGAGGACACAATCCACTCGAAGAACCGGAAGGAAGCACATTTAATCTTTCATGGTACCTAATGCAGACAATATACACACACACACACACATGTTTTTCCTACATTTTCCGGTCTTCTACAGCTCTAATAAAACAATACGCAAATATAGTGACATCTCAGTAATCCAAAGAACAATCATATTTATAATAGTTATAATAGTGGCAATTATCTTAGTTGTTGATAAATGTGCAATCCAAAAGGAGATGACAGATTTGCATATTAAAGTGAATACAAAACGGAGATTCCAAAATTTCTGAAATTCACGACTATCCAGAAAGTCTACATTTTCATGGAGTTAGAATTGTGATATTTTACATTATGATTTCGGTATTCCTCTTTATTATGCTATTTAGAGATATCAAAAAGGACAATACAGATAGAGGATGTTAAACTACTGTTCCCACTAGAGACACAGACAGCTTTTTCTATAATATAACAAAACATATATGGTGTCTATTTAAAAGGGATGTTGAGGAGAAAATATAAATGTGTATCTTGACAATTCAGCACATTTAAAAAATTATTTATGGTATCAGCACATGAAAGATGGGGAGAACGTCGGATGAAAGCTGTTTTGTGCGTTCCCTTACACCCTATGCTTTGTGAACATCTAAAATATTCAAAGCAACAGAAGTATCAGTGGAAAGGGCACATTGCCTAACACACCTTGCACTTTGCTTGACAAGAGACAATTCTAAGGCAGAACAGCATCCAGAGTATGGGTGAATACAGAAGTCTCAAGGAGAAGATAATTATGTACAAGATATAAAGTAAAGAGAACTCATCGAATAATAAAATATGAACAGCCTGGAATAAATGGAGCAGGAATCAAAATGAAAGAAAATAAGATGCTCCAATGTGAATACAAGACTGGGGAGGAAAGGCAAGAATGCTGGGAAAGAGGCCAGCCACGAATTAAAGGAGTAATGCTCACTCCTGAAGGAGGAGTTGATGGATTGGTTGTGTGTAAAACACAAGCATTAACAGGACAATTGGAAAAAGTTGTGATGGGACAAAGAACAAATGCAAAGACCAATGGTATAAGATGCCAAGTTAGTTAACATGGCTCGATGAGGAGGGGGGGGGAACCCTTGTAAATACTACCCCTGAAGAATGAGTCCTTAGGTTTCAGAAATGAGGGCACAATCCAAGTTGGAGAAAATTTCAAGTGTGGCCGAATTTTTGACATCCCAGGCATGAAGGAACAGCAGTCCTGATGGACCCCTATTGGTGTGGATTAAGAGCATATATGAAATAGCCACCAAAATGGGGAGGAGAGTGATCATTGGTAGTGATAAGTTTACCAGCCTTGGTAGTACCACAAAGTGACTTGCAGATAACATTTTCCGAAAATGGACACCTGAGGAAGAGAAGCTCGTTCTGCAGACCCCGACAAAAGAGAATTACTTTCAGCAAAATCAGTAGAAGCATATCATGATATTCCTGATGAGCATAAGCTGTTCAGCAGAACAGCAGTGATGATCTTTACAGCTATCTTCATACCAGGAATTTAGACTGCAGTGGATGCCAAGAGGTTGCAGGTCACCAAATGGGAGCTGGTGTAGACAATATGACAATAAAAGGATTTAATGCAATCAGGGAAGAAATTGGAGCAATCAGGCTTATGGCCCTCCAGAACATTTATGTCCTGGACTTGATCACAGCAATGGAAGGAGGCGTGTGCGCCAAGATCAGGCCTTCTTGCTGTACATTTAGACCTGCCCATGATCAAGAAAATGGGACCCTGACGGAAGCAATAATGTGGTCAACCCTGCACACAAAAATGGTGGATGATGTAGATGAGACTGAGAAGGGTGATTGGTTTACATTTCTTTTTTGTGGATTCCAACCTGGCTGGCAAATGCATTCAAGCTACTTGGAGCAATCTTAGTGTTTGTATTGCTAGGATTTTGTCTTAAAAGGATCATCTTGGGAAAATGCCAGAAGACAGCCAAGAAAACTATTGGAATGACAATGATGGATATAGATACTGAAACTGAAGAGCAAATTCAGAATGAAGCCAGTACCCGTGAGAATATAAAGAAATGTACCCTTGCACCTTCAGCAACAAAGTTCACCTATCCCAAGGATCATAAAAAATATGTAGGACGTTTGATATTATGTCCACATGACCTGGAGTATGGATGAACATAAATAATGCAGGTCACCTGAGGAGGCTGACAAAGATGGATACCAAAGAAACAGTTCAAAGAAAAGATGAAGGAGGCTGAAGAAGAGAATTTGGTCGAAGATTTGACAAGATGGGGGAATGTAGAGGAGCAGATGAATGCTCATTAATTCCCACCTCCACACCAGTGCAAGGTAGTCCAACTTACAGAGGTACTCCTTAATTATAAACGTACCCCTAATCACGCTCACACCAGATTAAAGTTCAACCCTCTAGGGAATTAAGGCCAAGAGTCTATCTTGCAAGGATAGCAAGTTTAACCTGTATAGAAATGAGCATGGGGCAAAGAACTCTGCTCCTTGAAAGGTATTCTGTCCCTAACCGTTCCCAGCTCCTACAGACTGGTGCCAGGCAGCAAGCTTAAATACTCTGGACTTGGTCACAGGATACTGGCATGGCTCTGTCCAAAACGGTCTTTCCCTTACAAGGAATGTGTTATGCTCACCTGGTTCCCACAGGGGCGTCGATCGGACCCGGACAGCTGCGGTCTCCACCAACGTCATGCGTAGTGAAGAGATGACAGTCTGAACTGGCCCGCCTAATCTGGTCTGCTGGACTCGTAGAAGTATTCTCCTGCAAGTGGAAAAAGGGATTTAGCCACCCGTGGACTTTAGTGATGGCCCCCCCCAACAGTTCTCGTTCTCCCCACTAATCACCTCCGATATCCCCTTTTGGTAACCTCACCTTATGTTTTTAAGTGATGAGCTCTCCATCCTGCATGGCATGCAGGGGCGCGTAGATACCAGTTACTTCACTGGGTTGAAGTTACTGGAGGAGTTCTGGAGGAATATGGACTCCAGTGTCTATAAAGTTCAAAGAGTTCAATATGTCCGAGGTTCACTCTTGTTCCATTCCCTCGTTAGGTTGCAGCTGGGTCCAAAAGAATATTGCCTGGAGGCAGCTGATGGCATTCAGGTAAGTCTGTATTACCAAACACTGTCCGGTGAAAGTTGCATGAGTTTAACTTGCTGTTTTCTCTCCCTTTATAGGTGCGGCATAGGAAGATGCGGCGAATTAAAGAATAACACCTCCGGTGGTAAAGCAGGCAAGCCTATGCTGGCAAAGAGATTGTCTTTGCCGGTTTTCTCGGCTCACCTTGTTATTCCTTTTGTTTTCCCCCAGGTGCTGAATTTCGACGAAGAAAATGGAGGCAGCGCCGAGTCGAAAGATGCGGTGGACTGGTGAGTAGAACGTGGCGCTGTTGCTGGCGAAGCTACGCGTGCTGAAATAATGTCCTTTCCAGGCTCGGAGATGTGCTGGGTCCGGAATCAGGTAAGGAATCAAATGTCCGTAATCTAACCTCTTCTCCTTTTTTTCCTTTTGTCTAGGAGCTCTGGATTCGAGGCGGGCATGGCAGAAGACTGGATGCTGACTTGCAGACACGGTTAGCATCACGCTGCTGGATGCAGAATAACGCGAAGCATGGGCTTCTGTTCGGGCGTGGTTTAAATAGCCTGCAAAGTAGTCCCAGGTAAGAAGTTCCCCAGAACCACACCCGAGTGAAAAATAGTCCCTGTAATAAAATAGTCCCATCCAGGCCTCACATTGGCTTGGACTCATTTGCAGCATGGTCTGCATAAGGTAAGTAAAGTCTATGAGCCTGGCGCCATAGATTTCTATGATGAGCCTGGCGCCTAAGGCGCCAGGACTGAATCCAAACAGCCCCCAGCCGGGGCTGTTGGGATTTTAATGAGTATCTGGATGCCTGCTCCCGAGGCTGATGGACTCGACCCGGATGCCCGGGGGTAGGCATCATGACAGGATGCTGCAGTCTTCCTACCTTCATGACTGGGTCTCCGTTTAGGGCATACTACTTGGCATACTGCTAGCCTATATGCAAGAATACATTGTAGCTCCCGTTTATAATTTTGCTACATTTTCGACATGTATATATAAACAAATGTTACCATCATACTCTCCATACTTCACTCATATTCATACTTTTATTTGGTCCTACAATCTATTAAACTTGGTTTCATAATTCTGTATGTCATGCATTGAGTCTTAGCCTGCATGGGCTTTTGATAGACAGCCAACAGCTGCCGAATTACCTCGTGCTCTGCTAGCCTTAGCGAACACCACAGCAATGCCTGTAGTCTATTTTTAGCACAGGCTGCATTCCTTTTGGCACAGAGCCTGCTGCTCTTTACCATGCTTTGAGAAAAACTAAATATAACTTCAATAGACTGAAAGTGCCACTGGCCTACTGCATCAAATGCCCGAACCAACAACTCAGGAAAACCTACATGAGAGCACTCCTAAACCTACTCCCAACCCGTGAAATCCAGGCTATCAGGCTACAAACTAACAGCAAAGAATGTAGACTATGTGGTCAGATAAATCAACCAGAAACCCTAAGGCATCTCCTGGTAAAATGCTTGGAGCTTCGGGATGAAAGAGCTGCTTACCTGAATAGCCTGTGCACAGACTGTGGGGAAAGAAGAAGAAACCATATGGTGGAATAGGCTGATGGTGGGGTGGGGGTGACGGACAAAATGGACAATAGCCACGGTAAAAATGATAGAAAATGCTTTTCAAATGATCAACGCACAGATGGACAGAGTGACCTGCTGACGAGCAGGAGCCCCGGCGGAATGAATATTCTGGACTGTAGTGAGCCTCAAGTGAAAGTTTAACTATTCTTCCTGTCTTTTTTTCTCTCTTCTTCTGTCGTTCTCCCAGTATATCCAGCATCATTCTTGTAAAAATTGCAAATCCGATTAAATACAAGTAAATAAAAAGATATATAATTTAACATTTTATAAATGTATTCAGCCAATAGTGATTTACACCTTATATTTAAATACTAACTACCTTCATTTAGTGGCCACCCACGTCTGTGTGCGATTGTATGTGCATGAAAAAGACTCAGTGCTATAGTGCTTAGAAACAGTCAACAGAAGTCTTGCCTAATTGTATAGCGCTTGGGGGTGCAAGAAGGCGCTAGCTCCTCCCCAACACCAGCAACATATTGGAACAGCAGACGAAGGGCTGTGGCTGGTAACCCTTGTGTAATCCCACTACCGCATCGAGTGTATGAGACACGTTATGCACTCAGACAGCCATATAGAATGTATCCTCGCACTGAAAGTGTGGCAGGGTGCCACATTGAATGATGTTAGCACGCAACTATGAACATCATGGAGTGCTAAGTGAAATCGGGGGAACAGTTTTATCATGAAGATATATGGACCTATGTTGAAACTGAGTATCGATGTAACAAGCACTGAGAGACATATGTACCGAAAGTTAAAGTAATCGAGGATATAAAGAAGAATGAAGTAACTTAATGGTCAATAACTGTAAATATGCAGTAACGCAGGATAGATGAGATGTATAGAAGCCTGCTATAGAGGAATATATAATGTGGCAAGGACGGCCACGATAGGAAAATGGAAGCTGCCTCATGCCGAATTTAACCAAGCTACCTCAGAGAAAGACCAAGGCTCCAGAATCATGAGACGATGGAAATACAGTGTGTGCAAAACAGCGATGAGTCGAGGTTGGCCTACGATCAAGGATACTATTTGCAAGGTACAAGAGGAGGTTCTACAAATAAGAGACATTCCTCTTAGATTAAGGAAGAAGAAAACATCTGCAACAGCCAAAGTATTGAACAATTAAAAGTGTATGAAGTTATGCCAGGTAGAGTGAGCAAGTCTCTAGAGGCCAAGAGGAGCAACAGTGCCCCGCATAAGTGAATCAAATAGCAGTAAGAGGCTGAAATTGACAAATTTGGGGTCTCTTCACATGGGAGTCCGAAGAAGAAGGCTACTCATTAGAGCCTCAGTCAAAGACAGTGGTGCGCTCAAACTCCCTCAAATGTTCCAGGACAGTGAGCAGGGTGTTGCATAGTAAACAAGCAGATGCCTGTATTAAACATTGCGTTCACCAGAATCAATAAAACAGTACAAATAAAACTCCCCGTCAGAGAAAAAGAATGAGTGGCAAAAAATTCCACTCACTCAGGAATTTAAAATCAAAAAAGTCCAGAGCCCAGCAGAAGTGCCGGGGGCCTCAAGTTAAGGGAATTGGCAGAGAAACTGAAAATGTTCGCTAACAAACACCAATCCATACACTTCTCAGAGCAGCAGAATGCAAAGGTAAGCATAAACTGAAGGATACTTTGTAACTTCTTTCACACAGATGCAGTTACCACACCAAGTCTTTAAGCAAGTACTTTTAAACTGGTTATACTTTAAGACCGAAGTATTTTCTTATCCAGTCCTTCCCTGGTCTATTGCAGGAGTTTTCATAGAGGCAGAAGAGGGACCCCTAGAGGTATAGGTGCCAAGTGTAGGCAAGCCAAGATTAATTGCAGTAAAGTCAAAGTTCCAGAGGAGTTCTTTAACAAGTCAGTCTTACTTTCAGAGTTTAAAAAGTATTCAGAGACTTCTGAGAAGTCTCCCTATATGTGTTCCAGCAATAGGCCTGGGCAATTGGTATGGCAAACTCCCAACACCACAAATCATCCAATCAGCCTCACAGGATGCACGCCAGACCTAATGTAAATGTTACCCAAGCCCACATAATACCCTAGGAGAAAAGAAGAGATTCAGAGTGAATGCCTTCAGGATGCAGCAGCACAGGACCCAGTACATGGATTCTTTGTCTGGAGATGGAAGAACGGTACTTGCAGCAGCAGTCGTCAAAGGAGGCTTCCAGCAACTAATTCATGGATTCTCATGGCGCTGTGGATTTGGCGCTTTTTTACAGAAGCCAGATTAGCGAATATCACCAGTCTGATTCTCTCAACTCTTGGTCCTGCACTCTGGAGAGGGGATTGCAGGGTTTCGGATCATGTCTCTGGAGAGCCGGGAGGAGGTCACAAATGTTTTGGACGTATTTGGACTTCGGATTACCATGCACCGCACAATCGCTCAAGGTCCCAGGGTATTGCAACCCAGCAAGGTCGCAGCACATCATGGGGTGGCTGAAAATGCAGGTCTTTGGACCTCCAGTTCGATTAGAAGGAAAGGCTGCATCAGGCTCCGGTTACACAGCAGGCTCTCTGGAAATCACTACAGACATCTTTTCTTCCTCTTCGGTTTCATTTCCAGTGGTCGACTTGTCAGCAGCTTCCAGGCGCTGAGTATTTATCAGAAACTACAGCACAACTTCTGCAAATCTCCCTGCAGTTTACAGATAGGGGCGGTCTGGCTGTCCAATCAGTACAGTCACAGCCCCACCCCCCCCCCACCCCGGGAGTTTGGTATTTTCAAGCAAAGTGAAAGACAAAGGCTGCAGAGTTTTGGGCTCCTCCCTCGCTTCCTGCCCTCAGACACTCTGGGCAGGGAATACAAAGGATTCCAGCTGAAGACAAAACTTAAACAGACGTTGTTCCCACCTAGAATGGCAGACTACTACCTCAAACAACAAGCAAATGAGAAAAGGTGGAAAAAAGGAGCCTACCATTCTAGCAGCATGGTGGCCCGTCTGTATATTACTGCGGCTCATTTGACAGCCTGCGAGTAATCTGAAAAGTCATTAAGGTAAAACCCCTGCCACCAGCCAGTAAAATACTATGTGAAAAGGCAAAAATATTCCCCTCACCTAGGAAAAAGGGAATAATAATCAAAGTCCAGCTAAGGGTCCTGGGGTTGACAGTTGAAGATCACGAAAATAAATATGTTACACACCATTTGGACAGCCCCGTAGAGTGTGTACCTCCCTGCTGGTTTATGTAGCACTGTTAGGGAGATCAGTGTTATGCTTAACCCCCTCTCCTAGTGAGAAACCCCCACTTGGACTTCTGGACCTTTCTGGTTCTCCTGAATGAGGGGAGCCTTTTCTCCTCATTCATTCTTTATTGCTCTGATCATGCAAGCCCTGTTCTGTATGTTTTACTTTATTTCATGGAGTCCTGCTTTCCTCCATAGCTTTTTTTAAAGGCATCCGTGTCACTTTTGCAGCACACAGCACCCTGTGTGCAGTGTTGCTGGGAGCACCTTGGCTCTCCTGTTTTATATTCTTTTATCTTCCTTGATAACTACTGTTCTCTGGGGTAGAGTGCCATTTTTCCTGCCGAGAGATCAGCAAACCCCTATGTGGAGTGCTGAGGGATTACCCCAATATCCCCTTTCTCTCTGCTCCTGTAACTTTTTGGTTAAAGTAACACTATAGTTATGGCTGGTGGTAGTGCACGTGTTCTACCGACTTTTTAGCAATTTCCCAACACAGGGGCTACGGCTATATGCACACAAGTGTCAAATATTTTCTAACATTGTGGCTCAGTTTTTCTCCACCATTTCCTGTGTGGTTATCCTTTCTTGGTCCTTCCGCCATACTGGGAGGGGAGGACTTGATTTGAATTTTGTCCTCAGTGGGAACCTTTGTGAAGCCTGTCAAGGCGTGTGTGAGAGGGGGGGGGGGGGGGGGGGGCAGGGAGGATTCTGAAATTCTGATATCCTTTGTCAGCTGATGTGCCTGAAAGGAACCAGTTCCCACTGCGGGACTGGCTGTCCTGATTGGACAGCCACCCACCCCTTTCTGTGTACTACAGGGAGTCTCTGCAGAGGGTGAAATCCTGATAAAAGGTGATGTTCCTGAGGCAGAAGCCAAGTCGACCACTGGAACAGAAAATCCAAAGACAACCAGAGATGCCTGCAAACCCTTCCAGTAACCGCAAAGAGATCACTGATGTCCTGACCACGTTTTTGAATCTACAGAGGAGCTCTGAAGAAAAGTACACCTTTCTTTTGGCTGGTGGGACCAACTAGCCATAAAACGACCTGCATAACGAGCCATCCCCCAACATGCTGTGACCATCCAGGGCTGCAAACTACCAATAGCAAGAGACCTCCGACCCAACTGCAGTGCATAGTCTTCCCGTGAACTAATCCTTCCAGAACTTTGGTGAGCTCCAGTTGGCCCTCCAGAGACTAGATCCCACTCCTCAAAGTCCTCAAAGTCCTCAAAGTCAAAGACCGGGCGGTAAACATTTGTCCTTGGAGCTTGCGAAAAGGCACCAAAACGGCAGACCGACTTAGGAAAACAAATATTCCTTGTCGAGAGTCCCTTCTCTCGACTGCTGCTGCATTACTTCCAGAGTCCCTCCTTTCGCCACCATGACCAAGGAACAGGAACACCGCTGCTGCACCGTGAAAGAATCCAGCTGCATTTTCTTCAACCCCCCCTAAAGTGCCGTAGGGCTCAGGGTAGAACTTCCCTCAAGCCATTATGTCGCTCATGTGTTACTGGAGTGCTGTATCCCGTTTTTGGGTGTTCACCCATACCATTCACCCAGGCCTTGTGCTCATGCACCTAGTCCTTTTTAAGGTCCCAGATAACTTTGACCAACAAAAGCACTGACTAATAGGAATTGTACCTTCACTGCTGCTGTGCCTGCTCTGCATCCTCGCCAAACTAACTCTGAAGAACTCATAACTAGTTAGGGATGACTGCTAAAGGCCTGTGGCCAATGAAAAGTATTATAGGTCTATGAAAGTAGTGACTTGCTATTTGTTGGTGCTGAATAACCTTTTGTATTCCTACAACAGAACCTTTTCCGAGTGACTATAATAAGTAAAATCACTTATCTGTAGATTTCATTACTATTGGATTACTCACCTGAAGTATTGCTGATGTTTTTGATTGTGCTGCTTAGTTTAAATAGTACTTCGGTACCAGAATGTAACTGCCTTGTATATATGAAATGTCCATTTTACTATAACTATAAATGTATGAGTTTCTTTGGGCCTATGTATTTACCGAGTTCATTGTATTTACCTTCAGCTCACATCCTCCTCCTAAAATATGCCTGGCTGCTCTGCCATTCTACCAAACCTCTGGATAGTACAGACTTCCTGTATACCAAGGATAGAGACATCACAGAGTCCGAGACATCACAGAGTCCGAGACATCACAGAGTCCGAGATACGGCCTCAACATTTGGCTCATCTGTAACCAGACCGCCAGAATGCAGTGCTTTTAACTGAAGCTGGTCTTTCTTTTAGACTGCCACTGATAAGTGTGGATGCAGCGTCACAAGTATTCTCGAAGGGAAACTATAAGCCAAAGTTGGTACTTTAAGAACCAATGTGACTTTGTGAAATCTAAAAAGATTCTTTGTAAACAAGTCTACATGACTATAACCGTAATAATTTGCTTACCTTCACAGAACCAAGCATTTTATTAGCATCTCTATATGAACAGTCTTAATTTTCTTAGTGTTACACCAACTTGAAACCACCCTGCTCCCATTCTGTCTTCTCTCACTGCTCAGTAGGCATTACCTCCAAGTGAGCCACAGAACGCTTAAAGGAACCCCTGAAATAGAGCTGTGCCTCCGTCTCAGTCCCTAAACACATGGCTGAAATAAAACATTACAACACTGCCAATGCTGCACAATTGTGTACCTTGAACACACCCAGTCTCTGAAATAATTTCATCACACAGTGGGGGCCTGGTTAGGTTGGACATGATTAGCCAGCATTTGCCTTTTATCACAGTGATTCAACACTGCTTTTAGGGTGCTGCTGGCATGCATCAGACCCAAAAGGATTGAAGATCAATAAATGAAAACTTGCAATAATTCACCATCCCTCACCTTTATCATTTGTTTGCAAACTCGCATGAGTGTGTAGTCTAGCTCTGGGTCCGTCATCTCATTTTCCTGCAGCTTGAATACCTTCTGATGACATCGTGAAGTCAGCTGCTTTTTATTCTCCTTCAGACACTCTATGATCTGGGGGAGCATAGAGGATGACAAAGACAGAATTAAAAGGTGGTAAAAGAACATGCCAATGGGTCATAGAAAACAAGGAAACTTATTTTAAGTTCTGGACAGTTGTCGATACAATCTTGCCTTAAATAATCATGCAGAGTCAAGCTATTTCGCAAAAAGTCGTCTTTCTGATAAAAGTTTAAAAAGCGTCAATTTATAAGAATACATTGGGTAAAATATCTTAGCAGTACACTTGCCTTTTCTATATATACCTGAAGACTTAATGTTGGACTGTCTCGTAGCTATGGGAGGCAGTATAGGACTACAAATGAAGTGTAATCACATTCTCTTTAAACTTTAATGTAAGAAGATATTGAGAGAGATTGATGTAGTTATTATGGTTATTCAGAAAATCAAATTACGTACTATGCAAGGTACAATGGAAAGAATTACCTGAGCATTCCCATATGGCACATTCTGGCACAAGTTGTGGATGTCGGTCTTACATGATTCGTACAGATCTGGCTCAAGGCGAATATCTTCAGACTGCAAAACACCAAAAAAGAAAGTTTTAAATGCTCATTCTTAGTGTGTAAAATAATGTGGTACAGTACCATCCCTGATATTTTTCATGTGGCCACCATGATGTGGTCTCCCTGTACCAAAATATAAGGAGTGTCCTCCCAGACAGTCAACCAGTATTTTGTTTGGATGCTATATATCTTTCGCAATGGCAACTATCTTTGCCGGATATAACCCATATTTCTTTTTTAAACTGAAGTTTGAGAATGTGTATTTAAAATAAATATATTTTACTATGATCTGAGCAGGGCATTTCAACTTCACATAACCAAATTGCGCTGAGCTTAGTGCTGATATAAAGCCACATAATACTTCCTGCAGTTAACACCATGCCCTGTGTTCATTAAGAGACTGCAAATACCTAAACCTTGCCTCCAGTGAGTAGTCCCTGAAGTTTTTATTTCTGCATGATAAACCGACTTACCCCATTGATCCTTTATCCCACTAGCTCATCAAGGACCCTACTCTGATGAGCCCAACAGAACCTTCCCCTCAAATCTTTAAAATCTTACTAGACCTGCAGAATCGAGTAAACGTCTATCTACTTGAACTAAGAGAAATGTACTATACCCAGTAGCTAAATGCAATTTTTTTTTTATACTGAATAACCAGGATCATTGTACTGTTGTGCTTTTTTCATGACAATATTCTTTTTAATCAAAAAAACATGGCAACAGATAAAATATGAGACATAGCTCAACTCTTAACCTTACCTGACATGTCTTAACATGCAACGGAAAGGGATGTCTAAGAAGTCAACACATCAAAGCTAAAGATGCAAGTGTCGGAGGCCACCAGGGGGCACACAGGCGATGGCTGCCTGAAGACGCTGCTCCCGCGAAGCTGAGCCATATCGAGGGACTGAGTCCCCCCCCACCCCCCATTAGCCGCCCACGGAACATTTGCAGCCCGCAGGTGTGGTGAAACCCGGGGGCCCCCCGGGGCGAAGGAGCGACGTCCAGGGTCCCTCGGGTGCCAGAGAACGGGACCTCGGGGTTCCAGGAGGGGAGCCGCGGGCGGCCCTGTTCGGCCCCGAGGCAGTGTGGAGAGCCGTGGCGTGGGAGGGCCGCGGAGGCGCCTGCACCCTATCTCGCATAACACGCCGGTTCTGGCGTGATTTCCACCGGCGCGGCCCCGCGGCACATGAGGCTCCTGGGCCTGCCAACGCTCGCGGAAGCGAGGCAGGTGAGAGGGACTCGGGCCCGACCTAGAACTTGCGGAGGCCCGAACGGGACAGGGCTTGAGTACACACGCCCCCCCCCCCTGGACGCCGGGGGCCTGCAGAGGGACTTTTGAGGCAATTGTAGGGCGTGACAGCCCCAGACCCCCCCCCGAACAACAAGACCCCTAAGTGGTGGGGGGCCCCAGAGCAGGGTCCCCTCGTGCAGGTGGCGGCCCCTGGGCTCCTTCCCAAGGCGTGTGCCCGCCTCACGGCGAATTCAGCAGAATACACGGCCAACAGAGACGGATCAGCCCGCAGCGGACCCCGCACCCCCATACCCCATGGGGATCTAGCCTGGAATTCTACTCAACCACAAACGTTGAAATATATCATTGCCACGCCCTCACCACGGCACTTTGGGTCACAACAGTGGCCCCCAGCCAGAGGGTGGGTGGCGCAGACCCCCACAGCCGTGGGCACAACAGGGGCAGACCCCCAGGGCCGCGCCACGGAACGAGAACCCGCTGGACAACGGAGGTTCCCGAGGACACCGCCCCGGGGGAAGACAGTGAACAGACGGTCCAGGTGAGAGGCCCCCGCATTTGGTAAGCGGGGCCAGTGCCCGCCTGGGGGGCTGCCCCATCATCTATAAGGGCTAAAGCCCTCACCCCGGAAACATCCACAACTCCACGGCCCCGGGTCAGCGCAGCAGAACTCTAGGGGCCCTCGGCGCTCCACGCAGCTGGGGGGCGTCGAACAATTAAAACCTGAAGATTGACCCCCACGATCACGCCGCTCAAGGGCATTGGAACACACCTTTGGCGTCCCTCACATCATTGGACCCCCGGCCCACCCCGAACACGCAGGCTGCCCTCTACCCAGGTGAGAGGCCCCCGTCCTTGGCTTGCGGGGCGAGTGCCCGCCTGAAGGTCTACTCCACACCCCGCAGGAGACAATCCATCGCCTGCAAACCCCATTGGTGCGACGTACTACGGACTGGCCCCGGGACGGCACGGTATTCTCCCCAAAGGCCCCTCTGACCACAGCGGAACCCGCGGCAGGGGATTAGCAGAGCTCCATGAGCTGGAAGAAGGCCCTACAAACATTTCGCTTCCAAGAAACAGAGAACACCAACATGGTCTCCACCATCTCCGGAACCATGGCACACGCTGAATCCGAAGGCGATGGAGAGGGGCTTCGCCTCCATCCTCCGGGAGATCAGAGAAATGAGAGCCGACATTGCCCAGAAGTTTGAGAAACTAGACCAAAGGGTAGACAAAATCGAGGACAGAGTCCTACAAGTGGAGAATTATAAATCGTCCTCTACATCTCAGGAAATCCAATTCGAAACACAGCATGCGGCTCTAGAAAAGAGGGATGAGGAGAGCCAGGATTATGGACGACTATGAAAATAAGGAAAGGCGGAACAATCTAAGGTTCTTTGGAATCCCGGAGACACAGGGTGAGCTGACCCGAGTGGTGAAAGACACCCTAATCCTCCTGTTTGCCGAGGAAATGACGACGGAACTCACGTTCGACAGGGTGCACAGGGCCGGGGGAAGATCGGGGAGCCCCAGATCGGTTCTGGCTCGTTTCCATTATTACATGGAGAAAGCTAAAGTTCAGGAGGCTGCGAGGAAGGCGGGAGCGATAACTTCTAACGGCGCAAAAATCGGCATTTTTCAAGACCTCTCTGCTTACACCCTAGCTAAACGAAGGATGTGCCGCCCCCCTGACAACAACTGAAAGAGAAAGGTGTCCGTTACAGATGGGGATATCCGTTCTCTGTCCTTTGAATACCTAGGCCAACGCACTACGCTGGTAACGGAAGAAGATATTAAGGGTGCTAGTCAAGACTATGTGGGTGCACCCGCTCCCCGGAGCGGACCAGTGGGTCCGAGGCGCTCCACAGGGGCACCCCCGGGCAGCCCAACTCCAGAAGGAGAAAAACCGGTGCGAGGAAGTTCAAGAAACTGAACACACCACCAACACCAATGGAGGACGACCGCGCCGACTCAGAGGGGTGACACCAGCGACCCCGCGCAGATCACAGATTGAAAATAGGACTCTAGGGATGCTTCGTTCGCTGCACCCCCTCGAACTGCAAGTATAAGGGGGCTTAGGGGGGGAACACAACTGTGGGAACCGAGAGAAGCATCAACCAGGGCCCGGGAGAGTGATCAAATGAGAGGTTCGGGGGAGAGATGGGATGGGGAAGGGGGGACTCACGTTACCGCACTTTGGAACTGACGCCTGGCCGGGGGGGAACCGGCAGGTGGTCCAGCCAACAATCTAGGAATGGAAGAACTACATGGCTGAACGCCGGGGAGGGAGGTGGGGGTTCATTTACAAGTTGGGGGTTCTATGGTGGGGAAAGCATGGGGGGGGGAAGTTGGGGAACCGTTTCAAAGAGAAAACACAGTACGCAGGGAGGGAGCGCCAACGCGACACTGGTGACCAAGGGGAAAGGCGACAGGGATGATGGCTGACGACCGACCGGCCCTAGGGGTGGGAACCCTGAATGTACGGGGCTTGAACACTCCCACGAAAAGATCCCTAATCAGAGAATTTAGGAGGGCTAAGCTGGATCTACTCTTCGTGCAGGAAACACACTGGGCTAGGGGGAAGGAGCTCAAGTTGCGGGGTGGCGGTATCGAGGAGATATTCTATGCATCTCACAAAGGAAAGAAAAGAGGGTTTGCAATTTTGATCGCTAGGGGGATGGGTTTTGAGAAAGACTCCATCCTAAGGGACCCCGAAGGCCGCTAGCTCTTCATACGAGGCTCCCTACAGGGATCGCCCATAACCCAGGCGGTAGTATACGCCCCAAATGAAGGCCAGGCTCAATTCTGGGAGGGAGTGGGGAGAGGCTGAAAACCTTTGTCCAGGGCCCATTGGTGGTGGGAGGCAATTTCAATATGGTCCTGGACCCATCCAGGGATAGACAACGGGTGGGCGTACCAAACCCCAAACCCGCTGGTGAAGTCACGTCACGCTGCTTCCAAAGGGTGAATGAGGATTTGAAATTGGTGGACATGCTACCCACCCCCCGAACGGGAACTCCCTCTTTCTCATACTATTCCTCTGCCCATAAAACCTTCTCCAGAATAGATTACATCCTTGCGGATGAGGTACTCCGACCACACATAGCGGGTTACAGGATAGACTCTGTCCCCTGGTCGGATCAAGACTTGGTTAGGGTCACTTTGGCAGGGGACTGGTGCAGAGAACGGAGGGGACGCTGGAGGTGTAACAATGCCATTCTGAGAGACGAGGTTCATGCCCAGACTGTACTGGAGGCCATTACAGAGTTCTTTGAGATAAATGACAACGGGGAACTGGGTACGCCCATTCTCTGGGACGCCTTCATGGCGACACTAAGGAGTGCTTATAAAAATAGGTTCCTGACAGAAGGAAAGGGAGACCCAAGAGAGGATCCTGAGGGGAAAAATAGCACGCCTCTAACCGAGGGGCTCCCCGGTACAGACCCTAGATCGAGACCGCGTGGCCACCCTGGAGGACTACAGGCTCCAATTGAAGGACCTTCTCCTCCACAAAACGGAGAGGAGCCTCCAAATGGTTAAACAGAAATACTATGAGAAGGGGGACAGAGCGGATAAGATCCTGACCTGGAAATTAAGGGAGGTCCAGAGAAGCAGGATGGTGAAGGAGGTGAGGGACAGCGGGGGAATGTTAGGTTATGACACCCCCCATATATGAAAAGCCTTCCGGCAATACTACGAGTCACTATACACCTCCGAATATGATGGGGGAGAGGGCCAAATCAAGGAGTTACTCGACTCCATACAGATACCGTCCCTCTCACGAGAACAGGCAGAGGGGCTGGAGGGGCGGGTGACCGAGGAAGAGGTGGAGAGAGTGATCAGCGGGATGAAGGTGGGGACTTCCCCGGGGGAGGATGGCTTCTCAGTGTATTTCTATAAGAGATTTCGATCCACCCTGTCCCCATACCTGGCGAAGGTTTTCAATTCAGTACTGGAGGGGGGGCACTCTCCCTGACACCATGATGGGAGCCATTATAGCGGTCCTCCCCAAGGAAGGCAAAGACCTGAGGGAGTGTTCGTCCTACCGACCCATATCATTGCTCAACATCAATGTCAAAATTTTGGCAAGGTGGTGGGTAGGCGGATGGAGGGGGATAACGCAGAAGCTAGTCCACGGGGATCAGGTGGGCTTCATTGGGGGCAGACAGGGATCGGATAATATCCGCAAAACGATAGACTTGATTAATTTCACCCAAAACTCAAACCTCGATGCATGCATCCTGTCCCTGGACTCCGAAAAAGCTTTCGATAGAGTAGAGTGGAGATATATGACCCTCCTCCTCCAACGAATGGGCTTTGGAACACACATCCTGGACTGGGTTGCCGCCCTCTACAAAGCCCCTACCGCAAGGGTCCAGGTGAATGGAGTGCTGTCAGAATCCTTCCCCCTTACCCGAGGGACTAGGAAGGGTTGCCCCCTTTCCTCCCCTCCTGTATGTCCTCACGATGGAGGCCTTGGCCATAGCCGTCAGGTCTCACCCAGATATCAGGGGTTTTGCAAGGGGAGAGGTGGAATTCAAGCTATCCCTGTTTGCAGATGATATTCTGGCATACCTGGTGGACCCGGGCTCTTCGGTCCCTTCCCTCCTGTCCCTGGTCAGCTCTTTCGGGAAATTCTCAGGCCTGAAAATAAATACTGCCAAGTCTGTTCTCCTTCCGATACGCCTGGTGGACCCGGTACTAGACCCCCTGACTAGGTTTCATGGGATAGCGGTGGGCAAGACCACCATAAAATACCTGGGGGTTCTCCTCACTAGGGACTTAACAAAACTAGGGTCTTCCAACTACGATCCCATGCTGACTGACATCGCCACGGACTTGCGAAGATGGGGTGGAATGATCCTCTCATGGTATGGTCGGATGACGGCCATCAAAATGAACATTCTGCCTCGGCTTTTATCCCCCTTTACAGCCCTTCCTACCCGGGTACCTGCTCAAACCTTCATAGACCTACACAAGGGGGTCTGAGATTTCATTTGGCAGGGGAAAACCCAGTGGATTGGTAGGGCCACCCTGACGCTCCCGAGGGAGGAGGGGGGTTTTGGTCTCCCAGACCTCCAATTGTATTACCACGCAGCACAACTACGGGTCCTTCGAGAACACAAGGAAGGAAGGCTTGCGGACATATTGGTCTTATCTAGAGGACATGGACGTTCACCCCCTAAAGATTCGGGACCTCCTGTGGGCCCCTCGCAGGTCTATCCCGAAACAAATACTGTCCCACCCCACCCAGGGTGTTCTCTGGGACATCTGGAGGGAGTGCCCCCGGACAGCGCATCTTTCTTCATGGCCGTCCCCCATGACCTCCTTGTGGGGTGGGCCCCCCCCCCTGAAATTGAGCAGCAGGGTGTTTAGACAATCCCAGCGTTGGTCTGATGCGGGACTGGAATGGGCGGGCCAGCTGTTTAGGGAGGTTTAATTCTTGAGCTATGAGGATCTCCAGGAGGGTCTGGGTGATGGGACTATCTCCATTTTTTAATACCTCCGTCTCAAGGGCATTCTCAACGACCCGACATGGGGCTCAAACCTGCGGAGACAACTAACTCACTTCGAGAAGCTCCTCGATTCAGCAACCTGTAGAAAGGGAGCGGTCTCCAGTATGTACTCTGTCCTAAACACCCATGACCTCCAGGCTAGGCGAGGCTTCTGGGGTTTTTGGAATGATCTGGTGGGGGAGGAGATATCAGAGGACGCCTGGGCTCGCATTTTCAGGATATCGTTTCATGGCAATCTTTTCACCTCGGATATGGAACACAGTTTTAAAATCCTGGAGGGGTGGCACAGGGACCCGGCAAGACTCTCGAAAATGTTTACAGGGGTATCACCTGAATGCCCGAGGGGCTGTGGCCAGATAGGGACCAGAGGCCATATGTGGTGGCTATGCCCGAAGGTGTAAACCTATTGGGAATCGGTGAGAGACTGGATAGCGGAGGTACCGGAGGACCCCCTTCCCCTCAACCCGCTGACCATGCTGCTGGGCCTCCCCCCGGAGGAAGCAGAAATACACCAGTACCCAAGGATGTGGGAAACTATGTTGAGAGCAGGTAGAGTGGCCCTCGCCCAGAGGTGGAAGAGTCTGGAAACGCCTTCCAAAGAGGAATGGACAAAAAAAACTTAACATGTTCTTGATGGACAAATTGACTGCCGTGGTGAACAGAGACTCAGGCTCATTCCTCGCTGAATGGTATGGGGTCCAGCAGACATGGGGATGGGATGTTCACTGATTCCGAGACAGTGCCCCTGGATGGTTGGGGCATGATCACCGCTGCGAAGGACGGCACCCAAATGGGGGGTACCCACGACCCAGGGCGATGTCGGCTTCAAGACTAACTGAATTGGTCACAAGTTGCGGCGCTTCACAGACCTAGGAAAAGAAGTACAATGTTTGGTCTCTTCTCTGCTGTTATGTTTGGATTGGACACGGAGGGGGGGAGGAGGTCACGAAAGGGGGGGGGTGATGGGGGCTTTGGTTATGCCCTTTTTTTTCTTCTGTTTTTCTGTTTTACGAAATGCTAAAAAAAAAAGATGCAAGTGTCAATACGCTGTTCTTCCCTAATTGAACAAAATTGTATATTGCAAATGCCCTTTTCCTGTCAGAAAATGAACCATCAACAAAAGATGAATAAATCAAAAAAAGGATTTTCTTCCAATGTTGCTTAAATACAGAGGTTGCATCTCCAACACAGAGCAGCAGTTTGCCAGATCCAGTACTTGCCCCCCCCCCACAACCTCAGAGCAAAGGAACAAATGTTTGTAAAATCGCTTTAAGTTTGTGCTTAGCTTGGGACTATTCAGAAACAAGATTCTTCAGTTTAAAAGCTGCACACCTTAAAAGGTGGTGAGCAACATTTAATCCAAATAATCTTGTTTCACAATACTAACTTCTGAACAAAAACGCCATTTGGAAATACTTTACACAAACATTTATCACTTTGCCACTGTGGTAGTGTGGACAAGAATCAACAACTTGCTAAACAATTAATACAGCAGAAGGGAGGAACCGCTTGTACTCTGAGCCCCAAAAACAGAAAAGTGCACGGATGCCATTCACTTTGTCAACACAACAAAACAAGGCCACACTGCCACTCAGATACTATCAACAACTCAAAGGTTTTTTCCCCTTCTAAAAAGTGAAGCATCAAAAATGAAATCATACATTAAGGATTGAACTGTTATGCTGAATTTAGGCAGTTATTGGTAACGGCAGACAGATCTACAAATTCCAACCTACTTCATTCTCCGAACTGCTGAACTGGCACTAACCAAAAACGATTTGGTTTTTGGTACAGCTTTTGGAGCGACATTGCTCACAGTTTACCTAAATTATACCGATTACGGTGAGTAATGGATCTTTTCTGAGGCATGTGGATCTGCTTAGAATCACATGCTTTGCATAGATAAGCAAGCAATACTAGTAGAAGGAGGTGGGTTATTAGACGGTAGTGCTGCAAAGAAATGTTTCAGCACCACTTGTCCCACCTGTGTATCACCTCTAGAATGTGTCTCCGGACAGTAATGTTGGGTGAAAGTGTGCACTGAATTCAAAGTGGCAGCCTTGCAAAAGGCATCTAGAGGCACATTTGCTATGAAGGCTAAAGTTGACCCAGTGCCTCGAGTTGTGTGCTCTGGGCTTAAAGAGCAATGTTCTCCTGGCAAGAGAGTAACAGTTGGATGCAGTTGATAATCCATTTACAAATCGCTGCTTTAGAGATATGGTCCCCTTCTTTTCCAGCAGCTATAGATGCAAAGAAAAAATCTGTCTTTCTGATCGGCTTCGTCTTTTGAAGGTAGAACGTGACAGCTCTGCATACATCCAGTATATGTAGCATTCTCTGTTTTTTAGGTTTTGGAAAAACACGGAAAGCGCTATACTTTGACATGGCATTTTGATATGAATTTGGGAGAGCAGCGAGGATGTGTGCGTAGCAATACCTTGTCCTTGTGTAGAACTACAAAGGGGTCTTGTACTGACAGAGCTTGTAGTTCATGAACCCTTCTGATACAAATAATGCACATTTTCCTGACCAGTTCATCAGAAGTACATTCCACTTGGATACTTTCTAGGGAAACCTGGACGCGCATTGCGCATTTTTCAGGGTTCTTGGCATTGCGCATTTTTCAGGGTTCTTGGCATTGCGCATTTTTCCAAGGTTTGCAAAAAGGTGCATCTCTGTGAACCCCCAGTTTGAGAAGACGTTGTTTAGCACGTCTGTTTGGTTGCTATTCGTGCTCAGACGGTAGCATTGTACTCCTGCTTAGTATGTCCACCAGCGAACAAAGTTGCCCTGGAACATGTTGTGCCACTACGCAAATAGGTTGATGCAGTGGCCACCGCCTGATGTTCTGGGCTAGTTTGGACAGCCCTGGAGAATGTGTACCTGTTAGGGAGAATTCTCATAAATGTGCCAATTCCTCCCAGCTTAGAACCTTCCATCCCTTTTGCTAAACTTTGAGACTGAACATTTCAATTCTGTTTTCTGTGTTTGCTTCTTTTGATTATGGAGTTTTAGACAACTCCATAGGCATCTTTTCATTTGTGTCACACAGCACCTTCAATGCAGCGGCAAAGGGAAGCCTTTCAGGCTCTCCCAAGTTTTATGTACCTTCTCTGGGATAAACTACTGTTTCCCAGAGAAAGTAAAGTGAAATTGGCTTTACTAGTCTTTAAATTCCTAGGCCCAGCACACCCTATCTTACAATACAGTGCTGGAGGGATTACCTTAAGTATCCCCTATGTCTAGAAACTCGTGTAGCAGTCAAATGCTACCCTTTCCCATCGAAATGGCTGGTGGCAGTGGTTTTACAACGAAGTACCATGATTTTTCCCCACCGCGAACACCGGTAGCTAAAAATCACGGGAGCCATGTTTTTCAAGATGGCGTCGGAGCCTCTGTTTAAACGGGTCCCAGTATTTTTTCACCATTTCTTTTTGGAAAGGTCCTTCTAGAGTTTGTCTCTGCGCGCTAAACCTGGTTTGGACCCTTTGTTTCTACGCCTTTGGTGGGCTTTAGAACCGAAGACCGCCTCTGGCACCCAAGTGTCAGGGGTGGACAGGAAGTGAGGGAGGTGACCGAAACCCTGTGCTTAGTCTCCTAGGAGACCCAAATGCACCCTGGCGTGATTGGCTGGCTGACTGTCGGGCAAGGACAGCCACCCTTCAGGGTGAATGGCAGCTAAGTTGGAATGAATGATGGAAACTCAGTAAAAGGCAAGTCTCTTGGCTTGGAAGGCAGAGTCGACCACTGGAATGAAAGAACCGAAGAAGAGCTTGAAGAGGACAGCTGCTGCAACTTCTGGACCGTTGGTTTGCCCGGTGACACCATGCCGCAGGTCCAAATCGCCAAGTTCACCTCGACAGAGACGCCCCCACAAGGACGACTTCTCCCTTGAGTTGGTGGGACCAATCAACTCGAACCCTAAGCCACCTGGCTACCATTCTCGGAGCTGGTTGTATTTTCCTCAGAGTGCTGCAGGAAACCGAATAACCAGGGAGAGGGACACCAGTTTGTGTGCTTGACTACAGCTACCGGAATTGAAGATTTGCCAGTTGCCAGCTTTTTGACCAGTCGCAGGGCAGGAGTCCCGACGTCCTCCCTCTTGTCCCCACGACAGGCTCAGGAACAGCAAGCAACATCTGCAAGGAACAGACTTCTTCAGCTGCATCTTTTTCTTCATTTGTAAGGTACTGTGAAACAAGACAGAGTACTTGCCTCTCGTGGTGAAAGTGCTTGAAACTTTCCCAACTTGCAGTCCTAATCAGCTTGTGACCCAACATATGATTCATTATTTTACAAACTACTTCTGAGAACTTTGGCACTTTTCCGTTTAACTACGAGAACTGCTTTATCCTATACAGCACTTTAGCCCATTGACTTTGGCCTAACCTATTGCATTGAATCGACTCCTCTGGTGAACTCAACATTTGCACTAACTTGTATTCTTTTTATTAACCTATCCCTTTTTGCTCCTTCTTCAAAGTCCTCTGAATGCCATTTTGCTCCTCCTTCAAAGTAGTTTAAATGCCTCAGAATCTTATAGTGGAAAATACTGAAGTCTTTTTGTGTGTGATATATTGCCTCATTCTATTGAATGTTTTATAACTGACTAAAATAAATTAATACGTGTTTTACCAAGAAACCTTGAGTGTAAGAGTCTATTTGAATACATGTGATTTGTGGACCTCTGGGTAACATTACAGCTCGCATTCCCTCTTTAGATGAGCCTGGCTGCTCAGTTCTGCTAGCAAGAACTGTGTAGTACAGACTTATACCCAAGGTTGGTGTTGCTTACACCTGTAGTCTTAGTTGTGTGTAGTTGTCCCAAAGGGTACTGCATACAAACTCTGCCTAACAGTAGCCCCCCCCCCCCCACTGGTTGTTTAAATAAAACATAGCTGTAGTACTGTCCGTAAGGACTAGGACTATTCTGTGCCCTAGCTGAGTCTTAAAGGCTTGGAAGTACTTTGAGAATCACAATTAGTTTCAAACGGTTGATGGGCTTCCTGGTTAGCGCCTGTGTTAACAGGCCGTGAGCAGTGTGATGCAGGAAGTGAGCGCCCCACCCAGTCATAGATGCATCTGTTGAGTGGCCTTGATTGCTGGTGTGTGTAAAGGCTGTGCCTTTAGCAGATTGTCTCTGTTCTACCACTGTAGCGATTGAATCAGAGGTTGCGAAACCACCACTAGATAGTCCCACAACCAGCTAGCTTGCAACCACTGTTTCGCTAGCCACTCTTGCATTGGACACATGCGCAGCCTGGCGTGAGGCACTAGGCAGATGCAGGAAGACATCATTTCCAGCAGGCGCATCGCCTTTCGTACACCAGACGACCAGAGGTGTTAGAAACAGCATGTTTTGGACCAGGGGTGTTGCTAGGTCTGGAAAAGATCAGGGGCTAAGTTAATGTCGGGATTGGCAGGACTCTGGGCTAGCTAGCATTTTGGTTGTAGGACCTGAGCTTCTATGCAGGGTTACACCCAAAAGACCCGGGGCTATAGCCCCCTTAACACCTGTGTTTTGGATCCTCTCTTCAGAGGGATAGACTAGACAGATGTCTGTTTTGATTAGTGCCCACAGAAATTGCTTTACTTGGCTGGCTGCCAGAGTCTACTTTTAGTTTATGGAGACGCCCCATCGAAACAGCAGATTGTTTGCTGTGTGTTTTGAAGGCACCTCTGGGGAGATTCCCCTGTAATTAGCCAATCGCCTCAGTTAGGGTACACTGGAATGGACTGCCTTCGCAAGTGGGAGACCACCACTGGTAGGACCTTCATGAATACCCTGGGGCTGATGTAGTGCCGAATTGTAGCACCTTTAATTGGTAGTGCTCGCTTCCTAGTTTGAATCAGAGGTATTTTGTGCGTGCTGGCTACATTGAAATATGAAAGTATACATCTTTCATTTCCAATGGTGCCATGAAAGCCACCATTTTCAATAGTGGGATGACTTCCTGCAGCGTTGTCATCCTGAATTCTTTGGGCTTGACATAGGCGTCTGCAGGGCGCAGGTCCGGCGCATAGTTGGATCTTTCTTTGGAACAAGGAAGCACATTGAATAAATATCTTGATTTCGTTCCTTGAAGGGCACCAGCTCAATGGCTCCCGTTGGGGGAATTCTCATAATTGTGCCAATTCTCTTCACCTTAGAGACCCCCCCCAGCAACTTTGCTGGATTTTGAGGACTTAATTTTTTTCCTGGAAATAGTGAGCACCTTTCTCCCCCCCACCCTTACATGTATTTTGATGTGTTTAACACTTGTGTTCTTGGATTATGGAGTTTTAGATAACTCCATAGGCATCATCTTTTCAGATGTGTTACACAGCACCCTCAGTACAGTGACACAGGGATGTCTTTTAGACTTCCCAAAGGTTTAAATACCTTCTCTGGGATAAACTACTGTATCCCAGAGAATGTAAAGTGAAATTGACTTTACTAGTCTTTTCCAAATTTCTAGACCCAGCACACACTACCTTACAATGGAGTGCTGGAGAGGTCACATAGTATCCCGTGTGTCTAAATACTCATGTAGCAGTCAAATGCTTCCTTTTCCTATTAAAAAGGCTGGTGGCAGTGGTTTTACCTACAACTACCTACTATGATTTTTCCCGACAGCCAAGACCAGTAGCTAAAAATCACGGGAGCCATGTTTTTCAAGATGGCGCCTTAAGCCCCTTTGTTTAAACGGGTCCCGGTCTTTTTTTGCCGTTTCTTTTTGGAAAGGTCCTTCTAGTGTGTCTCTGCGCACCAAACCAGGTTTCGTCCCTTTGTTCGTGTGCCTTTCGGCAGGCTTCCGGACAGAAGACCGCCTTTGGCATCTGAGTGTCTGGGGTGGACAGGAAGCGAGGGAGGTGCCTGAAACTCCGTGCTTCGTCTCCTACCAGACCCAAATGCACTCTGGCATGATTGGCTGGCTAACTGTCCGGCAAGGAAAGCCATCCTGCTGGGTGAGTGACAGCTAGGCTGGAATGAAAGGGAGAGAACTGTCTAAAAGGCTGGTCTCTGATTGGAAAGCAGAGTCGACCACTGGAACGAAAGAACCGAAGAAGAGCTGGAAGAGGATGGCTGCTGCAACTCCTGGAGCGTTGGTTTGCCCGGTGAAACCCTGCTGCAGAGCCGAATTACCAAGTTAATCGACAGAGCAGCTTCTTCAAAGACAACTTCTTCCTTTGAGTTGGCATGTCCAATCAACTCCAAAGCCACCTGCATACCATTCTCAAAGCTGGTTAGGATTAGCCAGGGAGAAGGATACCAGCTTGTGCGCTTTAATCTACAGCTACTGGAACAGAAGCGACTCCATCTTCTTTGCTTTTTCAACGATCCCGTGCAGTGCAGAGGCCCGACATCCTCCCGCTTGTCCCCATGACTGAGGCTCAGGAACAGAGAGATCTTCAGGACATGCCAGGAACCAACATCTTCAGATGTATTTTGTTCTTCATACAAAGGTACTGTGCCAAACCAATTGAGAGAACGCCACTCTGGCGGTGAAAGTTTGTGAAACTTTCCCAGCTTGCAGGCCTAATCAGCTTGTGACGCAACATGATTTTTTTTCACCTAAACTACTTCTGAGAACTTTTGCAAGACTTTACCGTTTGATACCAGAACTGCTCTTTCCTATCCAGAGCACGAGCCCATTGACTTTGGCCTGACTTATTGACTTGAATGTAACTCTTCTGGTGTCCTGCAACTATTTGCACAGTCTAACAAGTATATGTAATCTATTTGACTTACCTTTGTCCATTTTGCTCACTTCTAAGTAACTGAACTGCCATTTGGCTCCTATTTCAGGGGAGCTCAAACTGTCTAAAAGTCTTGAGGTTTTGTATTGAAGTGTATTGGTATATAATATTAAGTGGTCTCCTAGTGAAATGTTTTCTAAATGATTGTGTAATAAATTAGTAAGTGTTTTACCAAGAAACCTTGAGTATAAGTGTCTACTTGAACCACTGTGATTGAAAGTCCTCTGTGTAATTACTTGTACTGCTCACATTCACTCTTGAGTGATGCCTGGCTGCTCAGCTCGCTACCAAAAATAGACTTATACCAAAGGTTGGTTTAGCCAACACCTGTAGTCCTAATTGTGTGTAGTGGTCCCAGAGGGTACTGCATGCAATCCTGTCTAACAGCTCCTTTCTGTAGTAGGATTTGAATCTCTTCAAGGATGTGGAGGTGTTCGGAGGGCATTGGTCCTATATGCAGTGGATGGTGGTGAGGTGTTTCGAGGAACTCACTGAGCATCCTTTGGCCACTGCATCTAGGATCCAGTAGTCTGACGTTATTGCCTCCCATTGCTGGGCAAAGTGTGTTATGCGTCCCGAGTCGGGGTTCGCATGGGAGGGAACATGGATCAGTCCGTCATTTGGAGGCAGGGCGTGCTCAAGGGTCTCAATTGTTTCATGCTCTTTTCGCTGTCTGCAGCTGGTAGTTTACAGCTTTGCCAAAGAGGAGACACTCCTCGATGGGCATGTTAATCAAGCCTGCCTGTGTCTCTGGCTCAAATCCCGATTCTCTAAACCAGGAATTTCTTTTCAGGAGAGTACCCTTTGCATTGAACCTTGCTGAGGTGTCGGTTGAATCCAAGCCATTTTTTAGGATGTTTTGGGAGACCAGTTTACCCCCAGTGGTGACTTCAAGAAGGTGGGAGTGAGCCGGCTCCAGTATGGAGTGCAAATGCCGTGAGACCTTTCTCACAGGGAGGTGGGGTTTGCTATTCTGGTGAGGTACGCAGCAGAGGTTGTGATAAGATTACCTAGCGTATAGGTGCCTCGGAAGTTGAGAGTGGAACACCAAGTCTCTTTCTGGTAGTGGTCACCACCAGAGGATCTGGCTTGATGTGACCGCTAATGGAGAGGGCATGTGAAGGAGATGGCCTGAAAGATTTTTACACCCGTGGATTAACAGCCGAAGTAAGAGGGGATATACTAGGAAGGCGAGATGTTCTTGATGGACTCCAGGATCAGAATAACCTGGCTAGCAGGCTTGATGAGATCCTCAAACAAGTTGGTTCCTGCAGGACCCGATTCTGCAGTGTTGATGCCTGTTAGGACAGTTTTTCTGAAGTCCAACTAAGGGCTTAGTAAAACCATACAACTGAAACAGTAGAAGGCCACTCTTAGTATAAGGCTGTACCACCCGAGTATATGGTAACGTACACAGAGCAGCCAGGCTTATCATGGGAGAGAGGGCTGTAGAATCAGTACAAAGAAATTGTAGTACACATGTGTTAGGTAAAGTTGGAATACAGTAGCCTGAGAACACTACAAGCAATTATGACTACAGGTATAGGAAACCCAACCTTTGGTATACGCTTGTACTACACATTTTTGGTGGCGCATTGAGCAGCCAGGCTCATCACAAGAGGGGAAATGAGCAGTAGTGGAGTTACAAAGATTCACAGTTACAGGTATTCAAATAAACTCTTATACTCAAGGTATCTTGCATAATCAATTATTAATTTTCAGTCAGTTATAAAGCCTTCTTTAGAAGGGAGCAATACACTAGTAACACGCAAATATACTTCAATACTGTACACTGAGTTTCTGAATCAGACAAGACCCTTTTGGGATGATCCACAGACCTACAACCACAGGTGACTTCAGTAACAAGGGTGCTGGGGACATAAATATCTTACTGTTGGGCATTCAGAGCACCTAAAAAGTTGGTAAAAGGCAAAGATTATTAGAACACAAGAGATCATCCATTTCTTAAGCAGGGCAAATACTTTCAGATAGCAACAGACGAGTCATTCAATTCAATAGGCTAAGCCGAAGTCAACAGGCAAAAGTTTGTATAGGATGCAGCACTTCAGGTAAGTAAATGGAGAAGTCTGCACAAGTTCTTAGGAGTCTTTGATAAAAAGAAGAATCAAATGTAGCCAATTAGACTTGTGGAGGTTACAAGCACCTCTACAGTAAGAGGTATATTGTCTTAGACTTATTTCACAGTACCTTGGTAAAGAGGAAAAGATGCAACTGATGACTTCTGTTCCTGGGCAGCTCTCCAGATCTCACTGTTCCTGGGCCTCAGCCGTGGGGACAAGAGGGAGGACGTTCGGGGGACTCCTGCACTGGCAAAACGGGCAACCTTTACTTTCAGTGGCTGCATCGCGTTTCAGTTCTCTGCGGTTCAGCAGATGGCAATAAGCGCGGTTCCTGGCTGTCAAGGTTGACTGTTCTTACTTCTGGGGTCCTGCACTCAGATGAGGGGGCTCAGGCTTGGTCAGTCCTGCTTCGTGGGAGTCCTGAGGATCTTCCAAAAGCTTCAGGCCAGTTTAAAAGTAACACATACACAAGCTGGTGTCCCTCTCCCTGGCTATACGGTTCCTGCAGTAACTGAGGAAATTCAACGAGCTCCGAGATAGATGTCCAGGTGGCTTACTTTGGAGTGGATTGGTGCCACCAAATCAAATGGAGAAGTCATCCTTGCAGGGGCTTCTCTGTCGATACAAACTTGGAGATTCGGACCTGCAGCAGGGCTTCACTGGGCAAACCAACGGTCCAGGAGTTGCAGCAGCCGCCCTCTTCAAGCTCTTTTTCAGTTCCTTCATCCGGTGGTCGGCTCTGCCTTCCAAGCCAAAAGACTTGCCTTTTATTCAGTTCTCTACCATTCATTCCAGCCGAGCTGTCATTCACCCAGACGGGTGGCTGTCCTTGCCGGACAGTCAGCCAGCCAATCAGCACAGAGTGCATTTGGGTCTCCTAGGAGACTAAGCACGGAGTGTCGGGCACCTACCTCACTTCCTGCCTACCCCAGACACTCTGGAGCCAGAGGCGGGTTTCACTCCTGAAGCCCGCCAAAGGCGAATGAACGAGAGACCAAACATGATTTGACGTGCACAGAAGCTCTAAAAAGGACCTTGCCACGAAGACCTGGCAAAAAAAGACCGGGCATCCTTTTAGCAAAGATGGCAGGATGCCATTTTGAAAAAGATGGCTCCGGCAGTTACTTTACCAGAGCCGCGAACAGTTGAGGTAAATGCAAGCCAAGGTAGCTCAAAATGAAACCAAGGCCAGCAGCCAATTAATTGAGGAAAGAGCAACAAAAAATGTTACATGAGCATTTAGACACAGGGGATACTAAATAACCCCTCCAGCACTATTGTAAGATAGGATGTGCTGGGTCTAGCAAGTACAATGCCAAGTAAAGTCAATTTCACTTTACTGCTCTGGGAAACAGTTGATCCCAGAAAAGGTATTTAAACATTGGGAAGTCTGAAACACTTCCCTGTGGCACTGCACTAAAGGTGCTTTGTGACAATTGTAAAAGGTGATGCCCATGGAGTTGGTTGGACTACATAACCAAAAGGAACAGTGTATAAAAATCACATTAAAATACGAGAGGTGGAAAAAGGGTCACACACTCCAGGTTAAAAAAAGCAAGTCCTCAAAATCCAGCAAAGTTGCTGGGGGTCTCCAAGGTAGTGGAAATGGACACATTTTTCGAGTATTCTCCCCAACATGGTCCGAACGCACGCTGAAACAGAATAGGGTTTATTTAAATACAAGTAAGTGAAGGTAAATCTTGGGTAAATAAGCACCATCACATTATATATAACCACAATTATAAAAACACAACACTATGCTTTAAAGTACACAGACCAAAGCATAGACCTTGTTCAGAACTCTAACAATATTTCTAAGTAAGTCAGGCCCAAGTAAACACTTCGTATAGGCCACACCTATTAATAGGGAGTGAAAATCATAAGCCACTTTTAGATTTCATTGTGTAATACAAGGGTAGTAGACCCTGTCAATTATGCAGCGATACGCAAAGAACATAACCAGCCCTGTTACCAGGATACTTTTCAGAATAGTGCAACACTCATTCAAGGAACAATATTACACGTATATCTACATGTATGATAATACACAGGTATACTAGCTGAGAAAGACATTTGTGTAATATATAATTACAGTTTTCCAGCTCAGTGGAACACAGACTAAGATGAGCAAGACATCTTTAACCTAATTTAGGATGTACCAGGCAGAACGAAATCAGCTACACCTAAAGAACACCTTTTTAAAGAATGGCACACAGCTATTCTAGGCAAGTAAAACCTATATACCGACCAGGGATAGCAAAACCCAATGTTACACTTTATAAATGACTCCATGTTATTCTAGGTAGGTAAAGCCCACGGCAGACTTATTCTAAACAGGCTATACAGCAAGTTAGGGAAAGCAAGACCCAGTTGGGAACCTGTACACCTGTTCTCTGAAAGATATAGTGAAGCCAACAGCATTAGTTTTGGAAATAAGGCACAACCAATTCACAGGTGAGAAAAGGAAACCTTATAAATACTTTTTAGAATGGCACAACACACATTCAAGGCAAGTAAGAACGTTTGTAACTGTCCACTCTCAAAGTAGCAGTTACCAACTAAATCTTTCACAAGTATGTACCTTTCAACACTTGTTATACTTTAAGACATAATCCTTTACTTATCCAGTCCTTCCCTATTCTAGTGCAGGAGTTCACTCAGAGGCAGAAGAGGGACCCTTGTGGTCAAGGTGCCAGCTGTAGGTAGGGTGAGATAGAGTTCTGTTGCAGACAAAAGTCAGAGTACCTGTGGAAGACTGTTCAAACAAGTGAATAGTTCACTTTAAAGTTAGTTAGGGTCCAGGGACTTGAGAGAAGACACCCTGAGAGGATTCCAGCAGTGGGTCTGGGTGAATTGGATGACTGGCCTCCCAATCCCAGAAACACCCCAAAAGCTTTACAGAAATCAAAAGGGCTTTATCTAAGTAAATACCCCAGCCAACAGTACCACAGCCCAGAAGATGAGCTGCAGCAGGACTACAGGATCTGCAGCCAAAAACCCAGTCAATGGATTCCTTTGTCAAGAAGACTGAAGACAGTACTTTGGAAGGACTTTTGCAGCAGGGATCACGGGAGAAGGCTCCAGGCAAGAGTTTCCTCAGCAGCTGGATGCAGCTCTGTGGTTTTGGTGCCCTTTTTAGGAGGCAGAAGACCGAATATCGCCAGTTGGATTCTCGTCATTTGCACGGTCCAGCACTCAGAGGGAACTATTCGGACTCCATTCATGGCTCTGGAGGTACAGCAGGATGCCCACAAAAGTTCAGCAAGATTCATAAGACTGTTAGGCAAGATTGTATGCAGTACCATTTGGGTGCATTACAACAACCCTGACCTCAGGGCAATAGGAACCAAACCTTTGGTATAAGTATATACTACACCGGTTGGTGGCGTGTTGAGCAGCCAGGCTTATCTCAAGAGGGGTCAATGTGAGCTGTAGGGGAGTTACACAGATTCACAGTGACAGGTATTCAAATAAACTCTTACACACAAGTTTTCTTGATTAAACAATATTTAACAGTCAGAATAATCCTCCTTCAGAGGGGGGCAATATAAAGCAACACATACATACACTTCAAAATACATATGGTTAGTTTTCTAAATCAGTAAATAACCTTTTGGGATGGCCCACAGACACTACCCACACCCTCAGGTGACTTTAATCGTTAGGGTGCTGGGAACATTAATATATCATTGTTGCATTTAGAATATTCTTGAGTGTCAAAGAAAAGAGATTTCAGAATAAGGCAAGTATTCACACAATTACTCTTAAGCAGGTAAGTACTTTCAAAATAACGTCCAAATGCAAAGTCAGTTAACCCCTTCCTGGAAGGGAGGCACAACATATAAGCAGAGGAGAGAAGAGTCTTTCAGGGAAACAGGCCAGCCAATGTTAATTTAGCAAAAGTCAAGGTGAACTGAAGCACTTCTTGCACGCAAGTAAAAGTCTTGCACAATGTTTCAGAAGTCTTTGTAGAAAAGAAATCAAAGCAGGGCCATAAGCTGATTAGCCTTGTGAGGTAAAGCAGCAGTTAGCAACTCTACAGATGCAACCAAGACAAGTCTACAACGAGGACAAGTGAGGTTACGTTCACTTAGACTCTATAGTACCTTTAGGTTGAAGTAAAGTGCAGCAGTTGGCTTCGGTTCCTGTGCAGCTCTACAGAACCTGGTGTTCCTGGGTCTAAGTCGCTGGGACAAGAGGGAGGAATTCTGGGGACTCCTGCACTGCAATGGGACGGTCACCGACTGTAACCGGCAATCTTTCCAGCAAGTGGCACTTTGGTTTTCAGCTACTCGCTTCTACCACAAATAGCATCACCACGGTTCCCGGCTGTAGAGATGGATTTTCCTTGCATCTGGGGTCCAGCACTCTGTTGCGGTGGCTCTGGCAGTCCTGCTTCCTGGGAGTCCGGATGATGTTCCTGGAGCTCTTGGCCAGCTTAAAAGCAACAGACCTGATGGGAGTAGTTTCTTACCCATAACTCCATTTCTCCAGCGTTGGTATCTCATGGATTCACATGCTGCGAATATTCCCCGTCGTCAGCCTGGGAAACCTCAGTCACTTGAGCCTAGCGTTTTCTTATAGAAAACTGGACACCTTAGTGTCCCATCACTGTCCTTTTTGGGTGCTTTAGTCCCCAACAATAGAACGTAGGGTATAAATGGCCCCGCCCCACAGCTTCCCTTCAGATTTTAATCTCCAAAGTAGAGGGAAGCCCGAACCAGGTTTGCCTACAGGGGCAGCCGGCGGGCACATGTTAATCCATGAAAGATACCAACGCTGGAGAAGCAAGTTACTTCTTACCTTGTAACGTTCTTTCGATGGGATGTTCCTCCGACGTATTCCTTATCTTAGATATCTCTTTCCAGCTTTGCTGGCCTCGTAAATTTTTTCTCTAGAGGGCACTGCGCGTCGACGTCCGCCGAGTCGATGTCCCTCGACAGCCGCCGTATCGACGTCGTCATCCTGCCTATAAAGGCTGCGCGCAGCGTCCGTTGCTCAGTTCTGTTTTGTAGCCCACAATGATTCTTTCTGGACTAGACTAATCACCCTGAAGGAGCGTAAGCTGCAACAACAAAGGAAGTAGTACTGCGGGGATCGATGGGAGGGTCGATAAGGAATACGTCGGAGGAAAATCCCATCGAAAGAACGTTACAAGGTAAGAAGTAACTTGTTCTTTGAAGGGATTGTGTCCTCTGACGTATTCCTTATCTTAGATAGGTTCCCATAACAGTATACTGTTATTGGAGGTGGGAGTACTGACTTCATGCTTCCTCTTATTTATGAATAGAGTGCAATACTGCCCTTCCAAACCTAAGCTCTTGACTGGAGGAGGAATCCAAGTTGTAGCAGCCATGTGGCAGCCGCACATATGTCTCTAACCGGCACTCCTCTTTTGAGGGCCGATGAAGCTGCGATACCTCTGATCGAATGAGTCCTAAGATTTTGAGGGGGCTCTTTTCCTGACAGTTTATAACATTCCAAAATGGCTAAAATGATCCATCTGGAAATGGTCTGCTTAGTTATCGGTAACCCCAGCTTGTGACCTGTGTAGCCTACAAACAGCTGGTCTGCTGGTCATATCCTAGCTAGTCTACTAATGTAAAAACTTAAAGCCCTTCTTGGGTCCAGCCTGTGTAACCTCTCTTCCTCTTTCCCCGGATGGGGAGGAGGATAGAAAGATGGAAGGGTAATCTTCTGAGTGATATGAAATTCAGAAACCACCTTTGAGAGGAAATTAGGCTTCACTTGCAGAACAACTTTGTCTTAGTGAAAGATTGTATGAGGGGGTTTACAAGAAAGAGCTTGTAACTCGCTCACCCTTCTAGCAGATGTAAGTGCTGCTAATAAAACAGTCTTAAGGGTAAGAAATCTTAACGAACAAGAGTGGAGTGGTTCGAAAGGTGTGCCCATCAGGAAAGTTAGGACTAAGTTTAAATCCCATAGGGGAACCTGGAATGGTCTTGGGGTATAAACGTTAGTTAACCCCTTTAGAAACTGTATTACCAAGGGTAACTTGAAATAGGATGGTTCTTCCGCAGTGCGCTTAAAGATGGATAGCGCTGCGAGATAGCCCTTGACGGTGCCAACTTGAAGGCCTGAATTCGCTAAATAAAGTAGGAAGGACAAAACCATTGGTGTACCACGTGAAAAGGGATCGATATTCTTTTCTCTACACCAGCTGCAAAATCTGTTCCAACGGCAGCGGTATAAAGATTTTGTTGCTGGCCGTCTTGCCGAAAGCAACACCTCCATAACATCAGGGAGGTCCCAATCCTTGTACCTCAGCCTTTCAGAAGCCAAGCGTGAAGGTTGAGGGTTTTTATGTCTGGATGGAGAACCGGACCTCCCTTCTGTGAGAGCAGATTCTCTCTGAGTGGAAGTCGAATTGGAGGGCAGATTGACAAGTCTAGAAGGTCCGGGTACCACGTTCTCCTGGCCCAATCCGGGGCAATTAGGATCATGGTTTTCCGGAATCTTCTCAACGTCCTGATCATTTGAGGAATGACAGGGACCGGTGGAAATGCGTACAGAAGCGGAAACCTCCAGTCCACTATGAACGCGTCTCACAGAGCTCCTCTCGGGGGAAATTCCCTTGAACAGAACAGATCGCACTTCCTGTTGACACTGGTGGTGAACAGATCCACCCGAGGGGTTCCCCAAAGGGCAAAGATCTCTTGAAGGACTTCCCGAGCTAGTTCCCACTCGTGGGAGACTGTGCTCTGCCTGCTCAGAGCGTCCGCTGTCAAGTTCTTCTCTCCGGCTAGGTGAACTGCCGATAGAGCTCAAAACCAGAGCTGCATCACCTCTCTGCACAGAGGTAGTGATCCTACGCCTGCTCTTTTGTTGAGGTAATGCAAGGTCACTGTGTTGTCCGTCATTATCAGGACATTCTTTCCTTGTACAGATGGCAGAAAAGCCTTCAGCGCAAGTCTGATGGCTCTCAGCTCCAACAGGTTGATATGTAGTCTGGACTCCGATGGAGACCAACGACCGCTGATGGTCAAGTCGTTGGCGTGGGCTCCCCACCCCGCGAGTGAGGCATCCGTGACTACTGTCATCTCTGGCCAGGGTTGCCAAAACTGCTCTCCTTTCAGAATGTTCTCCCGACAGGCCCACCACTGAAGGTCTCGAGCCACCCTGTCGGGAACCTGAAGAAGATCTGTCATTCTCCCTGAGAATTGTGACCACTGAGTTCAGTGCCCACTGGAGAGATCTCATTCTCAGGAGAGCCTCTGGCACTAGAAAAATGCAGGATGCCATGAGGCCTAGCAACCTCAAAAAGTCGAAGGCTGGGAGACGTTGGGCATTTTGAAACTTGGTAACCATCTGTAGAATATCTTGAGCCCTCACCTCTGGTGGCGAGGCTTTTCCCAGGGAAGTGTCCAGGATCACTCCGATGAACTGGAGTCTCTGCGATGGTATCATTTGTGACTTCTTTAAATTGAGGGAGAAGCCCAGTCTGTGAAGGGAGTGGCAAACATGATCTAGCTGGATCTGAGCTTGTTCCGAAGATACAGCTCTGATCAACCAATCGTCCAGGTAGGGGTAGACTTGAATCCCTTCCCTCCTTAGACTTGCAGCCACTACCGACATTAACTTGGTGAAGACCCTCGGGGCGGAGGTCAACCCAAATGGCAGCACTCGAAATTGATAATGAGAGTTGCCAATTGCGAACCTCAGGTATTGCCTGTGTTTGAGATGGATTGGCACATGGAAATAAGCGTCCTGAAGGTCCAGAGATACCAACCAGTCCTGGAACTGAAGGGCCTGAAGGATCCGAGAAAGTTACCATCTTGAATTTGTCTTTCCTGAGGAATTTGTTCAATTCTCGCAAGTCCAAGAAGGTCTCAGTCCTCCGTCTTTCTTTGGAATGAGAAAGTAAGGTGAGTACCAGCCCTTGTTCCTCTCTGCTACAGGTACCGGTTCTATGGCACCTTTCTCTAGCAGGTCTAAAATTTCCTGCAAGAGGAGCGGATCTGGAGCTTTTTGAGAGCTGATCCCCGGTGGATGACTCGGAGGTATGCTTAGGAGAGGCAGGCAGTAACCCTTGTGCAACTGTCTCCAATGCCCAAGCATCTGACATGATAGCCTGCCATTCCGCCAGATGTTGAGTTAACCTGCCTCCTACAGGTGTCCTGTGAGGGAAGTCCTCAGAGTGGTTTTGGGGCGGCTGATGCAGATGCCGATGGTAAAGAGGCACCTGCTGTGGCTTTTGAATATCTAACCCGTCCACCTCGGATAGTTCTTCTTTGTACCCTTTGAGCCGGTCGTCCTCTACCTCTTCCGAATGCGGAGTAGAAGCGAAAGGACTTGCATCTCGCAGAGGTTCCTGTGGGACGAAAAGGTGTCCGACGGCAGCGCCTAGGGCTTTTGCTGCTGCCTTTGATGTTTGCAGTTTTTCTAAACTGTCATCCGCCTTTTTCCCAAACAAAGAAGAGCCATCAAATGGCACGTTCAAGATCCTGGCTTGCACATCTGGGGCAAAACCAGACTTTCTCAACCAAGCAAATCTCCCGGTTGTTGTACTTGCCGCCATTGCTCTGCTGATACTGTCAGCCGAATCAATGCCCAACTGGAGGGATTCGCACATAGCGTCTTTACCGTCCTTATGATATTTAGGAACGCCTCCCTTTCTTCTCCCTCCGGGATGCAGTCAGCCGCTGTAGAAGCACACTCCCAAAGTTTATGGCTAAATCTAGCAAGGGTGCAAGTAGCATTAATATATTTTAACGCCATGCTACATGCCGAAAAGACTTTCTTAGACATAGCATCATATTTTTTATTGTCCCTGTCCTGCGGGACGGTAGGGCAAGCAGGCTTGATGTCAGTAGAAGATGCTGCCTGTACCACCAGACTTTCTGGGGTGGGGTGTTTGGACAAAAACTCTGGGTCTGCAGAAGATACCCTGTATTTAGTAGACAGTTTTTTATTTACTGCCGGGACGACATCTGGGGTTTCCCAGTTCGTCATGATTTTCCTTTCAAGAGCTTTATGAAAAGGTACTACAGGATCCTCCTGTGGACCTTTATCAAGAATATCCGTGAGGTCATCCTGTTGGAAAGCCTGTGAAGGTGTTGACCACCCCATAAATTCTGTGATCCTGGCCATTAAGGCTCTATAAGGGGTTTCAGCATGCTCCCCCGGGTCTGGCCTAGCGAACTCCACCTCTGGGGAAGTGTCTAAACCACTTGCCTCATGTAAGGAATCATGGAGTTCCTTTAATCTGCGTTCCTCTGAGGATAACTCCTCTTGAACTGGGGTTGCAGATCCCTGCAACTCAAATGTCTCTTCTTGGTCAGATAGTTCTCCCTCTTCCATAATTGAGGGCATTGTTCTCAAATGGTCTGAACTCACAAAGGGTGTGAAACCCATCTCGAAGGCAGAGGGTGCCAAACTTGTAATCGGCCTCGAAAACGTTGATCTCGTCGACGCCGAAGGCTTCGAACGTGGCGTCGAAAACAAAGGCGGAGGCCTCGAGGTCCTCGATAGAATTGGAATTCTGCTTGAGGATGTTGACAATCTCGACGACATCGTCATCGAAGACCTGGGAATAGCCACTGGGTGCGCCGCAACCGTGACTTTCCTTGGCGTCGATGCCGGTGTTGAGGATGGCGTCGAGTCGACAGACCCGTGTGTCAAAGGTCCCTTCGACAACGGCGGCGAAGACACCGACCTCGGCGTCGACGGAACCTTCGAAGAAGGATTCAAGGTCTTTGCTTTACTCGAGGGTTCGTGACGCGCTCGAGAAGCTTCCTTCGCTGGGTACTGCGACTCGCGCGCTTTGGACCTTCAGGTCTTTCGACTAGAGCATCGGTCTTGGCAGTCTTCGAGGGGGGTCGAGGCCGCTTTCTCGAAGACGCTCATATTTTTTCGGAATTCCTCCCATTCAGCCCGGGAACTATGTTTCGTGGGGCAAGGGATTCTCTTAGGTGAAACAGAGGAAGAGGAGGAAGAAGGGGATCTTCGACGTCTCCTCTTCGAGTGCTTCGATCTCGAGGAGTGATGGGACCCGCTTCGAGACCTGGAGCGCGAATGGTGACGAGGAGACGAATGTCTCGACTTCGTCGAGGAAGAAGAAGCTTTAGAAGTCTTACCTTTTTCCAGCTTCCCCCTACGCTCCTTCAGGGCCTTAGCCGTCATGGACATACAGTCCTCGCACTCTGAACAATGGTGTTCAGCTCCCAAACACCACAGACAAACTCTGTGAGGGTCAGTCTCTGCATTTTTTAAAGCCGGACCGAGGGGTCGTCTGTTCAGACGAGGAAGCCATCGAGTATGGATCGAATATCTCAAGGAAATAGAAATAATGCTCAACGAAACTGAGCAACGATATTCCGAGGCACTGAGTAAGCGCGGAAAAACGGAAATGAGCAACGGACGCTGCGCGCGGCCTTTATAGGCAGGATGACGCAGACGTCGATACGGCTGCTGTCGAGGGACATCGACTCGGCGGACGTCGACGCACAGCGCCCTCTAGAGAAAAAATTTCCGAGGCCAGCAAAGCTGGAAAGAGATCTAAGATAAGGAATACGTCGGAGGACACAATCCCTTCGAAATGGAGTTACAGGTAAGAAACTACTCCAGCATTTGATCCTTAATGCATTTACATGCTGTAAATAGATTACATAGCTGTACCAATCATGCATGGCAGAGTGTAAAAGGCAAACAAATAAACAAAACTTTATTACATATATAAGACAACAAACCCATCAAGTGACAAAGTTAAAAAAACACCCCGAAGCTGCAGGGCTTACCTTATTGGAACAGGTTTTGCAGGACCGCACATCCCACCTGTACATCACCATGCTGCTGCCCCAGACAGGTGAAGGTATGCGGCATCGCCCAGGAGGCTGCCTAGCAAATGTACACCAGGGAAACCCCGACCATAACGCTGCAGACGTAGCTGTAGACCTTGTGGAGTGAGCCTTAGGATCCCTCCTCAAAGGCTTCCCAGCTTTAGAGTGGCACAATGAAATAGAGGACACCCAACTTGAGTTTGTTTGGAGATAGCCTGTCCCTTTTTGGACAGACCATAAGCCACAAACAGCTGCTTTGACTTCCTGAAGGCCTGAGTTTGATTCAAATAAAGCAAACGCCCTCTTAACGTCCAGAGAATGCAGGGCCCGTTCTGCAGGTGTGGATGCCAAAGCAAAAAATGAGGGGAAATAGAAGAAATTGTGAAATGCTGTTGGCATTTTGGGGATAAAGTGCGGGTTAGTGGCCAGAAAAACCTTATCCTTCAGGAATCTCAAGTATGGAGGGTTGACGACCAATGCCTGCAACTCCGATATCCACCTGGCCGAAGTAATTGCCACCAAAAAAGCCACCTTACATGACAAACATCAAAAGGTGTCGTCACCATCCGCTCAAAGGGCGGTTTCATCAGAACCGAAAGTACCACATTAAGGCTCCATACCAGCGCAAACTTCTTCATAGGAGAAAAAGTTTGAAATAACCCCTTTAAAAAATGCCTATCTAACCGATCACTAAACAGAGGAGCCGCACGACGCCTCCGAGTAAACCTAGATCTCGCAGCCAAATGTACCTTGATGGCAGACTATGCCAGGCCCTCTTCAGCCAAATGCAACAGGTACGGGAGAACCTGCTCCGGGGAAATGTTCAAAGGGTCAACCCCAGGCTGGGCCTTACACCACACGCAGAACCTTTGCTATTTACTTCCGTATGAGATATTCGTGGACGGTGCCCTTGCTGCCTCCAAAATTCATCAACAGTCCCAGGAAATACCTAAATGGCAAACTCGGAGTAGTCAGGAGCCAAGCCGTCAGGCTGAGAGACCCTGGATCGTGATGCACCACACTGCCCTTGTCCTGAGACGAGAGATCTGGAACCACCCCCAACCAAATCTGCTCTTTTATTGGTAAATGAAGGAGATCGGAGAAACGCATCTGCCTGGGCCAGAACAGAGCCACCAGAATCACGGCACTGGTATCTCCGAATACACTGGAGGGTCCGCCGAATGAGCGGAAACTGGGGAAATGCATACGCAAACCGGCCCGTCCACGGGAACGATAATGCATCTCCCAGAGACTCTGTATAAGCCCTTCTGCTGGCGAACTCCCAGGCACTGCTTGTTTTCGACGGTTGCATAAAGATCCAACGGGTTATGCCCCCATTTCCGGAAAGATCATCGAAACCTGTTCCTTCAGCTTCCACTTGTGCAGCTGGCTGGCGTCCCTGCTGAGCACATCTGCCTGAACATTCAACACTCCAGGCAAATGATGGGCCACAAGGAACAAGTTACTTACCTGTAACTGTTCTTCTCCAGCATGGGTCTGGCATGGATTCACATGCTCATGAATATTCCCCGTCAGGCCGGGAATCTCGGTATAGAAAAAAAAAAATCGGTATCAGTTTCGTTTCTGATCTGTCTTTCTCAGTAGTAGCCAATCACTGGTCTCTGGGTCATACTGCCCCCAGCCAATGACTGCCCTCTCCCTAAGCCCGCCCCTAGCAGCCATCCTCAGATTTGGTAGCACGTGAAGTGGCAGTATGACGAAGTGAAGAGCCGCAGAGAGGTAGGCGGGAGGGTTCGCATGTGAATCCATGCCAGACCCAACAGTTACAGGTAAGTAACTTGTTCCTTCTCCAGCATGGGGTCTGGCATGGATTCACACGCTCATGAATATAAGAATACATAGCAGTATACACATGCACAACCACGGGAGGTGGCAAAAGGCTCAATATCAAGCAATACAACAATTCAGCATTAAGCAACTCTTACCTCCTCACCAGGCTCACCTTAGGCGAACAGGTTGCGCAGCACTGCCTGGCCGACTCTGGACTCCTCCCTGGAATCCTGGTCGACGCAGCAGAATCTTGTGAAGGTGTGCGTCGACCTCCACGTAGCAGCCCTGCAGATGTCGAGCAGGGGCACACCAGGCAGGAACGCTGTAGTAGCAGCGATCGCTCTGGTCGAATGGGCCCTTGGACGGCCTGGCAACTGTCGGTTTGCCAACCGGTGACAGTGCATGATGCAGCCGGAGAGCCATCTGGAAATGGAAGTCTTCGAGAGAGACTTCCCTTGATTCACAGGTCCAAAGTTCACAAACAGCTGTGATGTCTTCCGCAAACTCTTTGTGGGGTCCACGTAGAACTTCCGCACTCTAGCTACATCCAGCGAGTGCAGAGTCCTCTCAGCCGGCGACGAAGGCGAGGGGAAGAAAACTGGCAACACCAAGGGCTCGTTGAGGTGGAAGTCCGACGGCACCTTGGGCATGAAGGAGTGGTGCGTCCTCAGCACTACACTCGTGTCGTGAAAAGTCAAGTATGGAGGCTTGCAAGACCGGGCCTGGATCTCTCCCACTCGTCGTGAAGAGGTGATGGGCACGAGGAATGCTGTCTTCCACGACAGAAACTTCAACGGCACTGAATGCATAGGCTCGAATGGGGCCCCCATGAGCCTAGTTAGCACCACGTTGAGCTCCCACGCCGGGGCAGTCCTTTCATAAATTCCTTCACCAGACGATGAGACCACAAGGACGCCCGTCCTGTAGTTCTGGTGTAACGCGAGATGGCAGCCAGATGTACCTTGATGGAAGCGTGAGATAGGCCAGCCTTGGCCAAAGACAGTAGGTAGGGCAATACTTGAGGGGCCGTAATCCGCGGAGGTTTAATCTTCTGTGCATGGCACCAGACAGAGAACCTCTTCCATTTATGTCCGTAGCACTTGAGATTTGAGCATGCCCTGGCCTTTGCAAGAACCTCTCTGCAGTCGGCCGGGATGTTGTATCTTCCAAACTCTAGTGCTGCAGGAGCCAGGCCTGCAAGTTCAGCGACTCTGGTTCGTGATGAAGAATGGCGCCTCCTTCTCTGGAGAGAAGATCCGCGTCCGTCGGCAGCTTGACTGGTGTGGACGCTGACAAGTCCAGAAGGTCCGGGAACCAGATCTGCCTCGGCCACGCCGGTGCGACGAGGATCATCTGCACCGGGACCTCTTGAGCTGGTTGACGAGCCGGAGTAGCAATGGCGGGAATGCATAAAGGAACAGGCCGTCCCAGGGGAATGAGAAAGCGTCGCCCATGCTCCTCGGTTGGGGAAACCTGCTGGCGAACCTCCGGCACTTGGAGTTAGCCGCCGTCGTGAAGAGATCGATCTGGGGTATGCCCCATCGTCGGAGGAGTCGGTCCACTTGATCCTGGCACAGTTCCCACTCGTGGCACGAGCGCAGCGCTCTGCTGAGTGAGTCGGCGATGGTGTTTTTTATCCCTGCCAGATGAAAGGGTACCAGAAACATCCCTTGGGCGACTGCCCAATGCCACAGATCCTGGGCTTCCTTGGACAGGGCAGGGGATCTGGTTCAGCCCTGCTTCCGAATGTAAAACATTGTGGTGGTGTTGTCGGTGAAGATCCTCACCACCTTGCCCTTGAGGGACGGAAGGAAGGACCTGAGGGCCCAGAACACTGCGCGGAGTTCCAAGATGTTGATGTGGAGAGTCGTCTTCTCCGAGCACCAAAGGCCTCTCGCGTGGAGACCCCCGGTGTGCGCTCCCCAACCTTCCAGGGAGGCATTCGTCGTCACTGTCACCTGGTGGGCCGGGGTTAGGAAACCTGTTCCCGCTGTCAGATGAGCGCGGACACCCCACCATCGTATCGCCTGACGGAACGCTTCGTCGAGCGGGATCCAGTCCTCGAAGCTGCCCGTCTGGATCCAGTGGGCGTCGAGGAATTCTTGCAAAGGCCGCATCCGAAGTCTGCAGTGGGGCACCAGATAAATGCAGGAGGACATCATTCCGAGGAGGGACTTGATAGACCTCACTCTGGCCACGCCCGTGGCCAGTAGACGTTGCACCTTTCCTAGGATGGTCCTTATCCTTTCCTCCGATGGTGAGGCCCGCCACGCCACTGTGTCGAGCTGCGCTCCCAGAAACAGGGCGACTTGCGACGGGACCAGGTGGGATTTTGGAAAGGTGATGGAGAACCCCAGGTCCGTGAGCAGCTGGACGGTCTTCGCAGTGTGTTCCACGGCGAGCTCCCTTGTCCCTGCCCGATGAGTCAGTCGTCCAGGTAGGGGTAGACGTGGATCCCCTGCAGGCGCAGCCGCGCCGCCACCGGTGCTAGGCACTTGAACACCCTGGGTGCCGATTTTAATCCGAACGGGAGGGCCTTGAACTGGTAGTGCCGCCCTTTGACCACGAACCTGAGGAGGGATGTGGAAGTAAGCATCCTCCAAGTCCAACGACGACAGGAAATCGCCCTCCTCCAGCTGTCCCAGCACGTGCTGGAGGGTGAACATCCGGAACTTCTGTGCCTTGATGCATTTGTTTAGTCGTCGCAGGTCCAGGATGGGACGCCATCCTCCCGTCTTCTTCACGAGGAAGTATCTTGAATAAACTCCGGAGCCCCGAAGCCTCTTCGGGACAAGCTCAATGGCACCTTTCCTGAGCATCGCCCGTACTTCCAACAGCAGTTGAGGGACGTGATTTTCCTTCCTGGCCACGGGAGGAATGCGGGGGCACCTCTTCTGGAACTCGAGGGCGTGCCCTAGGGCCAGGGCGTACAGCACCCACGGTCGTTGGAGATGGACTCCCACACGCTGACCTTCGTCAGCCAGCCTCCCACTGGGGTGCTTTGGCGGGGGCCCGACCCGACGGTCGGTTCAATCTTGCTTGGAGGCCGCTTTGCCTCCTTGACCACCTTGGCGACGACGGCGGGATCCACCTGACTTGTCGCGTCCCCTGTAGGCCTCCTGCGACGAAGACCTTTGCTTGACGGTACGTAGAGGAGCTGCTGCCGGCTCCCTTGGAGGCACCCTGTCTGCCTCCGGAGCTCCAAAAGGACGGCCGTCGCTGTTGGAGCACACCCAGTGCACGGGCCGTCTCCGTGTCAGTCTTCATCGCCTGAAGGGATTCATCAACCGCCTTGCCAAAAAGGTTGTTCCCATCGGAAGGCATGTCCAAAACCTTGGTCTGAACGTCCTGGCGGAAATCCGTCGCCTTGAGCCATCCTCGTCGTCTCAGGCAAACGCCGTTGCCCAACTGACGGAAACAGGTGTCGGCGATGTCCGTAGCCACCGTAATGGCGTAGTCTGAGGCAATCTCACCTTCCTGCAAGATTTCCAGGGCCTCAGCCCTCTTGGCATCCGGAAGGAAGTCCAACAGAGGGGCGATCTTGAACCACAACTCCCTGTCGTAGCGGGCTACGATGGCCAGGGCATTGGCCGCCTTGATGGTCGTCGCTGCAGATGAGATGACCCGTCGTCCTATCGCATCCAGCTTCCTACCCTCGCCGTCCGGAGGGGAGGTTGAAGTCGAGGCCGATGCCCCCCCCTTTCTTCTTGGCCGCCACCTAAACGACCGAGTCCGGGGTAGGTTGCGCCCTAAGGCACAAGGGGGCAGCGTCGGGGACCTGGTACTTCTCGTACTGGTCCCTCTTCGCGGGAGCCGTGGCAGGGTTCTTGTGGAGGGCGAGCCCCTCATCCCAGATGTCATCAAGAAGCGGTACGGCGAGGACCGTCTTCCTTTTATCCTCGCGCCGCTGGTAAAGGAACCCCTCCTTTTCCTCGGGGCAGAGCTGGAAGAGCTTGGATGCCCTGGAGATCATTGCATGGAAGGATCCAATCTCGTCGGGCGGGGGCGACGGGGGACACGTTCCGTCGGACGCCTCCGTCGTCATCCGTACCCGTAGTAGTCATGTCCATGCCTGTATCATCCCCGTGGGTAGTGGACCGGGGGGGAAGGCAGAGAAGGCTGCAGAGGCGGGAGAGGAGGCCTAGGATGCGTCCTCCTCCTCTTAAGTGGTGGGCTCCCCGAAGGTCCTGGCTCCGGTTCCTCCGTCGGGTCTGGCTCAGGATCCACCGTCGGGGGAAGGGGCAACCTAGTCCTCATCTCCGAGCATAAGGACTGGATGGCTGACAAAATGGCCGCTGAGGTGTCCTGCGGCGCCGGAAACGAGGGCTTGAGGAGCCTCGTCTGTGTCACCGTCGCCCTCGTCGGGATCCCTCCCGATGGGCTGGGCCTCCTCCATGACTTGGATGAGCTCCTCTTCAGAGGTTGTGTCCGTATCCACGACGGCCACCAACCCCTCCCCCCCCTTTCCAACGAGGACTTCGTGGGGGTCTTCTCGATGGGCCTGAAAGACAACTCCCTCTGCGGTGGCAGGGAGACTAGTACCCGAGGGTGCCTCCACTGGCGTAGCCTCCACCGGCTGAGCCAGGGCCGCGGCGACATCCTCAATAGATGTCTTAGCAGGGTGAATTAAGGCCAACGTCACCTTCTGTACGCCTGGGGCCTTCACCTTGGGGGGAGGGTCCGAGCCTCGCTCCCCCTCTGCCGGAATCTTCGAGATCGACCGGAGCCTCTCCAGAAGCTTCGCCGGGTTCTCGGACTTCCTCTTACCCGAGCCAGAGCGTTGGCTCGTGGTCGATGGCACCGGGGAGGGTGCGCCCTGCCTGGAAGCCAAGGAGCCCGACTGCTCGGCGCTCCTGGTGCCCGCGGACTCGCGGTGCTTAGCCTTTTGTTGGGCCTCCGTCGCCGGAGCATCCTCACAGGACTTAGAAGACCGCTCGGACTTCTTTTTCTTCTTCTCGCCTGGCGGGCTCTTACCTTCCAGCCAGTTGGCGAGACGGAGGTGGCGATCCTTCATGGTCCGCTCCGACATGTTCCCACAAAACGCGCAGTCCTTTTCCTTGTGCGTCTTGTCCTCATGGAGACAGTAGAGGCATGACGAATGCTCGTCCTCCTTGAAAATGTTCTGAAGCTGGCATCCAGGGCAGGTCCTGAATAGCTTCCCGGGCGTCGAGCTCCCTTTCTCCTGGGCCATGTCCGGGGTAGGCCTCGGAACTTCTGGAATCCTCCCAAAAGCGTAACTCGACGAAATCTTCACCCTTGAGGGGCGTAGAAACTCCGAAACGGATCCCCGTTGATCGGAAGTAGAAACGGTGGAGGCTCTATTTAACCGAAAAAATTTGAAAATCTCCTGAAAAAGCGCAGAAACGCAACAAAAGCTCGAGAGCTAAGCACGAGGACTCCCAACACGAACGTGCGGTAAAAATCTGAGGATGGCTGCCAGGGGCGGGGCTTAGGGAGAGGGCAGTCATTGGCTGGGGGCAGTATGACCCAGAGACCAGTGATTGGTTACTACTGAGAAAGATCAGAAACGAAACTGATACAGATTTTTTCTATACCGAGGTTTCCCGGTCTGACGACGGGGAATATTCATGAGCATGTGAATCCATGCCAGACCCCATGCTGGAGAAAGGGGGATACAAATCCCTCTATTAATTGGGAACTATAGTTCACCCAAGTACAAAGAGAAATTAACAGGGGAGCCCATAGGGACAACTTAACCATACACTATGGACAGACATAAAAAGGTCACCCATAACAAGAGCAAAAGAATAGGTGAGGGGGGAAAAGATTCCCCTAGGGACAAGGTAAAATAGTTATCTAGTCAAAGCAAAATGTTCTGGGGTTTACACGGTTCTATGTGATAAATCGCTTTTTGTAGGTCGCCCAACAAAAAGATTTTTTGACCGATTTTGGGCAGCCTACCAAAAGCAAAAACCCACTTTGTCTCGACCCCCACCACCCTCTGGTGGTATTTGTTAAAATAAATCAATCAGGGGATTTCACCCCACAAAGCCCCCTCCCTCAGCACGCCCTGAAAATAAATACTTTAAACACCTGCTCTCCCCGTGGCTGCTTCCGGGTCCTGGCGTGCCCTTCAATGCCTGCACGCGCACTCATGTGCGTTGCAGGGGCGGACACTTCAATTTTGAAAGACCACTATGTGAAGTCAGAGCGGTCTCTCTAAATGTTTTAAAATTATTCGGTTTGTTTCAAAAGGTCTATTGACCCAATACCGCTGACACAGGTCAGGCAGATTTATCATTGATATGAAAATCTTACCCAACAATGCCAAAATGGTGAGCAGCCTTTTTACCAGCTCATTGTACAGAGGTTGGTCTTCAATAGGAGAAGAGTGACCGCCCTCAACTACGAAGGGTCAACAGGGCTCGACAAAAATGAGCTCTATGTCATCCTAGTCCTGAAATTGTGACCTCACCCTCTTGGCCGGGGTCACTATGAATATCCACCCACATGTCCTGTACGTTTGTGTGGACTGTATGTCCCCCCCCCCCCCCTTGGTGGCAGCGAGAGAGGGTGTTGCTGACACTGGGGGAGGTACAGGAGGCTGCTGAGCAGGCCTTGAAGGAGTGGGCAGCCTACTTGTGAAGTCCACAAAGAATGAAATATTAACCATGGTGTCCTCAAACTGATTTGGTCCAGGGGGCAGCAGACAGGATGGATCTTGGCAGCTCCGGAGTGACCTTATGGGCCAAAGGAGGTGCTACTACTGGGTAATCCACTCCAGGGGTGTCTTCCGAGGGCACTTTTTGTTGAGGGCGGAACACAGGTGAGGATGCATCTGGGGTACAGAGGACCGAGAGGCTTGTTTACCTTCAGCAGAAGGCTCCTTCTGGACTTTTTCTGGGCAAGAATTGAAATTGTGCTTCTTCGGCTGCGATTTCGTCTCCGCCTCAGCCGTGGAGCGTTGTTTATGTAGACCCTACGCAGGAGTATTTGCATTTTCACATTGTGGTAAGCGCATAGGCGGAAGCAGAGCGGCCCTCCGTCAACGGAACAGTCAAGGGAAGGCTAAGTGGTATGTTTTTATGGCAGGAAGTGTGCGTGTACGCCCGCGTCAGCAAGGGCCTCTCAAAGCAGCATGCTGCGACTGCATTTTGAGGCAGGGGGACAAGCATGCATGAACTAGATTGTTCAACAGTGGTGTCCTCGAGCTTCGAACCAGAGTCTTGGCTGCCTCGGCCTTCGTGGTCCGACTCCCAAGATCCCGGCAGCTGTTTCAGATTCCACCGACATGTAATATGCCGTGCACCGCTTGGTTCAGAGATCCTTTAGGGTGTTGGGCCTAAAGAGCTTGCACACCACGCAATGGGATTCGGTGGTCACGTGGAAGGCAGTGGTTGTAAACCCACATTTTGTTGCACTTGGGACAGAACTTAAAGGGGTGCGCTCCATAATGGAAGGACAGAGGCAGCTGGACAAAGGTAGTAGGGGGCAGGAAATGGGGGTATGCATTATTTAACAAAGAAGGATCATTCCCCCTGGCCCCCCCTACACCCCACTCTCCCTACTGGTTAGGCCGAAGCATGGAGTAGGCCGAAGCCAGTCAGAACAGAATGTTTTGGAATCTGGGATCAAACGTCAAGATGTTCCAGGGAAACCGCAGTCGAATTAGAGCAAACGCAAATGACAGAAGAGGTTTGGATGAGTTTAACTCTTCAACTAGCTCAAGCTCCGACTCCGCAAAATAAGGTGCCACGATGGCAGAAAAAAAAAAATCTGAGGGACCTAGACATGTGAGGGATCATGGGTGCCGGGTACGTCACAATAGGGATAGAATTACAGTCATGACCTGTCGATGTCCCTTTTCGAACTTCGAAAACGTCATGTGCAATACTCTGCAGCTTCCACTAGATAGGCATATGCGGAGCATGTGATTCAAAGCAGATTCACAAGCCTCAGAAATAAATATATATATAACTCCAAGTGTTTAAGTGTTTCCATGAACCAAGTATGCTCGGAGTGGTGTGTCTCACTACAGCCCTCCTAGACTAAGCCTGGCTGTTCGCCCACAGCTACCAAATCTTTGGGTAATTCAGGCTAAACCCAAGGGGTGCAACCCTGTGTATCAAAGGTGGGCTTTCTAAAGTCTTGTCACGGATAGAAATTTTGCAAAACACTTTAACAATGTACAAGAATGCAGAGGTTCAAATGGTTCTCCCATTAAGGAAGTTGGTATCAGGTTCAAATCCCAGGACTGAACTAGAAAAGGGACAGGTGGGAAGTAGGTCAGTCCTTTGAGGTACTGACTGACAGCGGCGTGCATTTGGATAACGCTGCCAGATATCCCTTAACAATAACATGCAAACCCTGATGGGCTAGGTGCAGAAAAAAATAACGCACTGCAGGTGAATTTCAAGTGGAAAGATCAAAATCTTAAGCTCTACACCAGCTACAAAACTTGTTACAAAGGCAGCACTGTAATGACAGATTTCTAAAATCTGGCCTGGTGGACACATTTTAGGCCACCCTAGTTCTATTGAACAGGGCAATTCTTTAGCCAAATCAATCAAGGTAAGGGTGGAGAGTGGTCAAAGCCAAGTCTCAGGAGAGGTGAGTGGGGTCAGGGATCCAAAATGAATCCACACCGTGACATACACAATGATCTACACAGGATACTTCGCTCCTCTTCTGATCTGCTGGAAGGGGCTGCAAGACTCATTCCAACTTCAGGTAAGTGATCAAACTCAATCCTCCAATAGAAAGATCTGTGCCACACATGCATACAAGAAATGGAACAATCTGGGACCACGGTAGGGTCGACATACATGCACACCAGAAATACTGGTACTAGTATGTGGACTGTGACCAGGCAGTCCCAACCCACTTCCTGAGCCTCTACACACAGCATGCACAAGCCAGCCAAAACAGCAGATTTCCTCGGGAAAAGCATAAGCATAAAATGGCATTCCTGATCTGAAAAAGCAGGAAGGCCAGAGAAGCGAAAAACCTTGTGGCATGGCCATCTTTGCACACTAGCCGCAGTTAGTAGCCAAACGCAAATGTACGAACAAAAAATGTAGCAAAAACAAAAATAGAACTGCTGCCAGCAGCTTGTATTTCACATTCAAAAGTAATGAAGAATCCCTTTGGTGTAAATCTAGGGTGATACTAAAGTATCCCCCCATTACATTGCATCAGAAGATACTGTGTGCAATAAGAAAAAGTTACCATGTCAAAAGACAAGAGGGAACCAGTTTCCCAGTACTGCCAGTCTGAAGGACTAATCAGTTTCCCCATTTCAAATGAGCAAAAAGGCCAGGCAAGTGAAGCTCAAGGCTACACTTCTCTGTAAGAAGTCAGGACAAGGTGTAAAACAAAATCAAAAAGTTTGGGGGTTGATATATGGAGGGAATGAATGTTGCCTAAAAGAGAAATCTTTCCCAACCCGCATAGTGCTTATGTTGCTGGTCTTTTGGCTGAAACAAACACCTCCGTGGCATCTTTTGGGATGTCCAAATCTTTGAACCTTCACGCCTGGTTTGAGGGGTTAACATACAGAGTTCCGATTTCTGGGTGAAGACTGCCCCCCTCTTGTGAGAGTAGGTACACTCTCCGGGTAAGACTGAATGGAGGGCAGATGGATATGTCCAGAAGGCCCTTGTACCATGTCCTCCTGGCCCAATCTGGAGCAATTCGGAACATGGACTTCCCAAAAGTCCTCACCCTGATGACATGAGGAATGACAGGGACTGGTGGCAACACTCATCTGCTTGGTATTAGGTAACTCACCTTTTGGTATAGGTCTGTACTACACAAGATGGTAGTGTCACTGAGCAGCCAGGCCTTTATCAAGACTGGTAAATGTGAGCTGTACAAATGAAATCCATAAATAAAAGTAGCCAATTAACACCAACACTCAAGGTTTCCCTTATAAATAGTTAATTATCCATTTTTAATTAAGCGTTCTTTAAAAATGCAAATCAAGTAACAAAGTAAATATATTTTAAATGTACTTTTCAGAATCAGAACAAGTTAGTGGATAATCTTTGGATATACTCCTTGCACAATTCCTACACCCTTAGGTGACTTCAGGAACAACAATGGCATTTGCAGATTGAGGTTGCAGAAAGGAAAGGTTTAAGGAAGGAAAAGGTTAAGCAGGTTCTCAGTATATGTCAGGACAACTAAATCGTCCACTGAAATCTAGACAAGCCTTTCCAACAGTAACAGTTTAAAACAAGTTACCACCTATAAGGGATAAACAATATCAAAGTCAATGGGTTGGAAGAGTCTGCAGGGAGCCAGGACAGCCAAAGTTAATTTGAAACAGTCTATGGAGCGGAGGCACTTCTTAGAATCAAACTCTTGCAAAGTTAAGAGTTTGCTAGAAAACCACTTGTAGGGTCAAAAGTAGTTAAGCCTTTGAAAAGAGAGTTGGAATCAACTCTTAAGGTAAGCCAATGCAATTCCCAACTGAGAAAAGCACAGCTAAAAGACAATGAGGTAAGTACCCCAAGTCTAAACAGTATCTCTGGTTTGAAGAGTGGTCCAGCTGGATTCCGTCATGCTACAGTGGTGCAGACCCTGTGTTCCTGAGCTTTAGTTGTGCGGAAAAGTGCGAGGACGTCTGGAGGGCTCCTGCAGTGGTACTTAGGAGGTTGTCGGCAGCAACAAGTTCGTTTTGGTTCTGCATATTTTCGCGCTTTCAGCGTTTTGTAAACAGCACTGTCGCGGATCTCGGATAATGGTTGGGCTTCCTTCACTCCTCGAGTCCTACACTCTGGTGAGGGGACACAAGCTCTGGTCGGCCTGCTTCTGGAAGGTCCTTAGACTCCTGGAGCTTCTGGTTGGATTTCAGATGTTGCACTCTACTACGGATTTCTCGACCCCTGGCACTCGGTTCCTGCAGCAGCGAAGTAGTACAGCCAGTCGGGAAAGATGGTCCAGTGGAGTTAGTCTCAGGGTTAGTTGGTCCCACTAACCCAAGGGGAGAAGTCATCCCTTCCAGAGCTTCTGTCAAATTGAAAAAGGAGTTTGAGCAAAGCAGCAGGGCTTCAGCGGGCAACTAAGAAGTTCAGGAGGATGCAGCAAGCTTCGCACAGTTTCTTCGTCGGGTATTTCTCCCAGTTGTCGACTCTGCCTCTAGTCCCAAATCCCTTACCTTTTAAGCAGGTTTCTCCCATTCATGCACAGTCTAGGATGTCAATCACCAAGCAGGGTGGCTGTCCTGAAAGGACAGCCTGCCAATCAGGACTGGTTGCATTCAGGCATTCCTAAAGACACAGGACATGAGAGTTTCGGGACCCTTCCTCAAATCCTGTCCTTCCAAACAGACTGGAGCCAGAGGCGGGCTTCAGCTCGGAAGCCCGCCAAAGACTAAACAAAATCGCTGAAATCTGCCTCGACGCACAGAGTAAAACCCAAGAAAGACCTCACAAACGGAAAATGGCAAAAAAACACGACCCAAGCCATTTTTACGAAATGGACATCCATGGGTGCTGTACTGCATCTGACGGTTCAGCCTGCGGTAGAAAAGCACAATAGTAGGAAAATTAAACCACTGCCACCAGCCTTGTAAAGTAGTGAGGGTAAAATAAAAAATATTACCTGAGAATGCAGGATAAGGGGTTACTAGGTAAGCCCCCCAGCACTCCCCATAAAATGGGGTTTGCTGGACCTACAAAGAGAAAAAAGTAAAATCAATTTCACTTTACTATTCTTGGGAACAGTAGGACACACAAGAAAAAGGTATTTAAACCCTATGAGAAATCTAAAGGAGTTCTCTGTGACACTGCACTGAAGGTGCTGTGCGTCACCATACAAACATTGATGCCTATGGATTTTGTCAGACTCCAAAAACAGTGGAACCACAATCCAAATCAGGCCAAAAACACGGGATTGAGAAAAAGCTCTTGCTCACTCCAGGGTTAAAAGTATTAAGTCCGAAAGCCCAGCTAAAGAGCTGCTGGTCTCCAAGGCTGAAGGGAATTTGCACAGAAATTAGAATTTCTGTAGCACACAGGAGTAGAAATTCCAAGTCCACTGTGAGCTCCTCTGAGGAAATTCCCTAGAGCAGAACAGTCACATTTCCTGTTTATACTGGATGCAAAGCGATCTACTTGAATGGTTCCCCAAAGGGTCGAAGATCTCTAAAAGGACGTCCTAAGCCAACTCCACTCGTGAAAGACTGCCAGCTCAAAGCATCCAACGTCATGTTTTCCGACTAAGTGCACAGCCAACAGGGATCCTGTTGTGTAGCACTCCAAACCAAAGCTGCATTGCCTTCCTGCACAGTGGTAGTGACCCTACACCACACCTTTTGTGGAGACCATGCATGGCCATTGTTTTGTCCAACATTATTTAGGACTTTCTCACTTGTATGGAAGGTAAAAAGGCTATCAGCACCAGTCTGATCACCCGTAACTGTAAAAGGTTTATGTGCAGACTTGATTTTGATGGTGCCCAAAATCCACTGATTGGGAGATCACACATGTGAGCTCTCCATCCTGTGAGGAAAGAAGCTGTGATTACTGTCATCTCCGTCCAGGTTTGCCAAAAAGGTTCCCCTACAATGACATTATCTGTGCAGGCCCACCACAAAAGATCCTGTGCGACCTTGCTCAGGACCTGAAGGTCAGTCATCCTGCCTGAGAATTGTGACCAGTGGGATCAAGGGCCCACTGGACCGACCTCCTTAAGCGGGCTTCTGGCACCAGAGAAATGCAGGATGCCGTAAGACCAAGTCAAATGCTGGTAGATCTTAGGCGTTCTGAAATCCCATTACCATCTGCAAGATAGGTTGAGTCCTCAACCCAGGAGGTGAAGCCTTGCTCGAGGAAGAATTCAGGACCGCTCAAATGAATTGCAGCTTTTGGGAAGGTGTCAACTGGGACTTCTTGAAGTTGAGGGCAAAGCCCAATTTGTGTAGTGTGGCAGGTGCTGTTGAGATTTGTCAGAGCCTGCTCAGGAGAACAAGCTCTGTTCAGCCAATCGTCTTGGTAGGGGAAAGATGTGCATCCCTGTTGGGGAGATTTATCATTTTCATGCTTCATCCACTCTCCTAGTGAGACCCCCAGCACTTTTTGCTGGACTTCTGAACCTTTTTCTTTAAATCCTGAATGAGTGTAGCCTTTTTCCACTCTAATTCTTCTGGGCTCTGTCTTTTGGAACTCTGTTCTGTGTTCTACCCTTTACTATGGAGTCTGCTTTCCTCCACATCTCTTAAGGCATCTGTATTTTACTACTGCAGCACCCAGCTCCTTTTGGGCAGTGTCACTGGGAAACCTTTGGCTTCTCCTTTGAGATTCTTTCTTCCTCCACAAGTAACTATAGTTACTAAGGATAGAGCTAACATTCATCTTCTGAGAGATTGGCACACTCCACCTTATGTGGAGTGTCAAGAGGATACCTAGTATCCCCCCCCCCCCTCCCTATCTCTCTCTCTCTGCTCCTGTGACTTTTTTAGTCACAGACAACATTCTAGTTATGGCTGCAGGCAGTGGACGTGTTCTACAGACTATCGTGCTATTTTTTTAACCGCAGACCATTTCACAGTCCCGGTTGTAAACAATAGGGTAACCCAAGTACCAATTTGGTGGCCTTTGTTTTTCACCATTTCTAGCATGGCTGTTCTTTGTTAGCCCCTCTACCATTCTGGAAGAGTGAGGCCTTTGTGTGTTTTGCCTTTGGCAGAAACACTTGGGTGTCCCCACCTAGCCTCCAGTGCGTCTGGGCAGGCAGGAAGTGGGGGAGGAGTTTTCACTCCCCTGCTCTTTGTCTGCCTGAGTGCCTGAATGGAACCAGCTCCCACTTGGGGGTCTGGCTGTCCTGGATGGACAGCCACCACTGCTTTATGTAAACTGCTGAGAGATCGCAGAGCTGTGTGCGCTGAAACTGAATAAGAGATGAGGTTCCTGAGATGAAAGGCAAGTGGACCACTGGAAACTGAAGCTACCAAAAAAAAAAAAACACGACAACCATAGACACCTACACACCATTTGCAACACCGTGAAGCGACCACTGCTGTCCTGACCCAGTTTTCTATGCGACAGAGGAACTCCAAAGAGGTCTCCTTCCCTTCGGCTGGTGGAAGCAACCAGTTCTGAAGCGAACTACAGTCCGAGTCCTCTCCCAAGGTGCTGTGGCGTTCCATTGCTGCAAACCGTGAATACCAAGAGCCCTCCAACCCAATAGTAGTGCATAGTCTTGCCAAGGTTGAATCCATCCAAGTCTTTGCTGAGCTCCAGGAGAACTTCCAGAGACACTCATCCAAGTCCTCTCAAAGTGCAGGACTGCAGGAATCGAAGATTGACCAGGCGAATCGTGTCCCTTGTTGGTGCTGCAGAAAAGGTGCCAAAACCACAGACTGACCAAAGAAGCAGATTAAATCTGTGCCAGAGGTCCTCCCTCAAGACTGCTGCTGAAAGATCCCGTCCATTGACCTGCCTTCAATCACCAGACCAAGGAATCCAGAGGTCCAGTCCAGCACTGCCACATCAAAGCCACAGACAGTGTTGGGAGTGCACATGGGTGTCCAGGGCAACCCCCTCTTACCTCGGACTCAAGCTGCTGCTTGTGTACCTTTGGCAAGTCATTTAACAGGGTGTCCAATGTTGGTTTAATCTTCCTGCATCTTTAAGACTAGAGACTAGAAAATATCCACAAGAGTTTGTTCTGCTTTACAAGACTGAGCCTCTCCAAAATGCCTTTTTGCTAGGGTTGCATTTTGGGCTGCTGTGCAATGAAACTGCCTCTAGAACCTTAAGGGCTGCTATTGTTTAACTGTGTTCCTTCCATAAACTTATTATCTCATGTGGTTTTGCTAACTAAGACACACATACTGTATTACTTTGTGCGTCCGTGAGTGCACGTTATTACCGATAATACGGTAGAACTGTCTTTAGTGTCAAGCTCTAAGGATTGTAACCCGTGAGCAACTACAAACTAAGCAGTGGCCTTTGAAAAGTATCTACAATTATTCTAAAGTGTTTTGGTTTAATGTGCTAAGTATTTAAAAGTATATCTTGTGTACATTTAATAAATCTATATTTAATATACATGTGCGTTTCTTTGAATTACATTAACTAGGTTCAGTGTACTTACCTACAGCTCACATCTTCCTCTGAGCAGCCTGACTGCTCTGCCACTCTATCAAGGTTCCATGAGTAGAAGAAACTGATACTAAGAGTAGGGGATGTACAAACAATTGGGATAGTTTTATTAAGTCTACCTCCAAAGTGGACTTTAGGAAAACTTGCTTACAACAGCAGGCCCAAAAGGATGCCCACAATGTTTCAGCCGGATGCGCGCTTCACATGTTGCACCCCAAAATGGCACAGGTCTCAGAGTAGAATGGAAGTTTGAAGCTAGGTAAGGTTGCAGCTCTTCGTGGGATGGCACAAAAATTAAAGTTACTCACTGTAGTGGCTAAAGTTCTCAGTCACTAGTCCCCTTTCCTCCATTCTTGAGGGGCATCCCCAAACATGGCAACAGTACAGGAATCTTTGGCAGCAAAGAGTGCGGGAGAGCAGCCCCAGGTGTGGAAACACCAGAGACCTTGCCCTGCGACACCTCCCCCCAGTCCCATTTTTGCACATCAGATGCTTTTAATACCTGGCTATGCTGAATATTTTAGCCCCTGGCATACAAGCTGGAGAAGGTGGGTGGGATGTATGTAGAAAAGGGGATGAAGGACTAAGTACTCTAGCCACTACAATGAATAATTACTCATACATCCCGTACCCTTTCCTCCATCCTAGTGGGTGATTCCACCTAACAAAACCGTAAAAGAGTGGCCCAAGTAGACTGCCTGCTGACGACTTCCAAGGAAGCATGTGTCTGAAAGGCGACCAGCACAGTCTTTACTCTGACCGTGTGGGCATGGAACCTGCAGGGACCACCTTACCCATGGCTGTGTAAACCTGTGAGATGGCCTGGACCACCCAACATCAATAGAAGCTTTCGAACCCTGGGAGCCAGGAGACGAGCCCCCAAAGGTGATGAAACACCTCAGACATCCGGAAAGATTTAGTCCGGGAGATATAGAACTGGAGTACTCTTAAGGTCAAAGGAATGCAAAGCCCTTTCAGCCGCCCACTGCGGGTTCAGAAAGAAAACTAGCATGCAGTTTTCTGGATTGGAATGGAAAGACCACCTTGGCCAAGAAATTTGGATGAGTGCGCAAGATTAACTGTCGGTGTGAAAGGTTGTGAAGGGCTCACACGACGACAGAGCCTGCAGCTCGCTGAATCTGCGCGCAGAGGTGAGTGCCACCAACAGCACTGTCTAGAGTGTCACCAGCCTGATGTTCACCGAGGCCATCGGCTCGAAGGGCTTACAATGCAAAGCCACAAGAACCAAGTTGAGGTCCCAGACTGGGTGCAGTCTATGAAACAGAGGAAACAGCTTGGACAACTCCTTGAGGTGAGCCTTAATCGCTGGGCTGGCTGTTGAAAAATGTGTTCTGGAATTTCTGTAAGCCCCAATGGACACCAAATAGGGTGTGGCAGGCATTGACCTGAATGCCAGAATGAGCCAGATGTGCCCAAAATGCCAGCACGTCGCCCAGGGAGCAGGTAAGTGAGTCCAGCCCTTTGTGAGGCTAGTGGCAGAACCTTGTCCACTTGCTTTTGTACTGAGCGTTTAGTCTGCTTCCTGTATGATATCCCATTTGCCATTCGAAAACTGGGAGAAGTGAAGTCTCAGCTGGTCTGGGACCCGGTCGCAAGAGCCCTCCCTGGCTGGGTCCGGATGCTCCACTGCAAGACCACCTCTGGCGTCGGAGTGTCTGGGGTGGGCAGGAAGTGAGGCAGGTGCCCAAAACTCCCTGTGCTTAGTCTCCTAGGAGACCCAAATGCACTCTGGCATGATTGGCTGGCTGACTGCCCGGCAAGGACAGCCACCCTGCTGGGTGAGTGGCAGCTAAGCTGGAATGAAAGTGAGAAAACTGTTTAAAAGGCGAGTCGCTTGGACTAGAAAGCAGAGTCGACCACTGGAACGAAAGAACGGAAGACGAGCTGGAAGAGGACGGGTGCTGCAACTCCTGGACCGTTGGTTCTCCCAGTGAAGCTCTGCTGCAGGTCCGAATTGCCAAACTACATTTGACAGAGAAGCTCCTTCAAGGGCGGCTTCTTCTTTGAGTTGGTGGGACCAATCAACTCATAAGACACCTGGATACCATTCTCAAGGCTGGTTAGGATTAACCAGGGAGAGGGACACCAGTTTGTGTTCTTGAATCTACAGCTTCTGGAACTGAAGTGACTCCATCTTGTTTGCTTTCTTCAACGATCCTGTGCATTGTAGGCGTCCCCCCAAACGTCCTCTTGCCCCACGACTGAGGCTCAGGAACAGCGAGATCTGCAGGACCCACCAGGAACCACAACTTCAGCAACATTTATTTCTTCATAAAAAGGTAATGTGCCAACCCGATTGAGAGAACGCCAGTCTCGCAGTGAAAGTTTGTGAAACTTTCCCAACTTGCAGGCCTAATCAGCTTGTGACCCGACGAATTATCCTTTTTCGTCTAAACTACTTCTGAGAACTTTTGCAAAGACTTTACCGCTTGATACCAGAACTTCTCTTTCCTATCCAAACACTAGCCTATTGACTTGAATTGAATTCCTCTGGTGAACTGAAACTATTTGTACTGCCTATAAAGTAAATGTGATCTATTCTACTTACTTTTGTCCTTTTTTGCTCACTGCTAAGTAACTGAACTGCCATTTGGCTCCTACTTCAGGGAAGCTCAAACTGTCTCAAAAGCTTACAGTTTTGTATTGAAGTGTATGGGCATATAATATTAAGTTGCCTCTTCTAGTGCAATGTTTTCTAAATGATTGTGTAATAAATTACTAAGTGTTTTTACCAAGAAACCTTGAGTATAAGTGTCTACTTGGACCACTGCGATTGAAAGTCCTCCGTGTACCTACTTGTACGGCTCACATTCACTCTTGAGGAGCCTGGCTGCTCAGCTCGCTACCAAAAACTGTGTGGTACAGACTTATACCAAAGGTTGGTTTGGCTAACACCTATAGTCCTAATTGTGTGTAGTGGTCCCAGAGGATACTGCCTGCAATTCTGCCTAACACTGGTGTACAGTGGTGATAAAGTATAGTTATTACATGGAGTGTGCTTCTCTTACATTTGTTCAAGTAACCGTCAAAAGGTGAAGCATCACTAGAAAAGCAATTGTTTTATAATGCCAGATATGGATAACTACAAATGGGAAGCCCTGATCATTCTAACAGTAGATCAACTGAAAGATGTGTAAAGTCAGGTATTGCTCTGTTAAAAGGCAAGAAAAATGAATTGAGAAATTGTTGAATCATTAAAGACTGGGAGGTAGAGCCAACACCCCTATCCCCCCAGCAAATGTGGATAATGTTGATGAGGTCGATAATGTTAAATGTTAAAGGTATTTGTAACGTGCACCGTCACCAACGGAATTGGTCCCCAGGCGCTCAGGCGGATCTGTAAACGATAAAGGTGTAAACGAGTAAGGTGAAGAAGGGAGTAGATAGTGAGGGGAGTGGTGTTCTGTTGGCAGCTTCAACTCTGTATACACCAGGTGCTGAGCTTTGGTGCGGGTATAGGATCGGAGTCAGTCCGCGTGTGCTGTTCCGGTTTATGTGTTGTTGCAGTGTTGTGAAGTGCATGCGGCTTGTTGTGCGAGAGAAGGTTGTGTGAGTTTTTTGAGTGAGATCAATATGCAGAGTTTGAGCTTATATTGGTTAGTGGGTTACCTGACCTTTACCAAGCTAACATTCACAGTTCTGTCTGAGTGTGGCACTTGTTGGCCCTCACATTCCCATCTAGACGCGGCGCAGGCCAACGCCCAGGACTCCATCCAGGTGTGGCCACGCCAACACTCACACCCAGATGCGGCGCAGGCCAGTGTCGAGACCCGTCCAGGTGTGGGCATGCTAACATTCACAAATCCATCTGAGAGCCACGCAGGCTGGTGTTCACAACTCTAGGTGTGGCACATGTTAGCATTCACATTTTTCTAGGTGCGGGCATGTTATCCTTCAGTCGATCCCATCCAGATGCGACGCAGGCCAGAGTCTATCTAGATGCGTCTGCCGGTCTGGATGTGTTTGTCCGGTATGTACGAGCGGGAGTGTCAATTGGGCTTTCATGTGGGTCTAGGTATGTGGTCAGTCTCTGCAGTCTTCCTTTGTGGCTATTTCCATGGTGTCTTATGCTCTGTCGAGTGGTTGGTTCTTTGGTTTGAGTGTTTGTCCAATTTGAGAGTGGTCGAGGTTGGAGTTATTTTCGTCATTGTTTTAATGTCTGGGCATTCTAGTGCGTCTCTGTTGTGGTTATGCTGTGAAGAGCCATGATTTGAGGAGTTTCCTGAATGCTAGGTGGTTTGTTGTATTTCGTATATTCTTAGGTAGGTCATTCCAGGTTTTGGGTGCCTGGTGAGAGAAAGACGATCCTCTGAGTTTTTTTCTGTTGTAGGGTTTTGGTTCCAGGCGTATGTCGGTGCTTGATCTTAGTGTTCTTGTCGGTTGGTGTAGGCGTAGTTTGTCGCTTAGGAATTCTGCGCCTTGTTTGTGTATTGCTCTGTGCGTGATGCACATGGCCTTGAACTTTATTCGCTGTTTCAGTGGTAGCCAGTGTAGTATTTTTAGCACTGGGTATCTTGAGGAGGAGTCTGGCTGCTGCATTTTGTATGCGTTGCAGTTTTTTTTATAAGTCGTTCGGGCATGCCCAGGTATAGGCTATTGGCATAGTCCACTCTGGACATAATCAGAGCGATGATGGGAAGTGTTTTGTTGGCGAATGACAGTAACGGTAGGATCATTTTTGCTGCTCGCAGGAGGAAGAAACATTTCTTGATTACCGAGTTTACTTGTGGCTCCAGAGTGAGGTTGTTATCCATCAGGACCCCTAGGTTTTTTTTACAGTTGATGGTTCTGGTGTGGTGCCAAGTTCTCTTGGCCAGGGGATGTAGTTGATGTCTCCTCCCTTTTTTGAAACAATCATTATCTCTGTTTTGCCTGGGTTGATTTTGAGATGATTGAGGTTCATCCAGTTGAATATGTCACAAAGGCAATTCTCTAGTGTGGTGTTTTCTTCTCAGGTGTCCTGTATGTTGAAGATTATTTGAGTATCGTCGGCGTAGTTGGAGCATGTGAGGCCGTGTTTTTTGATGAGTGATTAATAGGTACATGTAGATATTGAATAGAAGCGGGGAGAAGGATGATCCTTGTGGTACTCCGCACGTGGAGACTCTGGGTTTGGATTTACAAGGTTTCATCCATATTGTTGGTTCCGTTAGGAAGGATTTGATCCATAGTAGGGCAGTGTATTTTATCCCTAGTCCTTCTAATCTCTCTATGAGGATGGTGTGGTTGACAGTGTCGAAGGCTGCAGCCAGATCAAGGAGAATCAGGGCGGTGCTGTTGTCCGAGTCTGCGTTTGTTTTTAGGTCGTCCCATATTGAGAGGAGAGCCGATTCTGTTCCTCTCATAGGTCTGAAGCCAACTTGTGCTTGGTCTAGTAGGCAATGCTCTTCTATGAATTCTTGGGTTATTTGGTAGACGTACGTTTCTAGAAGTTTGGCTATGTAGGGTATGTTGGAGATGGGTCTGTAGTTAGATAAGTCCTCTACGTTTCCTGTTGCGTCTTTGAGTAGAGGCTTGATGTAGGCCGATTTGAAGGCCTGCGGTACTTTACCTTTTGAGATTGAGGAGGTTCCTGTGGTATTCCATGGGGGTTCCTTGTTTGAGAATTGTTTTGTATATGTCCGGGGGGCAAGGGTCTTCAGGAGAGCCTGATTTGTTTTGGTTTACCAGTTTGACGAAAGACAACTGATATTTCTGGGAAGTTTCGTAGTTTGTTTGCGTGTTCCTAGTCTGTCTTGGTGGGGTTTGAGCTGTGAACGCTTGGTCTGTTTTGTATGGTGTGTTGGATGGAGGTTATTTTGTTTTTGAAGTGGTCTCCGAGGTCCTCGCAAAGTTTTGTCGATGGGATTGGCGTGTTGTTGCAGGCCGGTGTTTTTTTTATTTCGTTTAGGATTTTGAATAGTTCTTTGAGCGTTTGGTGCTCTGAAGATTTGGTTGTCGTAATGTTTCCTCTTCGCTTTTTGTATTTCCTTTTTATATGCGCGGATCTGTTGTAGGTATTTCAATTTGTTTGCGGTGTTGTTGATCCTCCATTCAGATTCTAGTTTTCGGTTTTTCCTTTTCATGGCATCGAGTAGTGGGGTGAACCATTTTGCTGTAGTTTTGTTGCGTGATGGGGTTAAGGGCTTTTCTTCGGCAATGTCGTCAAGGGTTGTTGCGATCCAGGTATGAAGTAGGGCAACTCTTTTGTCTAGGTCTGCTTCTTCCATGGTTGATGCTTGTGGTTTGCTGAGTTCTAGGAGCTCGGTTAGATTAAAGTTTTTTATGGTTCTCCAATTTCTTTTCATCCTGATGGGTTGCTTTTCTTGTTTCTTTTTTTTTTTCGGGGCGGCCGTTGTGATTATGAACGGAATGATGAGGTGGTCGCTCCAAAGTATTTGAATTGGGGGTGCCGTGGTGATGAGATCCTTTTTGGCGAAGATTGCGTCCAGTGTGTGTCCTGCTGGGTGGGTTGCTCCTTTGACTAGTTGTTGTAGGTTCATGGCTGCTAGTTGGGCGGTTAAGGATTTTTGTGTAGTTGTGGTTTCTTCGTCGAACCAGATGTTGAAATCTACGAGGATGATCAGATGATTGTACTTGATGGCTAGGGTAGTGATTGCTTCTGTGAAAGCGTCTACGAAAGTCGCATCACAGGTTGGTGGTCTGTATATCAGTATGAATTTCAGGTTGGTTTTGGGGTATACTGAGAGTCGTAGTATTAAGGATTCGCATACATCGATGTTTAGTGGATCTTCCATTTTGATGGCCAGGTGTTCCTTGTGGATGATCGCTAGTCCCCCCGCCCCTTTTTTGGATTTTCTGTTTGGATGCATTTGAAGTCTTCAGGCAGGCAGTTGTTGAGGGTGATCTTGTAGTTGTCTAGCCATGTTTCGGTTACAAATAGGATGTCTATGCCTCCTTCTGACAGGAGGTTGTAGATTTCGTTGAGTGTTTGGACATTGACCTTGCGTTTATTAGATTACAGTGGATTCTCTGGGTGAGATTTTGTTTTGAGGTTAATTGTCTGTTCGTGGAGTTTCCGCATTTATGTCGGTAGGATGAAGAACGGCGACAGCTGCTTCTTCATTGAAGAAGTCTAGTAAGTTGATAACAGGGCTGATTAGTCTTGGTGTTTCTGCTGTGATGCTACTCGGATGAAGATCAGCGGTGGTTTCTTCATTGGGTCCGGTTGTTGGGTGGCGTTGCTGGTACTTCGCCGTATGGTGCGGGATGTAGTGGAAATCGATGTTGCCCCTCTGTTCTTGTAATGTAAGGGGTAATGGAGTAGGAGCCCTCCCACTCTCCTGTTGAGTGCCCCCGTCTTTGCATGTTTCGAGGTTTCCGTGTTGGGGTGTCGGTGTACTGTGGTTGTTGCGAGGTAAGGTGTGAGGTATAAGGATTTTTCTCTTGTGGATTTTATTCCGGTTGTGGCTGTTTTGGGCGTGTTTTCTTCCAATGGGGCTGTTTCTTGTGGGTTCTGTCAGTGTTGTGTGTTCCAGTCTCTTGTTGCATGATCTTGTTCGCTTTCTCGCCGTTCTTTTCTGGTACGGGCCATTTTCCAGTCTAGGTGCAGGCGTGGTGTGGTAGTTGGTCTATTATGCAGTGGCCTCGGTTTTCCTTCTCTGGATAGGCTGGGGTGTTTTCTGTCAGTGGGTAGGGTATGTTTCCTGAGGGTGCACGGTCGGTGGGGGGGGAGGGGTTAGGGTGTTGACGGTCTGCTGGTATGGGATTTAGTTGGGTAAGGTAGTGGTGGGTTTCCGGGAATGGTAGAGTATTGAACTAAGTGCAGTTAGTTTATTTGAGAGATCTAGAGATCTGTATATTGGGTGAGAGTCCTATCAGTGCAATCTAAACATCACGTTTGAGAGACTTGCACAGTGGGAGAGACGTCCACCAGCGCAGTCTAAACGCCACACAGTGCAGTTTGGAGACGAAGCCCCTGCTAGATTTGAGAGCCCTGTATAGTGGGAAAGAGGCCTATCAGTGCAATCTAAACATCATACAATGCAATTAGGAGACAGAACCCCTGCTAAATTTGAGAGATCTGTATAGTGAGAGAGGCCTATCAGTGCAACCTAGACATCATACAATGTAGTCTAAACATCATACAATGCAGTCTAAACATCATACAATGCAGTCTGGGGACAGAGCCCCTGCTAAATTTGAGAGACCTGTATAGTGGGAGAGAGGCCTATCAGTGCAACATAAACATCATACAATGCAATTAGGAGACAGAACCCCTGCCAAATTTGAGAGACCCGCACAGTGGGAGAGAGGCCCATCGGTGATCATGATTCAGAGTCAGGCTCTAATGTTATTGATGAGTTAGAAGAGTCAGGAATCTCAGAATGGTAGCCCCACTGCACATTTACTAGCTTTAGGTCCTAAAGCTATAACTACAGGGACCCTACCAGGTCCAGTACTGAATCCAGAATTGGTCTCTCTTGAAAAAATTAGACTTGAGTTGGAGTTCAAAAGAATTCTAATGCAAACTGAAAGTAAACATCAAGAACTCGGGCTCAGAGAAATTGAGTTGAATCATGAACTTGAAATGAAGATATTGTCTCTTGAAAATGGTTCTCTCCCAGAGTCTTCTAGGTCTTCCAATCCTAAGAGGCCTCGCATGCCTAAAGAAGCTGTGAGTATGTATGAGGTGAGACTTTTTTTTAATCCACTTTATTTGTTGTTTTAAATAACACGCAAAGAACAAGCAATAATATCTTTAAAAAATCAATACATTCAGGTGGTAAAATTCATAACATTTGCAAAATACATACGGTACCATATTTGGACTAATGAAAATATAGAAATCAACAGCAATCACCAAGTACAATTCTATACCCAGTTTACCAACATTTGACTCACCACAAACAAGACAAGACAACATGAACGTGCACAACAGACAACTCCAAATAACCAATAACCAACCACCTAAATAACTTAACAGACTAACACATAATTCCATACCTTCAACCATACAATTCATCAAAAGACCCCCCAAAGCCGGGAATAATAACCCTCCCTACCCGGTTTCAAAAACATAACTTTCTCATAACTTTCTCATAGTGCGACAGGGTCTGGATATCCAATAACCAATCCTCCACTTTTGGTTTCTTTCTCGTCTTCCAGACTCGTAATGATAATAAAATTGTTGAAGAGAAAGTACGTGGAAGCTGCTCTGCCACCACAATGTCCAATCTATCCAAAACATTAGACCAAAATTCAGACACTCTGGAGCATACCCACAGCATATGGAACAAAGTACCTCCACCACATCCACACCCCCAACAAGAATCAGTCTCCAAAAGACCCAATCTCGACATCCTAGACGGTGTCCAATACAATCTACAAAGGACCCTTTGTCTGATGTACCATAACCCCAAATCCATTTTCACTCGTACCCCCACGTGAATCAGGTATTCCCATTCCTTCATAGGAATAATGTCAAGATCTTCCATCCCAAGCTTCCACCACCGACCTAACCAGTGGTATCATATTGGTATACGTAGACAGTATACGGGGTAGAGCGAACAATCTCACCCATTGATGGTCTGCCATTGAGCCATCCAACATTCCTGTTCTTTCAATCAAAAGGGCTTTCAAAATCCTATAACGTTCCCGTGACCTTTGGGATTGGATCAGACTTGATTTTAAGATTGGTTGGCTGCTTTTGAATGTAACAATGGGTTTTGCAGGTAATCAGTTGATTCCTTGGCTTTTGTCTAAGCTCCCCCAGGTTGCAACTGATGCTGTAATGGAGGTGGGGGAACTTGAAAGATTGGAGTATGATAATGTGAAGCTAGTTTTGATAACTAGATTTGGGAAAACTCCTTTGCAGTACCTTAACAGGTTTAGGACCTGGGCTACCTGGGTGTGTGAATGTTTGAAAAACTTAGATGGTTGGGTAAAGGGTTACAGAGTTAACACTTTTGATGGAATTCAAAATCTATTTTTGTTAGAATCTATTTTTGATGCCTCCTCTCCTGGGCTGAGACAGCACTTGGCTGACTAAGGAAATTGATCCAAAGTAGTTAGAGGCTGCTGACTTGTGTATTGTCAACATGGCCACTCACAAGGATTCTGGGACAACTCAAAGATGATGGGAAGCAGCAAAAGAAAGATGGCAAAGATAATTCCATTACCTCCAATCCAAAAGAGGGCCCCAAACATAAGAAGGGTAAGCCACCAGGGAAACCTAATCCGGCTAGTGAAAACTCTGGTGGCAAACCAGTGGGCGGTCAGCAGAGACCCCCATTTGTCAAAACATTTGGAAAATGTTATGCTTGTGGGTCTACCGACCATGTGAAAGGGGATCCCAGATGCAAGGGTAAACCTTCAGGGGTTCACACCGTCTCCTTACCCTTCTCCCCAGACGAAGAAGTACATGTGACAAGTGGTAACTTTCAAGTACTGGCTGAAGACCCCATTGGAGTCTCTGCCAGGGTTTCTTTAGTGTCCCTGGGTCTGTGGGAACATCAGAATTTAGATGTCTATAATTCGATTCCAGATAATGCCAACTAACCAACCAACAATTCCATCCCTTTGCATACACCTCTCAAACTCTAACCAAACACCCACAAGCCTAAAACGCAGCATTCCGCACAAACTTCACAACAATGCAACAACAAAAACCACACAGACTTGAACAACACACGACTACGGACTGTAAAACACCCCAAGCCCAGCCAACGGACCCACCGGGCTGAGGCTGCCAACAGCACATCACTGCTCTCTTGCACTTCTCCAGCTTATTCCCACTAACCCACCCCCTCTCCTCCCCTTTTTCAGAGCCGCCAGAGCGCCAGGGGTCCACTTCAGTACAAAGGTCCTTTAACATTAACATAACAAAAGAATATTACAAGGACAGTGTACTTGTAAATGGTCAGGAGACCCTTGTCATTAGAGACAATGGGGCCAGCATTACTGTAGTGGATGAATCTTTTCAAGACTCAGGATGTTGCTAAGGCACCCAAAAGCCTCACTAAGCTTGCTGGAGGCCCTGTCCAAATGCTTCCTAGACTACCAGCTCACATCCAGTGCAACAACATGACTGTCAAGATACCAGTTAGTGTGCAGACTGAGGTGCCTGGGAGAGTCCTGTTGGGGAATGACTTAAAAGCTCTTGGAGTTGTATCAGGCACCCCCAGCAAAAAGAAACAGGAGCAGACAAGGAGGGCCAGGGAGAGTACCTTAGATGGCTCTCCATAGGATGTTACAGAAGAATCTATAACTAGCCAACAGGAGCTACTAACTGCTATTTCAAGGAGGAACGTGACAAAGGGGAACCCCAAGCTCAAGGAAAAAGTCAGAGAGCACTCCTGTACTACCAAGAAGGACATCCCAGAGAGGACTGTCCACAGTCACACCTGTTACTGCTCCACCAGCTGAGGTTGAGTGTGGAACAACCAGGAAAGGTTGAAATAGCTGCTGAAGATTCAGAGCTGGTAGAAGACCTGACCCCTGTTGGAGATCTGGATCCTAAAGACCATCCTGAGCTGCAGCCTTTACTGGCAGAAGGTGGCCGCTATAGGGCAGACTTACTTCAGCAGAGGCCAGAGAGAGTGTCATACTCTTGAGGATCTTCCCCAACAGGCAGCTTCCCAGCTGGACGGGCAAGAGCCAGGGAAGCAGATTGTACTGAGAAGATGGCCTCTTCTACAGTGAACCAACTGAGTATCCCAGGGGACTACAGAAGACCTGTAGTGCCTCTAGAGACAGAACACCAGTTGTCCCTACATTTAGGCCACAAGATCCCTTTGGATGGTCACTTGAGCTTCAAGAAGACTAAGGAAAGGCTCTCTCTCCATTTCTACTGGCCTAAGTTAGGGTCGGATATAGATAAATTCTGTAGGAGCTGTCACACATGTCAGACCTCTGACGAGAGTGGAGCCAAGCTGTGGCACCTTTGGTGCCCCTCCCAGTGGTGAGTCCCTTTTGAGAGGGTAGGAACTGATATTGTTTGGCCCCTTAAACTCTCCAACCTCTTCAGGCAATCTATTTATATTGGTTGCAGTAGACCATGCTATTAGGTATCCTGAAGCCATACCTATGAGGACTGTTACAGCGCAGGCTGTTGCTAAGGCCCTACTTGGTATTTTTTACCAGGGTAGGCTTTCCTAAGGAAGTCATTTATGACCGTGGATCAACCTTTATGTCCCACTACATGCTGATCATGTGGAAAAACGATGGGGTGACTTACAAGTTCTCAACTGCCTACCATCCAGACAGTGGATTGCTAGAGAGGTTTCACGGTACTATGAAGAGCATGATGGGTGCTTTAGAGGAACCCCTTAGAAGAAAGTGGGACCTTCGAATGCCATGCCTTCTATTTGCTTATAGAGAAGTACTTCAGGAGGGAGTTGGATTTAGTCCCTTTGAGCTTCTCTATTGTCATCCAATTAGAGGTCCATTGGCCCTAATCTAATTAAGGAGGGGTTGGAGAGTGCCCCTTCTCCCAAGCCAGTGAGAGTCCCCAACTGTGTTAGGTCTCTGGAGGAGAATGACACACAATGACAGAAGTATCTGATAATTTAAAAGCAGGTCAGGCTCTGGTGAAGCATTGGCATAACCAGAAGGCCGACATAAGCAAGTTTTAGTTATGGTTCCTACAAGGCAGAGGGCATAACAGGACAAATGGCTAGGACCCTTCAAGGTTGTGGGAAAACTTTGAGGTCAACTATCTGGTGGACCTGGGCAATCCCAAGGAGGTTCCCAGGGTCTTTCACGCCAACCGTCTAAAAGCTTATGTCACCAGACCAGAAATGGGAGCTTTGCTTCTTGCTTCAGCTCAAGAGGAGGAAGAGAGTGAACCTCTACCTGATCTCCTCAGGGGACAACCCGTAGATGAGAAATTAGGAGTTAATCTCTCTTCTAATCTGACACTGGACAAACAGGAGGAGTGCAAATTGGCTAAATCAGTTTGCCTTCCTGTTTTCACTATCACCAGCGTGACCCCTTGGGGCCAGCATGATATTCTCACTGGCGACTGTTTCCCTGTTAAAAGCAGAGGTTACATGATGTCAAATAAGTGAATAGTTTACCTGTAACTCCATTTCTCCAGCATTGGTATCTTTCATGGATTCACATGCTTAGAATATTCCCCGTCGTCAGACTGGGACCCCTCGGTACACATATATAGCCTTTTCGTATAGGAAAACTTCCGACACTTTTGTGTCCTATCTACGTCCTTTTAGGACCCGCCTACGCATGCTCCGTATGCCATCCCAGTATAAGAGGCCCGCCCCCGCGGCTCCCCTTCAGATTTCAGCCCCTCCAAAGTAGGAAGGGTTAAACTTATCAATCAAATACATTGCATTCCGGGGAGGTTGGCGGGCGCATGTGAATCCATGAAAGATACCAATGCTGGAGAAGAACAAGTTACTTTCTTACCTGGTAACGTTCTTTCGATGGGACACTGGAGGCGAAGAGATCCACTTGAGGGGTCCCCCAAAGGGCGAAGATCTCCAGGAGAATCTCCTGAGCCAACTCCCACTCGTGAGAGATCGTGCTCTGCCTGCTCAGAGCGTCCGCCGTCACGTTTTCGTATCCGGACAGATTAACTGCCGAGATCGAAACTTCCTGCTGGATGGCCCAGAACTCGAGCTGCATCGCCTCCCTGCACAGAGGAAGTGACCCTGCCCCCCCCCCCTTTTTGTTGAGGTAGTGCATGGCCACTGTGTTGTCCGTCAGGATCAGGACACTCTTTCCTCGCACAGTCGGCAGAAAAGCCTTCAGGCCTAGCCTGACGGCCCTCAGCTCCAAAAGACTGATATGGAGTCTGGACTCCGACGCAGACCAACGACCGCTGTCAGCCCGTTGGCATGAGCTCCCCAACCCGTGAGGGATGCATCCGTCACGATCGTCACCTCCGGCCAGGGAAGCCAAAATGGAGCCCCCTTCATCAAGTTGCCTTCGACGGCCCACCACAGAAGGTCCCGGGCGACCGAGGGCGGCACCTGAACCGGGTCCGACATCCTGCCGGAGGACTGCAACCATTGCGTCTTGAGCGCCCACTGCAAAGATCTCATCCGCAGGCGAGCCTCTGGCACCAGAAGAATGCAGGATGCCATGAGGCCGAGCAACCTCAAGAACTCGAACGCTGGGAGTGTCTGGGCATGCTGAAACTTGTGCACCATCTGCTGAATGTGAAGAGCCCTCACCTGGGGAGGAAAACACTGCCCCAGGGAAGTGTCGAGCACTGCTCCGATGTACTGGAGCCGCTGTGTTGGCGTCAAATGGGGCTTCTTTAAATTGAGGGAGAAGCCCAGCCTATGAAGGGAGTGGCAGGTGACGGACAGATGATCCAGGACTTGCTCGGGAGAGCTCCCCCTGATCAACCAATCGTCCAGGTAGGGGTAGACGTGAATCCCCCCCCTTGCCTGAGATGCGATGCCACCACCACCATGAGCTTGGTGAAAACCCTCGGGGCGGAGGTCAATCCGAACGGCAGGACCCGAAACTGAAAGTGCGAGTCGCCAACCGCGAACCTCAGGTACTTCTTGTGCTTGGGATGGATCGGCACATGGAAGTAAGCATCCTTGAGGTCGAGTGACACCAACCAGTCCTGAAGCTGAAGGGCCTGGAGGACTTGAGAGAGAGTAACCATCTTGAACTTGTCCTTCCTGAGGAGTTTGTTCAAACCGCGCAAGTCCATGATGGGTCTCAATCCCCCGTCTTTCTTCAAAATCAAAAAATAAGGGGAATACCATCCCTTGTTCCTCTCCGCTACAGGCACCAGTTCTATGGCGCCTTTCTCCAGCAGGGCTTGAATTTCCTGCGCAAGGAGCGGATCCGGACTCTGCAAAGAGGTTCCCCGGTGGATTGTCACGAGGCCTGTGCCGAAAGGGAAGACAGTAGCCGTGGGTTATGATCTCCAGAACCCACATATCTGAAGTAATGGCTTGCCACTCTACAAGATGCTGCGCCAGCCTTCCCCCAACCGGCGAACCATGGGACATGGCCTCATGACTGAGTGGGAGCGGCCGTGGCGTTACCTGAGGGCAAAGAGGCAACTGCCCGAGCGGCCTTGGCACCACGGGTACCCTGTCGTCCACCTCTGGTACCCCTGCGTTGGCCTCTTTGACTGCCAGCTCCTCTCGCTTTACTGAAGGACGAGTAATCGCGAAAGGAACCACCTCTCCACTGCTGTCCCCTAGGGCGAAAAGGCAGAGGTTGGCGAACTGCAGCGCCCAACTACTTCGCTGCAGCTTTCGAGGTCTGCAACCTCTCAAGGCTCTCGTCAGCCTTGCTGCCAAAAAGGTGTTCACCGTTAAAGGGCATGTTGAGGAGCCGAGACTGCACATCAGGAGCAAACCCAGACTTCCGCAACCACGCAAACCTGCGTATCACTGTGCTCGCCGCCATGGACCTACTGACGCATTCAGCTAAGTCCAGACCCGACTGAACGGACTCACACATGGCATCCTTACCATCCTGGACCATAGCAAGGAAACCATCCCGTTCGTCCCCTTCGGGAATATGTTCAGCCGCTAACGCAACACAGTTCCACAGAGTGTGTGTGAAACGAGACAAGGCACAAATGGAGTTGGCCGCCTGAAGCGCCATACCAACAGAAGAAAACATTTTCTTCGCCCAGCCTTCAGGAGGGATGGTAGGGTACGACGCCTGCTTTGCCGGGGCCGTGGCCGCCTGCACCACCAAACTCTCCGGAGTGGGGTGCCTGGTCAAGTAGCAGGGGTCACTACTGGCTGGACGGTATTTTCGCGACAAGGATCTGCCCACCGCCGGGAGACTCTCCGGAGCAGTCCAAGCCGCCGCCACCCTTCTCTGTAAAGCCATATGGAACGGCAGTAGCGGATCAGTTGGGGGACCAACATCAAGCATGTCCGTCAGATCATCCTGCACAAACTCCCCAGGGGGAGCAGACATCCCAAGTACTCAGAAACCCTAGCCATAAGGCGCCGGTACGAGGAATCGGCATGAGAGCCAGGCTCAGGCCTACCAAACTCCACCTCCGGAGAGGTGTCCAGTCTACTGGCATCATGCAGTGACTGTCTCAAATCGTCAAACTGACTATGGCCCGAGACAATTTCATCTGGAACCTGACTAGGAACCAGGCCATCAGAATCCTCATCCGCCTCTGAAATATAGTCCAGGTGGCGAAAAGAAGGCACCCGAGAGTGCTTGCTCTTAACCAGAGCCTTCCTAGGGGGTTCTACCGTGCCACGGGGTACCTCCGACACGAAAGGCGTCTATGGCGTCGAGCGAATCGGCGCCGAGAGAACCGGCATCGGCGCCGAGAGAATCGGCGTCGACGTCAGATGCAGCGCCTCCAGCATCGAAGCCGGAGCCCCGAGCGTGTCCCTCGACGACCTGAGCGTCGACGGCTTCGACGACTTCCCCGGAGCCGGATCCTCGAGAAAGCCTGTCGACGCCCTCGACGCCTCAGACGTCGATGTCTTCCTCGAAGACCTCACAGGTGCACGCGGTCTCGAACGCGTCGAGGACCGGGACCTGGAACGTGTACGTCAAGAACGAGTCTCCTTGTCCGAACGGGACCTCTCCCGTGACTCGTGCCGACCACTCTTGCGAGCGGTGTCTCTCGACCTCTCACGACCGACCCCACTCGGGGGCGCGGACGGCTTAGTACCCTGCGACTCAAGAATCGCCAGCATTTTCTTCCCGAAGGAAGTCCATTCCTCCGGCGTCACACGGCTGGTGGGGTAAGCGACGTGCCGGGCAGAGTCCTCCGAAGAGGACCTGGAAGATGACCGGTGTCGGCACTTCCGAGAATGCCTCGAAGAGGCTGAGGAGTGGCGAGACCGACTCCTAGAAGGAGACCCACGAGAATTCCGACGGTGACGCGGAGTCACCCCTCGAATCATCCGTCCAAAGCCCCGCAGACTTCGACTTCCTGGGCTTGGACACCCGACCTACCGACAACAACTTCTTATGTTCGCGTAAGGCTTTGGACGTGAGCGACTGGCAGTCGATACAGTTATCCGTGTCGTGGGCCTCCCCGAGGCACCAGAGGCAGGCGTCGTGCGAGTCCGTCACCGACATCTTGGACCCACACTCCCCGCACTTCTTGAAACCCGGACGCGGGGTCGAAGACGAAGTAGAAGACATCTTCACACGAAGGATTTACACAAAACGAACAGGTTGGAAGAACCGAGAAGAACAGAACTCTAAAGAGTCGAGGCGTGAATAGAGTATCACAAAGCAACACGTTCGCGGAAAAAACGGAACTGAGGCTACGGGCGTTGTGCGTCCTACTTATCACATCGTCGGAGGAGATCCTCGACGACGGCGCATCGACGTCATCGACGCAGGACGCAGACAAAAGTTTCCGAAGCAGCACAGCTGTGGTGATTACATGTCAGATATGGAATACGTCGGAGGACCCAATCCCCTCGAAATGGAGTTACAGGTAAAAAACTATTCCCTTCTCCAGCATTGGATCTTTCATGGATTCACATGCTTAGAATAGATTGTATAGCAGTAACACTTGAGACGGCGGTGAGAATGTAATGTAATATACCCTCACCATACTACACAATGCATATGTACAGTAGGAATAAGTTAACTCATAACCTTACCCACCGAAAGTATACTGTCATCAAAAAAGGTAGAAAACAGATTCTCCACAGCGTGGAGCTTACCTTTACTGAAACAGATGGCGCAGGACAGCTCTTCCCATCTGCACCTCGTCCGCCTGCTGCCTGGCAAGGCAGTAGTGGCGGGTAAACGTGTGGGGCACTGACCATGCCGCCGTTTGGCATATGTCCATCAGCGGAATTCCTGCCCATAAAGCTGCTGAGGAGGACATTGATCTTGTAGAATGGGCTCTAGGATGTCCTTGCAGTGGGCTTCCGGCCTTGGAGTGACAAAACGCAATCCCTGTTTAGAGATTGCTTTTCCTCTCGTCGACGGACCATATGCGATGAACAGTTGTCGAGTAGACCTGAGTTCCTGTGTACGATGTAGGTAAAATTTCAGAGCCCTCTTAACGTCCAGGGTATGAAGAGCTACGACCAGCGCTTGCAGTTCCGAGATTCTCCTAGCTGATGTGATAGCAATCAAGAATGCAAACTTCCACGAAATGAATTTTATGTTGGACGTGGCCATAGGCTCAAAAGGCGGTTTCATTAAGCCTGCCAACACTGTGTTGAGACTCCAAGTTGGGGGGGGAAACGTTTTTCTGGGGGAAAAACTCGAAATAAACCCCTCATGAAGTGTTTCACAAGTCTGTCGCTAAATAGAGGAGACGACTGCCTCTTCCTCGTGAACCTTGAGATGGCCGCCAGGTGCACCTTTATCGATGTGAAGGATAACCCCCTCTCCGCCAAGAGGAGCAGGTAAGGAAGAACTTGTTCCAGCGTCACCAACAACGGTTGTAGGCCTTGTTGTCCTCTACATCATTCACAGAACCTCCGCCACTTATAGGAGTAAGATTTGTTTGTTGAAGGGGCTTGAGCCGCCAGCAGAATTTTTTGACAATCCTCCGAAACGTCTTAAGCACCGAACTCCGAAAAGTCAGGAGCAAGGCTGTAAGGTTGAGACTGTCCGGGTCGTGATGCCACACCGTGCCTTTGTCCCGGGATAGTAGGTTTGGGACTCTCGGAAACACTATGGGATGTTCCAGCGACAGGTGAAGCAGGTCGGAGAACCACGGTTGCCTTGGCCAGTATGGTGCCACTAGAATTACCCGGCAATTGTATCTGCATATCCACTGTATTGTCCTCCGTACGAGGGGGAACGGGGGAAAAGCATAAAGGAACATGCTCGTCCATGGGAAGGAGAATGCCTCCCCCATTGCACCCTCTTGGGGCCATCTGCTTGCAAATTGCTCGCATTTCTTGTCGTCTTTGGTCGCTAAGGCGTCCAGAGGGGGGTGACCCCATTTCTTGAACACTTTCATCAGGTGAACTGTGTCCATTTCCCACTCGTGCATCTGGGCCATGCTTCTGCTGAGGGAGTCTGCTTGGGAGTTCCTCACTCCTGGGAGGTGATGAGCCACGATGGAAATTTTGTGCTTTAATGCCCAATGCCATGTTTTCTGGGCTTCTATGGAAAGAGTTCTTGATCGCGTCCCTCCTTGTTTCCTCAGGTAAAACATGGCCGTTGTATTGTCGGTCAGTACTCGTACTCGCGAACCCTTGATGTGTGGTAGGAATGCCTTCAAGGCCCATCGTACTGCTCTGAGCTCTAACATTTATGTGTAGGAGTGACTCCGTTGGAGACCAGCGACCTTGCGTTTGGAGAGCCCCCATGTGAGCTCCCCATCCGGTTAGGGACGCATCCGTGACTATGGTTCGCTGAAACTCCGGTTCCTGTAGGGGTACACCGTTGTTCAGATTGTGGAAACTCTGCCACCACTGAAGGGTCCGAAGCAGCTTGTCGTCGATGGTTATCTTGTCTGACCACGATCCTTGAGCCTGTGTCCATCGGTCCGCGAGGAATTCCTGGACTGGCCTCATGAATAGGCGACAGTTTTCCACCAGATGGATGCAGGATGCCATGGCCCCTAGGACCGAAACGTATTTTCTCACTGAGAGCCTGGTGTTTTGCCGTAGTCGGCCCGCTTGCTGATTGAGTCTTGAGGTTCTGTCGAGAGAAGGTTTCACTAGCCCTAACTGGGTCTCGAACTGTGCCCCCAGGAATACCAGCGTTCTCGATGGCCGCAGAGAGGATTTGTCGAAGTTTATGACGAATCCCAGCTGTTGTAGAAGCTGCATGGTGGCTTGTAAACTTGTGTTGGTCGACGCTGGGGAGGATCCCCTTACCAGCCTGTCGTCGAGGTATGGGTATACATGGTGGCCTTGCTTCCTTAGCCAGGCCGCTACTGGAGCCAGGCTTTTTGTGAACGTTCTGGGGGAGGTCTTGAGCCCAAAGGGAAGAACCGTGAACTGGTAGTGAGTCCGCCCTATTACAAATCTCAGGAATTTCCTGTGTTTCCGACACATTGGACTATGGAAGTACGCGTCCCGTAAATCCAGGGACGCTAGAAAATCCCCCTCTTGAACGGCGCGGATCACTTCCTGCAGAGTGAGCATCTTGAATTTTAGGCTCTTTAAAGACTTGTTGAGATTGTGTAAGTCTAAAATGGGACGCCATTTGCCGTTCGGCTTTTTTACGACGAAATATCTTGAGTAGACTCCTTGACCTCTGTGATGTTGGAACTAATTCTATCACGCCCTTTGCTAACATGAGTGTTATCTCTTGTTGCAGTATCTTCAGATGGGAATGAGAGGTGAACGCAGGTGGAATGTGCGGAGGGCTGTGTTTGAATTGTAGAGTGTCCGTTTCTTATAGTGTCCAGCACCCATTGATCCGTCGTTATTCGTTCCCATTCGTCGACATATGCTGACACTCTTCCCCCCAGAACGGTGTGTTGTATGTCACTGCTGATCTTTATTTTGCTCGTCTCTCGACGACGGATATGATGGTCTTTTCCTGGACGTCTGGAAGTTACGGCGTCGGTTTGCCGTTTGGGAAGCACGTCTGTATCCCTGGGAGGGGTAAGCCGATCTGCCAAAGGATCTGTCTCTAGACGCAGAGAATATGGAATTACCTGAAGCCCCTCTAAAGGGACGAAAAGACTTGTAGCTTAGGCCACTCTGGAGGGCACCCAATGAACGTGCCGTGTCAGAGTCCTCTTTCATTCCCTTTAGGGCTTCGTCCACCTTCTCACCGAAAAGAAGGTCTCCGTCAAAGGGCATATCTAAGACTTTGTATTGTACCTCTGGCCTGAAGTAGGTACACTTAAGCCATGACCGTCGTCGTAATACGACCCCATTATTGACTTGCTTGTAGCCTGACTCAGCGAGGTCCACCGCGATGTTTATTGCGTGATTTGAGGCTTCCTCACCCTCTCGGACAAGTAACATTGCTGCCTTCCTATGCTCCTCCGGAAGATGATCAAGCAACGGAGCTAGCCTGTGCCACATCTCCCTGTCGTATCTGGCTACAATCGCCAGAGAGTTTGCGGCCTTTACTGTGGTTGCTCCCACAGATAGCACTTTTTTGCCAAAGGCATCCTGGCGTCTCGCTTCGTTTTCAGGCGGAGTCGTGCATTTGTGCTGGGCCTTCGCCTTCCTCGCCGCTGCCGCCGACACCACCGAGTCTGGCGTTGGTTGGGAGGATAAACACTTGGGGGTAGACTCTAGAGCCTTAAACTTTTTCTCGAGGCGTCCTTTCACTGCCGGCTCTGAAAAAGGGTGACGCATTGTCTGCAACCCCTCCTTCCACACGTGGTCTAGTATTGGTATTGAGAACACAGACCTTCTCTTACCCATGTGGTCGAACAAAAAACAGTCCTTTCTGCAATGTCATCCGGAGATACAACCTTATACAAAATAGTAAGACAACGCGAGGAGATCCCACTACTTTGGAGACGGTTGAAATCTGAAGGGGAGCCGCAGGGGAGGGCCTCTTATACTGGGACGGCCTACGGAGCATGCGTAGGCGGGTCCTAAAAGGACGTAGATAGGACACAAAAGTGTCGGAAGTTTTCCTATAGGAAAAGGCTATATATGTGTACCGAGGGGTCCCAGTCTGACGACGGGGAATATTCTAAGCATGTGAATCCATGAACGATCCAATGCTGGAGAATGTCAGAACCCACATAAAGGAAGAGGTCAACAAGATGCTTCATCTGGGGGTAATGGAACCCTCTTACCGGTCCATGGTCTAGTGCAGTTGTGCTAGTGCCAAAGGCAGGATCAAAGGAATTGAGAGTCTGTGTGGACTATAGACAAACTTGGTTCAGCCAAGTACCTCAGTACATTTGACCTAACGTCAGGCTATTGGCAAATAACCCTGACAGACCATGCCAAGGAGAAGACTGCATTTTCGGCCCCAGCAGGCCTCTACCAGTTTAAGATAATGCCTTTTGGACTAAAGAATGCAACTGACCACTTAGAATATGTTTTGCAGGCTCTTGAGCAGGCCCATCTGACCATAAAGGCAAGTAAATGTCAAATTGGTCAGAGCAAAGTGGTCTACCTTGGACATGAGGTAGGAGGAGGTGAAATCAGGCCATTGCCTAGCAAAGTACAAACTGTACAAGAATGGGCCACCTCTACTACTCAAACCAAAGTGAGAGCCTTCTTAGGTCTCACTGGTTATTATAGAAACTTCATAGAGAGCTATGGGTCCATAGCTTCTCCCTTAAATGTGGTGTCCTAAACCAAATTCCATAAAAAGGTTAGGTGGAATGAGGAGTGCAACAAGGCATTTGATGGACTTAAGAAAGTCCTTTGTCAAGCTCCAGTCTTAAGAGCTCCTGACTACAGCCAAACCTTCATCGTGCTGAAGAGGAAAAATCTAGATCAAACTCCTGCCCCCCACCCCCCTCACCCCAGGCACATCAACAGAAAGAACAGCAGGAAGAACAAGCGCACTCATCAGTTTGCACCAGGCCCCAGTGCGCCCATGGGTGACAAATATGCTGAAAGACACCCATTTCACCAACACTGTAACCTAAAAGTAACAAAAACCTTGCCCAGAGTGGATGAAGAGCTTTTGGGTGCTAGGAGAGACACTTTAAACGACATTATTGGCTAAAGACGCTAAGCAGACATGCTACGTTAGCCTCAATTCAGCAATACCGCCATGCAGAACCTACAAAACACAAGAATTCCCGTTTAAAGGCTTGCAGATGCTCACATGAATTAACCTAACACTAACTCATCAATTCATGTATTATCAAATGGCACGCGCGCACCAAGGAAGTGCCCAGAAGTGCGCGTTAGCCTGCAGGAAACGCTGCTCTGCATTGCTGTACTGTGGCTGGACTTTACTTTTCTCTATCAAGGGTGAGCCTCGTTAAGTTAACATGATTCATCTGGATTTAGAATTGTACTTAAAGTACTTTGTATATAGCTTATAAGCTTTTAAAAATCATTTATTTCCCTTTTTCAGATAAGCTCCGCCCCCAGCTCCCAGAATCCTAAAAGAAGGCCAGGCCGCGCGCACCAAGGAAGTGCCCAAAAGTGCCGGTTAGCCTGTTAGCCGGGAGCTGGGGGCTTGAGGCTGCGAGTTTAAAGATTTCCTTTGATCGTTTTATCTTGAAAAGGATGTGATTTTACCATTTTATTGTAAACAATACTCGCTGCTCGTAAGGTCTGTCTAGACTAAATCAATGAAGACACACTCGAGAGGTATGAGAGCTCTGCGAGAAAGTATCTATTGTTTGTTTTTCTCTGCAAATGATTTTATATGCTCTGTAATCTGTAACGTTCCAAAGCGCTCAAAGGCATTCTATAGCCGGAAGCTGGTAGCCGGCAGAGAGTTCGAAAGGAGAACTAACGCGGAATGATAGATGTGTTTGATTGTCTTTTGCACATTTGACAGATGTTGGAAGGCTATTTAAGCTTGCAATAGAGGAAAAGATATAACTATAGTGACATTGTTTGTTACATGAAGAATCTGAGATAATGCAACAATTCTCTACTTGTGAAGTGTACATATATAAAAGGCCTTTTTGCTCCGTAGGCGCGAGGTACTGTAATAGCATAGTAGCAGTTTTTTTAATCAAAATAGATTAGAAGCATGTGCGTAATCTTGACTACTTTCTAGATACTCTCTAGATAACTGCAGCCCTGTCTTTGATTATTATGCTGTTGAGTCGAAATGCAATCTTCTAGCCGCCGCTACCACAATGGTTGCACATGTGTTGGTAGCCTCTCATTTTGAAGTCTTCTGAGCTACCTCTAGCAAATGAATATAAGCTTCTGATAAAGTGGCAGTAGATGACAGCTTATGGTGCTAACTGGTTAAAAAAACGATTGCCTGATGTATATGCAATTTTTTGTATCTAACTGAATACCAAGTAATTTATTTAGAATGACGGCCATGCTCTACATGCACTTTATATATTGTCTACTCTTTTGAAATACGTATGCATATTACCTACTCATTTGAAATACGTATGTAAACTACATCTATTCCTTTAGAATAGTACTTTTCTTTAGAAACAAAACAGATGAAGAAAAAGATTTGCTCTAAAAAAGATTCAATATTAGGCCCCATAGTTTTTAACACACGGAGAAGTACCTTTTTAAAAGCTATGGCGATGCCCCTACCACCTTCCCCTAACCAATATTCAAGAAGACTGTGCAGAGAGTGAACCTCTACAAAGTACTGACGTTGAATTTGTAAAAATTGCAGAGGAAATGGGAGAGAAGTGCCAATGGGAGGAAGTAGTGCCTGCCCAATCTCAGTTCCTCTTTGATGATGAAGTGGAGGGGGGAGGACAGTTTAAGGAATCTTTTGAAGATCGGGACGCAAGTTCTGAGAGTTTAGACACACAAAATAGTCCCATGGCAGACACCCCATTAATATTCACCAAGGGAAGAATAACACAGCTCGCAATGACGGGGGAAGAAAGAGCTTACAAGGTGATCGTGTGGGGAAAGTAATTTTTAAAGATAGTAATTTAAATAATGCAAGTAGGGAAAGGACCTTCATTATAGTCACACTTTGCGAACTAAAAGAGTGGCTCCAGACAGAAATCTCTGAACAGTGTGCTTGGAGCAAATGTATGAAAGAATAAAACTTATGGAAATTCGAAGTGAAAATGTGAGTAAAGATAAATTGGATCACAATATAGGAGCGCCGGCAGGTGAAGCAAACATCGCAAAAGGAATTGAAAATAGTAAGGATGCAAATAAAACATACAAACAGAATGATAGGGCTCTCCAAGATTTATGATTAACAACATATCCTATTGAAGAATTGGGGCAAATAAGTAAAAACAACGAGGCAGAAGAGAGACTTAAAGTTAGTCGTATCAAAAAATGCAAAAAAAGGGGAAAAAAGCAGACTGCTAAAAGCAGCAGAACTCAAAACTGGAAAGGCTTCATCATTAAAATTCCTACGTAATATAGGAAAAGGGCTAACTGCAGAACAAGCAATCGGTGATATTGATGAGGGAAATAAAGAGGGTTCAAAGGAAGGTGACTCCATTGAAAATGGTCCTCATTATGAAAATTCAGACATAAGATTGAAGGATGCACTTAAGGAGAAAAAGCCAGATAAAACTAATATTAATGAAGGAAGACAAGGGCCAAAAAACCAGAAAATAACATCCAAGGATCTGGGTAAGGGAAATAAAATTGGGAAAACAAAAAAGAAAGTAAATGACGGAGGACAAATGATTGATCTATCTAAATCCCCTATTCAGGTTAAGGAAGGAAGAGCTATGTATGACATCTTTAAACCACAGATACCTGCGCCCCCAGAAACAACAACATACCACACCTCACAGTGTTGGGAGGGAGAGTATATGGGAAATAAGTGGTGATATGGAAAAAGAAGAGGAATACAGATAACCTAAAGGTAGAGAAAGACAAATGTACGAAAGTAGCAATGAAAAACAGAAGGAACAAGTTACTTACCTGTAACTGTTGTTCTCCAGCATGGGTCTGGCATGGATTCACATGCTCATGAATATTCCCCGTCGTCAGGCTGGGAATCCTCGGTAAAGAAAAAACCAGTATCAGTTTCGTTTCTGATCTGTCTTTCGTAGTAGTAACCAATCATTGGTCTCTGCGTCATACTGACCACAGCCAATGACTGCCCTCTACCTAAACACCGCCTCTGGCAGCCATCTTCAGATTTGGAAGCACGTGAAGTGGCAGTATGACCAAGTGAAGAGCCGCAGAGGGGTAGGCGGGAGGGTTCGCATGTGAATCCATGCCAGACCCATGTTGGAGAACAGTTACAGGTAAGTAACTTGTTCCTTCTCCAGCATGGGGTCTGGCATGGATTCACATGCTCATGAATAAAGAATACATAGCAGTACACACATGCACAACCACGGGAGGTGGCAAAGGCTTAACATTAAGCATTACATCAAACTCAACATTAAGCATCTTACCTCCTCACCAGGCTCACCTCAGGCGAACAGGTTGCGCAGCACTGCTTGGCCGACCCTGGACTCCTCCCTGGAATCCCGATCGACGCAGTAGAATTTCGTGAAGGTGTGCGCCGACCTCCACGTAGCAGCCCTACATATGTCCAGCAGGGGCACACCAGAAAGGAACGCTGTGGTAGCTGCGATCGCTCTGGTGGAACGGGCTCTCGGACAGCCAGGCAGCGGTCGGTTTGCCAACCGATGACAGTACATGATACAGCCGGAGAGCCATCTGGAAATGAAGCCTTCGAGAGAGCCTTCCCCTGATTGACAGGTCCAAAGTTCACAAAGAGTTGTGACGTCTTCCGAAAACACTTTGTGCGGTCCACGTAGAACTTCAGCACTCTAGCCACATCCAGCGAGTGCAAAGTCCTCTCAGCCGGCGACGAAGGGGACGGGAAGAACATAGGCAACACCAAGGGTTCGTTGAGATGGAAGTCCGACGGTACCTTGGGCATGAAGGAGGGGTGCGTCCTGAGCACTACCCTCGTGTCGTGAAAAGTCAAGTACGGGGCCTTGCAGGAAAGGGCCTGGATCTCTCCCACCCGTCGTGCGGAGGTGATGGCCACAAGAAACGCTGTTTTCCACGACAGAAACTTCAACGGGGCCGAGTGCAGAGGCTCGAACGGAGGTCCCATGAGCTTGGTCAGCACCACGTTGAGCTCCCAATGCCACAGGTCCTGCGCCTCCTTGGACAGTGCTGGGGACCTGGTTCCGCCCTGTTTCCTGATGTAAAACATGGTGGTGGTGTTGTCGGTGAAGATCCTCACCACCTTGCCCTTGAGGGACGGAAGGAAGGACCTGAGGGCCCAGAACACTGCACGGAGCTCCAGGACGTTGATATGGAGGGACTTCTCCGTCGGGAGCCAAAGGCCTCTCGCGTGCAGATTTTCGGTGTGCGCTCCCCACCCTTCCAGGGAGGCATCCGTGGTCACGGTCTCCTGGTGGTCTGGGGTCTGGAAGTCCATGCCCGCCGTCAGATGCGCGCGGGTGCCCCACCACCGGACCGCTCGGCGGAAACTCTCGTCGAGTGTGATCCTCTCCTCGAAGCCGCCCGTCGTTTGGATCCAGCGCGCGTCCAGGAACTCCTGCAACGGGCGCATCCGGAGCCTGCACATGGGAATGAGGCAGATGCAAGAAGACATCATTCCGAGGAGGGACTTGATGGACCTCACCTTGGCCGCGTCGGAAGCCAACATCCGCTGTACCTTGCCCAGGATGGACCTGGTCCTCTCCTCCGACGGGGAGGCCAGAAGGGACACTGTGTCGAGCTTCGCTCCCAGAAACAGTGCGTTTTGCGCGGGTACCAGGTGGGACTTGGCGTAGTTCACGGAGAATCCCAGGTCCGTGGGAAGTTGGACGGTCCTTGACGTGTGCTCCACGGCGAGCTCCCTAGTCTTGGCTCGGATGAGCCAGTCGTCGAGGTAGGGGTAGACGTGAATCCCCTCGCGGCGCAGCTGCGCCGCCACCGGTACAAGGCACTTGGTGAATACCCTGGGTGCCGACCGTAGTCCAAAGGGGAGGGCTTTGAACTGGTAGGGACGCCCTTGGACCACAAACCTGAGGAATTTTCGGTGCCCCTTTAGGATGGGAATATGGAAGTAGGCATTCTCCAAATCCAACGACGACAGGCAGTCTCCTTCCTCCAGCTGACCCAGGACGTGCTGGAGGGTGACCATCCGGAATTTCTGCGCCTTGATGAATTGGTTCAGACGTGGCAGGTCTAGGATGGGGCGCCATCCTCCCGTCTTCTTCACGAGGAAGTATCTCGATTAAACTCCGGAGCCCCGAAGCCTCTTTGGGACGAGTTCGATGGCGCCCTTCCTGAGCATCGCCCTTACCTCCAGGAGAAGCTGAGGGACGTGAAGCTCTTTCCTGGCCCGGGGGGGATGCGCGGGCACCTTCTTTGAAACTCGAGCGCGTGGCCCCGGGCTAAGGCGTCCAGCACCCAACGGTCGGTGGAGATGGACTCCCACACGCTGACGAAGCTCGCCAGCCGGCCTCCCACCGGGGTGCATCGGTGGGGGCCCGACCCCACGGTCGGTTCATTCCTGTTTCGACGAGGCTTTGCCGCCTTGACCTCCTTGGCGACGACGGCGGGGTCCGCCAGACTTGCCTCGTCCTCTGTAGGCCTCCTGAGACGACGAGCGGGCCGCTTGACGGTAGGTGGAGAAACCGTCGCCGGAACCTTTGGAGGCGCCCTTGCCTCCGCTGCTCCGAAAGGGCGTCCGTCATTGCTGCAGAACCCCAAGGGCCCGGGCCGTCTCAGTGTCCGCTTTAATGGCCTGAAGGGAATCGTCCACTGTTTTCCCAAACAGGTTGTTCCCATCGAACGGCATGTCCAGGACTCTGGTCTGTACGTCTTGACGGAAGTCCGTAGCCTTGAGCCATCCACGCCGCCTAAGGCACACGCCGTTGCCCAACTGGCGAAACCCAGTGTCGGCGATGTCCGTCGCAATAGTGATGGCGTGGTCCCACGCCACCTCACCTTCCTGTAGGATCTCCAGGGCATCCGCCCTCTTGTCATCCGGTAGAAAGTCCAGCAGGGGAGCCAGTTTGTACCATAGCTCCCTGTCGTAGCGGGCCACGATAGCCAAGGCGTTGGCCGCTTTAATCGTCGTCGCTGCAGACGAGATGACCCTGTGTCCCATAGTGTCCAATTTCTTTCCCTCGCCGTCCGGTGGGGAAGTCGATGTGGAGGCCGCACCCCCCCCGCTTTCTTCCTGGCCGCCGCGGAGACGGAGTCCGGGGTAGGCTGCGCCCGGAGGCACAGGGGGGCCGTGTCCGGGACCCGGTACTTCTTCTCGTACCGGTCTCTTCTAGCTGGCGTAGTGGAAGGGTTCTTGAGGAGGGCGAGGCCCTCATCCCAAATGTCGTCCAGTAGAGGCACCGCGAGGACCGTCTTCCTCTTGGCCTCGCGCCGTTGATAAAGGAATCCTTCCTTTTTCTTCTCCTCAGGGCAGAGTTGGAAAAGCTCGGATGCCCTGGCGATCATGGAGTGGAACGAACCAATCTCGTCGGGCGGAGAAGCCCTGGTGGGAGGTGACGACGGTAGATCCTCGTCGTATATCTCGTCCGTACCCGTCGCTGCCGTGTCAGTCCCCGTATCATCCCCTCGGGTGGACGGTGCGCGACGGCTGGACGGTGCGCGACGGCTGAAAAGGAGGTGGAGGGTGAATCATCCTTTTCTTGGGCGGGGGAACGCCAGAAGGTCCCGGTTCAGGATCCCCTGACGGGAGAGGTTCCTCCGTCGGCAACGGTAGTCTCGTCCTTATCTCTGAGCATAAGGACTGTATAGCCAACAAAATGGCCACCGAGTTGTCTTGCGGCGCTGGCAGAGGGGAATGTGACGGGCGATCAGGGGCCCCGTCGGCACCCTCGACGATGTCGTCGTCACCTGCGTTGGGATCCATCCCGACGGGCCGGTCTTCTTCCACGCCAAGGCCGTGGCTTAAGACCTCGATCAGCTCTTCCTCCGAGGTTGAAGCCGAATCTACGACGACGCCCTGCCCCCCCTTTTTCTTCCCCGCCGGGGATTTCACGGGGGTCCTATCGATGGGCACAAAAGAGGACTCCCTCCGAGGGGGCAGGGAGACTGAGCCCCGAGGTCGCCACCACTGGTGTAGCCTCCACAGGCTGAGCCAGGGTCGCCGCAACAGTATCGATAGAGGGCTTGGCCGGATGGATTAAGGCCTTCACCACCTTAGGTGCGCTCACCGCCTTGTCCTCGAGGGGGGGGGGGGACACTATCTCGCTCCCCCTCCGATGGGGCCTTCGAGCTCGACCGGGGCCTCTCCAGGAGCTTTGCCGGGTGCTCGCCCTTCCTCTTACCCGACCCAGAGCGTTGGCTCGTGGTTGATGGTGCCGGGGAGGGTGCGCCCTGCCTGGCGCCCGTAGAGCCCGACCGTTCGGCGCTCCCGGTGCCAGCGGACTCGCGGTGCTTGGACTTGTGTTGGACCCCCGTCGCCGGGGCGTCTTCAAAGGTCTTAGAAGACCGCTCGGATTTCTTCCTCTTCTCGCCTGACGGGCTCTTCCCTTCCAGCCAGTTGGCGAGACGTTGATGGCGGTCCTTCATGGTCCGCTCCGACATATTGCCGCAAAACGCACAGTCCTTCTCCACGTGCGTCTTGTCCTCATGTAAGCAGTAGAGACAAAAGGAGTGTTCGTCCTCCTTAAAGACGTTCTGCAGCTGGCATCCAGGGCAGACCCTGAACAGCTTTCCGGACGTCGAGCTTCCCTTCTCCTGGGCCATGTCCGGGCCTGAGAAGCTTCTGGAGTCCTCCAAAGCGTAGCTCGACGAAATCTTCACCCTTGAGGGGCGCAGACGAATCCGACACGGGTCCCCGTTGATCGGATGGAGAGTCGGTGGAGCTTGAGGCTCTTTTGACCGAAAAAATGAAGTTTTTGAGCAAAAAACGTGAAAAAAATAGCACTAACGCTCGAGAGCAATAGCACGAGGATCCTAACACATGAACGTGCGGTAAAAATCTGAAGATGGCTGCCAGAGGCGGTGCTTAGGTAGAGGGCAGTCATTTGGCTGTGGTCAGTATGACGCAGAGACCAGTGATTGGTTACTACTACGAAAGACAGATCAGAAACGAAACTGATACTGGTTTTTTCTTTACCGAGGATTCCCAGCCTGACGACGGGGAATATTCATGAGCATGTGAATCCATGCCAGACCCCATGCTGGAGAAGAACAAGTTACTTTCTTACCTGGTAACGTTCTTTCGATGGGATGGTCCGACGACGTATTCCATATCTATGACAGTAATCACCACAGCTGTGCTGCTTCGGAAACTTTTTCGGCGTCTGCGTCCTGCGTCGATGACGTCGATGCGCCGCCGTCGAGGACCTCCTCCGACGTCCGACGTCATCCGATGTGATAAGTAGGACGCACGACGCCAGTAGCCTCAGTTGTAGTTTTTTCCCCCAGAACGTGTGACAATAGTCAACTGCCAGTCCGACACAAAGCCTTGCGGAACGTAAGCTGCAAACGCAACAGAAATTCTGCAGCGGGTAAGGCAGGGCGGGAGCGATATGGAATACGTCGTCGGACCATCCCATCGAAAGAACGTTACCAGGTAAGAAAGTAACTTGTTCTTCGAGGGGATTGGGTCCTCCGACGTATTCCATATCTATGACAGACTCCCAAAGCAGTACCAAATCAAGGAGGAGGGAAAGAATTTAGAAACAAAATTTAGAATAGCCAATCAAATAGCAGAGCAAAGGACCGCCTTGCCAAAGGCCAGATCCTGCCCTCTGATGGAATCGAGGGAATAATGCCGCACAAATGTATGCACTGAAGCCCAGGTGGCAGCATCACAGATGTTGCGAATAGGAACACCCCTCTGCAGGGCAGTAGATGCAGCCAAGCCCCTGGTAGAATGGGCCCGCAAGCCAGCCGGAGGGTCCTTGCCCGCCAAGCAGTAACACTCCGAGATGGCCAAAATAATCCAGCGGGACAAAGTCTGTTTCGTCACAGCTTGCCCCAAGCGCTTACCAGCGTAACCAATAAAGAGTTGATCGTCCACTCTGACCCGGGACATGCGAGAAACATAAAAGCTCAAAGCTCTCCTAGGATCAAGCCTATGGAGCCTCTCCTCTTCCTTACCAGGATGCGGAGGAGGATAGAATGCCGGAAGAACAATCTTCTGGGCCAAATGAAATTCCGTCACTACCTTCGGAAGAAAAGAAGGACGAACTCGAAGGACAACCCTGTCCTTGTGAAATACAGTGAAGGGTGGCTTAACAGAAAGTGCCTGTAACTCACTCACTCTGCGAGCGGAAGTAACCGCAACTAAAAACACAGTTTTCAAAGTCAACAGCCTCAAAGGGCAAGAATGTAACGGCTCAAACGGAGCACCCATAAGAAACCTAAGAACAAGGTTCAAATCCCAACCGGGCACCAGGAAAGGCGACGGAGGGAACACATTAGTGAGCCCTTTCAGAAACTGTGAAATTAAAGGGATTTTAAAGTAAGAACATTCTTCAGATGAGCGCTTAAAGATGGACAGCGCCGCCAGGTAACCCTTAACGGTACCCACTTGCAAGCCCCTGTGGGCCAAAGAAAGCAAAAAGGACAGAACCATGGGGATGTCACATGCAAAAGGATCCACATTCTGAACTCTGCACCAGTCGCAGAACTTACGCCAACGGTACAGAGACTTAGTTGCGGGCCTTCGGGCCGAAAGCAACACCTCCATCACGTCTTCAGGGAGGTCCCAATCCTTATACCTCAACCTTTCAGAAGCCAAGCGTGAAGGTTGAGGGATCCGACCTCTGGATGGAGAACCTGACCCCCCTCCCGTGAGAGCAGATCGTCTCGGTAGGGAAGACGACGTGGAGGGCAGATGGACAAGTCGAGAAGGTCCGGGTACCACGTCCTCCGAGCCCACGCCGGAGCAATGAGGATCATCCGGGAACCGAACTTCCGTAACCTCCGCAGCACTTGCGGGATGACGGGGACCGGAGGAAACGCGTACAGCAGCGGGAACGACCATTCCACCACGAACGCGTCTCCTAAGGCTCCTTTTGGAGGAAATTCCCGCGAGCAAAACCTTTCGCACTTCCGGTTGACACTGGAGGCAAAGAGATCCACTTGAGGGGTCCCCCAAAGGGCGAAGATCTCCAGGAGAATCTCCTGAGCCAACTCCCACTCGTGAGAGATCGTGCACTGCCTGCTCAGAGCGTCCGCCGTCACGTTCTCGACTCCGGCCAGATGAACTGCCGAGATCGAAACTTCCTGCTGGATGGCCCAGAACTCGAGCTGCATCGCCTCCCTGCACAGAGGAAGTGACCCTGCCCCCCCCTTTTTGTTGAGGTAGTGCATGGCCACTGTGTTGTCCGTCAGGATCAGGACATTCTTCCCTCGCACAGTCGGCAGAAAAGCCCTCAGGGCTAGCCTGACGGCCCTCAGCTCCAACAGATTGATATGGAGTCTGGACTCCGACGGAGACCAACGACCGCTGACTGTCAGCCCGTTGGCATGAGCTCCCCATCCCGTGAGGGATGCATCCGACACGATCGTCACCTCCGGCCAGGGAAGCCAAAACGGAGCCCCCCTTCATCAAGTTGCCTTCGACGGCCCACCACAGAAGGTCCCGGGCGACCGAGGGCGGCACCTGAATCGGGTCCGACATCCTGCCGGAGGACTGCGACCATTGCATCTTGAGTGCCCACTGCAAAGATCTCATTCGCAGGCGAGCCTCTGGCACCAGAAGAATGCAGGACGCCATGAGGCCGAGCAACCTCAAGAACTCGAACGCTGGGAGCGTCTGGGCATGCTGAAACTTGCGCACCATCTGCTGAATGTGAAGAGCCCTCACCTGGGGAGGAAAACACTGCCCCAGGGAAGTGTCGAGCACTGCTCCGATGTACTGGAGCCTCTGCGTTGGCGTCAAATGGGACTTCTTTAAATTGAGGGAGAAGCCCAGCCTGTGAAGGGAGTGGCAGGCGACGGACAGATGATCCAGGACCTGCTCGGGAGAGCTCCCCCTGATCAACCAATCGTCCAGGTAGGGGTAGACGTGAATCCCCCCTTGCCTGAGATGCGCTGCCACCACCACCATGAGCTTGGTGAAAACCCTCGGGGCGGAGGTCAAACCGAACGGCAGGACCCGAAACTGAAAGTGCGAGTCGCCAACCGCGAACCTCAGGTACTTCTTGTGCTTGGGATGGATCGGCACATGGAAGTAAGCATCCTTGAGGTCGAGTGACACCAACCAGTCCTGAAGCTGAAGGGCCTGGAGGACTTGAGAGAGAGTAACCATCTTGAACTTGTCCTTCCTGAGGAGTTTGTTCAAACCGCGCAAGTCCATGATGGGTCTCAATCCCCCGTCTTTCTTGGAAATCAAAAAATAAGGGGAATACCATCCCTTGTTCCTCTCCGCTACAGGCACCAGTTCTATGGCGCCTTTCTCCAGCAGGGCTTGAATTTCCTGCGCAAGGAGCGGATCCGGACACTTCAAAGAGAGGTTCCCCGGTGGATTGTCGCGAGGCCTGTGCCGAAAGGGAAGACAGTAGCCGTGGGTTATGATCTCCAGAACCCACACATCCGAAGTAATGGCACGCCACTCTACAAGATGCTGCGCCAGCCTTCCCCCAACCGGCGAACCATGGGACAAGGCCTCATGACTGAGTAGGAGCGGCTGCGGCGTTACCTGAGGGCAAAGAGGCAACTGCCCGAGCGGCCTTGGCACCACGGGTACCCTGTCGTCCACCTCTGGTACCCCTGCGTTGGCCCCTTTGACTGCCAGCTCCTCTCGCTCTACCAAAGGACGAGTAATAGCGAAAGGAGCCACCCCTCCACTGCTGTCCCCTAGGACGAAAAGGCGGAGGTTGGCGAACTGCAGCGCCCAACGACTTCGCTGCAGCTTTTGAGGTCTGCAACCTCTCAAGGCTCTCGTCAGCCTTGCTGCCAAAAAGATGTTCACCATCAAAGGGCATGTTGAGGAGCCGGGACTGCACATCAGGAGCAAACCCCGACTTCCGCAACCACGCAAACCTGCGTATCACGGTGCTCGCCGCCATGGACCTACTGACGCATTCAGCTAAGTCCAAACCCGACTGAACGGACTCACACATGGCATCCTTACCATCCTGGACCAAAGCAAGGAAACCATCCCGTTCGTCCCCTTCGGGAATATGGTCAGCCGCTAACGCAACACAGTTCCACAGAGTGTGCGTGAAACGTGACAAGGCACAAATGGAGTTGGCCGCCTGAAGCGCCATACCACCAGAAGAAAACACCTTCTTCGCCCAGCCATCAAAACGTTTGTCGTCCCTATCAGGAGGGATGGTAGGGTACGACGCCTGCTTTGCCGGGGCCGTGGCCGCCTGCACCACCAAACTTTCCGGAGTGGGGTGCCTGGTCAAGTAGCAGGGGTCGCCACTGGCTGGACGGTATTTCCGCGACAAGGATCTGCCCACTGCCGGGAGACTCTCCGGAGCAGTCCAAGCCGCCGCCACCCTACGCTGTAAAGCCATATGGAATGGCAGAACCGGGTCAGATGGGGGACCAACATCAAGGATGTCCGTCAGATCATCCTGCACAAACTCCCCTGGGGGAGCAGACCATCCCAGATACTCAGACACCCTAGCCATAAGGCGCCGGTATGAGGAATCGGCATGGGAGCCAGGCTCAGGCCGACCAAATTCCACCTCCGGAGAGGTGTCCAGACCACTAGCATCATGCAGCGACTGCCTCAATTCGTCAAATTGACTATGGCCCGAGACAATGTCATCCGGCACCTGACCAGGAACCAGGCCAACCGAATCCTCATCCGCCTCCGAAATACAATCCAAGTGGTGGAAAGGCACCTGAGAGTGCCTGCTCTTAGCCAGAGCCTTCCTAGGGGGTACACCCGAGACACGGGGCACCTCCGACACGAAAGGCGTCGATGGCGTCGAGCGAATCGGCGCCGCCGTCGAGAAAACCGGCAACGGCGCCGAGAGGATCGGCGTCGACGTCAGATGCAGCGCCTCCAATATCGGCGGCGTCGACACAGCCCTCGAAGCCGGAGCCCCGAGCGTGTCCCTCGACGACCTGAACGTCGACGGCTTCGACGACTTCCTCGGAGACGGAGCCTCGAGAAAGCCTGTCGACGCCCTCGACGCCTCAGACGTCGATGTCTTCCTCGAAGACATCACAGGTGCACACGGTCTCGATCGCGTCGAGGACCGGGACCTGGAACGGGTACGGCGAGAACGAGCCTCCTTGTCCGAACGGGACCTCTCCCGTGACTCGTGCCGACCACTCTTGCGAGCGGCGTCTCTCGACCTCACACGGCCGACCCCACTCGGGGGCGCGGACGGTTGAGTACCCTGCGACTCAAGAATCGCCAACATTTTCTTCCCGAAGGAAGCCCATTCCTCCGGCGTCGCACGGCTGGTGGGATAACCGACGTGCCGGGCAGAGTCCTCGGAAGAGGACCTGGAAGGCGACCGGTGACGGCGCTTCCGAGAACGCCTCGAAGAGGCAGAGGAGTGGCGAGACCGACTCCTAGAAGAAGACCGACGAGACCTCCGACGATGACGCGGAGAGTCACCCCTCGAATCATCCGTCGAAAGCCCCGCCGACTTCGACTTCCGGGGCTTGGACACCCGACCTACCGACAATTTCTTCTTACGTTCGCGTAAGGCCTTGGAAGTGAGCGACAGGCAGTCGACACAGTCATCCGTGTCGTGGGCCTCCCCGAGGCACCAGAGGCAGGCGTCGTGCGAGTCAGTCACCGACATCTTGGACCCACACACCCCGCACTTCTTGAAGCCCGGACGCGGGGTTGAAGACGAAGTGGAAGACATCGCTGCGAAGGAATATTCACAAACGAACAGGCTCGAAGAACCAGAAAGAACAGAACTCCAAAGAGTCGAGGCTAGAACCGAGAAACACGAAGCAACACGTTCGCGGAAAAAACGGAACTGAGGCTACTGGCGTCGTGCGTCCTACTTATCACATCGGATGACGTCGGACGTCGGAGGAGGTCCTCGACGGCGGCGCATCGACGTCATCGACGCAGACGCCGAAAAAGTTTCCGAAGCAGCACAGCTGTGGTGATTACTGTCATAGATATGGAATACGTCGGAGGACCCAATCCCCTCGAAGGATGGTAACGTAGAACATACAAAAGAAGTAGACAAAACTACAGTTGAAGTGTTAGGAATATAGTAAGGGAGATAATGAAAGAAAAGCACTGGAGTGAATCACAACCCATTACAGTAACTACAAGTGAAGAACCAAGGAATAAGAAAAGAGAGGCAGGTAGAGAGTATGAAGGGGGAAGAGTGAGGTCAGAAGAGAGTGAAGAATATCAAAATAATGGTAACCAGTGTAGCTTTAACGAACAAATGAATGGGGAGGGGAAGGAAATTATGGATTGAGAGCTTTGAAACTCTGCAAACCCAAATATCCAAATGCACCAGGGCTGATATTACAATACTTGTTTGAGGAGGGAGGTCCAGTCTTTCTAAATAGTAGGAAAATCCTGGAATTATTTGATGAAATCCCTGAATTACAGCTCATAACATCTGAGGACATACAACTTGTTGATTTTATACATGGGTGGAGATATGATTATATCAGGTTGGTGATCTACTCGCCATTGGTTAGGAACATTATAATGAAGGAGGCTGATAGCCTTCACAAATATGGTTATGATGTAGGTATATGGGAAAACGAAAAAGAAGTGATTGAAGAGAAAAATGACTTCCGGTGGAACCGTGACAAATTTGTAAAACAGGAGGCAAATCATACAGATAAAAGTGAAAACCTGAAATTGAGGAGAGTAGCAGAGTTCCTAGAGGACTCAATTGCGCAATTAAGAGCTTTGACCCAACCACTCTAGGCCCGATTCTATATTAAAAATTTTGAGTTGGAATTCTAGGGGAAATAAACATTTAACAGGTAATAGTGATATTTGCTTGTCCCTTAAATTGTCAGACTCTCTCTTTATACAAGAAACCTGGCTTAGAGAGAAGCTTTTATGGGATGGGTTTGTAACCGCCTCTATCCCGGCTATACAAGGATTTTTGGGTAGACCAAAAGGTGGAATAACTACTCTCGTTAAAAAAGCAATCGGAATGTTAAAGCAAAAAGAAGTGTGACATATGGTGAAATTCTTGGAACAGTGTGGGCTAGAATAGTGGGGGATAATAAAGACATTTTCTTCCTGTTGATTGTTTATAGAACCACAGATTCCAATCTCGCTACAATTTTGGCCCAACTAGACACATCTGTATGATTGGTTTAGCAATATGGCGATGCAAGCATTATACTTGCTGGGGATTTTAATGCGAGTTGCAACCTGAATGATGTGGAAAAACTGGACTGTTTTCTGACCGATTACCATAATGTGGAAAGGGGCAAAAGGAAGAAAGTGGAAGGTGGAATGTGGATGTTTTGGGCTCTAGGATGGGGGTTACAACGATTGGAAAATAAAAACGTTACATGGGCTGCATGGAGTGCATGCTCCGAGATTGATTTTATCTTTCTCTCCGCCAATATCTTTGGAAAAGTAAAACACTTTCAAGTGAAAGAAACCAGTATGAGTGATCATTCGATGTTAATGCTAGAACTAAAATGGCTACCGAATAATCCCAACAGGAGTGATATAAATCTAGGGAATCTAAGTGCGAGTAGTAGAGGGAACCATGTGCGTTTGTCTGAAAAAAAGTGAATGATTTCAATATGTGCATGCTGACTGAATTTAATACTTGTAATTTGGAAGACAAGATTGAAAGATATTCTGTAAAAGGTCTTCCAGAATACTTGAACAGTGCTAGAGGCAAACCTTACACCCCAGCCTAATCATGATAAAAAGCACAAGCATGTATATTCTATAGAAATTAGAATGAAAAAAAACAAACTTAGAACGGAGATGAGGAAAATCATGAAGAGTCTGAACAGTGTTGAAAAAATTAGGAAGTTAAAGCAGAGGTATACCAACTGGTTAAAATTAGAACGCATTTGTATTACCCAGGTAGATGGGGGAAAAAATGCTAGAAAGCCTGCAGGGGAAAAACACCAGGGCCTTCTGGGATCTTATAAATTATAAATAAGAACTGACTTGTAAAAATATATGACAAATCCCATATCTGAAGATGCTTGGATTAACTATATTGAGCAAATGTATACATCTGAAACTGCTTCAGAGTACACGGAAAAAATAGAGAAATGGAACTTAGATATCGCTATAGATATTGAGGAGAAGATAAAGTCCAACTCCCCAAGAGCCCCTGGACCTAACAAACTAACAATGTCTTGCGGCACTCCTGACACCTATGGGCCAAGATTCTTTACATCCAATTCCAAGATATAATGGAGTCACAAACCATTCCTGATTCTTAGAAACTACCATATAAGGTGCCGATCTTTAAAAGGGGATCAAGGGAAGATCCACAGAATTACCGTACTCTCAGTATAATGGATGCAGATTCTAAAATATTTGCCGCTATCATACTGGAAAGAATTAATGATTGGATTGAAGAGATGACCATACTTGATCCTAGAATAATAGGATTTCGTAGAAATATGGGGACGGACTGTGGAGGACTCTTGATAAAGTGTCTCCAGACACTTGCCTGGAAATCTTTGGATGCACCAATTTATGTTGCATCCATGGATTTAAGTAAAGCTTTTGATTGTGTAAACAGAAACCTTCTATGGCAGAGGCTGGATAGTTATGGAATTCCTAAGGGGCTATTAATCATTATAATATCATTGCATAATGAACCTAAAACGCAGATTAGACTGGATTCAGATGGCCTTTTGTCAAGAGTGTTCTATTGAGAAGGGTATTAGACAAGGATGTATTCTTGGATCCACTTTGTATAATCTTTATGTTGCAGGAGTAGGAACATTGGATGCTTCAGTATTGGTTTCTCCTAAGATTGGGAAATTGAAAATTAATTGGGTGAGTTATGCAAATTATTTTTTGCTTATAGATTCTACGCCTGTGGGTCTACCAAGACTTATAACAACTTTTGGTAAGGCACAAGTTACTTACCTGTAACTGTTGTTATCCAGCATGGGTCTGGCATGGATTCACATGCTCATGAATATTCCCCGTCGTCAGGCTGGGAATCCTCGGTAAAGAAAAATCAGTATCAGTTTCGTTTCTGATCTGTCTTTCGTAGTAGTAACCAATCACTGATCTCTGCGTCATACTGACCACAGCCAATGACTGCCATCTCCCTAAGCCTCGCCTCTGGCAGCCATCTTCAGATTTGGTAGCACGTGAAGTGGCAGTATGACCATGTGAAGAGCCGCAGAGGGGTAGGCAGGAGGGTTCGCATGTGAATCCATGCCAGACCCAACAGTTACAGGTAAGTAACTTGTTCCTTCTCCAGCATGGGGTCTGGCATGGATTCACATGCTCATGAATAAAAGAATACATAGCAGTACACACATGCACAACCACGGGAGGTGGCAACAGGCTCAACATCTCTTACCTTCTCACCAGGCTCACCTTAGGCGAACAGGTTGCGCAGCACTGCTTGGCCGACTCTGGACTCCTCCCTGGAATCCCGGTCGACGCAGTAGAATTTCGTGAAGGTGTGCGTCGACCTCCACGTAGCAGCCCTGCAGCTATCCAGCAGGGGCACACCAGATAGGAACGCCGTGGTAGCTGCGATCGCTCTGGTGGAATGGGCTCTCGGACGGCCGGGCAGCGGTCGGTTTGTCAACCGATGACAGTACATGAAACAGCCGCAGAGCCATCTGGAAATGGAAGCCTTTGAGAGAGCCTTCCCCTGATTGACAGGTCCAAAGTTCACAAAAAGTTGTGACGTCTTCCGGAAAACTCTTTGTGCGGTCCACGTAGAACTTCAGCGCTCTAGCCACATCCAGCGAGTGCAAAGTCCTTTCAGCCGGCGACGAAGGCGACGGGAAGAAAACAGGCAACACCAAGGGTTCGTTGAGGTGGAAGTCCGACGGCACCTTGGGCATGAAGGAGGGGTGTGTCCTCAGCACTACCCTCGTGTCGTGAAAAGTCAAGTACGGGGGCTTGCAGGAAAGGGCCTGGACCTCTCCCACCCGTCGTGCGCAGGTGATGGCCACAAGAAACGCTGTTTTCCACGACAAGAACTTCAACGGAGCTGAGTGCAGAGGCTCGAACGGAGGTCCCATGAGCTTGGTCAGCACCACGTTGAGCTCCCACGCCGGGGCCGGAGCCTTCACCAGTGGGAACGATCTGAACAGTCCCTTCATGAATTCTTTCACCAGACGATGAGACCACAAAGACGTCCGTCCCGTGGTTCTGGTGTATCAGGAGATCGCAGCAAGATGAATCTTGATGGAAGCGTGCGCCAGTCCAGCCTTGGCCAGCGTCAGTAGGTACGGCAGTACTTGAGGAGCCGTAATCCGTAGAGGGTTAATCGTCTGTGCGTGGCACCAGACAGAGAATCTCTTCCATTTGTGTCCGTAGCATTTAAAAGTTGAGGACGCCCTGGCCTTTGCAAGAACCTCTCTGCAGTCGGCCGGTATGTTGTAACCTCCAAACTAATGCTGCAGGAGCCAGGCCTGCAAGTTCAGCGACTTCGAGTCGTGATGGAGGATGGCGCCTCCTTCCCTGGAGAGAAGATCCGCGTCCACTGGCAGCTTGATTGACGGGGACGCTGACAAGTCCAGAAGGTCCGGGAAAAATATCTGCCTCGACCACGCAGGTGCAACGAGGATCATCCTGCACCGTGACCTCTTGAGCTGGTTGATGACCCGGATCAGCAACGGCAATGGAGGTAATGCGTATTGAAACAGGCCCTCCCAGGGGAACGAGAAAGCATTGCCCATGCTCCTCGGCTCGGGAAACCTGCTGGTGAACCTCCGGCACTTGGAGTTCGTCGCCATCGCGAACAGATCGATCTGGGGTGTGCCCCACCATCGGAAGAGGCAGTCCACTAGATCCGGTCGTAGTTCCCCACTCGTGGCACGTGCGCAGCTCTCTGCTGAGCGAGTCGGCGATGGTGTTTTTTATTCCTGCCAGATGAAACGGCACCAGAAACATCCCTTGGGCGACGGCCCAATGCCACAGATCCTGCGCCTCCTTGGACAGGGCTGGGGATCTGGTACCGCCCTGCTTCCTGATGTAGAACATGGTGGTGGTGTTGTCGGTGAAGATCCTCACCACCTTGCCCTTGAGGGACGGAAGAAAGGACCTGAGGGCCCAAAACACTGCACAGAGCTCCAGGACGTTGATATGGAGGGACTTCTCCGTCGGAAGCCAAAGGCCTCTTGCGTGCCGATTTTTCGGTGTGCGCTCCCCACCCTTCCAGGGAGGCATCCGTGGTCACTCTTCTGGTGGCCCGGGGTCTGGAAGTCCATGCCCGCCGTCAGATGCGCGCGGTTGCCCCACCACCGGATCGCTCGTCGGAAACTCTCGAGTGTGATCCTGTCCTCGAAGCTGCCCGTCGTCTGGATCCAGCGAGCGTCCAGGAACTTCTGTAACGGGCGCATCCGAAGCCTGCACAGGCAGATGAGATAAATGCAAGACAACATCATTCCGAGGAGGGATTTGATGGACCTCAACCTGGCCACGTCCGCAACCAGCATCCGCTGCACCTTGCCCAAGATGGCCCTCGTCCTTTCCTCCGACGGAGAGGCCAGAAGCGCCACTGTGTCGAGTTTCGCTCCCAGAAACAGTGCGTCTTGCGCGGGCACCAGGTGGGACTTGGTGTAGTTTATGGAGAATCCCAGGTCCGTGAGTAGTTGGACGGTCCTCGCCGTGTGCTCCGCGACAAGCTCCCTTGTCTTTGCTCAGATGAGCCAGTCGTCCAGGTAGGGGTAGACGTGGATCCCCTCCAGGCGCAGCCGCTCCGCCACCGGTGCGAGGCACTTGGTGAACACCCTGGGTGCCGACCTCAATCCGAAGGGAAGGGCTCTGAGCTGGTAGTGACGCCCTTTGACCATGAATCTGAGAAACATTCGGTGTCCCTTTAGGATGGGGATATGGAAGTAAGCATCCTCCAAATCCAACGACGACAGGAAATCGCCCTCCTCCAGCTGACCCAGGACGTGCTGGAGGGTGACCATCCGGAACTTCTGTGCCTTGATGAATTTGTTCAGTCATCGTAGGTCCAGGATGGGACGCCATCCTCCTGTCTTCTTCACGAGGAAGTATCTCGAGTAAACTCCGGAGCCCCGAAGCCTCTTTGGGACGAGCTCGATGGCGCCTTTCTTGAGCATCGCCTTTACCTCCAAGAGAATTTGAGGGACGTGATGTTCCTTCCTGGCCACGGGGGGGGGGGGGGACGCGCGTGCACTTCTTTAGAAACTCCAGCGCGTGACCCTGGGCCAGGGCGTCCATCACCCAATGGTCGTAGGAGATGGACTCCCACACGCTGACGAAGTTCGCCAGCTGGCCTCCCACCGGGATGCTTCTGTGGGGGCCCGACCCCATGGCCGGTTCAGTCCTGCTTCGACGAGGCTTTGCCGCCTTGTCCTCCCTGGCGACGACGGCGGGGTCCACCCGACTTGCCTCGTCCCCTGTAGGCTTCCTGTGACGACGAACGGGCCGCTTGACGGTAGGTGGAATATCCGCCGCCGGAACCTTTGGAGGCACCCTGGTTGCCTCCGGTGCTCCGAAAGGGCGGCCGTCGTTGCTGGAGAACACCAAGAGCCCGGGCCGTCTCCGTATTGATGGCTTGTAGGGAATCGTCTACTGTTTTCCCAAACAGGTTGCTCCCGTCGAACGGCATGTCCAAAACTCTGGTCTGCACGTCCTGCCGGAGGTCCGTTGCCTTGAGCCATCCACACTGTCTAAGGCACACGGCGTTGCCCAACTGGCGAAACCCAGTGTCAGCGATGTCCGTCGCTATCGTAATGGCGTGGTCCGACGCCACTTCTCCTTCCTGCAAGATCTCTAGGGCCTCCGCCCTCTTGTCGTCCGGTAGGAAGTCCAGAAGGGGGGCGATCTTGTACCACAGCTCCCTGTCGTAGCGGGCTACGATAGCCAAGGCGTTGGCAGCCTTAATCGTCGTTGCTGCCGATGAGATGACTCTGCGTCCCATCGTGTCCAATTTCTTTCCCTCGCCGTCCCGGGTGTGGGGGGGTAGTGGGGGGATGGTGGGGAGGTTGACCTAGAGGCCGATGCCCACCTCCCCGCTTTCTTCCTGGCCGCCGCGGAGACGACCGAGTCCGGGGTCGGCTGTGCCCGAAGGCACAAGGAGGCCACGTCCGGGACCCGGTACTTCTTCTCGTACCGATCCCTTCTCGCAGACGTTGTGGATGGGTTCTTGAGGAGGGCGAGACCCTCATCCCAGATATCGTCCAGTAGAGGTACAGCGAGGACCGTCTTCCTCTTGGTCTCGCGCCGTTGATAAAGGAAACCTTCCTTCTCTTCCGGGCAGAGCTGGAAAAGCTTGGATGCCCTGGCGATCATGGCATGAAACGATCCAATCTCGATGGGCGGGGAAGCCCGGGGAGGAGGCGACGACGTAAGATCCTCGTCGTAAACTTCGTGTACGCAGCCGTGTCCGTCCCCTTATCATCCCGACGGGTCGGGGAGGAGGGCTGAGCGGGGCGCGATGGTTGAAAAGGAGGTGGAGGATGAATCCTTCTCATAGGAGGAGGGCTCCCAGAAGGGCCTGGCTCCGGGTCCCCCGTCGGGAGCGGTTCCTCCGTTGGTGGTAACGGCAATCTCGTCCTTATCTCCGAGCATAAGGACTGTATAGCCAACAAAATGGCCGCCGAGTTGTCTTGCGGCACTGGTTGAGGGGATTCCGACGGGCGGTCAGGAACCTCATCGGCACCCTCGACGTTCTCGTCGTCCCCTTCTTAGGGGTCCCTCCCAACAGGCTGGTCTTCCACGCCAATGCGGTGGCTTAAGACTTCGATCAGCTCCTCTTCAGAGGTTGATGCCGAATCCACGATGGCCTCCTGCAGCCCCTTTTTCTTCTCCGTCGGAGGTTTCACGGGGGTCCTGTCGATGGGCTTGAAAGAGGACTCCCTCCGCGGTGGCAGGGAGACTCTGGGCCCCGAGGTCACCTCCACTGGTGTAGCCTCCACAGGCTGAGCCAGGGCCGCCGCGACTGTCTCGATAGAGGCCTTGGCAGGGTGGATCAAGGCTTTCACCACCTTAGGTGCGCTCACCGCCTTCTCCTTGGGGGGGGGGGGGGGGGGAGGGTCACCGTCTCGCTCCCCCTTCGATGTGGCCTTCAAGCTCGACCGGGGCCTCTTCAGAAGCTTCGCCGGGTGCTCGGACTTCCTCTTACTCGAGCCAGAGCGTTGGCTCGTGGTTGATGGCGCTGGGGAGGTTGCGCCCTGCCTGGCAGCCGAAGAGCCTGACCGTTCGGCGCTCCGGGTGCCAGCGGACTCGCGGTGCTTGGCCTTCTGTTGGGCCCCCGTTGCCGGGGCGCCCTCAAAGGTCTTAGAAAACCGCTCGGGCTTCTTTTTCTCGCCCGACGGGCTCTTCCCTTCCAGCCAGTTGGCGAGACGCAGATGTCTGTCCTTCATGGTCCGCTCCGACATGTTGCCGCAAAACGCACAGTCCTTCTCCACATGCGTCTTGTCCTCATGCAGGCAGTAGAGGTAAAGGGAGTGTTCGTCCTCCTTGAAGACATTCTGAAGCTGGCATCCAGGGCAGACCCTGAACAGCTTTCCGGGCGTCGAGCTTCCCTTCTCCTGGGCCATGTCCGAGATGGGCCTGAGAAACTTCTGGAATCCTCCAAAAGCGTGGCTCGACGAAATCTTCACCCTTGAGGGGCGTAGAAGAATCCGACACGGGTCCCCGTTGATCGGATAAAGAAACGGTGGAGCTTGAGGGTCTTTTGACCGAAAAAAGAGAATTTTCCTATGAAAAAGCGCAAAAACGCACTAAAGCTCGAAAGCAATAGCACAAGGATCCCAACACTTGAACGTGCGGTAAAAATCTGAATATGGATGCCAGAGGCGGGGCTTAGGGAGATGGCAGTCATTGGCTGTGGTCAGTATGACGCAGAGCTCAGTGATTGGTTACTACTACGAAAGACAGATCAGAAACGAAACTGATACTGATTTTTCTTTACCGAGGATTCCCAGCCTGTAGGGGAATATTCATGAGCATGTGAATCCATGCCAGACCCCATGCTGGAGAATTATATGTTGGGAATAGACCTAAAGATCAATTCAGGTAAATCTGTTGTTATTAAATTCTCAAAAGGAGGTGTAAAATGTGGAAAGACTAAGTTTGTGTGGAACTGGGATAATAAACTGACAGTTAAAGATAATTTCCAATTTCTGGGGTATCCTGTAGTAGCTAAGTATAGCAAAACCTTCTGTATAAATTATTTCAACTCAAAAGTCAACAGTATGCCGATTCAAATTAAGAGGGTTGATAATAAGTATGGTAAATTCCCCCTTGAACCATGCAGACAATTCTATAAAACTAAGCTACTGCCTACAATTATGTATGGAACTGAATTCTGGCCAAAAACAATGGACAGAATATAAAGCTGCCGAAAGTAAAATCTGGAGATCTATACTATCCCTTCTGCCTAAATGCATTCCTTTGGAGGCTATAAGATATGAACTGGGTATACAATCTCTCGTGAGTTTGATTCAGTGGAAGAAACTTTGTCTTATGAATAAATGTGAATTTTCAAAGGAAAGAACTCTTTATTCCCAGCTCAGAGAGAATACCACCTATGGATTTATAGCAAAGTTAAGATGTGAATGCGAAACTCTACTCCAAGAAATAGGAGTGACTATGGAACTACTGGGGAAAAATCCTAACATGGTAAAGAAAACACTCAAAGTGTATGATTGGGAAAAACTTGTTTGAGAATCTGTAACACAAAGCTATATACGCAAATACTAAACAGCAGGCAAAGGAGTCAATGAAATGGAGCAATATCTAAAGAAATTTCCTAGTAAAAAAATGAAAATTGGTTTGAGATTTCGCATGAACGTGCTGTTGACTAATGAAATAATAAGCTAAAGAGCTAGACAATTGCTTGTTGATGGATCGTGTAGGTTCTGCAAAGACAAGGGTGAGCTAGAAACCCTACGTCATCTTATGACTGAATGCCGTGAACTAGCAACTAAAAGGGAAATGCATTTTAAAGATTTTGTTTATAATGTATGGTTACTGAGGGACATTTTATGGATAAAATGCTACATGGAGAATCAATGACCTTGAGAATACGAGTTTTGGCATTCATAGAACTGGTGTGCGAAATAGAATAAAATTCCCTCAAATTGTATCAGGATTGTATTAATGAACTGAAGTTGAAAATGTATTATTTATTGTATAATAGACTGAATTGTTAATTGCAAACTGTAAATTATGGATTCACAAGATTTTAAAGTCATGAAATGTTTATTTTAAAATTTTGTAAAAGTTTGAAAAAACTAAAACAAATAAAGTTTTTTAAATAAATTGCAGCGTAAAGCCATGCTTCAGAAAAATTACAGCCAAGTATACTTGTCTCACTGAACAACAGCAGCAGTGGGGATTCGTGCCGGCTTCAGGAATGCGCTTTACCAGCCCAGGAGCGGCTTAAGGCCTTGCAGCAAGACGAGATTCCTCTCTGAATGACAGTGAACTCTGGTAGACTAGCATTTTTAATTCTTCATAAATATGATTAATTCAGAGTAGAAAACCCTGATCCCAGTGTTTTCCTCTGGAAAAAAGAAATTTTCGGAAGATCCAGACATCGTTTGAAACATAATTGTAACTATAATGGCACAGCTCTGGCCAATCATCGCCGAGGGCCCAGGGGTGGAGAACCTTGCTCCAATGAAATGATGAGAACACATTCACAATGCAACACTCTTAGAATTAGGTAATGGGGAAGAACAGCCAAGCCAGCCCGCTGACAACGGAGGTCCAACCGGGGTTTCTATAAGGGAACCATATGTGACCAACCACTCAGCAGCCAATCTCAGGATGAGATAGGTTTCTGGGAGCTGGCCCAATTTTGTGATGTCAGCATGCCTGCTGGGGTTCCAAAATTGGCTTGCAAGCCAGTCCCTCAGAGTGTGCCTGGATTTTCTTTGTGCACAAATCCCTGTGTGCTTATTTGCTGCCCAGAAATAAGCCACAGTTTGGAACATGCTGCTTGCTTGGACTCTGATGCATTCCTTTTGGGCAAAATGGGAGATGTTGGGGCCTCCCATACCTGGGACCCCCCCAGACCCCCAGAAGCCTGGTGGGGGGGTCCAACTTCTCCCCAACAGTGCAAACAGATGCTTCCAATACAGGTATAGGTGCAGTTCTGAGTCAGCTGGATGAGAAAGGTAGGGAGCACCTCATCTGCTTCATCAGCAGAAAGCTGAAGGTACCAGAAACATGGTGGGCAATAATTGAAGGAGAATGTTTTGCTATTGTGAGGTCACTGAAGAAGTTTAGGCCATGCTTGTATGGATCTACTTTTGTGATTCAGACTGACCACTAATCCTTGAGATGGTTTATGCAGATGAAGGGGGAGAATCCTAAATTGTTAAGATGGTCAATCAGCCTACAGGGGTTTGATTTCACCATTGAACACAGGTCAGGGTGTAATCACCAAAATGCTGATGTCTCTCCAGAATGTTTGACCACCTGGAAGGAGGTGAATTAAATCCTCCTGTCCCTTCAGTCCAGGGAGGACAAGAGTTAGGGAGAATTATCATAAATGTTCTAATTCCCTTCACCTTAGAGACCCCCAACAACTGGACTAGATTTTGGAGGACTTGATTTTTTTTTTACCTGGAGAGTGAGAGCCTTTTTTCCCACATGTATTTTGATGTGCGTTTTACTCTTGTGTACTTCGATTATGGAGTTTTAAGATAACCCCACAGGCATCTTTTCATGTGTGTTACACAGCACCCTCAGTGCAGTGACACGGGGATGTCTTTAGATTTCCCCAAAGTTCTAAATACCTTGTCTGGTATAAACTACTGTTTCCCAGAGAATATAAGGTTAAATTGACTTTACTAGTCTTTTTAAATTCCTAGACTCAGCACACACTATCTTCCTATAGAGTGCTGGAGGGGTTACCCTAGTATCCCCTGTCTCTCAATACTCATGTAGCAGTCGAATGCTACCCTTTCCTCTCGAAATGGCTGTGGTCTTAGAACTAACTACCATGATTTTTCCCAACCGCGAACACCGGAAGCTAAAAATCACGGGAGCCATGTTTTTCAAGATGGCGCCTTAAACCCCTTTGTTTAAACAGGTCCCGGTCTTTTTTCGCCATTTCTTTTTGAAAGGTCCTTCTAGTGTGTCTCTGTGCGCCAAACCAGGTTTGGTCCCTTTGTTTCTATGCCTTTGGCGGGCTTCAGGACTGAAGGCTGCTTCTGGCGCCGGAGTGTCTGGGGTGGGCAGGAAGGGAGGGAGGGAGGTGCCGGAAACACTTAGTTTCCTAGGAGACCCAAATGCACTCTGGCGTGATTGGCTGGCTGACTGTCCGGCAAGGACAGCCACCCTGCTGGGTGAGTGGCAGCTAGGCTGGAATGAATGGGAGAAAACGGTTTAAAAGCGAGTCTCTTGGACTGGAAAGCAGAGTCGACCACTGGAACGAAAGAACCGAAGACGAGCTGGAAGAGGACAGGTGCTGCAACTCCTGGACTGTTGGTTTGCCCGGTGAAGCCCTGCTGCAGGTCCGAATTTCCAAGTTCACCTCAACAGAGAAGCCCCTTCAAGGAGGACTTCTTCCTTTGAGTTGGTGGGACCAATCAACTCGTAAGCCACCTGAATACCATTCTCGAAGCTGGTTAGGATTAACCAGGGGGGGGGGGGAAGAAACCAGCTTATGTGCTTGATGAACAGCTACCCGAACTGAAGTGACTTCATTTTGTCCACATTTTGCAATGATCCCGTGCAGTGCAGGAGTCCCCCGACAGCCTCCCTCTTGTCCCCACGACACAGGCTCAGGAACAGTGAGATCTGCAGGAGCTGCCAGGAACCAACGTCTTCAACTGCATCTTGTGTTTCATACTAAGGTACTGTGCCAACCCGATTGAGAGAACGCTTCTCTCGCGGTGAAAGTTCGTGGAACTTTCCCAACTGGCAGGTCTAATCAGCTTGTGACCCAACATATGATCCTTTTTTGTACAAACTACTTTTGAGAACTTTGGCAAAGACTTAACCGTTTACTTCAAGAACTGCTCTTTCCTATCCAAGACACTAATCCATTGACTTTAGCCTATGCTTATTGAATTGAATCGAGTCCTCTAGTGAACAAAAACTATTTGCACTGCCTAAGAAAGTATTTGTGATCTATTCTGATAACTTATACCATTTACTCCCATTTGAAAATAAATGAAAAGCCATTTTGCTCCTATTTCAGAGGAGCCTAACTTGTTCAGAAACGTATTGGTTCAGTACTGAAGTGTGTTTGTGTAGCATATTAAGTTGCCTCCTCCAAGGGGATGTTTTCTAAATTATTGTGTAATAAATTAATAAGTGTTTTACCAAGAAACCTTAAGTGTAAGGGTACTTGAACCACTGTGATTTTAAGACCTCTAACTTCTTTTACTGCTCACATTCCCTCTTGAGATAGGCCTGGCTGCTCAGCTCGCTACCACAAAACTGTAGTACAGACTTATACCAAAGGTTGGTTTTTGCTTACACCTGTAGTCCTAATTGAATGTGGTGGTCCCAGAAGCTACAGCATGTAATTCTGCCTAACACATTAAGAGTTTTGTGTCAAATATAGCAGTGAAGGTTAGAAAGGGCTGCGTCAGGGTGCAAGTCAGCCAGAGTTGCAGAAGAAAGTGCTGGCGAAAGCCTGGCACACGCTTCATTGGTCAGATGACCGAGAAGGTGGGTGGCAGAGATTCAGTTTGCTTGGGCCGAGGGGCTAGAGAGAGAAACGAGAGGAAAGGAGAAAGTGGTCACTCTAGGAGAGGGGTGGTGAAAGGGTTAGCGGGGGTGGTCTGAGGAGATCAAAACATCTAAAGTGTGCCCTGCAGAGCGAGTCAGCCAAGAAGGGTGTATATAGATGGAGTGTCGTAGAGGTTGCAAAAGACGTCAGAAGGACAGGAAGCATCCAGGTGGATGTTGAGGTCTCCGGAGGAGAGGTAGAGGTAATTAGGGAGGAGGCAAGGCCCGCCCCCTCAGAGGAAGGTGGTTACCTGGCCAGGCAGCCGGTAGATCGTGGCCAAGAAAGAGCCTGAAGACCAGGCATTCAAAGGAGTAGTCCTGCATAGGAATGATAGAAGCAGGGATCCACTCTAGGAGGATCAAGGCTACACCCCATACAAGGATGGTAAGTTCTGGGCACTGAGAGGATCTTGTAGCCATCAGTGAGGAGTGTGTCAAAAATTGTGACAGATCTGGCTGTAACGTCTTGTCAGACTGAGAACATCCAGGTCGAGTTCTTCAAGGAGATGTCAGGAGTGTGACAGCTGAGCGAGAATTCAGGGTGGTGGCAATGTGGAGCAGGTTACCACCTTTGAAAGACTTTGTGGATGGGTACAGGTCTGGGGTACGCCCTGAGGAAGAGTAGAAGGACCCAGAGGATGGGCACAGGAGGAAAGAGGAGAGGGTGAGGTAGCCAAGGAAAAGGAGGATTCCAGAGAAGTGGCGGAAGAGGGAGGCAACAGAGTGGCAAGAGAAAAAGTGGAGGGTGCCGTAGAAGTGGCAGAGGATGGAGGAGCCAGAGGGGGGCAAGAAGGGACAGCAGAAGAAAAGAAGCGTCCATAAAAAAGGAGGATGGCCTGAGGACCTTGGACCAAGACAGTGCCATTAAGATACATTAATGGGTGAAGAAGAAAAAGCAGAGAGCACAGTACATATGATGGGTCCATAGGCCTAGAGAGGGAACAAAGATGATGCAGGTGAGGGTCTGTCTGGAGGAAGCACTGGCATAGTTGTCAGAGATAGGGAGGCCTTGGTTGGAGACTAGGATATCCCCTTTGAACTTCTTCCTACCAGACTTAGTGAGAAGGACAGGATAGTCAATAGAAAAGTAGTTTGAAAAGATAGGCGACACAGATCGCACTAGAGGATGCAGAGGGAAGGGGTAGGGGGAAGGAAGAAGTGGAAAGTGGGGAGGGCACTAGGGTGGGACAGAGGGGAGCAAGCAAACAATGACAACTCAGAAGAGCTAGGCAATTAAGTTCAAGTGGGACCTAGATGGAGGAGAGGACACTGCAGATGGGCAATTGAAAAACCAATTTAACAGAGCAGATGTCAAGAGAACCTGGAAGAAGAAAGAGCACAACAGGGATGCAGGCAATATAGTGTGAGAAAACCACCATGAATAAAGGATCATCAATTTACAAGACAATAGATCAAGGGGACCTAGATGACAAAGGAGGGCAACAGCAGGAATGCGCCCAACACAATGAAGAACAACAATCAGGAAAATAGGGCAGCAAAACAGAGCAGTCGACAAAAAAGGCCTAGGTGATGAAGAGTACAACATAACACAAAGTGCAGGAAAGGGGCTGGAAAGTGTGACAGGGCAGGGGAAGGGCCTGTAGGGGGAGCAAGGATGCACAGCCAGTCGAGGAGGATACTGGTCAAAGGTAGCAAGGGAGTGCACGTGATCAAGGATAGCGAGGGAACCACGCGATCAAGGGATGAGCGATAAAGGATTCAGCCAAGGAGTCGAGAGCGCATGTGATCAAGGATAGTGAGGGAGCCACGTGAGTGAGAAAGCTCGGGCGTGCATGCACCCAGGGGTGAGCAGGTGCACATGATCAACAGATGTACGGCAGAGCACGCAGCCAAGGAGGCAAGTGAACGCACTTTATCAAGGAGAGCGAGGGAGCTGCACGATCAGGGGATGCAGGAGAGTACAAGCTTAGGGAGGAAGCGAATGGGGCACTGGAGAGTACGCGGCCTGGGTGCAAGTGAGCATGGGAAAGCACAAAGATAAGGGGAGATGTAAGCATGAGTGAGCAGGGGGCGAGGGCAGAGAGACTAAACCAGGGGGAGAGAGGGACGCATGTCAGGGGGAGAGAAGGGCAACCGGGCCAGTGGGCAACGTTGGTAAGCAAGCTAAAAACACCCCAAAATGTCTTGCCTGGCAGCCTTAGACAGGAGAGTGAGGTTGTCCGCACTCACTGTCTATGCTGCAACTCCATCGCCGCCAAACACCTGCGTTGTTCAACAACACAGCCTTGTCCTGCAAGGGCTTTGCTGCAGAGGGTCCGAACCGCAGTTAATTATAGGCTCAGAAGCATGGATGTAGCAAACGTGCTACGGGTCGTCAGGCAGAGTCTCCTGCACAGCTGTGTCGCTCAACACCCAGGCCTTGTCCTGCAAGGGCATTGTGTTAGGGAGAATGCTTAAAAATGTGCCAATTCCCTCCACTTTAGAGACCCCAAGCAACTTTGCTGGATTTGGAGGACTTGATTTTCTTTTTTACATGGAGAGCGAGACCCTTTTTCCCACTCATATTTTAATGTGATTTCAGAACTTCGAGTTTGTATTTGGTTATGGAGCTTGACAAACTCCATAGACATCTTTTACATTGTGTCACACAGCACCTTTAGTGCAGTGGCACAAGGAAGTCTTTCAGATTTCCCAAAAGTTTAAATACCTTCTCTGGGATAAACTACTGCTTCTCAGAGCAGTAAAGTGAAATTGACTACACTTACATTTGTAACTTTCTAGACCCAGCAAACACTATCTTACCAATAGGGTGCTGGAGGGGTGTTAGGGAGAATTCTCCGTTTAGGCTGAATTTCCTAACCTAGTGAGTCCCCCAGCAGCTTTGCTGGATTTTTGGGGTTTATTTTTTTTCTCCTGCCAAGAGTGATACTCTTTTACCCTCACTCTTGGGCATGATTTGAGTGTGTTTCTTTGAATCTAGATGTGTTTAATGGGCTACGGGGTCCTTTACTCCATAGGGCTTCATGTGTTTTTGTGATGTGTGTTACACAGCACCCTCAGTGCAGTGACATAGGGGTGTCATAGTGACCCCCCAGTATAGACTCCATACCCCCGGACTGACTGTCTCCCAGGGCATGTAAAGTCACCATTGACTTTACTAGTCTTAAATTCTGAACAAAACAGGAACAAACCATCATATTGTGGACGTACTGGCTGGGGCAATTCGATTGACCCAGGGTCTGTTAGTCGAGGGGGCACGTCTCCGCCCCCTCTGATCGAGTTTTGGCTGGTGGCAGTGGATACTACTTTTTATATTCAACCGCAAATATTTTCCTATGGGATTTCCCATTGTTTTAGGCTACTATCTTTATTTAATTATTTACGGTAGTCTCGAACGTACCGCCGGTTTATTTAATTAATATTAATTCTTCAGTTGGTATTTTTTGCCAAAACTTGGTTCTAAAATGGCGTTCGTGTTCTCTTCTGTGACCCCAACCCAAGTCGAGCCCTTTGTTCCACTTTTTGGCGGGCTTCTCCACAGAAGCCCTCCAAAGTGGTGCCACTCTGTCTGGGGTACTTAGGAGGGGTGGAGGGAAATTTAGGCACCCTGGAATGAGTTGCCTAGGCAACTCAAGTCGCACTCCATCCTGATTGGCCCAAGTGGTGAGCCGGCCAGCTCACCACTTGGCATGTTTGAGTGATAGCTAGGCTGAGTGAATGGGGGTTTGCTGCATAAAAGCAGGGCTTTGGGGACTGGAACTTCAGAAGTCGCCACAGGACCTAAGAATCCGACGAGGGAGAAGCTGAGCTTACCTGCCACGACACCACCACCGGTGGAGCCCTGCTGGACTGCCTCACCACTTTTCCCAACGACCGAGAAGATCTCCCGCCGGAGAGTCTTCTTCCTGTGACTGGTGGGGATAACCAGTTTCACCGTCTTTTCGCTTTCCCCGACGGATCTCGTGGCCGCATTGCCCGTGCCAAGCACCCTGGCAACCGGGATACCACGTTTTACCACGACCACGAAACAAAGGTACCACCTTTAACCGGAAGACTCCGCGGCTAGTTTCTTCCATGGTAGTGCAACAACCTTCATCTTTCCTCCAAGTCGAGATCTTCTCTTCCCCTGGACGATGACGCGACTTGCACCCACTACCAGGAACAACTGCCACCGCTGGAGGATCCTTCCCACTTAAGGTACCGTGTCCCGCCTGGCTTCCCTTGCTACCGACTGTACGGGGTAGATTTAGCCCCCGGCTTTCGAATCTGGGTTAGTCTGGGACACCCTGGCTAAACTTTCTTAAAGCCTCTCTAAACCCTCTGCAAGACTTTCTAAGCATAGTGTAACTGTGTGATCTTGGGCGCATTTGTGCTCTGCTCTCTCCAAAAGTGGGCCCAGCCTTTGGACTTTGGCTCACCAGTGACTTTTTGCTCTCTGCCTTGCTAACCGTGTTCCTGAATCTTAGAGGGGTGTACCATTTCATACTCTGTCTTTCCCTCCCTTTCTCACAAACTTATTGGAGTGCCATCTAGTTAAGCGCTCACCTCTGTATGAAAATAAGTGGTGTTTTACAGTGACTTATCTGATAAGGAAAAAGGGGTGTATATATTATAATAGTAACTGTTTAAAATATTTTACAATAAGAGTGCTGGAGTGTTTTCAACTGTTTTTAAATAAATAATTATATACTTTGATACCAAAGCTCTGGTCAGTGTTTGCTTGTATTATTGTACCCGAGTGCCTATTGTGTATACTCTGCATACTGCCTAACTCTTCTTGAGGGAAGTCTGACTGCTCAGCCACAGCTACCAGGTAAATCTGGGCGGTGCGGACTGCTACCAAGTGGGTTTACTGCCAACACCTGTAGTCTTAAATCTTTTGCAGTGGTCCGTAAGGGAACTCCACAGGTTTCTGCCTAACAAGGGGTTACCTAGTATCCTCTTTGTCTAGCTTCTCATGTAACATTTTATGTTACCCTTTCTTCAATGAAAGGCTGGCGGCAGTGGTTTGATTTTAACTACTGTGGTGTGCATTTACTGCAGGCAGCATTCGTAGCTGCAGTAAAAGACCCAAGGATGCAATTTTTTGACAAAATGGCCCAGTCTTTTTTTGCCATTTTGTTGTGGAAAGGTCCTTCTTGAGATTTACTCTGCGGACCAAACCAAGTTGGTCCCATTAGTCGCTTTGTCTTTGGTGGGATTCACGAGTGAAGCCGGTCTCTGGCTCCAGGGTGTCTGAGGGTGGGCAGGAAGTGAGGGAGGTGCCCGAAACTCCATGTGCTTAGTCTCCTAGGAGACCCAAATGCACTGATGATTGGCCGGCTGACTGGCCGGCAAGGACAGCTAGCCTACTCGGTGAGTGACAGCTAGGCTGAAATGAATGGGAGAGACCTGAATAAAAGGCGAGATGTTTGGCTTGGAAGGCAGTCTCGACCACTGGACAAAGTAACCAAAGAAGAACTTGATGAGGATGCCTGCTGCAACTCCTGGACGGTTGGTTTGCCCGGTGAAGCCCTGCTGCTGTGCTGAAACTCCAAATTCGTATTGAGAGAAGCCCCTGCAAGGACGACTTCTCCCCTCGAGTTGGTGGGACCAATCAACTCCAAAGTAAGCCACCTGGACATTCTCTCAGAGCTGGCTGCTGTTCCACAGAGTTCCTGCTGGAAACCGACGAGCCAGGCAGAGGAACACCAGGGTGTGTGTATTGCTTTTAAGTTGGCCAAGAGCTACAGGTAGATCCTTCAGACTCTTAGGAAGCAGGACTGGCCGAGCCTGAACCCCAACAGAGTGCGGGACCCCAGAAGCAAGGAAAATACATCGACAGCCAGGAACCGCTGTGTTGCTATTTGCGCTAGTTGCGAGGAGCTGTAACACCAAAGTGCCACTTGTTGGAAAGATTGCTGGTTGCGAACGGTGAGCGTCCCATTGTAGTACTGGAGTGTCCAGAAGTCCTCCCTCTTGTCCCCACGACTGAGGCCCAGGAACAGAAGTCATCTGCTGTACTTTTCCTTCAATACAAAGGTACTCTAAAGTCTGAGAACTTGCCTCTCTTTGTTGGTTGTATCTTCCACTACTCACAAGTCTAAACAGCTTGTGGCCCTACATTTGATACTTCTTTTCTTCAAAGACTTCTAAAACATTCTGCAAAGACTTCTTAGTTACCTACCAGAAGCTCTTCATTCCATATAAGACTTTTGCCCATTGACTTTAGCTTAGCCTGTTGTACTGAATGACTTCTTGGGGGATCTGAAAGTATTGGCATGCTTAAGAATATTTGTGGTCTCTTCTTGTTCTAATAAACTTTTCCTTTGACAAAGTTTCTAAAAAGTATTCGAAATGCAAACAGTAAGATATTAATGTCCCCAGCACCCTAGAAATTGAAGTCACCTGAGGGTGTAGGTTGCGTCTGTGGGCCATCCCAAAAGGGTCTTTACTGATTTAGAAACTAAGAGTATACAGTATTGAAGTGTTTGTGTGTTGCTTTTATATCGCTCCCTTCTGAAGAAGGCTTATTCTAACTGACTGATAAATTGTTTATTAAAGAAACCTTGTGGGTAAGTATTTATTTGAATACTTGTCACTGTGAATCTCTAACTCCCCTACAGCTCACATTGACCCCCCTCTTGAGATAGGCCTGGCTGCTCAGCATGCTACCAAAACTGTAGTACAAGCTTATACCAAAGGTTGGGTTTCCTATTACCTGTAGTCAGGATTGTTGTGTTCCCAAAGGGTACTGCATACAATCTTGCCTAACACTTTGCTGCAGAGGGTTCGAACCTCTGATTTTATAGGCTTGGAAGCATGGATGTAGCAAAAGTACTACGTGTCATCAGGCAGAGTCTCCTGCACACATACATATCTCAACACCGCTGGCTTGTCCTGCAAGGGCTTTTGATTATAAATCAAAATTCTTCAAAAATGTTAACACGGCAGAGATAGGGGCACCAGTAAGTATTGTGATTACTCACAGCCCTCTCTCTGATATTCTTAAAGGATTTAGCAGGTCGGATGGATGTGTGGTGGTGGGGGGAAGCTGGCCAGGGTCGCTGGAGATAGGTATTCCCGCCATTGTATTTAGTGCAAGATGCCCAGGAGCTGGGGGTGCACGCAAGTTTGCAGTCGGGTCCAGGAGCAGAGTAGAACCCTTTACAGCCAAGAAATAAAAGCGAGCACTGACAAAGGCCTCTTAAGGACACTGTACCAGATGGGGGATGGCCAGTTTGAGTGACTGTCATGGCACAAGGGCGAAAGGAGGCATCTCAGCAGTCGGAAACAAGAAGCCTTCCAGACTAGGACTTGTCAATGCTGAAACTTTGCAGGACGGCAACTTGTAAGACCAGATGGAGACACCCAAAGTTACGGGCCAAAATGCTTAATGGCAACGCTTCTAACACGGTAGCCCAGAACTGAGCTGGTCAGTCCACTGGATAGTCCAGGGACACTTCTGAAGGTTCCAGGATCATTAGCATTCGTTGACTGGTTGGTCCTACCAGTCCAAAAAAGTTGAAGCAAGAGTCTTCCGAGATCAGGTAGTCCAACAGGGCTTCACGGAACAGCAGCAAGAATGGGCTCCAGGCCTCTTCAGTATTCATCCTCAGGTCTTTGGTCGTCTGCACAGACACAGGATACTTGGGTCCTCTTCCCCATCTGCTAGAATGGCTGCAGGACACCTAATCCAAAATTTAGTGATCAATCTCCTCCCCTCCAATGACAAAGACCTACACCACTCATCCACACCAGATGGGGTCCAATCAGGGACCACTATGGGGTTGACACATGCATGCACACTAGACCTACTGGCATCAGATGTGGCTAGGGACCAGCCAGACCATAGACCTGGCATGCACCAGTCCATGAAGCTTTCCTGGGCAAAGGCAGGACCATAAAAGGGAATTCCTGAACTGAGAAGGCAGGAAAAAGGCCAAAGAACAAATTGGCCAAAGAAGAAGCGAAAAATCTTGTGGAACAGTCATTTTTGGACACTAACTACAGTTGGTAGCCAAACGCGAATGAGCCAATACAAAATATTACAAAAATTGTTAACTGCTGCCACCAGCTTGTGTTTAGGCACATTCCAAAAATCCCTTTGGTTTAAGTCTAGGGTGATCCAAAAGTAACACACTGCACTGCATTGAAAGATGCAGTGAGCAATATGAAAAAGTTACTGACACTGGTAAGGCAAAACACAAAAGGGAAACAGTTTCCCCAGTACTGACAGTATGAAGGCCTAATCAGTTTCCCAATAACAAATGAGCAAAAGGCCAGTGCTGGGCAAGATTGTATGCAGTACCATTTGGGTGCACTACAACAACCATGACCTCCTGGCAATAGGAACCAAACCTTTGGTACAAGTCTGTACTACACAGGTTGGTAGTGTGACTGAGCAGGCAGGCTAAACTCAAGAGGGGTCAATGTTAGCTGTAGGCGAGTTGCACAGAGATTCACAGTGACAAGTATTCAAATGAACACTTACACACAAGGTTTCTTGAATAAACAATTCAGTCTGTTACAGTAAAGTTTATTCAGAAGGGAGCAATATAAATGTAACACTCAAATACACTTCAAAACACACTCTTAATATTCTAAAATCAGTAAAGACCCTTTTGGGATGGCCCACAGTCCCAACCTACACCCTCCGGTGACTTCTAGTGTGCTGGGGACATTAATATCTTAGTGTTGCATTTAGAATACTTTTCGAAATTGGTTAAAGGAAAAGGTTATTAGAACAAACAGATCACAAATAGACTTAAGCAAGCAAATACTTTTAGATTCACTAAGCAGAGTCATTCAGTTATAACAAGTTAAGCCAAAGTCAATGGGCAAAAGTCTTATATGGCCTGAAGCATTTCTGGTAGGTTAAGTAGGACAAGTCTTCGCACAATGTTTTAGAAGTCTTTGAAGAAAAGAATCAATGTAGGGCCACAAGCTGTTTAGACTAGCGAGTAGTAGAAGATGCAAGCAACTCTACAACAAGAGGCAAGTTCTCTCAGAAGTCTACAGTAGCTTTGTATTGAAGAAAAAGGGCAGCAGATGACTCCTGTTCCTGTGCAGCTTTGCAGATCTCTCGTTCCTGGGCCTCAGTCGTGGGGTCAAGAGGGAGGACTTCTGGAGACTCTTGCACTGTAATGGGACAGACACCGCTCACAACAGGCAATCTTTCCAACAAGTAGCACTTCAGTGTTTCAGCTGCACGCGACTACCGCAAATAGCAACACTGCGGTTCCTGGCTGTCGAGATTGACTTTACTTGCTTCTGGGGATATGCACTCTGTTGAGAGGGCTCAGTCCTGCTTCCTGGGAGTCTGGAGGATCTTCCTGGAGCTCTTGGCCAACTTAAACGCAACGCACACAATCTAGTGTTCTTCTCCCTGGCTATTCGGTTTGCAGCAGCAACGCTGTGGAAAGACAACCAGCTCTGAGAGAATGTTCAGGTGACTTACTTTGGAGTTGATTGGTCCCACCAACTCAAGGGGAGAAGTCCTTGCAGAGGCTTCTCCGGCAATAAAGATTTGGAGTTTCAGCAAAGCAGCCCGGCTTCACCGGGCAAACCAACGGTCCAGGAGTTGCAGCAGGCATCTTTCTTCGGTTCCGTCGTCCAGTGGTCGACGGCCTTCCAAGCCAAAAGCCTCGCCTTTTACTCAGTTCTCTCCCATTCATTCCAGCCTAGCTGTCAGTCACCCAGCAGGGTGGCTGTCTTGCCGGACAGTCAGCCGGCCAATCACAGAGTGCATTTGGGTCTCCTAGGAGACCAAGTACGGGGAGTTTCAGGCACCTCCCTCACTTCATGCCCACACCAGACACCCTGGAGCCAGAGGCGGGCTTCACTCGTGAATCCCGCCAAAGGCAAAGCGAACAATGGGACCAAACGTGGTTTGGTGCGCAGAGTAAATCTCACGGAGGACTTTTCCACAAAGAAAGACGACCGGGGCCATTTTGACAAAAATTGTACCCTTGGGTGCTTTACTGCAGCTGCGAACACAGCCCGCGGTAAAGGCACACCACAGTTGAAACGAAACCACTGCCACTAGCCATTCTGTGAGGAAAGGGTAACAACATCGTTACATGAGAAGCTAGACAAAGCGGATACTAGGTAACACCTCCAGCACCCTATTCTAAGATAGTGTGCTGGGTCTAGAAAGTTACAAATGTAAGTAAAGTCAATTTCACTTTACTGCTCTGGGAAACAGTTTATCCCAGAGAAGGTATTTAAACCTTGTGGAAACCTGAAATACTTCCCTGGGCCACTGCACTGAAGGTGCTGTGTGACAATGTAAAAGATGATGCCTATGGAGTTTGTCAGGCTCCATAGCCAAAAAGAAAGAAAGTTCAGAAATCACATTAAAATACATGAGTGGGAAAAAGAGTCTCACTCTCCAGGTTAAAAAAAAAATCAAGTCCCCAAAATCCAGCAAAGTTGCTGGGGGGTCTCTAAGGTAGAGGGAATTAGCACATTTCAGAGAATTCTCCCCAACAGCCAGATTCTGCAAAAAGTCAGAACAAGGTGCAGAAAAAATTTCCCAAGCAGGACAGCTGTGGTCATTACTGTCAAAGATGTGGAATACGTCAGAGGACACAATCCCCAAAGTTTTTGGTTTCGAGGGAGGTCCGTAGAATATGGAGGGAAGTTGTTTAAGAGAAAACACTCCCAACACTACTGATGGTCACTGAACCATTGCTATCAGCAACCTGTAAAACAGTTTATGTGGTAGGACTCCAAGACATTTTCAAATTATAGACATTTTATGCCTAATATCGTTTCATATGATATTTCCGCTTTATAAATGCAGCACATTAGAAAGATTTATTTTGGCTGTGTGCAGCCTTTAAAAGCAAAAATAGCACACTATTGGAGGTTTCACCACTTTACCCCCAAAACCCTCAGAAAGCCATACCACTGGCGGACCCCCACCCCACACTGAACCATACAAAAATGCATTCACACTCCCGTTTATCCGCTCCCCCTCTTCGTCCCTTCCACGACAAACATTCTGCTCTTCTACTGCCACAGACACAAACCAAAAACACATCTCAGGCACCTGCATCTCTCCTCTTTTGGACTGGCCGTGCCAATTAGCCCCTGTGCGCACTCATGTGTGTCACAGGGGTAGACCGCTTGGTCAAGACCGCTCAGCGCGGTCTCCCAGCAGTCTATAAAAAAAAAAGAAAATGTTTTAAAAACTATAAATTCACCCCATACGCCTATTATATCTACTTTGATTACTGTTTTAACAGGTTTATTTGAGCTGCTTTACCATTTCAAGCTCTTCCACACGCAGCTGTTTGCGGCACTTCATAGAAATACGCTGCTCTTTTCCTTCCTGTAGTGTATCATTCCGCACTGTGGTGCTCAAACAGATCACAACATCCACCCTGTAGAGAAGTAAACAGGAATGTTGAAAGGTAGTCTGCTTTGACATGGGTACAAAATGTCACCACCATCTCATGCACTCTTATGCAAACATCATATTACTTGCTTGTAAAAAGGTTTCCTCAGCATCAAAGCTTTTTGACTATCAGAGAATAAATTCAAAACTTTTTTAAAAAGCAAATGAAGGCAAGTGGCAAACATCAAGGACGCAGCAAATAATAAAACTTGACCATTCCCACTGATTGGACAATTGTATTTCCTTTTAGTTCCGTGCATCAGGAATAGTAAAATGGAAGAGTCCAAGAGGAGATGACTGAATTTCAGAATTACCTTTGGAGTGATAGTTGGTTTTCCTTAATTGAAAATGTATAATCATTTGCTTTATTAGTTTTCTACAATTTCACTTCGTACACATGTGGGGAGGGGAAATCTTACAGCTGCTGCAAAACTTTACACTACACTTAAACCCAACAGGTGCTGGAACACTGCCCAGTTGCATCCCATTCCCCCTCACAGCTGCTAAGTCTTCACATCTCTTGCCCAACAGTTGTCAAAATACAACAATGCAGCAATGTACAAGAGTGGAGAGGAAATTCCTAGTTTAAAAAAAAAGATCTAGTGTCAGAGTTCAGGTTGTGGATGAAAAGTAATTTCTAATGACCAGAAAGAAGGCTTTTCAGGTTGTAACTGGAGGTGAACCGATGACTGCCTGTTAGGAAAGTTCTTGTGGAGCAATTTTTCCTCCTTAGTTTATGGACCACCAAACCTTTTGCTTTTGTTTTCAAACCGTGTTTTGACTTTTTACAGTGAAGTGAAGCCTTCAGCTTCACTCCACTGGCCTTTTGCTCACTTGCTGTGGAGAAACCGTCAAGTCTTTCAGACGGTCAGTACCGGGAAACTAGGTTCTCTTTTTACATGCCATCTATTTTTGGGTAACTCATGTTGCACAAAGCATCTTCCAATGCAGTGCCAGGGGGAATAGTTTTGTACCACACTAGACCTACACAAAGGATTTTTGGTTACTTTTAAATGTGCCTATAGACAAGCTGGTAACAGTTACATTTTTACTATTTTCACTTGGCTGTCTTGCGTTTGGGGAAGCTGAAACTCGGCAGGGAGGCATCTTGTGGCATGAGCTGGGGGCCAGCGAAGTTCCAGCAACAAACATGAAACAGAGACTGTTCTACTGAAGTAGCCCAGTGGCGAGCTGGTCAGTCTACCAGGTGGTCCAGGGACACTGCTCAGGATGGCTGGATTCTTGGGAATGTCTCAAGACTGGTTGGTCACACCAGTCCAAGGGTTGAATCACAGTCAAGGGCCTTTGCAAATCAGGTAGTCCAGGAGTGCTTCACCGGATCAAATTCAGAAAGGGGATGCCAGGCTTTCTCAGGAGTTGTGTTACAGTAGATTTTCAATTATATGCATAATCTCCTCAACATGCCAGTCCCCAATCACTTTTCTCAAGACTTATGGATGTTTGGCCTGTTCTGAGTGAGAAGGAACTTTTTTCCACCCACTCATTCATTTCCCCTATATTTTGGGATACTTTGTATTTCTTTTTTAACTCTTGGAGAAACACTTTCCTACAAGTTCTACGGCATACGTCATTGAATTTTGCTACATAACAGACTGTTGCTGGGAGCCCCTTGGGCATCCTTTTTTATTTTCTGTTATTTTCCTTGCAGGAACTCATGTTCCCAAGGACACGGGATATTTAGTATCCTCCTTAACCTTTTAGAAACTTTCTTTACTGAAGCACTATGTTCAGAGCAATACAAAATGACCTTGCAAAAAACAAAACATGCAAACTAGCAGTACATAGGCATTGCTTTCGAGGTGACAAATGATTAGAACAGCAACGTACTAGAGTAAAGGGGGAACCACAATGAAGAAAGCAATGGTAGCATGGCCGGGGAGGGGGGCTTCGAGGGGCACATTTAGTCTGATAGGGGGTCACTGCAAGTGCACAAAAGATAAACCCTGAAGAGCAACCATATGTCTTTGGGCGGTTCACCGCTGGATGTACAATGACCCATTGCTCTTCGATGACGCTAGCCCAAGCAACAGTCTTCAGCCATTGATCAGTTGGTTGGACGGTGGGCTTTGACTAGTGCAGTAACAAACATTGCACAGCAAGCAACAAATTAACCAGTTCCGCCCTCCGCCCCCCGCCCCCTACAGTCATAAAAAAAAAAAAAAAAAAAAAAAAAAAAAAAAAAAAATCGGCACTGCATGGGGGTGGCGCCTAACCAGACACCAGTCATATCAGTGAGGATAGTGCAGACATCTTTCCAGTAATTGTCTAGCCTGGGGCAGCTCCACACCATGTGGCAGTACCCAGCTTCCTCCCCCGCAACTTAGGACAATAACCTGCAATTGCTTGGGAAAAGAGTTGCAGCCTCGCCGGCGTATAATGGCATCTGAGGAGGACTTTGAATTGCATCAAGCGAATCGGGCGTTAAAGGAGACCTCCCGAGTTTGCGCACACATGTCTACCCAGGTGTCATCTGTAATCGAGATTCGTATCCATCGCCCATTTAGTTCGTAACTTTGCTAGAGGCTTCAGTATTCGGTCTTGTATTAGTCTGTACAGAGAAGAAACCGTACCCCAAGAGCCATAAGCTTTTATAATATACCCAAGTAAGGAGTCATTCTCAGGCTCCAATGGGAAGCTCTCCCATCAGCTCCTAAAGACCTTGCAGACACCAATATATTGAAGCCAGTCCAGGGATTTGTATTGCACGAGTGCAGGCATGACAACAGCAGAGATTAAGTTCCTGCTCAGAAACATTCCCAGCATGCTAAATCCATTTTGAGCACAGCGCCGCTCAGTGACCACATACACCCCGGGAAATGCCAGATCACAGTTCCACAGTGGAAAATTCCTATGTTAGAGATGAGCAACTCCTGTGAGAAACAAACATGTCTCGTCCGCTAGTCCCCAGCGATCTGTCATCCAGGTGGCCAGGACACAGCCATAGCTTTTGGATTCAGTTCCTGGGGGTGGACCAATGCAGTAGGATCCCCTGGGTGAGGGGTGTTCGGGGAATGGAAATACTTAGGAACTCAACACCAACACCCCTTTTCCGACACAAACACTTTCTCACGGACAGCTCACTGAGAGAAAACTGACTAACCCCCGAGCCATATACCAAACATGTCCCAATACAATGGTCAGCCAGTTATGGATTACACACCTGATTTCCATCACACTTCTGCACACTGATAAGAGGCGCAGCACAAAAGCACACTCTGAGCAAGGCAAAGCACACGAGGAAGCAGCAGTTGCAACATGGCAGTTTAATACAAGGATAAAGACGGCAAGACCGAAGAGGGATACAAGGAAGGAGTCCTTGACCTTTTCAGAGAAAGACTTACTTTCATGAGCCTTTGAGAAGAAACGTAAGACCTGGAATCCAAGCTGACGAAGCCTGCACCATGTGTCAGAGGTTCCCGGAGCTCTGTGTCGATAGCCAAGGCGGGGAGAATCGCTTGATGCTGTGGTACTGTCCATGGCTCCCACAACAAAGCAGCGCCCGTGAACTCAGCACAGCCGGAGAGTTTGGGAGACTGATACCAGACCGGCCTGTGTTGAAGCCAAGGTTGCAAGGGGCATCATTTTATATGATGTGGCATTCATAACGCGCCTGTACACAAGTGTTTCTAGGCACGATAAGAGGGGGAAACAAACAAAAAAACGATCTTACTAGGTCTTGTTTCAGTCAGATTGTGCAAGTGCGGAAAGAGGGAAGGGGAGAAGTGCCAGGGGGAGGGGCAGGGGGAAATGTAGTTAACTCACAAGTGCACGGTTGCAGATAGACCATTAATGGCTGGGGAGCCCAGAGGCAGTGTGAGGGCAAAGGGACATGCAGGAGCCAGTCCAGAGTTCAGAGGGTGGCCAGGTCACCAGTGCATGGAGCAGTAAGGTGCTTCCGCAGGGGAGAGGAAGAGACGGCGGAAGCAAAAAGGAAGGTCTTGAGTTGCTTCTGGAACCGGAGGTGGTTCTGCTCAAGTTCGAGGCAGGGAGGCTGTTCCACAGGAAGGTCCCAGCCGAGGAGATGGATCTGCCCCCTACTCTCTGCTTGGAGAAGCGGCTGACCCTCTGAGTTGAAGGTGGATGAGTGAAGAGCTCGAGAAGGAAGATGTTTTGGAAGAGAAAGTTGGAGGTAGAGTGGTGTTAGGCAGGATTGTATGCAGTACCCTTTGGGTGCACTACAAGAACCATGACCACCTGGCAATAGGAACACAACCGTTGGTATAAGTCTGTACTACACAGTGTGGTTGAGCAGCCAGGCTCATCTCAAGAGAGGTCAATGTGAGCTGTAGGGGAGTTGCACAGAGATTCACACTGACAAGTATTCAAGTAAACACTTGCACACAAGTGCAAAGGTTTCTTGAATAAACAATTATTTATTTATCAGTCAGTTAGAGTAAGCCTTCTTCAGAAGGGAGCAATATAAAAGTAACACTCAAATACACTTCAAAAACACACACTCTTAATATTATAAAATCAGTGAAGACCCTTTTGGGATGGCCCACAGTCAAAACCTACACCCTCAGGTGACTTCAGTTGCTAGGATAGTGGGGACATTAATATATTACTGTTGCATTTAGAATACTTTTAGAAACTGATTAATGGAAAAGGTTATTCGAACAAACAAGAGATCACAAATATTCTTAAGCAGGCAAATACTTTCTGATCCACTAGGAGTCATTCAGTTATAACAGGCTAAGCCAAAATCAATAGGCAAAAGTATTGTATGGGCTGAAGCACTTCCGGTAGTTAAGTAGGAAAAGTCTTTGCACAATGTTTTTAGAAGTCTTTGAAGAAAAGAAGAATCAATGTAGGGCCAGAAGCTGTTTCGACTTCTGAGTAGTAGAAGATGCAAGCAACTCTACAACAGGAGGTAAGTTCTCAGACTTTTACAGTACCTTTGTATTGAAGAAAAGGTGCAGCAGATGAATTCTGTTCCTGAGCAGCTCTGCAGATCTCACTGTTCCTGGGCCCCAGTCGTGGGGACAAGAGGAAGGCCTTCTGGGGACTGTTGCCACTCGCAACCGGCAATCTTTCCAACAAGTGGCACTTCTGCGTTTTAGCTCCTCGTGACTACCGCAAATAGCAACACTGCTATTAGCAGTTCCTGGCTGTCGAGATCGACTTTCCTTGACTCTGGGGTCCCGCACTCTGTTGAGGGGGCTCGGGCTCGATCAGTCCTGCTTCCTGGGAGTCCAGAATATCTTCCTGGCTATCTTGGCCAACTTAAAAGCAATGCACACAATCTGGTGTTCCTCTCCCTAGCTATTCGGTTTCCAGCAGCAACTCTGTGGAAAAGCAACCAGCTCCTAGAGAATGTCCAGGTGGTTTGCTTTGGAGTGGATTGGACCCACCAACTCAAGGGGAGAAGTCGTCCTTGCAGGGGCATCTCTGTCGATACAAATTTGGAGTTTCAGCACAGCAGCAGGGCATCACCGGGCAAACCAAAGGTCCAGGAGTTGCAACATGTGTCCTCTTCAAGTTCTTTGGTTCCTTCGTCCAGTGTTCGACTCTGCCTTCCAAGCCAAAAGCCTCGCCTTTTATTCAGTTTTCTCCCATTCATTCCAGCCTAGTTGCCAGCCGGCCAATCACTTCAGAGTGCATTTGGGTCGCCTAGGAGACAAAGCACAGGGTGTTTCAGGCACCTCCCTCACGTTCTGCCCACCCCAGATTTCCTGGATTCAGAGTGGGGCTTCACTCGTGAATCCTGGCAAAGCGAACAAAGGGACCAAACGTGGTTTGGCGCGCAGAGTAAATCTCAAGAAGGACCTTTCACAAAGAAATGGAGAAAAAAAGACCGGGTCATTTTGACAAAAACGCAGCCCACTGTAAATGCACATTACAGTAGTTAAAATGAAACCACTGTCACCAGCCATTCAGTGGGGAAAGGGTGGCAAATGTTACATGAGAAGCTAGACAAAGGGGATACTAGGTAACCCCGCCAGCACCCTATTGTAAGATAGGGTGTGCTGGGTCTAGAAAGGTCTAGAAAGTTACAATGTAAGTAAAGTCAATTTCACTTTAATGCTCTGGGAAACAGTTTATCCCAGAGAAGGTATTTTTTTTCTCGCTTTTATTTACAAGTTAACAAAATACAGAATAAAACAGTTATGCTACCAAATGGTCAGAATAATATATAGATCAAATAAACAATACAACTATTTACATTGAAGGATGCAATTACATCATCTCAACTGAATCCACGCCACCTCCCTAATAACCCCACCCAAACACCCACCCGTTCCTTATAATACATAGTTTAGTACAGTGAAAGAAATGTTCTGCATATTTTTTCAAAATCCTTTTTCCCCCCTCTTGTACAGTACCTTCTCCATTTTTGCTAATGCATGCATGTCCCTTGCCCAAGCCTCAATTTTCAGGTTCAAAGCAGATTTCAAATTGCTCAAAATTACTTTCCTTCCAATCATAGCTCCTCTGAACAACCACTTTCTGACATTGAGTGACATCATCCAAAGTTTCATCACTCCCCAACACCCCTGTTTTGAAGTCTAGAACAGGCACCCCCCCAATCACCTTTTTGCAAACTACAACCATCTCTCTAAAACACGCACCTTCCTGCAGTCCCACAACATGTGTTCCAGGGTACCCGATTCATGTGTACATGTCCAACAGTCTGAATTCTCCAACATACCTTGCTTCCACATTCTTTCGGGTGTCCAATGAACCAGATTTAGGATCTTAATCTGTCGTGATCTCTGTAAGTCCCAAAGAGCATAGCCGGACAATCACACATTCACTTCCATAACTCTGCTGAGATATCCAAACTAATTCTTCTACTCCATTCTTCTCTTAATCAGTCATTACCTTTGTACTCGGACACAATCATATTGTAAACATGGCTAGCTAACCCACCTTCACCTCCTATTGCCTTCCTTGTAAACAAGTCTAGGTTAAGCCTTTTCCCCAAATCAATATCTCCCTTCGCACTTCTGATCTTTCTGTACTCTGAAACAGAAATTCTCAATGTTCGAATGCATCTGTAATTCTCACTGTCATCCAGACCCCATCCTTCAACAGATCAACTATCCATTGACCACCACCTAGAAACCAATCAGCCCACAAAAACACTCTGCCCTCTATTTTCATAGATTGGTTTTTCCAGCTTGACGCCCCAGGTTCTTTAAAAAGCGTCCACTCCCGGCAAATCACACAATTTCTTCCATGAGCTTCTCAACCATGCAATCAATGGTTCTTTCCCATAACTTCGCCTCAAATTTGAGGTCAAGATAGCTCCCGACGTCAGAGGACCATTGTAACTAGTTTCTGCCAACACCCAATCATATGAATCTTCCAGGAAAGGAACAAAAAAAAATTAGAAATATATGCCAGGTGGTCTGAAATTAGGTACCCCAATCCACCTTTTGCCAGTGGTAATTGCAACTTCCATAACTTTAACCTTGGGTGTTTGTATCCCTTAAGAATGCTTGAAGTAGTCCGTCCAATTCTTTACCAATACGTGGAAGTTATTGTCAGAGGAATCATACTCAGCACATAGTTAATCTTCGGGGCAAAACCATTTTCAAGGCATTCACCTTGCCCCAAAGTGACATTCAACAGAATCCATCTTTCCAGATCATCCCTTAATTTACAACCAACTATTTTCAAGTTTTCATGTACCATGTCTGATCTTAGGTGTCAACCAAATTCCCAAATATAACAATCTGTCTGTGCAGCATCTGAATCCTAAATCCGTTACAAATTTATCACAAATATGCACCAGGCACAGGACCTCCGATTGTCAAATTTATTTTGCATCCGGAACACAAATAAAATTCTGTGTAGATGTCACTGCCACAAGTCCCTGAGGACTAAAAGCATATCATCAGCAAATAACCACAATTTTTGCTGTTGTCCCCAGCACGACAACCCCATTTATCCTACACTCTTCCCTGACGGCCGTGGCTAATGGTTCTATGGCAATAACAAATAAGGGCGACAAAGGGCATCCCTGCCTAGTTCCTCTTAAGCGTGAAAATGTCAGAACATATTCCACTGGCATTTACCTCGGCTGTTGGTTCATTGTAAAGTAATCTAATCCATGACACAAATTTTCCCCCAAATCCTATCCCATCCCATCAAGCACTAAGAAAAGAAAATCCCAATTTACCCTGTCAAAAGCCTTCTCGGCGTCAAGGGATCAAACGGCAATGTCTTCATGCTGGTCATTCGCCCTGGAGATTGTATGTAATCGTCTCCTGATGTTACTCGAGGTTTTCCTTTCCTTCACAAAACCAGATTGGTTTCTGTGAATTAATGATGGAAGTAGATTTTCCAATCTTAATGCTAAAATTTTAGCCAGGATCTTGTTACCTGTATTAATAAGACTTATTGGCCTATATCTTGTGGGAAGGGTATGATCCTTCCTTTTTTGGGCAGACAAATCATTCCATGTCTCGTAGTATCTGGTAGCAAGCCATTCACCAATGACGCTAAATACATATCTTCAACAGGTGTAGGGTGGAATTCGGTAATAACCCATACAATTCTACAGGTAATCTATCAGGGCCAGCGGGATTTCCCTGTGTTCAGTTTACTAATTGCCCATTTTATTTCATAAACCGTAATATCTTCTTCAAATAGTTGTGAATCACACTCAGTAATCATTGAAAGATTTGACTTCCAGACAGTCATTCTCTTTGCCCTTCACGCCCAACTCATTTTGGTAAAGTTCCACGTAGAAATCCCAAAAGATGTTAATTTCTTTTGGGTGATCGGTAATCTTATCACTCTTGTCTCGAATTGATGTTATAGACCGGTCAGGCTCCCACTTCCGTAATCCATAAACCAACCATCTGTCACACTTTTCCCCCTTCTCGAAGTATGCACATTTTAGGTAGAAGTATGTCTGTTCAGTATATGTATCAGCTTTTTCAAATCTTTCTTCATCTTAAGCTCAGATATTGAGTCTACACTTGTTGGGTTAGTCATGACTGATAATTCACTCAATTTTCCCTTCACATTCTGCTTCTTTATTGTCGTAACGCTTTGTCCACTAGACACACCAATTAGATGTCCACGCATTGTACACAAAAGCTTCCCATACAATACCAGGACTCAAATCCCCCAGCTGGTTTTCAGCCACAAAGAACTCCATTTCATTTACTAATTTACTAGTCCCTCCACCTGATCATTTTGTAGAATCGAGGTATTCCCCATCCAGAAATATTGTTTGTGCAGCACAAATTTCAAGCGCAAGTGCATAAGTACATGAGCATGGTCAGCCAAAAGAATGTTACCAAGTTTGCTTGTTCTATAGTCACTTTCCCAGCTGTTAAAAACATAAAATCTTGAATAAACAGAGTAACCCCTCCAGCACCCTATTGTAAGAGTGCGTGCTGGGTCTAGAAAGTTACAAATTAAGTAAAGTCAATTTCACCGCTCTTGCAAACAGTTTATCCAAGAGAAGGTATTTAAACCTGGGGGAAATCTGGAAGACTTCCCTGTACCACCGCACTGAAGGTTTTGTGACACAATGTAAAATAAGATGCCTATGGAGTTTGTCAGACTCGACAACCAAAAGAAACAGTGCTTTAATCATAACAAAAATACACTAGAGGGGGGAAAAAGGATCTCACACTCTGCAGGTAAAAAATTCAAGTCCTCAAAATCCAGCAAAGTTGCTGGGGATCTCCAAGGTAGAGAGGAATTAGCAGATTTCTGAGAACTCTCCCTAACATGCACCACAGAGTAGTATGAGTAAGTGCTATCCCCCAGGTTGAGAACGCTCCAGACAGCCACTGAACTTAAAATCGGCATTGTAGCTCTTATTGCCAGTGACGCACCTGGCAGGACCAGCCAGATATATCCTGATTCAAATGTTAAAATATCTTCCCCACAATACGGGCATTAAAGAATACAGGGTTGGCATATCAGCAAGTTCAGCATAAAACGCCAGATCGTGGACATTGGGACCGCAGATTTTCAGTAATACCACTTCTCATCCTGCCAGCATTCCATAAACCAATACGTATCGCCCCAATGGATCCAAGTGGACCGTCTTGTGCAGAAATGGTAGCGAATTATGGATCAAGATCATTACCTCCCCCTGTATTGAGTTGAATGTGTGGTGTACAACCTGTCCTTACCCCAACGTTTGGCGAACCCTTCACAGCCCGCAGCCAAAGCGTGGGTTTCCAGTAAAAAAAAAAACTTCTTAATGTTGTGCTCCACAGAGCAAAAAAATTCCACTGTTTCACCGGGTTCTCAAGCACCCTCACATTACAACTAATACATTCAAGTTCACCCACCAACCACGGTTAGTGTACATATTCCCACCAAATCATGAACCACACCCGTGGAGCAATAACACAAGCCACCTTCCCTGCATCGCCTGTAGCGCAATAGAGCTGCTCTGTCGTCACCAAGTGCCATTTGTATGCCCAGTATAACTCCCCCCCCCCCCACCCTCCCATGCCCACAATCATCATCACTCCCTCCTCTCCCATCGGGAAGATAGTGCCCCCCAGAATAACCGCCTGACCAAACTCTGAAACATTACATGGGGGTTGGCGCATGGTTTTCAACCCAGGCCCTGCAACAGCTATGGAAGAACATGCCATTAATCAGAAATGTTTCCCATGTAACCGGCAATAACAAAAATTAAGGGGGTATTTAAACCCAGCATGTGTTCAGCAGAGTGATTTACTGAGTAGGGTCACCCAAGACCAGGTGGCCCTAAAGTCACGGAATATAGAAGCATTGGTAGCCTGAAAAAGACATGGTCAAAACAAAGAACAATTAAATCAGCTTCATGTTGTGGTGGAGCATACGAGGAACTACACAGCTTCCTCAGGGATCGTAAACTAGTATGTTTTGTCGCTGCATTCTATGGGGAGATTTATTAAAAGTTCTTACAGCATCGCGCCACATGCCCGTAGGCCTCAGGACGCGTACATGAAAGACAACAGACAAACAGCCAAAACAAATAGCAGTGGACCGATACGAAGGGGGGAATCAAAGACTGAATTCTGAGTCAAAAAGGGAGGGTAGGAAAACACCCCAAGGTACTTAACCCTAGTCGGCGGAAGATTGAATAGGAACGCCTTCATCTCCTTTTTAAACTTATCGAGGTGTCCATAATTCTAAGCTCCCGTGGAAGCAGACTCCAGAGATCAGGCCCTTGTACACTGAAGCTGTGTCCAACAGCCTTTGCCAGTCTGAATCTGGCTTTAACCAGTCTCAAGCAGTACTGGAACCTGAGTGGACAAGACGATGTATGGAGTTGAAGGCGGGCACCTAGGTACCATGGTGCCGTATTCATCATGCATTTATGTGTGAGGGTCAGAACTATGTCTTATTCTGAGTGACATGCAACCAATGAAGACTGCACCTTGCAGCTATAACATGCGCTCGCCTAGTAAGCCCTGAAACTTCCCTCACTGCCCCGTTCTGGGAGACCTGCAGGGCTGCAATGGAAGAGTGAGCATAACCACCGAGTAAGCTTTTAGAGTCATCCTGGCGTGTATTAATGAGAACAGAAGGCAGCGTGGCTAAGTTTTCATGGGCAAGAAAGGGGCGGATGTTCCATAGAAGCTTAATGATCAACACACACGTGGAACAAATCCACGCAACCGGAGGGGACAGATAGTTCCCCGTCCAATACTACGCCAAGGGGTTTCAACCTCTCTACCACTGGGATTGACGTACCCAGGAGGGAAAAATGGCAATAGTCGGCTGGCAGGGAACTCAACCTTAATGTGGTTGCGACAATTAACAGTTCTGTTTTTTTTTTTACATTTAAAGCCACAGTTTGCGGACATCCAGGTGTGTATGGCTTTATAGATGGCATTCAGTTTTTCTGCATCCTCATTATGAGAGCAAGACAATTTAACAGTCACCTCTGTATCAAAGTAATTTGCCACGTAAACACCAAGGCTGACTAACATAAGCAGGAAAGGGATCAAATAAACATTAAACAAAGTAGACGAAATATAAAAATCACTGCGGGACCCCACTGGTGATAGAGGGGTCCGAACAGAGTTCGCTTATTTTTACCCTGTAGTTTCTGGGGCCCAAAATGGAAGCAAAACAGCCAGCTTCATTTGGGGGAGGGGGAGTGGAACACCCGGCCATTGACTAATCTGCCTTTGAGTAAGACATGGTCCACAAGATCAAAAACTGACTAAAAAACTAACAACATCAGGATAGATAATTGTCCCCCGTCCATATTCAATAGGATTGTCTGTAGGTCGAGCAGGATGGTCTCGGTACCATGCCCTTTCCGGAAAACGGATTGACAAGGCAAAGAGATATTTCCCTCCAAGAACATTTGAATTTGTGCGTGTGCCACTTTATCCACCATTTTCAGCAGGAAGGGTACATTGGTAGTAGGACGATAATTGTCCAAAATGAGTGGGTCCAAGGATTACTTCTTGAGCAAAGGGGTCACCCAAGCCTCCTTCAAAAATAAGGAAACACCACCCTCAGCCAGGGAGGGGTTGACAAACTTGCGCACCCAAGGAGCGAGGATATCTTTGCACTCTATAGACATGGTGGATGGATAGCTATCTGACAGAACGTGGGTTTCATTTCAGCAATGGTCTGTTTAATCAATGTTTCAAAACAAGGGGAAAAGTCGAAAACATGGGGAGTGACCCCACATGGCAGCCCCCAAGACATCCTGCAACAGTACATCCACGGTCTCCTTGATCTGTTAGATATTAGCGTGATGAGACCCCACATTATTTGCAAAAAAATTATGGATTGACTGGCACCATTCCTTATCCTTGGTGGGCCCTGCTCGGGTAAGGGGTTTGCTTTTAAACTTCTGTAGAACTGAAAACAATTCCTTGAAACCAGATGCAGCATTCTGGATCCGGCAGTTATAGATCTCAGATTTTGCTTTAATCAGCGCCTCTGTGTACTTTTTTGCCAGGGATTTGTTGGTCAATGACACGCTGGAGCAATCTTTGCGCCAGTGGTGGTCTGCAGTGCGCTTTTCCCTCCTAATAAATAAGATGTAGTCGTTGAACCAAGATTTATGAGTGATTTCTGTTTTAGAAGATGCATCTTGACGGGTGCCAAATGATCAGTAGTGTCAAGGCTTTGGCGATATGAAGGGCAAGATCACTGGCACCATTTATACCGTCCAAAGCACCCGAATTGCGTACTAAATAGGAGCGAAATTTTCAAAAGGTTAACTTTTTCATATTGTGCATGCGAACCTCCACTCTGGGATTCAGATCTACTCTAGCAGGGGGGAGTCGGGAGGCTAAGGGCAAATGTAAGTAGAAAATGATCTGACCAGATGTAGGGAGACACAGATTCTGCAATGTGAGATCAACAACCAGTCCAAAGTGTGACCGGCATTATGGGTGGGGCAATCCACTACTTGTACATACCCAATGCGTCGGTAGCATTTATGAGGGACTTGGTAGTGGTATCCGCCGGAGCATCAAACCAGCAATTAAAGTCTCCCATAACCAGTACCAGCGCATTCAGTTTAGTGATGGCATTCAATAAATTAATGAACTGTTCTTCAAATAAGGGGAGACACCTTGGAGGTCTATAAAGAACTAAGGTAATGGAAGTATTGAGCGTTCATTTTAATTTCACCACCAAACATTCACATTCTGTAGGGGATTCATGTGTCAAGGTGTAATGCTGTAAAGATTTATTAAGAAGCATAGCAAATCCCTCTCCCACAGGATCCGTCTGCTCTAGGCATGTTGAAACCAGGTGGAACAGCTGTGAGATTCTGATGGTACCATGGGGTTCAACCATGATTCAGTAAGTGCCAAAATATCTAATTTGGCAGCCAGCAACAGATCCATGACCTCCAAGTCATTGAGATTAGCAATATAAACTTGTATATTTCATGACTAATTTCTTGAGTAGATATGCAGTCTCCTGGAGCCCAAGAGCAGCTGTCCCTTCTTACGGGCGGCCCGAAGGATCACATCCCTGTCGCCATAGTTTAGCAGGCAGGCTATAATCCGGCGCGGTGGTGCTCCAGGCTCAGGCGCCAGTGATCGGTGGGCAGGCTTAATCGCGAACTATGGCAACAGTATAAAATCGTCTAGAAAGGAAAGCATAGTATGCTCCACAAAGTCCTCTATAGTGCCTTCAAAATTATTCTCAGGGACTCCAATGATCCGGATATTTCGCCTTGACCTGGATTCCAGTTCTTCGTTCTTGCTGGTGACAGCTTGGACTTGTTTAGTGAGGGCAGCTAAATCGATCTTCAGCTGTGAAACATCTTCCACCACCCCTTCCCTGTTCTCAACCTCTGTAAGCCGCAAGTTTCTCTTTTCCAGCTTCGCCTTAATGGATCCAATTGTGCCAGTGATGTGGTCTAGTTTATTGTGGATGGCTGAAAACCCTCCTGCATACAGGCCATCATTTGTTTCACTTCAATAGGTGCACTCTGTTCTGCAGTGTCACTCGTAGGCACTGCGTCAACCCAGGCAGCCAACGCCTTTGGGGCAGTTTTGGTAAACATTGATGGAGCTCTTCCTTCCAGCTACTTTAGTTATTTCAGCCTCAAGTGTGCTCAGGTAAGCCCCCTCAGTGGAAGGGCACAAACAGCCGTTAGCAATCCCAAGGGACGACAACCCGTGAGGACAAAGCGGACAGCTCCATCACCAGAAAGAGGCAGGGGCCCAGTGGTAGTGCAAGTGGGCACTTCACCCCCAGTTTGCAAGGCTCCAGCTCCTGTTAACTTGTATTAAGGGGTGAATACCGCCACTCCACCGCAGCAATCACAGACCAACCAGTGGAAAGGCCCATACATACAGTGCCCAGCAGAGGACAAAGTAAATGTGGTTAAGGGCCACCAAATCCCCATGTGCTTCCTCCCCTGGAGTGCAGAATGGTATCATTAGCGATCTCAAATCAGTGTCGAATATGTGACACTCCTGAGCAACCAGAAACTGTAAGACATCTCCTCATTACATGTCCTCCACTGAGTAAGGAGAGAGCTGCATACTTGGCATCACTTTTTTCAGACTCGATCATCGTGGAAGAGTAAGTTTGCTGGAGCCGCCTAATGGCTGGCGAAAGTGCCAGATGGACCATGGCGACTGCTAAATTGTTAGAACTGGCGCTAAAAAAGACTAAACAGCAAACGATATTGTCAAAACTACCTGCATTGTGATTCCTCTTGCTTTCTTGCTTCTTTCTTTCTTCTTTTAAAAAACAGACTGTTTTCCATCGAGCAAGTGGTGTCCACAGTACCAAAGATTTTTTTTTCTTTTACTGTACTTGTACCAATCTTATTGCTTAAACACAAGAATAAAAAAAGGTTTAGGTATGGGGAGATGCCAGATCTCAGTATGTGGCAAAGGAGGGCAGACGTTGATTCAGATATCCCTGCAAGTTAGTAGTGGATCATTCAACAGATCAAATTACTCCAATCCAAAAAAGATAAAAACCGAAAGGGAAAGGGTTTGTGCTCGAAGAGGTGCAGATGGCTACCAGTGTCCAGCACAAACCTTGCCTTATGTGGCCAAATAAAGAAGTCCGTCAATGATGGATGCAATCACCAACCCACTCCGACTCTTCACAAGTCTTAGCCTCAGAAAGCACTCTGGTGCAGCGTGAGTATGCGGTGGGAAAGCGGATCCTCTATAATTGAATGCGCGGCTCTCACTGCGTGCTGGCACACCGCATCTTCAAACCACTGGCACTCCGATGCTCCACCATGTCGGCTCCAGGCGGTGCAGTGGGTCAACCACTTGCAAGTACAGTAGATGGGAGACTCAGCGGGCCCACGGCCGCTCAACACTATGAACAGCGGAGCACATGATGTTCCAAATGCAGCTCCAGCCAAGATCGGGCTGGGGAGACTACCTCACACTGAGAAGCGTGTTGCGGCTGCCATTTTCACAGACCCTACGCCCCGATTGCTCGCCGGGGGAACCAATCTGGAGGTTGCAAGGATGAAAAACTGCTCAATAATTTGGGCCACAGAACTTTGACGTCACCATTCTGCGAGCAGGAGTGCAGGGATAGCAGTTACGAACACTGGGTCGTGGGAGCTTGAGATCTATGTGGCCCTCTTGACTTGTGCATAACAGCGCGCCCCACCCCTTCCTAACTTACCTATTGTAAAATCAAGTACACCTCACATTATGTGGGGTGCCGAAGCATTACACTGTATCCCCCTTCACATTGCTCCTAACTTTTTGGTTACAGTAACAGGAAAATCTGAATGGCTGCCGGCAGTGGTTTTATCCCACCTACTTTTGTGAATTTGGTTTACTCCCAGGCTGTACTTACAGCCGCGTCAAATGCAAAGAAGGATCACCATTGAGCCAAAATGGTGGCTGTATTTTTTTTTCCCCGCCATTTCCCCTTTTGCTTGTTCCTTCTTAGTCCTTCTGCCGTAGTGAGTGGGGGAGGTCCTGGTTTGACTAATTCGGTAGGAACCCTTTGTGAAGCCCGCACAGGGTCCAGCATGTCAGAGGACAGGAAACTGGAGAGGAGTGCGAAATGCAGCTGCTCATTCAGTGCATGCCTGGAAACAGTTCCAACTGGGGGCTGGCAGTCCTGAATGGTGCATGCTTGCAGATTGGCTGTATTGCTACATAAAAGCCATGGATCCTGATACTGAAGACAAGCTGACCATTGGAGCTGAAGAAACGATGAGGAAGAAGAGAGAAGCCCACAGCCACTTCGACCGCGTGCGATGCCTTCTGTGTAAGTGCTGCTGTGCGACCCCCCCTCCTTCCAAACATCAGGAGAAATCGAGGTCCCTCTCCCTCGAGACCCTTAAGCTGGTGTGACCAATCAGTCTTGAGACGACCTGCATTTCGTGCCAACCAACAAGCTGTGACCTGCAAGGGATGAAAACCACCCTGCTACCTGAAGCCACTATGCAGTGCATAGTCTTCCGGAGTATTCGATCTTGGAAATTTAGGTGGACTCCTTCTGGACCTACACTGGCAAGATAACACTCCTTGAAGTCCCCCTCACTAGATTATTGGACCGAGAGAGCGAGACAAATCAACCTGGCAGTAATCCTTCACTGGTGCTTCCCAAAAGGTGCCAAAAATAAATAAAAAAAAATAAAAAAAATCACAGAACCCCAAAGAATCCTTTGCTTTAAGCCTCTTCACTCTGCTGCGAGATGAACTCCAATGTACCTTCTTTTGTCTGCCTAACCAAGAATCCACGAACCGGGTCTGCTGATGCCCCGTGGGGGCATCGTGCTGCAACTTCTTCACAACTAAGGTACTGTGAGAGTCTTGGTAGAACTTGCCTAAAGTTGCTTTGCTGCTCCTGTGTGGCTAGGGTGCTGATTCATGTGTTTGGGAGTTCACCCATAGACATTCGGCCAGGCCCAAAACCCAACCGTTTTTCCAATAGACTTACTTGCTACAGAAGACTTCATCTGGAACGTTTGAACTTTATACAGCTTGTGACTACCTGTTTCACCCACAAATTTGACTCAGAGGCACTCCTAGATAGGGATGGACCTCTACAGTGTTAGGCCTCTGTGAAAATACTTCAAAGTATTTACTTACCTTGTGTTGGTTTTGTTTAATTTATTTTACCTGAAACCATTATTACAAAAGTATTTCAATTACCTTTTGAATTGCATACTGCCATTCCTAAAGAATACAAAAGTATGTTACTGTGAATATTGCATTGGTTCTTCGATGTACTGATTGTGTTATAGTACTTCTATTTTACCTTACCTGTATGTTAATATAAAATAAAGCAAGGGAGTGGAAGCCCCTCTACCGGGAATAAATATGGGTCAAATACCTGTTCTATGGAATGTCTTCCACTCAGGAGGGTCTAACCCAAGTTTAAGCTCACTGCGAGAGTGGCTCCACACTATTTTTTAAGACTTGGGCTTTCACCCCAAGTAACTCGGGGTAATCCAGACATGGACCCCAGGGACGTCATTTCACCAAAATGCCAGGGGTAGCGGAAGTGACATCACACGACCCCTGACGACTAAATAGGAAGTGATGTCATTTGACCCCACCCCGAAGTGATATCGCGGGAAGCAATGGAACATGACCTTCCACCCGTTGACAAAACAGGAAGTGGCATCACATAGCATTGTACACTACGAAAACAATATGGTTACAATATCACTATAATGTGATGTACATTTCATACAAGAATGGATCGCCATATGTATCGTTAAGATCAGTGTGTATAGGCCCATATTACCAAATTACTGTGAATGCAAGCAGACGTCCATGACCAAATGATGAGTTATTATATAGCACTTACGCTTAAGCGCCTTATAAGTGTTAGACTTGTGGCACTCCTGTTCTTATTTTTCTTCTTTTCTTTAAGGGGCCCGAACAAGAAAGCCAGCCACTCCAGAAGTAAAGAGCCACATGGTGCTGGCTACAGCCCAGGAGCTTGCAGTACAAAAAAAGCCAAACTTTTTTTGTGTGGCGGTGGGGGGGTTCGGAGGGGGGTGTGTGGTTTGTTTTAGAGGTCGCAAGGGAGACCTCAGAGGTCGCAGTTGCGACCCGTAAATGACGTCCCTGGTGGACCCCTTGCTCACTGTGCTTTAGCGAGGCTCAGCTTCACCTAACAGAGGAGGCCAAACAAAGCCAAAACATGTGTCTGGGGTTGCTGATGGTACTCTTGTTCAGAAGGGAATTGCCAAGCATTTCAGTGCTGGGTTGCCCTTGTGTTTGAGACCAGACAGATATGCAAATTGATATTTGTTCTCTGTAAAGGGTGCAGTGAGCTAAAACGGGGTTGTACACTCTCCTGGGTGGAAGAAATTCCATAGACCAGGGCACTTGGCTGTTCGGTAAGATTATTACCTGTATGCTAAATCTACCTCACTTGTGAGAACCCTAGAACTTTTTGCTGGACTGGTAGATTATTTTTCCCTATACCTCAGTGAGTGGGAAACTTTCTACACTCTGATCCTTTTACTCTTTATGGGTGTCATTTTAATTTTACCCTCCGACAACTTTTGGTATATACCTTTTTATTGTTACAGGGTTGCCCTTGGGGCCATTTTACTTTCTCTGGCTAACCCTGTTAGAACTACAGTTCCTCGGGGTAGAAGGGAAACCAGCACTCCACACCTTATGTGGAGTGCTGGGCAGATACAATGTATCCCCTTTCTCACTAGCAGTGTAACAATTCTGTTACAAGGAAAAGTTTACCTTAAATGGCTGGTGGCAGTGAACCTTTTTACAAATTTGGTGCACCTTTAGCGCGGGCGCTTTTCACAGCGGTGTTAAGGTTTTTACCAAAATGGCATGTCTTTTTTGCCTTCTCTTCTTGGATCTTACCCTGTCGTCCAGGGTCGCAAAGGTCTTTGTGTGACCATCTTCGGAGAAGCCCAAAACTCCGCAGCCCTTTGTCTTCCAGCCTGCCTGTGAGAATCTAGCTCCAAATGTGAGGTTGACCTCCTGGCAATAGGGACCCAACCTTTGGTATAAGTCTGAACTACACAAGTTGGTAGTGTGGCTGAGCAGCCACGCTCATCTCAAGAGGGGTCATCTCAAGAGCTTCACTGTGCTTGCCGCTAAACTCTGGAACTCACTACCAGCCGATCTCAGATCTGAACCATCCTTTCACCATTTCAGACAGTGCCAAAACCGGGTTACTGGCTAAAGAAGTCTAAAACGCCAACTTTTTTCCACACAAATCTACATACTGCCTGTATAATCTGCACAATTTCAAACCTTGTATATATGTCATAATGTGCATATTATCAGCAACTGTTTTTATAATGCCCATACTTTCTGTAATGCTTACCTACGTTTACCATGTTTGTAATATTTTGGCTACTTTGTAACCATGCCAAGCGACTGGATGCCCCAGGGCAAGGTGGCGCTATACAAATAATAAACTAAACTAATGTGAGCAGTATGTTGTGACCGAGTTTCACAGTAGCAGTTATTCAAATAAACACTTACACTCAAGGTTTCTTGATAAAACAATTAATTTATTTCAGAGTAAGTTGTACAAGCCTTCTTCAAAAGGGAGCAATATATATATGTTTTAACACTTAAAACACTTCAAAACACACTTTCTCTAAATCTGATACCCATTGGAGTTAGCACACACTTCCTATACCCTCAGGTAAATACCTAGGACACTGGACATTGATTTATCACTGGTACATTTAGAGCAATACTGAGTTAAGTGCAAAAGATAGAATGGAGGAATAAAACAAAAGTTAACAAATAATGAATAAAAGGGTAAGTACTTTTAAGGACCTTCCAAAGCAAAGTAAATGAACCCTTTTCTGGGGGAAGGACAAAGCACAAAGTAAGAGGTAAGAAGAGTCACTCAGGGGGGCTAGGTCAGGAGCGCCAGCGATGCAGCGGCTTCCCAGATGGCCTCTGTCCGGAACCCGCGGCAAATAGCTATAATTTAATCGTTTCTAATCGGATCAATACAGCGGCCAGATTTATGGCAACCAGAAGACCGGGAGCACCTGCTGCTGTCCAGTAAGGCTCCGCTAACCCTCTGGTTGGCTTTGAAATCCCTGGTCCCTCACGCGAGCCCAGACTTGGCCTGGCGCTTCAAAGATGGCGGACGGGACGAAACGCTTGTCAAGACGGGAAGCGTGAGGAGGGGAGCCCCTCCCACCCAGACTCAGATGCAGATGTGGAACCTCGGGAAAGCTGACGGCACCGGCAGCCTAACAGGGGAGACCAGCAGGCTCGTTTGCTGAGTCGTGCAGGAATGACTTCAGGCGGCAGACAGCCTTTCCCTCCCCCTCTCCCAATCCTCGGGAGTGACATCTACGGGGAGGTGACGAGCTCTGTGCCCGATGTGCCGGTCGAGCCGGAGCTCCCGAGCCAGGGCTTTGCATCGCCCTCCGGAGATGGGTGAGGGAGCCTCCAGTAGCCTGCTGCAATCCGGCCCCCCCAGAGGCATCAGACGTCGGCGACCGAGGTCTTCCGGGCTCGGAAAAGGTGAGCACGCTGCAGCAAGGCCCTGGGTGGTACTGGCAACCCGCTGCTACTCAGAGGGTCTGACGGCTCTACCGTTGCTGTGCACCTCTTCGGTCCCCCCACCTCCCCCCCCAACTTTCAGCAGTGCCTCGGCCCCCTCTCCTAGTTAAGCACAGCCTGGGGTCTACCACCAGCGGAGCCCGGCAAGAGACTCCCGGCTTCTGACATTACCCTGCTACCCCAAGGTACCGCGCCGGCAACACAGCAACCCCAGCACAACTTCAACACCAGCACTACAAGAGCCTTGGATTAAATTCTATGCTGCGCCCCACTAGCCAGTTGCTTCCTGCGGCGCCCCTGCCCATTGGTCTCCACTATCCCCTGGGTGTACCGGGTCGCCAGCTCCACGGCAGGAGTGATTCCCCACCCCCCCGCCATCATCGGATCCCAAGTGGCTTCATCAGAGGCTCGGCGCCGCCGCCTCCTCCTCCTCCTCCTCCTCCTCCTCCTCCTCCTCCTCCTCTTCATCGCGCCTGAAGCCTAGTGACCGGCACTCCGAATCCTCCTTGGGACCACAGCCTCTGCCAAATAAGGAGATCCTTAGAGCCTAGCTAACCTTTTCAATTTAAGCATAAATGTCCCAGAAAGTTCGGAGTTGTAAGCCCCGCAGGATGGCGAAGCTGGCTAAAGCAACCAAATCCTCGGACATCTCTACCATGCTGCTAGCAGCGGACAAGACAAAGAAATCGGACCCCTCCCTGAAATTAACCCCACAGAAGGCCCCCGAGGAACAGGGAAAACAGAGGCGGAGCAAAGGCTGGGTGAAGTTGAGGATCTGGCCCAGAGTCACAACGCCACACTAATAGATATGAGACTCAAGATCCAAGTGTTACAGAATAGGAATGAAGTGCTCGAGTTTAAGCAGGAGGACCTAGAAAACAGGGCTCGAAGAAATAACCTGCGTATCCGAGGGGTCCCATCAACGATCCTAGACAAAGCTGCCAGAATATATAGGAAATTTCTTCCAAGCACTCCTCCCAAACATGGACAAAGCCCAACTGATCCTGGACCGCACTCATAGGCTGTGCCCAAGAGGAGGAGTAGACTAGGACGCTCCCCCGGATGTAGTTACCAGGGTCCATTTCTACGCCACTAAAGAGGCCATCTCGGCTATAAGCCGCACCAAGGACGAGCTCTCGTTCATGAGTACCCAGCTCCAGATATTCCAAGACCTCTCAATGATGACCCTGCAGTAAAGAAGAGCCCTTAAACCTCTAACCCTATTCCTGCAGAACCAACAGATACGCTACAGATACGCTACAGATGGCTGTTCCCTTCCACACTTCAATTCACGTTCCAGGGAACCCAGCGCAAAATAAGCCATCTAGAGGACGCAGAGTCCATCCTACACCCAAACTCTCTGGAAGCCTCGCCCGCCCATAGCCCACTCCGTTCCCCAGGAGAGTGAGTAGCTGCCCTGGTCTAAAGCACAGACGCCAGAAGGTAAAATAATCCTGCCACGACTGACAGCCACGAAATGACCGATCCTATAACTAAAGAAGTTATGCCGTGGGTCCCAAGCGGCCCATAACCCCACTCCAAGGAGTAGGTCATCAACTCATTCTTGGAGACAAACCCAACCATGTGGTTTGATCCTAACCCCGTTGGCTGGGAGGACAGTTATGGCCCAGTTGGCCGTGGGAAGGACCGCATTGGAAAATTTGGCCCCCCCACTCAACTAAAAGTTTACCCTCCCGTTGGAGGAAATATAAAACCCGGCCGCAGGAAAACTACGCCGAATCTAAGCCCCTAGATGATGGCTGAGAACCTCCATCCTGCCCGCTAAGATCAATTCCCCCGACCAGAGGAGTCACCTCCTCCACACCAGAAACTGAAATTCTTGACAATGAACGTCAGGGGTCTCAACGCCCCGCAGAAGAGGAAAGCGATACTTAGGCGTTTACAGAACGACAAGGCCTCCATAGTCTTCCTCCAGGAGACACATCTGACCCCGGCCGATTTCACCCAGCTCTGTGATTGGCAATTTCCGCTACAGTTTCTGGCGTCGAATGGAACTAAGAAGGGTGGTACAGCGATCCTGTTTGCCAAGGGCCTCAGGCCGCAAATCCTGGACTCCTTGCGCTTTGTAGCGGTAAAATGCAGAATCTTCGGCCAACTTTACACGTTGATCACGGTGTACGCTCCTAATGAGGAGCAAGAGGAATTCTATTCAGCCCTAGAACGTGCCCTGCCACCATTTGCTGAGGGCCAAACTGTCATCGGAGGAGATCAATGGGTCAGGAACTCCGTTAAATACAGGTCACATCCTCTGCTATTTAGAACTCTGGACGTAGCGGATACCTAGAGAGTCCTCCATCCTGAGGTTCGGGACTACTCGTTCTACTCTTACGTACATAGAACTTATTCACGCATCGACCTCCTCCTGACCTCCTTGCAGGTCTTAGCATTTACAGATGAAGTCCTCATCGGGGCTAGAATCCTCTCAGATCACGCCCAAATAACTTTAACGCTCAGAGCCCATGACCCTGACGGGGACGCAGATCGTCCCTTTATGAACCGATCCTAGGAGATATGTCAACAAGAGACGTGGTGGCTAAAGCAATAAAAGTTCTTTGGAACCTACCGAGCCTTGCAGGCAGCCCGGAAGAAGTTGGAGGCCCACTATGCAGAGGATAAAGCCCAACTTCTAGCCAAAACAAAGCTACTACGCCAGAGGTAATAAATCAAATACATTTCTGGTGGAGAAATTATCAAGCGTCAAGAAGAGGAACCCAATTATATGCTTGCGGGATCCCCGGGGTACAGTGCAGTTCGCTGATCATGATAACTGCGGATCGCAGAGGCCCACCTTGCAGATACAATGTCAGCAACCCCGAGATCCAGTGAACCCACCATATCTACTTGCAGGAGGCCACCTTACCCAACATCAAAGCCACAAGAAGGGAAGAGTTGGAAGCCCTGATTGCCAGCCAGGAAGTCGATGTGGCCATTAAAAGCCTGAAATCAAGAGCTCTGGGACCAGATGGGTTCTCGCCTCGATTTTTTAAACTCTTTCGGCCCCAGCTGCTGGCCCCCATGACGGCTCTCTTTAATTCCTTCGCCATCTCAGGATCTATTACCCCGTCGATGCAGGAATCAATCACAGTTCTTGCTCTCAAACCAGGAAAAGACCCCGGAGATACCGCTGCATACAGACCCATCTCTCTATTAAACCTAGATGCAAACATTTATTCAAAGGTCTTGGCAAACAGACTAGCAAAAGTACTCCCGGACATTATAGATCCAGACCAGACAGGATTTATAATGAATAGAGCAACCACAGATAACACACGTAGGGTCCTCAATCTGATTGGTTAGCTAAGCGAGACTCGCGAAAGCTAGCCCTGCTGGCCTTGGATGCGACCAAGGCCTTTGATAAAGTAGACTGGTCGTTCCTCCGTCGCACCCTGAAATCCATTTTGGACCCTCCTCCTTGAAGCTCGTCTTAGCGAATTACCAAGCGCCGAATACCCTCCTCCGGGTGAACGGCCTACTATCCAGCCCAATCCCCCTAACATGCGGCACCAGGCAGGGATGTCCTCTCTCTCCCCCCTTCTCTTCGCCCTAGTAATGGAACCCCTAGCCCAACGAATCCCGCTCAGCACCAGAATTAAAGGCCTCCAAGTAGGCCCTTCCCAACATAAGATCGCGCTATACGCGGACGACGTGATGCTGACCATAACAGACACCTCTCAGTAACTGAGGGCCACCCTAGCAGAAATCCACAGGTTTGGCAGGGTCTCAGGATTTTCCATCAATTTTGCAAAATCAACAGCCTTGGGAATAGGCCTAGAACGGGGAGACAAGGAGTCCTTTAGATCCCATTGCTCGATCCCATTAAGCGAAAAATCTATCCCCTACCTCGGGGTCCAGATACCTGCCTGCCCCAGATACCTACCGGATAAACTTCCAGACTCTATTCAAGACCTTTTAAAAAGACCTGGATCGTTGGCTCTCACAGGAAATATCGCTAATAGGTCGCATTACGGCCTGTAAAATGAACCTCTTACCACGATTCCTCTACGCCTGCTTCGGCCACCCAACCATAATCCCCCGTCCTCCGCTTCAACGGCTTCAGAGGAAGATTTTCAACTTCATTTGGAAGGGGGGAAAAAGTCACATATCCCACAGAAAACCATGCTGTGTACCCCAAGCCAGGGAGGCCTTGGGATCCCTGACCTCCAAAGATACCAGATGGCGGCGCAGATGGCTCACACTCGAGCCTGGACCATCGCATCAGGGCGCCCCAAGTGGATGGACATAGAACAATCCCGATTGCCTCTCCCCCTCCGCTTTCTCCTTCACCTGCCTGCCTCACTGCAGCGGACATGGCCATCCATCTTAGCGTCAACCAGACAGACACTAAAGGCATGGGACTGGGCACGCAAATACAGAGGCATCCCGAGGGACCTAAGCCCATCCGCCCCAGTGTTCCACAACCCAGCCTTCTCACCCGGGATCCATCCCTCGAACTTTAAAAACTGGATCGCAGGGGGCCTCAACTCCCTAAATCAGCTATTCGAAAGGCCAAAGGCGCTTTTACATTGGGCGAACGTCAACGACCGAGTCCCTTCGGAGACCGACAGGTTCTCTTATATCCAAATCAGACATTGGTGCTCGCATCCCCAGACCTGCATGGCAGCCACACGAGAACTAGATTCCCTCGAGTTAACAGCCGTGGATCCACCGAGCCGAGGGCGAATTTCAGCACTATACAAACTATTGCAAACAAATTTACTTACGGCTAAAGCATCGTATATGTCACAGGTCACAGTGGGAAACAGAACTATGACCCCAGACTAAAGACCAAGTTTGTGCTGACATCTGGTCACGTACTCATTCGTCCTTTCTCTGAGTTACTAACCGGGAATGTGCACATAAATTCCTGTTAAGATGGTACTACCCACCGCTTTCTACTACACCACTTCAATCAGTCCCTGGACCCGCTATGCTGGCACCGATGTGGCATGACGGGCTCCTACCTGCACATGTAGTGGACATGCCCGATAGTAGCGAACTTCTGGTCCCAGTGTATCACCACCATAGCAGACATCACCCAGTCCACGTTACCACTGGATCCAGAGCCAATCCTACTGGGGATCCCGGTCCCAGGCATATATCCGAGATCTGGCAAGCAGGCGGCCCTCATAACGCAACTGCTTCTGGCCACGAAAATCACAGTAGCTCAAACTTGGAAATACCCGGAAGGCCCCCTAATGATTCTGTGGTGGTTGAAGCCTTGGGACATCTTCATAGCGGAAAGACCATGGCGGCAAACAGGCCACCTTCACCGCTTCACAAACATTTGGTCGCCCGTGATAGACTATGACCAGCACTTCCCAGCGCTAACATTGAAGCCACGCTTGGTGGTGAATGCCCAACGGGCAGAGGAAAGGGACCTGGCTCAATCAGCAGAGGACCAAGATCCAGAAGGCAGCCAGAATTAGAGGGTGGGGCGGAAACTTAGGGGATGTTGAAAATGGCTTAAAATGTAACATAGGAAAAGATTGCATTACAACAATTCGACATGTGCGTTGAGCAAAAATAAACAAGATTAAAAAAAATAAGAGAGTCACCCAGGGAGCCAGGACAGCCAATGTTAACTTCACAATGTCAAGGGGAGATGAAGATCTTTGTAGGTAGGTCAAAAGTCTTGCAAAGTATTTAGAAATGTTTGTTGAAAAATAGAACACTTGAATGGCCACAAGCTGATAGGCAAATCTCTGCAAGGTAACCAAGACAGATCTCAACTGAGAGCAAGTAAGGCTACACAAGAGGTAAGTTCTTAGACTTTACAGTACCTCTGGTTGGAGGAAATGGTTCCAGCTGGCTTCTGTTCCTGTGCAGCTCTGCAGATCCTGTTCCTGAGCCTCAGTTGTGTGGACAGGAGGGAGGACATCTGGGGACTCCTGCTCTGCAATGGTAAGGTCAGTGGCAGCAATGGACAAACTTCTATTCAGCGGTTCTTCAGTGTTTCAGCTCGAGTCTGACAGCAAATGGCAACACTGCGGTTCTCGGATACAACTTCAGACTTTGCTCGCATCTGGGGTGCAGCACACTGTTGAGGTGGCTCAGGCTTGGTCTGTCCTGCTTCAAGGGAGTCCGGAGGATCTTCCTGAGGCTCAGGTCCGAACTTAAAGCGATGCACTCGATCTAGTGTTTCTCTCCCTGGCACTTCGGTTCCAGCAGCAGCGGAAGTACAGCCAGCTCTGAGAGGATGTCCAGACAAGTTCACTTTGGGGTTGATTGGTCCCACCAACCCAAGGGAAGGAGTTTGGAGCTTCAGCAAGCAGCAGGGCTTCACCAGGCAAACCAACAGTCCAGGAATTGCAGCAGGCATCTCTTCCAAGTTCTTCTTCAGATTCCTCCGTCCAGTGGTCGACTGCCTTCCAAGGCAAAAAGGCTTGCCTTTTATGCAGGTTTCTCCCATTCCAGCCTAGCTGTCAAATCACCTTTGGGTGCATTCCTGTAACCAAGGGGATTAAGCGCAGGGAGTCGGGCACCTCACTCACCTTCCTGTCCCTGTCAGACATGCTGGAGCCAGAGGCGGGCTTCACTTGTGAATCTTGCCAAAGACAAAACGACAAAAAGGGACTAAACATGGTTGGGCACGCAGAGTAAATCTCAAGAAGGACCTTGCCAACAAGAAATGGCAAAAAACAAGACTGGGGCCATTTCAACAAAATGGGCACCCATTGGTGCCTTACTGCGGCTGCGAACGCAGCACCACCCTTGCGTCTTGAAAAGTCAGAAGGTTTGCAAGAAAGGCCTGGATCGCACCCTACCCTCCTGGCAGAGGTGATGGCCAAGAGGAAAGCAGTCTTCCATGAAAGGAACTTGAGGTGCATGATGCATAGGCTCGAAGGGAGCCCCCATGAGCCTAGTCAGCACCACGTTCAGTTCCCACTCCAGGACAGGGGCCTTCAAAACAGTCAACAAAAAACAGTGAACAAAAACAGTCTTGAGGAACTCCTTGACTAGATGGTGTGTTAGGCAGAAACCTGTGCAGTTCCCTTAGGGACCACTGCAAAAGATTTAAGACTACAGGTGTTGGCAGTAAACCCACTTGCTAGCAGTCCGCACCACCTAGATTTACCTGGTAGCTGTGGCTGAGCAGTCAGACTTCCCTCAAGAAGAATTAGGCAGTATGCAGAGTATACACAATAGGCACTCAGGTACAATAATACAAGCAAACACTGACCAGAGCTTTGGTATCAAAGTATATAATTATTTATTTAAAAACACAATTGAAAACACTCCAGCACTCTTATTGTAAAATATTCTAAACACAGTTACTATTATAATATATACACCCCTTTTTCCTTATCAGATAAGTCACAGTAAAACACCACTTATTTTCATACAGAGGTGAGCGCTTAACTAGATGGCACTTCAATATGTTTGTGAGAAAGGGAGGGAAAAAGACAGAATATGAAATGGTACACCCCTCTAAGATTCAGGAACACGGTTAGCAAGGCAGAGAGCAAAAAGTCACTGGTGAGCCAAAGTCCAAAGGCTGGGCCCACTCTTGGAGAGAGCAGAGCACAAATGCGCCCAAGATCACACAGTTACACTATGCTTAGAAAGTCTTGCAGAGGGTTCAAAAAAGGGTTTAGAGAGGCTTTAAGAAAGTTTAGCCAGGGTGTCCCAGACTAACCCAGGTTCGAAAGCTGGGGGCTAAATCTACCCCGTACAATCGGTAGCAAGGGAAGCCAGGCGGGACACGGTACCTTAAGTGGGAAGGATCCTCCAGCGGTGGCAGTTGTTCCTGGTAGTGGGTGCAAGTCGCGTTGTCGTCCAGGGGAAGAGAAGATCAAAGATGAAGGTCGTTGCACTACCAGGGAAGAAACCAGCCGCAGAGTCTTCCGGTTAAAGGTGGTACCTTTGTTTTGCGGTCGTGGTATCCCGGTTGCCGGGGTGCTTGGCATGGGCAAGGCGGCCACGAGATACGTCGGGAAAGCGAAAAGACGGTGAAACTGGTTATACCCACCAGTCAAAGGAAGAAGACTCTCCGGCGGGAGATCTTCTCGGTTGTTGGGAAAAGTGGTGAGGCAGTCCAGCAGGGCTCCAGCAGTGGTGGTGGTGGTATTGTGGCAGGTCGGCTCAGCTTCTCCCTCGTCGGATTCTTAGGTCCTGTGGCGGCTTCTGAAGTTCCAGTCCCCAAAGCCCTGCTTTTATGCAGCAAACCCCCATTCACTCAGCCTAGCTGTCACTCAAACATGCTAAGGGGCCAATCAGAATGGAGTGCGACTTGAGTTGCCTAGGCAACTCAGTCCAGGGTGCCTAAATTTCCCTCCACCCCTCCTAAGTACCCCAGACAGAGTGGCACCACTTTGGAGGGCTTCTGTGGAGAAGCCCGCCAAAAAGTGGAACAAAGGGCTCGACTTGGGTTGGGGGTCACAGAAGAGAACACGAACGCCATTTTAGAATCAAGTTTTGGCAAAAAATACCAACCGGAGAATTAATATAATGAAATGAACCGGCAGTATGTTCGAGGCTACCGTAAATAATTAAATAAAGATAGTAGCCTAAAACAATGGTAAATCCCATTGGAAAATATTTGCGGTTGAATATAAAAAGTAGTATCCACTGCCACCAGCCAAAACTCGATCAGGGGGGACGGAGACGTGCCCCCTCGACTAACAGACCTTGGGGCAATCGAATTGCCCCAGCCAGTACGTCCACAATATGATGGTTTGTACTGGTTCTGTTCAGAATTTAAGACTAGTAAAGTCAATGGTGACTTTACATGCCCTGGGAGACAGTCAGTCCCAGGGTATGGAGTCTATACTGGGGGGTCACTATGACACCCCTGTGTCACTGCACTGAGGGTGCTGTGTAACACATCACAAAAACACACGAAGCCCTATGGAGTAAAAGACCCCATAGCCCATTAAACACACCTCGATTCAAAGAAACACACAAATCATGCCCAAGAGTGAGGGTAAAAGAGTCTCACTCTTGGCAGGAGAAAAAAAATAAACCCCAATAATCCAGCAAAGCTGCTGGGGGACTCACTAGGTTAGGAAATCTAGCCTAAACAGAGAATTCTCCCTAACATGGTGGGACCAAAGAGAAGGCCTTCCTGGAGACCTGGTGTAGCGGGAGAGAGCAACCAAATGCACCTTGATAGAGGTATGCACCAGCCCTGCCTTGGCCAAGATCAACAAGTACAGAAGACTCTGCGGGGCCGAGACCCTCAGAGGGTTGATCTTCTGTGTACGGCACCATGTTGCAAAATGTTTCCACTTGTGCCCAAAACACTGAAGAGTCAACAATGCTCTGGCAAGGACCTCCACAGTCCACCGGCAGCTCGTACCCTCGGAACTCTAAGGCTGCAGGAGCCAAGCATTCAGGTTCAGTGATCCTGGGTCGTGATGCAGGATTGCACCTTATTCTCTGGCGAGAATATCCACGATCACCACCAGCTTGATTGGGGCGACGCCGACATGCTGAGAAGATCCAGATACCAAGTCTGCCTCGGCCACCCTGGGGCGACGAGCATAATCCTGCATCGGTACCATTTGAGTTGATGAATTGCAGCAGGAGAGGCAATGGTGGGTGGGTCAGGGGAGGGGGGCGGGGAACGTGTATAGGAACAGGCCTTTCCACGGGAAGGAAACACGTCCCAAATGCTCCTTGGCTGGTGGAACCTACTGGCGATTCTCTGGCATTTGGAATTTGTCACGGTCGCAAACAGATTGATCTGGGGTAGGCCCCATTTGACGAAGAGGCTGTTCACTTGATTCTGTCCAAGTTCCCACTCGTGTCAAGAGTGCAGCTCCCTGCTGAGGGAGTCTGCAATGGTGTTCTTGACTGCGGCCAGGTGAAAAGGAATGAGGAACATCACTTGGGCGATGGCCCAGTGCCGCTGGAGAGCGCCAAGATCTGGTACCCCCTTTCTTCCTGATGTAGAACATTGTGGTGGTATTGTCCGTGAAGACCCTCACCACCTTGCCCTTGAGGGATGGAAGGAATGACACGAGGGCCCAGAATACTGCCCGCAGCTCCAGGACATTGATGTGGAGATCCCTCTCCTCTGATAGCCACAGGCCTTTGGTGTAGAGACGTTCTGTATAGGCTCCCCGGCCTCCAAAGAAGCATCCGTAGTGACTGTCTCCTGATATGGGGGCTTTGGAAATCTGTGCCCCTGGTGATGTTGGAGTGCACGCCCCACCACCTTATTGCTCGACTGAACTCCTCGTCGAGAACCATCTTGTCTGCAAAGCTCCTGGACACCTGGATCCACAGAGCGTCCAGGAATTCCTGAAGGGATCGCAACCTGCAGCATGGGATCAGGTAAATGCACATCATGCCAAGCAGCAATTGGAGGGTCCGCACAATAGCAGTCTTCAGTGCCAACAGCTGTTGCACCTTGTCCAGCATGGCTGCAATCCTCTCTTCCGAGGAGGCCTCCAGGCAGGAGACCGTGTTGAGCCTGGCCCCTAGGAATAGCGCCTTCTGCAATGGTATCAAGCAGGATTTTGAATAGTTGACTGAGAACCCCAGATCCGACAGCAGCCAGGCGGTTCTCTGTTTGTTCAACGGCTACTTCCCTGGACTTGACATGGATGAGCCAGTTGTTGAGGAACTGGTACACATGTATCCCTTGTAGATGCAGATGGGCCACCACTGGCGCCAGGTACTTTGTGAACACCCTCGGCGCAGATTCTAGTCCGAAAGGAAGGGCCTTGAACTGGTAGTGCCTTCCCTGTACCACGAAGCACAGGAACTTGCAATGCTTCTTGTGAATGGGGACATGGAAGTATGTGGCTTCAAGATCCCAGATCCAGCGACAGGTAGTCTCCTTCCTCCAGTTGGCAGAGCACATGCTGCAACGTAACCATGCTGAATTTGAGACTTGAGATATTTGTTGAGGCACCGCAGGTAGGTCGAGAATGGGCCTCCAGCCCCCGGTCTTCTTTACCAAGAAGTATCTAGAGTAGACTCCGGAGCAACAGTGTTGCTTTGGAACCAGCTCTATTGCCCCCTTTTTTAGCATGGCCTGTAGTTCCTGCAGGAGCCGAGGGATGTGCTGCACCTGCCAGGCCACCGGTCGTATCTGCGGACACTTCTGCTGGAACTCTCGAGTGTCCGTGGGCGAAAGCACCCAGCGATCGGTGCAGATCTTTTCCCACTTACTGACAAAGCCTACCAGCCGGCCTCCGACCGGAGTTCATGGGTGGGGGCCCGAAATCCTAGTCGTTTCCATCTTGCTTTGGGGCCTGCGTGCCGCCTTGGGAGCAACTACCTCAGCCATCTCCACCAAAAGCCTTGAAGCGGCCGCTGTAGCCTTCTTGAGTCGTGGACTGGGAGGGTTGATGGTACAAGGAGGACCATTAGACGATCTGCCTGATTTTCCACCGGAAGCACGAAAGGATGGACGATGCTGCTGAAAAGTGCCCAGGACACAGGCCGTCTCCGTCTTAATGGCATGCAACGATTGCTCGATGGCTTTCCCACAGAGGTTGCCCCATCGAAGGGCATTTCCAGCACTCTCGTCTGGACCTCTTGACAGAAGTTGGTGGCCTTCAACCAGCCACAACAATGGAGGCAGACACCATTCCCCATCTGTCTGAACCCTGTGTCCACGATGTCCAGGGCCAGAGTGATGGCATGGTCTGATGCCAGCTAGCCTTACTGGAGGATCTCAAGCGCCTCGACCAGCTTGTCCGTTAGAAATTCCAGCAGCAAGGCCATTTTATACCACAGCTCCCTGTCACATCTGGCCAGGATTGCAAGTGCATTCACTGCCTTGACTGTCGTCGCTGCAGAGTAGATCACTTTCCTACCTGTAGCGTCCAACTTAGTCGCTGTCTGGGAGAAAGGAGGCTGAAGATGAGGGACTGGAAGACTTCTTTGTTGTTGCCGCCAAGATGGAGGGCTGCAACTGTAGGCACTTGGGTGTGGACTCCGGCACCCAGTACTACTTATCCAGCCTATCCCTCTTCACTGGGGTTGAGGCTGAGTTTCTATCAGCGCCAGACCCTCATCCCAAACGTCCTCCAGGAGAGGTGCTGCCAGAATGGTCTTCCTTTTGGCCTCACGTTGTTGGTTTAAGGAAACCTTCCTTCTTGGCCCTTTCTGGCGTCAGCTGGAAGAGCTCCAACGCTCGGGCAACCATGGCATGGAATAACCCCACTTTGTCTGGGGGAGAAGCCCTCGGCGGCAGAGAAATGTGTGCAGCGGTTGATGAGGTACATAGGGTGCCGCTTTCTCTTCGTTACCGCCAGCGGGCCCGATGCCACTGGTGCCATCGGCATCCGCTTCTGGATTTCCAACACCAGGGTGTGGAGAGTTGAAAGGATGCCCACCGACACCTCCCTGGGAAGTGTTGGGGGGGCTTTGGCTTGCTGGGCCCAACGCCCACATCGTTGGCATTCATGCCGTCGTCCTCAGTGTTCCTGTAGTCTTGGTCGTCCCCCCCACGTCCTCTGGGACCGTGTCAACGGACCACGGGTCCTCGTCCAAGGAAGAAATATCCGTGCCCTGGAGCATGGTTGAGGCCTCCACTCCCTCCCCCTTTTTGCATCCTGAGGGGATCGGTCTTTGGCTTAGGGATGGCATCCTCTTCTCCACTCTTTTCTCCACCGGCTTGGCAGGTCTCAAGCCTCAGGGTTAGGGCCACTCTGGGCACCGCTGGGGTCCCCTGAACCGGGTCAGCCCCCTTCACCTTAGAGACGGCAGCCGCCACCAGCTCGATCGTCGAGGATGATCGAATCTGGAGCACTTGGGCGTTCAGGGGCAGGTCGGACACCTTTCCCTGCATCTTGGTCTTTGGCTTCTCCCGCAGCTTCCCTGGGTTAGCAGATTTCCTCTTCGAGGAGGAGCTGAAGCGATGACTGGAGATGGAGGCAGAAGGCGACGAACACCCCCTGCCAGTCACGGGACCAGCTTGCGTGATGACCCGGACAGAAAAAGACTTGCAGTGCTTGGCTTTCTCTTGGGCCCCCAACAGATGGATCGCCCTCAAAGTAATTAGAAGCCTGCTCCTGAGACCGGCCGGTCCTGGGTGAGGCATGCCCCTGCCTGCCGCACGGGCTCGAGGCCTTGGCATTGAGCCACGCCGCCAACCTATTGACAATCCTTGACGGTGCGCTTGAAGAACCCAAGGCAGATTTCCCAATCCACTTCCCTGTGGTACGGATGGAGACAGAGGCACTGGGAGCGTTTGTCCTCCACAAACATGTTGCTTAATCTGGAGCAGAGTTTAAAGCGGGAGCCTCCCTCCTCCTCCGACATGGTCCAGCATGCAGTGTGGGCCCGATGACCTTCTGGAATCTTCGATGAAACTGACGATTCTTGCCCTTGAGGAGAGGTGAAATACACAGACAAACTGATCCATGCTTGCCGGTCAAAGGAACGAAAGAGCACACAGGCTCTATTTGACAAAAATAGAAACTTCATCGAAAAAGCACAAAAACGTAGAAAAGCTCTTGAACAAAACACGAGAACTCCCAACTCTTGAACATGCGGTAAAAATCTGAAGCTGTCTGCCAGAGGAGGGGCTTAGGGAGAGGGCAGTCATTGGCTGGGGGTAGTATGACCCACAGCTCAGTGATTGGTTTATAGGAGAAGACAGTTTGTAAGTGAAACTTTTTTCCTTTTACTGAGGATTCCCGGCCTTAGTATGGGGAATATTCAAGAGCATGTGAATCCATGCCAGACCCCATGCTGGAAAATTCATCTTTTTGCCGAAGGCCTCTAGGAGTTTTTTCTTCCTTGCCTAGCAGGTCTGAGGTAGGTGTAGATGTGGAGGTTTGTGGCTTTGCATACATCAAGGCTGCCGCTATAACTGAAGAGTGAGCTTGCAGGTGCACCAACAGCACAAGGGAGTACCGCTCTGTTTGCCGATAAAAGGCATATAGGTGTTTGTTCATAGGCTGTCTAGAGTGGGTTTTTACCCAGCCCTTCTTTGCCAATGACTCAGCATCTTTCTGCAGGGGAATACCAGTTTTAGTTGTTGACCGGAAGGTAAGCACCTCAGCCAAAAAAAAAAAGAAAAAGAAAAAAAAAAACTCAATTTCAGCATTGGCTGCGGTATCCCCAAGTATTCCGCCATGCCTGCCAGACTTTCATGGAAGGCCCTAACTGAGGAGTAGTTGTCTTGATCATTCTCGTTGTATGTGTCCCCCGCTGTGTCCTGCAGGTCAGGGCCTGCTGGTGGATTGCTGGAGGGTGCTGTGGGTGGTTGTGGTGTGCTGATAGGCTTCACTAGAAGCTGTGTCTGGGGCTGCAACCACGAGGAGCCGCTGTGAAGATCTGTGCCTGGGGAAGCGTGGAAATCTGGGCCTGTGCTGGTAACTGTATGAACCACGCCAGGTGGTTGACTGGGTGTTGGAGGGAGCATGTCTTCGATGATCTCCCCCCCCCACCCTCATGCTTGTGAGGAGCTTACTTGAATGGGTGCAGGTCCTTGGACCTATTGCTGTGACCTAACCGCCCAAGGTAGCTGGGCTCTGTAGCGCCCCTGCGTGTGAGCAGTTGGGTATGAGTTGGACCAAGTGACCGGTGTTCACCAATCCCACCTCAGAAGGCATCCCCAATGCCTGTGCACTGGAATGAAGAGGCTCAGGATGCGCTGCCATTTTGTCTGGCCTGGAGGCCCTTTTGTCTGGTACTGCACCGTGTGCTTGCTGCGTAACGACTAACTGGGACCAGTCTGCGCCAACTTACTCGATTGCGAAGGCTCAGACCTTCCCTGCACCTCAGGCAAAGGCCTGGGAGGCGGAGTGCCCTTGGCTTTGTCGCCAGTAGTGCTGGCACTGTTTAGGCACCCCCTCAGGATTACCCCCGGTATTACAGCTAAGCCCTCGGGGAGATCCCCAGTACAAGAGCCTTGCGGACCCTGAGCTGCGGGACTGGGAGGATCCTTAGAACCCCCTCAGCCGCGTGGCTGGTAGCTCGTAGAGCCTCAGTACTCTTACTGGTAGTAAGACCTGGGAGGGCCCCTACCGCTTGGACGGTTCCCGGGGAAGGCGTCACCCTTTCGGGTGCAGAGAACAGAGCACCTACCTTTGGCCTGGTCTTTCGAATGATGTGCTCCGGTGGTGATCTTTAAACTGCTCCCTCCACCTGGCCAAGTGGTTCAGCATGCATGGGAAGCACGTTGCATGCCGAGCAGCTTTTCCAGTCGTGGTTATCACCAAGGCACTGGAGGCAGAGCGCGTGTGGATCAGATGTGGGGAAGGAGCCCTCGCAGGCTGTACACCTACTGAAAATGGCTGCAGTCAGCATGCGCCAGGGAGGAGTTTGGCACCAGAGGACAGAGTACCTATGACTCTGAAGAAAGCTAAAGGAAAAAATGAGGGAAAAAACTATCCCATGGGAAGTTGTAACGAGGCATTAGGGCAAGAAATAAGGGCCTCAACCACAGCCTAGGTGAAAGAATTCCGCTCCCGTCAACGAAAAAATAACTGGGAGTGGTACCTGTGGGCGGAGTAAGGGGAGCGGATGCTCCCGAGCCCTGTGCATCTAAATTTAAAGGGAAATAATTTTTTCTGGTGAAAAAGGTTCGGTTTCCTGTCCCTAGTGAGGGACACCCGTACAGTATGGAGGAAAGGGGATGTGTAAGGGGATAAGTTGTATCCCCTCCACAGTACGCCACAAGGTGGCGTGTGCTGGCTCACTTACACAAAATGTAAATGGGATGAAAATCCCATCCTCTTTACTACTTGGGAACAGTAGTTCACCCAAGTACAAGAAAGGAATTAAAAGGGGAGAACAAATGGGCAACCCAGCTCAAGCCCAAATGTTACAGCAAACTATTACTCCAATCATACACTATGGAGAGACATAAAAAGGTCTCCCAAAACGAGTAAAAGACTAGGTAAAATAGGAAAAAAAAGATTCCCACTCACCTAGGGACAAGGAGAAATAATCCCTAAATCCAAGCAACAAGTTCTGGGGTTGACACAGGGCAGGAAGATTTATCACCAATATGAAAATCTTACCCAACAGGTAGCAGCAGGAGGTTTCCTTGGGTCGTCAGTGGGCTGCTCTTTGTAGAAGTCTCGGTTCCAACAATGATCTGGTCTGGTGGATAGATTTGAGGAGGCCACCTTAGTTATAATGAACAGGGAAGTGGGCTTAGCCAAAATCCAATCAAGGTAAACGTGGAGAGCAGTTAAGGCTATTCTCATTCACACACACAAATTTAAATGTAGTATAGGCCTTTACAGACAAAAAAAAAATGAAACTAGCAGGTGTTTAAAAAAATATTTTTCTTTGTAGCACCTTTACTTCCATTTCTATGGATGACCCACAGAAAACCACCTGCTCTCCCCCCAAAACATTGCTTTTATTTTTTAACCTGTCCTGCTCTTTTTGCAGTGAAGCTGCACATTTCTGTCATGGTGAAACTGCCTTGTCCTTCAGGCAGTCCGTAATGGGAAAGATTGTTTCCTTAATCTGGTTACCTTGCCACCTTTTTGTAACTTATCTCTTTGGTAACTTTATCATTGTACATTGCATCTTACAATATAGTGCAAAGGGATAAGCTGGTGACAGCAGTTACAAGTTGCTATTTTTTGTGCATTTTGTTTTAGCTTTAACGCTTTTACCGCGTTTGGCTACCAACTGTGGCTAGTGGCCAAACATGGCTGTGCCACATGGCTTTGTCCCTTGGCCATCTTGGTCTTTAATCCTTCTTCCTGGCCTGTGAGATCAGGAAAAAGCTTATATGGACTTCCAGTGCCTGGGAAAGATTCTTTTCGTGGGTTAATGCAGGGCCATGTGCGTTTGGTGCCAGGAAGTGGGTTGGGACTGTCTGGTCCAAATCCACAAACTGGTTTCAGTGTGTTTGAGTGGTATGCATAAAGTTTCCCGCCAGTGGTCCCGATTGCACCACTGACTGGGTTGTGTGTGGGCCAGATCGGTCATTGGCTAGTGGGAGTTTCAGTTCTTACCTGGCTTTTTGGATACAAAGAACTCCTGCACCCACTCTAGAGAGAACCTGGAAGAAAGTGAAGGAGCCAAGTATCTTGTCAAGCTGCAAGACCCGCAGGAAGACCGGGGACCTACTGGAAGGAGGCCTGGTGACAAACTTCTGCTGCTGTCCTGGCAAAGCCCCGTTTTGTGGAAGACCTTCTGCAGTCTTGCGAAGGAGCTCTGACCCTTGCCTTGGAGTGGAGGGATCAGCCATTCAACGTCAGCTCCGAGTCCTACAAAGAAGAGCCTTTGGAAGGGACCCTGGGCTGCCAAGCGGCTGACCCGATAACACATGGGCTACCGTGCTGCAGACTTTGCCATTCAGAGCGGAGGCCTGAAACGTGGGGGATCCTCGGCTTGTGCTATAAAACTCACCTCTGCAAAATGGTGGTCCTAGCATCAAGGGGACCCGAGATAGGAGGCAAAGTCTGACTGCAGAAAGTGAATCCCTTTGCATATCCGTGCATTTGTGGATATCGCCCGAAACTGCTTACCTGTGCCCAGTCCTGTCCTGGGAGGGGCCCTACATAGAGTTCTTTTGCATTTTTCAACTGGAAAACCTTGCACCAGCATTAGATGATAACTGGAGAAGTGCTCGAACCTGCAGCCCTGGGGATAAAGGGCTGAATCCGACAGCAGGAAACAACCTCGGACCGCCTTCAGCAAACCTGTCAATTCATATGAAGAATCTGGGTGAGTTGTAACGATACCTGAACCCCTAATGGGATAATTTATCAACTTTTGAACTATTTTGACTTTGCAATTGCTTGTTCGTGCAAGCACTCCCGACACTTGGTAATGAAAACAACTTGTCCCCTACCACTTGGAACAGTTCATTGGACCCCAGAGACCCGAACTTCATTTTTCCCACAAAACTATTGGGAACTTTGGTGAACGTTTGGGCACAAGGCCCCATACATCTTAGGGATGGACTTCTGAAGCTAGTATTGTATCTGTGTGGACCTATAGTGCCAATACTAATACTCAGCTTACTTTACAGGGTTTTTTTAATATGTATTTTTCCTTACTCCAGTGATAGAATATATATCTATTAGTGTTGTGTGATAATATTACCTGTTAGGAGTCATTTTTCTCACTGTTATATGGCCATAAATAAGTATTTTTTATAACAGATTGTCCAAATGTGATCCCGGACTATGCACTATGTGTTCTCACCAAGGACCCCTTACAATCTCACCACCACTTGAGACTTCGCCTAGACCACTTGTCTACCTACCTTGAACTGATCTGGCCACAGCTCCCAGAGTTGTCCCAGTCACTATACTAGGTTGGCCATCTATACTTTTGTCCACCAGGCCAGAGTACGGTATTCAGATTCACTGATGCAGGCCGCTGCAGGACACTTCACAGGATGGGGGAAGGAGAGTTCTAGTGACAATCTTCGCACAATGGGTACAACAGGCAGCTTTCCAGTCGCTATAACAGAAGCTCCTCTGGGATGGGATCCCTTGTTGCAGCAACGCTTAAATTCAGAGTGAAGGTGACTTGTGCCACACGCCAACTACAACCAAAGTTCTGGGTGGAACGGCTACTGTTCTGGCATGGTAGCCCACGAGAGGTGGTTGGTCCACCAGGTGGTCCAAGGACACTTCTAAAGGCTCAGGATAGCTGGATCCTCAAGATGTAGGGACTAGTTGGACCCATTAGTCCAAGGGCTGGAGCACCATTGAGGGTCTTCGTAAGATCAGGTAGCTCAACATGGATTCACCGGGCCACATGCAGGAAGGATGCCAGGCCTCTTAACAAGCCTTCTTCGGATCTTCAATTGGCTGGTAGTCTACGGGGGATTCTTGGCTCTAACGCCGATCAGGCTGCAGGACGACTCATACAAAAATCAGGCTTGAGGCAAGTCCAAACCAACCAATGGCAAGGATCTGCACCATTCAAACAGCCAGCAGTTGTCCCATCAGTAACAACTACTGGTTTCACTCATGCCCCACACACCTAGACTGATACCACAGATGTTGAATGGGACCAGACAGCGTCTGACACAGACGCGCGCGCACACACACACACCCCCCCCCCCCCCCACTAGCCCATGACAGTAGAAGCTTTCCCAAGCTAGTGCATGACATAACTTATTTCCTGACCTGGCAAGGAAGCAAGAAGGGCAAACAATAGTATTGTTGGTCACCACTTCCTCCAGCGCCTTTTTTTGATTGGCTGGCTGGCCTGAGGCCAAGCCCTGTTCACTGGGTTTTTAGTTTGACCTGCCCCTAAGGCACTCTTGCTTCGTTTTCTCTAACTTGGAGGTGGGCAGGTTTGTCGATCTGCTGGGAGATTCCCCCCGTTTTTGAAGCCCTTAATACTTGCTATGTGCAGTAGCTTGGCATGATCACTTTTTTTGCTGCCAGAAATAAATAATCCAATACAGATTTCCTGGCGACTCCAGGTGACTCCCCACATCTGCAGTTTACTGACCGGATCTTCTGCTTGGCTATGGGGTGCTCTGGATGCCCAGAAAATAGCTGCAAGGTTATTTTTATGCAGCATCATCAGTCTGGGCAATCTGAAGGTGCCACAAGCCATTGTCCTCATCCTGGGACTGTTTTCTGCCATGCTGCTGCGAGCTACTTTTTTGGGTTTTTTCTTCTCCTGGGAGACTCCCTCGTCCAAACTTTCACTGCGGACTTGAAGGTAGCGGTCCTGGGAGGAAGGCCTGTTCTGCGCTGTTGTGGCTTTTGATGGCTGAGGGCTCAAGTGCTAGAGAGGCAAATCCTATAAACCACACCTGCGGAGAACCAAACTCTACTTACTGGGTTGTTTTGGGTCCATGGATTCCGTTCTGTCGAAACTGCTGCTGGGCTCCAAGGAGGGATGATTATTACTGATATTACCTCCCGAGGGTTCCCCTGATCCATGGTAGTGATTCCTATGTGGTGAGTCTTATTTGCAGTTCCTCATATATTTGCATTGCCGAGTCCTAATGTTCTGCAACTGCTTTATCTGGGGCCCCCCTTCCATTGAAACACTTCCTTGAGGTCTCCAGTGGCGTTCCCTGGGGTCGATTGTTGCAGCATCTGCACCCGTTGGTTAGAAATGTGCTTACCCTCTTCAGTGTGGATGGGCCTTAAACTTCGATCATCACCTATTGAACTACTCACCTTAAAGTGACTCTGGGGTAATTAGAAGACCCTGGACATTTTTACTGTATCCCCAGGGGGTTAATTGAGCTCTGGACTAAGTCTCACAATTTCAATACTGAACTGATTTTCTATCCATGTTAAGTCATGTCATAATTCACAATTCTATACTAGTAAATGTACAAGAAAGACTAACTGGTAACCTGGTGTATATTTGTCCATGAAATGTAGTAGGGATGTAACCATTAAAATGTTCACTGCTGTTCCATCCTCTGAGGATTTTAGGTATTGATCTGTGCGTTACTGTAATAAGGCCCCGAGAAGTCTAAATTAATGGGTATTGCGTTTTGGGCCTAGGGATTGTGAGTCTATTTTTCCTTTGGGTTAAATTCTTTATCTTTAGTCCCACATCTGGCCTTGTGTTATGTACTGGACACCAGGCCTAGGGCTTTTCACTTATACTAGGGGTGGAATGTGTCTTAAGGACACTGTACTTAGTTGTGCAGGTTACTAGGTGGTTACTTGTTGGAGTTATATAGTATCCTGGTTCTCCTCCCCCCATGAATTTGATGTTGGGTGCTGGCCCTTGGCAAAGGACCCAGATACATTCTGGTTGACAGTCATTGTATAAGCATTACTGCTTTTATAAATATACGTGGAATCTTACTACTGTGTATTAATGTTTAAAGTACTTCTTACCCCCTACCTGAGAGTGAAGCCTTGCTGCTCTGCCCATGCTACCCACGTGTAAGGTTTTGCTTTGACGGGGTGTCTTCCACCTAGGGTTGTTGTAGCATCTGGTAGGGAAAATTCTCAGGAATGTGCCAATTCCCTCCACCATAGAGAGACCCACCAACTTTGCTGGATTTTGAATATTTTATATTTTTACCTGGAGAGAGAGACCCTTTTACCCACTCTTGTATTTTAAATGTGATGTTATCTTTTGGTTATGGAGTCTGATTAACTCCATTGGCATCTTTTACATTATGTCACAGCACCTTCAGTGCAGTGGCACAGGGAAGTCTTCCAGATTTCCCAAAGGTTTAAATACCTTCTCTGGGATAAACTACTGTTTCTCAGAGCAGCATTTGTAACTTTCTAGACCCAGCACACACTATCTTACAATAGGGTGCTTGAAGGGTTACCTATTATACCCTTTGTCCAGCTTCTCATGTAACATTTTTATATTACCCTTTCCTCACTGAATGGCTGTTGGCAGTGGTTTACTTCTAACTACCGTGGTGTGCATTTACCGCGGGCTGTGGTCGCAGCTGCAGTAAAGCACCGAAGGGTGCCATTTTTGTCAAAATGGCCCCGTCTTCTTTTTTTGCCTTTTCTTTGTGGAAAGATCATTCTTGAGGTTTACTCTGCGCGCCAAACCAGGTTTGGTCGCTTTACCTTTGGTGGGATTCACAAGTGAATCCTGCCTCTGGCTCCAGGGTGTCTGGTGGGGGCAGGATGTGAGGGAGGTGCCCGAAACTCCAGGTGCTTACTCTTCTAGGAGACCCAAATGCACTCTGTAGTGATTGGAAGGCTGACTGTCCTGCAAGGACAGCCACCCTGCTGGGCGACTGACAGCTAGGCTGGAATGAATGGGAGAGAACTGAATAAAAGGCAAGGCTTTTTTCTTGGAAGGCAGAGTCGACCACTGGACAAAGGAACCGAAGAACAACTTGAAGAGAACGCCTGCTGCAAATCTTGGACCGTTGGTTTGCCCGGTGAAGCCCTGCTGCTGTGCTGAAACTCCAAATTCGTATCGACAGAGAAGCCCCTTAAAGGACGACTTCTCCCCTTGAGTTGGTGGGACCAATCAACTCCAAAGTAAGCCACCTGGGCATCTTCTCAGAGCTGGTTCAATATCCACAGAGTTGCTGTTAGAAACCGAATAGTCATGGAGAGGAACATCAGATTGTGTGCGTTGCTTTTAAGCTGGCCAAGAGCTCCAGGAAGATCCTCTGGACTCCCAGGAAGCCGGACTGACCGAGCCTGAGCCCCCTAAACAGAGTGCGGGACCCCAGAAGCAAGCAAAGTCCACCTCGACAGCCAGAAACCATGGTGTTGCTATTTGCGGTAGTTGCAAGGAGCTGAAACACAGAAGTGTCACTTGTTTGAAGATTTCCAGTTGCAAGCAGTGATCGTCCCACTGCAGTGCAGGAGTACCCAGAAGGCCTCCCTCTTGTCCCCATGACTGAGGCCCAGGAACAGAGATATGCAGAGCTGCACAGGAACAGAAGTAATCTGCTGCACTTTTTCTTCAATCCAAAATGTACTGTAAAGTCTGAGAGAACTTACCTCTAATTGTAGAGTTGCTTGCATCTTCTACTACTCGCAAGCCATAACAGCTTGTGGCCCTACATTGATTCTTTTCTTCAAAGACTTCTAAAACATTGTGCAAATACTTTTCTTTCTTACCTACCAGAAGTGCGTCTGCTCATAAAAGACATTTGCCCATTGACTTTGACTTAACTTGTTATTCTGAAGGACACTGCTTAGGGAATCCTAAAGTATTTGCATGCTTAAGAATAGTTGTGGTCTCGTGTTTGTTCTATTAACCTTTTCCTGTGACCAAGTTCTAAGAATATTCTAAATGCAATAGTAAGATATTAATGTCCCCAGCACCTTAATTATTGAAGTCACCTGAGGGTGTAGGTTGTGACTGTGGGCCCTCCCCAAAAGGGTCTTTACTGATTAAGAAACTAAGAGTGCAAAGTTTTGGAGTGTATTTGTGTGTTGCCTTTATATTGCTCCCTTCTGAAGAAGGCTTCTTCTAACTGACAAATAATTGTTTATTCAAGAAACCTTGTGTGCAAATGTTTATTTGAATTCTTGTCACTGTGAATCTCTGTGTAACCCCCCTACAGCTCACATTGACCCCTCTTGAGATAAGCCTGGCTGCTCAACATGCTACCAACCTGTGTGGTAGACTTATACCAAAGTTTGGGTTCCTATTGGCAGGAGGTCAGGGTTGTTGTAGTGCACCCAAAGGGTACTGCATACAATCTTGCCTAACAACATCCTCAGAGGGTGGAACAAAAATTGCCTTAAAACAAGGGCCTTAAAATATTGGCCCATCACAGGAGTATAAAAAAGGAACATTGCTCAGGGCATCTCTTAAAGACCAGGCCACCAAATAGCCTTTGACTGCGCCCAATTGTAGTAGCTAAGAAGTCAAAGATAGAACAAATTCTATTACAGTGGATGTAGGGTACGAAATATGGTCAGTCCTGTGACCTCGATGCAATGCCTCACGCCTTCTCCCACCTGTACGCATACAGACCTAGTGGAAGGCCTGTGTGCAGCCAGCAGCACCTCTAACAAACACTCTAAGGTCCAAGCCCCCATACCTCAGCTTGTCAAGAGCCACACATGCATATTTTCTTTTTTAACCACTTGACTTGTTGTTTTAAGCAACACAAAAGACAGAAAAGCAAAGACATCTTACAATCTTAACAATGCAACCAGATTGCAAAAATCATAACATTTTCAAGAGATATACAGTACTATACTCAACTTCATGAACACAAATAAATTAATAGCAATCACAAAGTACCAATTTACAACCTGTTTATCAACTTTTGACGCTTCACAAACAAGATCGACGTGCACAACAGACCACTCCAAATAGCCATTAAACCAACCCCCCAAATGATGTAACCATACTAATATAATATAAGTGGTATTGGACCTTCAACTGTACAATTCATCAAAAGACCCCCAAAGTCAGGAATAAGAACCCTCCCTACCCGGTTTCAAAAACATGACTTTCATAGTGTGACAGGGTTTGTACATCCAATAACCATTTTTCCACATTTGGTTTCTTTCTCGACTTCCAGACACGTAATATTTGTTTTGCCGCTACTACCGAAACTCTATTGATCCAGTCTGTTCGTTCCCTAGCCCTACCCCCCCTTCCTCTGTTTGATAACAAAATTGTCGAAGAGAAAGTACGCTCCCCCACCACAATTTCCAATCTATCTACTACATCAGACCAAAAGTCAGACACTCTTGAGCATACCCACATCATATGCAACAAAGTACCACCGCCACATCCACATCCCCAACAAGATTGTTTCCAAAAGACCCAATCTCGCCATCCTAGACGACGTCCAATAGAACCTGAAGAATCCTCTGCCTAAGGTATCATAGTCCCAGATCCATTTTCGCCCGTACCTCCACGTGAATCACATATTCCCACTCCTTCACAGGGATGACTGTCAAGATCCTCCATGCAAGCCTGGCGAAGCTTGTCCCAGGCCTCCACTTCTGACCTATCCATCGGCATCAAATTAGTATACGTGGATACAGTATACGGGGCAGAGCGAACAATCTCACACATCGGGGGTCTTTCAGTCATAGCGTCCTCCAACATCCCCATTCTTTCAATCAAAAGGGTTTTTAAAGTCCTATAACGTTCCCGCTCTCTACCCCCAATCCCATAGGTTACTCTCAACTGGTCAAACGGAATCATACGACCATTCTGCCACACATCCCGAATCTTAAGTATGCCCTTACTGATACAACTTTTCCAGCATAAAGACTTATTCATCCTTTGCAACCCCACATTAGCCACAAAGACGCATCATAATGTATCCAGATATTGTTCCCGTTGCTTTTCATAAAACTTTGCAACGCCTCTGGTAGCGCATGTAGTAGGCAATTTCACCTTCAAATTCGGCATTCTAGACATGGAGTATATATGGGTGGAATATTTCATTCCACCCACTTCCCAGCGACAATCCCAGGAACCAAAACATTTCGTGGTAGACTAACATCCAGAGGGAAAACCACTTTTTCCCCAATTTATCTTGCGGCCCGATAACTGACCCACCTCAAACATATTTAAGTGGTTCGCAACTCGCCGCTGGATTAGACAAAATAGTCATGTCATCAGCATAACACAAAACCTTCACCTCACTATTATCAAATCGAAGGCCATGGAGACACTGTTCTTGTTTTATGTATACAATGAGTGGCTCCAATGCCAAATTAAAGTATGGTGACAATGGGCATCCCTGTCTGGTCCCCCTAGATAGTAAAAATGAAGACATCACTCCATTTACCCAAACCTTTGCATCAATGTCAGAGTTTAATGACCTAATGGTGTTTATGAACGTGTCTCCAAAACCCATTCTTCTAAGGCATGGGTGCACAACATACGGCCCGTGGGCCAGTTGCGGCCCGCCATGCTGTTTTGTCGGGCCCGCGATTCACAAAGACTTTCCTAATGGAGGGCGGCCGCAAGCAGCATCGGCCGCCCTCCATTAGGAAAGTCTTTGTCTTCTGGGCCGGACAAAACAATGGCCGTCATTGGCTCAGCACACACGCACCACGTCGCTCCTACGAGCCACATAGTGCGTGTGAGCTGCACCAATGGAGGGCCACTTCCATTAGTAGTACCACTCCATTTACCTCGCCAGCGTTCCAGTTTACCCGCCCTCCAGCACGTCCGGTAAGTGGTCTGTGTTTGTGTGTCGGGTCTGTTCTGCTATATGTTTGTGTTGTGTATGTTGAGATGGGTGGTGTGGGGGGTTTGGGTATGTATGGGTGCATGCTTGAGAGTGTGTGTGTGTGTGCGCTGAGTAGAGGGTGGGGGTTTGGGTCTTTATGGGTGCATGCTTGAGAGTGTTTGGGGCATAGTGTTTGGTTGGGTCTGGGAGTCATGGGGCATAGTGTTTGGTTGGGGGTGGGAACCATGGGGCATAGTGTTTGGTTGGGGGTGAGGGGGAAATGGGGCACAGTGTCTGGTTGGGGGTGAGGGGGCCATGGGGCATAGTGTTTGGTTGGGGATGAGGGGGCCATGGGGCATAGTGTTTGGTTGGGAGTGACGGGGACATGGGGCATAGTGGTTGGTTGGGGGTGGGGGACATGGGGCATAGTGGTTGGTTGGGGGTGGGGGGGGACATGGGGCATAGTGTTGCACTCCAAGAGTGAACCCAATAATAAAGCTAAAACAGGCAGTTAGGAGATGTACATCCTTTGTTTTTTTGAGGAAACCTGACTCAACGAAGGCCATACCCCTCTTGGGCAACCCAAACAGCAAACTATAGCAGTCCAAAATAACGGAATGTCCAATCATAGGTCAATAAAATATATATAATTTAATTAACAGACTATATACAATAACTAAATCGAAATAAATTATAACAATGGAAAATGTGTAGTACAAAATGTAAGTTTGAAATGCAATAAAAATCATTACCCCTCAAAAACATTCTTTTTCCATGTGTTTAATACAAATTGGTGGTTGAAAAAGCCTCATGCCATGCCCCACCTACCGCGCCGCCCACATTTACTTTTCGGCCCACTATAGCCCTCATGTAAGGTACTTTCGGCACTCTGTCAAAATTAGTTGTGCACCCCTGTTCTAAGGGGATGATATAAAAAAGCCCAATTAACCCTATCGAGGCCTTTTCCACATCTATAAAAATCAACACAGTATCTCAGATTCTTTCCTTCGGCAGTCCCATTATATCAATCAACGTTCTAATGTGGTCATATCCATACCTACCCCATATAAATCCAACCTGAGAGCTACCAATCAGTTTACCAATACATGCATCCAGTCTGTCAATATTCTTGTAAACATTTTTAGGTCTACATTCAAGAGCAAAACCGGCCTGTAATTTTCACACTTTTTACAATCTTTCCCTGGTTTCGGAAGGACCACAACACATGCCTCTCTCATTGTGGGACAAAACACTCCATTTCTCTTAAAACCATTATACAAAGTGCACAGGAATGACACCAACACCCCACCCAAAGCCTGGTAAAATTCAACAGGGAGAACATCCAGGCCTGGTGATTTACCTTTATTGAGTTGTGTCATTGCTACCAACAATTCCTCTTCCGTGACGGGACTATCCATCATTCCTGACTGATCCTCATTTAACTTTGGCAGAGTAATTTTATCAAAAAAGGAATTCATGGAATCCAATGATGGAAATTGTTCTTCCTAGTATAAAGAATTATAGAACCCTCTAAAGCATTCACATATTTCACCCTTTCTGGTCTTATATTCACCGTTATCACCTTCCAGTCGTTGGACAAAGGAACTTTCTGTAAGGTCACGCAATCTATTTGCCAATAGCTTACCATTCTTATCCCCTTGTTCCCAAAACTTATGCCTCATAAAACATAAAAAAATACACCTTTTTCATGTTGAATATCCATTTCCCGTTTAAGTCCGTCTCTCAGTCTTCCTACCACTATCTTGTCCCCATTATTTTTTGATAATGCATATTTTTTCTGAGCCGCATCCAACTCATCTTCTAACTTCTTAAGGTCAACCATACCTTTTTTCCTTACACGGGATGTAATATTCATTAGTTCCCCCCTCATAGCCGTCTTATAACAGTCCCATACCATAACCTCAGAAGCAGAACCTACATTTTCTTTTGTGAATCCCTCCAGAGAAATCAATCACTCCCTGTTCTTGTAAAACATAGGTTTTCAATCTCCATTTGGAAAACCCCAAACTCTCCTGACCCAAACACATCTGCATAGTCATCAGTGAACGATCCTATATTCCCCTTTCCTTAATGGTCACACCATGGATCTTGTCGGCCAACCTATCGGAAACCAAGAAGTAATCAATCCTCGAGTGGGAGTCAAGAACCAGCGAATAAAAGTGAACTCCTTCTCCTTTGGGTGATAAAACCTCCAAGCATCCACTAAATCTAAGCTTTCAAAAATCTCACTAAATGCCTGACTGGTGTTCATAGCAGTATATCCGCACTGCACAGCCCATTTTTCCATCAATCACACAATTAAAGTCACCCCCTAAAATGTTGTGTTCCCCATTAATTTCCTGCAATAGTGATGAGTTTCCTAAAGAAGAACAAGTTACTTCTTACCTTGTAACGTTCTTTCGACGGGATGTTCCTCCGACGTATTCCTCATCTTAGATATCTCCTTCCAGCTCTGCTGGCCTCGGAAATTTTTTTCTCTCTAGAGGGCGCTGCGCGTCGACGTCCTCCGAGTCGATGTCCCTCGACAGCCGCCGAATCGACGTCATCCTGCCTATAGAAGCCGTGCGCAGCGTCCGTTGCTCAGTTCCGTTTTGTAGCCCACAATAATACTTTCTGGACTAACTAATCACCCTGAAGGAGCGTAAGCTGCAACAAGGGAAGTAGAACTGCGGGGATGGATGGGAGGGTCGATGAGGAATACGTCGGAGGAACATCCCGTCGAAAGAACGTTACAAGGTAAGAAGTAACTTGTTCTTCGAAGGGATTGTGTCCTCCGACGTATTCCTCATCTTAGATAGGCTCCCATAGCAGCATTCTATTATCGGAGGAGGGAGTACTGACTTCACGCTGTCTTCTATTGATGAATAGAATGCAGTACAGCCCTTCCAAACCTAGTCTCTTGACTGGAGGAGGAATCCAAATTGTAAAAACGTGTAAAGGTATGGACAGACGACCATGTAGCGGCCGCACAGATGTCTTTAACCGGCACTCCTCTTTTGAGGGCCGATGAAGCTGCAATACCTCTGGTCGAATGAGCCCTAAGGTTTTGAGGGGGCTCTTTCCCTGCCAGTTTATAACATTCCAGAATGGCTAGAATGATCCATCTGGAAATGGTCTGCTTAGTTATTGGTAACCCCAGCTTGTGACCTGCGTAACCTACAAACAGCTGGTCTGCCTGTCTTATCCTGGCTAGTCTACTTATGTAAAAACTTAAAGCCCTCCTAGGGTCTAGCCTGTGTAACCACTCTTCCTCTTTCCCCGGGTGAGGAGGAGGATAGAAAGATGGTAGGGTAATCTTCTGAGTGATATGGAATTCAGAAACCACCTTTGGGAGGAAATTAGGCTTCACTTGCAGGACAACTTTGTCTTTGTGAAATATTGTGTGAGGGGGTTTACAAGAAAGAGCTTGTAATTCGCTCACCCTTCTAGCAGATGTAAGTGCTATTAATAAAACAGTTTTAAGGGTAAGGAATCTTAACGAACAAGAATGGAGAGGTCGAAAGGTGTGCCCATCAGGAAAGTTAGTACTAAGTTTAAATCCCATAGGGGAACTTGGAATGGTCTTGGGGGATAAACATTGGTTAACCCCTTTAGAAACTGTATTACCAAGGGTAATTTGAAATAGGATGTTCTTCCACAGTACGCTTAAAGATGGATAGCGCTGCGAGATAGCCCTTAATGGTGCCAACTTGAAGGCCTGAATTTGCCAAATATAGTAGGAAGGACAAAACCATTGGTGTACCACATGAAAAAGGGTCGATATTCTGTTCTCTACACCAGCTGCACAATCTGTTCCAACGGCAGCGGTATAAAGACTTTGTTGCTGGCCTCCTTGCCGAAAGCAACACCTCCATATCATCAGGGAGGTCCCAATCCTTGTACCTCAGCCTTTCAGAAGCCAAGCGTGAAGGTTGAGGGTTTTGATGTCTGGATGGAGAACCTGACCTCCCTTCTGTGAGAGTAGGTTCTCTCTGAGTGGAAGTCGAATTGGAGGGCAGATGGACAAGTCTAGAAGGTCCGGGTACCACGTTCTCCTGGCCCAATCCGGGGCAATTAGGATCATGGTTCTCCGGAATCTTCTCAACCTCCTGATCATTTGAGGAATGACAGGGACCGGTGGGAACGCGTACAGAAGCGGAAACTCCCAGTCCACTATGAACGCGTCTCCCAGAGCTCCTCTCGGGGGAAATTCCCTTGAGAAGAACAGGTCGCATTTCCTGTTTAGGATGGTGGCGAACAGATCTACCTGAGGGGTTCCCCAAAGGGCGAAGATCTCTTGAAGGACTTCCTGAGCTAGCTCCCACTCGTGGGGGACTGTGTTCTGCCTGCTCAGAGCGTCCGCTGTCAAGTTCTTCTCTCCGGCAAGGTGAACTGCCGATAGAGAGATTCCTTCTTGGATTGCCCAAAACCAGAGCTGCATCGCCTCTATGCACAGGGGTAGTGATCCTACGCCTCCTCTTTTGTTGAGGTAATGCATGGCCACCGTGTTGTCCGTCATTATCAGGACGTTCTTCCCTTGTACAGCTGGCAGGAACGCCTTCAGCGCAAGTCTGATGGCTCTCAGCTCTAACAGGTTGATATGTAGTCTGGACTCCCATGGAGACCAACGACCGCTGATGGTCAAGTCGTTGGTGTGGGCTCCCCACCCCGTGAGTGAGGCATCCGTGACTACTGTTATCTCCGGCCAGGGTTGCCAAAACTGTTCTCCTTTCAGAATGTTCTCCTGACAGGCCCACCACTGAAGGTCTCGAGTCACCCTGCCGGAAACCTGAAGATCTGTCATTCTCCCTGAGAATTGTGACCACTGAGTCCTCAGTGCCCACTGGAGGGATCTCATTCTCAGGCGAGCCTCTGGCACTAGGAAAATGCAGGATGCCATGAGGCCTAGCAACCTCAAAAAGTCAAAGGCTGGGAGATGTTGGGCATGTTGGAACTTGGTAACCATCTGTAGAATATCTTGAGCCCTCACCTCTGGTGGCGAGGCTTTTCCCAGGGAAGTGTCCAGGATCGCTCCTATGAACTGGAGTCTCTGGGATGGTATCATGTGTGACTTCAATTGAGGTAGAAGCCCAGTCTGTGAAGGGAGTGGCACACGTGATTTAGCTGGATCTGAGCTTGTTCCGAAGAAACAGCCCTGATCAACCAATCGTCCAGGTAGGGGTAGACGTGAATCCCTTCCCTCCTTAGACTTGCAGCCACTACCGACATTAACTTGGTGAAGACCCTCGGGGCGGAGGTCAGCCCAAATGGCAGCACTCGAAATTGATAGTGAGAGTTGCCAATTGCGAACCTCAGGTATTTCCTGTGTTTGAGATGGATAGGCACATGGAAATAAGCGTCCTGAAGGTCCAGAGATACCAACCAGTCCTGGAACTGAAGGGCCTGGAGGATCTGAGAAAGAGTGACCATCTTGAATTTGTCTTTTCTGAGGAATTTGTTCAATTCTCGCAAGTCCAAGATGGGTCTCAGTCCTCCGTCTTTCTTTGGAATGAGAAAGTAAGGGGAGTACCAGCCCTTGTTCCTCTCCGCTACAGGTACCGGTTCTATGGCACCTTTCTCTAGCAGGTCCAAAATTACCTGCAAGAGGAGCGGATCTGGAGCTTTCTGAGAGCTGATCCCCGGTGGATGACTGAGGTATACGTAGGAAAGGCAGGCAGTAACCTTGGGCAACTGTTTCCAATGCCCAAGCATCTGACGTGATACATACCGCCAGATGTTGGGTCAACCTGCCTCCTACAGGTGTCCTGTGAGGGAAGTCCTCAGAGTGGTTTTGGGGCGGCTGATGCAGATGCCGATGGTAAAGAGGCACCTGCTGTTGCTGCGGCTTTTGAATATCTACCCCGTCCACCTCGGGTAGATCTTCTTTGTCCCCTTTGAGCCGGTCGTCCTCTACCTCTTCCGAATGCGGAGTAGAAGCGAAAGGACTTGCCCCTTGCAGAGGTTCCTGTGGGACGAAAGGGAGTCTGACGGATTGCAGCAAATAGGGAATTTTGCTGCTGCCTTTGAAGTTTGCAGTTTCTCTAAACTGTCATCCGCCTTTTTCCCGAACAAAGAAGAGCCATCGTATGGCATGTTCAAGAGCCTGGCTTGCACATCTGGGGCAAAACCAGACTCTCAACCAAGCGAATCTCCTGGTTGATGTACTTGCCGCCATTGCTCTGCTGATACTGTCAGCCGAATCAATGCCCGTCTGGAGGGATTCGCACATAGCGTCTTTACCGTCCTGTATAATATTCAGGAACGCATCCCTTTCTTCTCCCTCCGGGATGCAGTCAGCCGCTGTAGAAGCACACTCCCAAAGTGTATGGCTGAACCTAGCAAGGGTGCAAGTAGCATTAACAGATTTTAACGCCATGCTACATGCTGAAAAGACTTTCTTTGCCATAGCATCATATTTTTTATCGTCCCTGTCCTGTGGGACGGTAGGATAAGCCGTCTTGACATCGGTAGAGGATGCGGCCTGTACCACCAGACTTTCTGGGGATGGGTGTTTAGACAAAAACTCCGGGTCTGTAGAAGATACCCTGTACTTTGTAGACAGTTTATTTACTGCTGGTACTACATCTGGGGTTTCCCAGTTTGTCATGATCTTCCTCTGAAGAGCTTTATGAAAAGGCACCACAGGATCCTCCTGTGGGCCTTTGTCAAGAATATCCGTAAGGTCATCTTGTTGGAAAGATTGTGAAGGTGCAGACGACCCCATGAACTCTGTGATCCTGGCCATTAAGGCTCTATAGGGGGTTTCAGCATGCTCCCCCGGGTCTGGCCTAGCAAACTCCACCTCAGGGGAAGTGTCTAACCAACTTGCCTCATGTAAGGAATCATGAAGATCCTTTAACCTGCGTTCTTCAGAGGAAAATTCCGCTCTAATTGGGGTTACAGGTCCCTGCAACTCAAATGTGTCTTCCTGTTCAGACAATTCACCCTCTTCCAAAATTGAGGACATAGTTCTCAATTGTTCTGAACTCATAAAGGGAGTAAATCCCATTTCCAAGGCAGAGGGTGCCGAACTTGTCATTATCGGCCTCGAAAACGTCGACGTCGAAGGCTTCGAACGTGGCGTCGAAAACAAAGGCGGAGGCCTCGAAGACCGTCGAGGACCTGGGGATAGTCACTGGGTGTGTCGTAACCGTGACTTTTCTTGGCGTCGACGCCGGTGTCGAAGCTGGCGTCGAGTCGACAGACCCGTGTGTCGAAGATCCCTTCGACAACGGCGTCGAAGACACAGACCTCGGCATCGACGGAACCTTCGAGGAAGGTTTGGAGGTCATAGTCCTACTCGAGGGTTCGAGACGCGCTCGAGAGGTTTCCTTCGCCAGGTACTGCGACTCGCGGCGTTTTTGACCTTCGGTTCTTTCGACCAGAGCATCGCTCTCGGCAGTCTTCGAGGGGGTCAAGGCCGCTTTCTCGAAGACGCTCATATTTTTGCGGAATTCCTCCCATTCAGCCCGGGAACTATGTTTCGTGGGGCAAGGGATTCTTTTTGGCGAAACAGAGGAAGAGGAAGACGGAGAAGGGGATCTTCGACGTCTCCTCTTCGAGTGCTTCGATCTCGAGTGATGGGACCCACTCCGAGACCTGAAGCGCGAATGGTGACGAGGAGACGAGTGTCTCGACTTCGTCGACGAAGAAGAAGCTTTAAAAGTCTTACCTTTCTCCAGCTTCCCCCTACGCTCCTTCAGGGCCTTAGCTGTCATGGACATACAGTCCTCGCATTCCGAACAATGGTGTTAAGCTCCCAAACACCACAGACAAACTCTGTGAGGGTCAGTCAACGACATCTTTTTTCCCACAATCTCGGCATTTCTTGAAGCCGGATCGATGAGTTGTCGGTTCCGACGAGGAAGCCATCGAGTACGGATCGAATGACTCGAGGTAAAATAGGATTAATCTGACTAAGAACTGAGCAACGGTATTCCGAGGCACTGAGTAAGCGCGGAAAAACGGAACTGAGCAACGGACGCTGCGCGCGGCCTTTATAGGCAGGATGACGTTGATACGGCGGCTGTCGAGGGACATCGACTCGGAGGACGTCGATGAGCAGCGCCCTCTAGAGAGAAAACATTTTCCGAGGCCAGCAGAGCTGCAAGGAGATATCTAAGATGAGGAATACGTCGGAGGACACAATCCCTTCGAAAGTGCCACTACTAGCACATGGTCCATAAACAGAACCTATTTTAATCAGTTTCTCCTCATATTTAATATCAATTAAAACTATCCTCCCATCCTCGTCCATCACTACTTTTTCCATCTGCAAAAGTAGCCCTTTGCGTAATACCTACACCCCTCGATTTGGTGCCATAACAGTTCAAGATGATCTTAGTATACCATTTATTCTTAAGATGTTTTGAATCATCTAATAAATGAGTTTCTTGAAAAAGGGCGACATCTCTCTTTTCCCTCCTTAGCCTGCTCAGTACCTCCTTCCTCTTCCTAGGAATGTTAAGACCTTTAACATTCCACGAACATACCCTCAATTCATCCGTTGACAGTCACACCTGGAATGCAGGTAACCACTCAGTCCATAATCCGCTCCTTACACCAGGGGTTGCAGCTAGCATGTGTTGTACAGGAGCCACAAAACAACATAACAGACAAGTTCACAAACCATAACAAATACATAACATTACACCTTGCATCATATCAAGGTGATATTGAGTGCCAATATATACAAAAACTCCAAAGTCTCGAACCGTAATTACCCCAAAGCCCACACCCAATTTCTAATTCCAGTAAATATGATGTAGTAATCATCCCTACTCTAACCCTTATATCATTCTATAGAGGTACATTAAACATTCAATAAAACTCAACTACACCCCCCCTCCTTTCCCCTACCTGTAACCTATCTAACCGTAAGGTTAGAACAACATTACCAAACAAACAGTAATAGAAACCTTAAATAAATAGTGTAGCCAATTTCTTTTTTTTTTTTTTTAACAACCAAAACTCCACATCATCAGTTAAAACTGACGAGTTGAATACCCAATGTTCACATCACGCATTCCAACCACAGTCAGTCCCATCAAATACACTCTCCGGCATGTAAGATAATCCACTCGCTATGTAAAGAAATAAATAACATTTTAGTTTTGTCTCCGTTGTCCATAGATCCAGCGACTCCTCAGATCATATACAGTCTATCTAGTGATACCACCACCACATATGACCAAAGCAAAACCTCAGATAGTGGCCCCTATAAATATGGTGATGAGGCCCCACATACTTTTTCCAATACAAATGCCTTGTATACAGATTGTCAATGTATACAAATAGTTGCAACAAATGACAGATGATAAAACAACCCAACAACCTCCCACTCAACAGTATCAATTAAGTAGAAATAGCATAGTCCAGGCAATCTTGAGCACCTCCCTACATGATAACATGCCATAGAGCCACAGTAATAGCACATAGAAAGTGTATTACATACAATAACCACAAGCCAACCAACCACACCACAAGTGCTCACCACTATCACTCACCAATATCCACCCATCCTTTACCAACTCAAGCATACATAAAAAGAGAGCAAACCAATTGTTTTGCAATTGGGCTGTATTATATTACATAAGCCGCTAAAATGATATGCCCACACCAATATATCTTTTATTAAACATTTCCAATTAGCCTTCACTCATGCATTCAAATTTATAGGTCAGCGCATTTTCTTGGATGTATAACACTGAGAAAGGAGGTCAACTCAGCAACAACGGCCAACAGCAGTTTTAGCATAAAAATTACCATCTGAATCGGCCATGAATACAAATTCATGAACCCATACTGTGGTTTCACAGGAAGCGATGTCACAAAGTATCACCACCAGTACCCAAACCTCCTATTTGTCCTACCAACCTTCCATTTAACATTCAACGAACAATAGCAATGGAATAATCACAAGCTTAGCCTGGGGATGTTGAGATTTCCTCACAAAGAGGGGTATAGCGCCTGCTGTCTGTGCATACAAAAAGAAAAGAGTTAGAAGGCTGCTGAACCACCAGCCCAACGACTTTGCTGCAATTTTTGACACCTAGAAGCGTTTCAGACAGATCGGCCTTAGATCTAAAGAGATTCTCAACATCAAAGGCCAGATCCAATAGCTTGGCCTGCACATTTGGGAAAAAAAAAACAGATTCTCAGAAGTATGTTAACCACCAGAGTATCGTTGACATTAATGGATTTCTAAACTCTGACCTGACGGACAGATGTTTATGAGGCCACCCTTGTTGGATAAATTATAAGTTAATCACCGTAGTGACCAAAATACTCTTAGTCCGTAGTTCTTTCCTCCATACTGCATGGGCATCCCTTCCAAGGGACGGGAGACGGAACCTTTCACCAGGAAAAACCCTTCCCCTTTAAATTTAGAGGCGTGTCCCTGGTAGCATGAGTTGCCCTGACTCCGCCCTCCGGTGCCATAACCTCAGTCCCCATAGACGCGTTGACAAGCGATTAATATTGCCTACTGACATCAGTTTTATTTGGGGGGGGGGGGGGGATTGTTAGGCAAAGTTTGTATGCAGTACCCTTTGGGACCACTACACACAACTATGACTACAGGTGTACGAAAACCAACGTTTGGTATAAGTCTGTACTACACAGTTTTGTTAGCGGAGCTGAGCTTATCTCAAAAGGGGAAGTGTGAGCAGTAATGATGTTACACAGAGGTCTACAATCACAAGTGTCCAAATAAACTTCCACTCAAGGTTTCTTTGATAAATACTTATTAATTTATCTGTCAGTCAGTTATAAAACATTCATTAGAAGGAGGCAATATAATCACACAAGGAACAAGTTACTTACCTGTAACTGTTGTTCTCCAGCATGGGTCTGGCATGGATTCACATGCTCATGAATATTCCCCGTTGTCAGGCCGGGAATCCTCGGTATAGAAAAAAATCAGTATCAGTTTCGTTTCTGATCTGTCTTTCTTAGTAGTAACCAATCACTGGTCTCTGGGTCATACTGCCCCCAGCCAATTACTGCCCTCTCCCTAAGCCCCGCCTCCGGCAGCCATCCTCAGATTTGGTAGCACGTAAAGTGGCAGTATGACCAAGTGACAAGCCGCAGATGGGTAGGCGGGAGGGTTCGCATGTGAATCCATGCCAGACCCATGCTGGAGAACAACAGTTACAGGTAAGTAACTTGTTCCTTCTCCAGCATGGGGTCTGGCATGGATTCACATGCTCATAAATAAGAATACATAGCAGTACACACATGCACAACCACGGGAGGTGGCAACAGGCTCAACATTAAGCAATACAACAACTCAACATTAAGCAACTCTTACCTCCTCACCAGGCTCACCTTAGGCGAACAGGTTGCGCAGCACTGCTTGGCCGACCCTGGACTCCTCCCTGGAGTCCCGATCGACGTAGTAGAATCTTGTGAAGGTGTGCGTCGACCTCCACGTCGCAGCCCTGCAGATGTCCAGCAGGGGCACACCAGACAGGAACGCCGTGGTAGCAGCGATCGCTCTGGTCGAATAGGCTCTCGGACGGCCGGGCAGCTGTCGGTTTGGCAACCGGTGACAGTGCATGATGCAGCCGGAGAGCCATCTGGAAATGGAAGTCTTCGAGAGAGCCTTCCCTTGATTCACAGTCCCAAAGTTCACAAACAGCTGTGACGTCTTCCGAAAACTCTTTGTGCGGTCCACGTAGAACTTCAGCGCTCTAGCTACATCCAGCGAGTGCAAAGTCCTCTCGACCGGCGACGAAAAAAACTGGCAACACCAAGGGCTCGTTTAGATGGAAGTCCGACGGCACCTTGGGCATAAAGGATGGGTGTGTCCTCAGCACCACCCTTGTGTCATGAAAAGTAAAGTATGGAGGCTTGCAAGATAGGGCCTGGATCTCTCCCACTCGTCGTGCGGAAGTGATGGCCACGAGGAAAGCTGTCTTCCATGACAGGAACTTCAAAGGCGCCGAATGCATAGGCTCGAATGGGGCCCCCATGAGCTTGGTCAGCACCACATTAAGCTACCACGCCGGGGTAGGAGCCTTCACCGGCAGGAACGATCGGAATAGTCCCTTCATGAATTCTTTCACCAGGCGATGAGACCACAAGGACGCCTGTCCCGTCGTCCTGGTATATCGGGAGATTGCAGCCAGATGTATTTTGATGGAGGCGTGAGCCAGTCCAGCTTTGGCCAGCGATGATGGTAGGTAAGGCAGTACTTGATGGGCCGTAATCCGCAGAGGGTTAATCTTCTGTGCACGGCACCAGACAGAGAACCTCTTCCATTTATGTCCGTAGCACGAGAGTTGAGGACGCCCTGGCCTTTGCAAGAACCTCTCTGCAGTCGGCCGGGATGTCGTACCCTCCAAACTCTAGTGCTGCAGGAGCCAGGCCTGCAAGTTCAGCGACTCCGGGTTGTGGTGAAGAATGGAACCTCCTTCTCTGGAGAGAAGGTCTGCGTCCGTCGGCAGCTTGACTGGTGGGGATGTTGACAAGTCCAGAAGGTCCGGGAACCAGATCTGTCTCGGCCACGCCGGTGCGACAAGGATCATCCTGAGCCGGAGCAGCAACGGCAGCAGAGGGAACGCATAAAGAAATAGGCCGTCCCAGGGGAATGAGAAAGCATCGCCCATGCTCCTCGGCTAGGAACCTGCTGGCGAACCTCCGGCACTTGGAATTCGTCGCCGTCGCGAAGAGATCGATTTGGGGTTCGCCCCATCGTCGGAAGAGTTGAGCCACCTGATCCTGGTGTAGTTCCCACTCGTGGCACGAGCGCAGCTCCCTGCTGAGTGAGTCGGCGATCGTGTTTTTTATTCCTGCCAGATGAAGAGGCACCAGAAACATCCCTTGGGCGACGGCCCAATGCCACAGATCTTGGGCTTCCTTGGATAGGGCCGGGGACCTGTTTCCGCCCTGCTTCCAGACGTAGAACATCGTGGTGTTGTCGGTGAAGATCCTCACCAGCTTGCCCTTGAGGGACGGAAGAAAAGACCTGCGGGCCCAGAACACCGCACGGAGCTCCAAGATGTTGATGTGGAGAGACTTCTCCTCCGGGAGCCAAAGGACTCTCGCGTGAAGATCTCCGGAGTATGCTCCCCCAACCTTCCAGGGAGGCGTCCGTCGTCACCGTCATCTGGTGAGCTGGGGTCTGAAAGTCTGTGCCCGCCGACAGATGGGAGTGGGTACCCCACCACCGGATCGCCTGACGGAACGTCTCGTTGAGGGATCCTGTCCTTGAAGCTGCCCGTTGACTGGATCCAGCTGGCGTCGAGGAACTCCTGTAAGGGTCTCATCCGAAGTCTGCAAAGGCGCACCAGATAAATGCAAGAGGACATCCCGAGGAGGGACTTGATAGATCTTACCCTGGCCATGTCCGTGGCCAGTAGACGCTGCACCTTGCCCAGAATGGTCCTGGTCCTTTCCTCTGACGGCGAGGCCAGCCTTGCCACTGTGTCCAGCTTGGCTCCCAGAATCAGGGTGACTTGCGACGGAACCAGGTGGGATTTTGGAAAGTTGATGGAGAATCCCAGGTCCGTGAGCAGCTGGACGGTCTTTGCAGTGTGCTCCACGGCAAGCTCCCTTGTCCTTGCCCAGATGAGCCAGTCGTCCAGGTAGGGGTAGACATGGATCCCCTGTAGGCGCAGCTGCGCTGCCACCGGTGCGAGGCACTTGGTGAATACCCTGGGTGCCGACTTCAATCCGAACGGGAGGGCCTTGAACTGGCAGTGCCGCCCTTGGACCACGAACCTGAGGAACTTTGTGTCTTTTTAGAATGGGGACGACAGGAAAACGCCCTCCTCCAGCTGTCCCAGCACATGCTGGAGGGTGACCATATGGAACTTCTGTGCCTTGATGTACTTGTTCAGTCGTCGTAGGTCCAGGATGGGGCGCCATCCTCCTGTCTTTTTTACGAGGAAGTACCTTGAGTAAACTCCGGTGCCCCGAAGCTTCTTTGGAAGATCTCAATGGCACCCTTCTTGAGCATCGCCCTTACTTCCAACAATAGTTGAGGGACGTGATTTTCCTTCCTGGCCACGGGTGGAACGCGAGGGCACTTCTAAAACTCGAGGGCGTGGCCTTGGGCCTGGGGGTCCAGCACCCAACGGTCGGTGGAGATGGACTCCCACACGCCGACGAATCTCGCCAGCCGGCCTCCCACCGGGGTACTTCGGCAGGGGCCCGACCCCACGGTCGGTTCAATCTTGTTTGGAGGCCGCCTTGCCTCCTTGTCGACAACGGGCACCACCTGACTTGCCGCGTCCCCTGTAGGCTTCCTGGGACGAAGATCCTGCCGCTTGGCGGTACGTGGAGGAGCCACTGCCAGATCCCTTGGAGGCACCTTGTCTGCCTCCGGAGCTCCGAAAGGACGGCCAAGCTCCTCTTCAGAGGTCGTGTCCGTATCCATGATGGCCACCAGCCCCTCCCCCACCTTTTCCAACGAGGACTTCGTGGGGGTCTTTTCAATGGGCCTGAAAGACTCCCCCCTCCGCTGTGGCAGGGAGACTCTGGGTCCTGAGGGCACCTCCACTGGTGTAGCCTCCACAGGCTGAGCCAGGGCCGCGGCGACATCCTCAATCGAGGTCTTAGCAGGGTGAATTAAGGCAATCGTCACCTTCTGGACGCCTGGGGCCTTCACATTGGTGGGAGGGTCCGAGCCTCGCTCCCCCTCTGCCGGAATCTTCGAGATCGACCGGGGCCTCTACAGAAGCTTCGCCGGGTTCTCGGACTTGCTCTTACCCGAGCCAGAGCGTTGGCTCGTGGTTGATGGCGCCGGGGGGGGGGATGCGCCCTGCCTGGCAGCCAAGGAGCCCTACCGTTCAGCGCTCCCGGTGCCCGCGGACTCGCAGTGATTAGCCTTTTGTTGGGCCCCCATCGACGGAGTGCCCTCATAGGACTTAGAAGACCGCTCGGACTTCTTTTTCTTCTCGCCTGACGGGCTCTTCACTTCCAGCCAGTTGGCAAGACGGAGGTGGCGATCCTTCATGGTCTGCTCCGACATGTTCCCACAAAACGCATAGTCCTTCTCCACATGCGTCTTGTCCTCATGGAGAAAGTAGAGGCATAACGAATGCTCGTCCTCCTTGAAAACATTCTGAAGCTGGCATCCAGGGCAGGTCCTGAACAGCTTCCTGGGCATCGAGCTTCCTTTCTCCTGGGCCAGGTCCGGGGTAGGACTCGGAACTTCTGGAATCCTCCAAAAGCGTAACTCGACGAAATCTTCATCCTTGAGGGGCGTAGAAAACTCTGAAACGGATCCTCGTTGATCGGATGTAGAAACGGTGGAGCTTGAGGCTCTATTTAACCGAAAAATGAGAAAAATCTCCTGAAAAAGCGCGAAAACGTAGCAAAAGCTTGAGAGCTACAGCACGAGGACTCCCAACACTTGAACGTGCGGTAAAAATCTGAGGATGGCTGCCGGAGGCGGGGCTTAGGGAGAGGGCAGTCATAGGCTGGGGCAGTATGACCCAGAGACCAGTGATTGGTTACTACAAAGAAAGACAGATGTGAAACGAAACTGATACTGATTTTTTTCTATACCGAGGATTCCAGGCCTGACAGGGAAATTCACGAGCATGTGAATCCATGCCAGACCCCATGCTGGAGAAATATACTTCAATACTATTTCAGAATACTTTAAGAGTAAAAGGCAAAGATTATTAGAACATGAAAGGTTACAATTATTCTTAGTCAGTGCAAATACTTTGAGTTCACCAGAAGAGTCAATTCAATTCAATAGGCTAGGCCAAAGTCAATGGGCTAAAGTCTTGGATAGGAGAAAGCAGTTCTGGTAAGCAAACAGTAAAGTCTCTGCACAAGTTCTTGGAAGTAGTTTGTAAAAAGAATAAGAACCATGTTGGGTCACAAGCTAATTAGGCCTGCAAGTTGCCGAAGCTCCAGGAACCATGGGTCTGCAGGAAACCAACAAGAACTGCTGAGGCACCAGCTTCTTCATTGAATAAGGTACTGTGTTCTGCTTGAGGAATTAGGGTGAATCCCTTTTCACCTCCTCCAAGGCTTGCCCTTGTCTCCTCTCCTCCTTATAACTTTTGCTTTCTATGTTGACGATATCCAGGTACTCCTGGCAACGTTGAATCTTGAACTGTGTGACTGATCCTCGACAACAGGAACCCGGTTCCACTTGACACTGGCTACGGCCTATTGACTTTTGTATTTCTGTCAGCGAGTGTTCTCCGATTCCGTCTGCCTTGACAAAATTATTGCATATGATTTTTGCCCCCAACTCTCCCTGGTTAGCACAGGTGCTAAATGTGTTTTTGCCCCAGTAACGTTACTTACCGCGGATACGCGTTTCTTTAATACGACCGAACTGTCAAAAAGTGATCGCATATGTGTTCCCGGTAACATCTTGTTTCACAACACCGGTCCGCCAAAACATAAAGTACTTACCTTGAGCTATTCTGTACCAAGAGAAGAACAAGTTACTTTCTTACCTGGTAACGTTCTTTCGATGGGATGGTCTGACGACGTATTCCATATCTATGACAGGTAATGTCCACAGCTGTGCTGCTTTGGAAAATCTTTGGCTTCTGCGTCCTGCGTCGATGACGTCGATGCGCCGTCCCCGAGGACCTCCTCCGACGGCTGACGTCACCCGATGTGATAAGTAGGATGCACGACGCCCATAGCCTCAATTATAGTTTTTTCCCAGAACGTCTGCCACCAGTTTTCTGCCAGTCAGACACAAGGACTTGCGGAACGCAAGCTGCAATCACAAAAGAAATTGTGCAGCGGTAAGGCAGGGAGGAAACGATATGGAATACGTCATCGGACCATCCCATCGAAAGAACGTTACCAGGTAAGAAAGTAACTTGTTCTTCGAGGGGATTGGGTCCTCCGACGTATTCCACATCTGTGACATACTCCCAAAACAGTACCAAGCAAGGAGGTGGGAAAGAATTTAGAATACAAATTTAGCATGCCCAATCAAATTGCAGAATAGAGAACTGCCTTGCCAAAGGCCAGATCTTGCCCTCTGATGCAATCGAGGGAATAGTGACGTACAAAAGTATGTACTGAAGCCCAGGTGGCTGCATCACAGATGTGACGAATAGGAACTTCCCTCTGCAGGGCAGTAGACGCAGCCACTCCTCTGGTAGAATGGGCCTGCAAGCCAGCCGGAGGGTCCGTACCCGCCAAGCGGTAACACACTGAGATAGCTAAAATAATCCAACGAGACAAAGTCTGTTTCGTCAGAGCTTGTCCCAAATGCTTTCCAGCGTAACCAATGAAAAGTTGATCGTCCATTCTGACCCGGGACATGCGCGAGATATAAAAGCTCAACGCTCTCCTAGGATCAAGCCTATGGAGCCTCTCCTCTTCCTTATCAGGATGTGGAGGAGGATAGAACGCCGGAAGAACCACCTTCTGGCACAAATGAAATTCCGAAACCACCTTCGGAAGAAAAGAAGGACGAACTCTAAGGACAACCCTGTCCTTGTGAAACACAGTGAAGGGTGGCTTAACTGAAAGTGCCTGTAACTCACTCACTCTGCAAGCGGGTAACCACAACTAAAAACACAGTTTTCAGAGTTAACAGCCTCAAAGGGCAAGAATGTAAAGGCTCAAACGGAGCACAAATAAGAAACTTAAGAACAAGGTTCAAATCCCAACCTGGCACCAAAAAAGGTGACAGAGGGAACACATTAGTGAGCCCTTTCAAAAACTGTGAAATTAAAAGGAATCTTAAAATATGAACACTCTTCAGACGAGCGCTTAAATATGGACAGCGCCGCCAGGTAACCTTTAATGGTCCCCACTTGCAAGCCCCTGTGGGCCAAAGAAAGCAAAAAAGAAAACCATGGGAATGTCGCATTCAAAAGGATCCACATTCTGAACTCTGCACGAGTCGCAGAACTTTCTCCAACAGCAACGGTACAGAGAATTTGTTGCCGGCCGCCTGGTCGAGAGCAACACCTTCATCACGTCTTCAGGGAGGTCCCAATCCTTATACCTCAACCTTTCAGAAGCCAAGCGTGAAGATTGAGGGATCTGACCTCTGGATGGAGAACCTGACTCCCCCCTCCCGTGAGAGCAGATCGTCTCGGTAGGGAAGACGACGTGGAGGGCAGATGGACAAGTCTAGAAAGTCCGGGTACCACGTCCTCCGGGCCCACGCCGGAGCAATGAAGATCATCCGGGAACCGAACCTCCGCAACACTTGCGGGATGACGGGGACTGGAGGAAACGCGTACAGCAGTGGGAATGACCACTCCACCACGAATGCGTCTCCTAACGCTCCTTTTGGAGGAAATTCCCGCGAGCAAAACCTTTCGCACTTCCGGTTGACACTGGAGGCAAAGAGATCCACTTGAGGGGTCCCCCAAAGGGCGAAGATCTCCAGGAGAATCTCCTGAGCCAGCTCCCACTCGTGAGAGATCGTGCTCTGCCTGCTCAGAGCGTCTGCCGTCTCGTTGTCGTCTCCGGCCAGATGAACTGCCGAAATCGAAACTTCCTACTGGATGGCCCAGAACTCGAGCTGCATCGTCTCCCTGCACAGCGGAAGTGACCCTGCCCCCCCCCCCTTTTTGTTGAGGTAGTGCATGGCCAACGTGTTGTCAGTCAGAATCAGGACACTCTTCCCGCGCACAGTCGGCAGAAAAGCCTTCAGGGCAAGCCTGACGGCCCTCAGCTCCAAACAGATTGATATGGAGTCTGGACTCCGACGGAGACCAACGACCGCTGACTGTCAGCTCGTTGGCATGAGCTCCCCATCCCGTGAGGGATGCGTCCGTCACGATCGTCACCTCCGGCCAGGGCAGCCAAAATGGGGCACCCTTCATCAGATTGCCCTCGACAGCCCACCACAGAAGGTCCCGGGCTACCGAGGACTGAGACCACTGGAGCTTGAGTGCCCACTGCAAAGATCTCATCCGCAGACGAGCCTCTGGCACCAGAAGAATGCAGGATGCCATGAGGCCGAGCAGTCTCAAGAACTCGGACGCTGGGAGAGTCTGGGCAAACTGAAACTTGTGTACCATCTGCTGAATGTGAAGAGCCCTCACCTGAGGAGGAAAACACTGCCCAGGGACGTGTCGAGCACTGCTCCGATGTACTGCGTTGATGTCAAATGGGACTTCTTTAAATTGAGGGAGAAGCCCAGCCTGTGAAGGTAGTGGCAGGTGACGGACAGATGATCCAGGACTTGCTCGGGAGAGCTCCCCCTGATCAACCAATCGTTCAGGTAGGGGTAGACGTGAATCCCCCCTTTCCTGAGATGCGCTGCCACCACCACAACCATGAGCTTGGTGAAAACCCTCAGGGCGGAGGTCAATCCGAACGGTAGGACCCGAAACTGAAAGTGCGAGTGGCCAACCACGAACCTCAGGTACTTCTTGTGCTTGGGATGGATCGGCACATGGAAGTAAGCATCCTTGAGGTCGAGAGACACCAACCAGTCCTGAAGTTGAATGGCCTGGAGGACTTGAGAAAGAGTCACCATTTTGAACTTGTCCTTCCTGAGGAGTTTGTTCAAACCGCGCAAGTCCATGATGGGTCTCAATCCCCCCGTCTTTCTTTGAAATCAAAAAATAAGGGGAATACCATCCCTTGTTCCTCTCCGCTACAGACACCAGTTCTATGGCGCCTTTCTCCAGCAGGGCTTGAATTTCCTGCGCAAGGAGCGGATCCGGACTCTTCAAAGAGAGGTTCCCTGGTGGATTGTCGGGAGGCCTCTGCCGAAAAGGAAGACAGTAGCCGTGGGTTATGATCTCCAGAACCCACACATCCGAAGTAATGGCTTGCCACTCTACAAGATGCTGTGCCAGCCTTCCCCCAACTGGTGAACCATGGGACCTGGCCTCATGACTGAGTGGTAGCGGCTGCGGCGTTGCCTGAGGGCAAAGAGGCAACTGCCCGAGCGGTGGTTGGCGAACTGCAGCGCCCAACGACTTCGCTGCAGCTTTGGAGGTCTGCAACCTCTCAAGGCTCTCGTCAGCCTTGCTGCCAAAAAGGTGTTCACCGTCATAGGGCATGTTGAGGAGCCGGGACTGCACATCAGGAGCGAACCCAGACTTCAACCACGCAAACCTGCGCATTCCGGTGCTCGCCGCCATGGACCGGCTGAGAACAATCCGCCAAGTCTAAACCCGACTGAACGGCCTCACACATGGCATCCTTGCCATCCTGAACCATAGCAAGGAAACCATCACATTCGTCCCCTTCGGGAATATGATCAGCCGCTAATGCAACACAGTTCCACAGAGTGTGTGAAACGAGACAAGGCACATATGGAGTTGGCCGCCTGAAGCGCCATACCCCCAGAAGAAAACACTTTCTTCGCCCAGCCGTCAAAACGTTTGTCGTCCCTATCCGGAGGGATGGTCGGATATGACGCCTGCTTTGCCGGGGCCGCAGCCGCCTGCACCACCAAACTCTCCAGGGTGGGGTGCCTAGACAAGTAGCAGGGCTCACTACTGGCTGGACGGTATTTTCGCGACAAAGACTTGCCCACTGCCGGGAGACTCTCCGGAGCAGTCCAAGCCGCCGCCACCCTTCTCTGCAAAGCCATATGAAAAGGCAAACCCGGGTCAGTGGGTGGACCGAGATCAAGGATGTCCGTGAGATCATCCTGAACGAACTCCCCTGGGGGAGCTGACCAACCCAAGTACTCGGTGACCCGAGACATAAGGCGTCGATATGACGAATCGGCATGAGAGCCAGGCTCCGGCCGACAAAGCTCCACCTCCGGAGAGGTGTCCAGTCCACTGGTATCATGCAGTGACTGCCTCAGGTCATCAAACTGACTATGGCCCGAGATAAGGTCATCCGTAACCGGAACCAGGCCGCCATCAGAGCCTTCATCACCCTCTGAAATGTACTCCAGGAGGGGAGAGGAAGACCTCTGCGGACCAAAGCAGTGCCGACCTTAGCCATAGCTTTTTAGGGGTAAAACCCATGCCACGGGGCCCCTCTGACACCACCGCCTCGAAAGGCATCGAGGGCGCTGAGCGAGCCGGCGTCGACAGAAAAGGCGTCGACGTTGAGCGAATCGGTGTCGACAGAAAAGGCGTCGACGTTGAGCGAATCGGCGTAGACAGCTGCAACGCCTCCAGCATCTGCGGCGTCGACAGTCCTCGAAGCCGGAGCTACGAGCGTGTCTCGACAACCTGGGTGCCGACGACCCCCTCGAAGACGGAACCTCGAGAGAAATCGTCGACGACCTCGGCGCCACAGGCGTCGACGAAGACGGCACAGGATCACGCGGTCTCGAGCGCGTCGAGGACCAGGACCTGGAACGGGCATGGCGAGAACGGCTACCCTTGTCCGAGCGGGACCTCTCCAGCGAGCCGTGCCGACCACCCGAGCCCGAAGGCGTACGGGCGGTGTCTCGACCGGTGCCGACCGACCCCACTCGGAGGCGCAGACGGACTGGTGCCCTGCGATTCCAGAATCGCTAGCATCTGCTTCCCGAAGGAAGCCCATTCCTCTGGTGTCGCTTGCATGGAGGGATAAGCGACCCGCCGACGGGCGGAGTCCTCGGAAGAGGACGGGGAAGGCGACCTATGCCGGCGCTTCCTGGAATGCCTAGAAGAGGCAGAGGAGTGGCGAGACCGACTCCTGGAAGGAGACCCACCGGACTTCTGACGAGGAGAGTCACCCCTCGAGTCATCGGTCGAAAGCCCTGCAGACCTCAACTCCCGGGGCTTAGACACTCGACCTACCGACAGTTTCTTCTTGCGTTCTCGCAAGGCCTTTGCAGTGAGCGACTGGCAGTCGACAATCGTCCATATCGTGGGCCTCCCCGAGGCACCAGAGGCAGGCGTCGTGCGAGTCTGTGACCGACATCTTGGACCCACAGTCCCCGCAGTTCTTTAAGCCCGGACGCGGGGTCGAAGATGAAAGACATTGCCACAAACAGGTCTTCACTCCAACCGAACAGGTTCAATGAACCGAGAAAGAAAACAGCAACTCCGAGTCGAGGCGTACCGAGATGCACGAAGCGAACACGTTTGTGGAAAAAACAGAACTGAGGCTATGGGCGTCGTGCGTCCTACTTATCACATCGGGTGACGTCGGCCATCGCAGGTCGTCCTCCGGGACGGCACATCGACGCAGGCGCCAAAGATTTTCCGAAGCAGCACAGCTGTGGACATTACCCGTCATAGATATGGAATACGTCGGAGGACCCAATCCCCTCGAATTGGTTGTTTGCAGTGTATTTTACGTGTGGTTTTGAATTAATAGCAGTGTTTACAGATGGTTTAAAAATAAATGTACATATTGTTTTACCTGAAACCTTGAGTCAGTGTTTGCTTGAGTCACAGTAATTGTGGTCCCTTTGTGTAATCTCTGCTACTGCTCATATACTCTTAAAATAAGCCTGGCTGCTCCGCTACTGCTACCACTTTAACATAGTATAGGCTTGTACCAAAGGTGAACTTGTATTACTACTTGTAGTCTTAATTGTGTGTAGTGGGCCATAAGGGCACTGCACAGGATTCTGCCTAACAGCCATCTTGAAAAAACATGTCTCCCGCGATTTAACATTACTGGAGCTACGAATAGTTTGCGGTTGGGAAAAGTCGTGGTAGTTCTTTGTAAAACCACTGCCAGCAGCCATTCTGAGAGGAAAGGGTTGAATTTGACTGCTACATGAGTATCGAGACAAAGGGGATACCAATAAACCCCTCAAGCACTATTGTAAGATAGGGTGTGCTGGGTCTAGGAATTTAAAAGACTAGTAAAGTCAATTTCACTTTACTTATGCTGGGAAAGTTCATGCCAGAGAAGGTATTTAAACCTTGGCAAAGCCAGAAAAAGCTTCCCTGTTCCACTGCACTGAGGGTGCTGTGTGACACAAATGAAAAGATAATGTCTATGGAGTTGGTTTGACCACATAACCAAAGGAAACCGAGGTAAAACATCAAAATACATGAGTGAGTGGGAAAAAGGGTCACACTCAAGTTAAATAAATCAAGTGATCAAAAACCAGCAAAGTTGCTGGTGGTCTCAAAGGTGAAGGTAATTAGGCCATTTATAAGAATTCTTCCCAACAAGGATGGTGGGACGTATGTAGGAAAGGGGACTACGGACTAAGAATACGTTAGTCACTACGGTGAGTAACTTCTAATTCCTTACGTCCCGTCACTTTTCCTCCATACTGCATGGGTGATTAATGTAGCCTCAGGGTGGAGAGAAGTCAGGTTTCTAAGAACCGCCTGTCTGAAAGCTGCGCCTGTCCTAGAGCCGGCATCCAAAACAGTAATGCTTGCAAAATGCCGAAGAGCTGGCCGCCCTGCTTATGACCTGTCAGGGGAAATGCCGCTAGAAGGCGATTGCAGTTGCCTTGGCTCTGACCGCATGGGCATGCATATTGGCCGGCAGTGGCTTATGATGCCCCAGTAGGTCTTGATGGCCAAGACAATCCACCGGGCCATGGAGACCTTGGATGCCCGATACCCTGGTCTTGAACCTCCGAAGGCGATAGAGCGTCTGAATTGCGGAAGCCCTTGGACCTGTTAAAGTAAAATTTTAGTGCATGCTTGACATCCAGGCAGTGTTCGACTATCTGTGCCTCATCCTTAGGATCAGAGAACAACGTAGGCAGCACCATCTCCTCGTTTAGGAGAAACGCAGATGGCACCTTAGGCAGGAATGCTGGGTGTGTTCGAAGGACCACGTCCTTGTGGAACGTAATGTATGGCTCTGAGGTGACCAGTGCCTGGATTTCGCCCATTCTGCGAGCTGAGGCGAGGCCGACTAACTAGGCTGTCTTAATGGTGACCAGCCTGATGTCCGCGGACGCCATTGGTTCGAATGGTTTGTGCGCCAGAGCGCCCAGGAGTATGTTGCGGTCCCACAAGGGGTGCGGCCTATTGATAGGCCGGTAAAGCCTGGCGAGACTCGTCAAATGTCTCCTAACAATTGGGTTGCAAGAGGAAATGTACATCGAAATGGCTGCCAGGTAGGTGCAGCAAGTGTCCACCTGCACCCCTGAATGGGCGAGATGTGCCGAAAAAGAGCATGTCGTCCAGGGAACATGCTAGAGGGTCCCCAGTGACAGAACATGGTCCACTTGCTCTCATACTGGGCCCTGGTAGACTTGCTCCTGGCGCCCTGTATGATCTCTGGTTTACCCTGCGATGTCCTAGAGTGACCTGTTCAGGAACCACGCTGTGAGGGCTAGCTTCTCTGGTGCGGGGTGGATGATCCTGCCCCCCCTGCCGCAACAAAAGATCTGCTGGACACATAGGCAGGCGAATGGGGGGCCTCTACAGGAGGCCGAGCAGCTCCGAAAACCATGGCCTGGTTGGCCACCATGGAGTGATTAGAATGATGCAGAGGATGCAAGACTCCTTGATCTTGCATATTACCCTGTGAATCAGGGGAGTGGGCAGAAAGGCATACGCTGTCATTCCGTCCCATCTGATCTGAAAGGCATCGCCCAAGGAGACCTTGCCAAGAGGTGTGAACAGATGGCACTTTCTGTTGCCCCAGGAGGCAAAGAGGTCCACCTGAGGGTGTCACCATTTGTGAAATCTCTCCTGCAGGACTAGGTCGTTCAACTGGCATTTGTAGTTGTCCGCTCCCAGTCTGCTGAGCCTGTCTGCCGCCAAGTCGGATTCCCCCGGCAGGTGGACCGCCATGTGGTAGAGTTTTTCCAGGGTCCACTCCCACGTGCTGAGCCTGCACGGGGTGGGTGGTTCTGCTACCTCCCTGCTTGTTGACATAGAACATGCTGGTCGAGTTGTCTGTCTGAACGAGGACGACCTTGCCCTTGATAACCGGAAGGAAGGCCCCGAGTGCCAGCCAAATGGCATTCAATTCTAGCCAATTGATGTGGTACTCCTGCTATTGCCGGGTCCAGGTGCCATGGACGCAGTGGTTGTCCAGTGTGAACCCCCCCCCCCACCCAACCCTCGAGAGAGGAGTCTGTGGTGAAGGTGGCCTGTGAAGTAGGCTGCTGGAAGGGCTTGCCCGTCCGCAGGTGTTAGGCAGAAACCTGTGCAGTTCCCTTTGGGAACACTGCAAAAGATTTAGGACTACAGGTGTTCGCAGTAAACCCACTTGGTAGCAGTCTGTACCACCCAGATTTACCTGGTAGCTGTGGCTGAGCAGTCAGACTTCCCTCAAGAAGAGTTAGGCAGTATGCAAAGTATACACAATAGGCACTCAGATACAATAGCAGAAGCAAACACTGACCAGAGCTTTGGTATTAAAGTATATATTTATTTAAACACTGTTTGAAACACTCCAGCACTCTTATTGTAAATCACTCTAAACACAGTTACTATTATGATCTATACAACCCTTATTCCTTATTAAACAAGTCTTAGTTAACACCACTTATTTCCAGACAGAGGTGAGCACTTAACTATAGATGGCACTCCAATAAGGTCATGAAAAAGGGAGGGAAAAAGGCAGAATGTGTGAAGATACACCACTCTAAGGTTTAGGAACACTTTTAGCAAGGCAGAAGAGCAAAAGTCACTTGTGAACCAAAGTCCATAGGCTGGGCCCACTCTTAGAGAGAGCGGAGCACAAATGCGCCCAAGATCACAGTTACACTAGGCATTGAAAGTCTTGCAGAGAGTTCGAAAAGAGTTTAGAGAGGCTCAGAAAAGTTTAGCCAGGGTGTCCCAGGCTAACCCCGGTTCGAAAGCCGGGGGCTAAATCTACCCCGTACAGTCGGTGTCAAGGGAAGCCAGGCGGAACACGGTACCTTAAGTGGGAAGGATCCTCCAGCAGTGGCAGTTGTTCCTAGCAGCGGGTGCAAGTCTCGGCATCGTCCAGAGGAAGAGAAGATCTCGACTTGGAGGAAAGATGAAGGTCGTTGCACTTCCAGGGAAGAAACCAGCCACGGAGTTTTCTGGTTAAAGGTATTACCCTTTATTTTGCGGTCGTGGTAAAACGTGGTATTCCAGTTGCCGGGGTGCTTGGCACAGGCAAGGCAGCCACGAGATGCGTCGGGAAGGCAAAAAGACGGTGAAACTGGTTATCCCCACCAGTCAAAGGAAGAAGACTCTCCGGCGGGAGATCTCTGTCGTTGGGAAAAGTGGTGAGACGATCCAGCAGGGCTCCACCGGTGGTGTCGTCGTGGCAGGTCGGCTCAGCTTCTCCCTCATCGGATTCTTAGGTCCTGTGGCGACTTCTGAAGTTCCAGTCCCCAAAGCCTTGCTTTTATGCAGAAAACCCCCATTCACTCAGCCTAGCTGTCACTCAAACATGCTAAGTGGTGAGCCAATCAGGACGGAGTGCGACTTGAGTTGCCTAGGCAACTCAGTCCAGGGTGCCTAAATCCCCCTCCATCCCTCCTAAGTACCCCAGACAGAGTGGCACCACTTTGGAGGCTTCTGTGGAGAAGCCCGCCAAAAAAGTGGAACAAAGGGCTCGATTTGGGTTGGATTCACAGAAGAGAACACAAACGCCATTTTTGGACCGAGTTTTGGCAAAAAATACCAACCGGAGATTTAATAATAAATAAACCGGCAGTATGTTCGAGGCTATCGTAATTGAATAAATAAAGATAGTAGCCTCGAACAATGGGAAAATCCCACAGAGAAATATTTGCGGTTGAATATAAAAGGTAGTATCCACTGCCACCAGCCAAAACTCGATCAGGGGGACGGAGACGTGCCCCCTCGACTAACAGACCCCAGGATAATCGAATTGCCCCGGCCAGTACGTCCACAATATGATGGTTTGTACTGGTTCTGTTCAGAATTCAAGACTAGTGAAGTCAATGGTGACTTTACATGCCCTGGGAGACAGTAGTCAGTCCCAGGCTATGGAGTCTATGTTTGGGGGTCACTATGACACCCATGGGTTACTGCACTGAGGGTGCTGTGTAACCCATCTCACAAAAACACATGAAACCCTATGGAGTAAAAGACCCCATAGCCCATTAAACACATCTAGAGTCAAAGGAACACACTCAAATGATGTCCAAGAGTGAGGGTAAAAGAGTCTCACTCTTGGCAGGAGAAAAAATTAAACCCCGAAAATCCAGCAAAGCTGCTGGGGCACTCACTAGGTTAGGAAATTCAGCCTAAACAGAGAATTCTCCCTAACAGCAGGTTGCAGTCCCTGGACCACCATGTGAGGTCTGGGTGAAGCAGAGGAAAGTTCATCTATGACTGATTGCCCCGTTCCTGGTTCCAAGATACTGCAAAGTGCAGCTGTTTCCTCCTCATCCAGAGTCTCGTGTGGGGGACGGGCAAGAGGACTGCTGCCATTAGACCCAGTAGGTGTTGGTACCACCAGGCAGAGGTCACCTCTGAGGAAGTGTGCTGTGGCCCTCTTGATGGCCGTGATCTTGTCCTCAGAGGGAAAAACTGAGTATGTGTCACAAATGAGGCCCAAGAAGGTCAGTCTCTGCGGGGGCTGCAGCTGCGACTTCTTGAGGTTCGTGCAGGGGAGTTCATAAGAGCGTAGGAAGTATGGTGCACTGCTTCCGGGATGTGGCCCTGACGAGCCAGTCGTCGAGGTATGGGTAGATGTGGTGGCCCTGCTACCTGAGGATGGCCGAAACAATGTTCAGCCTGGTGAAGACACTGGGGGACGAGTTGAGGCCGAAATTAAGCACCCTGTATTGGAAATGGTAGCCCATGATCCTGAATCGTAGAAGGGAGTAGTTTCTTACCTGTAACTCCATTTCTCCAGCATTGGTATCTTTCATGGATTCACATGCTTAGAATATTCCCCGTCGTCAGACTGGGAACCCTCGGTACACATATATATAGTCATTTCCAATAGGAAAACTTCTGCCCTATCCCCGTCTGCGTCCTCTACGGGGCCGCCCACGTACGCCCCGTTGGACGTGATGGTATATAAGCCCCGCCCCCGCGGGTCCCTTCAGATTTCGACCCCTCCAAGATAACGGGGGGAAAACTTGCTTGCATACCAATCTTCCACATTGCAGTCCGGGGAGGCCGGAGGGCGCATGTGAATCCATGAAAGATACCAATGCTGGAGAAATGGAGTTACAGGTAAGAAACTACTCCCTTCTCCAGCATTGGATCTTTCATGGATTCACATGCTTAGAATAGATTGTAAAGCAGTAACATCAAGAAGGAGGTGAGAGTGCAATGTAACTTACAGTCGTAGAGACACCCCCAAACACTACCGTTTACACCATGTATGTAAGCAACAACTTTTTATACTGATACAAAACGGATTTTCGCCATACAATGCTATGTCATATGACTCAGTATGCACCCCTTGCGCACATATCTACCCAACCACTTATGTTTAGGTCAATAAACTATGCACCTCCATGTATACACTCAGAAAAACCAGCTGAGGCCAAATAATAATAATAATAATAGGCAGCATTTTACTTGAAACTTTGGCTTACCTCATTGAAAAAGGTGGCGAAGCACTGCCCTTCCCATTTGTACCTCATCCGCGTGCTGCTTTTCCAGGCAGTAGTGGCGCGTAAACGTGTGCGGAACAGACCATGCCGCCGCCTGGCAGATGTCCGTCAGCGGAATTCCTGCCCATAGAGCCACGGAGGAAGATGTCGATCTCGTGGAATGGGCTCTGGGACGATGCAGTAGAGGTCTCCCGGCCTTGGAATGACACAGGGTAATCGCCGAGGAGACCCAGCGAGCCAGACCTTGTTTGGAGATAGCCTTACCCCTAGCCGAGGGGCCGTAGGCGACGAATAGCTGTCTGGTGGTTCTGATATCTTGCGTTTTTTGTAGGTAAAATTTTAGTGCCCTTTTGACGTCCAGAGTGTGAAGAGCCTTCTCCGCCGTCGACGAAGGAGATGCAAAGAAAGTAGGGAGTACCAGGGTCGAGTGCTTATGATAGACCGACGGTACTTTTGGGATGAATGAAGGGTTAGTTGATAAAATAACTTTGTCCTTAAAGAACCTCAGATATGGAGGGTCTATGACCAATGCCTGTAGTTCCGACATTCTTCTAGCCGAAGTGATGGCAACTAGGAACGCGAGTTTCCAAGATAGAAATTGTAGAGATGAAGAGGACATTGGCTCAAAGGGAGGCTTCATTAAGGCAGCTAGAACCGTGTTCAGACTCCACGACGGTGGGAACCGTTTTTCCGGAGGGAAGGTTCTAAACAGACCCTTCATGAAATGCTTCACTAGCCTGTCACTGAATAGTGGAGGGGACTGTCTTCTTCTGGTAAATCTTGAAACAGCCGCCAGGTGTACTTTGATTGACGATGATGACAGTCCGCTTTCCGCAAGATGAAGAAGATACGGGAGGATTTGCTCCGGAGTTACTTCCAAAGGTTGTATATTTTGTTGTGTTTGACACCATATACAAAACCTTTTCCATTTGCTTGCATATGATTTGTTAGTGGACGGGGCTCTGGCCGCCTGCAGAATCCTTCGGCAATCAGTCGAGACTTTTAGGTTCCCGAACTCCGAGAAGTCAGGAGCCATGCAGTTAAGTTCAGGCTGTCCGGATTGTGGTGCCACACGGTCCCCTCGTCCCTGGACAGGAGGTTCGGTACTTTCCTGAATGGTATCGGCTGATCCAGCGACAGATGAAGGAGGTCTGAGAACCATGGTTGCCTCGGCCAGCGCGGGGCCACTAGGATGACCCGGCAATTGTACCTGTGGATCCCCTGGATCGTCCTCCGTATGAGGGGAAATGGAGGGAAGGCGTAGAGGAACTTGCCTGTCCACGGAAACGAGAACGCTTCCCCCAGGGAGTCTGTTTGGGGCCATCTGCTCGCGAACTGAGCACATTTTCGGTTTCTTTCCGTGGCGAAGAGATCGATCGACGGGGTCCCCCATCTTTCGAAGATTTCCCCGAGTTGAGTGGAGTCCAGCTCCCACTCGTGTATTTGTGACATCGTCCTGCTCAGGGAATCCGCCTGTAAGTTCTTCGCTCCCGGTAGGTGGTATGCTACTAGGGAGATGTGGTGTTTTAAAGCCCAATGCCAGATCTTTTGAGCTTCCTTCGAGAGGGTCCTCGATCTGGTGCCACCCTGTTTTATCAGGTAGAACATAGCTGTCGTATTGTCCGTGAGCACTCTTACTTTTGACCCCTTGATGTGTGGGAGGAAAGATTTCAGGGCCCATCTCACCGCTCTTAGCTCCAGGACGTTGATATGTAGGCGAGATTCGGTCGACGACCACCTGCCTTGGGTTTGGTGACGTGACATGTGTGCTCCCCAGCCCGACAGAGAGGCATCTGTAATGATGGTGTTCTGAAATTCCGGCTCCTGCAAGGGGACCCCTCTGTCCAGGTTGCGCGCCAATTTCCACCATCGGATGGCTTTGATAACTCGTTCGTCGTCGACTATTATCTTGTCCGACCAGCGGCCTGTGGCCTGCTTCCATCTGTCTGATAGGAACTCCTGTAGAGGTCTCATGAACAACCGGCAGTTCGCGACTAGGTGGATGCACGATGCCATGGAGCCGAGGAGAGCCGCATATTTTCTTGCTGACAACCTTCTCTGTAAACGAAGTTGGCTTGTCAGGTGTTTGATTTTCAACAACCTTTCCCGGGATGGTTTCACTAGTCCCGTGTGGGTGTCGAATTGAGCACCTAGGAACTTCAAGCTCTTCGAGGGCTTTAGTGAAGACTTTTCGTAGTTCACTGCAAATCCCAGACGCTGTAGCAGTCGCAAGGTGGTCAATAGGCTGTCGTTGGTCGACGCTGGGGAGGATCCCCTCACGAGCCAGTCGTCGAGGTACGGGTAAACGTGATGCCCTTCCTTCCGCAGCCAGGCTGCTACGGGTGCTAGGCACTTTGTAAAGGTTCTTGGGGAGGACTTCAGGCCGAAAGGGAGCACAGTAAATTGGTAGTGTGTTTGGCCGACTAGGAACCTCAGGAACCTCCTGTGGTGAGTGCGCACCGGAATGTGAAAATACGCATCTTGGAGGTCCAGAGACGCTAGGAAATCGTTCTTTTGGACCGATCTGATTACCTCCTGTAGAGTAAGCATCTTGAACTTTTGACTCAGCAGGGTTTTGTTGAGGTCCCGTAGGTCGAGGATGGGGCGCCACTTCCCGTTTGGTTTCTTTACTACGAAGCAGCGTGAGTAAACCCCTAAGCCTCTCTGTGAGGCAGGTACTAACTCGATGGCGCCTTTTTTTAGCATGAGCGCAACCTCTCGACGCAAGACGCTTAGGTGTGGTTGAGACAGGCATATCGGTGGACGTTTTGGAGGTCTGGATTTGAATCTTAGGGAATGTCCCAGTCTCACCGTGTCCAGAACCCACCGATCTGTCGTAATAGACTCCCATTCCTCGACGCAACTTGACACTCTCCCTCCTAGAACGTCATTGTTGATCTTTTTGTTTTCCCGTCGACGACGAGTAAGTGGGACGTCTCTTAGAGGCCTGGAAATTTCTGCGTCGGGTCGAGGACTGTGAGGCGCGTCTATAACCTTGGGACGGATATGAAGACCTCCCGAATGCTCTATCCCTGGATCCCGCAAATCGTGCGTTTCCCGTAGCTCCTCTAAAGGGGCGAAAGGAACGAAAGGGCTTACCGCTTTGGAGGGAGCCCAGCGAGCGCGCCGTCTCAGAGTCCTCCTTCATTTCTTTCAAGGCCTCATCCACCTTTTCGCCAAACAGGTGGTCACCTTCGAAAGGCATGTCGACGACCTTATATTGCACCTCGGGTCTAAAGTTGGTGCATTTGAGCCAGGCCTGGCGTCGTAGAACCACTCCATTGTTAATTTGTTTGAACCCCGAGTCTGCCAGGTCCACCGCTATATTGATAGCATGGTTCGAGGCTTCTTCTCCTTCACGAACCAGGGACATAGCTGATTTTCTGTGTTCTTCGGGGAGGTGGTCCAAAATGGGTGCCAGTCTGTGCCACATCTCCCTGTCATACCTGGCCATGATTGCCAGGGAGTTCGCTGCTTTCACTGTTGACGCTCCCACTGACAGGATCTTCTTACCGAAAGCGTCTTGGCGTCTAGCTTCGGAGTCCGGCGGGGTAGAGCATTTATGCTGGGCCTTTGCCTTTCTCGTCGCCGCCGCCGATACCACAGAGTCAGGCGTGGGTTGTGCAGAGAGGCATTTTGGCGTCGAATCTGGAACTTTAAATTTTTTCTCTACGCGGCCTTTGACCGCAGGTTCCGAGAATGGATGCCGCATGGTTTGGACGCCCTCTTTCCATACGTGGTCCAGTATCGGTATCGAAAAAACGGAACGCCTATTCTTGCCCATGTGGTCAAAGAGGAAGCAGTCCTTTTCTTCTTGTTGGGTCAAACCGAACTCCTTGCAGGCTTTTTCCATCATGGAATGGAAGGCCCCTATGTCGTCCGGTGGAGATGGGTGAATGGGACTTTTCGGAGGATCCACCTCCACATCCGAAACCCATGACGGGTCTCTCGACGGCGAGAGGGAGATATTAGAAACTGACCCCTGTTCAGAGAGGGAGTCCGAGAGCTCACCTTCTTCCTGGACTGTTGGAGCAGTTGGGCCCACGACCGATCTAGTCGGGCGGTGTGAAGGTCCGGGCTCGTCGACGAGGGGAGTCGTCGGAGCAGGCGGGAGCCTTTCGTCCAGGGACTTCAAGAGCGAGTGTAAGGAGGAAAGTACCTCCATGGAGAGAGTAGCCTGGGCGTTTGGAGGCTGGGTGAAAACTTGAGAGCAGGTTGCACCAGAAGGAAATCTGGGCCGTAGCCCCAGGTCTTCCGGGCTCACTATTCTGAAGCCGTCGTCCTCTTTGGAGGCGATCGAAACTGGCTGTTCTTGTAGCAGTGTGTCGGGTAGCCCCATGTCGAACGTTTCTGGCCTCCAGGCCTGGAACTCCGTCGACGAGGGAATCGTCGTCGACGATGAGCCCGTTTGAAAGGCGGGGGACTGTGACGGAGTGGGCACTTGGATCGTCGCCATCGTCGTCGTCGACGGAAGGCCTGCAGGTGGCTTAGGCGGTCCCGCCTTCGCGGAGCTCTCCCTGTGTTTATCCGCCTCTCTACTCGTAGCTGATCTTTTCTGATCGCTCGAGGAGGATTTTGGCCTGTCCTTGTCTTTCTTCGACGAAGAAGAAGAGGAAGATGATTTCTTCGTCGATTCTTTCGATGAGGCCTTAGAGGAATGACTTCGAGGCACGTCCTTCCCCGTAGGCCGCGATTTTTTGGCCGGAGGTTCCGACGGATGTGAGCGTCGGGAGGCTTCTGATGTTTTCGCTGAGGCGATACTGCGCACCGATCCTACCTCCGATTGAGGGTACGCTCCAGCGCCGTCGTTCAGCCACGAGACCAGTCGCTGATTCCGGTCCTTCAGGGTTTTTTGGGAAAACCCCTTGCAGATATCACATTGGTCCGCCGAGTGGTGGGGGTGAAGGCAGTAGATGCAGTCAAGGTGGCCATCCCCTTCATAAACCTTCTTTAGACCGCACGTGGCACACGGGCGGAAAAGAGGCTTACCCGACATTATTGCCAGATTAACTAACAAAACTCGTAGGAGTTGAAAGCGGACCAAACAGACCAACTCGCAGGAGTTAGAAACAATCGATAAGTATTTGAAGAAAATACACGAGGAGATCCCACTATCTTTGGAGACGGTTGAAATCTGAAGGGACCCGCGGGGGCGGGGCTTATATACCATCACGTCCAACGGGGCGTACGTGGGCGGCCCCGTAGAGGACGCAGACGGGGATAGGGCAGAAGTTTTCCTATTGGAAATGACTATATATATGTGTACCGAGGGTTCCCAGTCTGACGACGGGGAATATTCTAAGCATGTGAATCCATGAAAGATCCAATGCTGGAGAAAAATAACTGAGGCTGCCAGACCGGGACATGTAGGTACACGTCCTACAGATCGATGGAGCACATCAAGTCGCCCATGCACAATGTCTCTGCCATCATAGCTGGCGTAACCATCTTGAATTTCTGTAGAGGTAGGGAGAGGTTGAGGGTGAGGGTGAAAAGGTCCAGCACAACTCTCAGGCCTGCCTGTTTCTTCGTTTAAATGGCAAAAATCCTGGAGGCTGGACTTCCTCCACGGCCTGGCTCTTGACGAGCGACCGGATCTCCACCAAAAGAGTTGCTGTCCCAACCTGTGGGTGTGGAGGGGAGGAGGGAGGAGAGGCAGTGATAGGGAGGCAGTATCCCGTGGAGACTACCAAGAGGATCCAGGGGTCCGCAAAAGTCTGGTGCCAGAAATGTGTGTGAAGTATGCCTGCCCCCCCACTGGAGACACGTGGTCCTGGAGGGGTGTGTCATGCCCGCTTTCCCTCAAGCTGTTGCGGAAGAGGGGGACTGGAAAAAACCCTTACTCCCCACCTCCCCTTTTATCGTTTGCGCCGGTGATGGGAGGGCAAACTGTCAGGCTGCCTGGACCTCCGCTCTTGTAAGCCGCAGAACCCACCTTACGTACGCCCCTTCTCAGAGCACTGCTGTGACTGGGTGTACGTTTTGGGCGTGGTCTATGTTAGAATGGCTAGAGATTTGGCCATTTGTGCGCCGTTTTTCTTTTTCTCCAGCCCCTTGTCCGGGAAGCTCTGGGAAGAAATCTGCAATTTCCCGCCAGAGCCTCTGGTTAACGACTGTCAGCATGGCATCTGCATTGGCTTGACGCAGGTGAAAGGATGCGTTGGAATACAGCTTCTTCCCGTACGCCTCCAAGATTTTCTCCTTGCCTAGCAGTGCCGTCGAGGAGGCGGCCGAGGACAACTGAGGCTTTGAGTACAGTGATGCTGCAGCGATCACTGAGGAGTGTGGCTGAGGATGGGCCGATAGCAAGAGTGTATCTCCCCCACCCCCACCCATATCTGCCTGTATTTGGCATACAGGCGTTTATTTACTGGCTGGGCTGAGTGGGGCTTGAGCCAACCCTTCTTGGCCAAGGCAACTACATCCTTCTGAATTGGGATCCCTGTCCGGGCTATGGCACGTCGTGTGAGGCCTTCTGCGAGGGCCCCCTCTGCTGGTTGCTCGATCTCAGGTTGAGGAAGGGCCAAATACTCTGCCAGCCCTGCCACACGTTCGTGGAAGGCATTGACTGAAGATGGCGTGCCGGGGTCCTCATCTGTGTCCACCTGCAGGACTGGAGGGTCCGGCGCCAGAGGCTGGGTGCTAGGGGCTGAGGGCTGAGGTGCGGGACCGGAGTCGGTAGCGGGGGCTGATACGGAACCGCCTGTGCAATCGGTTGGGGGGCCAGAGCAGGCTGCTGAGGCTTTACAGGGACCGGTGGAGCCTGTACTGGGAATTGAGGAGCCGGGCCATTGGAGGGAGCAAGTCCCTGATGGAGTCCCTGAGGATGACTCCCACCTGGGGAGACTTCATGAACCCGATGAACTTTTCAAGGAACCTGTCCTCGCAGGCTGGATTGGTGGTAGGCAATAATGACGGGGTAGCAGGCGGCTGCTGGAGCCGTTGCATGTCCTGCCCATATGGACGCAGCGGGAACCTGCCTTGCACGAAGGAAGGGTAAGCTGTAGGCCACATATCTGGTTGACACCAGTCCCACCTAGACACACGGTCCTCCACCTGCCTTCCTTGGAGCGGCATCTACCGGATGTCTGGATTTTCTGGCAAGGTGGCCATTTTGTCGAGATGCCTTCCACGTGCCTGCGTCATGTTGCTCTGCTCACTGGGCCCCGTCCAGGACTCTTGAGTTTTGATCATGGAGCCTACCCTGTTCCTCGGGCCGAGGCCCGGTAGGCGTTTCACCCTCAGCGGACTTGTCGGTAGATCTGCACAGAGGCGCCCCCTCGGACATGCTACCGGTACTAGCGCATAGCCCCTCATGTGAAGGCCCAATAAAAGAATCTTCCTGTCCCTCAGCACCATCAGTGGGAGGATCTACTGACCTCTCGGCCTGTCAGCCGGTAGCTGATACAGCATCAGTATTTGTGCTGGTACCAGCCCCTGGGCGGTCCCTCCTGCACGGGCGAGTCCTTGGGAAGGAGTCTCCATTGTGGGGTGCACTGGAAAAAAGCAGCCCTACCTTGGGCTTGGATCGATGAGATGAAGTCCTTCAGGTCCTCTGGAGGCGATCTGTGGAATATCTCCCTCCACCTGGCTAGTCTGTTCTTCAGAGACCTCGAGGAAAGCGAATTGCACACAAAACAAGCTTGCCAGCTGTGGTCAGGGCCAAGGCACCGTAGGCAAAGGGCGTGGGGGTCTTTAGACGGGAAGAGGCAGTCGCCGGATGGACACCTGCTGAACCTGGTCGAAGTCGACATGCACCGGGGAGGAGAGGGACGTTTGAGAACAGAGTACCTGAAAGATAAAAGACATAGAAGTATCCACGCGTGGAATTACATGGCCGAAGCCACACCCAGGGGCGCTGGTGAATTCGGCCTGTTCCAGTCGATGCGGAAAAGAGGACCTAGGTGTGGCGCCGGAGTCAGGGCAGCACATGCTCCCAGGGACATGCCTCTAAAGTTTAAGGGGAAGAACGTTTTTTTCTGGTGAAAAAGGTTCCGTAAGAGTACAGGGATTTCTTCTGTGAACTGAAGCCACACCAATTAAGGCAATGTGAAGAGTGGTCAAGCCTTAGTCTCAGGAGAGGTGAGTGGCGTCCGGAGTCCACACAGTAAAATATCAAGAATTATGCTTTGACAGGTAATTCTAAAAATAGTCTATTTATCACAGGCCAAAGAACACAAAAATGAATAAATGCAGGTAAAGTGATTCAACACCATCTACTATAGAAAACACACACTCGCATTAGTCAGTGCACATAAATCAATTACTTCACAAATACCTGAAAAGGAAGAGGGTAAGTAATTTAGTTATCACCAACACCCTTCATGAATTTACAATCCTCACTCCAGCCCTAAAATGACTGTGGCCCGGTGCACAATGTTCAACGTGGGCATACAAGCGCACAGGAATGCGTAAAGTTCAAATTCCCAATAATTTTCAGAGACTGGAAAAAGTTAGGCAAAGTGTTCCGAAGACGTGAGGACAAATTCAAAAGTTAGGCAATGTTAGGTAAGAATTTGCAGAGTTCAACTGGTGTGGGACTTTACAAGACGTATTGCTTGGTATTAGGTAGCCCACCTTTTAATACAGGCCTGTACTACACAAGTTGGTAGTTTGACTGAGCAGCCAGCTTCTTCTAAGAGGGGTAATGTGAGATGTAAAGTAGTACAATGAAATCAGTAAACAGAGGTATTCAAGTAAACACTTACAAAATTAGAGATCGAGTATACATAGGTATATATAGACAAGGATAATTTGACAATCTTTAAAAAGCAGCAACTACTAACATGAATCCCAAAAGTTGTGATTCAATTCAACAAGAGCAATAAAGCAGGTGAGTAACTGTTCATGTTATACATATTCCAGCACATTGTGCGACATTTGAGGTCAGTAATAACATTTGTGATCACCATTGCAATATTGAGTTATAAGGAGGGAAAAGTTATAATTGGATCAGAATATACTTTGTACTTTCAAAAACAGTTAGATTCTATCAGAGAGGTGTAGGCAGTCTTATCGCAACAATAATCGTGTTCAATAATTAAAACCTGTAAGGGAACAAGCACCATCAAAGCCAATAAGTTCAGAAGGGGGCCTTTGGGGAGCCGGGACAGCCAAAGTCAATGGGCTAGCTCAAAGTTCTGATGCGGTCTTAGAAAATGTTTAAGATAGGTAAGTAGCTCAATGGAAAATCACAGAAGCTTAAGAGGAGCCACCTTGAAGAAGCACAAGCTGCAAGGCCAGTGCAAGCGAGTTGAGGTCCACTCTCAACAGGGTAAAAATAGTACTCCAAGCTAGGAAGGACCACAATTGGAAAAAGGTAGATGTATCCCAAGCCCCAGAGTACCTGTGATACTGAAGAATTTGTTCCAGCTGGATGCCTTCCTGTTGCAGTGTAGCCGACCCTGGTTTCTGGTCCTTAGTCGTGGTGACGAAAGGGAGGACCTCTGGCAGGCTTCTGCAGCAGCACAAGAGGGGCTCTACAGCAACAGATTCTCCTGGATTCAACGGCCTTTTGTGGTTTTGGCACCTTTTTCTCGGGGTCAAGGAAGAACAGCCAGCTCCGGTTAGAAGCTACTTGATCTCTTTGCCCTGGACTATGGATGAAGAATTCCTGCTTCTGTAGGGTCCTCTGGATGCCCACAGTTTTGGCCGGATTCACACTTCCGAAGACAATGTACTCTATGATGGTCAGGGGTCCGTGGGCATTGGTATTCTGCCGTTTTGAAAAGTCACAACAAGTCGAGGGTTGCGCCAAAATGAAGCTCGTTTTAGGGATAGTTGATCCCACCAGCCCAAGGGAGGAAGTTGTCCTATATGGGTCTTCAGTCTAAACAAAAACCAGGTGAGCACAGCTGCAGGGGGCTTCACCAGGCAATTGGCAGTCCAGGAGCGTGCCGATGGCCTTTCTTCAAATCTTAATCGTTGGATGTTGTCCTACAGTGTTCAACTCTGCCTCTAGTCCCAAAAACCTTCCCTTTTAAACAAGTTCCCATTCATTCACAGCCTCTGGCTGTCAATCCTCCAGCAGGGGGGGGGGGGCTGTCCTCATGGACAGGCAGCCGGCCAATCAGAACTGGGTTCACTCAGGCACACCTAGAGACAAAGAATAGGCACGTTTCGGTACCCTCCCCCACTTCCTGCCTTTCCAGACACACTGGAGCCTGGGCGGGCTTCAGGGCTAAAGCCCGCCAGAGGCAAAATGCGCCAAGGACTCAAACCTGATTCAAACACAGTAAAAGTACAGAAGGAACGAACTGACAAGAAATGTTGAAAAAAGAAGACTGGGCCTTTTTGGAAAAGTGTTCATCTTTGGGTGCTGTACTGCAGCTGATGAAATCAGCCTGCAGCTACATGGCACAAGGTAGTAAAAAATGAACCCACTGGCATCAGCAATTCAAGTTAGTGTAACAGACTGTTACATGAGAAGTGGGATAAAGGAGTTACTATGTAACCCCCCCCCCCCCCCCCGTACTCAAAATAGGGTGGTGTGTACTGGACCCACAAAAGAAAGGGCACGTGAGACTAGCATCTTACTATTCTTGGTAACAGTATTTTACCCAAGAAAATGTAGTTAAACATTAAGGGGACATCTTGGTGGCAATGCATAAAAGGTGCTGTATCCCACAATGCAAAAAGCAGATACCTACGAGTTTACCAGACTGCATTAAACAGTAAGAAACAAAAAATCCTAGTCAGAAAAAAAACACATGACTGAGAAAAAAAGTCCCACTCACTCAGGAGTCAAGATTAAAAAGCCCTGAACCCAGCAAAACAGCTGTGGGTCTCCAAGGTTAAAGGGAATTGGTGCAGAAGAACAAGTTACTTACCAACTAATGTTTTCGATTGGATGCTCCTCCCACATATTCCTCATCTTACATAAATTCTTATCTTCAGCTTTGCTGGTTCGTAATTTTTTTTGTCCACCAGGGAGCGCTGTGCCCGAGGTCGAGCGTTGACGTCATCCTCAGTATAAAGGGCTCGAGCTGCGCCTGTTGGCTTAGTTTGTTTTTTTGATATACCAAGTTGAGTAGTTGACCAGGCGTTCTTTAGACCTCAAGCTCACAAGGAATTCAGAGTGCAATTGATGTAAACTATACAGCGGGGTAGGCTGGAGGGGTCGATGAGGAATACGTGGAAGGAACAGCCAATCAAAAGAACTTTACAGTTGGTAAGTAACTTGTTATTCAAACAGATTGTGTCCTCCCATGTATTCCTCATCTTAAAGAGAATCCCAAAGCAGTATACATTTGGAAGAGGGAGTACTAGATAAAACTAACCATGGACCATACGAAGAACGGCAGTAGCAAAAAGGCCTCCTGGTGATGAGGTGGAATCTAGAGAATAGTGTTTCACGGAAGTGTGCATAGACGACCAGGTAGCCGTTGTACAACTATCTTGCACAGCGACACCCCTCCAGATAGCCGTCAAAGTTGCCATGCCCCTAATTGAGTGAGGCATTATCCCATCTGGGGGCTCTTTTCCAGCTAATCTGTAGCATTCGGTAATTGCCAAAATAATCCATCTGGATAATGTGTTTCCTTACTGCTAGGCCCAATTTATGTCCAGTATATCCAATGAAAAGTTGGCTACTTTGCCGAACTTTTGCCAATTTAGCGATATAAAAACAGAACCCTTTTGAGGTCCAGTCGTTGTAGTCCTTCCCCCTTACTTGCATGAGGAGGAGGATAAAAATAAGGTAGTGATTTTTTGTGACAGGTGAAAGTCAGACTATTTTAGGCAAAAACGAGGGTTTGACTCCAAGAATAACCCTGTCCTTATGAAATATATTGCGAGGAGGCTTACAAGAGAGCCTGCAACTCACTCACTCACCCTGCGGGCTGATTTAACTGCCACTAGAAGAATTGTCTTTAAAGTAAAGTAAGGAGCCTTAGCGGACAAGAGTGCAAGGGCTGAAAAGGAATTCATGTAAGGAACTTTAAAACTAAATTTAAATCCCACACTAAATCTCACACCTGAAATGGGACTGGACGGTACACAGTGAGACCTTTCAGGAACTGTACAATCAACGGTATCTTGAAGATACTTCTTCCGAGGAGCGCTTAAAAATAGACAGCACTGCCAGGTATCCTTTTATTGTGCCAACCTGAAGTCCCAGATTTGCCAAGTGTAAAAGTAAAGACAGTACCATCGGTGTATTACATAGGAATGGGTAAACATTCTTGTTCTTGCACCAGTTACTGAACAGGTACAGGAATTTTGTGCTGGAATTCTGGCGGAAAGCAAAATCTCCATTAAATCATCTTGGAGGTCCCAATCCTTATATCTCAGCCTCTCAGAAACCATGCATGAAGGCAGAGTGTCTTGACCACTGTATGGAGAACCTGACCTTCCTCTTGCGAGGGGAGATCATCTTTGTGGAAGACTTATTGGATGGCAGATGGACATGCCCAGAAGGTGCGGGTACCACGTCCTTGCCCAATTCGGGGCAGTTAGGATCATGGTTTTCCTGAACTTTCTCAGCCTCCTGATTACGTGAGAAACCACAGGGACTGGAGGAAACATGTACAGAAGTGGAAATTGCTAGTCTACTACGAACACGTCCCCTAGAGGAAATTGCCAGTCTACTACGAACGCGTCCCCTAGAGCTCCTCTTGGAGGAAATTCCCTTTAGCAGTACTGATCACACTTCCAGTTGACACTGGTCACAAACAGATCCACCTGAGGGGTTCCCCAAAGGGCAAAGATCTCTTGAAGGACTTCCTGAGCTATTTCCCACTCATGGGAGACCGCTGCGCCTGCTCAGAGCGTCTGCCATGTTCTCTCTGGCTAGGTGAACTGCCGACAGATTCCTTCTGTTTTTTCCCAGAACCAGAGATGCATTGCTTCTCTGCACAGTGGTAGTGATCCTACACCCCCTCTCTTGTTGAGGTAGTACATGGCCACTGTGCTTTCGGTCATTATCAGGACATTCTTTACCCGTACTAAGGGCAGAAAGGCCTTCAGCAATAGTCTGATTGCCCTCAGATCCAACAGGTTGATTTGCAGTTTGGACTCAGATGGAGACCAACAACCACTGATTGTCAGATCGCTGGTTTGAGCTCACTCCCCACCCTGTGAGTGAGGCATCCGTCACTACTGTTCTCTCCAGCCATGGTTGCCAAAAAGATTCTCCATTGAGGATATTGTCCTTACAAATTCACCATGGAAGATTTTGAGCCACTCTGGGCGGAACTTGGCGGTCTGACATATCCCCTAAAGATGGAGACCCTTGAATTCTGAGGGTCCATTGAAGGGATCTCACTCTCAAACTGGCCTCTGGCACCAGAAAACTGCAGGATGCTATGAGGCCGAGCAACCTCAAAATCGAAGGCTGGTAGAAGCTGGGCATTTTGGAACTTTGTTACCATCTGCAGAATGTGTAGAGCTCTCACCTCGGGTGGCGAGGCTTTCCCCAAGGAAGTATCCAGGACTGCTCCAATGAACTGGAGCTTTTGGAATGGTAGCATTTTTGACTTCTTGTAATTGAAGTAGAAGCCCAATCTGTAAGAAGTGGCAGGTCATGGTCAGATGTTCCTAGGCCCATTCGGGTGAACTCGCCCTGAATAACCAGTCGTCCAGGTAAGGGTAGACGTGAATCTCTCCCCCCACCCCCTCTCCTGAGACTCGCTGCCACTACAGCCATCATCTTGGTGGAAACACTCGGGCGGAGGTCAGCCCGAATGGCAGAACTCGAAACTGATAGTGAGAACCGGCAACCGCAAACCTCAGGTACTTTGTGCTTCAGATGGATTGGCACATGAAAGTAAGCGTCCTGAAAGTCCAAAAATACCAACCAGTCTTGGAGTTGGAGAGCCTGAAGGATCTGAGAAATCGTTACCATCTTGAACTTGTCCTTCCTGAGGAATTTGTTCAAGTGTCTTAAGTCCAAGATGGGTCTCAATCCTCCAACGTTCTTTGGGATGAGAAAGTAAGGGGAGTACTAACCCTTGTTCCTCTCCACTACAGGCAACTGTTCTTTTTCACCTTTCTCTAGCAGGGTTAAAATCTCCTGCACAAGGAGCGGGTCTGGAATTTTGGCTCCTGGTGGGTGGTCCCGAGGCACGTTGCAAAGGAAGGCAGTAACCCTGAGCTACTGTCTCCAGTGCCCAAGCATCTGAAGCAATGCCCCGCCATTCATTCAGATGCCGATAGATCCTGCCTCCCACTGGGGTCTTGTGGGTCACGGGCCCAGAGTGGCTTTGCAGCGGCTGCAGCAGTGGCCGAGGGGACAGTTACCGCTGCTGGAGCTGATCTAGCACTCTTTCCTCTTCCACTACGAGGACATTTTCTTTGCCGTCCTCTCTGACTAGCCTGCCCTCTTCCAAATGAGTAGAATCGAAAAGGACAACCTCTCCAGGAAGATGTGCCCGAGTAGGAGTGTTGTTGAGGTTTTACTATGGGGGCGCCAAGAGACTTAGCCGGCGCCTTAGAGATTAGAGGTCTGCAGCTTCTCCAAACTTTCATCCGCCTTGCTGCCGAACAACCGCAAGCCGTCAAAAGGCATATTGGGTAGTCTGGTCTGCACGTCCGGTGTGAAGCCAGACTTTCTCAGCCACGGAAGCTGTTTTGGGACAGCTTCGTAGCACATAGCATAAGCAGGTCCATGGCATCTAGCAATCAGCAGTGTCCATTCATGATTGAAGGCATTCCCCCATAGCCTCCCTTCCATCTTTTACAATCATGAGGAAACCCTCTCTCTCCCTGTCCTCAGGAATGTGTTTGGCCGCTGCACTAATAGAATCCCACAGGGAGTATGTGAATCTTGCAAGGGTGCAAGTCACATTTGTGGACTTTAAGGCCATGCTGCCCGAAGAGAAAATCTTGCGAGACCAGGCATCAATTCTCTTATCGTCCCTATCTGGGGGAATTGAAGGGTATGCTGATTGTCTAGTGGATGTGGCTGCCTGGACTAAGCGCTCAGTTGTAGGATGTTTAGTTAAGTATTCAGGGTCAGAAGAGGAGGGCCTATATTTTCCTGAAAATGTTGTATTTACTGCTGGTCCAGATTATGGGGTTTCCCATGTGGCCATAACAACCCTCTCAAGAGCAGTGAAAAGGAAGGACTGTATGCTTTTTAGGACTGCTACTGAGAATGTCTGTCAAGTAGTCTTGCTCAAACGGGGGAATTTCTATTCCAACCCATGAATTCTACCACCCTATTCATATGATTGCTACATCCAGAGTCTGCATGGTCAGCAGGGTCTGGTTTATCAAATTCCGATTCAGGAGACTTGTCTAGACCACTAGCTGTTTGCAGACATTCATAGAGGTCAGCCATTTTGGAGTGAGGATCAATTAGTTCCTCAGGAACATCCCTGGTACCACATTTTACCCCAGAAAGGGAAATCTCTTCAGAAGATTGTTCTTAAATAGAAGCCAGAGACTTGAAAGTCTGGTCTAGGCACAAGGTGAAAAGTTTCACCCGTAGATTGTGGAGGCATAGACCTTGGCTTTGCCAAAGTCATCGATATTGATGCCGGAACCAGCGTTCCTCTTGACAAAGACGTCAACACAGGCTTAGCCGCGGTCGAAGGAGCTTTGGATGCAAGCACTGTCGAGAAAGCAGTCAATGCTGTCCTCGACACTGGTGTGGAGTAAGACTGACAGATTCATCGAGGAGACCTTCGACTCGGACTGCGATGGCGGTTTGGTACGGATGCCATTTTGTCTGGTTTTGCCTCTGGTTTATGCACAGTTGGGGCCATTTCACTCTGAGGTATCCGAGAGGTTTTTCTCGATGACGCAGTCGCCGATTTTTTGCCGGATTTAGAGAGTTTAGTCTCTGACCTCGCTCTGTCGCTCTTTGAATGAGCCAGTGCATGGTCTTCACGCGATCTCTTTGAGGGGATCTGGGCCACGTTCTCAAAGACATGGACTCCACAACCTCGAGCAGAGCGCCCCCTGGAAATTTATTTTCTGAAGCAGCAAAGCTGAAGATACGAATATATCTAAAATGAGGAATACGTGGGCGGACACAATCCATTCGAAATTATAGTTGAATGTTTCCATTTGCTGGCATAGCAATAACGTGTGTTAGGCTTTCTTGCCTCCCTCAGTATGTCCATGCATCTTTGAGGGACTTGCAGATGTCCAAACTCTAAGACCTCAGGAGCCAGGCTGCTAAATTCAGAGATTGGGGGGATGGGTGCAGAGTCTCCCGCTGTCCTGTTGTACGGGCAGGGCAGCTTGACTGGTGGGGAGAGGGACATTTCCATCAGGTGCGCGTACCAAGGTTGGTGGCCCCACATGGGAGCCACCAGAATCATGGTGACTGGTTCCTGGTGCATCTTGTGTACTATCTTGTTCAGAAGGGGAGTTGGGGGGGGGGGGGGGGGGCGGGAGCGTAGACAAATTTCCCCGACCAAGTTAACCAGAGACCAGAGACCGTTCCCCTTGGATCGGTTCTGGGGGTACCTGGAGGCGTAGTCTTGGCATTGGGCATTCTCCCGAGTAGCAAACAGGTCGATCTCTGGAAACCCCCATTTTGCGAAGACATTGGATATAATGTCTTCGTGCAGTCGCCATTCGTACTCTTCTGGCAGAGGAAAATCTCTGCTAAGTCTGTCTGCCAGAAGATTGAGTTCCCCTGGAACATGTTGGGATATCAGGAACATCTTGCATTTGAGAGCCCATATCCAGATGTTTTGGGACAGCTTGGATAGCCCTGGAGAGTGAGTGCCCCCCTGTTTGTTCAGGTGATACATTCCTGTTGTGCTGTCGGTTAGGACCAGCACTGTCTTCCCTTGCAGTTGCTCCTGAAAGGCTTTCAATGCTTTGAACACTGCTAGTAGCTCCAGTAGGTTTATATGGTTGGACGCTACCTGAGGGGACCACACTCCTTGAGCTGTCTGTTGAGGCAGGTGAGGCCCCCCCACACCGTGAGAGACGCGTCTGTCGTGAGAGTGGCTTCCACTGCAGGGGTGGTGAAGGTTTTCCCCTTCAAGAGGTTCTCCCTCAACCACCACTGCAGAAAGAGTGAGGGCTGGCAAGACAACTAACAGATCTTCCCATTGTCCGCTGGTCTGACACCACTGGCTGTTGAGCCACTTTTGCATGGGACGCATGCGCACCCGCGCATGGGGAACCAAGTATATGCATGACGCCATCCCTAGCAAACGCATAGCTTTGCGTACCGTCACCTCTTGACTGGCTACATACTGAGGAACCTGAAAGAGCATGTTCTGAACCCTGTCACTGGAAGGGAAGACTAAACCGTCTTCCGTACGAATTAGAGCCCCCAGGAACTGTTTTACTTGGCTGGGGACTAAGCGGGATTTCTTTTCGTTGATAGAAAATCCCAGGCTGAACAGGTGGTCTACTGTTTTTTGGGTGTTCGAAAAACAAACGTCTAACGAGTCCCCCGTGATGAGGCAATCGTCGAGGTAAGGGTAAACTGGAACTGAAAGTCTGCACAGGTGTGCCGCTGCCACTGCCAGGACCTTGGTAAACACCCTTGGCGCCGAGACTATGCCGAAGTGGAGTACCTTGAACTGGTAGTGTTTGTCCTGAACTGCGAACCTTAGGAATTTTCTGTGCGCTAGCAGCATTGAAATATGAAAGTATGCATCTTTCATATCAAATGTCATGAAGTCCCCGTTTTAGCAATGGGATCACCTCTTGCAGTGTTACCATGCGAAACTTCTGGGGCTTTATGAACTTGTTCGCTGGGCGCAGGTCTACAACAGGACGCATGGTGAGATCCTTTTTGGGTACAAGGAAGTATATTGAATAGATACCCTTGTTTACCTGAAGAATCGGGATGGCTTCTATGGCGTCCTTTTCCAGCAGCGCTTCCACCTCTTGGATCAGGATCTGCAGATGTTCTGGTGAAAGGCGTCGATGTGTTGGCGGTCTGAACTGTGGAGGTTGGGCGAATTCCACGCAGTAACCGTGGGCGACCATCTTTAAGACCCACTGATCTGAAGTTATCCCCTCCCATGCCTTGAGGAAAGATGTTAATCTCCCCCCAACCCGGTAGACATGGGAGGGGACCTGGATGTGGTCATTTCTGACCCGAAGTTGACGCTCCTCTGGAATTGGAGCCTCTACCTCTATTCTTACCGCACTTCTGACCCCTCTGGGGGAGTAAGTGGGGCTTGCAGCAGGTTGACTTGAGTTGAAGTTCATGTGCCGAAATCGTTGAGCGGCGCGGGTTTGTCCTCGAAAGGACGGTTGAGAATTACTGCCCCTCTGTGAAGAGGGTTTCTGGGAAATTTGGTGCAGCCACAATAGTCTTGTGCTCCTTCTTGGCTGTCTCCAACGCATCGTCTACCGCCTTCACGAAGAGGTTGGCCTCTTCGATGGGTTTGTTGATAATGGATGCGTGGGTCTCAGGCCTGAAGCCTGACGTGGGCAGCCACGCGTGCCTCTTTAGGAGAGTACCCTGTGTGAGAGACCTGCCTGCTGTCTCTGCAGTGTCCAGGGTATTTTTTACAACATTCTGATTGGCAAGTTTGCCCTCTGAGACAATGGTGAGAAGCTTGGCTCTGGTTGGTTCCGGAACCTCTTGAAGGCCTTCTTGGAGTAGGTTCCATTGGGCGTCGACGTAGCTTGCAGTAACGTCGTGTTATTGGCAATCCGGACGGTATAGACCGCCGTCGATGTAACTCGTTTGCGTAAGGCATACAACCTTTTGGACTCCTTGTCCGGGGGTGACTCCCGTGGCAAGAGGAACCCCTGCTCTCTTGCAAGTGTTGGTCACCACCAGCGAGTCTGGGATTGCGTGTCCTTTGATATAAAGCGGGTCAGTGGGTGAGGGTCGGAAGTTTGTCAACCCTTGGGTTCACAGCCCTAGTCTGAGCGGGTGAGGGCAAGGAAGGGGCCAGCCGTCTCTTTACAGAGCTCAAGAGAGTGATAGACTGGCTTGCCGGAGGCTTTTCATTAATAATGTCCTCCGCGAAATCTTGTTCGGCAAGGCTTCCAACATGGCAATTTTAAAGAATTCTGCTGCTTATTTCAACATGTTGTTGAAAGCCATTTGATCATCCACCGGCGAAGCTTGTCGAATCGGGGTGGATGGGGGAGAGTCGAGGCAAACGATATCAGAGTTGTGATCGTTCTGCTGGGAGTCCTCCCAGTTGTCCGTTGCCCCTTGATCTTCCCCATAGTTGTCCAGAAAACAAGACTCTTCTTCTGTATAGCTGTCTATACGTGTCCATCTGGACATCTTGTTGATAGTCAACTTGGTGTTGGACATCTAGGTGTTGGATATCTTGTGTTTGAGGGTTAGGTTCTACCCGAGCTTTTTTCTGCAGAGGTTGATCAGAAGCCCTGAAAAACTGCTCCAGCCGATCCATACACCCCTCGAATTGCTCCGTGGTCCACTTGGATGACCCAAATGGGCCTAGCTGAGTAGGAACCGTGTTCTCCGTCCTAAGACGTTGAGGATCTCCACAGGGTGCTTGAGAGGGTTAATTGGCTTTCTTCGTAAGAGTCTTTAGGATCGTCTTCCCAATCAGTGGAAAACTTTTCAGCTGATTGGCCCATAACTGTGGGCAGAACCGGTACTAGGCTGACCGGCGTAGCAATCCTATTGATGCTCTTACGGATAGTCACAGAATCTTCGGGAGACAATGCCTCCGATGATGTGTCGGCAGTGAAAATATCTTCCGCGGCTCCAGAAGGGCCAGCAGATGGCTTCTCGGGTAGAGGCCTACTCGTAGATTTCGGGCCTGTACGGGCCTTGGAATCTGTCGAAGTTTCTTGTTCTGAAACTTCAGCGCGTGTAGTTTGGGGAGTAGCGCCCTTGTTATGTTTCTTATGCTCAGTCGTCATGCGCTGCTCCGTATGCGGGGAAGGCTTTGGATCAGACCGATCCGTGGGCGCTGCGAAAGTTTCCGGCAGACCCGTTGGCGCTTTCGCCTTTTTTGACAAAGTCGTCGAGGAGGGCGCTTGGGTTGTGTGCTTTGTGCGGTGCGATTGTACGCCCCTGTCACCGGGTGTGGTCCCTGTAGCAAGACCGGGGTCGAGCCTGGAAGGGTCGGGGACAGGTGTGGCGGCCCTAGAATAGTCCGCCTCATGGTCTATAACATCCGCGTTGGAAGTTTGGTCGTCCGATGTACCCCCATCACTTTCGGCTGGTGTCGCGGCAGGGGAGGGAGACTCCACGCGTGACATTCCGACGCGGCCCACCACTTCAACCGGCGCTCCTTAAGGGTTTTAGGTTTAAGGAGTTTACACGCCGAACACCGCTTCTCGTCATGCTCTAGGGGGAGACAAGCGTTACACGACATGTGCTAGTCTTTCCACAGATATCTGACCCTACATACAGGGAAGAATCTAAATGGAGTCCTTTCCATAGCAGAAGGCAAGGGTGACCAGACCAAAAAGGAAAGTAGTGGAAAAGATGAAAGACAACAGTATGGCAAACCCCGAGCCCACTCTCCCTACTGTGTAGGCCGGCCAGAAGGCCCGACCACGTGGAAGTCCGAACGCCCGATCTTAGGCGCCGGAACCCACAGCCGTAGACGATTCCCCCATAGTCTTCGTCAAAGATGTTCTTGATGGGCGAAGTGACTTAACGAGGAATAACTGACAATTCGGTAAGATAAACAATGTCTCAAGAAGAGCTCCGCTATAGGGCGACCAGTTATCTGGGCGGAAAAAAACAATCTGAGGGACCTCGGCGTGTGAGGGATTTTGGGTACTACACACGTCACGATAGGGATAGTGTTTCAGACACGCCTATGCCGACGTCCCCTTTCGGTCCCCCGAAAGGGAAGATGCATTACTCCGCGGTTACCACTGGATGTCGGACCATATGCACAGCATGTGATTCTAAGCAGATTAACAAGCATCAGAAACAAAATTTAGCCCCAAAGTCAGCAGATGCTTTGGATAAAATAAGGCCACTGGTAAGTATCCTTCACTACTTAACCACCCTTACTTCGGATTTGGTCCAGACTTGGCAGGTCTGGAGGTGGTCACCAGAGGTAAGTTCTCCCACCTTTCTTTCGGTTCTCAGATGCCCAGACGCTGCAGGTGTAATGACATGTCCAGCTGGTCACAGGAGCTGCAGCACTCTGTTATGGAGGAAGAATGTGGAAGACACCACTGCAGCACGTCTCAAGACACTAATTGACCCGGGAAACTGTTAAGACTGTCACCGCTGCAAGGCAATACGAAGGGATTCAGCTATCATAGTCTGGCGCAGCCTTCTAACTCGGGCCCGAAAGCGGCTAGGAAGACTACATTTCGCAGAAGGGTGTCTTGTTGTTTAGGCTGGCGATCCCCAAAGCCTGGGTTGAAACACAGGACAACAGCACTCCTATCGTGGTAGCAAAATTCGAGCTACACAGTCCACTGGACGACCCAGGGACACTTCTGAACAGGCCCACTTGCAGGGTTACCAGGAGACATCTGGAATTTTTGGTCCCACAACGCCAAAGGGTTGATGCACTAATGAAAGCCTTCAGAGATCAGTCGCTAAGCAGGGCTTCTCTTGGACAGCAGCAGGATTTAGTTGCCAGGCCTAGCGTTGTGCGTCTCAGGACTGTCCTTCGTCTGCTCGGCTTATCAGGATACTTGGCTCCTTCAGATCTGCTGGGACAGCTGCAGGGCTGCTCTACTTAGCCAAAGTCCGCCAAGTGCTCAGATTAGGCGCTCCAATGGCAAGATCTGCCCCACACATGCACACCAGCAGTGGTCCATTCAGGGACCACTGTGGGTTTCATTCACAGCAGACTTTCTGGAGCCAGGTTGTGGATTAGGACCAGACAGTCCCCAACCCACTTCCCGGCTCCTCCCAAATATGCCCTGCACTAGCGTGCAAAACCTTTGCGTTTCCCAGGCAAGTGCAGGACCATACAAGGATTTTCCTGACCCGAAAGGGCAGATAGAAGGCCAAACCACAAGATGGTCAACGTACAAAAGAAAAGCTAGTGGCACAGCCATTGTAGGACACTAGTTACAGTTGGGAGCCAAAACCAATAAACATGGCGAGATGAGCACAAAATACAGTAAAAAGAAAAGTAACTGCTGCCACCAGTTTAACCTTCAGCACATCTGAGGTAATCAAAACAAATCCCTTAAGTAGAGTCTACGATGACAAAAAGAGGCCCCATTGCACTGCATTGGAAGATGCAGTGTGCAATAACAAGTTACCGAAATAGGCAAAGAAACAAAAGTAAGAGAAACAGATTTCCAGTACCAACAGCCTGAAGGACTAGTCAGTTTCCCCATCAAATGTGAGAAAAAGGTGTAGTGAAACTGAAGGCTTCATTGCACTGTAAAAAGTCAGAACAGTAACAAAAGCAACAAGTTTAAGGGTCTTTAGAACATGAAGGAACGGTTGTTTCAAGAGAAAACTTCCCGAACACGTACCATCGATCAGCCGATGCAATCTGCAGGGCCAAGACCCGCCTGGAGGGCTTCAGCTGCCACTTCTTTGCAGTCATTGTTAGGGAGATTTATCATGTTATGCTTCATCACCTCCCCTAGTGACACTAGGATCACTTTTTGATGGACTTCTGGCCCTTTTTCTTTATACCCTGAATGAGTGGAGCCTTTTCCGCTCACTCATTCTTATGGGCTCGGTCTTTGGTACTCTGCTCTCTGTGTTTTACCTTTACTATGGCCTCTACTTTCCTCCATATCTCTTTTAATGAATCGGTTTAACTTTTGCAGCACATGTTGGGGAGAATTTTCATTTCCGTGCCAATTCCCCTTGACCTTATAGACCCCCAGCTCTTTTGCTGTACTCAGGCTCTTTAATTCTAACTCCTGAGTGAGTGGGACTTTCTCATTCGCGTTTTTTCTGACTAGGATTTTTGTGTTTCTAACTGTTTACTGCAGTCTGGTAAACTCCACAGCACCTTTTGCGCAGTGCCACTGAGACATCCCTTGGACTTCTCTTAATGTTTAAATACATTCTCTTGGGTGAGGACGACTGTCTTAACCTTTCTTTTGTGGGTCCAGCACACCACCCTATGTGAAGTGCTGGAGGGGGGGGGGGGGGGGGGGGGGGTTGGTGGACATTAACTCCTTTATCCCACCTCATATCCTACTGCATTGCTGCTCTCTGCTCCAACTTTCAGTGCTATGCGGATGATCGTCTTGTTTTCAGGCTCCCCTCTGCCAACTCTTCTCCCTCTCTCATCTCTGACTATCTGCAATCCAGGAGTGGTGTGCCACCAACGATCTTTGCCTTAATGCCAGCAAGACAGATCCTCCTCATCCGCATTCCGACACCTTCCTTTCTAGTCACTCTGGCTGGCCTCTCATGGCCCGCTTCCTGCTCCCACCTGTGAGGCTAAGAACCTTTGGGTCACCTTCGACTCCACACTTTCCTTTTCTCCACACATCTCTCAAGTCACTAAGAAGTCAAACTACCAGCTGCATCTCCTCAAGGGTATTCTTCCTTTCCTCTCCTTCCCACAGAGGCTCACTGTCTCTAGGCTGAACTACTGCAACAGCCTCGTTCTAAATATGCCTGCTACCACTCTCCGCTCCCTGCAACTCATCCAGAACAGGACTGCGAGAGTTGTCCTTGGCCTCAAGCCCTGGAATCGTGCTAGGGAGAATTCTCAGAAATGTGCCAATTCCCTCTACCTTAGAGAGCCCCCAGCAACTTTGCTGGATTTTGAGGACTTGATTTTTTAACCTGGCGAGAGCAAGACACTTTTTCCCACTCTCATTTTAATGTGATTTCTGAACTCTTTCTTTTGGTTGTGGAGTCTGAAACTCCATAGGCATCAGCTTTCACATTGTGGCACACAGCACCTTTAGTGCAGTGACAAAAGGGAAGTCTTAGATTTCTCCAAGGTTCAAATACCTTCTCTGGGATGAACTACTGTTTCCCAGAGCAGTAAAGTGAAATTGACTTTACTTACATTTGTAACCTTCTAGACCCAGCACACACCATATTACAAGAGAGTGCTGGAGGGGTTACCAAGTATCCCCCTGTGTCTAGCTTCTCATGTAACATTTTTATAATACCCTTTCCTCACTTGAATGACTGGTGGCAGTGGTTTCATTTTACTACCGTGGGGTGCATTTACCGCGGGCTGCATTTGCAGCTGCAGTAAAGCACCAAAGGGTGCCATTTTGTCGAAATCGCCTAGTTTTTTTCACCATTTCTTTGTGGAAAGGTCCTTCGAGATTTACTCTGCGCGACAAACCAAGTTTGGTTGCTTTGTTCGTTTGGTCTTTGGCGGGATTCACAAGTGAATCAGGAAGTGAGGGAGGTGCCTGAAACTCCCTCTGCTTAGTATCCTAGGAGACCCAAATGCACTGATGATTGGCTGGCTGACTGTCCGGTAAGAACAGCCACCCTGCTGGGTGACTGACAGCTAGGCTAGAGAACTGAATAAAAGGCGAATCTTTTGGCTTGGAAGACAGAATCGACCACTGGACGAAGGAACCAAAGAAGAACTTGAAGAGGACGGCTGCTGCAACTCCTGGACGGTTGGTTTGCCCGGTGAAGCCCTGCTGCAGTGCCGAAACGCTAAGTTTGCATCGACGGAGAAGCCCCTGAAAGGACGATTTCTCCCCTCGAGTTGGTGGGACCAATGAACTCCAAAGTAAGCCACCTAGACATCCTTCTCAGAGCTGGTTGAATTTCCACAGAGTTGCTGATGGAAACCGTAGAGCAAGAGAGAGGAACGCCAGTTTGTGTGCGTTGCTTTTTAGTTGGCCAAGAGCTACAGGAAGATCCTCCGGACTCCCTGGAAGCAGGACTGACCGAGGCTGAGCCCCCTCAGAGTGCAGGACCCCAGAAGCAAGGAGAGTCCATCTCGACAGCCAGGAACCGGAGTGTTGCTATTTGCTGTAGTCATGAGGAGCTGAAGCACTGAACAGCTACTGAAAGTTAAGTTTGCAAGTTTTGACCGTCCCAGTGCAGGAGTCACCCGACATCCTCCCTCTTGTCCCCACGACTGTGGCCCAGGAACAGCGAGATCTGCAGAGCTGCACAGGAACAGGAGTCTGCTGCATCTTTTTTCATTTTAAAGTAAGTACTGTAAAGTCTAAGAGAACTTACCTCTTGCTGTAGAGTTGCTTGCATCTTCTACTACTCACAAGTCTAACAGCCTATGGCCCTACGTTGATTCATCTTTTTCTTCAAAGACTTCTGAGACATTGTGCAAAGACTTTACTTACCTTCAAAGAAGTGCATCAGCCCATATAGACTCTTGCCTATTGACTTAGCCTGTTTTAACTGAATGACTTTTATTGGGTATCTGAAAGGATTTGCCTGCTTAAGAAATATTTGTGGTATCTTGTTTGCTCTAATAATCTTCTCCCCTTTTGCTTTCTCTTAACTAATTCTGAATGCCAACAGTAATACATTAATGTCAACAGCATCCTAGCAATTGAAGTCACCTTTGGGTGTAGGTCTCTGCTGTATGCCATCCCAAATGGGTATTTACTGATTCTGAACAAGAGAATATCATTTTGAAGTATATTTGTGTGGGGTTTTAAAGTGCTCCCTTCTAAAGAAGGCTTATATTAACTGACTGATAAATTAATTGTTTTATCAAGAAACCCTGTGTATAAGCGTTTTCTTGAATACTCGTCACTGTGAACCTCTGTGCAACTCCCCTACAGCTCACATTGACCCCTCTTGAGATAAGCCTGGCTACTCATCCACACTACCAACCTGTGTAGTACAGACTTCTACCAAAGGTTGTGTTCCTATTGCCAGGAGGTCAGGGTAGTTTTAGTGCACCCAAAGGGTACTGCATACAATCTTGCCTAACAGATCACATCTCTCCAGCCCTGAAATCTCTGCATTGGCTCCCAGTGGCTGCAAGGATTAAGTTAAAGCCCCCCTGCATTGTCCACAAGACCTTTTGGGGCCTGGGTCTGCAATACCTTCAACTCTCCCTTCAGAAATACCTTCTTAATCGAGCTCTTCGCTCTTCCAACTGCCTCAGGGTCAGTCGCTTCTCCAAGCAACAAGTTGGTGTTCGATCTTTCGGCTGGGGCCTCCCCCTGGAACAGCCTCCCTGCAACTGGAGACCCATCTTCGGTTCTGGAAGCACCTCTAGATCTTCGTCTCTGCTTCTGCCTGCTCTCTACCTCTCCCCTGCTGATTTTTGTCTGTTTCTGCACGGGGAACCTGGCTACCCTCTGAATTCGGGCCCATATCCATGCCCACCCAGCAGCATACCCTCACTGCCTCCTGGCAACCCTTTGCACTTGGGTCTGTATCTGCAACCGTACAGTCCCCTTATCCACACCTAGACACCCGTTGTCTATGCTTAGTTCTTGCACGGTTATAGGTCAAAGATTCGAATGCAAAGGATTGAATGACAGAAAGGGTCGATTCTTTTTTTTTTTAACATTTGTTACTTTATTTGGAGGGTCCCCCCCAAACCACTTTTGTGGTAAAACTATTTTCCAAAACGGAAACCCAAAAAAAATAATATTTTTTTTAAAAAAAATAAAAAAAAAATCGGCCCTTTTGTTTTAGGTAAATTGTCTCGATCCTATGGCATTCGAATCTCTGACCAGACACCTTCTTGCACTTGCCGCTTGTTAGCCAAACTTCCTGTTTTGATCATGTGTTACGCACTTCCCACTCCTCCCCTGCCTTCTCAATGCCACTGGGCCTAGTAAGATCGTTTCCCTGTCCTTTGTCTAGGTGTGCCGAGTGAAACCAGTTCTGATTGGCTGGTTGTCCAGGAGGTCAGCCACCCTGCTGGATGATTGACAGCCTAAGGCTGTGAATGAATTGGAGCTTGCTTAAAAAGGCAAGGTTTTTAGAATTAAGAGGCAGAGTCGACCACTGGAGGACAACATCTGACGAAGACATGAAGAGACATCAGCAGCACTCTCCTGGGTCGTGAAGTGCCCGGTGAAGCCCTACAGCTGTGCTGACCCAGTTTCCGTTTCGACTGGGAAGACATGCATGGGACAACTTCCTCCCTTGGCCTGGTGGGACCAACTAGCCTTAAGACGAACTTAATTTTGGTGCAAAAACCCAACTTGATGTGACTTTCGAAGGCTGCAGAATCCCAATGGCCAGGGACCTCTGACCCTCATCGAGTGCATTGTCTTTGGAAGTGCAAATCCAGCCAAAACTTTGTGGGCATCCAGAGGACCATACAGAAGCAGGAAATCTTCACCCAGAGTCCCCTCACCAAAGTCCAGAACCGAGGGATCAAGTATCTTCAAACCAGAGCTGTTAATCGTTCTTTGGTGCTGAGAAAAAAGGTGCCAAACCCACAAAAGGCAGCTAATCAAAGAGAATCCATTGCTGCAGAGCCCCTCTCAAGTGCTGCCGCAAGGCTGCAAGACGGCCTCCCTTTCGTCACCACGACCAAGGACCAAGAACAAGGGTCTGCTATACTGCAACAGGAAGGCATCCAGCTGGAAAGAATTCTTCAGTTCACAGGTACTGTGGGGCTTGGGGTACATCTACCCTTTGCCATTGGTGGTGCTTCCTCACTTGGGGAGTGCTATTTTACCCTGTTTAAGAGTGGACCTCAACTCACTTGCACTGGCCTTTCAGCTTTTGCTTCTTCAAGGTGGCTCCTCTAAAGCTACTGATATTTTGAACTACTGACTTTTCTAAAACATTTTCTCAGAAGAGAGCATCAGAACTTTGAACTAGCCCAATGACTTTGGCCGTCCTGGCACCCTAAAGGCCCCCTTCTGAACCCATTGGCTTTGACAGTGCTTGTTCCCTTACAGGTTTTAATTGTTGAACATTATTATTGCGATAAAAGAAAGCCTACATCCCTCTGGGAGAATCTGTTAATCAAAGTATGTTCTGATCCAACTAGAACCTCTCCCTCCTAACTCATTATTGCAATGGTGATCATGCCTAAGTGTTATTACTGACCTCAAATATCACACAATGTGCTGAAATATGTATAACATTAAAAGTTACTTACCTGCTTTATTGCCTTGTTACAATTGAAGCCTAACTTTTGGGATTAATGTTATTAATAGTTTCTGCTTTTTAAAGATCGTGTAATTCCTGGTGTATATAACAATACATATTTATACTATATCTACAAGTATGTAAGTGGTTACTTGGATACCTGTATTTACTGATTTCATTGTACAGCTCACATTACCCCTCATAAAATAAGCCTGGATGCCCAGTCACGCTACCAACTTGTGCAGTACAGGCCTATATTAAAAGGTGGATTACTAATACCAAGAGATAAGTCCTGTAAGGTCCCACACAAGTTGGACTCTGCAAATTCATACCTAAGAGCACCCAGCTCCTTATGGGAAGTGTGGCAGGGAACACTTTGGGTTTTCCTTTGAGATCATTTCTTTATCCTTAATACTTTTCTTAACAGAGGGACACGTTGCATCCTTCCTAAAACGTTATACTCGGGGCATACCCAGTACCCGTTCTCTCTGCTCCTCTTAATGTTTAGTCACAGTCAACCCTGTAGTTCTGGCTGGTGGCGGTGGAAATGTTATACCAACTATTGTGCTATTTTCTACCGCAGACTGTATTCACAATCCTGGTTGTTGAAAATAGGGTCACATATGTACCAACATGGTGGCTCCTTTCTTTTTGTTTACCATTTCCATCATGGCTGTTCTTAGTTAACCCCTCATCCACCATCCTGGGAGGGGGAGGCCTGTGTGTGTTTTGCCTTTGGTGGGAACCCTTTGGTGTCCCTGCCTAGGCCCCAGAGTGTCTGTGCAGGCAGAAAGTGGGGAGGAGTTTCACTCTCCTTCCCTTTGTCAGCCTGAGTGCCTTAATGGAACCAGTGCCTACTGGGGTCTGGCTGTCCCCACTGGACAGCCACCTGCCCCTTTCTGTAGACTGCGGGGAGATTTAAGAGGAGTGTGCTGAAACTGAATAAAAGGTGGGGTTCCCGAGGTGAAAGGCAAGTCAACCTCTGGAACTTGAAGTAACCGAAGAAGACTACCAGAGACGCCTGCAGACAGCATTAATGGCATTTAGCGTCATACTCCCTGATGAAGACTTTTCGGGAGGGCTTCGACACCCTGTGTCGGGAGGTTCGATGTAGACTCCCTCGAGTTCTCAATGGTAGCCTGGATCACCAGTCCCTCAGGGGTTCGATGGGTCTTAACAACCCTCGCCAGCATATACTTGTTTGAAAGTTCTGGTGGACAGGTTTGAGGAGGTCACCCTAGTAAAGTGAACAGGGACTCTGGGAGTTTAGCCAAACCAAACAAGGCAAGCGTAGAGAGTGGTCAAGACTAAGCCCGAGGACAGGTGAATTGGTCAGGGGTCCACAAAGAGTCCACACAGTGAAATACACAATGCTTCTATTTAGACAATACAGACAATCTATATAAGGCCCAAAAACACTATAAAATGAATCAAGCAGGTAATATCACACAACACTCTAAATATAAAAACATTTACACAGTCAAAGTTGGTTAATGTAAAGAATACAATTCACCATGCACCTGAAAGGAAAGGTAAGTATGCAACTGTATAAACTAGTGCACAAGAACAGAGCCCTAACTTTAGGAGTCCAACCACAAGTTGAATGGGCCTTGTGCACAAAATTCATAAAGTACCTTTAAGCTTTTACAAAGGAATAAATGGAATATAAGTCAAAGTTCTTCGCAAACTTTATAATGTAGCAGATAGGGGCATCAGTATTGAGACCACTCACCGCACATACAGTAATTTTCCAAAAGGACATGGCCAGTTGAATGGGCAGTGAGGTGTGTCTGGGAGATTTATTTGTATGCTTCATCCCCTTTCCTAGAGAGACCCCCAGCAGTTTTTGCTTGACTTCTGGACCTTTATCTTTAAATCCTGAATGAGTGGAGCCAGTTTTGATTTATTCTTGTGGGCTGTCTTTTGGAACTTAAACTTTGTATTCTACTTGTACTATGGAGTCTGTCTGCTCCATAGCTCTTAAAGGCATATTTTTTTCTATTGCAGCACACAGCTCATTATGGGCAGTGTTGCTAGGGACCTGTAGTGTCCTCCTTTTAAGATTATTTTTCTATATCCCCAAGTAACTACTGTTCTTAAGTATAGAGGGATAGTCTGAGATTGGCACACCACCAAATGAGGAGTGTCAAAGGCATACCTAGTGTCCCCCTTCTTTCTGCACCTGTGCATTTTAAGTCACATAGACAATCTCCTAGTTAAGGCCGGTGGCAGTGGACGTGTTCTACCAACTATTGTGCATTTTATGTACCGCATGCTATGTTCATAGCCAACTTGAGGCCTTCCTTTTTTCGCCATTACTAGCGTAGTTCTTTGTTAGCCCTTCTACTGTCCTGGCAGGGGGCAGTTGGTGTGTGTTTTGCCTTTGGCGGGAACACGCGTGTCCCTGCCTAGGCTCCAGAGTAACTGGGCAGGCAGGCTGTGGGGGAAGAGTTTTCCACCCACTGTCCTTTGTATGCCAGAGTGCCTTAATAGAGCCAGCTCCCACAGTGCGGTCTGGCGGTCCTAATTAAACAGCCAAACGCCCCCTTCTGTAAAATGCTGAGAGATTGCAGAGTAGTGTGTTCTGGAACTGCATAAAAAGGTGAGGCTTGTGGAGGGAAAAGCAAGTCGACCAATAGAAGCTGAAGAAGCCGAAGATGACCAGACACGCCTGCAGACCCTTTGCAACACCGTGAAACAAACTACTGCTGTCCTGACTCAGTTTGCAGTGTGACAGGAGCGCCGAAGAGGACTCCTTGCCTTTGGCTGGTGGGAACAACCAGTCCCACGATGAGATCCTAGGAGTTTCGATAGCTGCGGAACCCCGATACCAGGAGACCTGCTGCCCATTGAGTGCACCGTCATGGAAAGGACAAATCTGTCAAAATCTTTGTAGAACCTGTAAGGACACTCCAGAGATCTGATCCACCTCACCCAGAACCCCTCATTAGAGAAAGGTACTGCAGGAAGCAAATAAGATTGACCCGGCGATCGTGTCCTTTGTTGGTGCTGCAGAAAAGGTGCCAGAATTGCAGAATGCACCAAGAAGTTGCTCAAAGTCATGCCCCAGGTCCTCCCTCGGGACTGCTGCTGAGAGATCCCTGTCCATTGTCCTGCCTTCAGTCATCGGACTGAAGAAATCCAGAGGTCGGTTACAGAGCTGTAGCATCACAGAGCATCCAGCACAACCATTTTTCTCTAACCCAAGGTACTGTGGGGGCAAAGGGTATTGCTTACCTGATTCCAGAAAGTCGACGCCCTCTAACCTCAGACTCAAGCTGCTGCTTGTGCCCCTTCATAGAGTCCTTAATAGGGTCTCCTTCGTTAGTGAACTTGCTGCTTCCATAACACTAGAGACTTGAACACTTGAACTAGCAACAGGAACCGTACCTAGGATCCACTTCTTAAAAACACATGCAGCAACATAGAGGACTTCAACTACAGACCAATCTCCAACATCCCCTACCAGGCAAAACTCCTCGAAACCTATGCATACAAAATAACCCACGAATACGTTGAAAAACACAACCAGCTAGGCCAACCTCAAGTCGGCTTCAGACCCACAAGAGGTACAGAAACAGCACTACTATACATCTGGGATGACCTAAAAACAAACGCATACTCCAACACATCAGCCCTTATTCTGCTCGACCTCTCCGCAGCCTTCGACACAGTTAGCCATGACACCCTAACCAAAAGAACTAGAAGACAGGCATAACAGACAGCGCTACACTGGACTAAATCATTCCTAGCAGACAGAACAGAAACCGTTTGGATTAAACCCTTCAAATCCATTCCACGAGTTAACGACTGGAGTGCCACAAGGATCCTCACTATCACCACTGTACTTCAACATCTACCAAACCCCAGCTATCAGAATCTTCAAGAAACACAACATGACATGCTACAACTACGCAGAAGATCCTCAAATCATCTACAAGATCAATGACGCCCAAGCCGATCATTCAAACCTAATCGACTGTCTAAAAGAAGTCTTCAACTGGATGAACGCCAACAACCTGAAAATAAACCCAGGAAAAACAGAAATCATGATCATATCCAAAGACCAAGAGAAGGAAACCGCCATCCCGTGGCCAACGGAAATTGGAACTGCACCATCACCGTCTAAGGTAGTAAAAAAATCTGGGAGTCCTGATCAACACCCTAACCGTAGAACCGCAAATAAATGCAACAGTCAAGAAATGCTTCTTCCTCCTCCACACGACAAAAATACTACCTTTACTCTACTTCACACACAAAACTCACTATTGTCGCCCTTATGTCAAGAATCGACTATGCAAACAGCCTTTACCTCGGAATACCTACTGAAGAAGCTACAACAGATCCAAAACACAGCAGACTACTCCTCAAACTATCCAGAAGAGACCACAGGACCCCTGCCCTAAAAACACTTCACTGGCTCCCAGTAAAACACTATCAACTTCAAAACAATGTGCATGCATAACGCACAGGGCAATCTGCGGACAAGGAGCAGAATTCCTACGAAAGAAAATAATCTACAAGCCAACGAGACCCCTCAGGTCAACCAACGAAATCCGCCTGGAACTAAAACCTTCCATCAAGAAAGAACTCAGAGGAACTGCGTTCTACCACTTAGCCGCAAAAGCCTGGAACATCCCAAAAGAAATCAGGAACACCAAAGATCACCTTAAATTCAGAAAATTACTAAAAACCTGGCTCTTCAATACCAGAGACTAAAATCGAAACAAAAGTAAGACAAAATTACTAAACGGGAAAGGACATTGACAAGCTCCCAGAACCGAATGAGAAGCACTCAGGGCACTGGGAGGGGTGACGACAGACAGAGTGGTTCAGATGCGAGACCCATGGAGACAGAGGCAACAACCCCAGCCAATACTTACCATCAGTTTAGCTACAACTAGGTACCATTGGGTTGTGGAACTGGCGAGATACCACCAATCACCACACTGAGGTATGGACACTGGCAGGTGCACAAGCCATGTGGGTGGGGGCGAGGAACATGCAAGGTTGTTTGAGCATGCGGAGGAGGCAGCAAGATGTTCAAAGGGCCTCGAATGCAAAACGGGCACGGACCTTCAGAGGCACAGGGTACCCAAGCACCCCATCGGGTGAGATTACGCAAGCCCAACTGGTCAATTTAGGATAGAGATGCCAACTAACCAATACCACTAACAATTTCCTCCTCTGCATACACCTCTCAAACTCCAAACCAAACACAAACCTCCAGCACAACAAACTTCACTACACTGCAACAACAAAACACAAAGACTCGCACATCAGTACACGATGACTACCGGCCGCATACACCCAGGCCCAGCCAACGAACCCACTGGGCTGAGGCTGCCAACAGCACATCACTGCACTCTTGCACTTTTCCAGCCTCCTCCCACTAACTCACCTTCGCTCCCTCTTTCAGAGCCACCAGAACGCCAGGGGACTACTACAGTGGTGATAGTGCGCGGTACAAATGTCCTTTAACATTAACACAGGAACTATCTGTATTCTGGTGCTTGTCAAGACTGAGCCCTCTCCAAACTACCTTTAGCTAGGGTTGCATTTTTGGACTTGAAAGACTTGCCGTGTGAAGAAACCCTCTAGAACTTTGAACCTGGCTAATGTTACTCTAACCATTTTCCTTCCTTTAAGAGACTTTCATAAATGTTTGCAGAGTAAATGTCTCATCTTAAAACTGATGAGAACTGCACATGCGGGTAATTACTGATTGTTAGGTAAGATTTTCACAGAACTGGTAAATCTTCCTGACCTGGCTCAACCCCAGAACTTTTTGCTTTACTAGTGGGATATTTTTCATTAATACCTCTGAGTGGGAACCTTGTTCCACACTCATAGAATATGTTACTCTTTTTATGGGTGTAATTTTTAGACTCTCCATAGTGTCATTTTAAAGTTATCCTCTTTAACAACTTATTAGCAATAAGTGCCTGTTACTGGGTTGCTCTAGGGGGTCCCCTTTTAACTTTCTCGTGCTAACCTTGAGTGAACTACAGTTCCCCAAGGTAAGAAAGGCTCTTTGGATCCCTTTTACATTTTATTCTGTGAAGGTGGCACACCCCCCTTTATGTGGAGTGCTGGGGAGATACAATATATCCACTTTAACATTAAAACTAACAATTCTGTTACAGGGACAAGCTTACCTTCAATGGCTGGTAGCAGTGATACCTTGTGCACAGCTGCAGTAAAGGCACATAAGGGTGCTCATTTTACCGAAATGGGCCCCTTTCATCTTTTTCCACCATTTTAATGTTTCTTGTTCCTTCTCCTGACATCCAGGGTGGGAAATTCCTTTGTGATTTTTATCTTCGGCGGGAGTCCCCTGGACACCCCGCCCAAGCTCCAGTCTGTCTGTGAAGGCAGGAAGCAAGGGGAGGAGTCCAAAACTCCACAGCCCTTTGTCTTCCTCCTTGCCTGAATGGGGACAAATCCCAGTAGGGGGGGGTGGCGGTCTTGATTGGACAACCAGACTGCCCCTTCTTGTAAAATGCAGGGAGAGAATGCAGAAGTTGTGTTGTAATTCCTGATAAACACAGCAAACCTGGAAGCTAAAGATAAGTCGACCCCTGGAACCGAAACCGAAGAGGATGAAGGAAAAGCGACAAACTATTTAAAGCGAACAGAGCCTGCTGTGTAACAGGAGCCTTCTGTAGCCCTTCCTTCCAATCATCCTGGGGACTCCATAAACGACGTCCCTGACAGAGCCTGGTGAGACGCACTAGACTCAGATGACCTTCATTTTGAGCCATCCCACACGTTGCTGCGACCTTGCGTTGCAGCAATACCCCGGAACCTCAAGCCACTGTGTGGTGCACGGTCTTCCAAATTCCGCATCTTGCTGAAACTTCGTGGGCATCCTGGTTTATCTCCAGAGACACGAACCAAGTCCGAAAAGTCCCAACAGTGCTGGACCTTTGTAACAATGAGAATTGAACCGCGATTTTCTGTCTTCTTTGCTCCTTGAAAAGGTGCCAAATCTGCAGAACCGCATTCAGCCGAGAGGAAAACCTTGCCTAGAGCCTTCATCGATCCCTGCTGCAAAGTTCCTTCTGAGGTCTTGTTTTCAGTCACCACTACAAGGAATCTTCTAACCGGGTATTTGGCTGCAGATCCTGAAGTCCTCCTGCTGCAAAATCTTCAATGTCGAGGTACTTTGTTGGCTTGGGTATGTACTTACCCAAAGTCTGTTAGGATTCCTGTGTAGCTGTGGGGTGTTTTCTGTGATGGGTAGGCCGCTCATCCAGTGCACCCAGTTTCACTGTGAGAATCCTGCCAGGGCGTCTTCTGAACCCTCTTCTAACTCCAGAAGTAAAGTACTCACATGTTTGCCAAATCTTCCAAAAGGAACTCTGACTTTTGCTACTTAAGAACCTAACCGGACACTGACTGCTGGTCACTAGATCCTAGTGACGCACCTTCTGCCACTGAGAACACGCCTGCTCCAAGAATAAGGGAAAGATTTAAGGAAATGGGCCTTTTGCCTAGAAAAGAAAATTAAGTGTTTAAAAGTGACTTAATTGGAAAAGAGTTGGTTGGTACCTGAAACTAAGAGTGAACAGTTACAAACATTCTTACTTCCCTTGGATGTGTGATACACTATTCTTAAGTATGGCGAACATCTTTATTGCCTCAGAAACTGTTTTGCCATTCTAATAGACAGTAGATGTGAAGGTATATTACTCACCTGTGATTAGGTTGTGCCTCTTCCCAAAAATAATGTGTTGGTATCACCAGATTAGTCCCGCAGGATAATTGTAGGAGTGTTCCCCAACTGGGTCTTGACTTTTTGCTAACCTGTCCAGAATAAGTCTGTATTAGGTTGTTGCCCACCTAGAATAACTGAGTCATTCAGTAAAGTGTAACATTAGGGTTTACTTTCCCTGTGCCATCTAATCCAGAGTCTGTGGTTCTAACTGTCCCTTATAAGTCATACATCAGTTACTTGTATATCTGGGAAAGATCTAACCTGGACTCCTTGTGAGATTGAAAAAGTAGGAGTTGTACTTACCTTGAGTTAGCTGTGTGCCATCCAAAAATAATTTACATGAGTTACTGCTCATGTCAATCTGTTTCACTGATCTCACAAGCATCTGTAATTGATTATTACATCCTTAGGTTTTACTCACCTAATATAACTTATCACAAAAGTAGTTATAGGTTTTTACTGTACCTGGAATAAGTGTTCCATTATTCACAAAAAGTATATTGTCCAGTTGACTGATTATGTGATTTGTACAGAGTTACTTTACAACTGGGAAAGTCTACTGCCCTTGCATTACTGAATGTAATTGTGAAAGTAACCATTGGTTTTTACCCCCAAGAATAGGTGTGACCTATACTGAATGTGTATGAAAAGGTTTTGACTCCCCTAGAACTACTGTTAAATGTTCCAAATAAGGTTTATGCTTTGGTTTGTGCACCTGCAAGCATAGTGGGTTTTGAATTGTGATTACATATACTGTGTGATCGTACTTATTTACCCGAAGATTTATCTGTCTTACCTGTATTTAAATAAATTCTTTATTTTCACATACATACCGTTTCAGTGTTTCTTTGGACCATTTGTATTTCAATTTCATTTATACTGATTCTACAGCCCTCGCTCCCTCCTAAAATAAGCCTGGTTGCTCTGTTTACGCTACCCTGAACTCAGGGGGTACAGCCTTATAGTAAGAGTGGAGTCTTGTACTGCCTCAGTTGAATGGTTTGACTTTGGAAAAACTGTCCCAACACTGATAATACGATAGCATCAACTTTTGCCCTAACTTTGCTACAAATGTAACAGCGAATAAGTTTAAGTGCTTATTTGTTGGGCAAATCTACCTGGGTTCAGCGTACTTGCCTAAAGCGCACATCATCCTCTTAAGATGAAACAGACTGCGCTGCCACTCTACCAAGGTCCTTAATTAGTACAGAGTGATGCTAACAGTTGGAGATGTACAAACCACTGGGATAGTTTAAGTCTTACTATCAGTAGGACTTTAGGACAACTCCCCTAACTGGGGATGCCGATGGAGGTAGGTTTTTCCGCCATTGGCTCCAGTAGAAGATGCCCAGGAGCTGCAGGTGCAAGCACGTTTTCGATCAGGTCCAGGAGCTGAGTGCAGGCACTGATGCAGGACCTTTCAGGACACAACCAGATGGAGTAAGGCCGGTTCCAGTGAACGCACACAGGTGACAGTAGGCATCTCACCAGTTACAAACAAAGGAGACCTTCCAGAACAGGACCAGTCGATGCTGGGATGCCAACACATGGCAGGAAGGCGACTGAGGACTAGCTGGAAACCTCCAAAGTTCTAGGCAAAAAAAACAGATTGGTAACGCTTCTGGACTGGTAGCCCAAAATGGAGCTGGGCAGTCCACTGGATGGTCCAGGGACACTTCCAAAGGCTCCAGGGTGCAGGATTGTGAGAAGGCGTAGAGCCTGGTTGGTCCCAGCAGTCCTAAATACCAGCAAGGGCCTTCAGAGATCGGGTAGTCGAGTAGGGTTTCACCAGGACAGCAGCGAGAATGTTTGACAAAGCTCTTCAGGATTCGTCCTCGGGTCTTTGTAGTCTGCACAGCGGCACAGGATACTTGGCTCCTCTTCTGATCTTTTGGAATGGCGGCAGGGCTCATTCTAAATTTAGGTGAGCGATTAAACTCAGCCCTACAAAAGCAAGGATCTGCACCACTTATGCACACCAGCAATGGTCCAATTGGCGACCACTGCAGGGCTGACTCATGCATTCACACTAGACTCACTGGTACCAGTCTGGATTGGGGCCAGACAGTCCCAGCATACTTCCTGGGCCCATATACACACACACACAGCATGCACTAGCCTGTGAAAACAGCAGCTTTCCTGCGGAAATGATTAACATAAAAGGGAAATCCACTTGATAACCACTTGTCGCCTCAAGAAAGATATCGTCACCTAAGTAAAAACATCTCCATCATTGAAACGGCTATGCATTTACTTAGTTTGTCCGGCTTGGACTACAACTTAAGAACTATGCTATGGGAACTTAGTACACAACTTGGAGCACCTAGCGGAACCCTGGTTTTGGTACCATAGTCTTAAATTCAACCAGCATAAAAACACATAGCTATTTTATAGTGTATGGCTGAAAATCGAAAAAGTTTTAAGCATCACCATTTAGCCTAGCAGTATACAGACATAAGTGAGTTTGACCTACCAAAATGATTTGATATGAACAACATCTTGGAGAGTTAGCTGTACATGGTGTTATCTACGGACAAGTGGATATTGTAACTTTTAAACTAGGCAATGACTTGCTTATCGCACTGAATGCTGAAAAAATAATTTAAATGTATATCAGAATAATTAATTGAATTGTGCTGCTGATGACGTTTTTTAATTTAAAAGGTTATTTTAACCTATTTTGTTTTTCAGATTGTTTTTTTCTCTCCCTTTTAATCTATTTTTTTGTTTGTTTTTCTTTGGTGTTGTGTAAAGTTTAAATTTAAACTGTCTCATTACTGTAATAAATAAAATAAAAGGGAATTCCTGACTGAGAAGGCAGGAAGTAGGAACAAGTTACTTACCTGTAACTTTTCTCCAGCATGGGTCTGTCATGGATTCACATGCTACGACTATTCCCCCCCATCAGGCTGGGAATCCTCAAAAGAAAAAAATAGTCTGTTTCACTTCTGAATTGCCTTTTTCCTAACATCCAATCACTGAGCTCTGGGTCATACTGCCCGCAGCCAATGAATGCCCTCTACCCAAGCCCTCCTCTAGCAGCCATCTTCAGATTTGGTAGCACGTAAAGTGGCAATAGGACCAAGAGAAGAGCCGCAGGGGGTAGGCAGGAGGGGTTGCATGTGAATCCATGCCAGACCCATGCTGGAGAACAGTTACAGTAAGTAACGTGTTCCTTCTCCAGCATGGGGTCTGGAATGGATTCACATGCTCATGAATAAAGAATACATAGCAATGCACAACCACAGGAGGTGGCAAGGCTCAACAGAAGCATCTCTTACCTCCTCACCAGGCTCACCTTCAAGCGAACAAGTTGCGCAGCACTGCTTGGCCGACTCTGGACTCCTCCCTGGAATCCCTGTCGACACAGTAGAATCTCGTGAAGGTGTGCGTCGAGCTCCACGTAGCAGCCCTGCAGATGTCCAGCAGGGGCACACCAGACAGGAACGCCATAGTTGCAGCGATCACCCTGGTCAAATGGGCTCTCGGACGGCCAGCCAACGGTCGGTTTGCCAACTGGTGACAATGGGTGATGCAGCCAGAGAGCCACCTGGAAATGGAAGCCTTGGAGAAAGTTCACAAAAAGTTGCGACGTCGTCCGAAAACTTTGTGCTGTCCACGTAGAACTTCAGCACTCTAGCCAAATCCAGCGAGTGCAAAGTCATCTCAGCCGGCGACGAAGGCAGCGGAAAAAAATACAGGCAACACCAAGGGCTCATTTAGATGAACGTCCTACAGTACCTTGGGTATGAAGGAGGGGTACGTCCTCAGCACCACCCTTGTGTCGTGAAAAGTTAAATAAGGTGGCTTTACAGGACAGGCCCTGAATCTCACCCACTAGTCATGCAGAGGTGATGGCCACGAGGAACGCATTCTTCCACGACAAGAACTTCAATTGAACTGTCTGCATAGGTTCAAATGGAGGGCCCATGAGCCTAGTCAGTACCGCATTGAGTTCCCGCACCAGGGCTGAAACATTCAACGGCGGGAACGAACGAAACAGTCCTTTGACAAGCTCCTTAACCAGACGGTGTGACCATAACAACGACCGTCTCGGAGATCTGGTGTAGCAGGAGATAGCCGCCAGATGAACTTTGGAGGCATAGGCAGGGACGTCACTTAGGGGTCGCCAGAGATCGCAACTGCGACTAATGAGGTATCCCTTGCGACCTCAAAAAAAAAGAAAAAAAATGAGTGCCACAAGTCAGCACTGACCCTTAAGAATAGGAATACCAAATAATGTGCCTTTCTGGAATTCTATACAATTGCCAGACTCATTAAAGGTTCATTTCAGGCACACTTCGGGGGTGGGGGAACGGGACGGGCAGGGGGGGGGGGGGGTGTGTCACTGATTTAGTCTGTTCTTAAACGCCTCAACTCAGCAATCCATCCTTCTGAGGTCGATCAATTAGTACCAACACAGGTTGGGTGATATTGGGTTTATATTATTTCTATATAAAGCGCTTAAGCGCTATATAATAACACCATGATTTGGTAATGGACGTCTGCTTGCATGCACAGTAATTTGGTAATATGGGCCTATACACACTGATCTTAACGATACATATGGCGATCCATTCTTGTATGAAATGTACATTACAGTGATATCATAACCATATTTTTTTTGTAGTGTACAATGCTATGTGATGCTATGTGATGCCACTACCTGTTTTGTCAACGGGTGAAAGGTTGTGTTCCATCGCTTCCCGCGATATCACTTTGGGGTGGGGTCAAATGACAACTTCCTGCGATATCAGGGGTCAAGGGTCATGTGATGTCACCTCCACTACCCCTGGCATTTTGGTGAAATGACATCCCTGGGCATGGGCCAGTCCTGCTTTGACCAACGACAGCAAATACGGTAGCACTTGCATAGCCGTGACTCAGAGGGTTGATCTTGTGTGCAGCACCAAACGGTGATCCTCTTCCATTTACGTCCGTAGCATTTAAGAGTAGACTATGCTCTGGCCTTGGCAAGAACATCCTTGCAGTCCGCTGGGAGATCGTAACCTCTGAACTCTAACACTGCAGCAGCCAGGCCTTCAGGTTCAGCGATCCTGGGTCGTGGCGCAGAATTGCACCTCCTTCCCTGGCGAGAAGATCTGCGACCAGCGGAAGCTTGACTGGAGGAGACGCTGACATGTTGAGAAGGTCCGGGTACCATATCTGCCTCGGCCACACCTGCATGACCCCAAGCTTCCTGATGTAAAACATCATAGTGGTGTTGTCCGTGAAGACCCGCACCACCTTGCCCTTGAGGGCCGGAAGTAAAGACTTGAGAGCCCAAAACACAGCCCACAACTCCAACATGTTGATGTGCAACAATTACTCATCTGGTAGCCACAGGCCTCTTGCGTGAAGACTTCCGATGCGAGTCCCCATCCTTCCAGGGAGGCATCTGTCATGACCGTCTCATGGTGTGGTGGGGTCTGGAAATGTGTGCCGCCGGACAGATGTGTGCAAACAGCCCACCACCGTATCACTTGAAGGAAGCTCTCGTCGAGTGAGATCCTGTCCTGGAAGCTTCTTGACACTTGTATCCAACAGGCGTTGAGGAACTCCTGAAGTGGACGCATCCGTAGCCTGCATACTCTGATGAGGTAGATACACAACAACATCATGCCGAGCAGTGACTTGATGGACCTCACCGTGGCAACCTTCAGGGCCAACAGCCGTTGAACCTTGCCCAAGATTGCCGCTATTCTCTCCTACGTAGAGACCGGGCACGACACTGGAGTTGGGATCCAGAAACAGCACGTCCTACGATTGAGTCAAGCAGAACTTTTCATAGTTCAGCGAGAACTCCAGGTCCGTCAGTAGGCAAACGGTTCTTTATGTGTGGTCAACAGCAATGTCCTTTGAACTGGCCCGGATGAGGCAGTCATCCAAATAAGGGTCCAGTGGATCCCCGCAATCGCGCCGCCACTGGCGCCAAGCACTTGAAGACCCTTGGTGCCGACGTCAGTCCGAAGAGAAGGGTCTTGCATTTGTAGTGCTTCCCTTGAACAACGAAACGCAGGAACTTGCTGTGTCCCTTGTGAATGGGGAAGTGGAAGTATGCATCCTCCAAGTCCAGCGACGACGGGAAGTCCCCCTCTTCCAGCTGTCCGAGCATGTGCTAAAGAGTGATCATCCAGAATTTGAGACTTGATGCATTTGTTTAGTCGATGGTCGAGGATGGGCCTCCAGCTTGCGGTCTTTTTCACGAGGAAGTACCTAGAGTACACTCCGAGCCCCAGAGCTTCTTTGGGACGAGTTCCATCGCGCCTTTCCTTAACATGGCACACACCTCCAGCAGTAGCTGAGTGAGGTTTTCCTGCCTGGCCATCGGTGGTATTTGGGGACACTTCCGTTGAAATTCCAGGGTGTGTCTGTGGGCAAGAGCGTCCAGCACCAAACGGTGGTGGAGATGGTCTTTCACACACTGACTAAGTTCGCCAGCCGGCCTCCCATCGGGGTGCACGGGTGGGAGCCCGACGCCACATTCTGTTCAATCCTGCTTGGATGCCAAAGAGCCGCCTTGGGGACTCTGGCAACCAAGACGTCCTCCAAAGGCCTGGAGCCACCATTGTTGGTCTCCTGGGCCGAATAGCGGGAGGGTTGGCAGTAAGAGCCCCCTCCAAACCCTTTGGAGGATCCTTGGGACTTGCTGTCTGAGGACTGAATCGACGGCCTCCGTTGCTGAAGAGTGCCCAAAGCATGCGCCGTCGCCGTCTTTATGGCTTGGAGAGACTCCTCTACAGCCTTCCTGAACTAATTGTCGAAGGGCATGTCCAGCACCTTCGACTGAAAGTCCTGACGAAAGTTGGTGGCCTTGAGCCAGCAACGACGACAGAAAACGCTGTTGCCCATCTGGCGGAACCCTGAGTTTGCAATGTCCATAGCCACTGTGATGGCGTGGTCCGACACCACCTAGACATCCTGCAGTATTTCGAGCACTTCCGACCTCTTGTTGGAAAGTCCAGGATGGGAGCGATCTTGAACCACAACTTCTGGTCGAAGGGAGCCATGATGGCGAGGATGTTGGCGGCCTCGATGGTAGTCGCTGCAGAATAGATGACCTGTCCCATGGCATCTAACTTCTTGCCCTCGCTGTCCGGCGGGGTTGAAGCCCCCGAGGAAGAACCACCCGAGGACTTCTTGGCTGCTGCGGACACAGTCTGGAGAAAGATGTGCCTGCAAGCACTTGGGCACAGAGTCTGGCACCCTGTACTTCTCAAGGAGATCCCTCTACGCTGGGGCCGTAGAAGGGTTCTTCATGAGACAAACCTTTGTCCCAAATGTCATCCAGAAGTGGGACAGAGGATGGTCTTCCTCTTCGCCTCTCGGCTCTGATCTAAGAAGCCCTCCTTCTCTGGAGCGAAGTTCTGACGCTCTGGAGATCGAGTGGAACATGCCCATCTCGTCCAGCGGGGAAGATCTGGGAGGCATAGACTGGAGGTCCCCTAAACAGTGGTCCGCGCCCGTAGTCGCTGCATCCAGACCCATCTCATCCCTCGGTTGTTGGGTGCGGGGGGGGCAGAAGGGGTGACTGGTGGCAAGGAGGTGTAGAGGGGTGTACTCTTTGTGGCCGGGGGGCAGCTGAGGTGCAGGCAGAATAGACCGCTGGGACACCGGCTAGAGACAAGGCCCTCATCGCCGCCTTGCTGCTCTTCTTAGGGCCTGCTCCCTATGCTTCCCTCCTCTTGCATGATTTGCAGGCCGGTGAGCTCCTCCTCAGAGGAGATATCTGCTCCCAGAGGGGGAAGGTCCCAGGGAGATGACTAGCATCTTCTCCAGGGTCTTTTCTATGGGTCAGAACGAAGCATCCCTCCTGGGAGGAAGGGGCACCCTGGTTTTAGGGGGTCACGCCCTGTGGCGCCGCCTCAGTGGCCTTCGCAAGAGACACTGCCACCCCCTAGATGGAAGGTTGGCCTTCGCCGGGTGCACCTGGGACTTCTCGGTCAGGGCCGGAGCCTTGCCCCTTCCCGTCCGCCCTTCTCCTTAGGTGGAGGGTCCGCGCCCTGATCCCCCTTGGACTTCTCTGGCAGGATGGTCTTGGGCCTCTCCTCGAGTTTGCCTGGATGATCCGATTTCCTCTTGGCCGAAGATCCTGAATGTTGACTGGTGACAGAGGCTGGAGACGTCAAACGCGCCCTGGCCGCGAGGAGCACGCCGCAACGGCGCTCCCTGTGGCAGTGGACTTGCGGTGCTTAGCCTTCTGTTGGAGCCCAATGGGATGGACGCCTCAAAGGTCTTAGAAACCCGCTCAGCCTTCTTGGAGCTGGGAGAGGCATGCTGCTGGGACCCACACAGAGCAGGGGCCTTGGCCTGTAGCCACTTGTTCAGCCGCCTGTGCCGATCCTTCATCGTGCGAGGCGCTATCTCCTGGCAAAACGCACAATCCTCCTTGTGCGTAGGGTAAAGGCAGTAAAGGCACTCGGAATGCTTGTCGTCCGAAAAGACATACCGCAAGCCGCAGCAGGAGCAAATCCTGAACAGGGGAGCTGAACCCTTTTCCTCCAACATGGTCCATGCGGTGTATGACTAAGAATCTTCTGAACCCTCTATGAAGAAACGCCACAAAAGCCGCCCTTGAGGGGCGTTGAAGAATATGAAAAACATGTCCCATTAATCAGAATGTTGATCGATGGAGCACAAGACCTGATTGACCGAAAAATAGAGTAATACTCTTCCAAAAAGCGCAAAAACTAAGTAAAAGCTTGAGAGCTTAACATGAGTATTCCAATCAATTGAACACAAAATCTGAAGATGGCTGCCAGACGAGGTGCTTAGGTAGAGGGCAATCCTTGGCTGTGGCAGTATGTATTTTCTTTACCGAGGATTCCCAGCGTAACAGGGAATATTCATAAACATGTGAATCCATGCCAGACCCCATGCTGGAAAAGGCCAAAGTACAAAATGGCTAAAGAAAAGTAAAACACTGTGCCACAGCCATCTTTGACCACTAGCCACTGTTAGTAGCCAAACGTGAATGTGCAAACTAATAATGCAGCAAAAATGGTAAAAAAGTAACAGCCGCCACCAGCTTTTCTTTAGCCACATTTAAAAGTAACCAAAATCCCTTCAGTAAAAGTCTATGGTGATACAAATTCAATCCCTATTGCACTGCATTAGAAGATGCTGTGTGCAATATGAAAAAGTTAGCCAAAGTAACATGTCCAAAGCCAAAAGGGAAACAAGTTTCCCAGTACTGACCGTATGAATGACTACTTAATTTCCCCATAACAAATTAGCAAAAATGCTAGTGAAAAAGGAGAGAAAGTTGCCTAAAAGATTAATCTTTCCTAACAGTGGTGATTAATTTCAAACTAATTCAAAGTTCTACAACAATTTATCAAAAAAAAGTGTTCTCCTTCCTTCCAGAACAAAGGCTAACCTAGGGGCAGGATACCCGCCCCAGGTTCGAGTTCGATGACCAAAGGTGAATGGAATGGAGATGGCGAATAAGGGACTAGTTACTAAGGTTATCCTATGGCAGGAGGGGGGGCAGGCACACGGATGCTTACTTAAACCTCTGACATTTTTCTAGATGTGTTTGTGGATCGTCTGTGGGTCGCTGGGGGCTCGATCTGCTGTTTTTACCAGTGAGTGGTGCCCAGGAGCTGCAGGTTCAAGGATTCTTCCAGTCATCTGACAACGCAAGACACAATCCCCGTCGGTGAAGGAATGTAGAAGCCAATGATGCAGGCCTCGTTCTGACATCACTGGATGGAGGAAATGGCGTTCCAGCGACGAGGACCTTTGCAGACCACAACAGGCATCCTTTCAGTCATGGTCAAAGAAGCAGCTCCAGGACAGGTTACCTTGATGTTAAGAAGCTGATAATTGAGAAGGTGGCTACTTATGGCATAAGCTGGCTAACACCGAAGTACAATACCTAAATGCAGAACAGACTATTCTGGCAAGGGAGCTACTTAGTCCACCGAGTAGTCCAGGGACATTTCAGAAGGGAGTCTAGATTATTTGGTCCCACTAGTCGAAGGGCTGAAGCACAGATTATGGTCTTCTGAGATCAAGCTGGAGAGCAGGGCTTCACTTGGGCCAGTCACTGGAGGGGATGCTGATCCGCAGCAGATGTCATCCACAGGTCTTTAAATGGCTTCTCTTCTAAGGATTATTAGCTCTGAAGAATGTCTGCAGGAGGAGTTCTTTTATCCAAATTCAAGCTGGAAGCAAGTCAAATCCCAATAGTAAGGATCTACAAGAAGGCCAAATTATAACATGGCCAAATCACAGGCTAATAACTCCCGATGGTAAACGTGAAGGTGCACACCAAAATAATGCAAAAACTAAAAAAATTTAACTCCTACCACCAACTTGTCTTTAGGCACACATAAAAGTAACTAAAAATCATATGTATAAAAAGTTAGGGTAAAAAAAAAAAAGTATTCCCATTGCCCTGCAAGTTGCTATGAGCAATGCAAAAATACAAGAACAGTTTCCCAGTACGGATAGTCAGAAGGGCTAGTCAGCTTCCCAATAAATGCACAAAAGGCAAGATCAGCCTTAAAAAAAAAAAAAGTCAGGACAGGATCAAAAACAGCAAAAATAATGGAGTAACCTATGAAACTAGAGGGAAAATTGCACACAAAAACACAAAAGCTTTCAAACCGCTCCTCCAAGGCCTGCGCCTTCCTTGTCGAAGGCTCCAATAACTGTGGCACTGATGGAGTTTGATTCTCGCCTTTGTGGAGGAAGGTGTAATGTTTAGCAGCATACTTTGTGAGGGCCTAAACATGCTTGGTCTAGCAGGAGCTACCATCATGTTGTGCTCCTCCCCTGAGCAGGCCGTACCAAGCTTCAGGGGGTCCAACCAAGGTATCAGCCTCCCACACTCTGTCCAAGCCTCAAAGCCCCTCGGGAATTGTGTACTGTTATTGAGAATCCTCAGAACTGTGCTAATTCCTCTACTTTAGACACCCCGAGCAACTTTGCTGGATTTTGAGGACTTGAATTTTTAACCTGGAAAGAGTGAGACCCTTTTTTCCCCAATCTGTGTATTTTAATGTGATTTTGAACAGTTTCTTTTGGTTGTGGAGTCTGACAAACTCGATTGGCATCTTTTACATCGTGTCACAAAGCACCTTCAGTGCAGTGGCACAGGGAAGTAAATTTCCTCAAGGTTTAATACCTTCTCTTGGATAAACTACTGTTTCCAAGGGCAGTGAAGTGAAATTGAATTTGCTTACACTTGTAACTTCCTAGACCCAGCACACACTATCTTACAATGGTTCCATCTCTAAAAATGGCAGCAAAAATGGCAGTGAATACAAAATATGGCACAAATGCTGTGGCTTTTTGCGCCACAAACATATAAAGGATGCGGGGGACACCCCCACAATCCCCATACCCATTATACCATTTAAGGGGAACTAGGACACCCCCGCAAACCCCACTCCCCTTAAATGGTATAACAGGGCCACAATTTATTTTACCGGCAACATTATTGACGCAATTTTACTACCCAATACCCTTACAATAGGGTGCTGGAGGGGTTACTTAGTATCCCCCTTTGTCTAGCTTCTCATGTAACCATTTTGTGTTACCCTTTCCTCACTGAATGGGTGGTGGCAGTTTACTTTTAACTACCATGGTGTGAATTTACTGCGGGCACAGCTGCAGTAAAGCACCCAAAAGTGCCATTTTTGTCAAAATGGCACAGGTCTTTTTTTCGCCATTTCTTTGTGGAAAGGTCCTCCCTGAGATTTACTGTGCGTGCCAAACCAGGTTTGGTACCTTTGTTCATTTTGCCTTTGACAGGATTCACAAGTGAAGCTTGCCTCTGTCTCCAGGGTGTCTGTCGGGGGCAGGAAGTGAGGGAGGTGCCCGAATCTCCCTGTGCTTTGTCTCCTAGGAGACCAGAATGCACTCTTAGGCGATTGGCTGGCTGGCTGACAGCTAGGCTGGAATGAAGGGGAGAAACCTCCATAAAAGGTGAGGCTTTTTGATTTGGAAGGCAGAGTCGACCACTGGACGAAGGAATCCGAAGAAGAACTTTAAGAGGACACCTGCTGCAACTCCTGGATGGTTGGTTTGCCCGGAGGGAAGCTCTGCTGCTGTGCTGAAACTCCACTTTTGTTTCGACTAGAGAGGCCCTGTAAGGACAACTTCTCCCCTTGAATTGGTGGAAGCCATCAACTTTAAAGTAAGCCACCTGGACATCCTCTCAGAGCTGGTTGAAATTCCACTGCAGTTGCTGCTGGAACCGAATAGCCAGGGAGAGGAACACCAGATTGTGTGTTGCTTTTAAGCAAGCCAAGAGCTCCAGGAAGATCCTCCGGACTTACAGGAAGCAGGACTGACCGAGCCCCAGTCACCTCAGAGTGCTGGATCCCAGATGCAAGGAAAGCTCATCTCGACAGCCAAGAGTCAGCGGTGTTACTATTTACTCGGAGACAAGGAGCTAGAAGTTGGCCCCTTCAGTCCTCCAGATGTCCTCCCTCGTCCCCACGACTGAGGACCAGGAACACGGGATCTGCAAAGCAGCACTGAAACAGAAGCCAGCCAAAGCCCTTTTCTTCTAACCAAAGGTACTGTACAGTCCAAGAACTTACCTCTTGTTGTAACCTTACTTGTCCTCGGCTGATAATTGTCTTGGTTGCTCTGTAAAGTTGCCGTCGGCTTCTTTACTTCACAAGCCTAATCAGCTTGTGGCCCTGCTTTGATGTCTTCTTTTCTACAAAGACTCCTAAAACATTGTGCATTACTTTTACCTACCTGCAAGAAGTGCTTCAGCTCACCTTGACCTTTGTCCAATTGACTTTGGCCTGGCTCCCTGAATAACTCTTCTTCCCTCCGACTCCGTTTAGCCCCCCTTCCAGGAAGGGGTTAACTAACTTTGCATTGGGGGTTACCTAAAGTACTTACCTGCTTCAGAATATTTGTGTGATCTCTTGTGTTCTAATCCTTTTCTTTGACATACTCCTAAACCGGATTCTAAATTCAACAGTGATATATTAATGTCCCCAGCACCCTAACTATTGAAGTCACCTGAGGGTGTAGGTCAGAGGTCTTCAAACTGTGGGGGGGGGGGGGGGGGGGGGGGGGCATGAGCCCAGCATGAAATGTAAAAAAAAAAAAAGCAAAAAACAAATGGACCATAAAACGGCCTGAGACACCAATGAAAAAGTAGCCAGCAGTTGGAAATGGATCTTCAGTCCTTTAGTCACAGACTGTTTGAATAGTACCCAAGGGGGTGTTTTTTGTTCACATGTAAACACATTGTGATATTTAAAGAACATTTATTCAGCAACAATGGTAAAAACTACTAGCTGCATAGTGAAGCATTTTGACTGGCCTACACTAGCATTTTGGGTACGGTCATCGCCCTATTGCCCTATAGGCCATTTCAAGCCTGGCGGCTCATCCATAATGGGTGAGTCCACCCACTGGCCCCCTCACCCATTATGGAGGAGCCGAGGAGCCAGCCCAGTGAAACACTGAGCACTCCCTCAGATGCTTTTTCCAGCTGAGGGGGTGCTCCTGGACTGGCTGAACTTTCAAAGGGAAACACTGTTTGCCTTTGATAGTTCAGTTCCCCAGCCGCACATGCTCACTGAGCCATGCAAGGCTGGGGGCATTTTGCTTCGCCAGCCTTGCATAGCTCATTGGAAATGCTGGCTGGGGCACTGCATTTATGAACAAGGGGTGCTCCTGCACCTCCTCGCACATATGGGCAGAGCAACCTGAAGCGAGGCACTTTAGCAACCACGCGCAGGTCCCTGCAGAAGGTACGTTTATGGCAATTTTTTTTTAATTTAAATGTGTATGGATGCGTGTATGCTTGTGTTATGGGACTGGTGTGAGCAGGATGGGCGGGAGCACTGGGATAGTGGTGGGAGCAGGGTGAGGAGAGCCCAGGGTTGGTACTGGGAATAGGGTGCGGCGACAGCATGCCAGCGTTCATAGCCATTTCTACATACTATCCATCTGGCACTTTGGGGGGGGGGGGGGGGGGCGCATCCTGCCCAAATTTCTATCAGGGGGGGGCCTAGGCCAAAAAAGTTTGAAGACCACTGGTGTAGGTAGTGTCTGTGGGTCATCCCAAAAGGGTACTTACTGATTTGGAAATATTAAGTGTGTATTTTTGGAGTCTATTTGTGTGTTACGGTTATATTGCCCCTTCTGAAGAAGGCTTATTCAAACCGACTGTTAAATTAATCATTGTTTAATCAAGAAACCTTGTGTAAGTTTATTTGAATACTTGTCACTGTGAATCTCCAACTCCCTACAGCTCATATTGACCCCTCTTGCGATAAGCCTGGCTGCACAACACGATACCAATCTATGTAGTACAGACTTATACCAAAGGTTGGGTCGTTGTGCCACGTGGTCAGGGTTGTTGTAGTGCACCCAAAGGGTACTGCATACAATCTTGCCTAACAATACTTCCCTTAGTCAAGGAACTGAAAAGCAACTAATTGAATATTACACCCAAAGGTCCAACTCCCCTAGAATAACTTATCCTGAATCAGAATTATAGGTTTATACTGGTCCTTGAATAAGTACCACTATTCATAAAAGTATAATGTTCAGTTGATTTACTATGTGATTTCTTGTTGCGCGTCACAGTACAACTGATAGGGCCTACTACCCTGGTAATACTGAAAGTAATCTAAAAGTAACTATTGATTTTGACTTCCCTGGAACTACTGTTAGGTGTTCCAAGTTTGGTTATATGCTTTGGTCTGTGTACCTTCAAGAATAGTGTTTTTTTCTATAATGTGGTTAGATGATCTGTGATAGTACTTATTTCCTCCCAAGATTAATCTGGGCCTACTTGTATTTAAATAAACCATTTATTTTTTCAATAGATAGTGTTTGTGTTTCTTTGGACCATTTGTATTACAATTTCATTTGTACTGATTCTACATTTCCCTCTCTCCCTCCTTCGATAAGCCTGGCTGCTCTGTCTACACTACCCTATACTCAGGCGGAACAGCCTTATACTAAGAGTGGAGTCTTGTACTGCCTCAGTTGAATGGTTTTCCTAAGCCCTTAGTTGGACTTGAGCAAAACTCTAACAGGGGGAGCCTGGAACATTAATTGGTTATTCGTGCAAGGGTCAAGCAGGACTAGTGCAGAAGGAACAGAACAAAAAAGGAAAAAAAATACATCAAGAGAATACATCTTAAAGAACCAAGAAAAAAGAAAACCATGCTCTGAACATATGAAAACAAAGCAAGTACGATTTTTATAACAGGTACATTTTCTGGCCTGTACTCAGAACAAATAGGAATCCATCTTCCCAACCTTATTGTAATTAATTACCATATTGACCATACATACATGTGATTGGAACAAAGATGAGTAAAGTAAGGAAATAAACCTGGAATTACATGGCCAAAAGGAAGCTGAGAGAAGAGCCCCCTGCCCCCCCACCACACCAAGGATACACTAAATACAAGCAAAAAACAGACATTTTTATTATCACTATTTTCTATCCTAGACAGCCCAGGGTGAACAAAAACTTTAGTGAGTGTCATACTTTTTTTTGATGTTAGAGCAATGCTTCAATACATCATCCTTACACGCCATTTTGAATTTGTAGGAGAATCTGAAATCCTTCATTTGGACCTGTAAAGAAATAGAAAATATTGCAGTTAAAAGAAACACTCAGGCGCACCAGCAAGTTACACGGAATCAACAAAAAGACGGTAGTTTAGTTATGACAATGTTACCAAACTCTGTTTTGGAAAATAAGTGTGTGGTTTTTCTGCTGCACATTACAGCCTAAAACTCAGTACATCAAAAAGAACTATCGATGTCAGCAAATATTAAGGTAAGCATAGCCAACACATTGCAAATCCACACTGCCCAATATGAAGGTGAAATCTCAAATGATTGTAAGGAGATGTGCAAAGTATTGAAATAAAAAATCTTGTGCTGCTACTAATCGAGAAAAATCATGCAACATTGTTATAGATTTCAAAATTCCACAAAAAGAAAAAATTACTTGCCAGTAATGTTATTTCTATATATTTGCCTCTCAGATTCCTCATGAGGATAAATAGTCTTGAAAATCGTAGCGGCATATAGTCCTGCTCTAACACCCTCTGCTCGAATGCAGTTAAACTCTGGACATTACATTAGCACCCAAACAAATAATCACATACTTTCATAGGCTGGCTTATAGTGGTTGGTGAGGGGAAATATGAAAAATTGCCTTCCTGGTGATTCAGGTTCTTAGTCCGGGCTCTCCCTCCTTCACAACTGGTTGGGAACGCCTGCAACAGCAAGCAGGCCGGAAATGCTGGCTGAAAAAGATAGCTGTCACTTGAAGAGACTTAGAAGGCAAGACCTAAGTCAGGCGTGCGTTCCTCCGTGTGCCAGGCCCACACCTTGCCCTCGTCACCAATGGTCCACACCCAGTTCCTGTGGTTCTGCCGCGGTGGTAGAATTTAAGTAAATGCGTACTGTAGGGGATGGCTGGGTGGGTGTTGTGAAGGAGGGAGAGCCTGGACTGATTTATTTATTTTTTGCATTTGATAAGCGCACTTGCAGCCAAGAGGCATTGAGGCGCTGTTACAGAATGTGAGAGGAACTTGTGATTAGCAGAGTGGATGACCATAGGTCTCATAGTTAGACATAGATATACAGTGATGTAAACATAGAAGTACAGTGGTATAAAGTGATATACATATAGATATACATTGGTATGCAGAAGCAGGAATAGTGCAGAAGAAGAATCACCTTGGGAGGCCTTTTAGACAAAGAGCCTGGTTTTGATGGCCTTACGAAAGGCTAGGTGTAACTCAATCAGTCTGAGATGAGGTGGCAGTGCGTTCCAATGCATGGCAGCTTGGGTGGGGAAGCTAGAGCCACTAGCGCGCACTTAATGCGTGGTGGGCGTGACAATTGTGTTGACATAGTGTGACCTTAAGGGTCTTGTGGCCGCGTGCTTGGTGATTGTGAGATAGGTAAGGGGGGGAGGCGGGCAAGTTCGTGCAGGCATTTGTGGGTGATAGCGAGGGTCTTAAAGACAATTCTCTGTTTGACTGGGAGCCAGTGAGCCTGCCTCCTGATTTCAGAGATATGGTCTCTTCTGGCTGTACCTGTGGCTGCCCTCAGAGCGTTGTTCTGGACTAGCTGCAATTTGGCAATGTTTTTGTTGGAGGTCCCAACGAAGAGGGCATTACAATAGTTTAGCCTTGACCCGATAATTGCCCTAAGGCATGGTAAGGCAGTTATGGGGGGACAAGAAGGGCCTGGCGGCGTTGAGGACTTTGGAGTAGTACGCTGAGGAGGCGGCAATAGCATTCACCTGTCTGTCCATGGATAGGTTGGAATCCAGGTAGACTCCAAGCATCTTCACGTAGTTGGAGACCTTAATGGGGATGTTATCGATGGTGAAGGAGGTGTATTGATCACCGAGGTTGCCCAGCGTCAGTGGGGAGCCTATGAGGAGTAGTTCAGTTTGATCACTGTTAGGGCAGAGCCAATTCTCTGCCATCCAGGATTGGATGGTGGAGAAGATGGAGGTGAGGGTTTTAGTGTCGGCTAGGTAATCTCCGGTAAGTGGGATAAGGACCTGCGTGTCATCTGCGTAGTTGGTATACAAGATGCCAAGGGAGTCGAGGATGTTGAACAAAGGCCTAGTGAAGCGGTTGTAAAGCGTGGGTGCGATACAAGAGCCTTGAGGGACACCGCAGGTGATGAGGCTGGGAGAGGCGGCTGCTGAGTCAGAGAAGACCTTCATGGCTCTTTCTTGGAGAAAGGAGATGATCCATTGACAAGCTTTGGTGGAGAAATTGACTTGGGTGGATCGATGGTGGCACAGGGTGTTGTGGTCCACCAAATCAAAGGCGGCGGAAAGAGCAGGTTTGCCTTTGTCTCTGAGATCATCCATTTGGTTCTTTAGATCAAGGAGGGCTGTCTCGGTGCCGTGGTGTGGGCGGAACCCGGATTGCCGCAGGCCGAGAAGACTGTCGTCTTCCAGGAATTTTTGGACTTGCAGGTAGGATGCTTTGTCCAGTATTTTCAGCAGGAACGGAACAGTGGTGATGGGTCTGTAGTTCCCAGGGACCGTTGGGTCAAGAGAGGGTTTTTTTAAGCAGTGGGCGTACCCAAGCTTCCTTTAGTCCAGACGGGACATGGCCTGACTGGAAGGAGGAGTTAATAAAGATCCTGATCCTGATTCACCATGAAGGTTATTTTTCTGTTCTGTGTCGTCCTGGCTTTCCCTCGTTCGCAACTGAATGGGACCAGACTAAAAAGCCTTTGAATAAGCAAGGGTGGAGAAGACAGCATGTACAGGATTCAGGCAAACAAGTTGCAGAAAACCTCCTGGCAGAATTTTGCATCAATTCTGGACGATGTGTCCATAGCATAGCGCTTGCAAAAGGCAAGCGTGTTAGCCCAGGTAGCTGCTTAACAGATGTCTACAATGGGAACGTGCCTGGTAAAGGCTACAGAAGCTGCCTTGTCTCTAGTAGAATGAGCCCGAATTCTCTGCGGAGTCGCAAGCCCTTTCAAGTCGTATGACTTGGAGATCGAGGAGACAACCCATTTGGCAATAGGAGATTTTGCAGTTTTATTGCCAGGAGAAGAACAACCGTAGGTAACAAGAGCTGATCTGCTTTTCTAAACGGTTTGGTCCTTTCAAGGTAGAATTGTAAAGTTCTTACTAAATCTAGATCATGCAATTTCTCCTTAGTCTTAGGCAGAAAGGAGGGGACAGTACGCAAAACAACTGTCTTTATGGAACACAATATATGGTTCCATTGAGGAGAGCCTGGAGCTCACCAATTCTTCTAGCCGAAGTAATGGCCACTAAGAAGACCGATTTCCAAGTTAGGAATTCTAAATTGCATGAAGCCATAGGCTCAAATTGATTTTGCATTACGGCTGCTAAGAGCATGTTGAGATCCCACTGAGGCTCACAAATAGGGGGAGGGTGTAAAATTAAAAGGCCCTCGAAGTGCCTTTTAATGGCCCTGTTGGAAAGCGAGACTTGTTTTCCATTCAGGTAAGCACAGACAGTTGATAAGAAATGTTTGCACATGTCGACCTTGACACCGGTGGTAACAAGATAAGACATACTATCAATTGATGCCTTTAGAGGGTTATGGTTTTGCTCTAAGGCCCAGTGACAGAAACATAACTATTTGCTACAATATTGCTTCTTAGAGGAGGATTTCCTGGAGGCCGACATAATAGCAGCGTTTTGTTCTGACAAATTCAAGTGGGAAAAGGCTAGCTTTTCAGGAAGGAACAAGTTACTTACCTGTAACTGTTGTTCTTCAGCATGGATTCATAGGCTCATGAATTACCTGTCAGACTGGGAATTCTCGGTAATAGAAAACAGTTTGTTTTATTTCCAAACTGTCTTTCTCCTATAAACCAATCACTGAGCTCTTGGTTATACTGCCCACTGCCAATGACTGCCCTCTACCTGCGCCCCTCCTCTGTCAGCCATCTTCAGATTTGGTAGCACGCAAAGTGGAAGTAGGACCAAGAGAAGAGCTGCAGATGGGCAGGCGGGAGGGTTCGCATGCAAATCCATGCCAGGTCTGGGTATCAGATCTGCCTCGGCCACGCTGGTGCGACAAGGATCATCCTGCACCGGTTGAGTGGATTGATGACTCCAAGAAGGAACACATACAGATACAGGCCGTCCCAGGGGAATGAGAAAACGTCCACCATGCTCCCATGCTGGAGAAACTCCGGCACTTGGTGTTCGTCACAGTTGCAAACAGATAGATCTGGGGATTGCCCAATCTGTCTAACAGGTTTTTCACTTGCTCCTGCCGACGTTCACACTCGTGGCAGGAGCGTAGCTCCCTGCGAAGGGAGTCGGCAACAGGGTTCTTTACTCCTGCCAGGTGGAATGGAATGAGGAACATCCCCTGGGTGACAGCCCAGTGCCACAAGTCCTGCCCCTCCCTGGAGAGCGCAGGGGATCTGTTGCCCCCCTGCTTCCGGTTGTAAAACAATGTGGTGGTATTGTCCATGAAGACCATCACCAGCTTGCCCTTGAGGGTCGGCAGTAACTACTTGAAGGCCCAAAACACCACCCGTAGTTCCAGTATGTTTATGTGGAGTGCCTTCTCTTCCGGCAGCCACAGGCGTGAAGGCGGCCGGTCTGGGCTCCCCACCCTTCCAGAGACGCATCCGTTGTGACAGTCTCCTGGTACAGGGGGCTCTGGAAATCCATGCCCACAGCAATATTTGAGCGCACGCCCCACCATCTGATTGCTCATCGGTACTCGTCTAGCCCAATCCTGTCCTGGAAGCTTCTGGACACCAGGACCCAACGGGTGTCTAGGAACTCTTGTAGAGGCCGCATCCATAAATGCACAACATCATGCCGAACAGCGACTTGATGGTCCTCACCGTGGTGATCTTCAGTGCCAACAGCCGTTGCACCTTGCCCAAGATGGCCGATATCCTCTCATCAAACTGACACCAGGCACAACACTTTGTTAAGCTTGGATCCCAGGAACAGAGCATCCTACAATGGAGTTAAACATGAATTTTATTATTTCACTGAGAATCCCAGATCCTTCAGAAGACTGGCAGTTCGCTCCGTGTGTTCAACAGCAGTGTCCCTGGATGAGCCAGTCGTCCAGGTAGGGGTAAACATGGATCCCTTGTAATCGCAGATGGGCCACCACCAAGCACTTGGTGAAGAAGACTTGAAGACTCTGGGCGCTGACTTCAGCCCGAATGGCAGGGCCTTTAACTGATAATGCTTCCCCTGAATGACGAAGTGCAGAAAACTTGCGGTGCCCTTTGTGTATAGGGACGTGAAGTACGTGTCCTCCAGATTCAACAACAGAAGGTCCCCCTCCTCCAGCTGCCGAGCACATGTTGCAACGTGACCATCCGGAACTTCCGGGGCTTTATGTATTTGTTGAGCCGTCCTAGGTCGAGAATGGGCATCCAGCTGTCTTTCTTACGAGGAAGTACCTAGAGTATACTATGGAGCCCCAGAGTCGCCATGGAACCAGCTCCATCGCCCCCTTCTGTAACTGGGCCCAAACCTCCAGAAGCAGCTGAGGTACGTGGTTTTCCTGCCAGGCCACCAGTGGTATTTGCAGAAACTTTTGGACACTTGTTGGAATTCCAAGGTGTCCCCGTGGCCGAGAGCATCCAGCACCCATCTGTCAGAGGTGGTCTCCCACATGCTGACGAAGTTCTCCAGCCAGCCTCCCACCGGGGTGCACGGGTGAGCAACCCCCCAAACACCCCCCCCCCCCCCGACGTCCTGGCTCGTTCAATTTTATTTGGAGGTCGACAGGCTGCCTTGTAGTCCCCGATGATGTCCACCCCCGAAGGCCTTGGAGCAATCCCTGTTGGCTTCCTGGGTCGAGGAACGGGGGGCTGACGGTAAGAGAACGAGCCCACCCCACCCCGAATCCCTTCGATGAGCGGATAGATATTCCTCCTGAGGAACGAAAGAGCAGTCGTTGCTGTAGGGTGCCCAGGGCACGTGCCATCTCAGTGTACACCTTGATGGCCTTGAGGGATTCATCCACAGACATACCAAACAGGTTGTCCCGTCAAAGGTTATGTCCAAAACCCTTGTCTGGACATCCTGTCTAAAGTTGATGGTCTTGAGACAGCCATGACGGTGAAGACAAACTACATTTCCCATCTGGTGGGAACCTGTGTCCACGATGTCCAGGGCCACTGATGGCGTGATCCGACGCCATCTCGCCTCCTTGAAGGATCTCCAAAGCCTCGATCCGCTTGTCATCGGGGAGGAAGTCCAGCAGCGGAGCCAGCTTAAACCACAGCTCCCAGTCGTATCTGACCACGATCGCGAGGGCGTTGGCAGCCTTGACAGTCATCGCTGTAGAGTAGATAACTTTCCTACCTATCAAATCCACCTTCTTCCACTCATTGTCTGGAGGGGTGGAGGAAGAGGAAGCCAAGCTCAACTTCTTCCTGGCAGCTGCCGAGACCGCAGAGTCCGGCGACGGTGGAGACTGTAAGCACTTGGGTGCAGTCTGGAACCCTGTACTTCTCCAGCCAGTCTCATCGCTGGGGCTGTAGAGGGATTGTTCAGCAGAGCCAACCCTTCGTTCCAAACATCGTCCAGGCACGGGACCAAAAGGATGGTCTTCCTCTTCGTCTCCTGGTGCTGATATAAGGAGTCTTCCTTTTCCTCCGGCATGAGCTGGAAAAGCTCTTATGCTCAGGCAATCATAGCGTGGAAAGATCCTACCTCATCAGGCGGAGGCGCTCTGGCTGAGACGACAGGAGGTCCCCCATCCTGCCGCCGTCATCCGTGCCAGTTGTGAGGGGGCGGGGCAATTCATGGCATAGAGGCATAGGGTCCCTCCTCTTGGCCAGCGGTTCCCTGGTATCAATGGGGTGGCTGGCACTGGCACCGCGGAGGAGCGGGCGGAGGTGTTGCCAGCATCATCCTCTGTATCTCAGACACCAGCATGTGTAATGTCGAGAGGATGACCAGTGAAAGGTCTCTAGGAGGTATCTGGGGTGTAATAGCGTTAGCCTCGTCCTGGGGTCTCATCGTTGCCTCCATTGATGGTAACCCAGTCGTCGCAGCCGCCCCCCGCCATCGGGCAAGTCTCCGGCGTTTCCCTCGTTGTCATCGCCCTCCTGGACGGAAATTATCTCATCCTCATCAGCCAAAGAAATGTCTGTACCTCTTCTGGTCCAGAGGAGTCGGTCTCGGGTTGAGGTCCAGCATCCTGTTCTCTGGGGTTTTCTCAGCGGGTTTGCTCGAAGCCTCCCTCCTGGGAGAAAGACACCCTGGCTGTCCGGACACTGTGCGGGTCTGCCCCTACAGCCTTCGAAAGCGAAGCCACCACCATCTCGGGGCTGGTTCCCTTGTCCGGTTTGGACTTTTCCTTCGTGGCTTTGTCGGACCCCTTGTCTACCAAGGCCTTCTCAGTCGCGTGTGGGCCGGACACTGCACCCTGCCTGGCCTTCTCCTGCTTGGCCTTCTCCGGATTCTCCTTCAACTTCCCCAGAGGAGGTGACTTTCTTTTGGACGATGATTCAGAGTGGTGGCTAGAGATTGATGCTGATGACAATCGCGCAGCGGCGACCCCGACAGAAGCAGACTTGCGGTGCTTGGCCTTGTGTTGGTCCCCCACAGGCGGGGCGCACTCAAAGGACTTGGAAGCCCGCTCAGGATTGCCGGATCAAGGACAGGCATGCCCGTGGGTGGCTACCAGGGTTGAGACCTTGGACTGCAGCTCAGCTTCCAACCATTGGTGTCGATCCTTCAACGTGCTCTCCGAGGAGCCACAGCAAAACTCACAATCCTCCTTATGCGTCGGGTGCAAGCAGTATGGGCACTGGGAATGCTTGTCCATGTACACATTTCGCAAACCGCAGTCGGAGCAAAGCTTGAAGGGGGAAGCGCCGTCCTTCTCGTCTGACATGATCCACGCAGTGTAGGACTGAAGAATCTTCTGAAAGCCTACAAGAACACCACTTGATGAAAACTGCCCTTGAGGGGCGCTGAAAAAAAACAAAAAACGGGTACCATTTAGTCAGAAAGATCAATGAAGCAAAAGGGCTCGATTGACCGGAAAAAAAGTTTCACTCTCAAAAAGCTTGAACAGCGAAGCACAAGGACTCAACACTTGAATGTGCCGTAAAAAACTGAAGATGGCTGCCAGGAGAGGCAAAATAGCCCTTGTCTTTTTTCGCTATTTCTTGTTGTAAAGGTCCTTCTTGAGATTTACTCTGCACGCCAAACCAGGTTTGGTCCCTTTATTTGTTTTGTCTTTGGCGGGATCCACTGATGAAGCAGGCCACTGGCTTCAGCATGTCTGGCAGGGGCAGGAAGTGAAACTCCCTGTGCTCAATCTCCTTGGAAACCACCAATCTGTCAGTGACTGGTGGGTGGAGAACCGAACTATGGTTTGTTGAATGGCTTCCACTCTTTCCGACGGTGGAAAGACTTTGTGCAGAGCAGTGTCTATAACTGCTCCCAAGAATTGAATCCTTTGCGAGGGAATGAGTTGGGATTGTGTCACATTAATGAGAACCCCAGGTTAAAGAGTATGGCAAGTAATTTGCAACTTCTGAAGCAATACCTTCAGAGACTGCAGTCGCCTAGGTAGGGATATAGATTAATTGTCTGCAACCAGAGGTAGGCTGCCAATGACTCCAGAACCTTTGTGAAAACCCTGGGGGCAGAATTAACCCACAAGGTAGACATGTGAACCGATAATGAGACATTCCTATTGTGAATCTCAAACTGACAGTGGCGTTTGCAGATGGGGATGTGAAAATAAGCATCCTGTAGGTCTACAGATGCCATCCAATCGTTTGGCTGTAGAGAAGCCAGAATCTGAGGAATGGTTTTCATATGGAAAGTCTGCAGAAATAGAAATTGGTTGAGGGCTGAAAGGTCCAGAATTGAATGGATCCCGCCCAATTCTTTTGGGATCAGGAAGTAACGCAAGTAAAATCCCTGACCTACTTCCTCTTGGGGAACCAATTCCATCGCTCCTAGAACGTTTTTGAATCTCTTCTCTGGGGGGGAGGGGGATTAATGGAACTTTGGAAGAGAGGAAGGTGGAATAGGCGGAAGAGCAAGGCAGTAACCATGTTGAATATTTAGAACCCACTCCTCTTGAGTAACGTTTTTCCAAAAAGGGAGGAAGTTGGAAAGCCTTCCTGCTACCGGGGATGTATGCTACTGGATGATGGTTGGAACAGAAGTTAAGTACATGCCTGGGGGAAGTCAAATACACTTGATCTTGAGCAGAATTAGAGGCAGAGGGAGGGGATGATATATTCTTGGGTCTATACCGTCGCTTATTGTAAGAGCAGTACGATTTACCAGAAGTGGAAGAGCCACTGTTGACTTGTGTACATGGTTTAAATGCCTTGAAGTTTTGGTGATATGGTTGTTTCACCGAGATGGAGCTGAAAGTTTTAGCTGCTGTGACACTGGCCTTACATTTCTGTAGGACCTCATCTTGTATCAAGGAACTAGTACCAACAATACCGCCGTACCTTAAAGATACGACTCGTACTTTACAAATTCTTATTACATGGGAACCACACTACTTTTTGGTTACCCTGCATGTAACTGCACTGTAATACATCTATCGATAAAACACACTGGCACTTAAGACTATTGATCACTCCTTCAGATGCCACTCAGCGTCAAATGCTCTCCATGTTCAAATGCTAAAAAGTTTTGTAGAGCTCACTCTAAATCAAAACCAGTTTATCTTTGATGATAATTATACCCAAACCAGGGGAATAGCAATGGGCGCTAAATATGCCCCTGCACTAGCCAATCTATTTATGGCGTATTTTGAAGACCTGACCACGTTGGAGCGACTACGTTGACGAACTGCAGCAGCAGACACCCATCCACGGTGAGGCCCGCACTGCATGCCAGCATCCGACGCCAGATCCTCCTATTTTGCCGCCCCTCACTTGCTTTGTCGTCCGTAAGCTGCTTTCGGTGCAGAAACAGCTGATCGACCCCGCTTTGCAGGAAAACAAAATGCCGGGCGTCTCACGGCACCAAAGTGAGGCTTGAATCGGTTGCTAAGCAACGCCTCGTGTATTTTATCTATCAACATCCGCCGGCAGGCGGAAAGCCGGCGGCCCGAGGAAGGCCAGATAAAGGCCATCCTGTTTGCCCTGATCGCCTCGTGAGTCTTAAAAGGGAATCCTGTCGTCCCACAAGACTCTATTGTCATTATCTCTATACCAACCAACCAGCTCCTTCCTGCACACCGTCGAGCCTAGAGCTAGGACCCCTTGCCATCCACCTAAAGGGTAAGCATACTACCCCCATCCTCCACAATCCACGCCTGACCCTCGAGCTAGAGCCCTGACCCGTTCCCAGCCATCACGGACATGCACCTCCCAACATTACTTCGTCCAAGGTCCCACATGCACCGGTGTGCTCTCGAACTGTAAACAACAAAAAAAAAAAAAAAAAAATATTTCAATGTATAATCTATAGCCAACCAACTATGCTCTTGCACTGCTTTGCAATATGCTGTCACTTGATAATAGCACCTGCACCACGGTCACCCAGAGACCACTGCGATATTGTGTAGTGCCTTATGGTCGCCTGACACCATTGTATTACTGTGTAGTGCCCTATGGTCACCCAGAGACCACTGTGATATTGTGTAGTGCCTTTATGGTCGCCCAGAGACCACTGTGATATTGTGTAGTGCCTTATGGTCGCCTGACACCATTGTATTACTGTGTAGTGCCCTATGGTCACCCAGAGACCACTGTGATATTGTGTAGTGCCTTATGGTCGCCTGACACCATTGTATTACTGTGTAATGTCTTATGGTCACCCAGAGACCACTGTGATATTGTGTAGTGCCTTTATGGTCGCCCAGAGACCACGGTGATATTGTGTAGTGCCTTATGGTCGCCTGACACCATTGTATTACTGTGTAGTGTCTTATGGTCACCCAAAGACCACTGTGATATTGTGTAGTGCCTTATGGTCGCCTGACACCATTGTATTACTGTGTAGTGCCTTATGGTCGCCCAGAGACCATTGTATTGTAAACTACTCACCCACCAACTAAGTACTAGCTACGCACAATGTCCAGCCTACTTAGCTTCTATTGCATCATGGCTATTGCTACACTTCCTGCTACTAGCAAGCTGGCCAGCTATACAGAGACCCCACTATACTTACCTGCACCTCTATCACATATATCACCAGATATTATTACTAACACTCATGCCCACACTGACTTTAAACACCAAGCTGTGTTAAAACCACTAGCCTACACTTCCAAGCCTAGCTCCACCCACAACAGAAATAGCAAACTACGCGCTAGACTTAACAAACTCCATGAGACACCCAGACGACTCCTCCCTCCCATAAAATCTGAAATGAAACATCAAATTGGCATTACAGGCTACGCCTCCAACCACACCCGAGCTTCAACGCTTACCCAAAAATCTGTGTCCAAGACAAAATCCAGTGCGAAAAACACTCCTAATCCTACACATACTAAAGAGGAAACTAAGGATCATTCCTATAAAGGAGCACTTCTCAATGCCAGGTCACTAGTTGCACATGCCCTTGAGATAGCAGATCTAATCACTGAGAATAATCTGGACTTCATTGCTATAACTGAAACTTGGCTACACCAGGCAGCAGGCCCTTCACTCATGTTAGCCATACCTGACGGCTACACTATATGTAGACAAGACCGAGAGGGCTCCCGCGGAGGCGGAATTGCCATTATCTCTAAATCAAGCCTCTCACTAAGAATAGCCCCTGCACTAACGCTACAATCCTGTGAAGCCCTCACTGCTAAACTCCTTATAAATAATAATCAATCCCTAACCATTCACCTAATCTATAGACCTCCAGGTCCGCTTGGGACCTTCGAAGAGGATCTACACAAGTTACTAACCCTCAATGCTAAAACTACCTCTCAACTGCTGGTATTAGGGGATTTCAACTTAGGATTCAATGACAAAACAGATGTGCATGCCGCGACCATTGCCCAAGCTATTAACTCTCTAGGCTTCTCCCAAAAAGTCAACAACCCTACCCATACGAAAGGCAGAATATTAGACTGGGTCGCTGACTCTAATTGTACTACAGTCATCTCCTCTATCTCGGCATTATCATGGTCTGACCACTCATTAGTGTCCTTTGACCTCCTAACCTCCCAACCATCCTCTACAGTCGTCCCCATGGCACTCTCATGCCCTACAAGAAACAAAAAGAATATGACAATAGAAAATGTCATACCCGCTATTCTTCCAACTTTAAACGCCTTGCCTGACAATTTAGACCCCGGCACTTTAGTTCATGAGTATAACAAAATTATGATTGATACTTTGGACAAAATTGCCCCACTTAAAATGCGTACAAGTAAACCCAAAGCCCATCTAAATAAATGGTTTACGCCCGAACTCAAGGCTTTACGTCTCACCAAGAGAAAATATGAATCCAACTGGAAAATATGTGCAACTGCTGAGAACAAGGCTAACCTGATATCTATCTCCCGTCAATACAAAAACGCAGTTTGTCTGGCTAAGAAAAATTCATACAATAATCGCATTGCTAACTCCAAATCAAGTATGAAGGAACTCTTCTCCATCCTAAAGGAACTTGAGTCACCTATTGCCATACCAGACACTTGCTCCAAAGATCAGACCTGGTGCTCTGACATCCAATATGCTCTAACTAATAAAATTACAACCCTCCAAAATAAAATTCAACTGAAAAAAGACTCGCTTAAACTCCCCACACTGTCACCACCTAAGGCTATCCACATGCCTCAACCTACCAAATTTTCCTTCACCAAAACCTCCACACTTGAGATTGAAAAAATCATCCTTACCCTCAAACCATCCAACTGCAAAGGTGACATCTGCCCAGCACAGCTAATAAAAGACGCTGCCAGAGACTTATCACCATTTATCTCCAAACTTGTCAATGCATCCTTCTCCACAGGCATCATCCCAGCTAACCTTAAACAATCTTGGGTGCTCCCGTTGCTTAAAAAGCAAACTTTAGATCCTCTTATCCCCACCAATTACCGCCCAATCACCACAGTTCCGTTTCTGCTGAAGATCCTGGACAAAGCGGCCTATATACAGATTCAAAACTACCTCGAACTGCACAAACTACTAGGATCTAGACAATCTGGCTTCCGCCCACTACACGGAACGGAAACAGCCCTGATTGACTTAAAGGCCCAAATAGACGAACTAAGAGATCAGGGTAAGACAGCCCTCCTCCTCCTACTAGATCTTTCAGCTGCGTTTGATCTTGTGGACCACAAAGTCCTCTGTAAACACCTGGACGTTGCCGCTCACTTCTCCACCCAAGCTATCAGTTGGATAGAATCCTTTCTGAGTGAGAGAACTATGAGAGTCTTTTCCCCATCGGCAGCAGCTGACCCTATACCCATTACTTGTGGAGTCCCTCAGGGATCCTGCGTCTCTCCGACCCTCTACAATATATTCACCAAACCTCTGTTCGATGATTTGGACAATCTCGGTATCACCTACACTAACTATGCAGATGATACACAGATTCTCTTCCCACTTTCTGGGGATCACAGCGAGGATGGGGAGTTGGTGAATAGAGTGTATCTCATCATTCAGGCATGGATGGCTACTCACGGTCTTTGCCTGAATGATGATAAGACAGAGTTGATCATTCTGGGCACACAAGCCAATATTAACAAATTGGGCCCGGATTACTCAGCCTTCAGCATAGACGGAAATGTCATCAAAGTCTCGAGGGAAGTAAAAACACTTGGTTTTTATCTCGACTCTACCCTGTCCTTCACTAAACAGGTAAACTCCCTAGCCTCCACCACTGCTTACACCTGTAAATTGATCAGAGCAGGCAAGCCCTTCCTGTCCAATACCAGCTGCCTAATCTTGGCTAGAGCCTTAATTCTTTCCCGACTTGACTACTGTAATGCCCTATACAGCAGCGCCAATAAAGCCACCACCCTAAGACTTCAAACTCTACAAAATAATGCTCTTAGAGCTGCACTAGGAATAAAAAAGAGGGAGCATATCTCCTCGACTAGGCGGCAACATAAATGGCTTTCTACTGAGAATAAAATCCAGCTAAAAATGATCTCATTAACCCACAAGGCCTTAAATAATGCTGCTCCTAGCTACTTGATGGACAAAATAAAAAGAAAAACTTCTAATAGACCCATGAGACTCGCCAACTCCAATTGCTTGGCAGTACCTAGATTCAGACTTGCCAAAATTGGTGGTGTCAGCTTTCCTGTGAAAGCTGCTAACCTGTGGAACGCCCTTCCACCTAACCTAAGAGCTGACCAACCCTTCCCTCACTTCAGAAGGAACCTTATCAAACACATCATCGCCAACAACGACTTAACACCCGAACACTCACAAGTGTAGTCCTACCTAATGTGTAGTCCTATCCAATGTACCCTGACGCGACATTAACCCTTATGTTTATTACTGCTAATTCTGTATATTGTTAACTGTACATTCATGTAAATACGGCAATTCTTTATCTGTACATTCTAGTAATTTGTGTAATATGGTGTAATATTGTAAATTCATTTATATAACATTGTAACATTGTAAGCTTCGCATATACTTGTTGCTGCGCCCGGTAACCTAAGGGTCTGGTGCGCAATATAAATAAATAAACAAACAAACAAACAATAATCCCGTCAGACAATACATCCCCATTTGGAGGCTATATATGGACGATGTTTTTGCTATCTGGTCAGGTACACTCATTCAATTCAATGAATTCATGCAGTTTATAAATCAGAACCAGTTTGGTATTAAGTTCATTGGTAACAAATGCAACAGAAATCCTGTTTCTAGACCTTAAAGTTTATATAACTGACAATACCATACAGACCTGCACGTTTCGCAAAGAAACTGCTGTGAACTCTATTTTACATGCTAACAGCAGTCATAGAAAAAGTGTGATTAATAACATAACACATGGTGAACTTTTGAGAGCCAGAAGAAACTGCAGTGAGGAAAAGAATTTTGAAATAGAATGTAAGTCAATAGGAACCAGATTCAAAGAGAGGTTATACAACTCCAATTATCAACAAAGCATTACAAGATGTCAAAACAATGGCACGTTCCTCTCTCTTATCAAAGATTCCAAGTCCTCAAACAAAAATCTCTTTTACTTTTCTACAATACGTGAAATTTATTACCAAAATGTATTTATCATATCTTGAATAAACATTGGAATCTATTAGACCCAGACTTGGCGTCATACATTCCAGAGAAACCTATAATTAAATTCTCCAAAGCTACAACTCTTAGAAACATATTGTGTCCCTCCTTTTTGAAATCTGGTTCCAATAGACAGCACAATTGGTTATCCAAGAATACCAACCCTAGTGGTTTTCATAAATGTGGAACATGTAATTTCTGTAAATATGCTCCGTCACCTACTAAAGTACTCACCCGTCATGGAGATCTCAAAGTCAACATTACGGATTTTATCAATTGTCGTTCCAAGTACATCATATGCAATTGTCTGTGTGTGCAAGAAAGTGTATGTTGGCAATACCATCCGGGAGCTGAGAATAAGGATCAGAGAACATTTTGCCAATCTGAATAGTCAAGATGCCAAATTGCCTTTTGCATTGCATTGGCAAACGGATCAGATGGCTCACCGATGCAATATTAAATTCGTTGGTCTAAAACATCAAGCCACACACCAGAGGTGGCGATAGACAATAGAAACTACTGCAAGAAGCACGCATGATCGGTAAATTACGATGTGTACAGCTTGGCTTAAATAAGGAACATGAATTAAATGTATTCCTTTGATCCACTTATTTAAGACACATGGAAAGGATTATGTGATTTGGTTGATGCTACCACATCCCAAAAGGTGCTTTACAGACTAGGTTTCTGTGGGCTTATCCCACACACTAATAGAACTAATCAATACCTACACGTATCAGTTCTGGAGACACTGATTACTCATATCACCTGGTACCCCACACTAAGCTAGGCCCGCTTTCTGTGTTCAGTTGCTCTAATGTTTTAATTTTTGGTTACCAATATAGCTATGATCTCCTGTGCACTTGAACTAGTGAAAAGAACAAGTTACTCTCTTACCTGGTAACATTCTTTTGATGGGATGGTCCGACGACGTTTTCCATATCTATGTCAGTAATCAGCACAGCTGTGCTGCTTCGGAAAATTTTCAGCGTCTGCGTCAATGCGCCGTCCTCGAGGACCTCCTCCGAAGTGATAGTAGGACGCACGATGCCCGTAGCCTCAGTTGTGTTTTTTTTCCCAGAACGTGTGCCACCGGTCTTCTGCCAGTCTGACACACAAAGCCTTGCAGAAACGTAAGCTGCAATCGCACAAGAAATTCTGTAGCGGGGGAGGTAGCGATATGGAATACGTCGTCAGACTATCCCATCGAAAGAACGTTACCAGGTAAGAGAGTAACTTGTTCTTAGAGGGGATTGGGTCCTCCGACGTATTCCATATCTATGACAGACTCCCAAAGCAGTACCAATGCAAGGAAGTGTGTAAAGAATTTAGAAAACAGAAATTTAGCATGCCCAATCAAATTGCGGAGTAAAGGACCGCCTGGCCAAAGGCCAGATCCTGCCCCCGGATGGAATCAAGGGAATAGTGACGTACAAAAATATGTACCGAGGGCCAGATGGCTGCATCACAGATGTTGCGAATAGGAATACCCCTCTGCAGGGCAGTAGAGGCAGCCATACCCCTGGTAGAATGGGCCCGCAAGCCGACCGGGTGGTCCTTACCCGCCAAGCGGTAACTCGGAGATAGCCAAAATAATCCAGCGAGACAAAGTCTGTTTCGTCACAGCCTGTCCCAAACGCTTTCCAGCGTAACCAATAAAGAGCTGATCGTCCACTCTGACCCGAGACATGCGAAAAATATAAAAGCTTAACGCTCTCCTAGGATCAAGCCTATGGAGCCTCTCCTCTTCCTTACCAGGATGTGGAGGAGGATAAAATGCTGGAAGAAGAACCTTCTGGCCTAAATGAAATTCCGACACCACCTTCGGAAGAAAAGGATGAACTCTAAGGACAACCCTGTCCTTATGAAACACAGTGAAGGGTGGTTTAGCTGAAAGTGCCTGTAACTCACTCTGCGAGCGGAAGTGACCGCAACTAAAAATACAGTTTTCAGAGTTAACAGTCTCAAAGGGCATAAATGCAAAGGCTCAAACGGAGCACCCATCAGAAACTTGAGAACAAGGTTCAAATCCCAACCGGGCGCCTGGAAAGGTGACGGAGGGAACACATTAGTGAGCCCTTTCAGAAACTGAGAAATTAAAGGAATTTTAAAATAGGAACACTTCAGACGAGCGCTTAAATATGGACAGCGCTGCCAGGTAACCTTTAATGGTCCCCACTTGCAAGCCCCTGTGGGCCAAAGAAAGTAAAAAAGACAGAACCATGGGAATTTCACATGCAAAAGGATCAACATTCTTAACCATGCATCAGTCGCAGAACTTACTCCAACTGCAACGGTACAGGGACTTTGTTGCAGGCCTTCTGGCCGAAAGTAACCCCTCCATCACCTCTTCAGGGAGGTCCCAATCCTTATACCTCAACTTTTCAGAAACCAAGCGTGAAGGTTGAGGGACCTGACCTCTGGATGGAGAACCCGACATCCCCTCCCATGAGAGATTGTCTCGGTAGGGAAGACGACGTGGAGGACAGATGGACAAGTCGAGAAGGTCCGGGTACCACATCCTCCGGGCCCACGCCGGAGCAATGAGGATCATCAGGGAACCGAACCTCCGCAGTACTTGCGGGATGACGGGGAATGGAGGAAATGCATACAGCAGTGGGAATGACCAGTCCACCACGAACGCGCCTCCTAAGGCTCCGTTTGGAGGAAGTTCCCGCGAGCATAACCTCTCGCACTTCCGATTGACACTGGAGGAGAAGAGCTCCACTTGAGGGGTCCCCCAAAGGGCGAAGATCTCCAGGAGAATCTCCTGAGCCAACTCCCACTCGTGAGAGATCATGCTCTGCCTGCTCAGAGCGTCTGCCGTCTCGTTTTCGTCTCCTGCCAGATGAACTGCCAAGATCGAAACTTCCTGCTGGATTGCCCAGAACCAGAGCTGCATCGCCTCCCTGCACAGAGGAAGTGAGCCTGCCCCCCCCTTTTTGTTAAGGTAGTGCATGGCCACCGTGTTGTCAGTCAGGATCAGGACATTCTTTCCTCGCACAGTCGGCAGAAAAGCCTTCAGGGCTAGCTTGACGGCCCTCCGCTCCAACAAATTGATATGGAGTCTGGACTCCGATGGAGACCAACGACCGCTGACTGCCAACTCGTTGGCATGAGCTCCCCATCCCGTGAGGGATGCGTCCGTCACGATCGTCACCTCCGGCCAGGGCAGCCAAAATGAAGCCCCCCCTCATCAGATTGCCTTCGTCGGCCCACCACCAAAGGTCCTGGGCGACCGAAGACGGCACCTGAACAGGGTCCGACATCCTGCCGGAGGACTGAAACCACTGGAGCTTGAGAGCCCATTGCAAAGATCTCATCCGCAACCTGGCCTCTGGCACCAGAAGAATGCAGGATGCCATAAGGCCATGAGGCAGAGCAGTCTCAAGAACTCGAACGCTGGGAGAGTCTGGGCAAGCTGAAACTTGTGCACCATCTGCTGAATGTGATGAGCTCTCACCTGGGGAGGAAAACACTGCCACAGGGACGTGTCGAGCACTGCTCCGATGTACTAGAGCCTCTGAGTTGGTGTCAAATGGGACTTCTTTAAATTGAGGGAGAAGCGCAGCTTGTGGAGGGAGTGGCAGGTGACTGACAGATGATCCAGGACTTGCTCAGGAGAGCGCGCCCTGATCAACCAATCGTCCAGGTAGGGGCAGACGCGAATCCCCTTTCCTGAGGTGCGCTGCCACCACTACCATGAGCTTGGTGAAGACCCTCGGGCGGAGGTCAAGCCGAACGGCAGGACCCGAAATTGAAAGTGCGAGTCACCAACCGCAAACCTCAGGTACTTCTTGTGCTTGGATGGATAGGCACATGAAAATAAGCGTCCTTGAGGTCGAGAGACACCAACCAGTCCTGAAGTTGAAGGGCCTAGAGGACTTGAGAAAGAGTAACCATCTTGAACTTGTCCTTCCTGAGGAGTTTGTTCAAACCGCGCAAGTTCATGATGGGTCTCAATCCCCAGTCTTTCTTGGAAATCAAAAAATAAGGGGAGTGCCATCCTTTGTTCCTCTCCGCTACAGGCACCAGTTCTATGGCGCCTTTCTCCAGCAGGGATTGAATTTCCTGCGCAATGAGCGTATCCGGACTCTTCAAAGAGAGATTCCCCGGCGGATTGTCTTGAGGCCTCTGCCGGAAAGGAAGACAGTAGCCGTGGGTTATGATCTCCAGGAACCACATATCTGAAGTAATGGTGCGCCACTCTGCAAGATGTTGCGCCAGCCTTCCCCCAACCGGCGAACCATGGGACATGGCCTCATGACTGAGCTGAAGCGGCGGTGCCTAAGGGCAAAGAGGCAACAGCCCGAGCGGCCTTGGCACCTCGAGTACCTTGTTTTCCACCTCTGGCACTCCTACGGTGTCCCCTTTGACTGGCAGCTCTTCTCGCATTACCAAAGGAGGAGTAATAACGAAAGGAACCTCCGCTCCATTGCTGTCCCCTAGGACGAAAAGGCGGAGGTTGTCGCACTGCAGCGCCAACAACTTTGCTGCAGCTTTGGAGGTCTTCAACCTCTCAAGGCTCTCGTCAGCCTTGCTGCCAAAAAGATGTTCCCCGTCAAAGGGCATGTTGAAGAGCCGGGCCTGCACATCAGGAGTAAACCCCGACTTCCGCAACCAAGCAAACCGGCGCATCACGGTGCTCGCCGCCATGGACCGGCTGACGCAATCTGCCATGTCCAAACCAGACTGAACGGCCTCACACATCGCATCCTTGCCATCCTGAACCATGGCAAGGAAACCATCCCGTTCATCCCCTTCGGGAATATGTTCAGCTGCCAAGGAGAAACAGTTCCACAGAGAGTGCGTGCAGCGAGACAAGGCACAAATGGAGTTGGCCGCCTGAAGCGCTATACCCCCTGCAGAAAACTTTCTTCGCCCAGCCGTCAAAACGCTTGTCCCCATCAGGAGGGATGGTAGGGTACGACGCCTGCTTTGCCGGGGCCGTAGCCGCCTGCACCACCAAACTCTCCGGAGTAGGGTGCTTGGACAAGTAGCAGGGGTCACTACTGGCTGGGCGGTATTTTCGCGGCAAAGACTTGCTCACTGCCGTGATACTCTCCGGAGCAGTCCAAGCCGCTGCCAGCCTTCTTTGCAGAGCCATATGGAATGGCAGTAAAGGGTCAGTTGGTGGACCAATGTCGAGGATATCCGTAAGGTCATCCTGAACAAACTCCCCTGGGGGAGCAGACCATCCTAAGTACTCGGAGACCCATGAAATAAGTCGCCGGTACGAAGAATCGGCATGAGTGGCAGGCTCAGACCTACAAAACTCCACCTCCGGAGAGGTGTCCAGCCCACTAGCATCATGTAGGGACTGCCTCAGGTCCTCAAACTGGCTATGGCCCGAGAGAATCTCGTCAGGCACCGTGTCAGGCACCATGCCATCATCAGAGCCCTCCTCCACCTCTGAAATGAATTCCAGATGGTGGTAAGAAGGCACAGAACTGGAACCAAAGCCATGCTCGACCTTGGCCAGAGCCTTCCTAGGTGGTTCCCCCGAGCCAAGGGTTACCCCCGTCGACACAGACCCGAAAGGCGTTGAGGGCGTCAAGTGAATCAGCGCCGAGAGAATCGGCGTCGACAAAGGCCTCGAGGGCGGAGCCCCAACGGCGTCGACGACTTCCTCGGAGGCGGAACCTCGAGAGAGTCCGTCGAAGACTTCAGCAACACAGGCGTCGACGTCTTCCTCGAAGACGTCACAGGTTCACGCAGTCTCGAGCACGTTGAGGACCTGGACCGAGCATGCCGAGAACGATTCCCCTTATCCGAACGGGACCTTTCCCGCGAATCACAACGACCACCTGAGCCCGAAGGCGTGCGAGCGGCGTCTCTCGGCTGATCACGATCGACTCCACTCGGAGGCGCGGACGGACCAGTGCCCTGCGATTCGAGAATCGGCAACATTTTCTTCCCGGAGGAAGCCCATTCCTCCAATGTCGCATGCTTGGTGGGGTAAGCGACGGGCCGAGTCCTCGGATGAGGACAGGGAAGGCGACCAATAACTGCGCTTCCGGGAGTGCCTCGAGGAGGCAGAGGAGTGGCGAGACCGACTACGGGACCGAGACCCACTGGACGTCCGACGACGCGGAGAGTCGACCCTCGAGTCTTCCGTCGAAAGCCCTGCAGACCTCGACTTCCGGGGCTTGGACACCTTACCTACCGACAGTTTCTTCTTGCGCTCCTGCAAGGCTTTCGAAGTGAGCGACTGGCAGTCGACACAGTCATCCGTGTCATGGGCCTCCCCGAGGCACCAGAGTCAGGCGTCGTGCGAGTCCGTGACTGACATCTTGGACCCACAGTCCCCACACTTCTTAGAGCCTGGACACGGTGTGGAAGACGAGGTAGACATCTTCACGAATAAATCACACACAAACAGGTTCTAAGAACTGAGATGAACAACAAACTCCAAAGAGTCGAGGCGTACCGAGATTCACGAAGCGAACACGTTCGCAGAAAAAACAGAACTGAGGCTACGGGAGTCGTGCGTCCCACTTATCACATTGAGTGACGTCGGCCGTCGGAGGAGGTCCTCGAGGACGGCGCATCAACGTCATTGACGCAGGAGCCGAAAATTTTCCGAAACAGCACAGCTGTGGTGATTACTGTCATAGATATGGAATATGTCGGAGGACCCAAGCCCCTCGAACATTAATTTAAACCCCTTTTTCATTTTTAGTTGCACCTATTGGAGGATTACATAGACACGGATATCGGCGTTTTGTACGCTGTTAGTTTAGAAAATGGCCTCATTTATTACCCTTTCCGACTGCTATATAAGGGTTATTTTCCGCTGGCACTTACCATTACATGAGCTACTAAGTTCGCACTATGCACTATTTGAATTATTGAATCATTGACTTATTTTGAACATTCGGTAATTCCAGATGTCAATTATATCTAGATTGTTGTGTAGCTTCACATAGAACCCCACTGATGTTGTGCTGACATGAAAAACAGATGTTGATGGCTCAGGGTGCTATCCACTTTAAAGAGGGTGTTACATTTAACACATTTCCATGACTAATCACGGTCACGCTCTATTGTATTGCTTACTCGTGTGTTCATGAAATAGCAGTCGCTAATTGAATACATAAATCTCGACGCACGGCAATGTTGCCAGTAAAGAGCTAACAATAAGTCATATTTAAACGTAAGCACCATCACTTCATTCGAGTGACTAAAAGTTACGTTTGATTTCCAAAATGAAAATACCAAGCTGAAACGTGCTGGAGGGCTTTCCATTGGTCACTGAATAGCAGAGCTGCACAGGGTTACCAGGCAACCCTAAGGAACCAAGTCACATGACCACAGATTACTTTACCCATGAGGCTGGTTATAGGCCGACAAACAACGCCCACATTCCATTAGTCTGTGACCAGACACGGCAGCAACCTCATGCTTCAAACGCGTTGATGCATAGAATAGGTAAGCTTGTAAGATTTAAATGTGTATCCAATTACAAACCTTCTGGTCTAGAAACACTCCTAGGAGTCACCACACAATTTATGGGCTCTTACTTTATGTGCAAGTAAGATGGACTCGCACGGACATTTACCAAATATGTTCCCTTGTTTCCTTTTGTCTTTCCCATGTATCAGTACACCGTATGGACAGCTGAAGTCGTTATATTGGAAACCTGACTCAGGATATTTTGCTTTTCTGAAAATCTATCCCGCAACGTTAAATAGATTGAAAATTGTAGGTAAGCCTTAAGTACCTTCCATTCAAATAGTCATCCTCATTAGTGATGGGTTATGACAATAGCATGCGGATTCTGCATTTCAGATTAAATACACTGTATGGATGTACCATGCAGATTAGAAGCTAAACCAACCTAACAATCAGCGGCTTTATGCACAAAGCCAGTACCTCACATGTGAAATACCAGGTACTTTCCATTTAATAACCTTACCCTTTAGGATGTGAATATGTGCACCATGGCACACTTGTTTGACTTAATCAGGATATGATATGATGAAATCGTATAATATTGTGAGCTTTCTGCTGATTATATTCTTTGTTTTCTCTTCCCATCCCCATTTCTCTCCATGCCTCTAGGTTCTTTATTTGCTTTTGTGTATGGTAATGGTATGAACTTCTATATTGACGAAAATCTTTTCTGGTGTTTAAATTATGGACTATGTACAACCAGTCTTGCGCTTGTTAGTTATATTTGTTTATGCCCTGAAGACCGCCCTGTTAGGGTTGGAACACGTGTTGGCGTGGCGTTTTCAGTTCCTGGAACATTAAAAATCCTCTGTTAAACCGTATATCTGATAATGTGGACTATTCACTTGGAAAGAACATTTCATTCATTCACTGTGACCATTTTAAAGTCATTACAGTTTTTGTAACGGGTTTTTCTTAGACATAGGTTGGCAGCGCAGATAGTGAGGCCTTTCAAAATTGTTACCTTTATCGAAGGGGTTCTGAGAAATTACCCTTCTGGCCCTCACTGCTGACACATAACAATCTTATACCCTTCAATATATTTGTGGAACAAGATGATCCGTTTTGTACACACCCATCATAGGATAATTTCTCAGACAACTTAATCTTCATCTGTAGATGGATCAAACAAAGTCATCAAATAGAAGGTCAAGCACTCGCTCCTGGATATTCTGGTGAAGGCAAGAGGCAGACAGATATGCCTGTCTCTGCATGCAGACTGCACTAGTAACTGCCCTGTCAGTTAGGTCTTTAATGACTTAAAGTTGTTGCTTTTAGGGAGGATTCTCAGAAATGTGCTAATTTCCTTCTAACTTAGAAACTCCCAGCTCTTTAGCTGGACTTTAGGACTTAATTTCTAACCTGGAGAGTGTGAGCCCGTTTTCTTACTGTTAAGCCAAGTGTGCATGCAGTACACTCTGGGACCACTACACATAACTAGGACTACAGGTGTAAGCAAAACCAACCTTTGGTACAAGTCTATACCACAGTTTTGGTAGCGAGCTGAGCAGCCAGGCTTATCTCAAGAGGGAATGTGAGCTTGTAAGGGTGTTACACAAAAGGTCTACAATGACAAGTATTCAGATAGACACTTATACTCAAGGTTTCTTGGTAAAAGCACTTAATTTATTACACAATCATTTATAAAGCATTCACTAAAGGAGGCAACCAATATCACACAAATTATACTACAATACAGATTACCAAGCAGTTGAGCTTCCTTAAAGTAGGAGCACAATAGAATTGAAGTAGGCGCAAAAAGGCATAAGTTAATATAACGAATATCACAGTTACTCTAAAACATTGCAAATAGTTTGAGTTCGCCAGAGGAGTTGATTCAATGCAATACGTAAGCCAAAGTCAAAGGGCTAGTGTATTGTACAAGTAAAAACGGTGTTGGTATTTATACAGAAAAGTCTTTGCCACGGTTCTTAGGAGTAGTTCACAGATGAAAGGTTTGTATTTCGGGTCACAAGCTGAGTAGGTCTGAAAGTTGCAAAAAGTTCCACAAACTTTCGCGGTGAGAGGCAAGTTCTCTCGATCAGGTTTTCATAGTACCTTCTATTGAAGAAAAATATGCAGCTGAAGACTTCTGTTCCTGGCAGTCCATGCAGATCTCGCTGTTCCTGAGCCTCAGTCATGGGGACAAGAGGGAGGGCGTCGGGGCACTCCTGCACTGCACGGGGACAAAGCTGGCAAACTGGCAATTCGATTCCGGTTGCTGTTACTTCAAACACACAAGCTGGTGTCCTTCTCCCTGGTTAATCCTAACCAGCTCCGAGAATGGTATCCAGGTGGTTTACGAGTTGATTGGTCCCACCAACTTAAAGGAAGAAGTTGTCCTTAAAGGGGCTACTCTGTCGAGATGAACTTGGCAAGTCGGACCTGCAGCAAGGCTCCACCGGCCAAACTAACAGTCCAGTAGCTGCAGCAGCCGTCCTCTTCCAGCTCGTCTTTGGTTCTTTTGTTCCAGTGGTAGACTGCCTTCCAAGCCAAGAGACACCTTTTAAACAGTTTCCTCCCATTCATAACAGCCGGCCAGTCAGCCAGCCAATCATGCCAGAGTGCATTTGGGTCTCCTAGGCGACTAAGCAAAGGGAGTTTTGGGCACCTCCCTCACTACCTGCCCACCCCGGACACTCAGGCGCCAGAGGCGGTCTTCAGTCCTGAAGCCCGCCAAAGGCATAGAAACAAGGGACGCGCAGTTTGGTGGGCAGAGACAAACTCTAGAAGGACCTTTCCAAAAAGAAATGGCGAAAGACGACCGGGACCAGTTTAAACAAAAGGGACTTAGACGACATCTTGAAAAACATGGCTCCCGTGATTTTTAGCTACCAGTGTTAGCGGTCGGGAAAAATCTTGGTAGTTCGTTGTAAACCCACTGCCACCAGCCATTTCGATAGGAAAGGGTAGCATTTGACTGCTACATGAGTTTCTAGACACCGAGGATACAAGGTAGCCCTTCCAGCACTATTGTAGGATAGTGTGTGCTGGGTCTAGAAATTTAAAACGACTAGTAAAGTCAATTTAACTTTACATTCTCTGGGAAACTGTAGTTAATCCCAGAGAAGGTATTTAAACCTAGGAACAGCTTAAAAAGCTTCCCTGTGTCACTGCACTGAAAGTAATGTATAACACACGAAATGATGCTTATGGAGTTGTCTAAAACTTCATAATCAAAGAACACAAGAGTAAAACACATCAAAATACATGAATGGGGAAAAAAAGGCCCACACGCTCCCTAGGTAAAAAAAATCTAGCAAAGTGAGTGGGGGTCTCTAAGGTGAAGGGAATTAGCACATTTATGAGAATTCTCCCCAACACCCAGGATAACAGTCACATAGAAACATCCCAGGCATTGGACTTTACCCGTACGGATACAAGCCAATGCACAAAACCTAAATGTTAGGTAAGATTTTCTTTGAAAAGGTAAATCTTCCTTACCCGAGTCAACCTCAGAACTTTTTGCTTTACTAGTGGGATATTTTTCCGTAATACCTCAGTGAGTGGGAACCTTTTTCCACACTCAGAATCTTTTACTCTTTTTATGGGTGTCATGTTATAGACTCTCAATAGTGTCTTTTTAAAGTTATCATCTTTAACAACTTATTGGCAATAAGTGCCTGTTGCTGGGTTGCCCTAGGGGATCCCCTTTTAACTTTCTCTGGCTAACCTTGAGTGAACTACAGTTCCCAAGGGTAGAAAGGATCTTTGGATCCCTTTTACATTTTATTCTGTGAAGCCAGCACACCCCACCTTATGTGTAGAGCTAGGGAGATAAAATGTATCCCGTTTCACACACAGTAAATTCTGTTACAGGGACAAGCTTACCTTTAATGGCTGGTGGCAGTGATAACTTGTATTAATTTGGTGCATCTTTACCACAGGCTGTGTTCAGTTGCAGTAAAGGCACCCAAGGGTGCTCATTTTACCAAAATGGCCCGTCTTCTTTTTTCGACATTAGTGTTTCTTGTTCCTTCCCCTGACATCCAGGGCGGGAAATTACTTTGTGTGATTTTCATCTTCGGCGGGAGTCCCCTGGACTTCCCGCCCAGGCTCTAGTCTGTCACTGAAGGCAGGAAGCGAGTGAGGAGTCCAAAACTCCACAACCCTTAGTCTTCCTTCTTGCCTCAATGGGGACTAATCCCAGTGAGGGGCTGGCTGTCCTGATTGGATAAGCAGACCGCTACTTGTAAAATGCGGTGAGAGAATGCAGAAGTTGTGCTGTAGTTCCTGTTAAATACTGTGAACCTGGAAGCTGAAGACCCGTGGACCACTGGAAACAAAACCGAAGAGGATGATTAAGGAAAAGCAGCGGAAACGATTTCCAGCAACCGGAGGCTGCTGTTACCCTTCCAATCGACCTGGGAACTCCAAATACAATGACCCAGAGCCTTGTGACATCTACTAGACTCAAGAGGACCTGCATTTTGAGCCATCCCACGCACAGCTGCGACCTTGTGTTGTAATACCCCAATACCCTGGGAGCTGGAGCCACTGCAGTGAAAGGTCGAATTCCAAATCTCTCGGAAGCTTCGACCAGGATGCCCACGATCTCCAGAGACACGAATTGAGTCTGAAAGGTCCCCTCACCAGAGTGCTGGACCTTTGTAACGACAAGAATTCAACCTCAATTTTCTGTCTTGCTCTGTACTGCTTCAAAAGGCACCAAATCCGCAGTACCACATTCAGCCACGAAGAAAACCTTGCCTAGAGCCTTCTTCATTGATCCCTGCTGTAAAGTTTCTTCTGAGGTCTTGTTTTCAGTCACCATGACAAGGAATCCACTGACCGGGTATTTGGCTGCAGATCCTGAAGTCCTGCTGGTGCAAAATCTTCAATTCTGAGGTACTGTGTTGACTTGGGTATGTACTTTAAGTCGGTTAGGATTTCTGTGTAGCTCTGGGGTGTTTTCTGTGATGGGGAGGCCTCCCATCCAGTGGACCCAGTCCCACTGCCAGAATCCTGCTGAGGTGTCTTCTGTGAAGCCCCTGGACCCTCTTCCAACCCTAGAAGTAAAGTACTCACCTGTTTGCCCAGTCTTCCTAAGGAACTCTGACTTTCGTTACTTAAAGGATAGTTCCGGGACTTTTTTTTTATTGTTCCTATGGTTCGGCCATGTGTTTTTAAGCATAAATCGGTAGATCGTAGAAAACTTTCCTATGGACCTTACCCGACTTTTCGTCCATTAACGCACTCGAAAACATCCGCCATTTTATGATAATCCTATCATTTCCCCCCCATCGCCCTGGCTCACCTGCTTTTGCGGCACTAAATCAAATCCCCTGCCCCTGAGCCTGACATCAGCAGACGCGTACCGCCCATTTCCCAACGCCAAAGCACGTTTCGTGTCAACAATCGCTGCGCCTCAGCTAATGAAGTGTCGCCATGGAAATGGCAGGACGCCTCTTTCCTCTATAAGTATAAACACACCGTTTCACAACACACAGCAGCAGATTTTCGATTCCATTCCTCTCTCTGTGTTACTTTGAGTATTCTGTGACTCGTTTCTGTGCTCTGGTCAGCTACCTTCGCCGCTCCTAGGCCTTGTGAACACCTGTACCATCTCTGTAAATTATTTTACTTTCTTTACCACACAATGGCTACAATAATGCCGTATATGTACAAGCCCGAGTACACCGAGGAAGAACTACTGGAAAGGCAAGCACGCGAAAACGATGGGGATTCGGACGGCAGTTGGGAGGACCAGTCAACGGATGAAGAGCCTGGACCATGTCGCATGGACGGCGTCTCCACCTGGTGCACGTGCAATCGGTGCGAGCTAATGCCAACTGAGGAGGAGAACTGCTGCTGCCGTGAAAATTCCGGGTGCTTGGCCTACATTTCGGAAGGCGAGCCAAGTCCGCAATGCATCACCGAGCTGCCAGAGTTCAGGGAAGCCTGCCTCTCACGGACCGTGTTGAGGATGATGATGGTGCTTATGCACGAACTTCGCGGCACTGTTCGTCCGCGTAATCCGAGTAACGAGTAAGTATACTCTGGTTGTGATGTCAGTGATGCCACTACTATGTCATGGTCGTCTCCCACATATAAAATTACATCTACATATCATTCGAATGGATGTAAATTGGTTCCATATTGTGCATTTTCTAGATAAGAATTTTTTTCAAAGCAGAATGACATTTTTTACCTGAACCGACAGTGATAAGAAAGTTTTGTCATTTTAATACAGTTTGCATCTTTCATTTTCACAGGTGGTACAGGCTGGTGGCCTATCGTTGCTTCACTTGGTGGCTTCACGGGAGGCTCGGACACCGCGTTCGGAGAGTAATACCTGCCTGTGCGGTACTTGCCATTAGACAACATTTCCCCAGCGACAGTGGACAATACCGCGGATTTTCCCTGGATGTGCTGCAACCGGAACTTTACAATGTGTAATGTTTATTATTTATGTTCAATTGAAATTAAGATCTAAAATAAAACCCAACATATATTTTAACAATGGTTGTTTTGATGTTTTAAATTAATCTAGTGTGTCTCCATTGAATAGTCTTCCTGTGCCTTGTCTTGTCACACCACATGTCTCCGGCCAGCATCCTCCCTCACGCAGGCCGCCCAATAAATCATCCTTTTGGGCACCGGGTACAGAGATGACCCCCTCTGGCCCGTGCCGCCCCGTGTCTCCTGCCAAGCATCCCCCCTCACGCTGGACGCCCCCCTGCAATCCACATAAGTGTGTCTCCATTCACGAGTCTTCCTGTGTCTTGTCTGCACGACCATCGCCCCAATCCACCCCCCGCCCTATCAAAGGCAGTTCGCACCGGGGTACTTGCACTGGCAAGTGGAGCTGTCAGGGAGCGATAAAGGCCAAGAGGTGCCAAAGACCATGTACACTTCAAAGTGGTCAATAGAGCATGGGTTGTTGTTCCCATGTCTACCTCCAGACCCCGTGTCTCCTGCCAAGCATCCCCCCTCACGCTGGACGCCCCCCTGCAAACCGCATAATGCCACGACATATACACGCCATTCATTCACAAACACACCCCAGTTTCGAATCCTTTATAACCCACTTCATATTTCTAATGAGCACTTCTTTGCGCTTTGCTAGTCAACCCGTCAAGGTGCTGGTTATCTGCTCTTCGTCTGTGAACTTCCGTGACCACTTCGAGGAAACTCCTCAGTTTGCAACCTGTGAACTGCTCCCTGTTCTACGACAAGAAACTACTCTGATCCCTGCATCTAACTGTTTGTTCGTCAAGGTAAGGCCATGTACCATAATCATTTTGCGTCCAATTTCTTTTCGTTTAAGACAGTACATGCAAGGAACTAGTCACATGTTCTGAGTTTACATTGGTATTCATAGAGAATTGTTGATCTTTACTTTTCAGAACTTTCCACAATGCCTGCCTGTTCCATTGGCGGTTGCCCTTCGAAGACCCATAATAAATCTGAAGGTACTATAATGCATGTTTTCCCTAAGACAATAGATCAGATAAGAGAATGGGTCCGATATTGCGGATATCCACCGTCTGAGCTTGGAAGTAGAGTCCTAGAAGTCTTTGCGGACAAGAGGGGTGATCGATACCGCATCTGCAGCAGGCACTTTACCTCTGACATGTACTCCACATCATTGCTAATAAAGAAGAACACACCGCGAGCGAGGCAAAAATTGCTCTCAACCGCTATTCCCACTCTATTCGTCCACATCCCTCCACTGGTGAGTCAAGTTTACGTATTTATCTCTCGGCCTTGCGGTAGTGTGTAGCATTAGCTAACAATAATTTCCCCATTTATGTTCCACTCAATATGAAGGCGGAAGATTCTCCATCCGTGTCGTTATTGCAGTCATCAGCCACTTCAAGCGCCTATCGGGTAATCTTACTTGGCTATTCTGCCACTGACTTGTTTTAGGCATGTAAATCAATAGTTTTAATTTATCGTGTAATTATTTTACCTAATGGTACACCCTTGTACTCGTCCTCTAGTCTGTTTTCAGTTATAATTATTGTTATCCAAAATAATGCAAGTACTGTCTTTCAGGGAGATGCTGAGGAGTCCAACGTATTGACGACTACCGTTGATGTCACTCAGATGCTCGAGGTACGTTTCCGGACAGTTCTATCGATGGAGATCATCAGATCTTGCATTCTTGTAGCGTGATTGTTACACATAATGTTTCTTTCATTTTTAGCCATTGATATTTCCTTCTGTCGTCGCCCTCCTATGTGTCTTCTTTTTTCAATATTGTGTTCATTACTAATGAAAGTCCTATGTTTCAGGGAGTCGATGGAGCATTAGTCCAAGAAGAAGGGGGAGCATGCAGTTACGGGTCGGCGCAACAGCTTGCAGAAGTGTGCACCGCAGTTACATCGTCCCTTGATGTTCTTATGCATTTCGAGGTATGGATACTGACAGTTCGATCAAGCGAAATCATATGACGTGATTACATCCGCTATACTTCCTTCTTTATTAACGCAAGTACTATGTTTCAGGGAGATGACGGACCTTCTACAAGAACATCACCCCTAGTAGTTGATGCAGATCTCTGGGTGGTGACACTTCCAACGATCGAGCAAATCGAATCATATTTACATATCCATTATTTATTTTAGACAACTGATCATTTGTGCAGGTCTATTTAGATGAGCCGTTGACGCCTGCACAAAGTTTCTGTTCTTTTTATCAAAATAGAAAACCATACTAATGCAATTACTGTGTTTCAGGGAGTCACTGAAGCATCATCTTCAATATCATCATCAATGGAAGTCTATGAGGAGCCCGAGGTATGGATCTTGACAGTTCCATCTAACTAGATCAACAATGCGTGAATAATTGTCGTTTGAATGTTCTACACAAAGCGTTCATTCGTGTTTTGCTATTGAGATGTACGTGGGTATTGGTCCCCAAGTACATTTTGTGTTTTCAATATTATTATACATACTAATGAAAGTTCTATGTTTCAGGGAGTCGATGGAGCGTCAGTGCGTGATGGATGTGCTTATCATGAAAATATAGTCGTTGCAGCGCAAGAGGAAGTGGAGACATGCACACACGAGTCGGAGCAACAGCGTCCCGATGTTGAAGTTCGAGGCAAGAAAGTTTCAAAGAAAAGAAAGCAAAAGAAGGTTAGTGTCCTGGTCACTATATTATGTTGTTTTTCACTGTTAATAGTTCAATACTGTAAGTTGTGTTTAAACTGAACATCCCTTTTCCAATCTGTCCTCTAGTTGCGAGTGGGTGTACGAACTAGATCTACACAGACAGTGAAGCGAACGAGAGAGGTTGCTTGTCAAACCTTTTGGCAGGGACTTGAGACTGGAGATGCATCGTGCCAATGGGAAGAATATGAAGTGATTGACAACGGAGCTATACCACCACCAGCCATTGATAGTGAATGTCCTCCTGGTAGTTCGGATGCAGTCGGAGATCAATTCACAGAATCCACACCCGCAAAAACTATGACCGCGAGAAAGTTGAAGAAATTGTCCTATTCACCCATTGCCGGAGAAGGAACAGATGTTGCAATGGAAGAGAATGAAGTGGACTACAATGAAACACCTTCAATATCACTGAACATAGCGGAAGACGATAGCAGAGATTCTACCTTCCATGTGAGTGACATGTCCTCAACGTTACAGGCCGAACCAGCTGGGATGCAGAGTGACAGTATAAGGAAAGAGGCCAAATTCATTGTATTCGATAGTTGTTTGATTGATATTATTCGGTTGAAATGTGGGCATTCGGTAGGTGGGGAAGTATGTGGGGAGCCATTGATTAATGTGACTCGTGCAATTCGAGGCACTAACCTTAAAATGTATGCCACCTGTACAAAATATCATCCTTTCACATGGTCTGCACAACCCATGCTGGGACAACTGCCAGCAGGCAATCTACTTTGTGCAGCGGCTGCACTTTTTAGTGGTTCAAGTTTTAAAAAATTAGAGTCTTTCTTTCAGTTTGTGGGAATCCATTTCATTGCGAAAACTCAGTTCTACAAATACCAAACCGATTATCTATTTCCAGCCATTAGCGAAGCTTGGAGAATGGAAAAAATGTCTATTGATAGTACATTCGCGGGCAAACGGTTCAGGCTAGCCGGTGATGGACAGTGCGACAGCCCAGGATTTTCAGCCACGTACTGCACCTACCACTTTCAGGACATGGAAAGTAAGAAAATTGTGAGTTCGGTGGTCGTGCAGGTGTCACAAAGTACATCCTCAGTGGCCATGGAGAAAGTTGGCTTTGTAGCATCATTGCAAGAACTACAATCGCGGGGAATGGTGATCGACCTGATAGCCACGGACAGACACGTTTCAATTGCCAAGACAATGAGAGAAGAGTACAAAAATATAAATCACCAATTTGACGTTTGGCATCTTGCAAAAACAATCAATAAAAAAATGTCTGCTGCAGGTAAAAAAAAAGAAATGCAAGGTATTTCACAGTGGTCCAAGTCAATCAGCAACCATCTTTGGTGGAGCTCAAAAACATGTGGAGGGTCGTTGGAAATTCTACTGGAAAAATGGCGGTCAGTAATGTTACACTGTACCAACGTTCACCGGTCGAACACAAACCAACATTTCCACAATTGTGAACATGGCCATTTGTCCACAGAGGAGGCACGGAAGAAGAAGTGGTTGATTCCTTCATCACCCACTCACAAAGCCACTGAAAAGATTGTATTTGATAAAACTATAACAAGAGATTTGAGGGGACTCACAGAATTCTGCCACACAGGAGATTTGGAGGTGTTCCACAATATGTGCCTAAAGTACAGGCCAAAACGATTGCATTTTGTCATGGAGGGCATGATAAATCGGACTCTTCTAGCGGTCTTGGCACATAACCATAATGTTGGCCGTCAACAAAGTAGGACGACCGGAACTTTAGGGACGCTTCGCTACAATAAGGCCTTCACTAAAATAAGTAAACAATGGGTGATCAAACCAGTGTTTGAGGATATGCAATATGAGTTTATTGAGAGACTTATTGTTGACGTCCTAGATAGGCACATAAATGGAGTTGTGAACGAACCTGTGCAGGGGACAACTGCATTGCCACCCAACATTGCCTCTGTTCCATGTCCACCTAAAGAAGAGCTCATTGAGAAATACACATCACGGTTTAAATGATTGTAATTTGATTGTCTGTTCTCTCGAGTCTCCTCATGTCGCAGGCCCATTGAATATGTGTATCTATGTAATGTGTAAATAAAAGTGATTGCTCAGTGTACATGCAATGTGTCTATCCAACCTTGTTCATTTGCGCATTAAATTAAAACAAACAGTATTATAAATAATTTTTCAAAAAATATAGAATGTCTCCGTATTTATGGTTCTCTGGGGCTGCAAAGCACGCAGACAAAATGCAAAGATGGAGTGTAAATTTCAAGTCCTGTGAGATGGCCTTACACTGAATGTAGCTAACTAGGAATGTGTGCTCGTTCAAAGTGAAGGTCAGCTGCTTTGATTTTTTGCTCGGGTGCCGGAATGGCCCACGACTCAGTATAAGGTTCTATTGTTATTTGACCTTGACAGGCCGGGACCATCCCGAAAGACTTCTTTTTGGTGGTGTGTGCCAATAATGTAAGAAACGATAATGAATATAATTTCAGAAACGAAAGCCATTTCATGTTCGTTCATTAGAAGAAATAACGTCGGCATAGAAGGAGTGGTATTTCGGGGCTGCCCTACGCACAGACACAATGGAAAATGCAAATATAATGTAAGTAACTCTTTAGATGAGTTTATACCGCAATTTAATTACTATACAGTAGCTTTAAAGACGGGATAAGTTGTACTTGTTCGTTCTATGTGGCATATTGTTTTGTACCGCGCACTATCTTGGGGAGAACCATCTCCTTTTACGGAAGCACCTCAAAACCTTCCTCTTTGCTTCTGCTTTCTCTCTCCCTCTCCCCTGCTACAACTGGTCCACTGTCTGCGACCTCGGTCCTGGGCCCTTCCACTCTCCACCTGCACTCCCTGTCAACCCCTGCACTGGGGGACTGTCAGTATCCTACAGCCCCCCCCCTTGACGTATAATACCCAGTTGCACTGTCCTAGCTATGAAATAATTTCCCGACCTAATATATAAAATGAATAATTTTAATAAAGATCTGATGGTGAGACTAATTTCATTTTTTATGTTTTTCAAACAGGTACATCATCCATTATTGTCTGTGTCACGAGTACCAGACACCGGCGGATGGCTTTTATAACCGCCAGTTGCTTCTCCGCGTGAACAACGTTAGCACCCTGACCATTTTGTGGGACGATCGCCAAGTACAAGTATGCCCTTACGCGGTACTAACGGCTAGATGCAACATACAGACCTTTGTGGTGGCCTAGTGCCTCGTTGTTGGAACAGCCATGCGATTATCAGTGCGACCGAAGAGCTTATTTTATCGTAAACCAACACCCTGTGTACTGCACACGAACATCGCTTGCCTCAAGACGAACTATTTTGGATCGAGAGCAAATAAAAATGCAAATCGCTGAATATTCTCTAAACCTTTGATGTCCAATAAATGTACTTTGCCAAATGTACAATCTTGCCGTTTGCTTTTAAACCACAGTTTCATATTCCGAATTGTGGCGCTGTATTGTGAGATGATCTAAGACCCTGTGTACAGCAAAGGAACATCGTGTGCCTCGAAACAAACTTTTTGGAACGTGAGCAAATAAAAATGCAAATCGCTGAATATTCTCAAAACATTTTATGTCAAATAAATGTACTTTACCAAATTTACAATCTTGCGGTTTAATTTAAAAGTACAGTTTCATATTCCCAATTGTGGCGCGCTGTGTTGTGTGAGCTCATCTGTGTTGATTTCCTGGTTCTGTGTGGAGTCGCGTAGAAGACGCCTGGGTGCGTTTGCCTACGCAGCACAGTCACGTCACGGATAGAGGCGGGGAATATGAATGTTTTGATCAAGTCTGTTTCAGGGGCGGGGGATTTGATTTAGTGCCGCAAAAGCAGGTGAGCCAGGGCGATGGGGGGAAATGATAGGATTATCATAAAATGGCGGATGTTTGAGTGCGTTAATGGACGAAAAGTCGGGTAAGGTCCATAGGGAACTTTTCTACGATCTACCGATTTATGCTTAAAAACACAAGGCCGAACCATAGGAACAATAAAAAAAAAAGTCCCGGAACTATCCTTTAAGAACCTATTCTGACACCGCCTTTTGGTCACTAGACCCTAGTGACCCCCCCTTCTGCCACTGAGAACACTCATGCTCCAATAACCAGGGACAGACTTAAGGGATTGGACCTTTTGCCTAGAAAAGAAAATAAGAGTTACTTACTTTGAAAAGAGTTGGTTAGCAGCTGTAACTGAGTTACAAAAGGTCTTACTTAGCTTGGATGTGTGATGCACTATTCTTAGAAGTACGGTTAACATATTTTCTTTCCGTTTTGCCATTCTAATAGCAACTAGATGTGAAGGTATATTACTCACCTGTGATTAGGTTGTGCCTCTTCTCAAAAGTAATGTGTTGGTTTCACCAGATTATGCCTGATAGGATAATTGCACAAGTGTCCCCCACCAACTGGGTCTTGCTTCCCCAGACTTGCTGCTAGCCTGTCGAGAATAATTCTGTATTAGGTTGTTGCCTACCTAGAATAACTGAATCATTCAGTAAAGTGTAACATTGGGTTTTGCTTTCCCTGTACTGTTGTAGACCAACTCACAGCGTCTTTGGTTCCAACTGTCCGTCATAACTCACACTAAAGGTACTTGTATAGCTGGGAAAGATCTAACCTGGATTTCATGGAGGTTAAAAAAGGTATATAGGTTTAACTTACGTTGAGTTAGCTGTGTGCTATCCAAAAATATAAAAAGTTAATTATCTCAAAAGCACCTGTAATTGAATATTAAATCATTAGGTTTTACTCACCTAGTATAATATCACAAAAGTAGCTCTAGATTTTTACTGTACATGGAATAAGTGTCCCACTATTCACAAAACACTGTCCAGTTGACTGATTATGTGATTTGAACTGAGAGTCACTGTGCAACTGGTAGGGTCTACTGCCCTTGCATTACTGGTAATTGTGAAAGTAACCATTTTTTTTACTCCCCAAAGTATAGGTGTGACCTATACTGAATGTGTAAGAAAAGATTTTACTTCCCTAGAACTACTGTTTGGTGTTCCAAATAAGGTTTATACTTTGGGTCTGTGTACCTTCAAGTATAGTGTGTTTTTATAATTGTGATTACATGTGTGATGGTACTTATTTACCCCTAGATTTATCTGGTCTTACCTGTATTTAATAAATCCTTTATTTTCACATACATACTGTTTCAGTGATTCTTTGGACCATTTGTATTACAATTTCATTTGTACTGATTCTACAGCCCTCTCTCCCTCCTAAGATAATCCTGGCTGCTCCGTCTATGCTACCATGAACTAAGGTGGTACAGACTTATACTAAGAGTGGAGTCTTGTGCTGTCTCAGTTGAATGGTTTTACTAAGCCCTTAGTTGGACTTCACAAAAACTGCCCTAACACTAAATATCAGCAATCTACACATAAATCACACCAACACACCCTAATACAACAACCAACCACACAGTCTCGGGACGATAACTCGGGGGCAACGTGCTTGCCTTGGAAGCAAGACGACATGTAGCAACACAGGTTCGATCCCTGGGTCCACGCTTAGAAACCTTTGAGTATTAAGCGCATTATAAATAACCAATACCATATATCCACAGACAATATCCCAGGCACTGGATCATACGGATACAACAAGCCAGTGCACACAACCTACCACCTGCAAGCTAACACACAGACGCCAGTTACACCAGATTCTGACTGATCCCATCATTCTTTGCTCACTAAACAACCCCGTCCTCTTTTTGCAGAGCCGCGTGTGAACACCTGGAGACTACCCTTGAGTAGCATCGGGGTGCGGTATAAATCCACAACCTTTTATCAGCATTTATATTTGCCAAGTAATCTCATCATAGGTACCCACAAGATGCCAGGTATTCATACATTCCTCCTGTATTTACATCACATAGTGCTCGAAATAACATTTTGAAGTGGAAGTAGTTTACTCCCATTATTTAAAGTGGAGTAAACAATTCCCAATGGGAATATTTAATAATGGAGTACAAATGTTTTAGCGGGAAAACAAATGTTTTTGTAATGATTTGCACCTAGTTATTCATACACATTAAAATAAACAGGTTTACTTATGTTCAGGCAATCATTACAGTACTTTATTCCGGTGGTATTACGTGCACTACTTGTCCAAACATCCATGGAGCTGCATGAGTGAAAGCACCCGTTAGGGAGATTTTTCTTTTTCTGCCAAATGTTATTCTCAGAAATGTGCCAATTCCCTTCTACCTTAGACCCCCAGCTCTTTTTCTGGACGTTTTCTCTCATGTAATTTTAATGTGGCACAGGGAAGTCTTAGATTTCCCCAAGGTTTAAATACCTTCTCTTGGTGAAACTATTTCCATGAGCAGTGAAGTGAAATTGACTTTAGTTACATTTTGTAACTTTCTAGACCCAGCACACACTATCTTACCATTGGGTTCTGGAGGGGTTACTTAGTATCCAGTTTGTCTAGATCCTCATAGAACACCATTCCGCTACGAATGGATGGTGGCAGTGGTTTAGTTTTTTTATGTTATGTTAAACTATTTTTAACGCGCACCTGGTACCTGTAAGCTGATGGGCGCGGACTCACAAAAAACAGAACAGGGAAACAGTCAAGGCTAGGCTGTAAGAACACTTGGACCAAATATTTTAAGCAAAGAGCGACGTCTTCAACAATTTCTTAAATTGTTCTGTTGACGCCATTGTTCGAAGGGTGGGCGACAAAGCATTCCATGCAATGGGAGCCGCTACTTCAAATGAGCCCATTCTTGCTTTATTAGAATTACTCTGAGGAACTCTAAGGGTGTTGGTGTGGTCAGATCTTAAAAGTCCTCAGATTGTCTTTTAGAGCAATGATCTCCTTCAGTTACAGAGGTATTTGACCCATAATGCACTTGTGTGTGATAAGAAGATTAAACATGACTCTTGCTGCAATCAGAAGCCAATGAAGGCTCCAACGAGCCTCAGTGACATGGTCCCTTTTGCCTAAGCCCTTCACAACCGCTCCATTCTGTATCACTTGGAGACGTTGGATCTCTGCTTTCAGGATACCTACCAGGAGACTGCAGCCATAGTCCAATTTTGAGCCAATAATGGCTCTGGCAAAGGTTTCTGCATTTTTCTCCGAGATCAGTGGTCAAAGGTGGTGAAAGAGTTTAATAAAATAAGACTAAGATGAAACAAGGTTGTTCACTTGGACCTTCATATTCAAATATTTATCCAGATACACGCCCAAGGTCTTAACCTTGGGTAGGATCTCGATAAGTTATCCAGGGTGAAGCACTTAAAGTTAGCCCCCCAAATTTTTGCAATTTACCAGGGGAACCTACCAGCATAAGCTCAGTTTTAGCGCTATTCAGAGCAAGCCCATTGGATACCATCCAATCCTGAATTTTAAGGTATATTTTATTGATATGACTTAATCGTCTTGATAGGAACCCGCGATGGGTAGGGCGCATTGTGTGTCATCTGTGTAATTTGCAAATATGATCCCCTCCTCTTCCAGCATCTGGAAGAAGGGGATCATGAAGATGTTATAAAAACAAGGTGACAAGCTCCTTGGGGAACTACATACAACAGGAGCATAGGATCAGCTTCTGCTGATTCGCTAGCCATTCTAACCAACCATTCAAAAATTAGATCAATTGGATGGCCGCTTCGGAAAATGAAGCGTTCTCTTAACCTGGTGGACAGGATGGAATGGTCCACCAGGTCAAAAGCCGCAGAGCGATCTAAAATCATCAAGAGGGAAATCTTGCCCTTATCCATCTCTTGAGTGAGATGAGACTTAAGGGAAAGAACAGCCGTCTTGGTGCCATGGTTAGCCCAAAAGTCGGATATTTATGCAGGATTGCATTATTGTTCCAAAAATAGAGATTTGATTGTAAGCGACACGATCCAGAATCTTCAAGAGGAACGCAGTATTCGTGATCGGTCTGTAATTGAAAGATGATAGAGGGCACTCTGCTTTTTCAAAAGCGGCATAATCCATGCAATTTTTAAATCAGGCACCAAATTGGTCTGAAAAGAGGTATTCACAAATTTAGTGAGTGCGGGGATAAGAATAAACATTCCTTAATAGAGGAGCAGGGGTCTCCTTTACAACTTGTGCTTTTAAGTTGACTGAGTGTTTGCTAGTTCCTCCTCAGAGATTGGACTAAAATTAAATATCAGACCACCCTCTGATCTCATATTGCAAAGCGAGAAATCTCAAACAAACTATGCCCATCGCATTTTATACAAGATTTACCAAAACAAGGACAAACAACTATGGTCAACAGAGAAATTAGTAGGATTTTACAAGTGTGGACAATGTAACTATTGCAAATTTGCAGAAAATGGCAAAAAATCTATAACTTTACCTAATGGAAAAATGCATAATATAATGGACCTCATGAACTGCAACACAAGTAACATAGTATATACCATCATCTGTATATGTAATAAACAATATATAGGCAGCACAACAAGACCTCTTAAAATAAGGATTGCTGAACATTTACGTACAATCAGGAACAAAGACAGATACCCACTGGGAAAACACTTCATAATGGAACATTCTGAAGAGAGTATGGATGCGATAAGATACTTTGGTATTGAACAAGTTAAGATGGGACAGAGAGGTGGCAACAAGGAAAAGAAACTTCGGCAACATGAAGCAAAATGGATCTGTATAATGGACTGCGGTCTAAACACCGATACGGAAATGGGACACTTTGTAAAAAATGTAAAAAATGCAATGCATTATGTTAATTCATAATTTATAGAGAGCACACATCTGTGACAACACTTACCAGAATATATGTAAAATAGTGTATAATATTTCTTAAACAATTTCTAGACACAAAATAATATGTATGGAACAGACATGCTCCGATACTATAGAACTTACAAACCTGTTTTTCCATAAGGTATAGATAGTTCCCTATGCTCGATCCACTATATAAACCGGCAGGGACACATTTTTCTCTTCCGGCACCAATACAACGATTGTCCCGATCCAAAATGGCAGTCGGAACAACTATGCGACACACGGTGCGTAGCGACGCGAGTTTGCGTCCACGGCGTGGTGAGGTGATCATGTCGCGACGCCATGGACCCACCATAAAAAGCGGCCGCTCTCGAGGGATGCAGCAGACAATCGTATCCGATGCACATCCTCGAAAGCGACCACTAAGATGATCTAAGATCAAGCAACACTTCCAGGTAAGCCCAACAACAGGAACCTTGCATATTCTAAATGGCAGAACTTATTTTTGTTAAGAGGATAATTCTCATATGTAATAGGCAATCAGCCACGCTAATATCAATCACACATTTAAAAATGATTTTCTTGTGATTGTTCAGAAAACTTCGGATATAGACAACGAATTTGTTTAAAAAACGAGACGATCAAGGACATTGATTTAATATCAGAAGATAGCACTAACAAGGAAATCCCAATATATGTAAGTAGGTACCCTTAAAAACATGAATAGGGCGAACCTGATGACAATCTGCTCTACAAAGCAATGATTTGCTGCTTTTTTCTTTCTGTTCCCTTTTCTCTTTAGCTCTAACTAGCACAACTATATGATATAAATCCCTCCTGAAGATCCTTGCCAACACAAGCAAGGTGAAACACGTGTAGAGGGTGCACTTTACCGAGAAGGTAGAGGGTGAACTTTATAACCCTCACAACTGAGAAACAAAGTATTGAACAAACTGTGTAATCAATAAAATAAAATTTATATTTGGAGCGCAAAAGTGGAAGTCTGGTATTTTTTCAGGGAATCTATTCATGACATTGGGCAGCCGCAATGTCCCAAGCCCCACATGCAGCAAACAAATAGCACAATATCAGTGCAGCGACCTCCCATAAAACAGCACCAAGGTAGCTTGCAACAGCTGTTCAGGCTGAACGCACTCTTAAAATTAAATATGGCTGTATCTTTATCTTTCAAAAGAAAATAAGTGGGCACCACTAGTTAGATATAATTACAGTCAGGTATCGGTGTTAATCTTCAAGCTTTAAAAAATATGCAAACAATACGTAAAAGCTCACAGGAGCTGGCTGTGATGAGTCTGGAGACACCCGGACTCGAAAACAAGTGAAGTAATAGACTAGATAGGAAACCTAGTCACAGAGCCGCTCTCCGTTCAAACCCAACCTGGGTCGTGTGGTTCAAAATAAGTTCCAAATAATTCAAGTTCACTTCTCCAACTTTATCTATTGTATAGGAGTTCAAATAAATTTGAAGTCTTGGTTAAAGTAATGTGTGTTTTATCAAAGCAATATCAAAAATATCAAAAAAATGATCACTAATGCAATCTTAGTGACGGCGCGGCTGATGCATCTCATAACTTGAGTAGACTTCAAGTGCCAATGCATTTCGGAGCATTAAACTCCTTCAGGGCAAGTCTATACTAATGTGGGAGAATGATAAAGCATGGAATATGGCATAATGGCATGGTAGCATCAAGTGAGTGACATAAAAGCAATTAATACCACAGTCAATTGAATATGTAGAAAAATAATGAAAATAGAAAATAATGACATACCCATGGAAGGAAGGATTCAGATCAGAATATGTAAATAGAAAAGGAAGAAATGAGTAAAGACTGTATCAAGTAATAATTTGATTACCAGTGCTAGCAACAATAAAAAGGTTACCTCGCATGCAGAGTGTGGCCAAACAAGGTAAGAGGTTCAGGGTCAGTATCATACGTGTAGTCTTTGATGGAGTTAAATGTGTAGCTCGCAATCGTGTGCTTGACCGAATCCAGTTGCCGATCTGTAGAGGTGAGGCTGGATTTAGTAAAAGGCGTGAGCCAGAAATAGGGTAAGTATGAGGCAGAATGCTAGTATACCGAGGATTACACACAGTAGCTGCGGCGGCCGGAGGAACTTAACAAGCGGGTGAGTGAATTTCATTGCAGGCATCCGTGTGCCTTTTGTGTGCTTTTTGCCCAGTGTGTCCTGCAGCCCAAGGCCCTCCTTCCAGTCGGTGTCACCTGCCTCCCCACCCCGCTCCCACTTCTGGATTCCCATCCCTCCCAGCCCGCCCACCACCCCCGTGATTGGTTGAGTGGCCAGCGCTCTGCAGGCCTAATGAACGGCTTCACCGCCCGCTCGCTTCTTTGTAGCTGAGCGCGGGTGAGTGAATTTCATTGCAGGCATCCATGTGCCTTTTGTGTGCTTTTTGCCCCGTGTGTCCTGCAGCCCCAGGCCCTCCTTCCAGTCGGTGTCCCCTGCCTCCCCACCCCGCTCCCACTTCCTGATTCCCATCCCTCCCGCCTCCCAGCCCGCCCACCACCCCCGTGATTGGCTGAGTACCCAACACCCTCCAGGCCGTGCCCTGATTGGCTAGCAGGCCCCGAGTCACCTGCCATTACAGACCTTCCCAGGGCAGCCCCCTGTGACTAAGGACAGCTCATACAGAGACAGCTCCTAACCGTATCTGCAGGTATCCGCAGGAAAAGCAAGAAGCCAACAATAAGTGTGGGAAGAGCAGGGCCTGAGGCAATCATTTCACGCCATACTACCCAACCACGCATCTAACAAAGCATTAACACTGTAATCCAATCATAGATGTAGCATACTTGCACTTGGAAACTCTAATCTATACATTGATGAGTAGATTTAAATGTGCGCCCAATAGCCTGTCTGTGGAAAGCCACATTTAAATGTGGGCCGATCGAGTGCGGAGGGCCGAACGAGTGCGGAGGGCCGAACGAGTGCGGAGGGCCGAACGAGTGCGGAGGGCCGAACGAGTGCGGAGGGCGGTCGAATTGCAGAATTGCATGACATCCGTATTATGCCTTGGAATGCATGGATCCTTTGAAAGAGCATACCTCATATCACACCACACGCTTACTCTCTACTTACACCACCACTCAACTAGAACAGATCGTATGACACTATTCGGTATAACTGTTCTCATATCAACATCTGCCGCTCACTCCCCATCACTAAGTAATCAATGCTGGTCTCGCACCCCCAGCCAGGCGTTCTCCTCAGGCCTAACGCTGCCACTCTCGGTCTGGATAATTCCGGCCAGGTCGAACACATACTCCTGACCTCTCAGCCACCACACGTACCGCTAGGAAGCAGCTACCACAGGAATTCCGCATCAGCTGCACACATACCGGATGCGCACACGCACCTTTGGACTCTCTACTCCCTCTACTGACCAGAACTTCGGTTCCCAAGGACGCTCAACCTACCAGCGCCTTCAGACCATAGCAATGGTATATAAGGCGCTATATAAGTGCAAAATAAATAACATCATCTTAGTCAAAATGGCCCGTCTTTTTTCGCCATTTGTGTAAAGTTCCTTCTTGAGATTTACTAAGCGTGCAAAACCAGGTTTGGTCTCTTTGTTCATTTTGTCTTTGGCGGGATTCACGAGAGAAGCCCACCTCTGGCACTAATGTGTGTGGGGTAGGCAGGCAGTGAAGGAGGTGCCCGAAACTCCCTGTGCTTAGTCTCCTAGGAGACCCAAATGCACTCCATGGTGATTGGCCGGCTGACTGTCAAGCAAGGACAGCCACTCTGCTGGGTGACTGACAGGTAGGGTGGAATGATAGGGAGATACCAGAATAAAAGGCAAGGCTTTTGGCTTGGAAGGCAGTGCGGGACCCCAGAAGCAAGGAAAGTCCATCTCGACAGCCAGGAACCACAGTGTTGCCAATTGCAGAAGTCACAAGGAGCTGAAACACCCAAGTGCCACTTGTTGGAAAGATTGCAGGTTGCGAGCATTGACGGTCCCATTGCAGTGCAGGAGTGCCCAGAAGTCCTCCCACTTGTCCCCACGACTGAGGCCCAGGAACAGTGAGATCTGCAGAGCTGCTCAGGAAGCAAAGTCTTCTGCTGCACTTTTTCTTCAATACAAAGTTACTGTTAAAGTCAGAGAACTTACCTTGTGTTGTAGAGTTGCTGGCATCTAATACTCAAGTCTAAACAGCTTGTCGCCCTACTTTGATTCTTCTCTTCTTCAAAGACTTCTAAAAACATTGGGCAAAGACTTTTCCTACTTACCTACCAGAAGTGCTTCAGCCCATATAAGACTTTTGCCCATTGACTTTGGCTTAGCCGGTTACAACTGAATGACACTGCTTAGTGGATCAGAAAGTATTTGCCTGCTTAAGGATATTTGTGATCTCTTGTTTGTTTTAATAACCTTTAACCAATTTCTAAAAGTATTCTAAATGCAACAGTACGATATTATTGTCCCCAGCATCTTAGCTATTGAAGTCACTTGAGGGTGTAGGTTGTGACTGTGGGCCATCCCAAAAGGGTCTAGACTGATTTTAGAATATTAAGAGAGTGTTTTGAAGTGTATTTGAGTGTTACGTTTATATTGCTCCCTTCTGAAGGATTACTCTGATAAATTCATAATTGTTTATTCAAGAAACCTTGTGTTTAAGCGTTTAGTTGAATACTTGTCAATGTGAATCCCTGTAACTCCCCTACAGCTCACATGGACCCCTCTTGAAATAAGCCTGTCTGCTCAGCCACACTACCAACCTGTGTAGTACAGACTTATACCAAAGGTTGGGTTCCTATTGCCAGGTGGTCAGGGCTGGTGTCGTGCACCCAAAGGGTACTGCATACAATCTTGCCCAAGTAGTACTAAGGATAAAGAATAAGGTGCTGCAAAGAGTGCTCAAGGCTACATTAACCAAATAAGATAAGAAAGGCAATTGAAATCTCCCTTTTAAGCAGGTCTGTTTTCAGTTGCCGGCAACCAGAGGAATGACCCAACCTATATCGGGAGAACAGAGGGGGGGTGGAGGGGTAAGGGAGGGGCACGGAGGACTAAGGAAACCCAGGCGTACAAGAAACCTTCAACAAAAGATTCCCAAGGGCAAGTGTGAAATAGGTGTCCAGAAGCAAGAAATAAAGGATTTGGTCTTAACTTATCCAACAGAGTTATTACAGAATTAGAAAGAACGGTCCTTAACAAAAGACTGTCGTTTGCCCCAACATCAAGATTCAACAAAGTTGAAACACATTGATCTCTTCAAGTTTGTTTGCAAATTGAAAAACATTCTTTGCTGCTAAAGTGACAGAAGTACCCACACGACTATTACAACCAGAGTAAAGTGAGCCATCTATCCAAGAAATCGAGGACACTGACCTTCTTCGATCTTTAAGTGAAACAGAACGTTTTTAAATCAGAAACTTACTACAAGAGCCATCCATTATAACAGGTACATTAGAAATGACGACCAAAATCAAGATTTGTTCCGCAATTACCGCCAGATAATGTAATTGACACATTTTACAAGCCTGTTACAGAAGAGCTATACACCACATTAGAAAAAGAATCAAAATACATAAAACTCAAAAGAACAATCTGAATTATGACAAATCCAGAGCATTGAAAGAATTGGCAGCAGACACAATGGTTATAAAAGAAACCAATAAATGCGGGAACATAGTTAATGGACAGGAAACACTATCTTCAGATGGCTAATAATCACTTAAAAATACCAGGTTGTTACAAAACCCTAGGGGTCAATCCCAAGAAAGAAATTGTCGAAGTTGGATGAACACATCATGGGGGTTGGTACAGAAAAGGACTATTATGGGATGAGGAGAAATCATACAAATTTATCAAAGAACCCACAATGTACTTCCTCCCCAATATAAATAAACCCTTTCAAAAAAATCCCAGAAGGTCGACTCATTCCAAGTGGAATTGGATGGGTCACAGAAAGAATCTCTCGAATACTTAGATATTATCTTAAGACCTAGGTCCAGTAAACTCCGATCATATCTGAAAGATACCACCAATAGGATTAGAAAATTGAAGTTGATTGAATGGAAAGATTAATACCTCCTGGCCACTTTAGATGTAAAAGCCTTTGATACATAGATACAAGACGAATTGACAATTACCACCATAAAATACGCTTTCAGGGAAGACTCGGCGTCATTCTACCAACAGATGGATATGATAAAAGAAATGCTAGAGACAACACTGGACTGCAACATATTTATGTTCGACAAGGGAATAGTTTCTTACCTGTAACTCCATTTCTCCAGCATTGGTATCTTTCATGGATTCACATGCTTAGAATATTCCCCGTCGTCAGGCTGGGAATCCCCGGTACATTATATAGACCCTTTCCCGCAGGAAAACTTTATCGACGCTTATGCGTCCTATCCACCTCGTTTTGTATAATGCGTGCCCCCGCCGTCAGGACGCCATGATATAAATACAGGACCCGCCCCCGCGCTCCCTCAGATTTCGGCCCCCAAAGAAGTGGGGGAACCAGTTTGCATGGCCAGGGGAGGCAGGCGGGCGCATGTGAATCCATGAAAGATACCAATGCTGGAGAAATGGAGTTACAGGTAAGAAACTATTCCCTTCTCCAGCATTGGATCTTTCATGGATTCACATGCTTAGAATAGATTACATAGCAGTACCACCCCGAAAAGAGGAGGTGTGCATGCAAACTCACATACTTTCCTCACAATGCCAGTTCCCCATGGTTGTATACCCATCGGCAATAGTTAACAGAGAACGAACAATATTCAATCATAATTGCAACCAGATCGAACCCCTCAACCGGGGCTTACCTTATTGGAATAGGTGTCGAAGCACCGCCTGTCCCATCCGAGTATCTTCGGCATGTTGTTGTGACAGGCAGTAATGGCAGGTAAAAGTGTGTGTAGCCGCCCAGGTAGCCGCCATGCAGATGTCCCCCAGAGGGACTCCAGACCACAGCGCCGTCGACGATGCCGCCGCTCTAGTGGAATGAGCTCTTGGGCGTCGCAGAAGAGGCTTCCCAGCCTTGGAATGGCAGTACGAAATGGTAGACGATACCCATCTTGACAGTCCTTGCTTTGAAATGGCTTTGCCTTTAGCACCCAGACCATAGGCCACGAACAATTGCCTCGTTTCCCTGAAAGGTTGCGTGCGATGAAGATAAAACTTGAGAGCCCTCTTCACGTCTAATGTGTGTAACGTGCGCTCCGCTCCCGAGCATGGCTCTGGAAAAAACGTCGGTAAGACAATAGAGGAATGTTTATGGAACACTGAAGGCGCTTTCGGTATGAACTGTGGGTTAGTGGCAAGGACCACCTTGTTCTTGAAAAATCTTAAGTATGGTGGGTATACCATTAGAGTTTGGATTTCCAAAATACGTCGGGCTGAAGTGATGGCCACCAGGAAGGCCAATTTCCACGACAAAAACTTTAGAGATGATGACGACATTGGTTCAAAAGGAGGTTTCATAAGAGACGCTAACACCAGATTGAGGCTCCACACTGGAGGAAATCTCTTCTCTGGAGGGAAACTCCTGAACAAACCTTTAAGGAAGTGCTTAATCAGGCGGTCGCTGAATAATGGTGCCGAATGCCGTTGACGCGTAAACCTGGAGATGGCGGCCAGGTGTACTTTTATCGACGACACCGATAAGCCCTTTTGAGCTAAGAATAGCAAGTATGGAAGGAGCTGTTCCGGCGTAATCGACTGCGGAACCAAACCTGGTTGATCCACACACCACTGACAGAAACTCCTCCATTTGTACAGTATGAAGTGTTTGTGGAAGGTGCTCTTGCCGCTTGCAGAATACGACGACACTCCTCCGGAATCGTTAGCCGACCAAATTCGGCGAAGTCAGGAGCCAAGCCGTCAACTTGAGGCTGTCCGGGTCGTGATGCCAAACGGTACCCTCCTGTCGAGACTTAAGGTTGGGGATCTTCCTGAACCTCATTGGCTCCGCCGCCGCTATGTGCAGCAAGTCTGAAAACCACACCTGTCTGGCCCAATACGGGGCCACCAGAATCACCCGACATGGGTACTTGAGGATCCATTGCAACGTCCTCCGGATAAGAGGAAATGGAGGGAATGCGTACAGGAATTTGTTCGTCCATGGGAAGGAAAACACATCCCCCAGTGAGCCCTGCTGAGGCCATCTGCTTGCATACTGCGGGCATTTCCTGTTATCCTTCGTCGCGAACAGATCGATGGAAGGATGTCCCCACTTCCTGAATACATGTTGTAGTTGCTGGTCGTTCAGCACCCATTCGTGAACTTCGTTCATTTCCCTGCTGAGGGCATCTGCCTCCACATTTCTCACACCTGGCAGGCGGAACGCCAAGATTAGCATGTTGTGTTGCAGGGCCCAATGCCAGATTTTCTGTGCCTCCATCGACAGGGACCTGGAACGTGTTCCTCCTTGTTTCCTTAAGTAAAACATTGTAGTCGTGTTGTCTGTCATGACACGCACCACAGAGTCTCTCAGTTGAGGAAGAAAAGATTTTAGAGCCCACCGCACTGCTCTCAGTTCTAGCAGGTTGATATGCAGGGAGGACTCTTGTAACGACCACCGGCCTTGTACTTGTAACGTCTCCAGATGAGCTCCCCATCCGCTCAGCGATGCATCCGTCACCACTGTCTTCTGGAACTCCGGTTCCACCAGAGGCATTCCTTTCGTTAGATGAGCAGAAACTCTCCACCAGCGGAGTGCTTGTACCAGTTGTTCGTCGATGACCAGTCTGTCGGACCAGCGACCTTGGCTCTGCGTCCAACGGTCCGCTAGAAATTCCTGGCAAGGTCTCAAACAGACGGCAGTTGTTTATCAACGGAATGCAGGACGACATGGTCCCTAGCAGGGACATGTATTTGCGCACCGACACCCTGGTACCGCATCTCCATTCCGACGCCTTGCTTAGTAGCTTCTGTATTCTTTCGCTGGATGGTCTTACAGGGCTTGTGTGTGTATGAAACTCCGCTCCTAGAAAGACCAAGGTCCTCGAAGGCTCTACGGAGGACTTGCTGAAGTTTATCGCGAAGCCCAGTTCCTGTAAGAGGGACATCGTGGCCTCCAGACTGTTTCGTGTTTGTTCCATGGACGAGCCTCTGACCAGCCAGTCGTCTAAATATGGATAGACATGGTGACCGTCCTTCCTTAAATGGGCCGCTATGGGGGCCAAGCACTTGGTGAACGTCCTGGGGGAGGACTTGAGACCGAACGGGAGGACCTTGAACTGAAAATGCTTTCGCCCGACGACGAACCTTAAATATCTCCTGTGTCGTGGACGTATTGGGATATGAAAATATGCGTCCTGAAGATCTAGCGACGACAGATAATCCATGGGTTGCACTGACCTGATAACCTCCTGGAGCTTTAGCATTTTGAGCTCTTTAGCCATTTGTTGAGTACCCTCAGGGCGAGAATGGGCCTCCATTTTCCATTTGGCTTCTTGACGACGAAGAACCGGGAATAAACCCCCTGTCCTTCCTGTGCCACAGGAACCCGCTCTACCGCTCCTTTTTGTAGCATAAGCTCCACCTCTTGTCTTAGAACTCGAAGGTGGGGCTGGGCCGAAGACACTGGCGGAAGACTTGGAGGCTTGTTTTTGAATTGCAGCGCACGACCCATGCGAACCGTGTCCAGAACCCATCGATCTGTGGTGATGCCTTCCCATTGGTCGATATGAGACTCGACCCCCCAGGACGTTCCGAAGGCCGTCATTGGTTGCTGGTTTGCTTGTCCTTCGTCGACGAGGGACCCGAGCCTCGTCGTCTGGAGGCTTGATAATCTCTGCCTCTACGTGCCGACTGGGATGCCCGGCCGTAACCTTGTGAGGAGTATGAGGGCCTGTTAAATCCACGGTCCCCAGAGGCTCCAAAGCGGGAGTTTCCGGAGGCACCCCTGAAGGGGCGAAAAGAGCAAAAACTTCTACCTGTCTGGAGGGCGCCAAGAGACCTAGCAGTATCCGTGTCTTCCTTCATCCCCTTCAAGGCTTCATCAACCTTGTCTCCAAACAGATGTTCTCCTTCACATGGCATGTCTAGAACTTTGTACGGGACTTCAGGTCTAAAAGTAGTACATTTGAGCCACGCTTGTCGACGAAGTACTACGCCATGATTGATTTGTTTGAACCCCGACTCTGCTAGGTCCACCGCAAAATTAATTGCATGGTTCGAGGCCTCCTCACCATCCCGTACTAGTAACATGGCTGCTTTGCGATGTTCTTCCGGCAGGTGTTCTAGGATAGGGGCTATTTTATGCCACATCTCCCTATCGTAACGCGATACAATCGCCAAGGAGTTGGCTGCTCTTACCGTCGTGGCGCCGACTGAGAGCACCTTTTTCCCGAAGGCGTTCTGTCTCCTTGCCTCGCTTTCTGGTGGGGTTGAACATTTTTGCTGTACTCTGGCCTTCCTAGCCGCTGCCGCCGATACCACAGAGTCTGACAGTGGCTGTGATGTTAGACATTTTGGAGTGGACTCCGGAGCTTTAAACTTTTTCTCAATACGCCCCTTAATAGCCGGTTCCGAGAACGGATGACGCATCGTCTTGAGGCCTTCTTGCCATACGTGATCCAGGATTGGGATGGCAAATACCGATTTCCTCCTTTGACCCATGTGATCAAAAAGAAAACAATCTTTCTTTTGCTCCTCAGGAATTAAGCCGAACTCGGAACACGCTTTTCCCATCATTGCATGGAAGACTCCCACATCATCCGGAGGAGATGGTTGTGCCTGGCTCCTCGTAGACTCTACCTCTACATCCGAATTCCATGTTGGGTCTCTCGACGGTGACAGGGAGATGTCCGACCCTGAGTCCCCTCGTATAGAATCGGACTCTGATAGCTCACCCTCCTCCTGCACTCGAGGACGATCCTTCACCACCTGAGAGGCCGACGGACTTTTGGTCGTCGTGCGAGCTGCTTGAGCTTGTTAGTCGACGGAAGGTGCCGAAAATATCGACGATGAAGTGCCAGGCTGAGGGATCTGCATATCCAGACGCTGCAGGAGCTTCTGAAGTGTATTAAGCACATCCAGAGACAAAACCGCCTGGGGGGTCAGCAACGTCGAGGATAGAGGGACCACACCCCCACTCGAACTCGTCGTCGACGTATTGGAAGGCCGTAGGCCCAAGTCCGATGGCTGCATAACCATGTCACCTTCTCCTTCCACTGACGACCCCGGCAAGGCCGTGTCTTGCAGCAGGACCTCAGGGGGGGCCGGGTCACAAACCTCTGGCTGCCAGGCCATAAATTGAGCCCCCGTCGACGAAGGAATCCCCACCGCTGCTGCCTGAATAGTAATAGGCATCGTTAGCGATACCGGGGACGACGAGCAAGTCGCCGGCACCGAGCCTTTAGACTTCGTAGCCGATTTCGTTGCCGACTTCCCTGCTGAAGCGTCTCGACTCACGGAAGACCTAGGACGGTCCCCTGAGGAGGATTTTGATGCCGCTTGCCTCTCCGTCTTAGAGGATGAGGAGGAGGAGGAGGACTTTTTGTGTGATGAGGAAGACCCAGCATGCTTCCCCGCATGCTTGTCCGCAGGGCATTTTTCGACAGGCCTCACCTTCTTCGAGGGAGGTTCCGACTTGCTCCTGGAGGCCGTGGAGCCAACTTCTGATGCCGGGTAGGCACCCGCTCCGTCGTTAAGCCACTCACCAACCTTCTTTTCCGGTCTTTAAGGGTTTTTTGGGAGAAACCCTGGCATATCTCGCATGTATCCGCCGTGTGGTGCGGGTGGAGACAGATACAATCCATGTGGGCATCACCTTCATAGACTTTTTTGAGTCCACGTCGCACAAGGACGAAATAAAGCTTTTCCGGACTTTATTTTTTTCAAAACGTAACTTCGCCGAAGCGAAAACACAACCTAACTTCAATCAGCAGTAACCGCGAGGATCCCACTACTTTGAAAGACGGTTGAAATCCGAGGGAGCGCGGGGGCGGGTCCTGTATTTATATCATGGCGTCCTGACGGCGCGGGCACGCATGATACAAAACGAGGTGGATAGGACGCATAAGCGTCGATAAAGTTTTCCTACGGGTAAGGGTCTATATAATGTACCGGGGATTCCCAGCCTGACGACGGGGAATATTCTAAGCATGTGAATCCATGAAAGATCCAATGCTGGAGAATATATTTTATCAAGAGACAAAAGGTGTGGCCCTGGGCACAAACTATGCCCCAGCCCTGGCTTACCTATTCATGGGACTGTTTGAAGGTAAATTTGTATATACAAATCAAGAATTTGAACACCGGATGATACTCTGGACTTGTTATATTGACAATGTTTTCCTAATTTGGAGGGGGAACAGCAGCAAAATTTGGAGAATTCACGAACAGAATCAAGAACAACAACTTTGGGATACAATTCACAGGAGAATGTGATAAGAACGCAAACTTTTTGGATCTAACAATTCACTCCGATAGCAATGAACTAGAAACTTGGTCCTTCAGGAAAGAGATGGGAGTTCAATTCAATACTACACGCAGACAGCTGTCACCATGCACCAACTATACAAAACATTCCCATTGGCGAGTTCGTAAGAGCACAACGTAACTGCCAGAAACAGAAATATGAACAGGAATGTGAATTACCACAGACACGTTTTCAATAAGGAGGATATACAATAATTGTGGTAAATTCCCACTGCATTTTAAGAAGCTTTGTACACTGTTGAAAAGTTAACAAAAACAAAGACAAAAGGGAAACAGTTTCCTAGCACTGAGCCTGAAGGACTGACCAGTTTCCCCATATCAAAATGAGCAAAACGCCAAGGGTTTTTTCCCTTAAAAAAATCAGGACAGGTTTAAAAACAAAAAGCAAAATGTTTGAGGCCCATAGAACTATGGAGAGAAAGTTGCTAAAAGAGAAACCTTTCCCAGCTTACAGTCAGAGAAAAACGGTTGAATTATGATCTATTGAGGCATATGCTAGGTGGCATAATGTCTCGGTATCCATTTTTTTTGGTGCCAGAAACTCTTGTATTTATCCAGTAATGCAATGAGTCTTGAAGTTGAAACTGTGGCAAAATATCTATGTAGAATGAACAGTCAAAAAACAAGCTTTTATACAAGAACTGGCCTGCCAGGAACAGGATGCAATTAGTGAATGTACACATTGATGAGGGCAGAGTGGGTGCCAATTACCAGCTGGAAGTGAGTGACTCCAATGGCACACTTCTCATTCATCTCTTTCTGGTGTTTGTTTTGTATAAGACACTCCATCAGGTCACCCGAGTCAATCTGATTATCTGCCATTTCCTGCAAGAAGAGCAAAAATGTCAAAGGTAAGGCCATACTCTACTCGAATTACATTTTAATTTTTCAAACCGTTTGTTTTGCATCCAAAATCCAGATGCCATATTGTCAGTACATCAATAAACCCTCATTTTTACCCATGTGGGGTTCATCAAGACCACTATTAATACAAGTTAATTACCTTGGAAGCTGGCCCAATCTGGACCAGCTAATGCCAGGTGCTTTCCAATCAGCAACAATATTCTGTAATTAGTGCTTTTTGTCAAATATCCTTGCGTTTAGAAGTTGGCATAAAAGGACTCCATGTTGGAATGAGTAACTTTTTCTTAACACATTAATGTGTGCTTCTGGAGGTCCACACTGATGCCACCGAAGTTGCAGCAACATTTATCAATGTTATGAAAGATTTCTTTTTACAGCACTCAGGATTATTTGGTTACACTAGGTGTGCTAAATGGACAAGCTGGTGGCAGCAGTGACTTGCATTTTTTGGTGCATTTCGTTTTGGCCTTACTGCGTTTGGCTACTGTGGCTAGTAGTCACACATGGCCATGTCATGAGATTTTTGGCTTGTCCTTTGGCCATCTTGTCTTTTAGCGTTCTTCCTGGCCTGTGAGGCCAGGAAAATCCTTGTATGGACTTCCAGTGCCTGGAAAAGCAGAGGCTTTTGGCGGGCTACTGGAGGAATATATGAGTTTGCTGCCAGGAAGTGGGCTGTGACTGTTTGGTCACAAACTGGTGGCAATGTGAGTGGTAGGCATTAGTTTTGCTGCCATGTTCAGGATTGGACCATGGGGAGGGTGGGAGACTGGGATAGGGGAGGAGGGGTTGTTGGTTTGTGCGTGTTCAGTCATTGGCTAGTGAAGTTTCAGCTCTTACCTGGCTTTTACGATAAGAGGACCCCTGCACCTACTCTAGAGAGATCCTGGAAGAAAGTGAAGGAGCCAAGAATCCTGTCCAGCTGCAAGACTTGCAAGGAGACTGGACCCTTTGGAAGGCAGACTGCCGACCAACTTCTGCTGCTGTCCTGTGGAAGATCTCCAGCAGTCCTGCAATAGGAGCTGCAAACTCTTGGAGTGAACGTCAGCTCTGAGTCCTATGAAGAGCCTTCGGAAGTGCCCCTGTAAACTGCCCAGTGGCTGCCCAGCTATGGTGTGGGCTACCATGCTGCAGAGGTCATCGTTCTGAGTGGAGTCCTGGAATTTGGGGGGAGAACTTCAGCTTGTGCAAGACGTAGTCCTAGCATCAAGGGGTCCAAGATAGGATGCAAAGTCTGACTGCAGCAAGTGAAACCCTTTGCATTGCCGTGCATCAGTGGCAGTCCGAAACCGCTTACCTGCTCACTGTCCTGTCCCAACAAGGGCCCTGCATCAAGTTCTTTTGCATTTCTCAACTGAAAGACCTTGCACCAGCATAAGTAGACAACCGAAGAAGTGCTCTAACCTGCAACCCATGGTCATTAAGGGCAGAGGTGAACGGCGAGAAAAGTGTCCTTGGACACTCTTCATCAAACCTGCCAAGTCCCATGAAGAATCAGAGCACAGGGGGTGATTTGTAACGATACACACCTACATCACTAACTCCCTTTTGAAAGTTTTGGTAACTTTTAGAAACTTTCGTATTACTTTGGCTTGGCCAGTGCTTGTTCCCACAGGCACTCGCTTGGGGACACGTTTGTTAGTCAGATTAACTTGTCCCCTAAAGCCTTGTAGTGTTCATTAGACCCCAGAGACCCTACCTTCATTTTTTCCAGCTTCACAAAACTATGCAACTTTACTGAACTTTTTGGGAACAAAGCCCCATACATTTTAGGGATGGACTTCTGAAGTTAGGATTGAATCTCTGTGGGCCAGTTGTACTTATACCAATCTGTACCTTCCTTTGCAGGGGTTTAATATGTAATTTTTTCCGTTCTCCAGTCATTGTCTATATGGAAGAAGTTACTTACTTGTAATTAATTTTCTCCAGCATGGGTCTGGCATGAATTTACATGAATATTCTGTCGTCAGGTGGGAAATACTCAGTAAAAGAAAAAACAGTTTCACTTACAAACTGCATTTCTCCTCTAAACCATGCGCTGCACTGTCATACTGCCCCCGGGCAATGACTGCCCTCCCCCTAAGCAAATCCTCTGGCAGTCAATCTTCAGATTTGGTAAGCAAGAAAAGTGGCAATATGCCCAAGAAGAGCTGCAGAGGGGGTAGGAGGAAGGGTTTGCATGTGAATCCATGCCAGACCAATGCTGGAGAATAGTTACAGGCAAGTAACTGGTTCCTTCTTCAGCACGGGGTCTGGCATGAATACATAGCAGAACATTAAACAACCACGGGAGGTGGCCAGGCTCACCAGAAGAAATTACTCTTACCTCTGGAACAAGCTCACCTTCAAGTGAACAGGTCACGTAGCAATGCTTGGCAAACCCTTGACTCTCCTCTGGAATCCCTGTCGACGCAGTAGAATCTCGTGAAGGTGTGTATGGAATTCAACATAACAACCCTGCAGATGTCCAGCAGGGGCACACCAGACGGGAGCGTAGTCATCGCAGCAATCGCTCTGGTGGAATGGTCTCTTGGACAGCTGGCATCGGTCAGTTTGTCAACCAATGACTCATGCAGCCGGACAGCCACCTTGAGATGGAAGCCTTCGACCAGTCTTCCCCATGGTTGACAGGACCAAAGTTCAAAAACAGTTGCCACATAGAACTTCAGAGCACGAGCAACGTCCAGCAACGGCAAAGTCCTTTCAGCTGGCGACAAAGGGTTCGGAAAGAACACAGGCAACACCAAAGGCTTGTTGAGGTGGAATTCTGATTGAACGTTTGGCATGAAGGGGTGTGTCCATACCACCACCCTCGATTCGTGAAAAGTCAGATATGGCTGTTTGCAGGATAGGGCCTGGATCTCGCCCACTCTCCTGTCAGAGGTGACAGTGACAAGGAAAGCAGTTTTCCATGAGGGGGAACGAGAGGGGCACGATACATAGGTGTTAGGAAAGATTTCCATTCCATCTCTAATTCTCCCTCAGTTGTGTCCCCCCCAACGTTTTGCTGCTGTTATACAGCATAGTCTGACTTTGCCAGAGGAGCACAGCCTTAAACTGTACTCCCCTGGGCTTTTTGGCTCACTATTGTTATGGGGAAAGTGACATGCACTTAGTCAGTACTGGGAGACTGTTTCCCTTAGTCCTTGTCAATGTTGCAACTTTTCTGCAACATGTTGCAAGTGCACGATGTACCTTCCAGTATAGTGCACTTGGGTCTTCCTGTCATTTCTAAAGGCCCTAGATACTCTCAAATGATTTTCTCGGAGAAGCACAGATGGGCCTTGGACAGGGCTAGTGGCAGCTCATCTTTCCATGTATTTTTAACCCTTTCCTGCCAGGTAAACTACGTTTGGCACGAATAGGTGGTCTACCTCCAAAATGGCCATGCCACGAGGTTCTTTGTCTTTTGGCTATCTTGCCCCTCCACCTTCCCCAGGTGGTGTCAACGCGGGTCAGTCCTTATTTGGGCATGCATTCTCCCATGAAACGCCAAGCTTTCGCAGGCTTCTGCACGCCCTGTGTGCTTCAAGAATGTGAATTGGACGGTCTGGTTCCAAAACATATCTTGGGTGCCAGAGAGGCTGGTGTGCTATGAATGCCTGGAACCACCATGGTCCGTGATTGATCCACGTATGGTGTGCCTATATGTGAGCAGATCTCCCATTGGGTACTCTTCGTTTCGGCACAAAAGATTCTGGATAAGAGAAGTCTCCAAACACCCATAACATGTCGATCTCTGGAGTTCTCAATGAACTAAAGATGAGATACAAGTAAACTGAAACTAAGAAGCCGAGTCGAGGAACCGCTGGGGACCCGCTGGAAGGTTTGGCACCCTGAGCCCACAGTTGTCCCGCTGGACCCCTCTGAATCTGACCGAACTAGGTGGTCTGCGAAGATGCTTAGACCCATTGGAATAGAGGAACTAACTATTCTCAGCACCTTTATCAAACCCTGCAAGTAAGCCTTCTCAGAAGTGTCCCTGGGCCAACCAGTGGGCTGACCAGCTTGAGCAGGATCTTTCCTGTCACAGCTGCCATTTTGAGGAGATCCTTGAAACTTGGTACATCGCAAGCTCTGTGTTCACAGCACTCGCACTGAATTTCGTATGCTTGGCGTTCCCAGATCTGGCGTAACGAGAGCACCCGAACCGGAGTACATGCGCTTACCGTGTCGCCAAACTTTGTAAGTGTATTGCAGCTGTGCCCTGGAGCCTGCTACAGTGAAACTGGCCTGTTCTATTCACCAGGAGCGAAGAAATTGCCACTGTGCTGTTTGGGAATCAACACTAACTTTGTCACTGAAAGCCACAGAGCCACTTGATTGCTGCATTTAAACTTGCAGCCGAATTGGACTTGACTGCCGAAGTTTGGTCTGGACTGCGCCAGGGGTCGGTGAGTGATTGCAACCCTTACCGGTGGCCCCTACCGGATCCATCCATTTTTACGCACGAGTGGCCCAAGAGCCCCTCTCCTTTCCACAGATAGCCTGAGCTATTGATCTATTCCCAACTCCTGGTACATGTACTGCCTTCTCGGGGAGACCCTCTGCGAATAGTGGGAACCTATTCTGCATTGCCTCACCCACCTTCCTGAGCTGCTACAGACCCTACAAGAGACCCCGTTTTCACCCATCTGCACTACTGCATGCTCCAGCATTGCAAGTACATTTGAGCAATAGGCTCCCCTCTTCTTAGGGACTGGACTGCCTTTCAGTTAGGACTGTGATTACTGCAGAACTGCCTAAAGACACTGCACTTCCTGCTTCCTTCCCTTTTCTAGGTTGTGGACCGATTCCGTGCATCAACCCTTTAGGCCTCTTGGTTTTGTATACATGTATTTTAGTAGGATTGTGTTGGTTTAAAATTGTTACTGTTCATGAATAGTGTGTTGAAACTCAAAGGTCTTGAATAAATGTATTAGTATATTTTTACTCTGTGTGCTCATTGAGGTCTTTCAGTCACCCTCACCCGTCCTGAGACCTAGTATTGATCACTGCCAATGCTACCTTGATTGGTCTGGCTTGTCCAGAAGACTACCCTGTTCCAAGAAACTAGGCTGGCCTACGGTACCTCTGCCTACCAGGTCAGAGTTCAGAAGAACAAGTTACTCTTACCTGGTAACATTCTTTCAATGGGATGGTCCGACGACGTATTCCATATCTATGACAGTAATCACCACAGCTGTGCTGCTTCGGAAAATCTTTCTGCGTACTGCGTCTATGACGTAGATACGCCGCCCTCGAGGACCTCCACTGACGTCACTGGATGTTATAAGTAGGACGCACGACGCCCGTAGCCCCAGTTGTAGTTTTTTCCCCAGAACGTGTGCCAGTCTTATGCCATTCTGACCACACAAAGCCTTGTGGAAACGTAAGCTGCAAACGCATAAGAAATTCTGTAGCGGGGTAGGCAGGGAGGAGGCGATATGGAATACGTCGTCGGACCATCCCATCGAAAAAACATTACCAGGTAAGAGTAACTTGTTCTTCGAGGGAATTGAGTTCTCCGACGTATTCCACATCTATGACAGACTCCCATAGCAGTACCAATGCAAGGAGGTGGGAAAAGAATTTAGAAAAAGAAATTTAGAATGCCCAATCAAATTGGGGAGCAAAGGACCGCCTTGCCAAAGGCCAGATACTGCCCACGGATGGAATCGAGGCAGTAGTGACGTACAAAAGTATGGACCGAAGCCCAGGTGGATGCATCACAGATGTTACGAATAGGAACACCCCTCTGTAGGGCAGTAGAGGCAGCCATACCCCTGGAAGAATGGGCCCGCAAGCCAACCGGTGGGTCCTTAACCACCAAGCGGTAACTCAGAAATAGCCAGAATAATCCAGTAAGACGAAGTCTGCCTAGTCACAGCTTGTCCCAACCGCTTACCAGCGTAACCAATGAAGAGTTGATCGTCCACTCTGACCCGGGACATGCGTGAAATATAAAAGCTTAAAGCCCTCCTAGGATCGAGCCTATGGAGCCTCTCCTCTTCCTTACCAGGATGTGGAGGAGGATGAAATGCCGGAACAACCACCTTCTGGCCTAAAGGAAATTCCGACACCACTTTCGGAAGAAAGGAAGGACAAACTCTAAGGACAACCCTGTCCTTCTGAAATACAGTGAAGGGTGGCTAAACTGAAAGTGCCAGTAACTCACTCACTCTGCGAGCAGAAGTGACCGCAACCAAAAATACAGTTTTAAGAGTTAACAGTCTCAAAGGGCAAGAACGCAAAGGCTCAAACGGAGCACCCATCAGAAACTCTAGGACAAGGTTCAAATCCCAAACGGGCACCTGGCAAGGTGACGGAGGGAACACATTAGTGAGCCCTTTTAGAAACAGAAATCAAAGGAATTTTAAAATAAGAACACTCTTCAGACGAGCGCTTAAATATGGACAGCGCCGCCAGGTAACCTTTAACCGTACCCACTTGCAAGCCCCTGCGGTCTAAAGAAAGCAAAAAAGACAGAACCACAGGAATGTCACATGCAAAAGGATCCACATGCTTAACCCTGCACCAGTTGCAGAACTTTTGCCAACGGCAACGGTACAGGGACTTAGTTGCGGCAGTCTGGCCAAAAGCAACACCTCCATTACGTCTTCAGGGAGGTCCCAATCCTTATACCTCATCCTTTCAGAAACCAAGCGTGAAGTTTGAGTGATCTGACCTCTGGATGGAGAACCTGAACCCCCCCCACCCCTCGCTCCCGTGAGACCAGATCGTCTCGGTAGGGAAGACATGGAGGGCAGATGGACAAGTCGAGAAGGTCCGGGTACCACGTCCTCCGGGCCCACACCGGAGCAATGAGGATCATCCGGGAACCGAACAATCGCAACCTCTGCAGCACTTGTTGGATGACGGGGACTGGAGGAAACAAGTACAGCAGTGGGAATGACCACTCCACCACAACACGTCTCCTAAGGCTCCTTTTGGAGGAAAGTCCGGCAAGCAGAATCTTTCACACTTCCAGTTGACACTGGAGGCGAAGAGATCCAGTTGAGGGGTCCCCCAAAGGGGGCGAAGATCTCCAGGAGAATCTCCTGAGCCAACTCCCACTCGTGAGAGATCGCGCTCTGCCTGCTCAGAGAATCCGCTGTCTCGTTTTCATCTCCGGCCAAATGAACTGCTGAGATCAAAACTTCCTGCAGGATTGCCCAGAACCAGAGCTGCATCACCTCCTTGAACAGAGGAAGTGATCCTGCCACCCCCCCCTTTTTGTTGAGGTAGTGCATGGCCACTGTATTGTCCGTCAGGATCATGACACTCTTTCCTCGCACAGTCGGCAGAAAAGCCTTCAGGGCAAGCCCGACGGCCCTCAGCTCCAACAGATTGATATGGAGTCTGGACTCAGACGGAGACAAACAACCGCTGACTGTCAACTAGTTGGCATGAGCTCCCCATCCCGTGAGGGATGCGTCCGTCACAATCGTCACCTCCGGCCAGGGTAGCCAAAAATGAGCCCCCTTCATCAGATTGCCTGACAGCCCACCACTGAAGGTCCTGGGCGACCGAGGACGGCACCTGAACAGGGTCCGACATCCTGCCAGAGGACTGAGACCACTGGAGCTTGAGTGCCCATTGCAAAGATCTCATCCACAACCTGGCCTCTGGCACCAGAAGAATGCAGGATGCCATGAGGCCGAGCAATCAAGAACTCGAACGCTGGGAGACTCTGGGCAAGCTGAAACTTGTGCACCATCTGCTGAATGTGATGAGCCCTCACCTGGGGAGGAAAACACTGCCGCAGGGACGTGTCGAGCACTGCTCCGATGTACTGGAGCCTCTGAGTTGGTGTCAAATGGGACTTCAAGTTGAGGGAGAAGCCCAGCTTGTGGAGGGAGTGGCAGGTGACCGACAGATGATCCAGGACTTGCTCGGGAGAGCGTGCCCTGATCAAGCAATCGTCCAGGTAGGGGTAGACGTGAATCCCCCGTTTCCTGAGATGGTCTGCCATAACTACCATGAGCTTGGTGAAGACCCTCAAGGCGGAGATCAATCCTAACGGCAGGAACAGAAATTGAAAGTCCGAGTCACCAACCGCGAACCTCAGGTACTTCTTGTGCTTTGGATGGATCGGCACATGAAAATAAGCGTCCTTGAGGTCGAGAGACACCAACCAGTCCTGAAGTTGAAGGGCCTGGAGGACTTCAGAGAGAGTAACCATAATGAACTTGTCCTTCCTGAGGAGTTTGTTCAAACTGCGCAAGTCCATGATGGGTCTCAATCCCCTGTCCTCCTTGCAAATCAAAAAATAAGGGGAATACCATTCCTTGTTCCTCTCCGCTACAGGCACCACTTCTATGGTGCCTTTCTACAGCAGGGATTGAATTTCCTGTGCAAGGAGCGGATCCGGACTCTCTTTGAAGAGTCCCTGGTGGATTGTCATGAGGCCTCTTCCAGAAAGGAAGACAGTAGCCGTGGGCTATGATCTCCAGAACCCACACATCTGAAGTAATGGCACGCCACTCTACAAGATGCTGCGCCAGCCTTCCCCCAACCAGCGAACCATGGGACATGGCCTCATGACTGAGTTTAAGCGGCTGTGGCGTTGCCTGAGGGCAAAGAAGCAACTGCCCGAGCGGCCTTGGCACCTCGAGTACCTTGTTTTCCACCTCTGGCACTCCTATGGTGGCCCCTTTGACTGGCAGCTCCTCTCGCTTTACCAAAGGATGAGTAATAACGAAAAGAACCTTCCCTGCATTGCTGTGCCCTAGGACGAAAAGGCCGAGGTTGTCGAACTGCAGCGCCTAACGACTTCGCTGCAGCTTTGGAGGTCTGCAACCTCTCAAGGCTCTCGTCAGCCTTCCTGCCAAAAAGATGTTCACCGTCAAAGGAATGTTGAGGAGCCGGGCCTGCACATCAGGAGCAAACCTCGACTTCCGCAACCACGCAAACTGCGTATCACAGTGCTCGCCGCCATGGACCGGCTGACGCAATCTGCCATGTCCAAACCCAACTGAACGGCCTCACACATGTCATTCTTGCCATCCTGAACCATAGCAAGGAAACCATCCCGTTCGTACACTTCGGGAATATGTTCAGCCGCCGCTAAGGAAACAGCTCCACAGTGTGTGTGAAACGTGACAAGGCACATACGGAGTTGGCCGCCTGAAGAAAACACTATTTGCCCAACCATCAAAACGCTCGTCGTCCCTATCAGGAGGGATGGTAGGATACGACGCCTACTTTGCTGGGGCTGTAGCCGCCTGCACCACCAAGCTCTCCGGAGTGGGGTGCTTGGTCAAGTAGCAGGGGTCGCTACTGGCTGGGCGGTATTTTCGCAGCAAAGACTTGCCCACTGCCAGGAGACTCTGGAGCAGTCCAAGCCGCCGCCACCCTCCTCTGTAGAGCCATATGGAACAGCAGTACCGGGTCAGTTGGTCGAGGATATCCTTAAGGTCATCCTGGTGGAGCAGACCAACCCAAGTACTCCGTGACGCTAGACCTAAGGCGCCGGTACGAGGAGTCGGCATGAGTGCCAGGCTCAGGCCTACAAAACTGGCGTCGTGCAGGGACTGACGCAGGTCCTCAATTTGGCTATGGCCCGAGAGAATCACATCTGGTACCGTATCAGGAACCATGCCATCAGAGCCCTCATCCACCTCTGAAATGTACTCAAGATGGCGGTAAGGGCACAGAATGGGGGACAAAGCCATGCTTGACCTTGGCCAGAGCCTTTCTAGGGGGTTCCACCATGCCCGGGGTACCCCCGTCGAAACAGCCTTGAAGGGCTGAGAGTGAATCCGCGTCTACGCCGAACGCGGCGCCGACAGCATTGACACAGGTCTCGAGGGCTGAGCCCTGAGCGTGTCCCTCGACAGCCTGGGCGCCGATGACTTCTTCAGCAGAGCCTCGAAAGAGTCCATCGATGACCTCGGCGCCACAGGTGTCTACGTCTTCCTCGAAGACACCACAGGTGCACACGGTCTTGAGCGCGTCGAGGACCGGGACCTGGAACTGGAACGGGCATGACGAGAATGATTCCCCTTGTTCGAGCGGGACCTTTCCCGCAAATCGTGCCGACCACCCGAGCCCGAAGGCATACGAGCGGTGTCTCGACCGATCACAACCGACCCTACTCGGAGGTGCGGACGGACCAGTGCCCTGCGATTCGAGAATCGCTAGCATTTTCTTACCGAAGGAAGCAAATTCCTCCGGCGTCGCTTTCTTGGTGGGCTAAGCGACCCGCGGACGGGTGGAGTTCTCGGAGGAGGACGGGGAAGGCGACCGATGCCGCTTCCGGGAGTGTCTCGAAGAGGCAGAAGAGTGGCTGGACCTACTCCGGGACCGAGACCCACTGGACTTCAAATGATGAGGAGAGTCGCCCCTCGAATCGTCCGTCGAAGCCCCGCAGACCTACTTCCGTGGCTTGGACACCTTACCTACCGACCGTTTCTTGCGCTCCCGCAAGGCTTTGGACGTAAGCGACTGGCAGTCGACACAATCATCCGTGTCATGGGCCTCGCCGAGGCACCAGAGGCAGGCGTTGTGCGAGTCCGTCACCGACATTTTGCACCCACAGTCCCCGCACTTCTTAAAGCCCGGATGCGGGGTGAAAGACGAGGTAGACATCACGAATGATATACTTTGTGAACGAACACGTTCGAAGAACCGATAAAGAACAGAAACTCCAAAGAGTCGAGGCGCGCCGAGATCTCCGAAGCGAAAATGTTTGCGGAAAGAACAGAATAGAGGCTACGGGCGTCGTGCGTCCTACTTATAACATCCAGTGACGTCAGCCGTTGGAGGAGGTCCCCGAGGGCGGCGTATCGACGCAGGAGCCGAAAGATTTTCCGAAGCAGAACAGCTGTGGTGATTACGGTCATAGATCTGGAATACATCGGAGGACCCAATCCCCTCGAAATATATCTTAATAGGCTCGAAGGCCCCTCCCCCCCAATGAGCCTCGTCAGCACCATGTTGAGTTCCCACGCAGGGGCCTTCACTGGCAGCTGTTTGACGAGACGGCGGGACCAAAGTGAAAATCGTCCTGGAGACCTGGTGTAGCAGGAGATAGCCGCCAGCTGCACCTTTAGAGAGGCATGCACCAGGAAGGATCTGTGGGGCAGCGACCCTCACAGGGTTGATCTTCTGCAACTGGCACCACATAGCGAAATGCTTCAATTTTTGCCTGTAGCACCAAAAGGTGACTCTGGCCTTGGCAAGGACCTCCCTGCAGTCCGCTGGCAACTTGTATCCTCCAAACTCTAGTGCTGCAGGTGCCAAGAACTCCCGTTCAGTGATCCTGGGTCATGGAGGATTGCGCCTCTGGTGAGCAGATCCGCGACCACCGGCAGCTTGACCGGAGGCGGCATTGACAGGCTGAGACGGTCAGAGTACCAAATCTGCAGCAGCCATGCCGGGGCGACAAGGATCATCCTGCATCGGCACGGTTTGAGATGATTGAGGACTCAGCAGGAGAGGCAATGTAAGGAACGCATATAGGAACAGGCCTTCACACAGGGAGAACGCGTCCCTCATGCTCCTCGGCTGGTGGAACATGCAGGTGAATTTCTGGCATTTTGAGTTTGCTGCAGTCGCAAACAGATCTGGGGTCTGCCCCACTTGAGGAAGATGCGATATACCTGATCCTACTCAAGTTCCCACTCGTGGCAGGAGCGCAGCACCCTGCTGAGGTTGTCGGCGATGGTGTCTTTACTCCTGGCAGATGAAAGAGGATGAAGAACATCTTTTGGTCGATGACCCAGTGCCAACAATCCTGCGCCTCTCTGGAGAGCGCTGGGTATCGGGTGCCCCCTGCTTCTCGATGTACAACATTGTGGTGGTGGTGTCCGTGAAGATACTCACCACTTTGCCCTTCAGGGACAGAAGAAATGACTTCAGGTCCCAGAACACTGCTCACAGTTTCAGGATATTGATGTGGAGCTCATTCATTGGGCAACTACAAGCCTCTGTTGGGGAGGAGGCAGCACCTTGGCTAGCACCTTCCTGCAGCCCCCACGCGCTTTACAATTAGGCAAGACTTCTCAAAGCACTATAGCACTGAGAAAGCTTTTTGCATGCAAAAATAGGCTCACACAGGTGTGGCCAGGCACTAAATGAATAGTATTTAAATATAAGGTGCAAATAACTATTTAGCTGGATGAATTTGTAATATGTTAAATTTTATTTTGTTTTTCTCAAAGCACGGTAAAGAGCTCTGTGCCAAAAGGAATGCAGCCTGTGATAAAAAAAAAACTACAGGCATTGCGTGGGGCCCGGCTAGCTCAGGCAGAGCACACAAAGTGGCTGAGCAGTGGTTTCCTGTCCATCAAAAACCCATGCAGACTAAAAACTCAATGCACGACAGAGTACTATGGAAAACGAGGGTTTTAAGGAGAATTACTGGACCAGATAAAATATAAGTATATTGAGTGAAGTGTGAAGAGTATGGCTGGAAGGTATTTATATATAAAAGTTTAGAATATAGAAATGCTAAACAGGCGCTACAATGTATTCTTTCCTAGGCGGCAGCAGTATGCCAAGTAGTTTTGTCCTAAATGGGAACCCGGCTATGCAAGAAGGAAGACTGAAGCGTCCCTTATAAGGAACATATTAGGATGACCAATGCCAGTATCCAGTGACCAAGTTGAACAGTATATAAAAAGGCACCTGCTTGGTATCAGTCTGGAGGAGCAGACCAAGGAACGACAGAATGCTGGTCGGACGGGGGTGGGGTGATGTTCGGGCTAGCAGAGTTCTTTGCCCACCCCCCCATCCTCATTTTTGTACACACTAAATTTGTTATCCTTTCAAGATGACTCTTGGCCTTAATTCCTTAGAGGGATGAACTTTGATCTGGTGTGAGCGTAATTAGGGGTACCAGTATTAAGGGGTATACCTGCAAGTATGGGCTACCTTTCACCTCTGGCATACAGACATCCAGTGTGGGCTCCCCAGCCCTCCAAGGAAGCGTCCCTGGTGACAGTCTCCTGGTGGGGGTGGTTTGAAACCTTGTGCCCTGGGCAACATTGGAGCGAACACCCTACCACCTAATCGCCCGACGGAACTCCTCATTGAGAGGGATCTTGTCGGCAAAGCTTCTAGACACTTATCCGGCGAACTCCGGAAGAGGTTACATCCGTAGCCTGCAGAGCCAGATAAGCTAAATGGTCGACTACATCATGCCGAGCAGCGATTTGATCCTCACTGTGGCGGCCTTCAGTGAAAACAGCCGTTGCACCGTCCTCAGTATGACCGCTACTCTCCCCTCCCCACTCCCCCCCCACCGAGGGAGACACCAGGTAGGCGACCATGTTGATTCTGGCTCCCAGGAACAGTATTCTGCAATGGAATCAAGCAGGACTTTGGATCATTCATGGCGGAGCCCAGCTCGCTTAGACTTGGTTGATGAGCCAGTCATCGAGGTACGGGTAGACTTGTATCCCCTGTAGACATAGATGGGCCACCACTGGTACCAGGCACTTCGTAAACACCCTGGGCGTCGACTTCTGGCCAACAGGGCGGGCAGTCTTCCTTGCACCAAAGCGTAGGAACTTGGAATGTTTCCTGTGGATGGAGATGTGGAAGTAAGTCTCCCTCCACTTGGGCGAGCACATGCTGTGACGTGAGCATCCTGACTTTTTGGGACCTTGGGTACTTGTTGAGATGCTGCAGGTCTAGAATGGGCCTCCAGCCCTCAATTGTCTTTTTGACTAAGTATCTGGAATAGACTCCGGAGCCACCTTGGAACCAGCTCCATCGCCCCTTTTCCTAGCATGGGCCATACATCCTGTAAGAGCCGAGGGATCCGCTGACACTTGTTGAAACTCCAGTGTATGTCCGTGGACGAGAGCGTCCAGCATTGATTGATCAGTGCAGATACTCTTCCACTCACTGAAGAATCCCGCCAGCTGGCCTCCCACAGGGGTGCGTGGGTGGGGGCCCGACATTTTGGCCGTTAGTCTTGCTTCGGCGCATGCGTTCCACCTTGGGGTGATGGCGCTGGCCACTTGCACCGAAAGCCTTGGAAGGGCCCCAGTAGGCCATTCGCACCTTGAAATGCTTTTATATAGACTCGTTATGAATGCCATATCATATCCTGGATCATCGAACAGGAGGGGTGACAGATCAAGAACCTCCAGTGAAACCCTTAGTCGACCTGCTGGACTTTCCGCCAGAGGGGGCGTAAGGAAGAGCAGTGTTATTGGAGAGAGCCCAGTGCCGAGCCGTCTTTATGGCTTGTAAAGACTTGACAGTTAGGCAGAGTTTGTATGCAGTACCCTTTGGGACCGCTACACACAATTGGACTACAGGTGTAAGCAAAACCAACGTTTGGTATACGTCTACTACGCAGTTTTTGGTAGCGGAGCTGAGCAGCCAGGCTCATCTCAAGAGGGCATGTGAGCTGTAATGTTACACAGAGGTCTACAATCACAAGTATTCAAATAGACTCATACTCAAGGTTTCTTGATAAAACAATTTATTACAGTCATTTATAAAACAGTCAATAGAAGGTGGTTATATATATATATATATATATATATATATATATATATATATATATATATATATATATATATATATATATATATATATATATATATATATATATATATATATATATATATATATATATATCAAACCCAAATATACTTCAGTACTTTACACTATAAGATTCTGAGGCATTTAGACTACTTTGAAGGAGGAACAAAAAGGCATAGGTTAATAAAAAGATTACAACTATTCTTAGACAGTGCATATGTTTTGAGTTCACCATGCATCTATTCAATGCAATGGGTTAGGCCAAAGTCAATGGGCTAAAGTCTTGTATAGGATAAAGCAGTTCTAGTAGTTGAACGGAAAAGTCTTTGCAAAAGTTCTCAGAAGTAGTTTGTAAAAGAACGAATCATATGTTGGGTCGCAAGCTGATTAGGCCTGCAAGTTGGGAAAGTTTCAAGCACTTTCACCGTGAGAGGCAAGTACTCCGTCTCTCTACACAGTACCTTTACAAATGAAGAAAAAGATGCAGCTATAGACTTCTGTTCCGGGCAGTTACTGCAGATCCCGCTGTTCCTGGGCCTCAGTCGTGGGGATAAGAGGGAGGATGTCGGGGGGGACTCACACTGCACTGGGACTGGTCAAAAAGCTGGCAACTGGCAATTCTCCAATTCTGGTAACTGTAGTCAAGCACACAAACTGGTGTCCCTCTCTCTGGCTATTCAGTTTCCTGCAGCACTCGGAGGAAAATACAACCAGCTCTGAGAATGTTATCCAGGTGGCTTAGTGTGGAGTTGATTGGTCCCACCAACTCCATGGGAGAAGTTGTACTTGTGTGGGCTTCTCCGTCGATGTGAACTTGGCAATTCGGACCTGCAGCAGGGCTTCACGGGCAAACCGACGGTCCAGGAGTTGCAGCAGCCGTCCTCTTCCAGCTCATCATCGGTTCTTTTGTTCCAGTGGTGGACTCTGCCTTCCAAGCCAAGAGACTTGCCTTTTATCCAATTTCCTTCCATTCATTCCAGCCTAGCAGCCACTCACCCAGCAGGGTGGCTGTCTTTGCTGGACATTCAGCCAGCCAATTACACCAGAGTGCATTTGGGTCTCCTAGGAGACTAAGCACAGGGAGTTTCAGGCACCTCCCTCACTTCCTGCCCACCCGACACTTCAGCGCCAGAGGCGGTCTTCAGTCCTGAAGCCCGCCAAGGGCGATGGAACAAAGGCACCAAACCTAGTTTGGCGCGCAGAGACAAACTCTAGAAGGACCTTTCCAAAAAGAAATGGTGAAAAAAGAAGACAGGGACCTGTTTAACCAAAGGGGGCTCAGACGCCATCTTGAAAAACATGGCTCCCGCAATTTAACACTACCGGTGTTCGCGGTCGGGAAACATCATGGTAGTTCATTGTAAAACCACTGCCACCAGCCATTTCGAGAGGAAAGCATTTGACTGCTACATGAGTATCTAGACATAGGCGATACTAAGTAACCCCTCAAGCATCCTATGGTACGAAAGGGTGTGCTGGGTTTAGGAATTTAAAAACTAGTAAAGTCAATTTCACTTCACTTTCTCTGGGAAACAGCAGTTTATCCCAGAGAAGGTATTTTAACCTTGAGAGCCTCAAAGGCTTCAATGTGCCACTGTACTGAGGGTGCTGTGTGACACATGAAAAGATCATGCCTATGGAGTTGTCAAACTGCATAATCAAAGAACACAAGAGTAAAATGCACATCAAAATACGAGAGAGTGGAAAAAAGGCGCTCACTCGCTAGGTAAAAACATCAAATCCTCAAAATCCAGCAAAGTTGCTGGGGGTCTGTAAGGTGAAGGGAATTAGCACATTTGAGAATTCTCCATAACACTGGTCTTCCCGTAGAGGTGGTCTCCGAAGGACATGTCCAACACCCTTGTTTGGACCTCCTGGCAGAAATGTGTGGCCTTTAGCAAGTGTTAGGGAAAATTCTCAAATATGCCAATTCACTTCTACCTTAGCTCTTTTTTCTTGACTTTAGGACTTAATTTCTAACCTGGACACAATGAGCCCTGTTTATCACCCTCTTATGTATTTTTATTGTTATTTGGACTCTGTTTCTTTTGACTTTGGACTATGAAACTCCATAGGCATCTTTAGATTGTGACAGCACATTCAGTGCAGTGGCACAGGGAAGTCTTGGATTTCCCAAAGGTTTAAATACCTTCTCTTGGTGAAACTGTTTCCAAGGGCAGTGAAGTGAAATTGACTTTACTTACATTTTGCAACTTTCTAGACCCAGCACACACTCTTACCATAGAGTGCTGGAGGGGTTACTTAGTACCCCCTTTGTCTAGTTTCTCCTGTAACATTTTTATGTTACCCTTTCTACAGTTAATGGCTGGTGGCAGTGGTTTACTCTTTACTACCATTGTGTGTTTTTACTGCAGGCTGCGTTCGCAGCTGCAGTAAAGCACCCATGGGTGTCCATTTTGTCAAAATGGCCATGTCGTCTTTTTTTCACGATTTCTTGTTGGAAAGGTCCTTCTTGAGATTTACTCTGCGCGCCAAACCAGGTTTGGTCCCTTTGTTAGTTTTGTCTTTGGCGGGATTCACAAGTGAAGCCCGCCTCTGGCTCCAGTATGTCTGGCAGGGGCAGGAAGTGAGTGGTGCCGAAACTCCCTGTGCTTTATCCCCTTGGTTACAGGAATGCACTCAAAGGTGATTGGCCGGCTGGCTGTCCGGCCAGGACAGCCACCCTGCTGTGTGATTGATGGCTATGATGAAATGAATGGGAGAAATCTGCATAAAAGGCAAGGCTTTTTGGCTTGGAAGGTATAGTTGACCACTGGACAAAAGGAATCCGAAGAACTTCTTGGAAGGGACGCCTGCAGCAAATCCTGGACCATTGGTTTGCCCGGTGAAGCCCTGCTGCTGTGTTGAAGCTCAGAATTCACCTAGACTGGAGAAGCCCTGCAAGGACGACTCCTCCCCTTGAGTTGGTGGGACCAATCAACTCCAAAGTAAGCCAACTGGACATCCATCTCAGAGCTGGTTGAATTTCCACAGAGTTGCTGCTGGAACCGACGTGCCAGGGAAAGAAACACCAGATTGTGTGTGTTGCTTTTAAGCTGGCCAAGAGCTTTTGGAAGATCCTCCGGACTCCCAAGAGGCAGGACTGACCAAGCCTGAGCCCCAACAAAGTGAAGGACCCCAGAAGCAAGGAAAGACCATCTCGATAGCCAGGAACCGCAGTGTTGCTATTTGCGGTAGAAGCAAGGAGCTGAAACACTGAACAGCCACTGAAAGTGAAGTTTGCCGGTTGTGGGTTTTGACTGTCCCAGTGCATTGCAGGAGTCCCCCGACATCCTCCGTCTTGTCTCCACGACCGAGACCCACGAACAGTGAGATCTGCAGAGCTGCACAGGAACAGAAGTCATCAGCTGCAGCTTATATTCAATTCTAAGGAACTGAAAAACAAGTCTAAGAGAACTTACCTCTTACTCTAGAGTTGCTTGAAACTTATACAACTCTAATCAGCATGCGGCCCTACATTTGATTCTTTTTAGCTAAGACTCCTAAGAACTTGTACAAAGACTTTTCCATTTACTTACCAGAAGTGCTTCATCCTATACAAGACTTTTGGCCATTGACTTTGGCTTAGCCTATTGAATTGTAGGATTCTTCTTGGAGGATCCAAAAGTATTTGCCTGCTTACGAATTGTTGTGTTCTCTTGTGTTCTAATAACCTTTGCCTTTTACCAATTTTTAAAGTGTTCTGAATGCCAACAGTAAGATTAATGTCCCCAGCACCCTAGCTATTGAAGTCACCCGTGGGTGTAGGTTGTGTATGTGGGCTATCCCAAAAGGGTCTCATCTGATTTAGAAAATAAGTGTACAGTATTGAAGTGTATTTGTGTTGAACTATTCTATTGCTCCCTTCTGAAGAAGGCTTTATAACAAACTGATAAATTAATAATTGTTTATGCAAGAAACCTTAAGTGTAAGTTTATTTGAATACCTACAACTGTGAATTATTTATTTTTTATTTATTATTTATTTGTTTTATATTGCGCCATGCGACCCTCGGGCATCGTAGCGCTTGTTACAGTAGGCGTGTTTGTTACATTGTTTAGATACGTGACAATGCATTAGTTACCGTAAAAGCATTTCTGATGGTTGTATCTGCTTAGATTCACATGCTGTGCATAGTCTGACATCCAGTAGTCACTGCAGAGGTGTGTGTAACACTATCCCTATAGCGACATGCAGTGTACCCACAATGCCTCACACGTCGAGGTACCTCTATTTTTTCTGCCCTGCGGGAGCCTATTAGACGTGAGTGAATACAAAAAAGAGATAGGGAGGCGTGGCCTGGAGCGCCAGCGATGAGGCAGCTCCTTTGATGGCCTCCGCATGGATCCGCGGCTAAGCCCTAATTCTGCCCGTTTCCAGCCAGGTTCGTGATATGAGATGGTGAGCCTTCAGCTGCTAAGGTCCCGAGCTACAGATGACAGCGTTTTAAGTGCAGAACGACTCGCCAATGGGGAATACGCGACGGGGAGCTCGGACGCCCACACCCGTACTACAGCCCCAAAATGGCGGCCGCATCTCCGCGACTCATCCCAAGCTGGTTGCTGGGACTCATCAGCCCCGAACCGCATCCGATAGCGGGGCCCACGTATGAGGCCTGCAACACCCGACATCCTGCAGCGGGACGCCCCCCCCCCCCTGTGCTTGATCCTTGACGCTGCAAGGCCCGCTGCTGGAGCTCCGGCGACTTCCTGCCATTTGCTGCACCGTCAGTGGCTGCGGCCCCGTGGACCTTTGACTGATCTCGGAGTCGGAGGCTTACCCATCGCCTGCCCCGCTGGTGTCCTTGCTGTCTCTGCGGGACCCTTGCGGGAGCTCTCCCCACCCTGCACCAGCACCCTCTCCGATTCCTGGGATGCCCCTGCCCAACTTCTGCCTGCTGCTCCCGGGGGTGAGGCCCTGCCTCCCCCGGCTACCATCGGAGGCCCGCCAGCTACAGCGTGACCCTGGCTCGTGTGGGGGCCACGCACATCGCCCAGGTAAGATTGGCGGCCCCTCAGCATACCTGCTCCCAGCCTCTCCCGGTGTCGCTCTGGGGCCCACTGCAACACCTCCCCTTGGAAGCCTACTATTCGTCCCAGACCCCACCTGGTCAGAGGATCCTCGAGCCCACTAGCCCTGACCCCATACGGAGTGTGTCACCCCCTTCGACTTCCTGGGGCACCCCTGCCCATGTCGCCTTGCCACCGGCTGGGGTGGCAGTCTCCGCCGCCATCTTCCTAGGCGGCCACCCATCTTGCTGGACTGCTCAACCACAGGGAACTGTGCCGCTTCGTGTGACTCTGGAAGCTTAACCTGCCTGCTCCACCGCCTGGGACGCCCTGGCCCTACCCATTCCATATATCTATTTGGCCGCTTTCTTCTGCCTTCTGTGGAACGTGGACATGACTCACCCTTGGGCGACGTCCCCTTGCCTCGGAGCCATGACCAAAGCACTAAAGTTTCCTAAATCGACCGACATCTCCTCCATGCTGCAAGCCTCGGAGAGGGGTAAGGAAGCAGACCCCCCCCAAACTTACTCCCTAGAAGCCGGCCGACGGCGGGGGACACTTGCGACCAAGGAGGATCTCCAAGCCTTCATGAGTGATATTAAATCAGAATTTAGAGCCTGCATGACGGAACTCACCGCCAAACTGAAACAGACAGAACAGGACCTAACCACGGACCACTCCACCTCGCTAACGGAAATTCAAAGCGCCGTCGAGTCACTAGTGGCGAGAACCGAAATCCTTGAACCTAAGCAGGACATGGAAAACCGCTCTCGCCGCAACAACCTGCGCCTCTGCGGGGTGCCCGCTTCGATCTACGACCGGGAGCTCCCTGAAAATGTCAGCACATTCTTTCAGTCTCTCATGCCAGACTTGGATTTGACCCAACTCCTGCTGGAATTGACCCACAGGCTGCGCCCTCTCCGGGGTATCGACTCGGCCCCCCCCCCCCGGATGTGATCACTAGGGTCCACTTCTACACCACCAAGGAGGCCATAGCAGCTATTGGCCGTTCAAAGGACGAGCTCTCATTCCAGGGAATCCCGATACAGATTTTCCAAGACCTCTACCCGCTGACTCTTCAGAAACGCAGGATGCTCCGGCCTTTATCACTTTCTTCGGGATCAGCAGATCCGTTATCGATGGCTCTTTCCTACAGCTCTACAATTCCTGTACAAGGGCACCCCGCGTATCATCAGCCACCTTGACGATGCAGCGTCAATCCTTCGTCCAGACTCCCCTGGGTCCTCAGACCCCTCAGCTCCGAGCCGAACAAGCCCGGCTTTAGACACAACCTGCTCAAATCCAAAGCAGACCCCATGGTCAAGGGTGCAGAGGAGCCGCAAACCTAAATAAAGCGCTATAATACCTGTACCAGGCACATGGTACTGGAAACGCCTGAAGCTTTTACATCTAGTCGCAGACCCCATGCGGCCCATAACCCCCCTCCAAAGCGGATGCCATCACTCTACCCTTGGAGACACCCTCAACCATGTTGGCGCTGTGAGATGACAGCCTTGGCGCCTAGGGACCATATCGATCGTTCTAAATCGACCCCCCCCCCCCCCCCCCCCCGACTGCAATTTGGACCTCCCGTTGGAGGTCATTCGTGAATGTGAGTTCCTCCCGTTGGAGGTCAGTTAGAACAGTTCAAAAACCCTCAACCACAGGAGACCCCGAAACGACTACGCTCTCACGTCCATGGCTGACTTAACTCCCCCACGACACCCCTCCCCCCCCAGCAAGTGGATCTTCCGGACCAACCTTCGCATCTGAAACTTAAGTTCACCACCTTGAACGTTAGGGGCCTGAACTCTCCCCCCCCCCCCCCCCGAAGAGGAAATCAACTCTACAGAGGCTACAGGACGACAGGACCTCGATTGCCTTCTTGCAAGAGACGCATTTGATTCCGGTGGACTTTCCTCCCTTACGAAGCAGATTCTTTCCACTACAATTCCTCGCCTCTAATGGAACTAAGAAGGGAGGCACCGCTATTTTATTCGTGAAAGACCTGAAGCCCCAGATCCTTGACTCACGACGATGCCAAGAGGGTCGCTTCATTGCAATCAAATGCACCATACATGGCCAGCTCTATACCCTTATCTCGGTGTACGCTCCAAAAGAATACCAGGAGGGCTTCTATCAGGACATAGAGGACTCCCTCCTCCTATTCATTGAGGGGTATGTCGTCATGGGAGGAGACTAACTGGGCCCCGGACCCCCTGAAGGACAAGTCCCACCCACTACACTCAGAAACCTGAAGTTGGCCACTGGCCTGCTCCACCTATTTCGCACGCGGAACATTGTAGACTCTTGGAGGATACTGTCCCCGGATGAAAGGGACTTCACCTTCTACTCAAATGTGCACCGCACCTTCTCTAGAATTGATCTGATCTTGACCTCCCCACAGATCCCGACTTTCACTGATGTGGTAATTGGCCCCCGGATCCTCTCAGATCATGCCCCAGTTACATTGATCTTGCGGCCCCCATGACCCAGAGCCCCCGTCACGCCGCTGGTGGTGGTGCTTATATGACCCCTATTCTGGGGGACATGGCGGTGAGAGATTCAACCACCAGCTCCATCAAGAACTTTTTCGCTGAAAACCGAGACGAGAACACTTCCCCGGCCAACACCTGGGAAGCTATGAAAGCGGTCCTTAGGGGAGAGTTGATCGCACAAGGTGCCGCATTCCACAAAAGAAAGCAGGCGACTCGAGCCGTCCTGGAGGCTGAGGTCCGTGAAGCCGAGGCTACTCACATAAGGAAGGGCTGGGCCCCCAAATCTTACAGGAACCTACAAATGGCTAGGAAAAAGCTGGAAGCCCACTACACTGAGGCTACGGCGAATCTGCTAACTAGAACCAAGCAATGGTACTACGCCCACAACAATAAGGCCAACAAACTCTTGGTGAACAAACTGGCAAAGGTGAAGAGTAGGAATGCCATCGTGGGCATCCGTGATCCGCAGGGGGTAATCTACTACGCGGACCACGAGAAAGTATGCTTGGCGACCGCCCACCACCTGGAAATAGTTACTGCACCAAGCAACGTTCATACATTCGAGAGGCGGCCCTCCCGCACCTGTCCTCGGCGGCCAGGGAAGACCTTGAAGCGCTGATTACGACCGAGAAGGTGGAGGCAGTCATTAAGAGCCTAGAACCTAGAGCCCCGGGCCCGGATGGATTCTCCACCCGCTTCTACAAAATCTTTTGGCCCCAATTAGTGGCCCCCCTGGCCCGCCTCTATAGCTCATTCGTGGCCACTGGAACGGTCAGCCGCACAATGCAAGAATCTATCCCAGTCCTTATCCACAAGCCTGGGAAGGACCCCCACAATACTAGCTCGTATGGACCTATTGCCTTGCTGAATCTGGATGCCAATATATACTCCAAGATCCTGGCCAATCGTCTAGCACCTATCCTCCCGAACATCATAGACCCGGATCAAACGGGCTTCATTCACCATAGGTCGACGAAAGACAACATACGCAGAGCTATGGACCTAATTGAGATCGCCACTCTGGACTCCCAACAACTAGCTTTACTGGCGCTAGACGCAACCAAAGCGTTCGACAAGGTGGACTGGTCTTATCTGCGCCTCACTCTATTGGCCTTTGGCCCGACCTTCCAGGAAATGATCTTTGCGAACTACCAGGCCCCTAGGACTAGGCTGAGAATCAACAGCCGCTTATCGGACTCTATCTCCCTCACGTGCGGGACGTGACAGGGATGTGTCCCCCTTGCTCTTTGCTTTGGACATGGAGCCGTTGGCTCAACGAGTCCGGAAAACCCCCCGAATCGGTGGCCTGAGTACTGGCTCTGCGCAACATAAAGTGGCCCTCTATACGGATGCAAAATGAACTTGCTTCCTCTATGCCTGTGCCGCCCTTCCGATCACCATTCAGCTCTCCCCCCTCCCCCCCGCCTACAGCAGCTCCTAAGAAAGATGGTGGACTTCATCTGAAGGGGGGGAAGAAAGCGCGCATCCCATGGAGAACAATGATGGCCAGCACAAGACTGGGAGGCCTGGGGGTACCCGACCTCCGTAAATACCAAATGGCGGCACAACTAAGCCACCTCCAAGCAAGGGGGCTTGCTACAGGTCGGCCGAAATGGGTGGAAATCGAACAATCCTGCCTCTCTGCCACTTTGCTTCCTCCCATTCCTACCTACAGCCTTACGTCGAAGCTGGCCGGGAACTCTAACAGCCACAAAACAAACGATAAAGGCTTGGGAGTGGGCTCGCAGACACCTGGGTGTCCAAGGAGACCCGAGTGCGCTCTCCCCAATCTTCCTCAACCCAGCCTTTTCCCCTGGGGCCCATCCCAAAAACTTTAGAAACTGGGTCGCAGGGGGCCACACAACTCTGGGACAACTCTTCGAGGGAAATTCCCCGCTAACCTTTGAATGCTGCAAGATGACATTCCAGTTAGCGGAAATGGATAGGTATTCCAACGCCCAACTTAGGCACTGGTGCTCCCACCCGCAGACCCGTGCGGCAGCCACGAGACCCCTCACCTCACTAGAGCTGACAGTGAACGACCTACCTGCCCGGGGAAGGATCTCTGCCCTATGTAGACTGCTGCTGGAGGAGCCCCTCCAGTTTAGGCCTTCCTACATGTCGCAATGGGAAACGGACCTTAGACACACCATTGAGGATCACACGTGGGTGGACATCTGGACAAGAACGCGGACGACATCCCGCTGCATTACCAACTGGGAGTGTGCCCATAAGCTACTCCTGCGCTGCTACTACCCCCCCCCCCCTACGCCTTCACCACTTCCAACCGGCACTAGACCCCCCCACTGTTGGCGACCTTGCGGCCTTCCAGGATCCTACTTCCACATGTGGTGGACCTGCCCCCGAGTGAAGGAGTTCTGGACTCTCTGCTTAGCTGCCATAAAGGATGTCACCCAGGTGACCATTCCGCTCACGCCCGAACAGGTCCTCCTAGGGATTCCACTGCCAGGATCATACCTGCGGTCGGGGAGAAGAGCTGCCCTGGTGTCCCAGTTCTTGTTAGCGGCTAAGATCACGGTGGCCCGCACCGGGAAGTCTGCTGACGGACCCTTGATGGCCCTTTGCTGGGTTAAACTCTGGGATATTTTGATAGCCGAGAGGGTCAAAGCGGCCAAAGCGGGACTGCTTGACCGATTGAGACATCTCAGCGCCAGTACTGGACTATGACCTGAACTACCTGGCGCTGACCCACAAACCGCGCCTGATTGCAAAAGCCCTTCAAACTATGGACGACCCGCTACCGCCACCAGACCAGTCCGATTAAGGCCTGAGAACTATGTTTGCTGGGGACCACAGGGGATGGAGACTCTGGGTTTGCACGATTTGAGAAGCTACATGTAATGCGTTTGTATAATTTCTCCTGTGTTTTGATTTACAAATAAATTAGAAAAGAGATATATAAGAAAGTCTATGTTCCTTCCATCCGAGCGGGGAGGAAGGGTGGGCGTATGTGAATCTAAGCAGATTCAACCGTCAGAAACGCTTTTACGGTAAGTAATGCATGGTCTTTTGAGGTTTGTTAATCTGCTTAGAATCACATACTGTGCATAGACTAGCGAGCAGTACCCGGAGTTGGAGGTGGGTTGTGAGAAGGAACAGTAGTAAAAAGGTGTCTTAATACTGCTTGTCCCACCTGGGAATCAGATATAGACAGTAGTGTTTTGTAAAGGTGTGAACAGAACTCCAGGTTACCGCTTTGCAAATGGATTCAAGAGGGACATTTGCAATGAAAGCTATGGAAGCCCCGGTGCCTCGAGTGGCGTGTGCTCTTGGCTTGAAGGGTAGTTCTCTCTTAGCAAGAGAGAAACAGAGTGATGCATTGTATAATCCATCTAGAAGAACAAGTTACTTTCTTACCTGGTAACGTTCTTTCGATGGGATGGTCTGATGACGTATTCGATATCTATGACATGTAATCACCACAGCTGTGCTGCTTCGGAAACTTTTTTCGGCGTCTGCGTCCTGCGCCGATGACGTCGATGCGCCGTCGTCGAGGGCCTCCTCCGACGACCGACGTCATCAGATGTGATAAGTAGGACGCACGACGCCCGTAGCCTCAGTTGTAGTTTTTTTCCCCCAGAACGTGTGACACTAGTCAACTGCCAGTCAGAGACAAAGCCTTGCGGAACGTAAGCTCCAATCGCAAAAGAAATTCTGCAGCGGGGGAAGGCAGGGCGGGAGCGATATGGAATACGTCGTCGGACCATCCCATCGAAAGAACGTTACCAGGTAAGAAAGTAACTTGTTCTTCGAGGGGATTGGGTCCTCCGACGTATTCCATATCTATGACAGACTCCCAAAGCAGTACCAGAGCAAGGAGGAGGGAAAGAATTTAGAATCAAAATTTAGAATAGCCAATCAAATAGCAGAGCAAAGGACTGCCTTGCCAAAGGCCAGATCCTGTGCTCGGATGGAATCGAGGGAATAGTGACGTACAAATGTATGTACTGAAGCCCAGGTGGCTGCATCACAGATGTTGCGAATAGGAACACCCCTCTGCAGGGCAGTAGACGCAGCCATACCCCTGGTAGAATGGGCCTGCAAGCCAGCCGGTGGGTCCTTACCCGCCAAGCGGTAGCACTCCGAGATGGCCAAAATAATCCAGCGAGACAAAGTCTGTTTCGTCACAGCCTGCCCCAAACGCTTTCCAGCGTAACCAATAAAGAGTTGATCGTCCACTCTGACCCGGGACATGCGTGAAACATAAAAGCTTAAAGCTCTCCTGGGATCAAGCATATGGAGCCTCTCCTCTTCCTTACCAGGATGTGGAGGAGGATAGAATGCCGGAAGAACAACCTTCTGGGTCAAATGAAATTCCGTCACTACCTTCGGAAGAAAAGAAGGACGAACTCCAAGGACAACCCTGTCCTTGTGAAATACAGTGAAGGGTGGCTTAACTGAAAGTGCCTGTAACTCACTCACTCTGCGAGCGGAAGTAACCGCAACTAAAAACACAGTTTTCAGAGTTAACAGCCTCAAAGGGCAAGAATGTAAAGGCTCAAACGGAGCACCCATAAGAAACTTAACAAGGTTTAAATCCCAACCGGGCACCAGGAAAGGTGATGGAGGGAACACATTAGTGAGCCCTTTCAGAAACTGTGAAATTAAAGGGATTTTAAAGTAAGAACACTCTTCAGACGAGCGCTTAAAGATGGACAGCGCCGCCAGGTAACCTTTAAAGGTACCCACTTGCAAGCCCCTGTGGGCCAAAGAAAGTAAAAAGGACAGAACCATGGGGATGCCACATGCAAAAGGATCCACATTCTGAACTCTGCACCAGTCGCAGAACTTACGGCAACGGTACAGAGACTTTGTTGCTGGCCTTCGGGCCGAAAGCAACACCTCCATCACGTCTTCAGGGAGGTCCCAATCCCTATACCTCAACCGTGAAGGTTGAGGGATCTGACCTCTGGATGGAGAACCTGACCCCCCTCCCGTGAGAGCAGATTGTCTCGGTAGGGAAGACGACGCGGAGGGCAGATGGACAAGTCGAGAAGGTCCGGGTACCACGTCCTCCGAGCCCACGCCGGAGCAATGAGGATCATCCGGGAAACGAACTTCCGTAACCTCCGCAGCACTTGCGGGATGACGGGGACTGGAGGAAACGCGTACAGCAGCGGGAATGACCACTCCACCACAAATGCGTCTCCTAAGGCTCCTTTTGGAGGAAATTCCCGCAAGCAAAACCTTTCGCACTTCCGGTTGACACTGGAGGCGAAGAGATCCACTTGAGGGGTCCCCCAAAGGGCGAAGATCTCCAGGAGAATCTCCTAAGCCAACTCCCACTCGTGAGAGTTCGTGCTCTGCCTGCTCAGAGCGTCCGCCGTCACGTTTTCGTCTCCGGCCAGATGAACTGCCGAGATCGAAACTTCCTGCTGGATGGCCCAGAACTCGAGCTGCATCGCCTCCCTGCACAGAGGAAGTGACCCTGCCCCCCCCTATTTGTTGAGGTAGTGCATGGCCACTGTGTTGTCCGTCGGGATCAGGACACTCTTTCCTCGCACAGTCGGCAGAAAAGCCTTCAGGGCTAGCCTGACGGTCCTCAGCTCCAACAGATTGATATGGAGTCTGGACTCCGACGGAGACCAACGACCGCTGACTGTCAGCCCGTTGGCATGAGCTCCCCAACCCGTGAGAGATGCATCCGTCACGATCGTCACCTCCGGCCAGGGAAGCCAAAATGGAGACCCCTTCATCAAGTTGCCTTCGACGGCCCACCACAGAAGGTCCCGGGCGACCGAGGGCGGCACATGAACCGGGTCCGACATCCTGCCGGAGGACTGCGACCATTGCGTCTTGAGCGCCCACTGCAAAGATCTCATCCGCAGGCGAGCCTCTGGCACCAGAAGAATGCAGGATGCCATGAGGCCGAGCAACCTCAAGAACTAGAACGCTGGGAGCGTCTGGGCATGCTGAAACTTGTGCACCATCTGCTGAATGTGAAGAGCCCTCACCTGGGGAGGAAAACACTGCCCCAGGGAAGTGTTGAGCACTGCTCCGATGTACTGGAGCCGCTGTGTTGGCGTCAAATGGGACTTCTTTAAATTGAGGGAGAAGCCCAGCCTGTGAAGGGAGTGGCAGGTGACGGACAGATGATCCAGGACGTGCTCGGGAGAGCTCCCCCTGATCACCCAATCGTCCAGGTAGGGGTAGACGTGAATCCCCCTTGCCTGAGATGCGCTGCCACCACCACCATGAGCTTGGTGAAAACCCTCGGGGCCGAGGTCAATCCGAACGGCATGACCCGAAACTGAAAGTGTGAGTCGCCAACTGCGAACCTCAGGTACTTCTTGTGCTTGGGATGGATCGGCAGATGGAAGTAAGCATCCTTGAGGTCGAGTGACACCAACCAGTCCTGAAGCTGAATGGCCTGGAGGACTTGAGAGAGTAACCATCTTGAACTTGTCCTTCCTGAGGAGTTTGTTCAAAACGCGCAAGTCCATGATGGGTCTCAATCCCCCGTCTTTCTTCGAAATCAAAAAATAAGGGGAATACCATCCCTTGTTCCTTTCCGCTACAGGCACCAGTTCTATGGCGCCTTTCTCCAGCAGGGCTTGAATTTCCTGCGCAAGGAGCGGATCCGGACTCTGCAAAGAGGTTCCCCGGTGGATTGTCCTGTGCCGAAAGGGAAGACAGTAGCCGTGGGTTATGATCTCCAGAACCCACAAATCTGAAGTAATGGCTTGCCACTCTACAAGATGCTGCGCCAGCCTTCCCCCAACCGGCGAACCATGGGACATGGCCTCATGACTGAATGGGAGCGGCTGCAGCGTTACCTGAGGGCAAAGAGGCAACTGCAAGAGCGGCCTTGGCACCACGGGTACCCTGTCGTCCACCTCTGGTACCCCTGCGTTGGCCTCTTTGACTGCCAGCTCCTCTCGCTTTACTGAAGGAGTAATAGCGAAAGGAACCACCCCTCCACTGCTGTCCCCTAGGACGAAAAGGCGGAGGTTGGCGAACTGCAGCGCCCAACGACTTCGCTGCAGCTTTTGAGGTCTGCAACCTCTCAAGGCTCTCGTCAGCCTTGCTGCCAAAAAGGTGTTCACCGTCAAAGGGCATGTTGAGGAGCCGGGACTGCACATCAGGAGCAAACCCCGACTTCCGCAACCAGGCAAACCTGCGTATTACGGTGCTCGCCGCCATGGACCTACTGACGCATTCAGCTAAGTCCAAACCCGACTGAACGGACTCACACATGGCATCCTTACCATCCTGGACCATAGCAAGGAAACCATCCCGTTTGTCCTCTTCGGGAATATGTTCAGCCGCTAATGCAATACAGTTCCACAGAGTGTGTGTGAAACGAGACAAGGCACAAATGGAGTTGGCCGCCTGAAGCGCCATACCACCAGAAGAAAACACTTTCTTCGCCCAGCCATCAAAACGTGTGTCGTCCCTATCAGGAGGGATGGTAGGGTACGACGCCTGCTTTGCCGGGGCCGTGGCCGCCTGCACCACCAAACTCTCCGGAGTGGGGTGCCTGGTCAAGTAGCAGGGGTCGCTACTGGCTGGACGGTATTTTCGCGACAAGGATCTGCCCACCGCCGGGAGACTCTCCGGAGCAGTCCAAGCCGCCGCCACCCTTCTCTGTAAAGCCATATGGAACGGCAGTACCGGATCAGTTGTGGGACCAACATCAAGGATGTCCGTCAGATCATCCTGCACAAACTCCCCTGGGGGAGCAGACCATCCCAAGTACTCAGAAACCCTAGCCATAAGGCGCCGGTACGAGGAATCGGCATGAGAGCCAGGCTCAGGCCTACAAAACTCCACCTCCGGAGAGGTGTCCAGTCCACTGGCATCATGCAGTGACTGTCTCAAATCGTCAAACTGACTATGGCCCGAGACAATTTCATCTGGAACCTGACTAGGAACCAGGCCATCAGAATCCTCATCCGCCTCTGAAATATAGTCCAGGTGGCGAAAAGAAGGCACCCGAGAGTGCTTGCTCTTAACCAGAGCCTTCCTAGGGGGTTCTCCCGTGCCACGGGGTATCTCCGACACGAAAGGCATCTATGGCGTCGAGAGAGCCGGCGCGAGAGTACCGGCATTGGCGTCGAGAGAACCGGCATCGGCGCTAAGAGGATCGGCGTCGAGGAAATCGGTGTCGACGTCAGATGCAGCGCCTCCAGCATCGGCGGCGTCGACACAGCCCTCGAAGCCGCAGCCCCGAGCGTGTCCCTCGACGACCTGAGCGTCGACGGCTTCAATGACTTCCTCAGAGCCGGAGCCTCGAGAAAGCCTGTCGACGCCCTCAAACGTCGATGTCTTCCTCGAAGACCTCACAGGTGCATGCGGTCTCGAACGCGCCGAGGACCGGGACCTGGAACGGGTACGTCGAGAACGAGTCTCCTTGTCCGAATGGGACCTCTCCCGTGACTCGTGCCGACCACTCTTGCGAGCGGTGTCTCTCGACCTCTCACGACCGACCCCACTCGGGGGCGCGGAGGGCTTAGTACCCTGCGACTCAAGAATCGCCAGCATTTTCTTCCCAAAGGAAGCCCATTCCTCTGGCGTCGCACGGCTGGTGGGGTAAGCGACGTGCCGGGCAGAGTCCTCCGAAGAGGACCTGGAAGACGACCGGTGTCGGCGCTTCCAAGAATGCCTCGAAGAGGCGGAGGATTGGCGAGACCCACTCCTAGAAGGAGACCCACGAGACTTCCGACGATGACGCGGAGAGTCACCCCTCGAATCATCCGTCGAAAGCCCCGCAGACTTCGACTTCCTGGGCTTGGACACCCGACCTACCGACAACTTCTTACGTTCGCGTAAGGCTTTGGACGTGAGCGACTGGCAGTCGATACAGTCATCCGTGTCGTGGGCCTCCCCAAGGCACCAGAGGAAGGCGTTGTGCAAGTCCGTCACCGACATCTTGGACCCACACTCCCCACACTTCTTGAAACCCGGACGCGGGGTCGAAGACGAAGTAGAAGACATCTCCACACAAAGGATTTTCACAAAACGACAGGTTCGAAGAACCGAGAAGAACAGAACTCCAAAGAGTCAAGGCGTTAACCGAGATTCACGAAGCAACACGTTCGCGGAAAAAACGGAACTGAGGCTACAGGCGTTGTGTGTCCTACTTATCACATCGGATGACGTCGGACAAGGCCCTCGACGACGGCGCATCGACGTCATCGACGCAGGACGCAGGCGCCGAAAAAAGTTTCCGAAGCAGCACAGCTGTGGTGATTACATGTCATAGATATGGAATACGTCGGAGGACCCAATCCCCTCGAAATAGTGGATTTTGACACTGCATCTCCTTCTCTTCCTGCTGCCACCGAGACAAAGAACTGATTAGTCTTTCTCAATGGTCTAGTTCTTTCCATATAAAACATCACAGCTCTGCGAACATCCAGTGTATGCAGGCTCTTCTCACCCAAGTTTGAAGGATTTTGAAAGAACGTTGGTAGTTCTATTGACTGGTTGACATGGAATTTAGAAATACATTTTGGTGCAAACCTAGGATGTGTGCGTAGAACCACCTTATCCTTGTGAACTGTTACAAAGGGGTCTAGTACAGAGAGCGCTTGTAGTTCACTTACTCTCCAAATGGAGGTGATAGCTAATAGAAAAGCAGTCTTAAGAGTGAGGTCTTCAAGTGTTGCTTTGTGCATGGGTTCACAGGGTGACCCCATGAGCCTGGTTAGTACCACATTTAGGTCCCATCCGGGAGCGGGGTTAGCTATGGGAGGGTTGATCCTATTCACTCCTTCCATGAAGGCTTTAACAACTGGGACTTTCCACCATGACACTAAGTTGGGAAGTGGTGTATGCGGAAAGTGCAGCTAAATGGACTTTAATAGAGTTAAACACCAAGCCTGGGTCTAGTAGGTGAGTCAGGTACAGAACAATTTGTGTGGGAGAGCAGTCAACTGGTTTGATGCTCCTTCCCCTACACCAGATGACAAATCCTTTCCATTTGCTAGAACAGTGACAAGTGTTAGGCTTTCTAGCCTCCCTGAGAATGTCCATGCATCTCTGCGGGAGTTGTAAAAGTCCAAATTCTATTACCTCAGGAGCCAGGCTGCTAAGTTCATGGTCTGAAGGCATGGATGCAGTGTCCTGTGACAGCATGTTGTGCGGGCAGGGAAGTTTCACTGGGGGAGATGGAGACATCTCCATCAAGTGAGCGAACCATTGCTGTCTTGCCTAACTTATGAGAAGGGGAGTCGGGGGGGGGGGGGGGGGGGGGAGTGTGGGGGGCCGGGGGGGCAGAAGCATAAACAAATTTCCCTGACCATGGTATCGATAGACCGCTTCCCTTGGATTGGTTCTGGGGGTACCTGGAGGCGTAATCTTGGCATTGGGAGTTCTCCAGAGTTGCGAACCGATCTATTTCTGGGAATCCCCATTGTGTGAAGACGTCGAAGACGATGTCTTCGTGTAACCACCATAGGTACTCCGAGGGAAGAGGGAAGTCTCTGCTGAGTTCGTCTGCTAGCAAATTGAGTTCCCCTGGTACATGTGACAGTAGGAACATGTGTTTGAGAGCCCACTTCCAGATGTTCTGGGACAGCCTGGACAGTCCTGAGAGTGAGTGCCCCCTTGCTTGAGGTAGTACAAGGCTGTGGTGCTGTCCCTGAGGACCATCACTGTCTTCCCTTGCAGGTGTGACGGCAAGGCTTTCAGTGCCTTGAACACTGCTAGTAGCTCCAGTAAGTTTATGTGCTTGGATGCTATGCTCGGAGTCCAAACTCGGTGAGCAGTCTGATGGGATAGGCGAGCCTCCCATCCTGTGAGGGATGCGTCTGTGGTTAGAGTGTCTTCCACTGCAGGGGTGGCAAATGGTTTCCCTATTACCAGGTTTTCCTTCGACCACCACCGTAGCGAGAGAACCAAGGCCTGCGAGACCACCACTAGATCGTCCCATTGTCCGCTGGCCTGACACCACTGGCTGTTGAGCCACTCTTGCATTGGGCACAGGCGCGCGTGAGGTACCAAATACATGATGCCATCATTCCTAGTAAGCGCATTGCTTTGCGTACCGTCACCTCTCGACCGGCCACATATTGAGGGATCTGAAACAGCATGTTTTGGACCCTCTCGTTGGAGGGGAAGACGAGGCCGTCCTTTGTTCGAATTAGAGCCCCTAGGAATTGTTTGATCTGGCTGGGGTCTAAACTGGACTTCTTCTCGTTGATGGAGAAGCCCAGTTGAAACAAAAAGGACTACAGTGTTTTGGGTATTTGAGAAGCATGTTTCGTAAGAATCCCCTGTTATGAGCCAATCGCTGAGGTAAGGGTATACTGTGATGGACAACCTGCTTAGGTGGGCTGCTGCCACTGCCAGTACCTTCGTGAATACTCAGCACTGATGCTATGCCGAAGGGTAGCACTCTGAACTGGCAGTGTTTGCCCTCTATCATGAACCTGAGGTATTTCCTGTGCGCTGGAAACATTCAAATATGAAAGTATGCATCTTTCATGTCCAGTGTTGTCCTGTAATCTCCCTGTGAAAGCAGGGGGATTACCTCCTGTAGAGTCACCATACGAAACTTTTGAGGTTTGACAAATGTGTTTGATGGGCGCAGATATAGTACAGGGCGCATGGGCAAGTCCTTTTTGGGTACAAGGAAGTACACTGAATAAATACCTTCCGTTACCTGAGATAGAGGCATGACCTCTATAGCTCCTTTTTCTAGTAGTTGGTCCACTTCTTGAAGAAGGATGGCGAGGTGTTCTGGTGACATGTGTCGTCTACTTGGGGATCTGTACGTAGGGGAACTGTTGAATTCTATACAGTAACCACGGGCTATGGTTGATAGTACCCAGCGGTCTGATGTTATACCCTCCCATGCTGGAAGAAAGGATGTTACCGTCACCCGACCGGCGATGCATGGTAGGGGACCCGAATCTTTGAGTAATTTGGTGTTGGCGGCTTGGGAACCACTAGGGGTGGGACCCCGACCTCTTCCCTTGCCACGACGTTGTCCTCTTTGGTTGCATTGTCCACTGGTGCCTTGGTTAGAGGACGAGTTACCTGCAGAGTATTGCTGCTGTTGCTGCTGGCGTTGGCCTCGAAAAAAGCGCCTGTTGCCATAACCACGTTTGTTGGGAGGCCTTGAAATTTGGTCTAGGGTTTTGATGGTGTCAAATTTCTTCTTTGCGGTCTCTAGTGCCTCATCCACCGCCTTACCAAAGAGGTTGGCATCTTCTATAGGTTTGTTAATTAGAGATGCTTGTGTTTCAGGTTTAAAGCCTGAATTACGTAGCCATACATGGCGTTTGAGGAGGATTCCTTGGACTAGGGAACGGCCAGCCATTTCTGCAGCATCCAGAGTATTTTTAATGATGCTTTGGTTGACTAAGGTCCTTTCAGTAACTGTGGCTAGAAGCCTAGTACGTAGGGGTTCCGGTACCTCCTCGAGGTCCTTACGTAGTTTGCTCCATTGTGCATTTGCGTAACTTGCCAGCAAAGAGTTGGCAATTCAGTTTGAAAACGCTTCGACCTATCCCATAACGTCGAAGAAAGATTCCCCTCGCCTTCTGAAAAGCCTTCTGGTAGGCTAGGAGTCCCTCTCGACGGAGGAGGCAGTTCCTGTCTTCCTTCTGACCTTTTCGGCGTCTCCCGGGCCATGCGAGCTGTGATAGACGTTTCTTTCGCCGTCCGTCTCTGGCTATCGGTGGAAATAATCCGCGCCAGGCTCTCGACAACTAAACTGTCTGTCGAGGGTACCTCCGGCGTCGATGTTACAGGCATCGCTTGCTCTACGCCGACGGGCGCTCTGACAGTGCGCGTCTGGCGGTTTAGTGATAGCGCCCTTATCTGGGGGTAGCCCAGTCGCTAGTCGCGTTTGCGAGGGGGGGGGGCTTAAGACTCTTACGATCTGAGGAGGCCGTCGGTAGGACCTGCGTCTCCGTTGCTGCTAATGCTCTTGGTCTTCTACGAGGAAGAGCCGTGGGTCGTGCGTTTATGGGAGTGTTGTGTGCGTCAGTGTCGCCGGGGTGTTCATCCCCATAAGCAGGGCGTGAGCCGTGCTGGACGGGACCGGGGACAGACGAGGAGCGTGACCGCTCCTTAGAGAGGTCTACGACTTCCGAAAACGGTCGTCTGGTTATCACATTCCTCGTCACTTTCGGCGGCGGGTGATGAATCAGACCTAGACATGGCGTAGGCTGCCCACCTTTTAACCTTGCGGTCTTTTAAAGTCTTCGGCTTAAGAAGCTGACAAGCCGCACAGGTGTCTTTGTGGTCGAGGGGCAAGCAACGGTTACACCGTTTATGCTGGTCTTTCCAGGTAAACTTGCCCTTGCAACACGGGCAAAACTTAAAGGGTGTCCTCTCCATAGCTGAGGAACCAATTGCATGTGACAACCCCGAAGGGAGGGGAAAGGCATTCTCAAAGGAAACAATAAATGTCCCACGACCCCACTCTCCCTAGTGTATTTGGCCAGCAAGGCCAGGCCACGTGTTCGGCAAACGCCGAACAACCTTCTACGTCGAAGGCACCGCCGTCGGTGATCTTGATCAGCGGTGAACAGCTTCGCAGCTACGACGCCGAAAGAGGGATGTAAAGTAATAATATAGTTATAAGTTAATAACGACCAAAGGTGGAATACATGTTTTCGCAATGTCTCTTGAGGAGCTCCGCGTAAAGGCGACCAATATCTGGGCGGAAAAAAAACAATCTGAGGGACCTCGACGTGTGAGGGATTGTGGGTACACGTCACTATAGGGATAGTGTTACAGACACACCTGGTCGACATCCCCTTTTCGACTACGAAAAACAAAATGCAATACTCTGCAGTGACCACTAGATGTCGGACTATGCACAGCATGTGATTATAAGGAGATTAACAAACATCAGAAATAATGTTACAGTCATGAGAGATTACAAGTTCCTTACAAGGATTACAGTGGAGCACTGTGTTGGTGTTAGAGTGGTAATGCAAAGTACATAAACAGTTTACTTTTAAGCATTTATCTGAAAACAGTATGATTTTTCATTTCTCAGAGCTGTGGGGCGGGCGTTCCAGTTTTTAGGTGCTAGGTTTTGGCCACTGGCGCCGCCCGCTTTGAATCCTTGTGTAACTCCACTACAGCGCACATTTCCCCTCTTGAGACATGCCTGGCTGCTCATCACGCTACCAAAACTGTGTACTACAAGCTTATACAAACGGTTGGGTTGCCAATACCTTTAGTCCTAGTTGTTTGTAGTGATCCCAGAGAGTACTGCATTCAAACTTCGCCTAACAATCCTTCATGGTCCTCAGTGAACCTGAGGCAGATTTCACAATCTCCTCTGTGGTACGGATGGAGACAGTAGAGGCACTGAAGGTGTTGGTCCTCCACAAACACTTTCTGCAGTCCGCACTTGAAGCATAGCTTGAAAAGGGAATTTCCCTCCTCTTCCGACATAGTCCGGAGTGCAGAGTTGGCCCAATGGCCTTCTGGAAACTTCGACAAAACTGTATGATCCTTGCTCTTGAGAGGCATTGAAATTCACTGACAAAGGGATCCCGCTTGTTGGCAGATTGAGAAAGTACACCACACAAGCCTCTGTTTGACAAAAGAACAAGTTATGTAGCAACTGGTAACGTTCTTTCGACTGGATGTGCCTCCAACGCATTCCACATCTTTGACAAGTAAAGTCCACAGCTGTGCACTACAGAACCTTTTCAGCAGAGGGTGTCCTGCGTCGATGGCGTCGGGTCCATGTCCCTCGAAGGCCTCCGTCGAGGACGATGTCACAGGATGTTATAATTGGACGCACGGCACCCTTGGCCTCAGTTTAAGCCCCACCCCCCAGAACATGCGGCACCAGTCTGATGCCTGCTAGACTGCACTTAGCCTTGCAGAAAACGGAAGCTGCAATCGCATAGGAAATTCTCCTGAGGGGCAGGCTGGGAGGGCGATGTGGAATAGTTGGAGGAACATCCAGTCGAAAGAACATTACCAGTTGCTAAGTAACTTGTTCTTCGAATGGATTGGGTCCTCCAACGCATTCCACATCTTTGACAGACTCCCAAAGCAGTACCAGTAAATGGAGGAGGGAAACAAATTTAGAGTACCCAATTAGATTGCGGAATAAAGAACCGTCTTCCCAAAGGCCATATCCTGACCATGGATAGTATCCAGAGAATAATGTTTTACAAAGGTGTGGATGGAAGCCCAATTAGAAGCATCACAAATATTCCTAATAGGAACACCCCTCTGGAGGGTGATGAAGTAGCAAGGCCCCAGGTGGAATGAGCTCTCAACCCATCAGGAGGGTCCTTACCCACCCACCGTTAACATTCCGTAATGGTGAGGATAATCCACCTGGACAAGGTCTGTTTGGCAACAGCCTGGCCCAATCGGTGTCCAGCATATCCTACAAAGAGTTGATCGTCCACTCTGACCCTGGACATCCTAGAAATGTAAGAGCTTAAAGCTCTCCTAAATCCAACCGATGGAGTCGCTCCTCTTCCTTACCAGGATGAGGAGGGTAAAAAGATGGAAGAACCACCTTTTGACTCAAATGGTATTCAGAAACCACCTTAGGTAGAAAGGAGGGACATACTTGCAGTACAACCCTGTCCTTGTAAAACACAGTAAAGGGTGGCTTAGATGAAAGTGCCTGCAATTCACTCACACTGTGAGCGGAAGTAACCGCAACCAAGACCACAGTCTTGAAGGACAGTAATCTCAAAGGACAAGAGTGCAAAGGTTCAAACTGAGCACCCATGAGAAATTTCAAAACCAAATTCAAATCCCAAACTGGCATCTGGAAAGGGGACGGCGGGAATACATGAGTCAGCCCTTTAAGAAACTGAGAAATCAAAGGAATCTTAAAATAAGAATATTCTTCAGACGAGAGCTTAAAGATAGACAGCACCTCCAGGTAACCTTTAATGGTACCCACTTGAAGGCGCCTGTGGGCCAAAGAAAGTAAGAAAGACAAAAAACATAGGAATGGAGCACTGAAAAGGATCAACATTGTGATCAACATTGTGATCTCTGAACCAGTCGCAGAACTTAGAACGGTACAGGGATTTAATCACAGGCCGCCTGGCCAAAAACAACACCTCCATCACATCATCTGGGAGGTCCCAATCCTTATACCTCAACCTTTCAGATACCAAGCGTGAAGGTTGAGTCTGGATGGAGAACCAGACATGATCTGCTCTTGGACATTTCTAGAAGGTCCGGGTACCACCCTCTCCTGGCCAAATCCAGAGCAATAAGGATCATGTGGGAAGCAAACTTCCTTAACCTCTGCAACACTTGAGGAATGACAGGGACTGGAGGTTAACGCCTACAGCAGTGAAAATGACCAATCCACCACAAACACGTCTCCTAAGGCTCCTCTTGGAGGAAATTCCCTTGAGCAGAACCTCTCGCACTTCCGGTTGACACTGGTGGCGAAGAGATCCACTTGCAGGATTCCCTTAAGGAAGATGGTCTCCTGAATGACTTCCTGAGCCAACTCCCACTCGTGGGAGACTGCGCTCTGCCTGCTCAGAGCGTCCGCTGCCGCATTGTCCTCTCCGGCCAGGTGAACTGCAGAGATCGAAATTTCCTGTTGGATGGCCCAAAACCAGAGCTGCATTGCTTCTCTGCACAATGGAAGTGACCCTACCCCCCCCTTTTTGTTGAGGTAACGCATGGCCACTGTGTTGTCCATCATGATCAGGACACTTCCCCCGTACAGAGGGTAGAAACGCCTTCAGGGCTAGCCTGATGGCCCGCAACTCTAACAAATTGATGTCGGGTCTGGACTCTGACGGAGACCAACGAACGCTGGTGGTCAAGTCATTGGCATGAGCGTCCCATCCTGTGAGGGAAGCATCTGTCACTACTGTCACCTCCAGCCACAGTTGCCAAAACCGTTTCACCCTCATCAGCTTCCCTTTGTTGGCCCACCAGAGAAGATCCTGGGGGACAGAGTGGAATCTGAACGGGATCTGACATCTTGCCAGAGAACTGTGACCACAGCATCTTGAGAGCCCACTGCAGGGATCTCATCCGCAGCCAGGCCTGGCACTAGAAAAATGCAGGATGCCACAAGGCTGAGTAACCTTAAGAATTCGAAAGCTGGGAGACTCTGGGCAGGTTGAAACGTGTCCATCTGCACAATGTGATGAGCCCTTAGCTTGGGAGGCAAACACTTCCAAGGATGTGTCGAGAACAGCCCCGATGTACTGGAGCTGTTGGGAAGGTGTCGGATGAGACTTCTTGAAATTCAGGGAGAAGCCCAGCCTGTGCAGGGTGCGGCAGTGACACAGATGATCCAATGCCAGCTCGGGAGAGCACGCTCGGATCAGCAAGTCGCCCAGGTAGGGCTAGACGTGAATTCCCCCCCCCCCACCAGCCTCTCGCCTGAGGTATGCTGCTACCATCACCATTAGCTTGATGAAGACCCTTTGGCTGAGGTCAATCCGAACGACATGACCCAAAATTGAAACTGCGAGTCGCCAGCCGCAAACCTCAAGTACTTCCTGTGCGCGGGATGGATTGGCACATGAAAGTAAGCATCCTTGAGGTCCAGAGACACCAACCAATTCTGAAGCTGAAGGGCCTGGAGGACTTGAGAAAGCGACCTTCTTGAACTTGTCCTTCCTGAGAAGTTTGTTCAACCAACGCAAGTCCATGATGGGTCTCAATCCCCAGTCTTTCTTTGGGATAAAAAAATAAGGGGAATACCATTCCTTGTTCCTCTCTGCTAGGCACCAGTTCTATAGCGCCTTTCTCCAGCAGGCTCAAAATTTCCTGCGCAAGTAACGGATCCGGAAGCTTCAAAGAGTTCCCCGGTGGATTGTTGGGAGGCCGCAGAAGGGAAGGCAGTAGCCGTGGGCTATGGTATCCAGAACCCACGCATCTGAAGTAATGGCACGTCATTCTTCGAGATGCTGAGGCAGTCTGCCCCCAACCAGCGAACCATGGGACATGGCCTCATGACTGTTTGGAAGCGACTGCGCAGCACCTGAAGGCAAAGAGGCAGCTCACTGAGCGGCTTTGGCACCACGAGCTCCCCGCCCGCCAAAGGTACTTTTTCGCTAGCCCCTTTGAGTGGCGGCCCCTCTGGTTCGACAAAAAGGAGTAGTAACGAAAAAGTACCACCCCTCCACTGCTGTCACCTAGGATGAAAATGCAGAGGTTGGCGCGGCGCTCAAATACTTTGCCGCAGCTTTTGAGGTATGCAACCTCAATGCTCTAGTCAGCCTTCCTGCCAAACAAATGTGTGCCATCAAAGGGCATGTTGAGAAGACGGCCAGCACATCCGGAGCAAACCCCTACTTCCGCAACCATGCAAATCTGTGGAGAACTGCTCGCAGCCATGGATCGGCTAACATTGTCGAGCGTATCCAAACCAGACTGAAGGGATTCGCACATGGCATCCTTGCCGTCCTGCACGAGAGCAAGGAACCCATCCCTTTCTTCCCCCTCAGGAAATATGCTCAGCCGCCAAACCAACAATTCCACAGTGTGAAAACCTTGCCAAGGCACACGTGGTGTTGGCCGATTTCGGGGCCAAGCTCCCAGCAGAAAATACCTTCCGGGCCCAACTGTCGAAGCATTTGTCGTCCCTATCCGGAGGGATGGAAGGGTAGGCCGCCTGCCTTGAGATTGGCCATAGCCGCCTGAACCACCAAACTCTCGGGAGTGGGGTGATTAGAGAGATAGCTGGGGCCGCTAACGGAAGGGCAGTATTTCTTGGTTAAAGACTTATTAACAGCCAGAAGAGATACCAGGGACTGCCAAGCAGCTGCCACCCTTTTCTGCAAGGTAAGATGAAATGGCAAAACAGGGTCAGAGGACAGATCTCAGTCAGATCATCCTGCACAAAGTCTTCAGGCGGACTAGACCAGCCCAGATACTCAGACTCGCGACTCTTCGATTCCTTGTCCGTATGAGACCTCGACGGCTCCCGATGAGTGTCGCCAAGCCGAGCCCAAAGGCGTGCGAGCCACGGAAGACCTATGCGGGCCATCTTCGTCAGAAGGCGCGACCGGACCAGTGTCCTGCGATTGAAAAATCGCAATCATGGATTTCTTAAACGCCGCCCATTCCTCTGGAGTCTAAGACTTCGTAGGGAAAGAAACCCTTGAAGCACCATCCTCCGAGGACGACGGGGAAGATGACTGGTGACGGCGCTTCCTTGAGTGCTGGGACGGTGAAGACGAGTGCGGGAACCACTCCGGGACCGAGATCCCAGGAATCCTTGAGACGCGGAGCGTCAACCCTCGAGTCGTCCATGGAAACCCCCTTGGACTTGGAAGTCTGGGACTTAATGGGCTTAGAGCCCCTACCTACCTGGAGCTTCTCCTTCCGGGTCACGCAAGAACTTGCCAGTCAGCGACTGGCATTCCGAGCAGTCGTCGGTGTCATGCGACTCGCCCAGGCACCACAAATGCGGTGGGGGACGGTGAGCGACATCTTCGACTTGCAGTCCCCGGCAGACTGTGGAGTCGGAGGGGTTGAAGAGAAAGGCATATTATACGAAGAAAACACGAGGCGCGCTGAGTCTCACAAAGTTAACATGTTCGTGGAAAAAACAGAACTGAGGCTACGGGTGCCGTGCGTCCTATTTATAACATCCTGTGATGTTGTCCTCGACGGAGGCCTTCGAGGGACATGGACCAGACACCATCGACGCAGGACGCACACTGCCGAAAAAAGTTTCCCAAGTGCACAGCAGTGGACATTACATATCAAAGATGGGGAATGCGTTGGAGGACACAATTCATTCGAAATAGGACTTTCCCGAAAAAGCACAAAAAACAGACAAGCTCAGAGCAAAACTCGAGGACTTACACTTGAACGTGTGGTAAAAATCTGAAGATGGCTGCCAGAGGAGGGGCTTACAGAGAGGGCTGTCATTGGCTGGGGGCAGTATGACCCAGGGTGCAGTGATTGGTTTAGAGGAGAAAGACAGTTTGTAAGTGAATGTTTATTTTACATAGGATTGCCGGCCCGGCGACAGGTAATATTCATGAGCATGTGAATCTATGCCAGACCCCATGCTGGAGAATTGCTGCATCTTTGAACCAGTTGACTCGCCTTGATTTCTCTGGCCATACCACTTGGGAGAGTTTAAACTTTTTTTTAAAAAACACCATCCAATCTAAGGAGTGAGATCTGGGCCCTAGAACTGTTGCCCAAGACAAACCACATGAATAACAGGATCAATAAATATTAACTACTTACATGACAGAACGTTTGAATGATGGGCTCACACGCTCTCATCAGCAAGGCTTCAATTTGAATGTCCTGTGAAGAAATTAACAAATTATTAAGTCTACGCAATATCATTAAGAGATTGCTGAAGTTAAGATCAATTTTCAGAATCTGGCCTGGTTGACAGATTTTAGTAGGCCACCGTAGATATAGTACACAGAGGTTAGCCAAAACCCAAACAAGGTAAACGTGGAGCACAGTCCATGCTATTCTTAGGAGTGGGTTCAGAAGTCCACAATGAGTTCACACAATTCAATTTAGACAGGAAAGCATATTCTTCTGGGACATAAACTAACAAATATGAAACAAGCAGGTGATACTAAAGCACAATACTTTAACATATATAGAGCCACCATAGGTTCTTAAAATGAATCCAATGATAAACCACAGGGGGCAAGTAAAGTGATGCATTGTTGGCACATTTCTGAGAATTCTCCCCAATTCCCTTCTATCTTTGAGACCCCCAGCCCTTTTTGCAGGACTATAGGACTTTTAAAATTTCTAACCTGGAGAGAGTGAGAATTTTTTTCCCCACTCATGTATTTGTGATTTGGACTCTGTTTCTTTTGACTTTGGAGTCTGACAAACTCCATAGGCATCGTCTTTACATTGCGACACAGCACCTTCAGTGCAGTGGCACAGGGAAGTCTTAGATTTCCCAAAGGTTTAAATACCTTCTCTTGGTGAAACTACTGTTTCCAAGAGCAGTGAAGTGAAATGGACTACTTACATTAACTTTCTAGACTCAGCACAAACTATCTTATCATAGAGTGCTGGAGGGGTTACTTAGTATCCCTTTTGTTTAGTTTCTGATGTAACATTGTTTATGTTACCCTTTCTACAATTAATGGCTGGTGGCAGTGGTTTACTTTTTCCCTACCATTCTGTGTTTCTACCGCGGGCTGCAATTCTAGCTGCAGTAAAGCGCCCATGGGTGCCCATTCCGTCAAAATGGCCTTGGTCGCCTTTTTTCACCATTTCTTGTTGGAAAGGTCATTCTTGAGATGGACTCTGCGCGCCAAACCAGGTTTGTTCGTTTTGTCTTTGTCGGGATTCATCAGTGAAGCCCGCCTTTGCCTCCAGCGTGTCTAGCAGGACAGAAAGCAAGGGAGGTGACCTAGCAGGACAGGAAGCAAGGGAGGTGCCCCAAACTCTGTCTCCCTGGTTATAGGAATGCACCCAAGGAGGATTGGGTGGAGGGCTGTCCTCGGAGGGCAGCCACTCTGCTGTGTGATTGACAGCTAGGCTGAGAATTAATGGGAGAAACCTGCATAAAAGGCAAGGCTTTTTGCTTGGAAGGCAGAGTTGACCAAAGGACGAAGGAATTCGAAGAACTTGGCAGAGACCCCTGCTGCAACTCCTCGACCGTTGGTTTGCCCGGTGAAGCCCTGCTGCAGTGCTGAAGCACCGAATTCGCCTCGACTAGAGAAGACCTGCAAAGGACACATTTTTCCCTTGGGTTGGTGGGACCCATCTACCCCAAGACGGGCTCATCTGGAAATCCTCTCCGAGCCAGCTGTACTTCCACTGCTGCTGCAGGAACAGAGTTCCAGGGAGAGGAACACCAGAATCGAGTGAGTATTTAAGTTGGACCCGAGCTCCAAGAAGATCCTCTGGACTACCATGAAGCAGGATTTACCAAGCCAGAGCCACCTCAGAATGCTGGACCCCAGAAGCAAGCAAAGTCCATAGTGGTATTCGAGAACTGCAGTGGTGCTATTTGTGAGAGCCGCGAGGAGCTGAAACTGCCAAGTGCCGCAGATCTGAAATTTGACCATTGATGCCGTCGACCTTCAATTCGTAGTGCAGGAGTCAGACGTCCTCCCTCTTGTCCACACAACTGAGGCCCAGGAACAACAGGACCTGCAGACTTACACAGAAACAGAAGACAGCTGGAACCAATTTCTTCTAACCAAAAGGTACTGTAAAACTAAGGGGACTTGTGTAGCCTTGCTAGTTCTCAGGTGAGACTTGTCTTGGTTGCTTTTGCAGAGTTGCTTGCAGCTTTGCCCCTCACAAGCCTTACAGCTTGTGGCCCTACAGGGATTCTATTTTTTCTACAATTACTTCTAAAACTTTCTGCAAGACTTACTCACCTGCAAGAAATGCTTCAGCTCAACTAGACTTTTGCTCAATTAACATTGGATGGCCTGGCTCCATGAAAGACTTACCTCTGACTTTGTGCTTTACCTTTCCTGCAGGAAAGGGTTAATTTACTGTATTGGGGGTTCAAAAGTACTTGCCTGCGTCACAATATTTGTTAACCTTTGTTTTACTCCCAAACCCCTTTCTTTAAAAGCCAAGCTCAGGATTGCTCTAAATGTACCAGTGATATATTAATGTCCAGTGTCCAAGTTATTTAAGTCACCTCAGGGTGTAGGAAGAAACTGTGCCATCCCCAAATGGGTAGTACTTGCTGATCTAGAGAAACTAAGTGTGTATTTTGCAGTGTATTTGTGTTACATATACATTTCTCCCTTCTGAGGAAGGCTTATTGAACTGACCGTTTAATTGTTTAATCAAGAAACCGAGTTTAAGAGTTTATTTGAATACTCGTCACTGAATCAGCCCAGCCACACTACCAACCTGTGTAGTACAGACTTAAACCAAAGGTTGGGGTACCTATTGCCAGGAGGACAAGGTTGGTGTAGCCGCTTAAAGGGTACTGCATACAATCTTGCCTAACATGCAGTGAAATTGGAACAAGTCACAACTGATTTTCCCTAACTTCAGCAGTCCAAACCATAAGAATAAGGCCTTATGCCCAAAAGTCACAGGATCAGAATGCTTCTCCCGAGAATGTACCTGTAGCAGGTAAGTGTTTTGTATTTTTTTATAAAGTCTGTTTGGGATTGGACTATAATACTTCTCTTGGTTTCAGGGGACCCAACATCTAATATAGGCCTATACTACCCAAGGTTGGTCGAGTTGCAGAGCAGCCTGACTTACCTTAGGAGGAATGTGAGCTGTAAATCAGTACACAAATCTGAACATGCATAGACCCAAAAGGAACACTGACACACATCAGAAATAGTTATTTTATATATACACAAGCCAATTTGAAACTAAAGAAATTCTGTATCAACTAGCAAACCTACATCAAGTTAAGACAAATAAAGCAGGTGAGTACATGTACTAATTCCCTCCACCTTAGAGACTCCCAGCAACTTTGCTGGATTTTGAGGACTTTATTTTTTTAACCCTGGAGAGAACATGACCCTTTTTTCCCCCACTCTCTCGTGCATTTTAATGTGATTTTGTACACCGTTTCTTTTGGTTGTAGAGTCTGACAAACTCCGTAGGCATCATCTTTTACATTGCGTGTCACAGCACATTCAGTGCAGTGCCACAGGGAAGTCTTCCAGATTTCCCAAGGTTTAAATACCTTCTCTGGGATAAACTACTGTTTCCCAGAGCAGTAAAGTGAAATTGACTTTACTTACCATTTTAACTTTCTAGACCCAGCACACACTATATTACAATAGAGTGCTGGAGGGCTTACCTAGTATCCCCTTTGTCTAGCTTCTCACGTAACATTTTTTATGTTCCTCTTTTCTCACTGAATGGCTGGTGGCAGTGTTTTTTTTGAACTACCATGGCGTGCATTTACCGCAGACTGCGTTCGCAGCTACAGTAACGCACCCATAGTAGCCATCTTTGTCAAAATGGGCCCTGGTGGTGTTTTTTCAACATTTCTTTGTGGAAAGGTCCTTCTTGAGATTTACTCTGCGCGCCAAACCAAGGTTTGGTTTCTTTGTTCATTTTGCCTTTGGCGAGATTCACAAGTGAAGCCTGCCTCTGGCTCCAGAGTGTCTGGGGTAGGCAGGAAGTGAGGGCGGACCCCGAAACTCCCTGTGCTTAGTCTCCTATGAGCCCCAAATGCACTCTCTGGTGATTGCCCGGCTAACTGTCCGGCAAGGACAGCCACCCTGCTGGGTGACTGACAGCTAGGCTGGAATGAATGGGCGAGAACTGAAAAAAAAAGGCAAGTCTTTTGGCTTGGAAGGCAGCGTCGACCACCGGACGAAGGAACCGAAGAAGAACTTGAAGAGGACGTCTGCTGCCACTCCTGGACCGTTGGTTTGCCCAGTGAAGCCCTGCTGCAGTGCCGAAACGCCAAGTTCGCATCGACAGAGAAGCCCCTGCACGGACGACTTCTCCCCTTGAGTTGGTGGGACGAATCAACTCCAAAGTAAGCCACCTGGACATCCATCTCAGCTGGCTGAATTCCCAGAGTGTTGCTGCTAGAAACCGTATAGCCAGGGAGAGGAACACCAGATTGTGTGCGTTGCTTTAAAGCTGGCCTAGAGCTTTTGGAAGATCCTCCGGACTCCCAAGAAGCAGGACTGACTGAGCCTGAGCCCCCTCGACAGAGTTGGGAGCCCCGAAGCAAGGAAAGTCCATCTCGACAGCCAGGAACTGCAGTGTTGCTATTTGTGGTAGACGCAAAGAACTGAAACACCGAACAGCCACTGAAAGTGAAGTTTGCCGGTTGCGAGTTTTGACCGTCCCAGTGCATTGCAGACGTCCCCTGACGTCCTCCCTCTTGTCCCCATGACGGAGGCTCAAGAACAGCAAGATCTGCACAGGAACAGGAGTCATCTGCTGCATCTTTTTCTTCATTTGTAAGGTACTGTAAACATTCTGAGAAAACTTATCTCTTACTGTAGAGTGCTTACAACTTCTACAACTCACAAGTCTAATCAGCTTGTGGCCCTACATTTGATTTTTTTTATCAAAGACTCCCAAGAACTTGTGAAAAGACTTTTCCATTTACTTACCAGAAGTGCGTCATCCTATACAAGACTTTTGCCCATTGACTTTGGCTTAGCCTATTGAATTGTAGGACTCTTCTTGGAAGACCCAAAATGATTTGCCTGCTTAAGAATATTTGTGGTCTCTTGTTTTAATAACCTTTTCCTTTTGCCAACTTTCAAGAGTATTCTAAATGCCAACAGTAAGATATTAATGTCCCCAGCACCCTAGTTATTGAAGTCACCTGTGGGTGTAGGTTGTGTCTGTGGGTCATCCCAAAAGGGTCTTACTGATTTAGAAACTAAGTACATTAATGACGTGTATTTGTGTGCTATTATATTGCTCCCTTCTGAAGGCTTATTCTGACTGATAAATTAAGAATTGTTTAAGCAAGAAACCTTGAGTGTACGTTTGACTACCTGTAACTGTAAATCTGTGTAATTCTACTACAGCTCACATTGATCCCTCTTGAGATAAGCCTGGCTGCTCAACACGCTACCAAAACTGTGTAGTACAAGCTTATACCAAAGGTTGGGTTTCCTATAACTGTAGTCCGAGTTGTGTGTAGTGGTCCCAGAGGGTACTGCATACAAACTTTGCCTAACACGCACAGATGTCACCGAAGTTCCAGCGAGATTAGTCAACGGCAAGACGATGCACTCCAAGATGGTTGAGGTACCCTGGGTATTTGCATTCTGCAGCCCTGGAAGATCACAGGATGTCAGGGGGATGGCTCAAATCTAAAATCGTATTGAGGCTGGTTATGCCCAGCAGCCCAAAGGAAGCAGTTGTGCTTGGTGGAGCTTCCCTATCAATGCAAAAAAGAGACAGGACAGCAACAGTGTTTCTGCGGTTACGGTAGGTGCGGCATGAGTCTCTGCCCGTCGTCCACTACAGTTCCAGTGGTTGACATAGCACTGTCCAAGAAGCCTTGCCTTTTAAACAGGAACCCATTCATTCAGTCCTATGGACCTGTAAAACCGTTGGTGTGGCTGTTAGGCCCGATTTTCTATACTCTGGCCTGGTGGACAGATGTATAGAAGGCCAACTATATTGTGACGGGGACAACTCTGAGGCACTGTAGCCAAACCAGTTCAGGTAGCAGTGACAGGCGGACTAGGCTAAAATCTTCAGAGATGGTGAGTTTGTAAGGGTTCCAAAATGATGTCACACAATGGAATCACAGATTACACTTAGACAGGATGTAAACAAATAGTTATTTATTGGCCAAAACACTATGAAAAATGGTGACTAGAATTATCACACAACATAAATAGATACACATATGAAGTCAATTATATGGCCTAATACATATCAGGACCTCCTAAAAAGGAAAGGTTAGATTAGTACTAAGCACTCAAAGTCCACAGAAATGATCCCCAACTAACATTGTCCAGCTTTAACTTTTCTGGGACCTTTTGCCCAATAGTTCAGGTTAAAGTTAATCTTTGAAGCAGGAAAAAATGCAGGTATGGTCTATGGGGTCCAGTGAATGGTTATTATGGTTAGGCTACAAGTAAAACTAACTACCAAAAATAGCCCCAACTTTCAGAGGTGTTGCGCAAGCAAGCAATGGCAAAGCCAACATTGTTAAAATAAAGTTTCATTATAAGCCCATTGACTGCTAATGGGAGTATATGGGTAGGTTAGAAGCTCTGTAACTCACCCCCCCCCCCCAAATACTCTAATTCTTCCCCGAAATTGGCATGATAAAGGAAGAGGGTCAAAGGTTGCTTTTCCCACAAACATTTGCAGTTTCTAGCTGATCTCCAGTTTGTGTCTTTCACTGTTGTAAGGACTCTCGATGGAAGACTGCAGCAAAACACGATGCAGGACCCCTCTGGACTGGACTGGACTCAGGCCAGGCAAGTGATTTGATGGTGCAACGCAAAGGGACACAACAGCCGCGGTCAGACATCCCCTCGATGCTAGCATGGCAAATGTTAGTAGAGGTCAGTCTCGTAGTGCCAGGTCGAAACTCGGAACAGTGAATCTGGGAGCACGGTAGTGCAAAAAAATCAAAGCTAGTCATCCACAGGACAGTCATGGGGCACTTCTGAAGGCTCTTTTGGAGGGCACCGACAAGACGTAAGGAATGGATGGTACTGTTAGGCAAGAATTGATGCAGTAACACTGGAAGACAGCACCAGTCTTGTCCTCTTGGTATTAGGGAGCCCACCTATTGGTATAGGTCTGTACTATACAAGCTGGTAGAGTGACTGAGTGGCCAGACTTCTCAAGAGGGGTAAATGTGAGCTGTGGAGCTGTAGCATCGAAATCCACCAACACAAGTATCCAAATAACACTTACACGCAAGGTTTTCTAGTAAAATAATATATTCAACGGTCAGTTTTAAATAAGCACTCTTCAAAAAGAGCAATGTGCAACAAACACAAAAATACACTTCAAATACTTTCTCAGAAGCAAGTAGATACTCGTTAGAGATGTTTCATACACACCTACACCCTGAGGGGACTCCACTAACTAGGACAGTATTGGCATTAATATAGAACATGTGTACTTTGGAAAATACTGAGTTTGGCAAAGAGGGAAGGTTCAGCAAAGGAAAAAGGTTAACAGGTTCTCAGAGCATGTTAGCACTTTTAAATCTCCCAATGAAGTCTAGATAAAAACCTTTCCCAGCAATATCAGTTCAAAACCAATCACATATGAGGGACAGTAAGAATCAAAGTCAATGGATCAGAGTCTCTGCATGGAGCCAGGACAGCCAGTCAATTTGGAGCAGTCTATGGAGCTAAGGCACTTCTTCTATAGCAAAAAGTCTTGCAAAAACTTAGAACGTTTGTTGTAGAAAATAACTGTTGGGCCACATGCTGCTACACTTGCGAAAGTTTAGAGCGGGGAGCAACTCTAGAAAAGCAGCAACTGCAAGTCTCGACTGAAAAGCAAGCTCTAGACAAAGAGGTAAGTACCCCTTAGTCAGAACAGTATCTTAGGTTATAAGAGGATCCAGCTGGCTTCTGTCTTGGTTGCAGGGTTGCAGATCCTGTGTTCCTGGGCCTCTCATGATGGGACAAGAGGGGGGGATGTCTTGGCCGACTCCTGCACAGCAGTTCGGAGGGTGGAGGCAGCTACAGGCTCTTTTCAAATCAGCAGCACATCACGGTTTCAGTGTGTGGTAAACGGCACCACTGTGGATCTCGAACACCGGTTGGGCTTCCTTCACTACTTGAATCCAGCACTCTGGTGATGTGAAGAGCTTGGGTTGTCCAGCTTCGAGGGGGTCCTAAGGAGACTCCTGGAGCTTTTGGCCGGCTTACAGACATTGCACTAGACTACGGATTTCTCAACCCCAGGCACTCGGTTCTAGCAGCCTATTAAGAGGTGATAGGGGGCCTCATGTGATGCAGCTGTGCTGGGGGACACAAATAAAATACAAGTAGTCCCAAAGCTGCTAATTGGTTATTTTAGAATCTAATTATCCTGCGTCAAGTGTGTGTATCCAAAAAACAGATCACTACCACATTTTTCCATTAAGGGTCTGAATGTAAACATTGGCTATATCCAAAAATGGGATTTTATTTTTCAATACATAAAAGTGTATGGTAAAAAGAAAACCGTATCAAATCGACAAAAGTAGTTTTTAGAAAATGCAAATTAACAAGTGTTCCAAAGGCCAGACTGAATTTTAGAAAACATACATACAGATTGTAGTACAAAACAAGCACAAATGATCTCAACATTTTTAGAAGTGTACAACTTATTCTGGTAATTTCACTCTTTTGCTTTTGCTCTTAGCAGGTCTGCCTACGTATATGAAGACATCATGGTTTACAGGGTATCTTAATCTAGTATACAGACATCCAAGTACGTTTCACAAGCAAGTCCCCTGCTGGGCTTAAATATCAGCAGCCTTCCTCAGGGCGAACTTATACCACAAAACCTTGGGGAGAAGCAGACAGTGCAGATGAAAATTTAAAATAAATTCAGACACCGGAGTATCTTGTGGATTGCAAATTGTTAAAACTGACTGTCCTTATTCATATTGTCCAAAGAAACATACCCATTCATTTTATGGGTAATCAGAGTGAGACAAGCCGGTAGTGACCCTTGTAGGTGCGAAGCGTGTGGAGCAATGTTTGGGGTCATGCAGTTAGTGGTCAATGGTCAATTTTTCAATCCACGAGCAAATGAAAATGCGCAATTTAATTTATGTCTAACCGAATACATTTGTTCATCATAGTATTTCATGTATACATATAATCGTTCTGTATGGTTTGCTCATACCCGTTTAATATGGGAATTGAGATTGAATAATTGTGATAAAAGATGGCAATTTCACTTGCTTCAGTATATTACAACCAGGATTTTTTGAACCGCAGAAGAACAAGTTACTCTCTTACCTGGGAACGTTCTTTCGATGGGATGGTCCGATGACGTATTCCATATCTTTGACAGTAATCACCACAGCTGTGCTGCTTCGGAAAATTTTTGGCGTCTGCGTCCTACGTCGATGCGCCGTCCCCGAGGACATCCTCCGACGGCCGACGTCACCCGATGTGATAAGTAGGACGCACGACGCGTGTAGCCTCAGTTGTAGTTTTTTCCCCCAGAACGTGTGCCACCAGTCTTCTGCCAGTCAGACACACAAGGCCTTGCGGACACGTAGGCTGCAATCGCATAAGAAATTCTGCAGCGGGGAACGTAGGGAGGGAGCGATATGGAATACGTCGGACCATCCCATCAAAAGAACGTTACCAGGTAAGAGAGTAACTTGTTCTTCGAGGGAACTGGGTCCTCCAACGTATTCCATATATTTGACAGACTCCCAAAGCAGTACCAAAGCAAGGAGGTGGGAAAAGAATCTATAACACAAATTTAGCATGCCCAATCAAATTGCGGAATAAAGGACCGCCTTGCCAAAGGCCAGATGCTGTCCTCTGATGGAATCGAGGGAGTAGTGACGTACAAAAGTATGTACAGAAGCCCAGATGTTACGAATAGGAACACCCCTCTGTAGGGCAGTAGATGCAGCCATACCCCTGGTAGAATGGGCCCGCAAGCCAGCCGGTGGGTCCTTACCCGCCAAGCGGTAACATTCAGAGATAGCCAAAATAATCCAACGAGACAGTTTTTCGTCACAGCTTGTCCCAAACGCTTTCCAAGGTAACCAATGAAGAGTTGATCGTCCAGTCTGACCCGGGACATGCATGAAATATAAAAGCTCAACGCTCTCCTAGGATCAAGCCTATGGAGCCTCTCTTCCTTACAAGGATGCGGAGGAGGATAAAATGCCGGAAGAACAACCTTCTGGCCCAAATGAAATTCCGAAACCACCTTCGGAAGGAAGGAAGGATGAACCCTAAGGACAACCCTGTCCTTATGAAACACAGTTAAGAGTGGCTTAACAGAAAGTGTCTGCAACTCACTCTGCGAGCGGAACTGCAAACAAAAACACAGTTTTAAGAGTTAACCGTCTCAAAGGGCAAGAATGCAAAGGCTCAAACGGAGCACCCGTAAGAAACTTAAGAACCAGGTTCAAATCCCAACCGGGCACCAGAAAAGGTGATGGAGGGAACACATTAGTGAGCCCTTTCAAAAACTGAGAAATTAAAGTAATCTAAAAATAGGAACATTCTTCAGACAAGCGCTTAAATATGGACAGCGCCGCCAGGTAACCTTTAATGGTACCCACTTACAAGCCCCTGTGGGCGAAAGAAAGCAAAAGAGACAGAACCATGGGAATGTCACATTCAAAAGGATCCACATTCTGAACTCTTCACCAGTCGTAGAATTTACGCCAACGGTACAGAGGCTTTGTTGCCAGCCGTCTGGCCAAAAGCAACACCTCCAACACGTCTTCAGGGAGGTCCCAATCCTTATAACTCAACCTTTCAGAAGCCAAGCGTGAAGGTTGAGGGATCTGACCTCTGGACGGAGAACCTGACCCCGCTTCCGTGAGAGCAGATCGTCTCGGTAGGGCAGACGACGTGGAGGGCAGATGGACAAGTCGAGAAGGTCTGGGTACCACGTCCTCCGGGCCCATGCCGGAGGAATGAGGATCATCCGGGAACAGAACCTCTGCAGTACTTGCGGGATGATGGGGACTAGAGGAAATGCGTACAGCAGTGGGAATGACCACTCCACCACAAAAGTGTCTAAGGCTCCTTTTGGAGGAAATTCCCACGAGCAGAACCTTTCGCACTTCCGGTTGACATTGGAGGCAAAGAGATCCACATGAGGGGTCCCCCAAAGGGCGAAGATCTCCGGGAGAATCTCCTGAGCCAGCTCCCACTCGTGAGAGACCGTGCTCTGCCTACTCAGAGCGTCCGCCGTCTTGTTGTCTCCGGCCAGATGAACAGCAGAGATCGGAACTTCCTGCTGGATGGCCCAAAACTGGAGCAGCATCGCCTCCCTGCACAGAGGAAGTGATCCCGCCCCCCCCCTTTTTGTTGAGGTAGTGCATGGCCACCGTGTTGTCCGTCAGGATCAGGACACTCTTTCCTCACACAATCGGCAGAAAAGCCTTCAGGGCTAGCGTGACGGCTCTCAGCTCCAACAGATTGATATGGAGTCTGGACTCCGACAGAGACCAACGACGGCTGACTCAACTCGTTGGCATGAGCTCCCCATCCCGCAAGGGATGCGTCCGTCATGATCGTCACCTCCGGCCAGGGAAGCCAAAACGGAGCCCCCTTCATCAGATTGCCTTGGACGGCCCACCACTGAAGGTCCTGGGCGACCGAGGGCGGCACCTGAACAGGGTCCGACATCCTGCCGGAAGATTGCGACCACTGCGTCTTGAGTGCCCACTGCAAAAATCTCATCCGCAGATGAGCTTCTGGCACCAGAAGACTGCAGGATGCCATGAGACCGAGCAACCTCAAGAACTCGAACGCCGGGAGCGTCTCGGCAAGTTGAAACTTGTGCACCATCTGCTGAATGTGAAAAGCCCTCACCTGGAGAGGAAAACAGCCCCAAGGTTGTGTCGAGTACTGCTCCGATGGCCTGGAGCCGCTGTGTTGGCATCAAATGGGACTTCTTTAAATTGAGGGAGAAGCCCAGCTTGTGAAGGGAGTGGCAGGCGACGGACAGATGATCCAGGACTTGCTCGGGAGAGCTCCCCCTGATCAACCAATCATCCAGGTAGGGGTAGACGTGAATCCCCCTTTCCTGAGACGCACTGCCGCCACCACCACCATGAGCTTGGTGAAAACCGTCGGGCGGAGGTCAAGTGCGAGTCGCCAACCGCAAACCTCAGGTACTTCTTGTGCTTGGGATGGATCGGCACATGGAAGTAAGCGTCCTTGAGGTCGAGAGACACCAACCAGTCCTGAAGTTGAAGGGCCTGGAGGACTTGAGTGACCATCTTGAACTTTTCCTTCCGTAGGAGTTTGTTCAAACCGCGCTAGTCCATGATGGGTCTCAATCCCCCGTCTTTCTTCGAAATAAAAAAATAAGGGGAATACCATCCCTTGTTCCTCTCTGCTACAGGCACCAGTTCTATGGCGCCTTTCTCCAGCAGGGCTTGAATTTCCTGCGCAAGGAGCTGATCCGGACTTTCCCAGGTGGATTGTTGTGAGGCCTCTGCCGAAAGGGAAGACAGTAGCCGTGGGTTATGATCTCCAGAACCCACACATCTGAAGTAATGGCACGCCACTCTAAAATATGCTGCGCCAGCCTTCCCCCAACTGGCGAATCATGGGACCTGGCCTCATGACTGAGTGGTAGCGGCTGCGGCGTTGCCTGAGGGCAACGAGGCAACTGCCCGAGCGGCCTTGGCACCACTAGTACTCTTGTTTCCACCTCTGGCACTCTTACGGTGGCCTCTTTGACTGCTAGCTCCTCTCGCTTTATTGAAGGACGAGTAATCGCGAAAGGAACCTCCCCTCCATTGCTGAGCCTTGGACGAAAAGGTGGAGGTTGGCTAACTGCAGTGCCCAACGACTTTGCTGCAGCTTTGGAGGTCTTCAACCTCTCAAGGCTCTCGTCAGCCTTGCTGCCAAAAAGGTGTTCACCGTCAAAGGGCATGTTGAGGAGCTGGTACTGCACATCAGGAGCGAACCCAGACTGTCTCAACCACGCAAACCTGCGTATTACGGTGCACACCGCCATGGACCGGCTGACGCAATCTGCCATGTCCAAACCCGACTGAACGGCCTCACACATGGCATCCTTGATATCCTGGACCATAGCAAGGAAACCATCCCGTTTATCCCCTTTGGGAATATGTTCAGTCGCTAATGCAACACAGTTCCACAGAAAGTGTGAAACGAGACAAGGCACATACGGAGTTGGCCACCTGAAGCGCCATACCCCCTGAAGAAAACACTTTCTTCGCCCAGCCATCAAAACGTTTGTCGTCCCTATCCGGAGGGATGGTAGGGTACAATGTCTGCTTTGCCGTAGCCGCCTGCACCACCAAACTCTCCAGAGTTGGGTACCTGGACAAGTAGCAGGGGTCGCTACTGGCTGGACGGTATTTTTGCGACAAAGACTTGCTCACTGCTGGGAGACTCGCCGGAACAGTCGAAGCCGCCGCCACCCTTCTCCCGGGATGAAGAATCGGCATGAGTGCCCGGCTGAGGCCTACAAAACTCCAACTCCGGAGAGGTGTCCAGTCCACTGGCATCAGGCAGTGACTGCCTCAGGTCTTCAAATTGGCTATGGCCCGAGAAGCTCATCTGGAACCAAGCCCTCATTAGAGCCCTCATCAACCTCTGAAATGTACTCCAGGTGGTGAGAGGAAGACTCCTGGGGATCAAAGCTATGCCTGACCTTAGCTAGAGCCTTTCTAGGGGCTTCCCCAGTGCCATGGGGTCCCTCCGACACCATCGCCTCGAAAGGCGTTGAGGGCGCCGAACGAATCGGCGTCGAGTGAATCGGCGTTGTCAGCCGCAGCGCCGCCAGCATCGACTGTCGACACAGGCCTCGAAGCCAGAGCTCTGAGCGTGTTCGACGACCTAGGCGCAGACAGCGTCGACGACCCCCTCGGAGGCGGAGCCTCCAGAGATGCAGTCGACGACCTCGGCGCCACAGGTGTCGACGTCTTCCACGAAGACTGCACAGGATCACGCGGTCTCGAGAGCATCGAGGGCCGGGACCTGGAACGAGCATGGCAAGAACGGTTACCCTTGTCCGAGTGGGACCTCTCCCGCAAACCGTGCGACCACCCGAGCCCAAAGGCGTGCGAGCAGTGTCTCTCGACCGATCACGACCGACCCCACTCGGAGGCGCGGACGGACCGGTGCCCTGCGATTCGAGAATCGCTAACCTCTTCCCGAAGGAAGCCCATTCCTCCGGTGTCGCTTGCATGGTGGGATAAGCGACCTGCCGACGGGCGGAGTCCTCGGAAGAGGACAGGGAAGGCGACCGATGCCGGCGCTTCCGAGAATGCCTCGAAGAGGCAGAGGATTGGCGAGACCGACTCCTGGAAGGACACGCACTGGACCTCTGACGATGATGCAGAGCGTCGCCTCTCGATTCATCCGTCGAAAGCCCCGCAGACCTCGACTTCCAGGGCTTAGACACCCTACCTACCGACAACTTCTTGCGCTCCCTCAAGGCCTTGGCCGTGAGCGACTAGCAGTCGACACAGTCATCCGTGTCATGAGCCTCCCCGAGGCACCAGAGGCAGGCGTCGTGCGAGTCCGTTACCGACATTTTGGACCCACAGTACCCGCATTTTTTGAAGCCCGGACGCGGGGTTGAAGAGTAGGTAGACATCGGCACGAACAGGCTTTTTCACAAAACCTAACAGGTTCAAAGAACCGAGAAGATTACAACAAACTCCAAAGAGTCGAGGCGTACCGAGATTCAGGAAGCGAACACGTTCGCAGAAAAAACAGAACTGAGGCTACGGGCATCGTGCGTCCTACTTATCACATCGGGTGACGTCGGCCGTCGCAGGAGGTCCTCGGGGACGGCGCATCGACGTCATCAACTTAGGACGCAGAAAATTATCCGAAGCAGCACAGCTGTGGCGATTACTGTCAAAGATATGGAATAGGTTGGAGGACCCAATCCCCTCGAATTGTTATTTCACAGTAACCCGATGGTGAAGAGATACGAATGTGTGCGCATGAGTAGTTCCCCATTAATCTTCCACATGCTTTTATGGTATTTGCATCAATTGCAGATTAATGTTACCTTGCGGCAGATCAAGTAGGTAGACGTTCTAAATCTTTTTAGAAGTGAGGGCAGGAGTGGTTCCCATTTCATTCAACACGGTTGTTTAAAGTGCGGGGCTCAGCTCACCAAGATTCTCTATGAACGAGAGTAGGTACGTTATGGGATGTTTTTTGCCTGCCCATCATTTTATTTACACAGCGGGGTGGATTAGGTATTGTGTGGTCAGAATTACCTTAATTTTGCGGGTTCTGTGTGTGTCCTTCTCAGCGTTTCAGTCGAGGCGTCCGCGAGTGTATAACTCAGCAAGAGAGTTTCTATTTACAGCACAATCAAGCTATTGATGCATCTGGGCTTGCCCCCTCAATAAGAATGCACGGCGCATTCTTATTGGACCAACGGGCCAGGCTTTGACCTAATGTAACCTGGATTGCCATGGTAACATTATCAGGCGTTCAGCTGCCGCTTTCCTATTGGGCCTGAAGGGCCAAGCCTTTGGCCGAACAATGCGTGAAATGCTGTGGTAACCTAGACTGGTGTTCACCAGTTTGCTTTAAGGTAAGGGCGATTACAAATGTTGATGTTAATCAATTAGCACGCGGTTATCTAGATCTGTAAATGCAGAATGGTTTACTGCATAGTGTTACGGCTAAATGCCATTTCTATTTGTGAACAAGTGCGTGCTTACACTCAAAGAGCGTATGAGTTTTAGGATTTCCTTATACCTACATTTATGACCGTAGCCATGACAATGTGTGCAAATTAACAGTGGCCGAAAAACACTATTAGCAGAGTGTCTACGAGTTTCAAATATTGATTTTAGTTGTGCGATACAAGGAAGCTCAGACTAAAGTTAGCAAAAAGGAACACTTGAAAAAACAAGTGGAAAAATATATATGTATATATTTGACAAGACTATGTTCTTGAACGTCTGCCTTATGAGATGCTGATTATTTTTTGCATAAACAATTAAACCTCAGTAGGCGCTAATCAAGGCAATAGGTGTTCATGTTGTTTTAGATCAACGTTAGCCATTTGTTAAACAAAATATTAGGTGCCAGTGTTTAGAGTTTTCCATTAGCGTACCATATGCAGAAACTGAATTATAACGCCCAACTCCAGTAGGCGGTTACCAGTCAAATGGTCGAAAACATTTGGTCGACAGGACAATTGGTCGACACCATTTGGTCGAATGCCAAATGGTCGAATTTTTTTTTTTTTTTTTTACACACCCATTTTTTGGTTTTTTTGGGGGGTTCCCCCCCCCCCAACCCCCTTTTTTTCTTTTTTTTTTCCCCCCACACGAAAACCCACAAAACACAAATAAAAAAGAAAAAGAATTCGACCATTTGGCATTCGACCAAATGGTGTCGACCAAATTGCAGTCGACCAGTTTGTTGTCGACCAGTTGACTGGACACCCCAGTAGGCACTACTCAATAGAGTTGGCCATTGGCTAAACAATGCATTAGGGGTCCATGTTTTTTAAAAATGTATCATTAGTGTACCATATGCAGAAACAGAATTAGAGCGCCCAACTCCGGTAGGTGCTACTCAAGGCAATATGTGTCCATATTGTTTAGGATGTAGTTTGCCATTAGCTGAGCAAAGCACTGGGTGTCCGTGTTTGAAGTTTACCATTTGTGTCTCAGTTGTACTGCATCTGTTGCTCCTAATGGTACATTAGTTCCATTCATTGCCACTTAAAGCAGATGTGGATGTTCACTGTATGAAATTGCCATGGAAACGTCAAAAAGTGAAATTATATTTAAGCATCTGCATTGTGTCGGTTGCTGTTTTGGCAAAAACTGAGTTGGTGTAACGTATTCTGGTGGAACACTCATTCTCCTGCCGCCTGTTAATCAAGGTGCGAGAAGACTGGTTCAAGTCAATAGGATAGACGCCGGCCTGGTTGGCCATGATGATGGAACTTTGTATTAAATTGTTGAGGCACAATATGGTCAGACCAATAAATCTGGAGCGGGGTCCTCATTTATCCACAATTGTTACTATAAAGGGTGTAGAAATTCCTCATTAAGCCCTTTGGTATGCGTTTCCATTCCATAGATTCATCGTGCTACTTTCTGAAGCAAACTTCTAGATGTATTAGTTGAATTTCTGACATCCAGGATCAACCACAGGATGTCATTGGCAGAATGTTGTAAGTCCATGTAGTGGTTGACCAGAGGGGCAGTTGTGGTTTTACACCTGATTCGAGAGCAGTGTTGCGAAATTCGAATGTGGGCTGCACGGGCAGTGTGTCCAATATAACAGTCCACACTGGCATCCTAAGCAATAAACAGCTTGTTTTGCAATTTGTTAAAGTTGGTAATGTCCATGTTCGTTCTCCAATCTTGAATGCCTAGATTTTCTTCGTAAATTTACAAACGGTACAACCACCGCAGGGATAGTGTCCTGTTGCAGATCTCAAATCCCATAGGCCAGTTTTTGGGGGTTCCAGCAGCAGCAAATATTAGCCAGTTGGGGGAAGGTCTTCCAGCCAAGTTTGTCTCAGGGTTAGTTGGTCTCACTAACCCAAGGGAAGAAGTTGTCCCTTCTGGATCTTCTCTGGTCGATTAGGAATGGGAGTTTCAGCACAGCAGCAGGGCTTCACCGGGCAGTTCAACGGTCCAAGAGCATTCTCTCTTCACGATTCCTTCATCAGACGTTTCTTCCAGTGGTCGACTGTCTTCAGTCCAAGAAACCTCCCCTTTTATACATGTTTCTCCCATTCATGCACAGCCTAGCTGTCACTCACAGCAGGGTGGCTGTCCTGTTAGGACAGCCAGCCAATCGGGACTGGGTGCATTCAGGTTGCCGTGGAGACGAAGGACAGAAGTTTCAGGCACCTCCCTCACTTCCCGCCCTGCCAGACACACTGGAGCCAGAGGTCGGTTTCAGTACTGAAGCCCAAAGGCAAAACAAATAAAGGAGTTAAACCTGGTTTGGTGCGCAGAGTAAAAGCCAAGAAAGACCTCACAAACAAGAAATGGCAAAAAAAATAAGCCCTGGGCCATTTTGACACAATGGTCACCCATGGGTGCTATACTGCAGCTGACAATTCAGCCTTTGGTAGAAATGTACTATGACAGGAACATTAAACCACTGCCACTAGCCATTTAAAGTAGGGGGGGGTAACATAAAAAATGTTATATGAGTAAGTAGGAAAAGGTGCTACTACGTAACCTCACCCCCCAAAATTCTTCATAAAATAGGGTGTGCTGGACCTACAAAGAGGAAATGTAAGTAAAGTCAATTTCACTTTCCTATTCTTGGGAACTGTAGTTCACCCAAGAAAAGTTATTTAAACCTTATGAGAATCTTAAGGATTTCTCTGACACACTGCAGTGAAGGTGCTGTGCGTCACAATACCAAAAGTAGATGCCTATGGAGTTTGTCAGACTCCAAAAACAAAGGAAACACATAATCCAAATCAGATAAAAACACGGGTGTGAAAAAGGGCACTCAGTGCAGGGTTAAACCTAAAATTCCTAAAGTCCAGCAAAAAAGTTGAGTCTCTAAGGTGGGAGGAAATTAGCATGAAAACAAAAATTATCCTAACAGGTACCTCGACTCCAAGGGTCGCAGCTCCTTCGCAGGACTGCTAAAGATCACAAGCAAGACAGGGCTCCTCCAGGACAGCAGCAGATGTTGGTTGCTAGGCCTCCTTCAGTGCGGTCTCTGGTTTCTTCGCGGGTCTTGCAGCTGGATAGGATTCTTGGCTCCTTCAGGTTTGTAAAGGATCCCTGAAGAATGGGTGCAGGGGCCCTCTTGTCCTAAAAGCCAGGTAAGAGCTGCTGCCCTCATTAGCCAATGGCAGGACCAGCCCAGACACCCCAGTAGTGGTCCAATCAGGACCACTGGCAGGAACATTCATGCATACCAGTCAGACACTTAAACCAATATGTGGATTGGGACCAGACAGTCCTCCCACATCCTGTCAGCAAACGCACAGCCCTCCAGAAGCCCGCAAAAAGCTTCTGCTTTCCACGGCACTGGAAGTCCTTAAAAGGATATTCCTGGCCACTCAGGCCAGGAATAAGGCTAAAGGACAAGATGGTAAAAGGACAAGCGAAAAATCTTGCGGCACGGCCATGGTTGACCAGTAGCCAAACGCGCTTAACGCAGTAAGGCTAAAAAGAAAATTCCCAAAAAGTGGGAAAAAGTCACTGCTGCCACCAGCCTATCCTTTTAGGACATATAGAGTACCCACAAATCTATTGAGTGTTAGTCTAGGGCAAAACAAAAATGAACCCCATTATATATCAGTGTAAAATGCTTTGTACAATGATAAAAAGTTACACAAGTGATACTGTGTTAATACTTTTGTTTACTTTTGTTTACTTTTGTAACAACCAAGGGAAACAATGTTTCCCAGTACAGACAGCCTGAAGGACATGTCAGTTTCCCCATGACATATGAGCACAAGCCAGTGTAGTGAAGCTTTAGGCTTCACTGCAAAAAGTACAGGACAGATTCAAAAATAAAAGCAACAAGTTTGGGGGTTCCATAAAGATGGAAGGAAAGGTGCAGTAAAGAGAATTTTTTCCTAACAGCTGTCCTTGCAGGACAGTCAGCCGCCAAGTTGAAACTGGTTCCACCCAGTCATACCTTGAAAGGCCAGAGACGATTCAGGCTCCTCCCTCACATCCTGCCTCAGCAGACACACTAAAGCCTTAGCAGGCTTGAAAAAGGAATTCCCGCCAAAGGCAAAACTCAAAGACTGCGGTACATTTACCAGCCCAGCAGAGCTCCCCTACATAACCAAACTACATTCCAGCAGTTACAAGCAGAATGGCTGCAATGGCTCTGCTGAGCGCTATTCCCTTGCATTAAAACCGCGTTTTGCAGTTGCAAAAATAATGGCTGTGCTGTCTTTGCCAAGCACATATGGGGAGAGATGGAACACTCCGAGAATAGCTGCCATCGTTTTCTTCATGTGCACCAAAGAAAAGAATTCAAAGGCAGCACTGCTATGCTGCCAGCACAAAACTTCCTACTGAAAAAGAAAATGTTATGCGTTTAAAATGACTGCGCACTGATGCCCTTTCCATCTTTTCAACATTACACAGTTAGGTTCCAGTAAGACATCCATGTTTATCCATATTCAGTGTGTACACCAGCAAATAGGGCATTCCTCACTGAATGGCAGGCAAAATCTGTGAAAGAGCACAGAACTTCACTCTAGGCCGTACGCCAAGGGTTTTACTTTTTGCAACAAAATTACACAGGCAAACCCTCCACAAAAAGCCCTCTCTCTCGACTTATGTCAGTTTGAAAGGACCCTTTTGATTTGGGGCATGGAAATGCTTAGAGTACAGAAGCTAGGGAAAACCGCATCTGTAAAGTGACATCCAAGGATTAACCCACATGTAAAATTGTGCTTTTGCCAAAAAAGAAGATGCCTTTTATTACTGTGAGGCCAGCAGAACAGGTTTGGCAGGCCCTGGCTTCAAAGGGCCTTGCCTTTCCTGGGAACAGAATCACCTTCCCCAAGTGGACCAGACCCCTGGAAACTATGGGCCAAGGGGCAGCATCTAGCACCCTCGTCAGACAAAGCAGCACTGCTTCAGCATGAGACAAAGGACTGCCAGGGCACATAGGTGTGGATTCCTGGTGACACCTCCCCTAAACTCAAACTGAAGGACTTCAAAGGCGAATCCATGGCAACACTGGGCTGGACTGACCAGAGCCTGACATTTGGCTGCGGGTTGGAAGGAATGCCCATATTTGGAAATCCAAGCCAGCCATTTTGGTTTCGGAGACTATTCAGAACATGTCATTTATTTCAGTAATCAAAAGCTATTAATGTGAAATTATGACTGTTTAAATGTCATGTTTGCACCATTAAAATAAGACATATGTTTTTCTAGCATGTTGGGGACGCAAATGCCAGGAAAATGTAAATTCTGGGGAAAACATGCATGGTAAACTTTGAAAATTAATGAGAACATGTTATGTTATATTAAAGGTACTATATAGCACACCGTCACCAAAAGAAATGGTCCCCAAGCGTTCTGGTGGATCTGTAAACAGGAATGACGGATAGGGTTAGTCGGGAGGAGGGGAGTGGGAGAAGTGATGTGTTGTTGGCAGATTCAGCTCGGTATACACAGAGTGATGGGCTTTGGTGCTAGGATTGGGCAAGACCTCGAGTGCTGTAGGTGATGTTTGTGTTATTGATGCAGTGTGGTAAAGTGTGTGCGGATTGCTGTGAGAGATGGTTGTGTGGCTTTGTGTGGTTTAAGTATGAAGATTGAGGGTTGATTAGTGGGGTTTGTGTCCTGATTCAGGTACTTCTGATTCCGTTAAGAGTTGTATCCCTGTGGGTTGGGTTGATGCTGGTTCCTCATGGGCTGCCTCGCTTTGTTGGTGCTGCGCTGACCCTGCTGTATCATAGTGAGTAATTGTTTGGACTGATGGGTGTGTCTGACCCTTTCTTCGGGTGTGGGACTGGGTTGGTGATTGGCCAGTGATAATACATGTATAATTGTAGGTGAAATATTTTCCATGGAAATGACGAAAGATTGCCAGAATTACTAAACAGCATCGCACTGTCTTGGGATTTGGATAGCATTTGTCTTGTAAAATATGTAGTCTGCCGGTATAAGTTTCCTGATGAGGACATTTGTAAATATGATTGTTTTGTTCCATAACTGATTTTGGCAAAAGTAACTTTGGTAGAACAAAGCACACTGTACAAAAGAAAAAAAAAAAAAAACACACCACACCTACCATAAAACTGAGTAACCTCCAGTCCAATCTGCTTCCAAGGGGAGGCGACATTGCAGCCTGACCTACCCCATTTTAAGAGATGTGTCCAGCTTGAGTCTGCCCCATAGTAAAATCCTCCGATGTCATGCTCCTTTTATAAAGGGGAGGGAGCCATAGATTTTCTTCTGACTTTTCCAGCTCCCGTGCATCCAGAGAGCCAGACATTCCTTATTCAGCCTGCAAGATTTGAGAAGCCAGGCCAGAGGTAGCTGATCTTACCCAGGCTGAACCTCTGATCCAGAATTAAAACCCTACTAAAAAATACCAATAGTTTTAGGACAGCCCAGCTGATGCACCTCGCTTTCCAGTGACCAGACTAGGCCCAGCTGTCCCCTTCTAGGAGAGCCTGCCGCTGTGTGCAGTTACCAGGTATTGCCTCGCTGTCCAGAAACCTGTTTCGCTGTCCCAGCTACCCCCATTCAAGTACTTGTTTTGAGTGTTTCCCTTCCCCAGTAACCACAAATTGCATCCCTTGCATTAGGTCCAATCCCACAGAGTGGCTATAAACTGCCCTAGCAAAATCCTTAAAATTGTCAGAATCCTCTGTGTACCTTGTTCTTAGGAAAATCTGTAGTGATCTCTATGTGTTAGCGCAGTTCTTTCCAATCCTTTTAGTCCATTGTACAAGTCCTTAGTACTATTTTGAATGCATTAATTCCCACAGAGAGACACTGTGTGAGGGGGTTAAAACTGCAGCTTAACCCTTTTCACAGGAAGAGTTCCCTTCTTGATAATCTAGTCACGAAAATATAGTTTTAGTAGAACTGGTTCTTTTCCTTTGAAACAGATTTTCCCTGTGCAACTGCTTTCATTTTAAACACGATTTTTCCTTCCCCTTCAAAAACCCCATCCTGTCATTTCATACAGAGTAACCCTTTAACTTACATATCCTAACTGTGAGGTGTCTTTGTACCTTAGCATTAAATCAGATTTCTGATTTTGTCTGTTTAACCCATTTTCCAAGCCGTTTTGTTATTTTTAACCTGTGAAACAAAGTAAATGCAGTTTCTCCACATGTAATTTGGCTGCACTGAGTTTTTCCTTCCAAATCGATTTTCTGAACTATTACACCCGACTCCTTGCTACTCCTTTCTAATCACACAAAGTTCAGTTAACAGGTGTTTGAGGGAGCGTTGCAGAGGGAGATGCTAACTGTGGGGCTATCAGAAAATACCTCCCTAAAAGTTACCTTTATTCAATTGTGCATTATATATCTTATGTAACAGGTCAAACTAAGAGTATTCTGTAAATTAACAGTTTAATTATCACCACACCAGTGATTGCTGCCCTATGTTAAATGTGTGATTTTCATTGGAAAATAATAAATATATTACACACCGGCCTGGTTCATCGTCCATTGTGACCCAGGGTGTTAGTAAAGGTGGGTGTGAGAAATTCTCAAACTGAATTTGATATAAATAAAATAAGTGTTTTAATTGTGCACTGCATCCCCGGCCAGTAGAAAAGATTCCTGGTCTGGATTGTACCGTGCCTTTGAAATCCTTATCAAGACACACACAGACCTCAAATGTGTTAGGACTGATTTTCTATACTCTGGCCAGGGGGGAGGTGCAGATGTGTAGAAGGCCAATCTATATTGTGACAAGGATAACTATGGGAGCTGTAGCCAAACCAGTTCAAGGTAGCAGTGACAAATGTCTATGCCAAGTCTCAAGTGGTGGTGAACTTGTAAAGGGTCCACAATGAGAGTGACAAATTACATTTAGACAGTATGTATAAAAATAGTTATTTATGGCCAAACACTATGGAAAATGACTATCGGGTAGAAGTATCTCAACAGTAAAAATAGAATACATATATACAGTCACTAGAGTAGGGCATAATACAGATCATACCCTTATAAAGGAAGTACAGATCAGATTATGCACTACAGGTCCATAACGAATTAGTCCTAGCTTCAAAAGTCCTTCCCTAGGTTGTCTGGGGCCTTACGTCCAAAAGTTCATGTAACGTTCTGACAGTTCGTAACGCTAGAACAAATGAAGATCGGGTCTCTGGGGTCCAATGAACGATTCCACGGGTTAGAGGACAAGTTCTACTAGTCAATTTAAGAGTCCCCAACTTTCAGAAGGTGTGCACAAGCATGCACCGGCAAAGCCAAAGTGTTATAAAAGTTTGTAAATGTTAGCAAAACCTTTAATGGGAGTTTAGAGGACAGGTAAGAACCACTCGAACTCACTCCGTTGGGGAGAATTTTCTTTTCAGTGCTAAATTCCTCCCACCTTCTAGACCCCCCCAGCTCTTTAACCCTGGAGCGAGTAAGAACTTTCTCACATTCTCATGTGCCTTTACCAGATTTGGATTTTGTGTTTTCACTGTTTTTGGAGTCTAACAAACACTAAAGGCATCTGCTTTTTGTATGGTGACATAGCACCTTCGGTGCAGCATCACTGATAAATCCTTTGGATTTCTCTTAAGGTTCAAATACATTTTCTTGGGTGAAGGAACAAGTTCCTTACCTGTAACTATTGTTCTCCAGCATGGGTCTGCAATGGATTCACAAGCTTGTGAATATTCCCCGTCAGGCCGGGAATCCTCGGTAAAAGAAAAAAAACCGTTTCACGCTCAAACTGTCTCTCGCCTCTAAAACAATCACTGAGCTTTGGATCATACTGCCCTCTCCTTTAGCCTTCTCAGGCAGCAATAGTCGGATTTGTTAAGCTCGTAGAAAAGACGCAGAGGGGACAGCGGGAGGGTTTGCATGTGAATCAATGCCAGGCCCATGCTGGAGAATAGTTAGTTAAGTAACGTATTCCCTTTGCCAGCATGGGGTCTGGCATGGATTTACATGGTCATGAATAAAGAATACATAGCAATACAACATTACACAACCACGGAAGGTGGCAAGGCTCAACAGAAGCAATTACTCTTACCTCTGGAACAGGCTCACCTTAAAGCGAACAGGTTGCCTAGCACTGCTTGGGCAACCCTGGACTCCTTGGAATACCCGTCGACTCAGTAGAATCTTGTGAAGGTGTGCGTAGACCTCCACGTAGCAGCCATGCAGATGTCCAGCAGGCGCTCACCATAATGGAATGCCATTGTCGCAGCGATCGCTCTGGTGGAATGGTCTCTCGGACGGCCAGGCAGTAGTCAGTTTGCCAACCGATGACAAGTGCGGGATGCAGCCGGAAAGTTACCGGAGATGGAAGCCTTGGACAAGTCCTTCCCATGGTTCACAGGACCAAAGGTCAAAAACCAAAGTTCAAAAATAGTTGAGACGTCTATCGGAAACTCTTCGTGCGTGCCACAGAACTTCAGAGCACGAGCCACATCCAGCGAGTGCAAAGTCCTTTCAGCCGGTGACAAAGTTTTCAGAAAGAAAACAGGCAACACCAAAGGCTCTTGGAGGTGGAATTCCTATGGAATCTTTAGCATGAAGTAGAGGTGCATCCGCAGCACCACCCTCGTATCATGAAAAGATAAGGATGTTTGCATGATCAGGACTGGATCTCACCTACCCTTCTGGCAGGGGTGATGGCCATGAGTAAAGCAGTTTTCCACAAAAGGAACTTGAGGGGCCCGATGCATAGGTTCGAAGGGGCGCCCCCCCGTCCCCAATGAACCTCATCAGTACTGCGTTGATTTCCCATGCCGGGGCAGGCGCCTTTGGTAGGAAGGATTGTATGCAGTACCCTATGAGTGCACTACAACAACCCTGACCTGCTGGCAATAGGAACCCAACCTTTGGTAGAATTGTGTACTACACAGGTTGGGAGCGTGATTGAGCAGCCAGGCACATCTCAAGAGGGGTCAATGTGAGGTGTAGGGGAGTTCCACAGATTCACAGTGACAAGTATTAAAATAAACTTACACACAAGGTTTCTTGAATGAACCATTATTAATGTATTCATTCGTCAGAGTAAGTCTTCTTCAGAAGGTAGCAATATAACTAACTAAAATATACTTCACAAAATACACACTCAATCTCTCGAAATCATTGAATATCCTTTTTGGATGGCCCACAGAGACAACCTACACCCTCAGGTGACTTCAATAACTAGGGTGCTTGGGACATTCATATATCACTGTTGTATTTAGAATCATTTAGCAGTAAGTCTAAGGAGAAGGTTATAACATGCAAGAGACAAGACCAAAAATATTCTTAAGCAGGCAAATACTTTCAGATCCCCCAATAAGAGTCAGTTGAGGGCAAAAGTCGTATATGGGCTAAAGCACTTATGGCAGTTAAGTAGGAAAAGTCTTCGCACAATGTTTTTAGAAGTCTGAAGAAAAGTAGTATCAATGTAGGGCCACGAGCAGTTTAGACATTTGAGTAGTAGAAGATGCAAGCAACTCTACAACAAGAGCTAAATTCTCTCAGACTTCTACAGTACCTTTGTATTGAAGAAAAAGTGCACCAGATGACTTTTGGTCCCGAGCAGCTCTGCAGATCGCATTGTTCCTGGGCCTTAGTTGTGGTAACAAGAGGGAAGACTTCTGGGGACTCCTGCACTGCAATGGGACGGTCACTGCTCGCAACCGGCAATCTTCAAACAAGGGGCTGTTTGGTGTTTCAGCTCCTTGCGTCTACCGCAAATAGCAACACTACGGTTCCTGGCTGTCGAGATGGACTTTCCTTGCTTCAGGTGTCCCACACACTTAAGGAGGCTCAGGCCCGGTCAGTCCTGCTTCCTGGGAGTCTGCAGGATCTTCCTGGAGCTCTTGGCCAGCTTAAAAGTTACAATCTGGTGTTCCTCTCCATGATGTTTTGGTTCCCAGCAGCAACTCTGTGGAAAGTCAACCAGCTCAGAGAGAATGTCCAGGTGGCTTACTTTGGAGCCAATTGCTCCCACCAACTGAAGGGGAGGAGAAGACCTTGCAGAGGCTTCTCTGTCAATATGAATTTGGAGTTTCAGCGCAGCAGCAGGGCTTCACCAGGCAAACTAACGCTTCCAGGAGTTGCAGCAGGCGTCCTCTTCAAGATCTTCTTGGGTTGGTTAGTCTAGTGGTTGACTGCCTTTTTTCAGTTTTCTCTCATTCATTCCAGCCTAGCAGTCAGTCACCTAGCAGGGTGGCTGTCCTTGCCAGACAGTCAGCCGGCCAATCACTACAGAGCGCATCTGTGTATCCTAGGAGACTAAGCAGAGGGAGTTTCAGGCACCTCCCTCACTTCCTGCCCACCCCAGACACTCTGGAGCCAGAGGCTGGCTTCACTTGTGAATCATGCCAAAGGCAAAGTGAACAAAGGGACCAAACCAGGTTTGGCGCGCAGAGTAATTCTCAATGACCTTTCCACAAAGAAATGGTGAAAAAGGAAGACAGGGACCATTTTGACAAAAATGGCACCCTTGGGTGCTTTACTGCAGCTGCTAACAAAGCACGCTCTAAACGCGCACCACGGTAGTTTAAAGTTAACCACTGCCACCAGACATTCAGTGAGGAAAGGGTAACATTAAATATGTTACATGAGAAGCTAGACGAAGGGGATACTAGGTAACCCCTCCAGAACCCTATTGTAAGATAGGGTGTACTGGGTCTAGAAAGTTAATTTCACTTTACTTCTCTAGGAAACAGTTTAGCCCAGAGAAGGTATTTAAACCTTGGGATCTCTGAAAGACTTCCTTGTGCCACTTGACTGAAGATTGTGTGTGACACAATGTAAACGATGCCTATGGAGTTTGTCAGGCTCCATAACCAAAAGAAACGCAAAGTTCAGAAATCACATTAAAATAGATGGAGTGGGAAAGTGTCTAACTCTCTCAAGGTAAATAAAATCAAGTCCTCAAAATCCAGCAAAGTTGCTCGGGGTCTCTAAGGTGGAGGGAATTAGCACATTCTCTCAACAACCTTCATCGGCGGGAACGATCGAAACAGCCCTTTGAGGAACTCCTTGACGAGACTGAGACCAAAGAGAAGACCATCCTGGAGGGCTAGTGTAGCGGGAGATGGCCACCAGATGCACCTTGGTAGAGGTGTGTGCCAGCCCCGCCTTGGCAAAGGACAAGTATGGGAGAATCTGCGGGACCGTGACCCTCAGAGGGTCAATGTTCTGCGACCAGCACCACATAGCGAAATGCTTCCACTTGTGCCCGTAGCACTCAAGAGTCAATGGTTCCCTGGCAAGGAACTCCCTGCAGTCTGCTAGCAACTCGTACCCTCCAAACTCTAAGGCTGCAGGAGCCAAGCCTTCAGGTTCAGCGATCCTGGGTCGTGATGCAGGATTGCACCGCCTTCTCCGATGAGCATATCCTTGACCACTGGCAGCTTGACTGCAGGTGACGTCGACAAGCTGAGAAGGTTCCGGATACCAAACCTGCCTCAGCCACATTGGAGCGACAGATCATCCTGCATCGGCACAGTTTGAGTTGAATGATTACTCGCAGCAGGAGAGAAAACACGTACAGGAATACGCCTTTCCACAGGAAGGAAAATGCTCCCCCCCCCCCCCCCCATGCTCCTCGGCTGGTGGAACCTGCTAGCGAATACCTGGTATTTGGAATTCATCGCTGTCTCAAAGAGATCAATCTGGGGTCTGCCCCATTTGAGGAAGAGGCTGTCCACTTGATCCTGTCAAAGTTCCCACTCGCGGCAAGAGCGCAGCTCCCTGCTGAGGGAGTCTGGAATGGTGTTCTTAAGCCCCGCCATGTGGAAAGGAAGAGTAATATTTCCTGGGCGATGGCCCAGTTCCACAAGTCTGGCGCCTCTCTGAAGAGCGCCAGGGATTTGGTTCCCCCTTGCTTCCTGATGTAGAACATTGTGGTGGTATTGTCTGAAGACCCTCACCACCTTGCCCTTGAGGGACGAAGGACCGACTTGAGGGCCCAGAACACTGGACTGCAGCTCCAGTACATTGATGTGGCGATCTCCCTCCCTGCCCCCCCACTCCATTAGCCACAGGCCTCTTGCATGGAGACCTCCGGTGTGGGCGCCCCAGCCCTCCAGGGAAGCGTCCGTGGTGATCGTCTCCTGTACTTGGGCTCTGAAAATCCATGCCCCTGGAGTCGGAGCACACGCCCCACCACATTATTGCTCAACGGATTTCCTCGACAAGAGTAATCTTGTCTGCAAAGCTTCCAGACACCTGAATCCAGAGCATCCAGGAACTCGTGAAAAGGTCTTAACCTGCAGAGTCGGATCAGGTAAATGCACATCATGCCGAGCAGAGACTTGATGGTTTGCACCATGGTGGACTTCAGTGTCAACAGCTGTTGCACCTTGTCTAGTAGGGCCGCCATCCGCTCGTCCAAGGGAGCTGCAGCATTCGTGGACACTTGTTGGAATTCTAGAGTGTCCGTGAGCGTCCAGAACCCAATCGGTCGGTAGAGATCTTTTCCCACTCGCCGACAAAGCCCGCCAGCCGGGCTCCCACCAGGGGGCATGGATGGGTGCCCGACATCCTGGCCGATTCAATCTTGTTCGGTGCCTGCGTATCACCTTGGAAGAGACATCGACCACCTCCACGAAAGCCTTGGCACAGCCCCTGTAGGGTTCCTGGGTCGTGGATCAAGAGGGCTGGCGGTACGAAGAGGAGCCCCCACCGATTTCCCTCCTAAAGCACGAAAGGAAGGTCAAAGTTGCTGACGTATGCCCAGGCCGTCTGTCAGTCTTAAAGGCCTGCAACAATTAGTCAACAGCCTTCCCAAAGAGGTTGTCCCCGAAAGGCATGTCCAGCACCCTGCTCTGGACCTCCTGGCAGAAGTTGGTGTCTTTCAACCAGCCACAACGGCAGTGGCAGACGCTGTTCCCCATACGTCGGAAGCCTGTGCCTGCAATGTCCATGGAAACAGTGATGGCATGGTCCGATGACACCACGCCCTCCTGGAGGATCTCCAGCACCTCAACCTGCTCGTCATCGGGCAGAAACTCCAGCAGGAGGGCCATCTTATACCAAAGCTCCCTGTCATATCTGGCCAGGATTGCAAGCGCGTTAGCTGCCTTGAGTGTCGTTGCAGCCAAGTAGATCACCTTCCTACCCACGGCATCCAACCTCTTCCCTTCGCTGTCCAGAGGAACGGAGGCTGAAGACTAGGGATTAGATGACAACTTTCTTCCTGCTGCCAAGACCACCGAGGCCAGAGAAGGCTGCCAATGTAGGCACTTGGGAGCGGACTCCGGCACCCAGTACTTATTCTCCAGCCCATCCCTCTTCACTGGGGCTGAGGCCGGGTTTCATCAGTGCCAGGCCTTCGTCACAAAACTCATCCAGGAGAGGCACCGCCAGAACGGTCTCTTGGCCTCATGCCTTTGGTAAAGGAAACCTTGCTTCTTGGTCTCTTCTGGCGTCGGCTGGAAGAGTTGCGATGCTCTGGCTACCATGGCACGGAATGAACCCACTTCGTCCGGGGGAGAAGGCCTTGGTGACGGAGGAAGGCTGCAGTCGTCAGTAGGAGGGTGGGGGGCGGCATGTGCAGAGGTTGATGCAGCGGTGTAGGGTGCAGTCTCATCTTCACCGGGGGCTGGCCCAGTCGCTCGGGTGGGAAGTGCTGTCAACATACTCTTCTGGAGTTATGAAACCAGGGTGTGGATGTTCGAAAGGATGTCCAGCGCCATGTCCGTCAGACGTGTCATGGGAACAGGCTTACAGGGACCAGCGCCTTCGTAGTCAGCATTTCCGCTGTCGTCCCGCTCTGCATTTACGTCGTTATCCCTATCCTCCTGGACCGTGTGAACAGAGACCAGGTCCACCTGATCCGAAGAATAAGAACAAGTTACTTACCAACTGTAACCACCTTTCGACTGGATGTTCCTCCCACGTATTCCTCATCTTGTAATGGGCTCCCATAGCAATATCAATTTTGGAGGCGGGAGTACTTATTTCAGTTTTCATGGACAGAATGCAGAACTGCCTTGGCAAATAAACCCTCGTTAGAGGAGGCAGTAGCCAAACAATGTTTAACAAAAGTATGCATTGTTTTCCAGGTTGCAGCTGCACACATCTGCTGCTGGGACTCCCCTCTAGAGCTGCATAAGTAGCCATTCCCCTTGTAGAATGGGCACGAAGCCCATCTGATGGTTCTTTTCCCGCTAATCTGTAGCATTCAACTATGGCTAATATGATCCAGCGAGAAATGGTCTGTTTTGTTACAGATAAGCCTAATTTAAGACCAGTATAACCCACAAATAGTTGGTCATCTTGTCTCAATTTAGCCATCCTTGAGATGTAAAAACTAAGCGCCCTCTTGGGATCTAATCTGTGTAATCTCTCCTCTTCCTTGCCCAGATGAGGAGGAGGATAAAAGGTTGGTTGTACTATTTTTTGTGACAAATGGAAGTCCGTGACTACTTTTGGCAAGAACGAAGGTTTAACTTTAATAGTATATGGAGGTTTGCATGAGAGAGCTTGATCGGGCCACAGGGACAGTTTTTAGAGTCAAAAGCCTCAATGGACATGAGTGCAGAGGCTCAAAAGGTATGCAAGTCAAGAATTTTAATACTAAATTTAAGTCACAAGTTGGTACATGAAAAGGTACTGGAGGGTATACATTAGTAAGCCCTTTTAAGAATTGAATGATTAACAGTATTTTGAAATATGAAACCTCTTCCGAGGAGCGCTTGAAAAAGGACAGCGCAGCAAGGTATCCTTTGATTGTTCCCATCTGGAGCCCAGGATTAGCTAGATGTAGCAGAAAAGAAAGTACCATTGGGGTGTCACACTGAAAAGGGTCCACATGCTTGTCTTTGCACCAGTTACTAAACCTGTTCCAGCGACATCGGTACAAAGATTTTGTTGCCGGTCTTCTGGCCGAAAGCAAGATTTCCATTACGTCATCCGGAAGATCCCAATCCTTGCACCTCAACCTCTCAGAAACCATGCGTGAAGGTTGAGTGTCTTGACCTCTGGATGGAGAACCCGACCTTCCTCTTGCGAGAGAAGATCCTCTTTGCGGAAGACGTATTGGAGGGCAGATGGACATGTCTAGAAGGTCCGGGTACCACGTTCTCCTGGCCCAATCTGGGGCAATTAGGATCATGGTTTTCCTGAAATTTCTCAACCTCCTGATTACTTGAGGAATCACAGGGACTGGGGGAAACGCGTACAGCAGTGTAAACTTCCACTCTACTACGAATGCGTCTCCCAGAGCTCCTCTGAGGAAATTCCCTTGAGCAGTACTGATCGCACTTCCGGTTGATCGCGGTGGCGAACAGATCCACTTGAGGGGTTCCCCAAAGGGCGAAGATTTCCAGAAGGACTTCCTGAGCCAGCTCCCATTCGTGAGAGACCGTGCTCTGCCTGCATAGAGCGTCTGCTGCCGTGTTCTTCTCTCCAGCTAGGTGAATTGCTGATAGAGATTCCTTCTCGTATTGCCCAGAACCATAGCTGCATCGCCTCTCTGCACAGTGATAGTGACCCTACTCCTATTGTTGAGGTAGTACATGGCCACCGTGTTGTCCGTCATTATCAGAACATTCCTTCCCTCTACAGAGGGCAGAAATGCCTTCAGCGCTAGTTGATTGCCCTCAGCTCCAAAAGGTTGATGTGTAGTTTGGACTCCGATGGAGACCAACGACCGCTGATTGTCAGATCGTTGGTGGGTGCTCCCCCACCCCGTGAGTGAGGCGTCCGTCACTACTGTTAACTCCAGCCATGGTTGCCAAAAAGACTCTCCCTTGAGAATGTTGTTGTTGCAAGCCCACCATAGAAGATCCTGAGCAACTGCGCTCGGGACTTGCAGAAGATCCGACATATTCCCTGAGAACTCGGACCACTGAGTTCTGAGTGCCCATTGAAGGGATCTCATTCTCAACCTGGCCTCTGGTACTAGGAAAATGCAGGATGCCATGAGGCCGAGCAACCTGAGAAAATCGAAGGCCGGTAGACGTTGGGCATTCTGAAACTTCGTTACCATCTGCTGGATGTGGAGAGCTCTCACTTCGGGAGGCGAGGCTTTTTCCGATGAAGTGTCCAAGACTGCTCCGATAAACTGGAGCTTCTGGGATGGTATCATGTGGGACTTCTTGAAATTGAGGGAGAAGCCCAATTTGTGGAGGAAGTGGCAGGTGATCGAAAGATGTTCCTGAGCTTGTTCTGGAGAACTTGCTCTGATCAACCAGTCGTCTAGTTAGGGATATATGTGAATACCCCCTCTCCTGAGACTTGCTGCCACAACCGCCAACAGTTTGGTGAAAACCCTCGGGGCGGAGGTCAACCCGAATGGCAGAACTCGAAACTGATAATGAGAATTGCCAATCGCGAACCTCAGGTACTGTGCTTTGGATGGATTGGCACATGAAAGTAAGCATCCTGAAGGTCCAATGATACCAACCAATCTTGGAGTTGAAGAGCCTGAAGGATCTGAGAAAGTCACCATCTTGAACTTTTTCTTCCTGAGGAACTTTTTCAAGTTTCTCAAGTCCAAGATGGGTCTCAGTCCTCCGTCCTTTTTTGGGGATGAGAAAATATGGGGAGTACCAACCCCTGTTCCTCTCCGCTTCAGGTACCAGTTTTATGGCACCTTCCTCTAGCAGGGTTAAAATTTCCTGCAACAGGAGCGGATCTGGAATTTTGGCGGAGTTGGCTCCCAGTGGATGATTCCGAGGCCTTTTTAGAAAGGGGAGATAGTAACCTTGGCTTACTGTTTCCAGTGCCCAAGCATCTGATGTAATGCCCCGCCATTCCTTCAGATGTTGAGATCCTGCCTCCCACTGGTGTTTTGTGTAATAAGGTCTCGGAGGGATTTGGAGGCGGCTGCAGGAGTGGCTGAGGGTACAGATGCCGCTCCTGAGGCTGATTTTGCACCTCTTGCTCCACAAGGGAAGTTTCTTTTGCCCCTTTGAGAAGCCTGTCCTCTTCCTCTACCAAATGAGGAGCAGTATCGAAAAGAACGACCCCTCCAGGAAGAGCCGGAATAGGGTTTTAGAGCCTGGCGTAACGAGGCGCTAAGTGATTTAGCTGCCGCTTTCAAGGTCTGAAGTTTTTCTAGGCTTTCATCAGCCTTTCTGCCAAAGAGCCTTGAGCCATCAACCATGCAAACCCTGACTTCCTCAACCACGCAAATCTGCGTAGCACAACGCTTGCAGCCATGGATACAGTCCAGACTGGAGACATTCCCCCATTGCCTCCTTTCCGTCTTTGACTACATTCAGGAAGCCTTCCCTTTCCGCGCTTTCTGGAATATGATCAGCCGCCACCGAAATACAGTCCCACAGGGTATGGGTAAACCTGGCTAGGGTACAGGTGACATTTGCCGACTTAAGTGCCATACTGCCTGACGTGAAAACTTTACGTGCCCGAGCATCCATTTTTTTATCCTATCTGGAGGGGTAGTTGGATAAGCAGTTTGTTTTGAAGTGGATGCTGTCTGAATGACTAAACTCTGGAGTCGGATGTTTATTCAAATATTCAGGATCCGTTCCAGCTGATCTATACTTTCGTGTAAAAGTGCTATCTGCAGCAGCAATAGTTTCTGGTTTCTCCCAGTTTTTCTCCACAGTCCTTTGGAGGGCCCTGTGGAAAGGGAGAACAGGATCTTTGTGCGGTCCCTTGACGATTATATCCGTCATGTCATCTTGTTCAAAAATGGGTGAAGTGTTACCCCAACCCATATATTCAACTACCCTGGTCATAAGACCCCCTGTACGCAGCATCTGCATGCTCTGCAGGATCAGGTTTGGCAAACTAATTCTGGGGATGTGTCAACGCCACTGGCAGAATGTAGAGTATCACTCAGGTCTCATTCTAGATTCCTGGTCAATAAGTTCCTCAGGGACTTCTCTTGTACCATAAGTAACTCCCAAAGGAGTAACCTCGTCTTCTTCTGAAGCAGACTCTTCATAAATTGCTGACATAGATTTGAAAAAGTCTGACCTGGGCAAAGGAGTGAATCTCCTTTCTTCCGCTTCCATCTGCTTCGAAGGAATTGGCAAATCCTTCGAAGTTGTCGAAGGGGTCTTCGAATATGACTTAGATAATGGCATCGAGGATGTTTTCGGCCTTGGAGTCTATACTGTCGACGCCAAGGGCGTCGAAGTCGAAGTCTTCGACGACTTGTTTCTTGTATGGCACTGGAGACGTGCTCGACTCTCGAAGAGTCTTCGACAGTTTTACGTCGACTCGGGTTTTTTTGGATTCCTCGACGGTACCGGGCTTTGCCATGGTAGCCTTGGACTTCCCTTTGTCGTCCAATGGAGCGACTTTAGGGGTATGGCTTTTTCGAGTGTCTTTCGAGGGGGTCGGGCCGCATTCTCGAAAACCTCCATCTTTTTGCGGAATTCTTCCCACTTACTGGGAGAATCCGATTTAGTCGGGCAACAAATTTCTTCTGTCGACTCTGAAGAAGATGAGGGAGATCTATGTCTCCTCTTCATTTTTTTCAATGATGACGAAGAGTGTCTCGGTCTACGCCTAGATCGAGATCTCCGAGTGCCTATGGCGATCCGATTCCTTAGTACAGTTGCTTTGTCTCTTTTTGATAAAACCTTTTTTGAGGCCTACCTCCCCACCGACAGTTTACCTCTCCTCTCAAGAAGAGCTTTCTCGGTCATGGATTGGCAGGACCCGCAGTCGTCGGTTCGGTGACTGGAACCGAGACACCAGAGACAAATCCGGTGGGGATCGGTGATCGACATCTTAGATCCACAATCTGCACACTTCTTGAACCCAGTCCTGGGTGTCGAAGATGACATTTTCTTCACAGAAAATAGAAGCGCGCTGTTCGATAGCGAAGCGATGGGAAAAACGGAACTGAAGCAACGGGCGCGGCTCGAGCTATTTATACCATCGGTGACGTCGAGGGACAATCGACGCCACGACCTCGAGCACTGCGCCCTCTGCCGAGAATTTTTTTTTTCCGAAGCAGCGAAGCTGGAGATCACGAATTATCACAAGATGAGGAATACGTGGGAGGACACAATCCATTTGAAATATATGTGCCCTAGAACATGGCTGAGGCCTCCTGGCCCCCCCATCCCCTTTTTTCCAGCCGGGGGGGGGAGGGGTGTCGGCCTCAGGCTTGGGGATGGCACCCTCTTCTCCGGCAACTTCTCCACTGGCTTGGCCAAGGCCTCCTGCCTTGGGCCGGGGATACTCTGGGAACCGCCGGGGACTCCTGGACCGGGTCAGCCCCTTTTGCCTGCAAGAGAGCAACCGCCACCAGCTCAATAGTCAAGGACAACTTTGCCTGCACCTAGGTCTTCCCTGGGTTAGCAGATTTCCTCTTCGAGGAGGAGCTGGAGCGATGACTGGAGATGGAGGCAGAACGGAGTACAAGCACGCCCTGCCCATCACGGGACCAGCTTCTGCGTCAACCCCAGCAGAAACGGACCAGCGGTGCTTGGCCTTTTCTTGGGCCCCCCCGGATGGAGCGCCTCGAATCGGCTGGTCCTGGTTGAGGCATGCCCCAGCTTGCCGCACCCGGTAGAGGCCTTGGCATTGAGCCACGCCGCCAACCTACTGCGACGATCCTTGATTTGCTTGGAAAAACCAAGGCAGATTCAGGCAACCAAGCAGGGTGCCTTACTCCTCCTCCGACATGGTGTAGGCTCATTGGTCTTGGCTGCAGAGTGGCAGTCTCTGCAGCGTTCTACGAGTTCCTGTTGGACTCCTGTGTTTTGGAGTCTGTTTTCAGAGTCTACTACTGAGAGGGTTGGACTTTTCATTCAAAACCCCTCTTTCCTGCGGAGCGGCCGCGGAGTGGCTGCAGTCTATGGCAGCTAGGGCAGGTTGCGGAGCACCAAATCAAAGATGATCCTTGCGCTCAATCAGCCTCACTCGGATTCCGAGGCAGACTCTTCTGTGTCAAGGTTGGCCCTCATCATACCCGGACCCTCTGTAGCAGTGAACAAGGACCCGGGAGCACGCGAGCTGGATGCCCGGGAGTCTTTACCGTCTGCTTGCCCTCCTGTTTGTCTTCAGCCAATGGAGAAGTCCCCCGCGACCGCCAGTCACCCCCCTCCGTGTGAAGCGTGTGCGGAGTTCCCCCTCGGAGGAGAGGAAGCGCCGTGTGTCGCAGGTGAGGGACTGGTGGGTCTGGTGGGTGAAGAGGGGCGGCGGGCGACAAGCTACCTCCCGCTGACCCTTCGTGTTCATCACGCCCAAGGGCTCGAAGCCCTAGTTTTCAGGTGGGCGATGAGGTCAGTGGAGAGGCAGCGCTGGCGGTCGATCTGCCAGTTCCGATAAGTTTGGACGCAAACCGCCTTATAGTGGCACCGACCCTGCATCCTCCCCCCCCAGATGTTGGCGAAGCACAATTAGGGGCGCAACCTCTAGAGGTGGATGCGCTGGAGGGAGCGAACCAAGCGGCTTCAACTGAAGCGGCTCCTCCTGACATGGGGTTGTTCGACCCTTTGATAAGGGCTGCGAGAGCCGATAGTGTAATCAAATCAGCTCAGGTCTCCACACATGTCTTGTATCCAAAAAAGAGAGGAGGACCCGTTTGCAGGAAACTATGTGCACATTCACATCAAAAGTTGGGGTTAAAAGCCCAGCAAACACAGCGCCCAAGACATTCCTGCGCTCCGTCACATCTTCAGCATAACCAGCAGAAGGACGATATAACACATCTGTCGGTAAACAGATTCTTCGCAAATCTTCTAAAAAAGAAAGTCTCACTTTCAGAGGAACTTTCGGATGCAGAGATTTTAGAAGTAACAGCGGATCAAAATGCTCCCCTAAATGTCATGTGAGGCCCTACTGACTTGCGTCCAGCCTTTTCACTGGAACCAGCACGCTTTCTTTTGCGGGAACTGTGGCGGAAGCAAATATCAGGTGGCATTTTGGCTCTCCCCGAACTGGTGTACCACCCCCGCAAATCCCACCTACCAAGCCTACAACCGACCTGGAGAGAGCTACCAACTTCTCAAACTCCCAATCATCATCGGCTGTTTTTACGGCCCTGGAAGCAACGGGCCCCCTTGCCAGGCCACTGCCGGTTGGGTCGGTGGTTTCAGCAGCTACACCATCGACAGCCAAGTATTTATTGCAAAAACAGGCATGTTTAAGATCTCCGGTGTCCACTATCATCGACTTAAGTGGTGTCGAAGATCCCGCTTTCATTTCCTCTCATGTAAACGACACCGAAATCAGCGTCTCAGCACCTACGACTCCGGATCAATTTGATCAGGGGTCTATCGAGGTGCCCTGCTTAGCTACGCAAGGGACAGTCCCGGTCCCCATTGAGCCTTTTATGCAAGAAAAGGGCCCCGCAGTGGTGGCACAAACGAGTCCTGGGATCCCCAGTCCTTCCATTGGCCCGCTGTTTGGGAGCACCCAAACGGTTTCTAGCTCAACGAGCCCCATACGTTCCAATGAGAATGGAGGAAAGCCTACAAAAGACACCTCGCCTAGAAAGACTGATCTAAGACTCATTATGTCAACTGTAACTCTGGCCATGGCTCCTTTTTGCAAACTATATGAGTCAATAAACGACTCAATGAGAGATCATACCTCCATTATAGCGAGGATGAATAGCCGTCTAATTTTTTTGGAAGGCTATATCAACGCACTGAACAACAAAATGGAAAAGGGCGCCAAAGACGAGGGGTTTGGTCAGTCCTCAACACAATCAACGAAAGGCCTCTTGGTGGATGTTAGTTCCCAGACTTTGGCCCCGAGTTCGCAATTCCAACTTGATGAACTAAGAACAACTGTCAGCCACGTGCCCCTGTGTGAGGGTCCGATAAAGACCAAGCCACAGTCCACCAAGGCTAAGGGAAATGGAGCAATATGTGATGAACCGAATGTAATCACAATAGACCAGGGGTCTGTTCCGGACAGGAAAGCAAAGGAGGCTACTCTTGTAACGAAAGGTCACCTCACGACCCAAAAGCAAATGACTATCAAGTTCTTTTCTCCTCAACCGACTATTAACAAAGTACAGTCGGGGAAAGACAAAGGCCAAAGGAACCGTGGGTCTGAGACCCCCCCCTTAATTGCGAACCACCTAAAGCAGTGGCTGAACGGGAAATCCGAAGTCTGAAATCGGGGTCCAATGTACTAGATAGCGTTCCTGTAAATGAGGAATCTCAGCATGCGATAGATGAGGACTTACTGAATTGTAGTGTTTACACACTATCTGATGATCAGGAATCAACTAACAACTCTCATCATATGGATAAGGAGCCCTCTCCCTTTTGTACTTTGGAAAGTCGCTGTAAGAAGCTTCAAAAAAAGTGTAGCTGGGGGGTGGGTCCTCTGAAAGACAGTAGCCCCAAACGGCACCATACTAACTTCCAAGAAGCGGAAAGGGGAGAGCTCAATTCCGAAAATCCTCGCTTAAGACCGGGGGTTAGAAGAAACGATTCTCCTTTAAGACCAAGTTCCCCTTCTGTAACTAAATGGGTGCACGCCACCCGGGACAAATGGTTTTCGGATAATCGACTTTCCCCAGCTACAAATACGAAAGATAAGCAAAAGCTGCACCACTCTAAATCTGGTGAAAACAAAGGGCGAGGGTCAATGGCATATGCTTCTAAATCAAAACGAAACTTCAAAATCGAACAGTTGCCAAATAACAGAAAGTACGTGATATTGAATAGAAGCTACCTGCTACAACTTCTTAAATGCGTACCATCGCTCAGAAAAGTCGAATCAAATGACCTTGCCAGGGTCGAACCTTTTCATCAAGGAAAAATGGCATGCGCTTACTTGCACGTGCAAACGAACTGGGCCAAAGTGAGGATCTCCGAGGCGGCGGAACATCTATTAAAAATGGGCTTTGACCTGTTTGAATTGGAAGAGTGTGCTCCATTTACCCCCCCCCCGCCCCCTCCAGGAAACCATCAGAATCGACTAATCCAGTTACACCTCGTATCGCAGCTACGAGGAGTAATAAACTACAATCGCACTCGAGACCTGGCGAGGAGAGAGGATCCAGACAAACTTCTACACACAATAAGCCAGCTTTACAGAATGCCTCCCCCCGGTCTTCTCTTTTGAACCCCAGTGGTAAAGAGGAGAGTCAGTGTCCCAAAATGGCCACAAAGATAGACGGAATTGCCCTTAAGGATCCTTTGGGTATAGGAAGATGTCCTCAGGGACCCAGGTCGAGAATCGTAAGGACCATACATCAATTACCGGGGGGCAAAGAGACCAGCACTCATGAACTTCAACAACAAGTTCCACCAGCGGAACAATGGGCATGGTTGCCCAACGCACTGACGATAAACAAGAACAAATAGCAATTTGTTGAGCGTCTGTCCGCACCACTTGCCTCTACACTACTAACTGGTAAACCAGATCTCTTTGGGGTCATGGAATACTCGTGGATTCCAACATCTAACGAAACAAGGAGACCTAAACTTGGGGTGTTTAGATATCATCTGCTTGCAAGAAACTTGGATGATAGAACGCCCCCCCGTAGACGGATACGATTTGACATTCGCTCCAGCTGTTAAAGGACCTTTTGGATGACCGTCATCAGGCCTTATAACTGCAATTCGCTGTGGATCCGGCCTACACTTAAAGAACACTCTGAGAGTGACAACTCACTTATTGACCACGGAAGTTATTTGGATTGATGCCGAGGTGAAAAAGGGAACGCCCAAAACACAATCTTTAATCATCTTCAATGTCTATTGGAATCCTGCGGTTATGACTGATTCACTCCTCATAGCACTGATTGAGGACTCAATCGATGAAGCACGAGTAGGGTGTCCTAAGGCCCTGCTGATCATCTGTGGAGATCTAAATGCCACCTGGTTACCACATGATTCAGCCGGTGACCTTCCTCTTTTTTCGACCTTAAGAAGCAAACGTGGCGTGGCTTGGTTGTCGCTGATGTCATCTCGTGATCTGCTCTGTGCTGAGGATTTATTCCCCAGAGGTGAGAGGCCGCCCACCTGGGAAAGAGGTAACTCCTCAGCGGATCTTGACCACATCTTCATAAGCAGGCTCTTGGCAGCGTTGACCACTTCGTTCGAGGTACGTAGGTCCTTGGCTAGCGACCATAACCTGCTTGTATTGAAATGGAAGACTACAAGGCTTGTGAACTCAGTTACGCCAGCACAAGTGGATTTAATTAACCAGCAAAATCGTCTAAGACTCTCAGAAACCTCGATCTTAAAGATAAAGGCTCAATATTTGGCAATTGAAAATGAGCACAACCTACTGAGTGACCCGCAATACCTGACTATCAACCACTTCTGGTTCCTTTTAGAGCTAAACTTGCTGGCCTCAGACAAAATAACGATTGTGCTAGACATCAATACAGCAAAGAACTGGTCCTAAGACGGAGATCAGTAAGGCGAGCCAGAAGAAAATTCTGTGTTTTTCCCTCACCTGAAAATCAGGCAACCTTGAATCAAGAAAATAAATCTTACAAATCATGGCTCAGGCACCACCGTAGCAATTTTTACCAACAAGATGCCGAAGCCATGTTGAAGCTTGTCTGCGGCCACCACCCCCGAGAGTTCTGGGCACTCTTAAGATCTTCTTTGTCGCCTCACAAGATTCTACCATCTAACCCTATTGGGGAAATAACTTGGATAACATTCTATTTAAATCTGTTCAAAGCACCTGCACCGTCAAGCCTCTTCGAACTTACTACAAAACTAGCACCATGGATAGATTTAAGCAGTGAATCTGAGATTCTCAAAGTCCTGCATAGACTCAAACCATCCCGAGCACCCGGCCCGGACGGAATAACAAACCTCGACCTAAAGAAATATCCAAGTCAGCTGGCTGTGTTGATAAGTGAAATCTTCAAACGCTGCAAACAGGCAAGGCAAATTCCGTCGTCATGGACAACATCTATCATAGTCCCGATATTCAAAAAGGGCTGCAAAGAAGATCCAAAAAACTACCGCGCTATCGCACTTCTGGATACGGTCGGTAAGGTGTTTGGTTCTCTATTACTACAAAAATTTCAGGATTGGGCCAGGGAGGCCGAATGCGCTGACCCGTTTCAAACGGGATTTACAAAAAACAGTGGTACAACCACTAACATCATGTTTCTCAGCGCACTCAAAAGTAAGGTGTTGGGAGGAGGCCCACGAGTGTTTTTAGCGTTCATAGATCTGGCGCAAGCTTTCGATCAAGTAAACCGTGAGCGCCTGTGGAGAAAACTGAGTCTTTGGAAATGCCCGGCTGAACTCCTCCAACCGATTCAAGCATTACATCAAGAAACAAGGGTGCGAGTGAGACTAACTCAGGCTGGTTTGTTATCGGAAATCCCAGTTGACCACGGAGTGAAACAGGGTTGCCCCCTTGCTCCGTCACTCTTCATTGCCTATCTCTGCGATTTCAAAGCCTCGGAGCAAACGATCCGCTCCTTTCCACCAACTATGGGCAAGTCGAAAACATCGAGACTACTCTATGCTGATGACCTAATCTCAATGGATTTGACTCCTATTGGTCTCCAGCGTCAACTTGACCATCTGGCGACATATATTCAAACAAATGATCTAACTATAAACACAGCCAAAACCAAGATCCTGATAATGGAAAAATACAAACGACCAAAGGAAAAACTTGCCTGGTACCTGGATGGGGTAGCACTGGAAAAAGTCGCAAATATCACATACTTGGGAGTAGCACTGGACTGCTCGAGTATAAACGCAACCCTCCAAAGTTGCTTAATGACCAAAGTGAAAAACCTAGCGGCACAAGACCGGGCATTGGACAACAAGTTCAGTGGTTTTTCCCTGTTACCCTTGATTAAATTTTACAAGATGAAGGTGGCGCCATCCCTCACCTATGCTGCAGAAGCCCTCCCTCACACACCTACAAACCTGTGGCTGAAGTTAGAGGGTCTATTTTGCCGCACTGTTCTAGGTCTCCCCAAGTCAACATCGGCCCCCTTGATCAGAAGAGAGCTTGGCCTATTATCGTTGGAAGGGACCATGGAAATTAAATCAATGCTACTGTATAGGAAGTTGTTGCTTTTGGACTGTCTCATGTGCTAGCTATCGTACGCACGGAACTATTGACATCTTCCCCCTCTGTGCTAAAATCTTGGGAAATGGCTCTTAAAAAGAAGCTTGTGGAAATGAACTCTTCAGAGCAGGATCTCATCGGCAATTCGCTAAAAATAAAAAGGAAAATCAGTGAGCTCGACTGGATTGAAACCTTGAACATTGCATCTAAAGCAAAATCAGTCAGCCATTTGCCTCCCTATCAGAGCAAACTAAACATTGTTCCGAACTACTTGAGCAAGTTCCCAAATAAAGCTGCTAGAAACTTGTTCTTGAGAGCGCGTCTGAACCTACTGCCGACAAATGAGATCTTAAAACTCAGAGGACAAAGTAACTCGAACACGTGTCGTTTTTGCAAAAACGAGACACACGTAGAAACCATACGCCATCTCCTTTTAAATTGCCCAGGAACCAGAGCCGTAGGTGAGAAATTTCTGCTACCACACCTTTCTGCATCATATACCAGGGAGGAAGAAATATGGTGGACACGTCTGATGAGCGGAGAAAGAAATACCTGGACTATCGCTACTACACAGACTCTGAAGTTTATTCTATCTCTCTGAAAACTTAAGTTCTACTCAACATTCATTTTTTTTTTTTTTCTCGGTTTCACTTCAGTTTCCCTTTCCTTCTCAGCTTTCAGCCTTCAGCTCTACTCTTTGTTCTTCACTTCGTTTTGATTTCGATTTGTTTGTAAAAATCATTAATTTGATTAAATAAACTAAATAAATAAAATGGTCTTCTGGAATCTTTGATGAAACTTAGACTATTCTTGCCCTTGAGGGGCGTTGAAAGACGCTGATAAACGGATCTCTGCTTGCCGGTCAAAGCAGTGAAAGCACAGGCTGAATTGACCAAAAGCCACCTTATCGAAATAAGCAAAAAACAAACGCTCACGGAGCAAAAACACAAGGACTCCCAACACTTGAACGTGTGGTAAACATCTGAAGATGGCTGCCAGAGGAGGGGCTGAGGGAGAGGGCAGTCATTGATTGGGGGTGGGGTGTTGGGGCGTATGTAGTGATTGTAGTGGAGACAGACCATTTATAAGTGAAAGTTAAACCTTTTTCTTTCACCGAGGATTCCCGGCCTGACGGGGAATATTGATAAGCATGTGAATCCATGCCAGACCCCATTCTGGAGAACTACAGTTCCTAAGAAGAGCAAAGTGAAATTGACTTCACCTAACTTTTCTCTGTGAAGGTCCAGCACATACCAATTTATGTGGATTGCTGGGGGTTACTTAGCAGTCCCTCATCATACTTTATCATGTGAAATGAGTTTCCCTCAATACTTTAAATGGCTGGTGGCAGTGGTTTACTTTTTCCTACCATTGTGCTTTTCTACCACAGGCTGAACCCTCTGCTGCAGTACAGCACCCATGGGTGACCATTTTTTCAAAATGGCCCGTCTTATTTTTTCACCATTTTCTGTTTGTGAGGTGTTTCATGGGTTTTACTCTGTGCGTTGGGACAGGTTTGCACCCTTTGTCTTGCCTTTGGTGGGCTTCAGCACTGAAGAACCCCCCTGGATGCAGTGTGTCTGGAAGGAAAGAATGTGAGGGAGGGTCCTGAAACTCCTGTCCTTTATCTCTAGGAATACCTGAATGAAACTATTCCCGATTGCCTGGCTGGTGTGATTGACAGCCTAGGCTGGGCATGAATGGGAGAAACTGGCTTAAAAGGCGAAGGTTTTGGGACTACAGGCAGAGTCGACCACTGGGAGAAACACCTGAAGAAACTGAACGATGCATGCTGCAACCTCCTAGACCTTTGAATTACGCGGCAAAGCCTTGCTGCTGTGCTGACCTTTTTCACCTCTATAGAGAAGCTCTGGACAGAAAGACTTCTCCCCTTGGGTTAGTGGGACCAACTGTTAGGCAAGATTGTATGCAGTACCCTTTGGGTGCACTACAACAACCCTGACCTCCTGGCAATAGAAACCCAACCTTTGGTAGAAGTCCGCTCTACACAGGTTGGTAGCGTGTGGAGCAGCCAGGCTCATCTCAAGGGGGTCCATTGTAAACTGTAGCGGAGTTACCGAGATTCAGAATGACAAGTATTCAAATAAACTTACACACAAGGTTTCTTGATTAACAATTATTAATTTGTCAGTTATAATAAGCCTTCAGAAGGGAGCAAAATAAAAAACACCACACAAATATATTTCAAAAATACACTTAGTTATCTAAATCAGCAAATACCCATTTGGGATAACAGAGGCGCCACCTACACCCTCAGGTGACTTCAATAGCTAGTGTGCTGTTGACATTAATTTATCACTGTTGTATTTAGAATATTCTTAGGAGTAGTGTTAAAGAGAAGAGAGTTCAGAATGAAACAAGTATTCACACATTCTCAAGCAGGAAAGTACTTTCAATACAACCCCCCCAATGTAAAGTCAATTATTCCTTTCCTGGAAGGAAGGCAAAAACACAGAAGCAGAAGTTGAGTCATTCAGGGAGCCTAGGCCAGCCAATGTTAAGTTAGCAAAAGTCCAGGTGAACTGAAGCACTTCTTGCAGATAAGTAGCAAGTCTTTTCCAATATCTAAAAAGTATTTGTAGAATTAAAGAAAATCAGGGTCACAAGCTGATTAGGCTTGTGAAGTACATACGTTGGCAGCAACTCTACACATGCAACCAAGCAAGTCTCCGAGGACAAGTGGCTACACAACCAGAAGTTTAGACTTTACAGTTCCGTTAGGTTGAATAAAAAGTGCAGCAGATTACTTCTATTCCTGTGCAGCTTGGCAGATCTCACTGTTCCTCGGCCACAGTCGTGGGGACAAGAGGGAGGACTTCTGGGGACTCCTGCACTGCAATGCAATGGGACAGTAACCGCTCGCAACCGGCAAACTTCAAACAAGTGGACGTTCAGTGTTTCAGCTCTTTGCATCTATTGCAAATAGCAACACTGCGGTTCCTGGCTGTCGAGATGGGCTTCCCTTGCTTCTGGAGTCCCACACTCTGTTGAGGGGGCTTAAGCTCGGTCAGTCAAGCTTCCCTGTAGTCTGGAGGATCTTCCTGGAGCTCTTGGCCAGCTTAAATGCAACGCACACAATCTGGTGTTCCTCTCCCTGGCAATACGGTTTCTGGCAGCAACTCTGGAATTCAACCAGCTCTGAGAGGATGTCCAGGTGGCTTACGTAGGAGCCGATTGGTCCCACCAACTCAAAAGGGAGAAGTCCTCCTTGCAGGGGCTTCTCCATCGATACAAATTTGGAGTTTCGGCACAGGGTTTCATCGGGCAAACCAATAATCCAGGCATTGCAGCAGGCGTCCACTTAAAGTAGTTCTTCGGATTCCTTCGTCCAGTGGTCAACTCTGCCTTCCAAGCCAAAAAGCTGCACCTTTTATGCAGCTTGCTCCCATTCATTGCAGCTCATCAGTCACCCAGCAGGGTGGCTGTCCTCTCCGGACAGTCAGCCAGCCAATCACCACAGAGTGCATTTGGGTCTCCTAGGAGACTAAGCACAGGGAGCTTTGGGTACCTCCCTCACTTCCTGTCCCCACCAGACACCCTGGTGCCAGAGGAGTGTTTCACTCGTGAAGGCCACCAAAGGAAAAAAAAAGTGACAAAACATGGTTTGGCGTGCAGAGTAAATCTCATGAAGGACCTTTCCACAATGAAATGGTGCAAAATTCAGACCGGGCCATTTTTACAAAAATGGCACCCATGCGTTCTTTACCGTGGCTGTGAAAGCAGCCTGCGGTAAAATCCCATATTGGTAGTAAAAAGTAAACCACTGCCACCGGCCATTCAGTGAGGAAAGGCTGACATAAAAATGTTGGAGGAGAAGTGTTAGGAGAATTCAGTTTAGTGGTAAATTCCTCCCAACTTAGAGACGCCCAGCTCTTTTGCTGAACTTTCGCACTTTGAACTTTTAATTCTATGTGTTTTCTGTGTTTCTTCTGGTTGTGGAGTCTGACAAACTCCATAGGCATCTTTTACATTGTGTCACCCAGCACATTCAGTGCAGTGACAGGGAAGTCTTTCAGATTTCTCAAAGGTTTAAATATCTTCTCGGGGATCAACTACTGTTTCCCAGAGAAATAAAGTGAAATTGACTGTACTTCCATTTGTACCTTTCTAGACCCAGCACACACTCTCTTACAATAGGGTGCTGGAGGGATTACTTAGTAGCCCCTTTGTCTAGCTTCTCATGTAACATTTTTACTTCTCCCTTTGAGTTGGTGGGACCAATCAACTCCAAAGTAAGCCACCTGGACATCCTCTCAACGCTGGTCGAGTATCCACTGCAGTCGCTGCTGGAACCGGATAGCCAGGGAGAGGAACACCAGTTAGTGTATGTTGCTTTTAAGCTGGCCAAGAGCTCCAGGAAGATCCTTCGGACTCCCAGGAAGCAGGACTGACCGAGCATGAGCCCCCTCAGAGTGCTGGACCCCAGAAGCAAGGAAAGCACATCTCGACAGCCAGGAACCGTGGTGTTGCTATTTGCGGTAGACGCAAGGAGCTAAAACACCAAAAAGCCACTTGTTTGAAGTTTGCCGGTTGAGAGTGGTGACCGTCCCAGTGCAGGAGTCCCCAGAAGTCCTCCCCCTTGTCCCCACGACTGAGGTCCAAAAACAGCGATATCTGGCGAGCTGCACAGGAACAGAAGTCATCTGCTGCACTTTTTCTTCAACCTAAAGCGACTTTACAGTACAAGAGAACTTACCTCTTGTTGTGTAGCCACTTGTCCTCAGAGACTTGCTTGTTGCATGTGTAGAGTTGCTGCCAACATCTTTCCTTCACAAGCCTAATCAGCTTGTGACCTTACTTTGATTTTCTTCTATTCTGCAAATAGTTTAGACATTGGAAAAGACTTGATACCTACCTGCAAAAAGTGCTCCAGTTCACCCTGACTTTTACTAACATTGGCTGGTCTTGGCACCCTGAATGACTTCTCTTTGCTGCTTATGTGTAGTTGCCTTCCTTCCAGTAAAGTATTAACTGACTTTGCATTGGGGGGCTGTATTGAAAGTACTTCCTGCTTGAGAATATCTGCGTGAATGCTTGTTTCATTCTGAACTGTTCTCTTTAACACTTCTCCTAAGAATATTCTAAATGCAAGTGATATATTAATGTCAACAGTACCTTAGTTATTGAAGCCACCTGAACGTGTACGTAGTGCCTGTGCGTCATTCCAAATGGGTATTTGCTCATTTAGATAGCTAAGTGTGGATTTTTGAAGTATATTTGTGTGGCGTTTTATATTGCTCCTTTCTGACGAAGGCTTATTCCAACTGACTGTTGGGGAGAAATCTCTGAAATATGCCAATTCCCTCCACCTTAGAGACCCTCCGCAACTTTGCCGGATTTTGAGGACTTGATTTTTTTTACCTGGAGAGAGTAAGACCCTTTTTCCCCCCCCACTCATGTATTTTAATGTGATTTCTGAACTTTGCGTTTCTTTTGGTTATGGAGCCTGACAAACTCCATAGGCATCTTTTACATTGTGTCACACAACATCTTCAGTGCAGTGGCACAGGGAAGTCTTTCAGATTTCCCAAAGGTTTAAATACCTTCCCTGGGATAAACTACTGTTCGCAGCACATTACAGTGAAAATGAATTTACTTACAATTGTAACTTTCTAGACCCAGCACACACTATCTTACAATAGGGTGCTGGAGGGGTTACATAGTATCCCCTTTGTCTAGCTTCTCACTTAACATTTTTAATGTTAACCTTTCACTGAATGGCTGGTGGCAGTGGTTTCGTTTTAACTACCGTGGTGTGCATTTACCCTGGGCTGTGTTCACAGCTGCAGTAAAGCACCAATAGGTTGTCAAAATGGCCCCCGGTCTTTTTTGCCATTTCTTTGTGGAAAGGTCCTTCTTGAGATTTACTCTGCGCGCCAAACCAGGTTTGGTACCATTGTTCGTTTTGCCTTTGGAGGGTTTCACGAGTGAAGCCAGCCTTTGGCTCCAGGGTGTCTGGGGGTAGACAGTAAATGAGGGAGGTGCCCGAAACGCCCTGTGCTTAGTCTCCTATGAGACCAAATGCAATCTGTGGTGATTGGCCGGCTGACTATCCGACAAGGACAGCCACCCTGCTGGGTGACTGACAGCTGGGCTGGAATGAATAGGAGAGAACTGAATAAAAGGCGAGGTGCTGAAACACTGAACAGCCACAGATTAGAAGATTGCTGGCTGTGAGCGGTGACCGTCCCCGTTGCAGCGCAGAAGTCCCCAGAAGTCCTCCTTCTTGTCCCCATAACTGAGGCCCAGCAACAGTGAACTCTGCAGAGCTGCACAGGAACATAAGTCATCTGCTGCATCTTTTCTTCAATTCAAAGGTACTGTACAAAGTCAGAGAAATTGCCTCTTGCTGTAGAGTTGCTTGCATCTTCTACTACTCTTAAGTTAAACGGCTTGTGGCCCTAGTTATGATTCTTCTTTAATTCAAAGACTTCTAAAACATTGTCCTTTTCTACTTACCTACCAGAGGTGCTTCATCCTATATAAGACTTTTGCCCACTGACTTTGGCCTAGCCTGTTATGCTGAATGACTCCGATGTGGGGATCCAAAAGTATTTGCCTGGTCTCTTGTTCTAATAACCTTTTCCTTTTACCAACTGACAACAGTATGCTAAATGCAAACAGTAAGATATTAATGTCCCCACCACCCTAGCTATTGAAGTCACCCGAGGGTGTAGGTTGTGTCTGTGGGCCATCCCAAAAGGGTCTCTACTGATTTAGAAACCAAGCGTGTACAGTATTGAAGTGTATTTGTCTGTTACTATTATATTGCTCCCTTCTGAAGGCTTAGTCTAACTGACTGAAATTGTTTATTCAAGAAACCTTGAATGTAAGTTTATTTGAATACTTGTCACTGTGAATCTGTGTAACTCCTACAGCTCACATTGATTGCTCTTGAGATAAGCCTGGCTGCTCCACACGCTACCAACCTGTGTAGTGCAGACTTGTACCAAAGGTTGGGTTTCTATTGCCAGGTGGTCAGGGTTGTTGTAGTGCACCCAAAGGGTACTGCATACAATCTTGCCCAACAAGAAGCTAGACAAAGGGGATACTAACTAACCCCTTCAGCACCCTATTGTAAGATAGTTTGTGCTGGGTCTAGAAAGTTACACACGTAAGTACAGTCAATTTCACTTTATTTCTCTGGGAAACAGTAGTTTATCCCATAGAAGGTATTTAAACCTTTGGGAAATCTGAGACTTTTGTGTGTGTTAGGGAGAATTCTCTGTTAAGGCTAATTTCCCAAACCTAGCGAGTCCCCCAGCAGATTTGTTGGCTTTTTGGGGTTTATTTTTTTCTCCTGCTAAGAGTGAGACTCTTTCTCCCACTCTTAGACATGATTTGAGAGATCCTTTGACTATGTAATGTGTTTTATGGGTTCTGGGGTCTTTTACTCCATAGGGTTTCATGTGGTTTTTGGTAAGTGTACCACAGCACCCTCAGTGCAATAACACAGGGGTGTCATAGTGACCCCAAACAGACTCCATACACTGGGACTGACTACTGTCTCCCAGGGCATGTAAAGTCACCATTGACTTTACTAGTCTTAAATTGGAACAGAACCAGTACAAACCATCATATTGTGGAAGTACTGTAAGGGGTAATTAGATTGCCCCTGGGTCTGTTTTTAGAGGGGGCACTGTGCAGTCCCCCCCGTCCCCCCGTCGAGTTTCTGGCTGGTGGCAGTGGCTACCACGCAAAATATTACTTAAGAATATTTACTATGGGATTTTCCCATTCATTTTAAACGCACAACTTTTTGGTGCAATGTTAAAGATACCGCCGGGTTATTTAATATTTATTCCCCGGTTGGGTCTTTGTCAGGACTCGGTTTTAAAATGGCGTTTGTGTTCGCCTCTCTAACTCCAACCCAAGTCGAGCCCTTTGTTCCACTTTTTGGTGGGCTTCTCCACAGAAGCCTCCAAAAGTGGTGCCACTGTCTGGGTCTACAGGATGTGTGGGAGGGGGGTTTAGGCACCATGGAGTGAGTTGCCTCGGCAACTCAAGTCGCACTCTTGTGTGATTGGCCGAGTGGTGAACCGCCCGGCTCACCACTTACCATGTTTGAGTGACAGCTAGGACTTATGAATGGGGGTTTTCTGCATAAAAGCAGGGCTTTGGGGACTGGAACTTCAGAAGTCGCCACAGGACCAAAGAATCCGGAGAGGGAGAAGCTGAGCCGACCTGCAACGAAGACACCCCTGGTGGAGCCCTGCTGAACTGCCTCAACACTTCTTCCGACGACAGAGAAGATCTTCATCCGAGGAGTCTTCTTCCTTTGACTGGTGGGGATAACCAGTTTGCCAGTCTTTTTCGCCTTCCCGGATCATCTCGTGGCCACCTTGCCTGTGCCAAGCACCCCGGCAACCGGAATACCACGTTTTACCACTACCGTGAATAAAAGGGTAGTACCTTTCAACCTGAGAACTCTGCGGCTGGTTTCTTCCCTGGCAGTGCAACGACCGTCAGCTTTCCTCCACGTCGAGATCCTCTTCCTCTGGACGACGCTGCGACTTGCACCCGCTGCCAGGAACATCTGCCCCCACTGGAGGATTCTCTCCACTTTCAAGGTACTGTGTCCGCCTGGCCTCCCTCGCAACTGTCTGTGTGGGGTGTCTTAAATCCTCAACTTACCACTTGGGTTGGCCCTAGGCTGGCTAATGAACTTTTCTGAGCTGAACTAATTCCTTTCTGAACTCTCTGCAAGACTTTTCAAGCCTCTTAAACTGTGTGATCTTGGGCGCATTGGTGTTCCACTCTCTCTAAGAGGGAGCCTGGCCTCTGAACTTTTTGCTCACAGTTAGACTTTGACTTTCCTGCCTTGCTGGGTGCTTCTAAAGTATTAGTGTTGTGTGCTTTCCTAATTTCTGCCTTTTCCCTCCCTTTTTGTGATAACTTATTAGAGTGCCATCTTTAGTTAAGCGCTCACCTTTGTCTGAAAATAAGTGGTGTTAACTAAGACTTGTCTAATAAGGGATGTATGTATATTAATGTATATTAATAGTGACTGTTTTGAACTTGCTTACATAATAGTGCTGGAGTGTTTCTATAAGTGTCTTTAAATAAATAATTATATACTTTGATACCAAAGCTCTGGTCATTGTTTGCTTGTGCTACTGTATTTTGGTAACCATCTTGTATACTCTATATACTGCCTAACTCTACGAGAGAAGTCTGGCTGCTCAGCCACGGCTAACAGGTAAATCTGGGTGGTACAGACTGCTACCAATTGGGTTTACTGCCAACACCTGTGGTCCCCAAGGGAACTGCACAGGTTTCTGCCTAACACTGTCACTGCACTGAAAGTGCTGGGTGACAATGTATAATATACCGCCTATGGAGTTTGTCAGACTCCACAACCAAAAGAAACAGTACAAAATCAAATTAAAAACACAAGAGTGGGATAATAAAAATGGTCTCAATCTCCCCAGGATAAAAAAAATCAAGTCGTCAGAATCCAGCGAAGTTGCTGGGGGTCTCTAAGGTAGAGGGAATTAGCACTTTTCTGACTCCAACTAACCCTGAGATGAACTCCACTGGACCATCATCTCTGACTTGCTGTGCCTCTCCATTGATGTGAGAGCCCAATGCCCAGGGTCGAGTGTCTGTAGTCTAGTGCAACTTCTGCAGCGGAACAACTCTGGCTAGAAGCGCCAGGAGCCTCCTAAGGACCCTCAAGAAGCAGGACCTCCAGATCCAGAGTCCCCTCACCAGTGGGCAGGACTGAGGGAGCGAAGGAAGTCAAACCGGTGTCTGAGATCTGCATCAGTGCTGTTTGCTAAGCGCTGAAACCATGGAGTGCCGCTGAACTGAAAAGAGCCTGTAGCTGCCGACAACCTTCCCAAGTACTAGTGCGGGAGCCCTCTAGACGTCGTCCCTCTTGTCCCCACGACTGAGGCTCAGGAACCAGGGTCTGCATCGATGTAGCAAGATGGAATCCAACTGGACTATACTTCTTCAAATCAGAGGTACTGTTTAGGGTTGGGGTACTTACCTTATTGTCTTTAGCTGCACTTTTCTCACAGTGGAATTGCATTGGCTTACCTTTTTCGAGTTGATTTCACCTCCCTTCTCACATGTTTTACAGCTTGTGACCGTACAAGTGATTTTTCTGAACTCTCCAACTTTGTGCAGGACTTTTGCCCAAGAAGTGCATCAGATCTGTAGACCGTGTCCAAATGACTTTGGCTGTCCTGGCTCCCTAAAGGCACTTATAAATCCATTGACTTTGATACCGTTTGTCCATCATAGGTGGTAGCTTGTTGTATATAGGTACTGCAGGGAAAGGCTTACCTAGACTTCATTGGAGGATTCAGCTGACCTCACAATTACTGAGAAATTGTTCTAACCTTTTTACTTACCTAACCCTTCCCTTTCTGCAATTCAGAGCCTACAAAAGTATATTGTGTGATACATAAATGCAAATACTATTGTTATGATTGAAGTCACATCATGGTGTAGGATTAGTGTATGAAGCACATTCAAAGATTATCCACTGACTTTGACTGAGAAGTAATTTTAAAGTATTTGAACTGTTACAACGAATTGCCTTTTTAAAGAATGCTCCTTTAAAACTGACAACTATATTAATATTTATAACTGAAACCTTGCGTGCAAGTGTTACATGGCTACTTGTATTTACGGATTTCAATTGTACAGCTCACATTTACCCCTATTGAGATAAGTGTGGCTGCTCAGTCACAATACCAACATGTGTAGTACAGACCTATACCAAAAGGTGGGTTACCGAATACCAAGCAGCTGAGTGTTGTGTAGTCTCAGTCAGTGCGACTACACCAATTCTAACACCCCCATACTCCAATTCTACACAGGACTTTGCAGGTCGATGAAAGGTCTGAGGTAGTTTTTCCCCGCTGTCAGCCTCAGCCCTTAATTCGCAGGGGTTGCAGGTTCAGGCAGATCTCTGTTGTGTGTCTTTGGATGTTGCAAGGACTCTTGGTGGAAGCAAAACACGATGCAGTACGCCTCCTAGGACTGAACTCTTATCAGGTGAGCTGTTTCAGGCGGCAGTCACCACAGAGACAGAAAGGGACTCACTTCTTGCGGTCAGCCTTTCCCTTTCATCTCTGGTTCCGTTGACAGTAGGACTCTGTCCTACAAGATTTACCTCAGCGAAATTCCAGAGGATCCCCAAGTTCCAGGCCTCAACCGGAATTGCGACATGGGCAGCATGGTAACCCAAACCCAGAGCTAGTCAAAGGCTCTTCTTCGAACGGTATCGAGCAGACGTCAGAAATGGATATTCCCTCCACAGGTTGCAGCTCCCTCGCAGGACTGCTGGAGATCAACAGCAAGACAGGGCTCTTCCAGGACAACAGCAAAAGTTGATCACCAGGCCCCCTTCAGACAGGTCTCAGTCTCCTCACAGGTCTCACAGCTGGACAGAAGTCTTTGCTCCTTCAGGTTTCTGTAGGATGGGTGCAGGGGTCCTCTTACCCCCCCCCAAAAGATAGTTAAGAGCAGAAACTCCCAATAGCCAATAGTAGAACTAGCACCCACACCCCCCCACCCCCCAGCATAAGTCCAATCAGGGACACTGGCGGGAACACTCGGGCATACCACTCAGACACACAAACCAGTTTGTGGATTGGGACCAGACAGTCCCAGCCCAGATCCCGCCAGCAAAAACACAGCCCTCCAGTAGCCCGCCAAAAGCCTCTGCTTTCCAGGGCACTGGAAGGCCATGAAGAAGGATAAAAGACAAGATTACCAAAGGAAAACCGAAAAACCTCATGGCATGGCCATGTTTGGTTACTAGCCATAGTTCTTAGTCAAACGTGGAAAGGCTAAAACTAAAAGCACCAAACAAAAAAGAAAAATTGTAAAATGCATTGTATAATGATACAAAAATTATCACAAGTAATAAGTTAGTTAAATTAGTAACAAAGTAACTAGTCAAAAGGAAACAATTTCATCCAGGACTGACAGCCTGAAGGTAAGTCTGTTTCCCTGTGACAGATGAGCAAAAACAGTGTAGTGAAGCTTAAGGATGCACTGCACTGTAAAAAGTAAATCTCAAAATCAAAAATAAAAGCAAAATGTTTGGGGGTTCATAGAAATGGAAGGAAATGAAAGGTGCATTCAAGAGAAATCTCGTATCAGAATGGTAGAAGGGCCACTAAGGGGAACAAATGAAATTGGTGATAAACGACTGGGGCCATTTTGGGAAAACGGTCATCCAAGAGTGCTGTACTCCGGCTGTGGAAACGCATGCGAGTGATTTACAAATGGTAGAAAAATGTATTCACTGCCACCAGCCATTTAGGTTTGCGAGTTAATGTAGAACCATAAAAATTACTGGAGCAGTGGGAAAGGAGTTACGGTGTAGCCCGACTCCACATAAGGTGGTGTGGACGGATCGTACAAAAAGAAACGCAAGTTGGATAAAAGTATCCCAACCTTAAGAACAGTAGTTCTTATGGGAAAACAAAAAAGGGGAGCCAAGGCACCCCCCGCAACCCCCACTAGCAACTCTGCACACGGGGTGCTGTGGGATGCAAACATCAATTACAGTTGCCTGTGGGTGTAGTGGTCTTCAAAGTTTTTAGGCCACCACCCAAGCAAAATGTGGGCAAGCCGGCACCCCCGCCCCCCCAAAATGACAAATGACAGTAAATCCAAATGGCTATGAACCATCCCTGGGGTATCCCTACAAAATATCCCCACCAAAAATATCACTGTACATATGGCCGTTTGTCTCGCCATAGGTGATATTTTTGGGGGGCTAATTTGTGGGAACAGGGGTGTCACCCGCACATTTTAAAATAATGCAGGGGTTGCGGGGGTGTCCCCCGCAGGGTCCATGGGTCAATATCCCCGCAAAAATATGGAGATATCTTTGCATCGCAATATTATTGCGGGGCTATTAACACATGGAACTGTCCCTGGGCTCTCCACACCCCACCGCAGACCGTGGGCTCTCACAACCCTGCTCCCACCAGTGTCCCTGGGCTCCCCCAGCCTGCTACCAGCACGTTCCCAGGGCCAGTGGTGGCTGGTGAATATGTTAAGTGGAGGGGCATAAATATTTCCCCCAGATATGCCATAGTGGCCAAGCCTAGCGAGGTAACCTGAACCAATCAAGAGGGGGCCGGGCACCACTCTCCAGGACCCCCCCACCCCCTTCCCGGGCAGTTTTTCTGAAATTGGTTAAAATGTTGCATTTTAGAGCATACTTGAAAATAAAATTGGGTAAAACACCCTTCCAGCAAATGGGCCTGGATGCACTGGACGAGAGGACTCCCAATCACAGAATTTTAGGCAAGATGTATACAGTACCCTTCGGGTGCACTAAAATAACCTTGACCACCTGGCAATAGGGACCCATCCTTTGGTATAAGTCTGAACTACACAGGTTGGTAGTGTGGCTGAACAGCCAGGCTCATTTCAAGAGGGGTCAATGTGAGCAGTAATGTTGTGACACAGTTTCAAAGAAAGTTATTCAAATAAACTCACACAAGGTTTCTTGATAAAACAATTTCACAGTCAGTTGTATAGGCCTTCAGAAGGGAGCAATATATGAAACACTTATAATAACTTCAAAACACACTGTTTCTCTAAATCAGAGGATACCCATTGGGGATGGCACAGACACTTCCTACACCCGCAGGTGGCTTAAATCAATGTCCACAGTGCCCTAGCTATTTATCACTGGTACATTTAGAGCACTACCGAGTTTGGTGTAAAAGATAGAAGGGAGGAATAAAACAAAGGTTAACAAATAATTCACAAACCGGTAAGTACTTTTAAAAACCTTCCAATGTCAAATCAGGTTAACCCTTTCCTAAGGAAAAGAAAGCACAGAGTCAAAGGTAAAGAGGAATCTCTCCGGGAGCCAGGGCAGCCAATGTTAATTGCACAATGTCTAGGGGGAGCTAAAGATCTTCTTTGCAAGTAGGTAAAAAGTCAATGCAATGTTTTTGGAAATGTTTGTTGAAAATAGAACACTTAAGGGCCACAAACTGGGAAACTTGAGGGTCAAAGCTTTACCAACTTTGCAAGGTAACCAACACAGGTCTCAACAGAGCAAGCAAGGCTACACATCGAAAGGTAAGTTCTTAGACTTTACAGTACCTCTGCTTAGAAGAAAAGGTTCCAGCTGAGATGTGATATTTTATTTATATCGCGCTCATACACATTTCAGAGCGCGACCAAGCAAAGGCAGGGAAACAGGGGAGAACAAAATACGATCTTACTAGGCCCAGTGACATTAAGAACGTGCAAGTACATGGAAAGGGGAAGTGGGGGAAAAGTGCGTGGCGGGGAAGAAGTGTAAAGTGCGAACAGAGGAGAGAACAGAATAAATAATAAATGGGATAAATAAAATAAGTGCAGACAAAGTAGTGAAGCCAGACACGTGGCAAGTGCATGATTAGTCAGATAGGGTATATCTGATAAGTGCAGAGGATGAGTGGGGGGACTGTATGTGGCCAGAGGCAGTGCATGAGGTAGGCAGGGTGCGCAGGTACCTGGGCCCGAAGGACAGAGTGGCCAGGTGCATGGTGCCGAAACAGATCAGCAGGGGAGAGGGGCAAAGGCAGAAGCGAAGAGGAAGGTCTTGAGGTGCTTCCGGAACCGGAGATGTTGCTTCCGGAACCGGAGATGGTGCTTCCGGAACCGGAGATGGTTCTCAAGTTTCAGGTTGGCCGGGAGGCTGTTCCAAAGGGAAGCCCAGGCCGAGGACAGATCTGCCCCAGCTAGTTTCTTTGAAAAACACCCAACCCTGAGGGAATTGGACGTAGAGGAGTGAATGGCTCAAGAAGGTAGGTATTTACAGAGGGATAGTTAAAGGTATTTCGGACCCAGGCCCCAGAAAGCCGTGGACAATGCAGAAGGTTTTAAATGTAATCCTTGCATCCACCGAGAGCCAATGAAGGGATTTCAGAGCTGGAGAGATACGATCCCAGGGCTTGAGGCCAAGGACAAGTCTCGCAGTCCTGTTCTGGATTGGTTGTAAAGGGCAGATCGTGGAGGCGGGTAGATTTAGAAAGAGGCTGTTACAGCCTGGAGAGAACCAGAGCTTGGGAGACCGCGAGTTTCTGGGGGAAGGAGAGGAAAGGTAGAGTACCACTAAGGAGGTGCAGTACGGAGTTTGACTTTTTAGTGACGTCAGAGATGTGTGCAGAAGGAAAGTGTGGAATCAAATATGACCCTGAGGTACTTAGCCTGGCAAGTAGGGGTTGGGGGGAGGGCCAAGGGAGGCCAGCCAGAGAGTGAGGAGAAAGGATGGCGAAGGTGAACAGATGAGGATCTCAGTTTTGTTGGCATTTAGACAAAGATCGTTGGCAGCACACCAGTTTTGAATGGCGGAAAGGCAATGTTCCTGTACAGTACTGTAGATCCTGATGCTCCTGAGCCTCAGTCGTGGGGACAAGAGGGAGGATGTCTGGGGGCTCCTGCTCTGCAATGGGAAGGTCACCGGCAGCAATGGGCAAACTTCGATTCAGCGGTTCTTCAGTGTTTCAGCTCCTCGCATCTGACAGCAAATAGCAACACCACGGTTCTCAGATACCTCTCTGGACTTTCCTCGCATCTGGGGTTCAGCACTCTGTTGAGGTGGCTCAGGCTTGGTCAGTTCTGCTTCAGGGACGTCCAGAGGCTCTTCCTGGCGCTCTGGTCCGACTTCAAAACAACGCACACAATCGGGTGTTCCTCTCCGTGGCACTTTGGTTCCAACAGCAGCAGCGGAAGTACAGCCAGCTCCGAGAGGATCTCCAGACGGGCTTACTTTGGACTTGATTGGTCCCACCAACTCAAAAGGGAGAAGTTGTCCTTGCAGGACTTCCCTAGTCGAGGTGAATTCGGAGCTTCAGCACAACAGCAGGGTATCACAGGGCAAACCAACGGTACAGGAGTTGCAGCAGGCGTTTTACAAGTTCTTCGGATTCCTTTGTCCAGTGATCGACTGCCTTGTAAGCCAAAAAGCCTCACCTTTTATGCAGGTCAATCACACAGCAGGGTGGCTGTCCTTGCCGGACAGCCAGTCGGTCAATCATCTTTGGGTGCATTCCTGTAACCAAGGGGATTAAGCACAGGGAGTTTCAGGCACCTCCCTCACTTCCTGCCCCTGCCAGACATACTGGAGCCAGGGGCGGGCTTCACTCGTGAATCCCACAAAAGACAAAAACAAAGGGACCAAACCTAGTTTGGCATTCAGAGTAAATCAGAAGGACCTTTCAAACAAGAAATGGCAAAAAAAGGAGACCGGGCCATTTTGACAAAATAGGCACCCATGGGTGCTTTACTGTAGCTGTGAACGCAGCCCGCAGTAAAAACACAATGGTAGTAAAAAGTAAACCACCGCCACCAGCCATTATGTTTATTTTTTATGTGTATATGGTTTACACAAAAAAAACCTTTACACAACAATTACAATAAAACCAACCACAGCTAAAGAATCATAAAATACAAATAAAACATTTAACAGTCATATCTTACAAACACAGTTCACCATTATAAAACAACTTTCAACCAACCAAAGCAAATAAAATACAAAAAAAATACACACAAAAAAACCACACGCATCAGTGGTTTTTGTCCCTTAAACAGATGCACCGACATACCATCAAGAATAGTTTGTTAATTTGTCAGATGGTTACATTTGAACCTTAATATATCACTTAATTAAGGGGCTAGGTATTCAGCTTTGATTATTACAAGGCTCTATTAGCCCACAAACTTCAGGGAGAAATCTAACAATGGGCAGTTTTAATGCAATTAGTTTCCCATGAAGCATATTCCACCATACATCCTCTGTATTAACCTTGGAAGGATCATGGACAAATCTGGCAAAAGCTGCTAATCGTCCTGGTTTAAGAACACAATCCAGCAATAGATGCTTTAGCGTTTCGGGAATTTAGTACATTGGCAAAAGCGGCATGGAATTTTTTTTTCTCTCGTGAGTAAGACATTAAAGAGAAATCTCTGGTATAATAACTGCCGACTAGGGTAGGAAATGTATTAAGGTACGTCTCTGGGGTTCCCATTCTCTTCCCTTCATGGACTACATGACAGTACATCCTGGAGGCACGAACACTCTCCATTGTTTTAAACCAGTCCGTACATCGGAGACAGAACTTTACTCTCTCCGGATTGAATAGGAGTATTGTGTGTTAAGCCAATACACCCAAGAGTTTTCATACAATCAATCTGAAGATCAGTAGCCATTTAGAAGTTGTTACGCCCTTTCTTAGCCTATTACCCAAAAGGGCATAAAGGCAGTTTTCTTAGCCAATAGGAAATTTTGATACAGAGCCAATCTTTTCCAGAGCACTCTAGGCCAAAGATAGCAGACCCAGCTCGTAGCATATGGCATTCATGGGGACCCCCATTGGAAGATAGTATAAGATTCTGCGCCACATTTTAGATTCCAACTTATGTATGAGTCGTTTTGTTGCAAAAGGAATTATTTCCAGTCCGTAGATATGTTTCGGCACAACTTTCAAATTATAAAACCTCAGAAGTGGAATGATCGAATATTTGCAATATTTACATGTCAACTATTTCATTTGGGAAATCAATTTATCAGCTTAATCAAGATAGAAATTCCAGTACATGTAGCTAGTAGATCTACACAACACTGGAAAGCCTAAATAGCATATGGATCACACTTTAGTTAAAAGACAGGTGTTAACAGTCCATCTGAATGTAGAGATTTTTTTCTGATTCATAAGTCAAAAGGTTTCATTTATGACAAGACCATTTACCTCAACAGGGGAGAGGGCAGCAAGCCTTCTCTGAAGACCAATGGGAGTACCATCTACAAGTAGCAGGTCATCAGCATAGGCACTCCAACGGGTTCCAATTCCCTCCACCTTAGGGAGATCAGAGAGGCCTCTTGAAGCGGAGCAGCCACATCAGAGATGTATAAATTAAAGCGAGTCGTGGCAAATAGGCACCCCTGTCTAAGGCCATTAAAGGTTTGTATCCGCCAAGAGATGTTGCCTTCCATGTTAAACTGGATCTGAATGGCAGATTCCTCATGGAGGTGTACAAGGATAGTCAACCCAGAAGACATTCCCATCAAGGTGAACTTGGACCATAGTCTAACCCTATGCACCTTGTTGAACGCAAGGGAGAGGTCAATAGAGGCCAAGAAAACAGGACTTGCAGATTTCTTACAGGCCTTTTCAAGGAGTAAAGTAAAAAGCAGGCCTATTTCTGTGGCCATGCCCTTTCTGAAGCCAAACTGTAGATCCACTTCACTCCATTCCGCAATCCTTTTTTTTTATTCCGCAATACTTCTTAACACTATGCCCGCAAAAATTTTAGAGTCTGTGTCCATGATTGACATAGGACGTTAGTTTCCAGGAGACCTATCCCCTTTTTTTTTATAAGCAGGGATAATATACGAAACCCTCCAAGGACGGGACAGTATGTGTCATTTTAATGTCCGAAAATAAGATATAGAAGGGATTCAGCCCACAATTCTGAGTGCCTCTTAAGCGTGATATTCGTGAGTCCATTTGGTCCTGCAGCCCTGGATGAGCTAGATGTTGTGATCTGTTCTTCGATAAGACGTAATATTGACATTACATTCCCAAGGACCGTTTCTAATTAGACAGCTCTTCGGACATTTTAAATTTCCCTGCATATACGGAGGAAAAGTAATTAGCCCAGGCATCGTCCTGGACAGATGCTGATTGCACGACACCTGTGAAGTTTGCAGAGAGTTAATGACCAAAACTGACGACCTAAGACGTCTTAGGGCTGTCAGCATGGAAATGTTATCTTTGTCCATCATTGCCATTTTATGGTTTTTTAGCCAGTTTTTCTTAGATTGTTAAATTGCTCAAATTTGTTTTAGTTTTGTGTCATAATCACACACCGACCTAAATATGAATTGGATACTATGGTTGGCACAATTTTCTTTTTACCTCACCATTGGATCATAGACTTGAGTGGTTAGGGATCGACAGCCTGGGTTATTTGGGCATTTAACAGAGCATTCAATCAAGCGCCTTACAAATTCCGGGAAAAGGGACAGCGAAAATAAAAGCGATCTAATAGGCCAACAAGTGCGCTGATATTCATGTACAAAGACAGCAATCAGTTTGTCTATATTCCTCTTAAGCCATTTTATAAGATTTCCTCCACATGATACAATGTGATCTGCATTTATTTTCCCAGATCTCTGGAATGCAAGTTCCATGTTAATTTAGCCTCTAAGAACCGGTGGTCACTCAATTCAGAATCAGAGAATTTAACATATGCAGCTGAAAGCCTATTGCACATAAAAATATGTGCAATAGTAGATTTAAATAACCCATTCGACCATTAAGATCTTCTATTGAGGAAGGAAAATACACATTCATTTGTGTAAGACCCCACGATTCAAATAAATTGCGCCAAATCTGACCAGGAGTAGTTTTACGTGCAGAGGCAAAAGGAACACCTTCAATCGCACCGTTTTGAGGTACAGCCCATCTTTTATACAAACCCAAGCCATATTTGATTTCAGAGTTAAGGTCTCCCGCAAATATGATATTTAGGCCTCTATATTTAAGTAACATGGTAAAAAAAAAAAAAACAGGTATTCACAGAAGCTACAACATTACCCAAGGAAGATTGAGAGTTCCAATATAATAGATTGGAAACACCAAAATATAAGGAACAAGTTACTTACCTGTAACTGTTGTTCACCCGCATGGGTCTGGCATGGATTCACATGCTCATCAATATTCCCCGTCAGGCTGGGAATCCTCGGTAAAGAAAAAAAATCAGTATCACTTTCGTTTATGATCGGTCTTTCTTAGTAGTAACCAATCACTGATCTCTGGGTCATACTGCCCCCAGCCAATGACTGCCCTCTCCCCAAGCCCCGCCTCCGGCAGCCATCCTCAGATTTGGAAGCACGCCAAGTGGCAGTATGACCAAGTGAAGAGCGCAGAGGGGTAGGTGGGAGGGTTCGCATGTGAATCCATGCCAGACTCATGCTGGAGAACAACAGTTACAGGTAAGTAACTTGTTCCTTCTCCAGCATGGGGTCTGGCATGGATTCACATGCTCATGAATAATAGAATACATAGCAGTATACACATGCACAACCACGGGAGGTGGCAACAGGCTCAACATTAAGCAATACAACAACTCAACATTAAGCATCCCTTACCTCCTCACCAGGCTCACCTTAAGCGAACAGGTTGCGCAGCACTGCTTGGCTGACCCTGGAGTCCCGATCGACGCAGTAGAATCTTGTGAAGGTGTGCGTCGACCTCCACGTGGCACCCCTGCAGGTGTCCAGCAGGGGTACACCATACAGGAACGCCGTGGTAGCAGTGATCGCTCTGGTCGAATGGGCTCTCGGACGGCCGGGCAGCGGTCGGTTTGCCAACCGGTGACAATGCATGATGCAGCCGGAGAGCCATCTGGAAATGAAAGTCTTCGAGAGAGCCTTCCCTTGATTCACAGACCCAAAGTTCACGAATAGTTGTGACGTCTTCCGAAAACTTTGTGCGTTCCACGTAGAACTTCAGCCCTCTGGTTACATCCAGCGAGTGCAAAGTCCTCTCGGCCGGCGTCGAAGGCGACGGGAAGAAAACTGGTAACACCAAGGGCTTGAGGTGGAAGTTCGACGGCACCTTGGGCATGAAGGAGGGGTGCGTCCTAAGCACTACCCTTGTGTCATGAAAGTCAAGTATGGAGGCTTGCAAGATAGGGTCTGAATCTCTCCCACTCATCGCGCAGAGGTGATGGCCACGAGGAACGCCGTCTTCCATGACCGGAACTTCAAGGGCGCCGAGTGCATAGGCTCGAATGGGGCTCCCATGAGCCTGGTCAGCACCGCATTAAGTTCCCACGCCGGGGCAGGAGCCTTCACCGGCGAGAATGAACGGAATAGTCCCTTCATAAATTCCTTTACCAGGCGATGAGACCACAAGGACGCTCGTCCCGAAGTCCTGGTATATCGGGAGATGGCAGCCAGATGTATTTTTATGGAGGCGTGAGCTAGTCCAGCTTTGGCCAGCGACAGAAAGTACGGCAGCACTTGAGGGGCTGTAATCCGCAGAGGTGTTAATCTTTTGTGCATGGCACCAGACAGAGAACCTCTTCCATTTATGACCGTAACACTTGAGAGTTGAGGACGCCCTGGCCTTTGCAAGAACCTCTCTTCAATCAGCCAGGATATCGTACCCCCCCAAACTCTAGCGCTGCAGGAGCCAGGCCTGCAAGTTCAGCGACTGTGGGTCGTGGTGTAGAATGGTGCCTCCTTCTCTGGAGAGAAGATCCGCGTCTGCCGGCAGCCTGACTGGCGGGGACGTTGACAAGTCCAGAAGGTCCGGGAACCAGATCTGCCTCGGCCACGCCAGTGCGACCAGGATCATCCTGCACCTGGACATCATGAGCTGGCTGGTAAGGCGGAGCGGCAACAGAGGGAACGTGTATAGAAACAGGACGTCCCAAGGGAACGAGAAAGCATCGCCCATGCTCCTCGGCTGTGGGAACCTGCTGGCGAACCTCGGGCACTTGGAGTTTGTCGCCGTCGCGAACAGGTCAATCTGGGGTTTGCCCCATCGTTGGAAGAGTCGATCCACTTCACAGTTCCCACTCGTGTCACGAGTGCAGCTCCCTGCTGAGTGAGTCAGCGATGGTGTTTTTTTATTCCTGCCAGGTGGACGGGAACCAGAAACGTCCCCGGGGCGACGGCGAAGTGCCACAGATCCTGGGCCTCCTTGGATAGGGCTGGGGATCTGGTGCCTCCCTGCTTCCGGATGTAGAACATCGTGGTGGTGTTGTCGGTGAAGATCCTCACCAGTTTGTCCTTGAGGGACGGGAGGAACGACTTGAGAGCCCAGAACACTGCACGGAGCTCCAAGATGTTGATGTGAAGAGACCTCTCCTCCAGGAGCCAAAGGCCTCTTGCGTGGAGCTCTCCGGTGTGGGCCCCCCAACCCTCCAGAGAGGCGTCACAGTCTCCTGAAAGGCCAGGGTTTGAAAGTCCGTGCCCGTCGTGAGGTGAGCCCGGGTACCCCACAATAGGAACGCCCGACGGAACACTCGTCGAGGGGGATCCTGTCCTCGAAGCAGCCCCCCACCTGAACCCAGCGGGCGTCGAGGAACTCCAGTAGCAGACGCATCCGAAGTCTGCAAAAGGGTACAAGGTAGATGCATGAGGACATCATCCCGAGAAGGGACTTGATGGACCTCACCCTGGCCACGTTCGTGGCTAACAATCGCCGTACCTTGCCCAGGATGGTTTTGGTTCTCTCCTCTGAAGGGGAGGCCAATCGCTCCACTGTATTGAGCCTCGCCCCCAAAAACAGTGCTACTTGTGACGGAACCAGGTGGGATTTGGGGTAGTTGATGGAGAACCCCAGCTCAGTGAGCAACCTGACGGTCCTCGCCGTATGATCGACGGCGAGTTCCCTTGACCTTGCCCGGATTAGCCAGTCGTCCGGGTAGGGGTAGACGTGGATCCCCTGCAGGCGCAGCCGCGCCGCCACTGGTGCCAGGCACTTGGTGAAAACCCTGGGTGCCGACTTTAATCCGAACGGTAGGCCTCTGAATTGGTAGTGGCGTCCTTGAACAACGAACCTGAGGAACTTCCTGTGCCTTTCTAGAATGGGGATGTGGAAGTAGGCATCCTCCAGGTCCAGCGACGATAGGAAGTCGCCCTCCTCCAGCTGTCCCAGTATGTGCTGGAGGGTGACCATCCTGAATTTCTGCGCCTTGATGTATTTGTTTAACCGACGCAGGTCTAGGATGGGGCGCCAACAGCCTGTCTTCTTCCTGACGAGGAAGTACCTTGAGTACACTCCGGAGCCTCCTGGGGACGAGCTTGATGGCACCTTTCTTGAGCATCGCCTTTACCTCCAACCGTAGTTGAGGGACGTGATTCTCCTTCCTGGCCATGGGAGGAATGCGAGGGCACTTTAGGAATTCTAGTGAGTGCCCGTTGGCCAGGGTGTCCAACACCCAACGATCGGTGGAGATAGACTCCCACACCCTGACGAACTTCGTCAGTCGGCCTCCCACTGGGGTGCTTCGGTGGTGGCCCGACCGCCCGGGTCAGTCTTGCTTGGACGCGGCCTGGCAGCCTTGGCGACGACGGCAGGAACCCCCTGGCTTGCCGCAACCTCTGTAGGCCTCCTGGGAAGAGGAGCGGGCCGCCTGGCGGTAGGAGGAGGAACCACCGCTGGATCCTTTGGAGGCACCCTGTCTGCCTCCAGCGCTCCGAAAGGGCCGTCGCTGGTGAAGCACTCCCAGGGCCCGGGCCGTCTCCGAGTCTGTCTTGATGGCCTGTTGAGACTCATCCACCGCCTTATCAAAGAGGTTGTTGCCGTCGAACGGCATATCCAACACTCTGGTCTGGACGTCCTGGCGAAAGTCTGTTGCCTTGAGCCATCATCGTCGTCGGAGGCAAACTCCGTTGCCCAGTTGGCGAAATCCGGTATCAGCAATGTCCGTTGCCACCATAATGGCGTGATCTGATGCCACTTCGCCCTCCTGCAGAATCTCTAGGGCCTCGCCCTTTTGTCATCAGGCAGGAAATCTAGCAGGAGAGCTATCTTGAACCAGAGCTCCCCGTTGTAGCGGGCCACGATCGCTAATGCATTGGCCGCCTTAATCGTAGTCGCCGCCGACGAGATGACCCGTCGTCCCATAGAGTTCAACTTCTTGCCCTCGCTGTCCAGCGGGGAAGTGGAAGTTGAAGACGCCACGCCTGCTGCCTTCTTCTTAGCCGCTGCCGAGACGACCGAGTCCGGCATGGGCTGGGCCCCGAGGCACAAGGGGGCGGCATCAGGGACTCGGTACTTCTTCTCGTACCGTTCCCTCTTGGCGGGTGTCGTGGCAGGGTTCTTGAGGACAGCAAGCCTCGTCCCAGATGTGGTTGAGTAAAGGCACCGCGAGGACCGCCTTCCTCTTAGCCTCTCTTCGTTGGTACAGAAAGCCCTCCTTTTTCTGTTCTTCATGGCAGAGCTGGAACAGCTCGGATGCCCTGGTTATGGCGTGGAAAGAGCCAACCTCGTCGGCTGGGGATGCCCGCGGGGGAGGGGGTGGTGGGGGAGGCGACGGGATGTCTGCTGTGTCATTGCCGCCGTCGTCCGTCGCCTTCGCCATATCCTCTCCCGGCGAGGGGGATGAGGGGTCCACCGGCCTCGCGGGCACGAAGGGCGGGGTGGACTCTTCTCCGCTTGTTCGGAGGGTTTCCTGACGGGCCTGGTTCTGGATCCTCCGTCGGGGACCGTGGTAATCTCGTCCTTATCTCGGTACATAAGGATTGGATTGCCAACAAAATGGCCGCCGAGCTATCCTCGGGCTCGGGCAATGGCTGCGACGGACAGGAAGGCCGTTCCACTGGGCCCTGTTCGTCCTCGCCGCCATCTTCGATCACGTCAGCAGGGACCGTCCCCTGGGATCGAACCTTCTCGAACCTCTCGTTGAGGTTTATGAACCTCTCATTGAGGCCTATGGACCTTTCGTTGAGGCCCCTCTCGGTCTCCACCAGTTCCTCCTGAGAGGCTGATTCAGAGTCTGTAGCGGCCATCGGCCCCCCCCCTCTTTTTCAGCTGGGGCCTTCACGGGGGTCTTAGCGGTGGGCTGGAAAGAGGATTCCCTCCACGGCGGCAGGGATATTCTGGGCCCTGAGGCCGTTTCCATTGACGTAGTCTCAGCGGGCTCCGCCAGGGTTGCAGAGACCACTCCGGTAGAGGCCTTAGCCAGGTGGATCAAGGCCCTCACCACCTTAGGTGCGTCCTGGGCCTTAGCCTTGAGGGGAGGGTCAACGCCTCGCTCCCCCTTCGAGATCGACCGGGTCCACTCCAGCAGCCTACCCGGGTTCTCGGACTTCTTCCCCGAGCCAGAGCGCTGGCTCGTGGTCTAACGTGTCGGGGAAGTAGCGCCCTGCTTGGCAACCGAAGAGCCTGACCTATTGGCGCTCCCGGAGCCCGCTGACTCGCGGTGCTCGGCCTTCGGGGGCGCCCTCAAAGGACTTAGAAGCCCGCTCAACCTTCTTCTTCGCCATCTCACTTGCTGTGCCCTTCTCCAGCCAGGAGGCGAGGCGGGAGCAACGATCTTTTTTGGTCCGTTCCGAAAGGTTCTTGCAGAACGCACAGTCCTTCTCCACGTGCGTCTTGTACCCATGGAGGCAGTAGAGACATCGCGAATGCTAGTCCTCCTTGAAAACGTTATATAATCCGCATCGAGGGCAGTTCCTGAACAGCTTGGATCCGGGCGCCGAGCTTCTTTTGTCCTGGGCCATGTCCGTTGAGGTAGGCCGCAGATCTTCCGGAATCCTCCAAGAAGTGTAAACTCGACGAAAACTTCACCCTTGAGGGGCGTAGAAGAATTCCGAAACGGGTCCCCGGTATCGGAAGTAGAAACAGTGGAGCTTAAACGATTAAACCTAAAAAATGAGAAATCTCCTGAAAAAGCGTGAAAACGCAGTAAAACACTCGAGAGCTAAACACGAGGACTCTTGAGCGTGCAGTTAAAATGTGAGGATGGCTGCCGGAGGCGGGGCTTGGGGAGAGGGCAGTCATTGGCGGAGGGCAGTATGACCCAGAGATCAGTGATTGGTTACTAAGAAAGATCAGAAACGAAACAGATACCGATTTTCTTCTTTACCGAGGATTCCCAGCCTGACGACGGGGAATATTCATGAGCATGTGAATCCATGCCAGACCCCATGCTGGAGAAATAGGTATATGGCCATTAAGTATTTCCAAGACAACCGCTAATACACCCATAGTTCCGTCCACTGATGCCAAGATTTTTGCTCCAGTCGCCACTTTAACTGCGGTTTACAGGCCACCTGCAGGCCTACCGCGATGTGCCGACCTGGCGAGGTGATGTATGCAGTAAAAGCCATCTATTTGGAGTGGAGAGATCATCCATGATTCTTGGATGCAGAACAGATCATACGTTTCAAATTTATTACACAAAACTTTAGAGATCAGGAAATTGGAATGTCCTCTGGAATTCCAAGAAAGAATGAGCAAATGTTGTGCTGGAGGAATGTAATAAAACCCACTAGCTTGAGGTCTGCAGACGATATCAGCCTCGACCTAGGAACTTCATTAAACCGAGACAGAAAATGCGAACTATGTAGGGATGGAAGGCCTCCCATAAAGATTATAGAGTAAGATGCTTGGTTGTTCTGGGTGTGATCTTTCGCCACTTTACATTACGCAGATCACTGTCCTTCACATGGGCTGGCGCCGGGGGCTTGTATCCCTCAGGGTCCCCCTCTACCTCATTTAGTTGATCTATAGTTTGGGAATCAATAGGCAGCGTGAGTGGCTCCTGCGCTCTTTCACAATCAATACCATGAACCGAACACAGACTGCGCCGGGTGCATTTGACTCCTATTACATAAACCGGTCATACTTCGCGGTTGCTCGCTGGAATGCAGCGGGAAAGGCGTTAGATTCAGGAACATTGGCAACATGTACAGATTTTGATTCAAATTGTCTTAGCAAGGATAGGTCTGGTAGTAGCTCCATCATTGTTTTTATGATCTTTGCCAGATCTTGTTTTATTGGATCGATTTCCACCTCCTCGTTAGTATGCAGTGAGGGATTTGGAAGAGGCACCAGACCCTGTGCACGGGCTACTATGTCACTTTCGGGAATTGTCTTCAACCGATCTTTTACTTTGTTCTTGGTAGAGTCTGACTGATTTGGGTCAACAGTTGGATAGAGGGCCTGATTTCTGGCCCTTGGTCGCGATCTATAGCCTAATTTGTTTGACTCGGCTGATGTCATGAGGACAACGGCCATCTGCAGCGAGATTACAGCCGGCAAGAGCTGTCTAGATGTAGATTTCTCTACTACCCTGTAGGTAGATGGTTGTGATTGCTTCACTTCCTTGCTCTCCCCCACTTCAATATGTAGAGGTAGCTCTGCCTGCTCAATCTCTACTCCCACCTCAGACTTTCCCAAGCCTAACAGGTCCCATGCCGTTTGTTTCTGTATTTTTAGATTTTTTATTTGTCACAGCTGTGCTAGTTTATGTATTTGCGGCTTTATTATGAAGCTGCAAAGGCACTCCGCTCTTCATTAAGTTGGATAAAATCTGACAGCTACTTCATTTAGCATAACATTTTCTTTTTTTGTTTGCGACAGGTTAGCCTTTTGGCTTTTCCGTAGCAACCTATTTTTTGTTTTCTGAGCAAGACGTTGGTCGTCTTGATAATGAATATCCTTCAGAGCTGGTACATAGTACGTCTACAGGTTTGTCTGAGATTATTTCTTAATCCCTTACATGTGTTGCATTCTCTATGACATCAGCGAGGGCTGAGGGGCTGTCGGGGGAGTCATGTGGAGAGTTTTCCTTATCTGGAGCCTGCAGATGCTTCCCCCGAGAGTACAATATAGGATGTTTTAGATACCAGATTTGTAAATTCCAGTTCCAAAATAGTACTTGCATAGATAATCCTTCTATAGCTTTTGGTATTTTTCATTCTCTGATACCTCCCTCGAGGAGCTATTCCCGAGTATCAAGGCCTCCTGGTAGGATCTATTCAGGTCGGACATGCCCACCTCTGAAGTAATACCTCCCAGGATTTCCTCTCATGTTTGCGAGCCTTGAGATTTTAATGCCAGGTTTGGAATGAGAGAGGACCTCAGGTCGTGTGGAGCGAATCCACAGGTCCTACCCATCAGGAAGCCTTTAACCCTATTTAACTTAGATTGGGTGTCCATGGAAATGTGTTTAAGCTCTCTTACTTCCAAGTGTGTTAGGTCATGCCCTTTGTCCAGGAGAATCACTATTCTAGAAATCACTGGTAAGGATTCCTCAAAGTATTTGTTATTCTCCATAATGGATGAGCTAGTCAAGGAGACTATGGGTTCTTGTTTATCAGGCGGTGGTTGTTCAGCATCCGCCAATTTATCAAAAGTCACAGATGAATCCGGAAAGAAAGGATCACTGTTCAGATAACATGGTGGTTCTATTTGGGTATGAGTGTGAAGCTGAGGGGAGTGGAAATTTGGCATTAATGGTAAAGACTATGAGGGGAGAGTGTCCCTGTTAAAAAGGTAGGATGTTAAAGCGATGCACATTATCAATGCCATTTCGCGGAGCGTTCACCAGAGTAGATGGGCCCAATGAGAGTCTTGTTCGCTTGCCCAACTCCAACCTAACTGCCTGCGCCATCAGAGACATCTAAGTTAACATTGTTGGTCTCTGCAGAAGTGTTGGGGTTTTGGGCCTCACAGACACCAAGGAAACTAGTCTGCTCTTGTGGTACTACGGTTTCAGAGGATGGACCAACAGGCATTAGTGATATATCATCACCGAAATCTAGGCCATTCCTCTTAGATAGAATTTTCCCTCATGCACACTCTGATCCTATCTCCTGAATAATTTTTGCTTTTTGCATCCCTCTAGTAGGGCCCAAGGATAGCCCTTCCCCCATCCATTGCACATGGGACATCTGAATTCACTTTAGTGACCTCAGAGTCATCCACACTGATTTCGATGGAGTCCTATAAAGCCTCACAGTGTGCAACTCCTGAATTCGGTACACTTATCAGTGTCATTTGACATTTCTTAGAATTGCTGCCATATTACCAAGATCGTATATTTCCTCAGTTAGATTTTACTAAGAATCCCAGCGTATAACTACTCCCTACTTCATCCACAGTGCTGCAGTCAAACTCCCCGAATTCCAGGGGAAACCCCACGATATGCAGGTAGGGCACTATGAAGCTTGGTAGTGTGGGAAGCAATTCAAAAGAGTAAGAAATACAGCAAGTGACGAGAAAACCCGACCAGGTTTGTTAAGCACAATATGGAGTAACACAGTAAGACAAAACATACCGTTCAGTGCGCAGAACTGTAAACAGCCTTGAGTTCCCAAGGCAAGCGTTATGATCTGGGTACATACATTGTTTTAAATGGCTATTACAGTTGGCTTTTAGGCAGTATTCCACCCGGCACCCGCTCAGCCTAACATTCCAAAAGCTCACTTGCCTTCACTTGGATATGCATAACCCGGGTTGATATAGTACTTCCTGGAGGGTGGGGGTGGAGCCTAGCAGGCACAGCCTCTGCAAGGAGAGTAAACTGCTTTAGGGGGCGTTGCTAAACTTGCAAGGGGATGGGGGAGGAAACATGATGCCATGGCAGTGGCCCATCACACACAGCATAGCACTTAGTCCAGCCCACACACCAACAGACGAAGCACACCTGCTTTTCAACAACAGACAGGTGAATAATCCAAACAATTACTTTGGTCCGTGTAGTCTTTTCAGTAATGGTCCAAACAAGCGTTTCGCTTTTCAAAGCAAACTTCGCTCTTCCTCTTGTCCTTAAGCGTTCGCAGCAAGAAAGGGCGCTCAGATAGGTTCTACAAGAGCTTCAGCCCAACAGCTCACTTGCCCTCACTTGGATGTGCCACCAGCCATTAATTGTAGAAAGGGTAACAAAAATGTTACATGAGAAACTAGACAAAGGGGATACTAAGTAACCTCTCCAGCACACTACGGTAAGATAGTGCGTGCTGGGTCTAGAAAGTTACACAATGCAACTAAGACATGCATTACTTACTGTAAAAGCATTTCTGATTAGATTCACATGCTGTGCATACGGTCCGACATCCAGTGGTAACCGCAAAGTATTGCATCTTGTCTTTCGGGGGACTGAAAGGGGGCGTCGGCATAGGCATGTCTGAATCACTATCCCTATCGTGACGTGTGTAGTACCCAAAATCCCTCACACGCCGAGGTCCCTCAGATTGTATTTTTTCTGCCATGAGGGAGCCCAAGGCTATAGTGAGTACATGAAGAGAGAAATTAGTAAGAAGTCTATGTTCCTTCCACCCCGAACGGGGAGGCAGGGAGGGCACATGTGAATCTAAGCAGATACAATCATCAGAAATGCTTTTACTGTAACTAATGCATGTCTTCTGATGCTTGTTAATCTGCTTAGAATCACATGCTGTGCATAGACTAGCGAGCAGTACCCGGAGTTGGAGGTGGGTTGTGAGAAGGAACAGTAGAAAAAAGATGTCTTAGTACTGCTCGTCCCACCTGAGAATCAGACCTAGAATGAGTTTCTAGGCAATAGTGTTTTGTAAAGGTGTGTACAGAACTCCAGGTTGCCGCTTTGCAAATGGACTCTAGGGGAACATTTGCAATGAATGCTATGGATGCCCCAGTGCCTCGAGTAGAATGTGCTCTAGGCTTGAAGGGCAGTTCTCTCTTTGCAAGAGTGTAACAGTGTGATACATTTGACAATCCACCTTGATATTGCTGATTTAGAGACAGGGACCACTTCTCTACCAGCTGCCACTGAAACAAAGAATTGTTTAGTTTTCCTCAGTGGTTTAGTTCTATCCATGTAGAACATGACTGTCCTTCGCACATCCAGTGTGTGAAGGCTTCTTTCGGCCATGTTAGTAGGTCTCTGGAAGAACGTGGGTTGTTCGATTGACTGGTTCACATGGAACTTCGAAATGAATTTCGGCGCAAATCTGGGATGTGTGCGCAGAACTACCTTATCTTTGTGGACTGTAACAAAGGGATCCAAATACCGACAGGGCCTGTAGTTCGCCAACTCTGACAGAAGTGATAGCTACTAGAAAGGCTGTCTTGTAAATCAGGTCTTTCAGACCAGCTTTATGCATAGGCTCAAAAGGGGGTCCCATGAGCCTAGTTAAAACCACATTTACATCCCACCCAGGGGCAGGTTGAGTGATGGGGGGGGGAATACATTCTTTTAACCCCTTTCCATAAAGGCTTTAATCACAGGTATTTTCCACCAAAACACCTTCTGCTGTGACGTGGTGTAGGCTGACAATGCCGCTAGGTGAACCTTTAAGGAATTGAAGACTAACCCAGAGTACAATAGATGGGTTAGATATAACACAATGTGTTAAGGCGAGCAATCAGTGGGATTGACGACTTTGGAACTGCACCAGATGACAAAACGTTTCCATTTGCTGGCATAGCAATAACGTGTGTTAGGCTTTCTTACATCCCTCAATATGTCCATGCATCTCTGAGGGAGTTGCAGATGTCTAAACTCTATGACGGTGTCCAGTCAATGTCCAATACAATAATGTTGAAAGTCAAAATGTCGAAAATATTTATTCGAAAATAAAAATGTCGAATTACAAAAATGTCGAATTTTTCGATTTTTTTTTCGAATTAATGTTTAAATAAATAATTATAGTTTATAAAACATAATTTTTTTAAATGGTTAAAGGTATATCCATGGTGGGTGGGGGGGATGGGGAGGAGGGGGGGGGTTGGGGTAGGGGTTTGGGATGTGGGGTTTGGGGGGACCCCCCCAATAAAAAACGTTAGTATGTGTGACATTTTACAGTTATTTTAACATTGGTTTTTTGATTTTTTTTCGACATTTTATTTTCGAATTAATGATTTTTTCTATTATATGTATGTGTTTGACATTTTTGAATTCGACATTTTTGTAATTCGACATTTTTTCGATATTATGACTATAAACCCTCTATGACCTTAGGAGCCAGGTTGCTAAGTTCAGAGTTTGTGGGCATGAGTGCAGAGTCTCCCCCCTGTCCTGATATATGTTGTACGGGCAGGGCAGCTTGACTGGTGGAAAGAGAGGGACACTTCCATCAGGTGCGCGAACCAGGGTTGGCAGGCCCACATGGGAGCCAGCAGAATCATGGTGACTGGTTCCTGGTGCATCTTGTGTACCATCTTGTTCAGAAGGGGAGTCGGGGGGGGGGGGGGGGGAGCGTAGACAAATTTCCCCGACCAAGTTATCCAGAGACCGTTCCCCTTGGATCGGTTCTGGGGGTACCTGGAGGCGTAATCTTGGCATTGGGTGTTCTGGCTAGCGAACAGGTCGATCTCTGGAAACCCCCATTCTGCGAAGACGTTGGATACAATGTCTTTGTACAGTCGCCATTCGTACTCTACTGGCAGAGGAAAATCTCTGCTGAGTACGTCTGCCAGAAGATTGAGTTCCCCTGGAAAATGTTGGGATATCAGGAACATCTTGTGTTTGAGAGCCCATATTCAGATGTTTTGGGACGCCTTGGAGAGACCTGGAGAGTGAGTGCCCCCCCTGTTTGTTCAGGTAATACATTGCTGTTGTGCTGTCGGTTAAGACCAGCACTGTCTTCCCTTGCAGTTGCTCCTGAAAGGCTTTCAATGCTTTGAACACTGCTAGTAGCTCCAGCAGGTTTATATGGATGGACGCTACCTGAGGGGACCACACTCCGTACGCTGTCTGCTGAAGCAGGTGAGCCTCCCACCCCGTGAGAGATGCGTCTGTCGTGAGTGGCTTCCACTGCAGGGGTGGTGAAGGATTTCCCCTTCAAGAGGTTCTCCCTCGACCACCACTGCAGAGAGAACGAGGGCTGGCGAGACAACTAACAGATCTTCCCATTGTCCGCTGGCCTGACACCACTGGCTGTTGAGCCACTCTTGCATGGGACGCATGCGCAGCTGCGCGTGGGAAATCAAGTATATGCATGACGCCATCATTCCTAGTAAACGCATAGCTTTGCGTACCGTCACCTCTCGATTGGCTACATACTGAGGAACCTGAGAGAGCATGTTCTGAACCCTCTTGCTGGAAGGGAAGACTAGACCATCTTCCGTACGAATTAGAGCCCTCAGGAACTGTTTTACTTGGCTGGATACTAAGCTGGATTTCTTTTCGTTGATAGAAAATCCCAGGCTGAACAGTAGGTCCACTGTTTTTTGGGTGTTCGAAAAACAAGTCCCCCGTGATGAGCCAATCGTCGAGGTAAGGGTAAACTGGAACTGAAAGTCTGCGCAGGTGTGCCGCTGCCACTGCCAGGACCTTGGTAAACACCCTTGGCGCCGAGGCTATGCCGAAGGGGAGTACCTTGAACTGGCAGTGTTTGTCCTGAATCACGAACCTTAGGAATTTTCTGTGCGCTGGCAGCATTGAAATTTGAAACTATGCATCTTTCATATCCAATGTTGTCATGAAGTCCCCCTGTTTTAGCAATGGGATCACCTCTTGCAGTGTTACCATGCAAAGCTTCTGGAGCTTTATGAACTTGTGCGCTGGGCGCAGGTCTAGAACAGGACGCATGGTGCGATCCTTTTTGGGTACAAGGAAGTATATTGAATAAATACCCTTGTTTACCTGAAGAATCGGGACGGCTTCTATGGCGTCCTTTCCCAGCAGCGCCTCCACCTCTTGGACCAGGATCTGCAGATGTTCCGGTGAAAGGCGTCAATGTTTCGGCGGTCTGAACTGTGGGGGGGGGGGGGTCGGGCGAATTCCACGCAATAACCGTGGGCGACCATCTTTAATACCCACTGGTCTGAAGTTCTCCCCTCCCATACCTTGAGGAAAGATGTTAATCGCCCCACGACCGGGAAGACATGGGAGGGGACCTGAACTTGGTGGTCATTTCTGACCCGAGGTTAACGCACCTCTGGAATTGGAGCCTCTGCCTCTATTCTTTCCGCGCTTCTGACCCCTCTGGGGGTAGTAAGTGGGGCTTGCAGCCAGTTGACTTGCGTTGAAGTTGCCCGTGCCGATATTTTGAGCGGCGCGGGCTTGTCCTCGAAAGGACCGCCGAGAATTGCTACAGAGGGGTTTTGGGAAATTTGGTGCAGCGACTTAATAGTCTCATGCTCCTTTCTTGGCTGCCTCCAACGCATCGTTTACCGCCTTCCCAAAGAGGTTGGCCTCTTCTATGGGTTTATTGATGGATGCCTGGGTCTCAGGCCTGAAACCCCGACATGCGCAGCCTCGCGCGTCTCTTTAGGCGCGTACCCTGTGCGAGAGACCTGCCTGTTGTCTCTGCAGAGTCCAGGGTATTCTTTACAACATTTTGATTGGCAAGTTTACCCTCTGAGACAATGGCGAGAAGCTTGGCTCTGGTTGGTTCCGGGACCTCCTGGAGGCCTTCCTGAGTAGGTTCAATTGGGCGTCGACGTAGCTTGCCAGTAACGTTGTGTTATTGGCAATCCGGATGGTATAAGCTGCCGCCGACGTGACCCGTTTGCCTAAGGCATACAACCTTTTGGACTCCTTGTCCGGGGGTGACTCCCATGGCAAGGGGAACCCCTGCTCTCTTGCGAGTGTTGGTCACGACCAGCGAGTCTGGGATTGCGCGCCCTTTGATGTAAAGCGGGTCGGTGGGGGAGGGCCGGAAGAGTTTTTCAACCCTTGAGTTCACAGCCCTCGTTTGAGCGGGTGTGAGTAAAGAAGGGGCCATCCGTCTCTTTACAGAGCTCAAGAGAGGGATAGACTGGCTAGCCGAAATCCTGTTCAGGCAATGCCTCAATCGTGGCAATTTTAAAGAATTCCGCTGCTTTTTTCAATGTGTTGTTGAAAGCCATTTGATCATCCACCGGGGGAGCCTGCCTAACCAGTGTGGATGGGGGAGAGTCGAGGCAAACGATATTAGAATTGTGATCGTCCTGCTGGGTGTCCTGCTGGGTGTCCGTTGCGCCTTGATCTTCCCCATAATTGTCCAGAAAAGAAGTCTCCACTGTATAGATGTCTCTATACGTGTCCTTCTGGACATCATCTTGATAATCAACATAGTGTTGAAAATCTAGGTGTATGGCAACTTGTGTATGAGGGTTAGGGTCTACCCGAGCTTTTTTCGGCTGAGGTTGATCAGAAGCACCAAAAACCTGCTGCAGCCGATCCATATACCCCTCAAATTGCTCCGTGGTCCACTTGGATGACCCAAATGGACCCAGCTGAGCAGGAACCGGGTCCTCTGCCCTAAGGCGTTCAGAGGATCTCCTCAGGGTGCTTGAGAGGGGTACTTGGCTCTCTTCGTAAGAGTCCTTAGGATCGTCTTCCAAAACCGTAGAAAACTTTTCGGCGGATTGACCAATAACTGTGGGCGAAACCGGTACTAGGCCCACCGCCGTAGCAATCCTGTTGATGCTCTTACTGATAGTTACCGAATCTTTGGGGGACAACGCCTCCGATGATGGCTTCCCGGGTAGAGGCCTAGTTAGAGGCCTACTCGTAGTTTTCGGTCCTGCACGGGCCTTGGAAACCTTGAAAGTCGTCGAAGTTTCTTGTTCAGAAACTTAGTCGTGTGTAGTTTGGGGAGTAGCACCTTTGTTAAGTTTATTAAGCCCAGTCATGCGCTGCTGCGGATGTGGGGAAGGCTTCGGATCAGATTGATCCGATGGCGCTTGCGCCTTCTTCGACGTTGTCGAGGAGGGCGCTTGGGTTGTGTGGTGCGATTGTACGCCCCTGTCACCGGGTGTGGTCCCTGTAGCAAGACCGGAGTCGAGCCTGGAAGGGTCGGGGAGGGACGTGGCGGCTCTAGAATCGTCCGCCTTAAGGTCTACAACGTCCGCGTTTGACGTTTGGTCATCCGATGTACCCCCGTCACTCTCGGCTGGTGTCGCGGCAGGGGAGGGAGGCTCCACGCGTGACACAGTATGCGGCCCGGCGCTCCATAAGGGATTAGGTTTAGGAGTTTATACGCCGAACACCGCTTCAGTGCTCTAGGGGGAGACAAGCATACATGAAGTGTGCTAGTCTTTCCACGGATATCTACCCCTTCACAGAGGGCAGAATCTAAATTGAGTCCTTTCCATAGCAGAAGGGAAGGGTGACCAGACCAAAACGTAAAGTGGAAAAGAGGAAAGACATCAGCAGTATGGCAAACCCCGAGCCCACTCTCCCTACTGTTTAGTCGGCCAGAAGGCCCGACAACGTGGAGGTCTGAACGCCGGATCTTAGGTGCCGGAATCCACAGCCGTAGACGGTTTCCCCCGTAGTCTTCGTCAAAGATGTTCTGGCTGGGCGAAGTGACTTAACAGGGATTAAACCGACAATTCGGTAAGATGAACAATGTTTCATGAAGAGCTCCGCTATAGGGCGACCAGTTATCTGGGCGGAAAAAAACAATCTGAGGGACCTCGAGGCGTGAGGGATTTTGGGTACTACACAAGTCACGATAGGGATAGTGTTTCAGACACGCCTATGCCGACGTCCCCTTTCAGTCCCCCGAAAAACAAGATGCAATACTCTACGGTTACCACTGGATGTCGGACCATATGGACAGCATGTGATTCTAAGCAGATTAACAAGCATCAGAACCTTGTTTACCTGAAGAATCGGGACGGCTTCTATGGCGTCCTTTCCCAGCAGCGCTTCCACCTCTTGGATCAGGAACTGCAGATGCTCCCGTGAAAGGCGTTGATGTTTCGGCGGTCTGAACTGTGGAGGTCGGGCGAATTCCACGCAGTAACCGTGAGCGACCATCTTTAAGACCCACTGGTCTGAAGTTATCCCCTCCCATGCCTTGAGGAAAGGTGTTAATCGCCCCCGACCGGGGAGACATGGGAGGGGACCTGGACTTGGTGGTCATTTCTGACCCGAAGTTGACGCTCCTGGAATTGGAGCCTCTGCCTCTATTCTTTCTGCGCTTCTGACCCCTCTGGGGGTAGTAAGTGGGGCTTGCAGCAGGTTGACTTGAGTTGAAGTTGCCCATGCCGAAATTATTTTGAGCGGTGCGGGCTTGTCCTTGAAAGGACCGCTGAATATTACTGCCCCTCTGAAGACGGTTTCTGGGAATTTTGGTGCAGCAACTTAGTAGTCTCGTGCTCCTTCTTGGCCATCTCCAACGCATCGTCAACCGCCTTCCCGAAGAATTTGGCCTCTTGATGGGTTTGTTGATAATGGATGCCTGGGTCTCAGGCCTGAAGCCCAACGTGCACAGCCACGCGTGCCTCTTTAGGAGAGTACCCTGTGCGAGAGACCTGCCTGCTGTCTCTGCGGTGTCCGGGGTATTCTTTACCACATTCTGATTGGCAAGTTTGACCTCCGTGAATGGCGAGAAGCTTGGCTCTGGTTTGTTCCGGAACCCCTTTAAGGCCTTCCTGGAGTAGGTTCCATTGGGCGTCGACATAGCTTGCCAGTAACATTGTGTTATTGGAAATCCGGACATCATAGGCCGCCGCCGACGTAACCCGTTTGCCTAAGGCATACAACCTTTTGGACTCCTTGTCCGGGGGTGACTCCTGTGGCAAGGGGAACCCCTGCTCTCTTGCGAGTGTTGGTCACCACCAGAGAGTATGGGATTGCGTGTCCTTTGATATAAAGCGGGTTGGTGGGGGAGGGTCGGAAAAGTTTTTTGACCTTTGGGTTCACAGCCCGAGTCTGAGCCGGTGTGAGTAAGGAAGGGGCCAGCAGTCTCTATGCAGTGCTCAAGAGACGGATAGACTGGCTTGCCGGCAGCTTTTTATTAATAATGTACTCTGCGAAATCTTGTTCGGGCAAGGTTTCAAGCGTGGCAATTTTAAAGAATTCCGCTGCTTTTTTCCAACATGTTGAAGGCCAATTGATCATCCACCGGGGAAGCTTGTCGAATGGAGGTGGATGGGGGAGAGTCGAGGCAAACGAAATCAGAGTTGTGATCGTCCTGCTGGATGTCCTCCCAGTTGTCCGTTGCTCCACGATCTTCCCCATAGTTTCCAGAAAAGAAGACTCTTCTTCTGTATAGATGTCTCTATATGTGTCCATCTGGACATCTTCTTGATAGTCAACTTGGTGTTGGACATTTAGGTTTTGGACATCTTGTGTTTGAGGGTTAGGGTCTACCTGAGCTTTTTTCGGCGGAGGTTGATCAGAAATCCTGATAAACTGCTCCAGCCGATCCATACACCCCTTGAATTGCTCTGTGGTCCACTTGGATGACCCAAATGGACCTAGCTGAGCAGGGACCATGTTCTCCGCCCTAGAGAGTTTAGGATCTCCTCAGGGTGCTTGAGAGGGGTACCTGGCTTTCTTCGCAAGAGTCTTTGGGATCGTCTTCCAAATCCATGGAAAACATTTTGGCGGATTGGCCCTTAACTGTGGGCGGAACCAGTACTACCCCAACCGCCATAGCAATCCTATTGATGCTCTTACGGATGGTCACTGAATCTTCGGGAGACAACGCTTCCGATGATGTGTCGGCAGTGAAAATGGCTTCCGCGGCTCCAGAAGGGCTAGCGGATGGCTTCCCGGGTAGAGGCCTACTCGTAGTTTTCGGGCCTGTACGGGCCTTGGAAACCTTGGAATCCGTCAAAGTTTCTTGTTCTGAAACTTCGGCGCATGTAGTTTGGGGAGTAGCGCCCTTGTTATGTTTGTTATGCCCAGTCATGCTCTGCTGCAGATGCGGGGGAAGGCTTCAGATCAGACCGATCCGTGGGCGCCGCCGAAGTTTCCGGCGGACCCGTTGGCGCTTCCGCCTTCGTCGTCGAAGAGGGCGCTTGGGTTGTGTGCTTTGTGCGGTGCGATTGTACACCCCTGTCACCGGGTGTGGTCCCTGTAGCAAGACCGGAGTAGAGCCTGGAAGGGTCGGGGACGGGCGTGGCAGCCCTAGAATAGTCCGCCTCAAGGTTTATAACGTCTGCGTTGGACGTTTGGTCATCCAATGTACCCCTGTCACTTTCGGCTGGTGTCGCGGGAGGGAAGCTCCACACGCGACATTCTGTACGCGGCCCACCGCTTCAACCGGCGCTCCTTAAGGGTTTAAGGAGTTTACATGCCGAACACCGCTTCTCGTCGTGCTCTAGGGGGAGACAAGCGTTACATGACGTGTGCTCGTCTTTCCACGGATATATGACCCTACACACAGGGTAGAATCTAAATGGAGTCCTTTCCATAGCAGAAGGGAAGGGTGACCAGACCAAAAAGAAAAGCAGTGGAAAAGGAAAGACAATTTTTAACAGTATGGCAAACCCCGAGCCCACTCTCCCTACTGTGTAGGCCGGCCAGAAGGCCCGACCACGTGGAAGTACAAACGCCGGATGTTAGGCACCGGAACCCACAGCCGTAGACGATTCCCCCGTAGTCTTCGTCGAAGAGGTTCTGGATGGGCGAAGTGACTTAACAGGGATTAAACCGACAATTCGGTAAGAAACAATGTCTCATGAAGAGCTCCGCTATAGGGCAACCAGTTATCTGGGTGGAAAAAAAACAATCTGAGGGACCTCGGCGCGTGAGGGATTTTGGGTACTACACACGTCAAGATGGGGATAGTGTTTCAGACACGCCTATGCCGACGTCCCCTTTCGGTCCCTCGAAAGACAAGATGCAATACTCCGAGGTTTCCACTGGATGTCGGACCATATGCACAGCATGTGATTCTAAGCAGATTGACAACCGTCAGAAAGTCAATTTCACTTCTCTTGGAAACAATTGATACACCAAGAAAAGGTATTTAAACCTTTGAAAAATCTAAAAAAAGACTTCCCTTTGCCACTGCACTGGAGGTGCTGTGTAACAATGTAAAAGATGATGCCTATGGAGATTGTCAGACTCCACAACTAAAAGAAACAGTGTTCAAATCATGCCAAAATACAGGATAGTGGGGGGGAGGGTCAAAGGTCCTTCGCAGAGGGGTGAAGATTTTTTCAGGAGTAGTCACTGGTTTCAAAGGAGTCTACATACATTGGTTTTATCCTTGTTATGAGTATCCTCAGGCCTTGGGGGCCGAGCTGACAATTGTTACTTTTGGCGTAAACGGCACCGAAGGCCTAGATGAAGTAGACGGGCTCCTTTGACAGTTTTGGCGCAGAGGGCTTCGAGGGTTTACACGCTTCGAAGGAGTCCATTTCGAACGCTCGTCATGTCATGAGTGATCCTTGTCCATTCGAGGCCTCAAGGGCTCTATACGAATCACGCTGTCCACCCGGGGTCAAGGGTGGGCAAGTTTCGGGTCAAGGCAGCTCCTTCCCGGCTTCAACAGAAGGCACGGACAAAGCCTTACCCTGCTTCTTAATTTCTTAAGATCTCTACACTGTATGCGTCCCACTGCGCAGGCATCGACTTTTTGGAGGAGCATCTTACCCTCTCGGGGGTGCCGCATGACGTAGATGTAGAGGAAGGCGACAGATTGTGCCCCCTCCTAGATCGCTTTGTCGAGGAAGAAGAATGGCGGGAGCCACTTTGTGACCTTTAAAGTTTTTTATCCTTAACGCCGTGGAGAGTGGTCTCTACTTGTCCGTCGAAGAATAATCAGGTCGTGTCTTAAGGGACTTGGATATCTTGCCTACCTTCAATTTCCCCTTTCTTTCTCGCAAGGCCTTACCTATCATAGGATGACACTCGGTACAGGAATCTGTGTTGTGGCCTTCAGCCAGGCACCACAGACAGACTATGCTGATCCGTGATGGACATTTTGGAGCTGCACTCCTTGCATTATTTCAATCCGGAACGAGGGGTTGTGATGTTTAAGACGAAGACCTAGTTATCAAAAGGTAACTACACAATCGAAATGAACGAGGAGCGCCAAGTTACGAAGCAAACAAGTTTGTGGAAAAACAGAATTTAGGCCAGTGGGCGCAGTGCGTGCTACTTTACATCTGATGGCATCACCCTGGACCGAGGCCTTCGAGGGACATCGACTTGATGCCATCTAATGCAGGGTGCCCTCAGCAAAGGTTTTTTGAAGCAGCCGAAGCTGGATATTACATGTCAAAGATGAGGAATACCTTGGAGGAGGAAATCCATTCGAATATGGAAGTACTTGAGGGGCTGTGACCCTCAGGTTTGATCTTCTGTGAATGGCACCGAATTGCAAATCGATTCCATTTGTGTCCGTAAGTGACGCCCTTGCAGTCTGCTGAAAGATCCTAACCCCCGAACTCTAATGCGACAGGAGCCAGGCCTTCAGGTTCAGAGATCCTGGGTTGTGGTGCAGAATTGCGCCTCCTTTCCTGGCGAGAAGATCCGCAACCACTGGCAGCTTGACTGGAGGGTCGCTGACATGCTAAGAAGGTCCGGGTACATGAGGAACATCCCCTGGGCGATGGCCCAGTGCCACAAGTCCTGCGGCTCAGTGGAGTGCTGGGGATCTGGTGCCCCCATGCTTCCGGAAGTAAAACATTGTGGTGGTATAGTCTGTGAAGACCCTCAACACTATGCCCTTGAGGGACGGCAGAAATGACTTGAGGGCCCAAAACACTGCCCATAGTTCCAGTATGTTGATGTGTCGTGTCTTCTCTTCCGGCAGCCAGAGGCCTCTGGCGTGAAGAAGTCCGGTGCGGGCTCCCCAACCTTCCAGAGTGGCAACCATCGTGACTGTCTCCTGGTACGGGGGGCTTTGGAAATCCGTGCCTCTGGCGATATTGGAGCGTACGCCCCACCATCTGATTGCTCTGTGGAACTCAAGCGTTATCCTGTCCTGAAGCTTCGGGAAACGTGGATCCAACGGGCGCTGAGAAACACCTGCAGCGGCCGCATATGTAACCCACAGAGCTGAATCAGGTATATGCACAACGACATGCTGAGCAGAGACTTGATGGTGCTCACTATGGCAATCTTCAGTGCCAATAGCCGTTGCACCTTGCCCAAGATGGCCGATCTCCCTTCTTCTGACTGACGCCAGGCATGAGGCTGGTTAAGCCTGGATCCCAGGAACAGAGCGTCCTGCGATAGAGTTAAGCAGGGCTTTGCATAATTCACTGAGAACCCCAGATCTGTCAGTAAACAGACGGTCTGTGCCGTGTGTTCGACGGCGATGCCCCTTGACCTGGCCCGATGAGCCAGTCGTCCAGGTAGGGATAAACATGGATCCCTTGCAGTCATAGATGGGCCACCACCGGCTACAAGCACTTGGTGAAGAGACTGGGCACCGACTTCAGTCCAAAGGGAAGTGCCTTGAACTGAATGCTTCCCTTGAACGACTAAGTGCAGAAACATGTGGTGTCCTTTGCGTATGGGGATATGGAAGTACGCGTCCTCCAGATCCAACGACAGAAAGTCCCCCTGCTCCAGGTGGCCGAGCACGTTCTGCAGCATGACCATCCTGAACTTCTGGGACTTTATGTACTTTTTGAGCCGGTCGGTCGAGAATTGGCCTCCAGCTCCCAGTCGTGTGTCTTACAAGAAAAAATTCCTCGAGTATACTCCGGAGCTCCAGCCCCAGAGTCGTTGCGGAACCAGCTCCATCACCCCCTTTAGTAACATGGCCCAGACATCCAGCAGCAGTTGAGGGAGGTGGTTTTCCTGCTGTGCAACCGGTGGTATTTGCTGACACTTTCAATGAAACTCCAAGGTCTGTCCGTGGGCGAGAGCCTCCAGCACCCCTCTGTTGGTGGAGATGGTCTCCCACATGCTTACCAAGTTCGCCAGCCAGCCTCCCACCAGGGTGCACGGGCAGGGTTGGACTGGCCCCGTCGGCCAGGCCGATCCAAAGCCCTGGGGGCCGGTATTCTAATGTGGCCCGGTGTGCCAGGTTACCTTGGCTCAGGGCACTGGCTGGCTTGGCTGCGGGCTGCAGCCCGCTCAGCAGCCATCTCCTGCCTCAGCGGATGAATTCATTAAAGAAAGGTAACACACAAGTGTTAACTTTCTTTGATGAATGTATCACGTAGGCCTGCTGATCCTGGCAGTGCCCTGGGCCCTGAGACAATCTGGCACCGGCGAGACGCCAGTGTTGCAAATGCCATGAATTTCAAAAATACAAAAGGAGCGTCTACTGGGGCAGCCACTCGTTTTTTTGCGATTCATTGCCTTTGTAGGCCCGTGTCACATCCCTTTCTAGTCTCATCTATCCACCTGCTGAAGTCCCTTGACTGCAGGGAGACCCCGGCTAGCAGCCGGCCTGCGAGCCCTTCCTGCCTTTGATGGACGTACCCTCTGCGCCAGAGCCTGCTGCCCATCAGTACACTTTGCAAACGTACTGGAAAATGCTTCGGGATAGAGCTTGTAGGACTATCGGGAGCTTGTACTGAAATGAGAGACGCAGTAAGTTAACCAGCGGAGATCAGGGGTCGTGGACGTGCGTGCCCCGATTCCTTATAAATCAGTTCTACTGTGAATACCCACTATGTGGAAATTATCTCTGCCCAGGATCCAGGGGCGTGGGTCCTATGAAGTTAGAACACCCGGTTTGACTTTTGTAAAACAGGGATGCAACTAGTAGAAATGAATGCAAGGAGTTGCATGGTGGAATTCCTTGGACTTGCACCACAGGCACTTGACCCCCATCATTCAGGCACCCCCAGAGCCTCGCTTATCACACTTTACAGATTACAGGTACACGCCCCGGATGCGAGAGCTCTCAGCAGCACGAAATAGCCATTAAATATGTTAGGTCATTAACGCGCCTCGGGATGCATCTGCTTAGCAGACAGGAAGTCTTGACGTTTTCTGCATTTGTAACATACTGTTGCAGGCGAACACCGAGTCACAAAGTACTTTCTACACCCGGGAGTCAGCCTTGTTCATTGCTTACATATAGGTTTTCTTTACATATGTTGTGTAATTGTTGTTGGGGGGGTGGGGAGGGAGGGTTGTGTGCAGTGTCAAACCAGTAAGTTGCCACTGGACAGTGTGCCCTCCTGCAGCATCCCCTTGCTTTTGGTCAGGGCAGGCATAGCCCCAGTGTGCTCAAAGCAACCCCCCCACACCCCTGTCCTGTTGCTTGCGCATTCCGCAACTGCAGAAATCAGAGCAACTGCCTGGGTAGCCTAAGGCCACGCAAGAGGTGGCTTTATGATCTTACACAAATCATGATGCTGTGTTGAAAACCATCAACCCTTCTCCACAATCAGTCCACCAGCAACCCCCTCCCGACGTCCTTTCTTTGGTGTTCAATGGGAAATTAATTAAACAAATCTGTAGTTAGTTAAACACCTTTGTTTGATTTTGCCCGAGATTAATTTGCAAGCAGACTTAAACTCTGCTGCAGGATCGCTGAATGTGAACGTTTATTACAGGGCTTGTAAGTGCCCAGGGACACCGACAACACACAAGCTTGCAGCGCTGTTTCCATGACAGTGGCTAGCGCTGTGACATTAGCTTCCTCCATCTCCTCAATCTCTAGATCTATCCCGCCTCCTCTGTTTCTACCCATTTTTAACAATTCGCTGTATTGATTCTTCTCCCACCTCTTCCCTTCCGCAGTCAGCTGTCTTTGAGGCGCTTTCCGAGGCACCTGAATAAGTAACCATTTCATACTATGTATTTTGCTTTTCGCAAGTTGCACTAATAGCATGTTTTTTCTGCCGTTTTCTGTTACGATCGCAAGACATTCCATCTCGGTGTCCTCGGTCACTTTACACAATTCTTGTGCCTAAAAACTTGGGTACAGTGTAGAAATGTGAGCCCATGGCACACCAAATGGCCATTAACTTAATTGTTCCACAATGAATGATTTGCTGTAATGGGTCTTTCTTTCCTATCTCCATGGCATGCTGTTCAGGATGTTTGTTTGCATGTATGAGGTAACAAGTGCTCAAAGTATGGGATGTCCTGTGAGTGCGATGCTTTCCCTATTTTGCCAACCTCTAAAGCCTGAAAAGTAGATTTATGCAGGCTTGACATGCGGCCAACTTAGAACCAGACCTGCAGGTGAACTTAACTGGTCTGCAGTTAAATCTCACTTACCAGTTTAATAGTATCCACTACAGAATTATTGCTCATTTTACTATAGCCAATATGATAGCTCAGTGGGTTGAGCACACAATGCAATGTGTGTGTGATTTGCAGGTTCGAAACCCAGCAGGGTCATCTCAGCCTTTCATCCTTCTTAGGTCGATAAATGAGTAGCAACAGAGGTTGGTGATATTGTATGCATATTTTTTTCTATAAAAAAGTAACTTAAGCGCAAGTGCTATACAATAACAGTACCATTTGGCCTTGGACGTCTGCTTGCATTCACAGTAATTTGGCAACATGGACCTATACACACACATAAATTATACATATTGTGATCCATTTTTGTATACAAAATTATGTTATTTTATGAACTGTGTAGTAATAAGACACATGAACACTCAAGTAGCATTTTCTGTAAAGACGTGAATTGATGCGATTCATGGATGATTTGAGGTCCACTTTTTCTGATGCGAGGGGTGGGCCACTTTCTTGGGTGTCCGGGCCCACCTCTTGTCCCAGTCCAACCCTGTGCACGGGTGGGGGCCCGACGTCCTGGCCGGTTCAATCTTGCTTGGAGGTCAATTGGCTGCCATGCGGTCCCCTCCAATGGCGTCCACCCCCAAAGGCCTTGGAGTGACCCCTGTTGGCTTCCTGGGTCGAGGAGCAGGAGGTCTGACAGTAAGAGGACGAGTCCCCACCGAAACCCTTCAAAGAGCAAATAGACATCCCTCCTGAGGGACGAAAGGACAGTCGTTGCTGTAGAATGCCCAGGGCACATGCTGTCTCCATGTCAGTCTATGGGCTGGAAAAATTCAGCCACTGCCTTTCCAAACAGGTTGCCTCTGTCAAAGGGCATGTCCAAAACCCTTGGCTGGACATCCTGTCTAAGTAGGTGGCATTGAGCCAGCCACGGCGGCGAAGACAGACTCCATTTCCCATCTGGCGGAAACCTGTGATGTCCAGGGCCACTGTGATGACGTGGTCTGACGCCATCTCGCCTTCAAGGATCTCCAAAGCCTCAACCTGCTTGACATCAGTGAGGAAGTCCAGTAGCGCAGCCAACTTAAACCACAGTTCCCGGTCGTATCTGGCCACGATCTTGGCAACCTTGACCATTGCCGCTTAGAGTAGATAACCTTTCTACCCATAAAATCCAATTTCAACCCCTTGTTGCCTGGAGGGGTGGAGGAAGGGGACACCGGCTTGATCATTTCTTCCTGGCGGCCGCCGAGAACACAGAGTCTGGGGACGGTTGAGACTGCAAGCACTTGGGTGCAGAGCCCGGTACCCTGTACTTTTTCTCTAGTCGGTCTTTCTTAGCTGGGGCCGTTAGAGGGGTTCTTCAGTAGAGCCAGCACTTCATCCCAAACATTGTCCAGGAGCGGGACCCGAAAGGATGGTTTTCCTCTTAGTCTCCTGGGGCTGATAGAAGAAGCCTCCTTTTTTCCCAGTGTGAGCTGAAAAAGCTCTGATGCGCGTGTGATCATTGCATGGAAAGATCCTACTTCGCCCGGCAGAGAGGCTCTGGGCGGAGGCGACTGTAGGTCCCCCATCCCACCATTGTCATCTGTGCCCATTGTCACTATCTGACTCAGTCGCCCTGGGGGGGATAGAGGGGAGCGGTGGGTGGCATGGAGGCATAGGGTGCCTCCTCTTCGTGGCTGGCGGTTCCCTCAGTGGAAACATGTAGGCTGGAAGTGGCGTTGCGGGCGGAGGGGGTCACCAGCATCCTCCTCTATATCTCCAACACCAGCGTGTGGAGGGTGAAAGGCCTTTAGGCAGTATCTAGGGTGCAGGAGCACTAGGTACAGGGCCCTCATCGCGGTCCCTCAGTCTCCTCCATAGATGGTAACCCCAGTCACCACGTCGTGGGGCGAGTCCCCTGCGTTCCCCTCTGTCATGGCCCACCTGGCCGGAAATTATTTTATCCTCATCAGCCGAAGAAACGTCTGTTCCTTGGAGGCCTTCTCCCCCACTCCCCCTTCTTCGGGTCCTATGGGGTCGGTCTCGGGCTGAGGTCCTGCATCCACTTCTCTGGGGGCTTCTCAACTGGCTTTCTCAAAGTCTCCCGCCTTGGAGGAATTGTTAGGGCTAATTCTAATAAATGTGCTAAGTCCCCACACCTTAGAGAACCCCCAGCAACTTTGCTGGATTTTGAGGACTTGATTTTTTTTACCTTGAAAAGAGTGAGCCTTTTTCCCCACTCATGTATTTTGATGTGCGTTTTACTCGTGTTCTTTGATTATGGAGTTTTTAAGATAACTCCATAGGCATCTTTTCATGTGTGTTACACAGCACCCTCAGTGCAATACACACAGGGATGTCTTTAAACTTCCCAAAGGTTTAAATGCCTTCTCTGGGCTAAACTACTGTTTCCCAGGGAAGCTAAGGTTAAATTGACTTTAATAGTCTTTAAATTCCTAGACCCACACACTATCCTATAGAGTGCTGAAGGGGTTACCTAGTATCCCCTGTGTCTCAATGCTCATGTAGCAGTCAAATGCTACCCTTTCCTATCGAAATGGCTGGTGGCAGTGGTTTTACAGCCAACTACCATGATTTTTCTCGACCGCGAACACTGGTAGCTAAAAAAAGCGGGACCCATGTTTTTCAAGATGGCGCCTTAAACCGCTTTGTTTAAACGGGTCCCGGTCTTTTTTCGCCATCTCATTTTGGAAAGGTTCTTCTAGAGACCAGGTTTAGTCACTTTGTTCCTTTGGCGGGCTTCAGGACTACAGACAGCCTCTGGCGTCTGAGTGTCTGGGGGGCAGGAAGTGAAGGAGGTGCCCGAAAATCCCTGTGCTTAGTCTCCTAGGAGACCCAAATGCACTCTGGCGTGATTGGCTGACTGTCTGGCAAGGACAGTCACCCTGCTGGTTGAGTGGCAGCTAGGCTGGAATGAAAGGGAGAACACAGTTTAAAAAGGCGAGTCTCTTGGACTGGAAAGCAGAGTCAATGAAATTGGAACGAAAGAACCGAAAACAAGCTGGAAGAGGAATCCTGCTGCAACTCGTGGACCTTTGGTTTGCCCGGTGAAGCCCTGCTGCAAGTCCGAATTGCCAAGTTCACCTCCACAGAGAAGCCCCTTCAAGGACGACTTCATCCTTTGAGTTGGTGGGACCAATCAACTCGTAAGCCACCTGGATACTATTCTCGAAGCTGGTTAGGATTAACCAGGGGGAAGGACACCAGCTTGTCTGCTTGAGGAACAACTACTCTAACTGAATGGACTCCATTTTTTTCAGTGTTTCCAACGATCCTGTCCAGTGCATGAGTCCTCCCTCTTGTCCCCACGACTGAGGCTCAGGAACAGTGAGATCTGCAGGAACTGCCAGGAACCCACGTCTTCTGCTGCAGCTTGTTCTTCATTTAAAGGTACTGTGCCAACCCGATTGAGAGAACTTACCTCTCGCGGTAAAAGTTCGCTGAACTTTCCCAACTTGCAGGCCTAATCAGCTTGTGACCCAACATATGATTCTTTTTCGTACAAACTACTTCTGAGAACATTAGCAAAGACTGTACCATTTACCGCAAGAACTGCTCTTTCCTATGCAAGACACTAGTCCATTGACTTTGGCCTGGGCCTATTGAACTGAATCGAGTCCTCTAGTGAACTAAAACTGTTTGCACTGCCTAAGAAAGTATGTGTGATCTATTCTGCTAACTTGTGCCTTTTTGCTCCCATTGAAAGCAACTGAAATACCATTTTGCTCCTATTTCAGGGGAGCCTAATTTGTTCAGAAACTTATTGGATCAGTATTGAAGTGTGTTTGTGTATAATAAATTGCCTCCTTCTAGTGAATGTTTTCTAAATGATTGTGTAATAAATGAATAAGTGTTTTACCAAGAAACCTTGAGTGTGTCTACTTGAACCACTGTGATTGTAAGACCTCTGTGTAACATCCTTGTACTGCTCACATTCCCTCTTGAGATAAGCCTGGCTGCTCAGCTCGCTACCACAAACTATAGTACAGACTTATATCAAAGGTTGGTTTTTGCTTACACCTGTAGTCCTAATTGTACATGGTTGTCCCAGAGGGTACTGCATGCAATTCTGCCCAACAGGAAGAGACACCCTGGCTGTTGTTGGGGTACCCTGGGCTGGGTTCGCCCCTTGGGCCTTCGAAAGTGAAGCCACTGCCACCTTGATGGGGGGAGACGATTTTGCCTGGTGCACCTGGGCCTTCACGGAAAGGCTGGATTCCCTGGTCTACCTTGGCCTTCACGTTGCGGGTCGGACACCGCACCCTGCCTGGCCCTCTCCCATATGGTCTTCTCCAGATTTTCTATAAGCTTCCCTGGGGTAGCTGACTTCCTCTTGGACAAAGAGCCAGAGTGCTGACTGGAGATCGATGCAGATTGGGATGACAATTGCACCCTGACGGTTGCGGGACACGCAGCAGGGGTGACCCTGACGGAAGCGGACTCGCAGTGCTTGGCCTTGTGTTGGGCCACCACGTTTAGGGCACCCTCAAAGAACTTGCAAGCCTGCTCAGGTTTGCCGGATCCGGGGAGAGGCAGGTCCCTGGGTACCACCCGGGGCAGAGGCCTTGGCCTGCAGCCACGACTCAAACCGTTGGTGTCGATCCTTCATCGTGCGCTTCGTGAAGCCACAGCAAATCAAAGAATCTTCCTCCTTATACATCGGGTGCAAGCAGTACAGTCACTGGGAATGCTTGTCGACCATGTACACATTCCACAAACCGCAGTCTGAAAAAAGCTTGAAGAGGGAAGCGCCTGTCCGACATGATCCACGTGGTGTAGGCCCAAAAAATTTTCTAGAAGCCTCCAAGAACACCACAACGAAAACAACCCTGAAAAAAGTATTGAAAAAATGGGTCCCCGTTAGTCGGAAGGATGATCGATGGGGCACATGGGCTCGATTGACCGAAAAGAACGAGTGACTTACCATGTCTGGTAACTTTCTTTCAATGGGATGTTCCTCTGACGTATTCTACATCTATGACAGGTAAAATGTGGAATACGTCAGAGGACACAACCCCCTTGAAATAGAGTTTAACTATCAAAAAGTGAAAAACAAAGAAAGAAGGCTCAAAGAGTGAAACACGAGGACTCCCAACACTTGAACGTGCAGTAAAAATCTGAAGATGGCTGCCAGAGGAGGGGCTTAGGTAGTGGGCAGTCATTGGCTGGGGCCAGTATAACCCAGAGCTCAGTAATTGGTTTATAGGAGAAAGATAGTTTGGAAATGAAACTGAAACTGTTTGTTACTGAGGATTCCCAGCCTGACGACTGGGAATATTCATGAGGATGTGAATCCATGCCAGACCCCATGCTGGAGAAGGTGCAAAAAGAAAATCTTTAACGCTGGGTGCAGAAGGTGGGGAGACAGAATGTGGTCATTGTTACTTGGTTTGATGTTACCTGTCCCGAGGAATTTAAGGGCCTAATACAAATATTTTTAATATTGGTCTTATTTCAATGGAGTGCTCTGTGTCGCTAACTTCCCACCACACCATCCTGAAGTCTTGCTTTACTGCGTTGCTACACTAGCTTGATGAAGTTTAGCTAGACCCTAGTGTCAATTACTCCATTACCTAACTAGGGTGGCCTCTCAGAATCCTCCTCATCCTCCTCTGGCCTATGCCAGATTGAGATAGAACAAGACCAAAATACTTTAAAATGTTATTTAAAAAATTGACATTTAAGGAAAAGGCAACACTGCACAAAATAAAAGTCCAAGTCTTCTAACAATCCTGCACCAATAGGAGCTACCCAACTACTGCAGGCAACTCACCACATATTACAATGATTAAGGATTATACCACATGATCTAAGCAATGTCTCATACAGCCCTCAATGTTCTTTACCTCAGCCTCCAGCTCAGTCATATTCCCCACAACTTCTCTGCATTCTACTGCTAGATCATCAAGATGATCCTGCAGACACTCCAATTCCTGGAAAATGGAAACATTACAGATTCAGATCAAAAAGTATTTTTGATATGACAAACAAGAAATCAGAATACTAAGGTTTTGTGTTTATCTGTCAGATGTAGGGTGCATGTCTATAGAATACATAGTGAATGCAGGACTGAAATGTCATGTGTGTGAAATTCAGAGTGCATGCTTTCAGCGAGTGTTCTACGTGTAATAGTTGTGACTTAAACAGGGGACTGCTAGTGGGTGTCTCCATGTCAAGAGCGTATGCCAAAAATTAACTGGCGACCAACTTAAGTAAGAGCTCTTCCAAAGTCTGGTTCCCAAGTGGTCTGTGAGAGACACCTTCTTGGATTGCAGTAGTGTCCTTATGTGCAGTAGTGACCTACCTGCCCAGTCTCCGTCTTTTCGCTGCACCACTTGCCAAGATCAGTCATGCACTTCACTTGGAGACCCGGATCTAGCTTCACATCCATTGCTCTCTGGTGCAGGATTCTCTGTACCTCTGCCCGGCACTCCCGTGATAGCTAGTGGGGGTTGAGGGGACATGAAAGCTTAAGTTACAATATCCTCCTGAACTTGTCATTTAACTAGATATTCCTACCAAACTGTATGATGAAGTTTCAGGCACAGACAACAGACCCAAGATTCAAAGACTACATAAATGAGCACACTATATTCTAGGCTAACCAGTAATTTGGCGGGATGCACACCATATCCGTACTATCAACAAGACTTTCATTAACTTTTACGGTACAAAATGCAAAATGCTGAAAAACAGTACTATATAGTCTCTACAGTGTGGAACTTCAAACTGATAATCTTTTTGTTACTGGAGTTTTCCTAAAATCCACTTGAGGAAAGACTTCATAAAACTATCCCAGTGGTATACAGGTCCCCAACTCTTAGTATCAGTTTGTACTACTCCTGAAACCTTGGAGTGGCAGAGCAGTCAGGCATATCATAAGAGGAAGATGTAAGTTGTACGTAAGTACACTGAACCTAGTTAGAAAAGTAGTCCAAAGAAACAATACATTTATATTAAAATATATTTACAGAAAGAATATCTTAAGACATATCACTTACTCAGCACAGATGAGATTACTTATGAAATATGTTTCAAAGGGCACTGCTTAGTTGGTAGTTGCTTGGGGTACAATGGTTACAGAATTTGACAATGACAGTTCTACCGATACGACCGTGCACAAACAAAGCTATATGGTAATTGTATTTAGTTAGCAAAACCACTAAAAGTCTTTAAGGAAGGAAAACGTTTTGTCAAACAATAGCAGAGGTTCTAGAGGAGTTCTCTAAGCAAACTAAAGCTTTAGATAGAAGTCTGATCCCTAGCACTATGAAAAAGTTGAGAGGGCTTAAAGTCTTATGAAGCAGCAGAACAGCAAGAGTTCATGTGGATACTTTCAGTATCTAGTTAAGGATGCTAGAAGAATTAAAAATCGAGACCTTGTTAAAGGACTCACAAAAGGGAGAGAAGCTGGCCTGTTCAGTGTTGCAAAGGCTCTGCATGCGCCTGTTCCTAGTCTTCGGTTACTTCAAGTTCTAGTGGTAGACTTGCCTTTCAACTCCGAAACCTCATTTTTTTATTCAGTTTCAGGATGCATTTCTCTGCAATCTCTCAGCAGTTTACAGAAAGGGGCAGGTGGCTGTCCAATCATGACTGCCAGCCGCCCCCCACCCCTCCTCCCAGTGGGCACTGGGCCCACCCAGGCACTCGGGCAGACAAAGAAAAACTCCTCCCCCCACTTCCTGCCTGCCCAGGCACACAGGAGCCAAGGCGGGGACAGCCAAGGGTTACCGGCAAAGGCAAAATACACACAGACCTACCCCTCCTCAAAAGATAGAAGGGCTAGCAAAGAACAACCACACTAGAAATGGCGAAAAAAGAAAGGAGGCACCATGTTAGAAACTCGGTGACCCTATTTTGCACAACCGGGACTGAATACAGTCGGTTAAAAATAGCACAATAGTTGGTAGAAAACATCCACTGCCACTAGCCATAACTAAAGAGTTGTCTATAGGACTAAAAAGTCACAGCAGCAGAGAGGAAGGGGATAGCACTCCACAAAAGGTGGCTCGTGCCAATCTCCGAGTATAAAGTTTTAGGCATGATCATAAGTAACCCTCTATCCTTAACAGTAGTAAGGGTAAAGAACGAATCTCAAAAGGAGAAGCCAAAGGGTTCCCAGCAACACTGCCCTTAAGGAGAGATGTGCTGCGCTGCAAGAGTAAAACATATATGCCTTAAGAGATATGGAGGAACAGACACCACATTACAGGTAAAACACAGAACAGAGTTCCATAATACAGCACATAATGAATGGGTGGATAAAGAAAAGGTCCAGAAGTCTAGCAAAAAGTGCTGGGGTCTCACAAGGAGAGGGGATGAAGCATACAAATGATACATCTCGCCTACACCTTTGCAAGGCTTTTTTATTTTAAAGAGTGAATGAAAACCTGTTCAAAGTGCTTCATTGGCAACCTTTAACAAGGTGGTCAACTATACATCTACTGTACAAACCAATAACCCGGATGCCACCTCTATTAACCAATCTCAAAAAGTTAAATGTAGAAGTGATCTTTATCCAACACGCTTCACACATCACAATTGTACATATCAAGTACGATTACAACATTGTCTCAGAAACTGACAGACTTTTGACTTTCATTTTTGGAAATTCTGTAGGGCCATTTTATGGTTTCCTTGAGGTTTTGCACAAATCCCTCCATTATTAAATCACTTACCGGTTTTGGTGGTCAGAGCAACTATCATATGCAGTAACCTTTGGGTGCACTACAACCCTGACCTGGCAATAGGAACCCAACCTATGGCATAAGTCTGTAGTACACATGTTGGGAACGTGTTGAGCAGCCAGGCTCCTCTCAAGAGAGGTCAATGTGAACTGTTGGGTAGTTACGCAGAGATTCACTGTAACATGTATTCTTACACAAAAGGTTTCTTGATTAAACAATTATTAATTTGTCAGTTAGAGTAAGCCTTCTTCAGAATGGGCAATATAATAGTAACACAAAAGCACTCCAAAATACACTCAAATTTCTAAATCAGTACTTACCCTTTTTGGGATGGCACACAGACCCTTCTTATACCCTCAGGTGACTTTAATAACTAGGGCACTGGACATTAATCTACCACTGTTTGCATTTAGAATCAGATTTAGGAGTACGTCAAAGGAAAAAAGGTTTTTAGAACTGAACAAGAGATCACACAAAATATTCTTAGGCAAGTAAGTACTTTCGATAACCCCCACTGCAAAGTGAGTCAACCCCTTCCTGGAAAGAAGACCAAACACAATGACAGAGGGAAGAAGAGTCATTCAGGGAGGCAGGCTAGGCCAAAGTCAATTGGGCAAAAGTCTAGGTGAGCTGAAACTTCTGGTAGGTATGTAAACGTTTTGCACAATGTTTTAGAAGTGCCTGTAGAAAATAAATCAAAGCAGGGCCACAAGCTGATTAGGCTTGTGAAGTAAAGAAGCTGTTAGCAACTCTACAGAGCAACCCAGACAAGTCTCAGAAGAGAAAGTAAGATTACAAAAGGTAAGTTCTTCAACTGTGCAGTACCTTTGGTTAGAAGAAAAGGGCTTTGGCTGGCTTCTGTTCCTGTGCAGCTCTGCAGATCCCATATTCCTGGGCCTCAGTTGTGGGGACAAGAGGGAGGATGTTTGGAGGACTCCTGCACTGCAACAGGACCATCAGTGACAGAAAAGGACCAACTTCTATTCAGCGGCACTTTGTGTTTTCAGCTCCTCGCGTCCAAGCAAATAGCGACGCAACAGACTCTTGGCTGTCGAGATGTGCTTTGCTTGCATCTGGGGTGCAGCACTCTTGAGGTGGCTCAGGCTTGGTCAGTCCTGCTTCCTGGGAGTCTGGAGGATCTTCCTGGAGATCTTGGTCAACTTAAAAGCAACGCACATGCTCTGGTGTTCCCCCTCTCCGGCTATTCGGGTCCAACAGCAACTGCAGTGGAATTTCAACCAGCTCTGAGAGGATGTCCAGGTGGCTTACTTTGGAGTTGATAGGTCCCACCAACTCAAGGTGAGAAGTCGCCTGTACAGGGCTTTTCTAGTCGAACTTGGAGTTTCAGCGCAGCCGCAGGGCTTCACCGGGCTAACCAACGGTCCAGGATTTGCAGCAAGCATATCTTCCAAGTTCTTCAGATTCCTTTGTCCGTCCAGTGGTCGACTCTGCCTTCCAAACCAAAAAGCCTTACCTTTTATGCAGGTTTCTCCCTTTCATATCAGCCCAGCTGTCAGTCACCCAGCAGGGTGGCTGTCCTTGCCGGACAGCCTGCCGACCAATCACCTAAGAGTGCATTCCTGTCTCCTAGGAGACTAAGCACAGGAAGTTTCAGGCATCTCCATCGCTTCCTGCCCCCCACCAGACATGCTAGAGCCAGAGGCGGGCTTCACTTGTGAACCCTGGAAAAAGAAAAAATGAACAAGGGATCAAACTTGGTTTGGCACGCAGAGTAAATATCAAGTACCTTTCCAAAACGAAATGGCAAAAAAACGACTGGGAATATTTTGATTAAAAATTGTGCACTCTGGTGTTTTACTGCAGTTGCGAACGCAGCCCGTGGTAAACGCACACCGCTGTAGTTATGAAAACAACTGTCACCAGCCATTCATTGAGGAAAGGATAACAAAAATGTGAAATGAGAAGCTAGACAAAGGAGATACTAAGTAGCCCCTCCAGCACCCTATTGTAAGTGTGTGTTCTGCATCTAGAAAGTTACACTGCAAGTTAAGTCAATTCACTGCTCTTGGAAACAGTTTATCCAAGAGAAGGTATTTAAACCTTGGGGAAATCTGAAAGACTTCCCTGTGTCGCAGCACTGAAGGTGCGACAGTGTAAAAAGATGATGCCTATGGAGTTTGTCAGACTCCACAACCAAAAGAAACATTTCAAATCACAAAAATACACGACAGAGTGGTTAAAAAAAGCGTCACTCTCCAGGTAAAAAAAAAAAAAAATCCAAGTCTTAGAGTCCAGCAAAAGAGCTGGGGAGCTCTAAAATAGAAGGGAATTGGCACATTACTGGGAATGCTCCCCAACAACCTCCTGGCAATAGCCTTTGTTAGAAGTCTGAACTGCACAGGTCGGTAGTGTGGCTGAGCAGCCAGGCCCATCTGAAGAGGGGTCAATGTGAGCAGTAATGTGACAGTTTAACAGTAGCAGTTATTCAAATAAACACTTCCACTCAAGGTTTCTTGATCAAACAATTACTAATGTCAGTCAATTGTATAAGCCTTCTGAAGAAGGGAGCAATATATACTTAACACTTATACACTTCAAAACACACTGTTTCTCTAAATCAGATGATACCCATTGGGGATGGCACAGACATTTCCTACACTCACAGGTGACTTAAATAGCTAGGAAGGAGGGGGCGTGGCCAGCGAGAGTACAATGAGGACGCGATTCCTCAGAGCTCCCGGGGCCGCCAGCTGAATCCTGATTTTATCCTGTAAAACTGGGCAGTTTTTGCCCAAAAACGACACCCACGGGTAGTGGAACGGTGCCGCAACGGAACGCTGCATTGGGAGGCTGAACCGGACCACAGACTACGAGAATCTCTGTAAAAGCATGCAGAGTCTGAATGGAAAATGCTTAAAATGGCTGCCGAGGCAGATAGGAACGGCGCGGGTGAACTGAATCGACACAGCCGTTTGCGCCTGTGACGGCGCCCGTCCAGTCGGCACTGAGGCCGGGAGAGAAAAAGCGCTGCTGAGTGGGGAGGGTGCGGGCAAGAACGAACACTGGCAGCATGCGTCTCAGAGCGAGGCGACCCGACCCTGTTTGGAGGCACCAGCAACGTCATACCCCAATTCGGGTGAAGGCTGGGTGGGAGGCGAAGCCCGGCCGGCCCGCACCGCTCTTGCCGTATCGCTTCAGCGGCAACACAAAGCGGGGCCTCCTGACACGTTGCCGGGCACGAACGGCAACGACTACCAGCCCGGCTGCCTGCCGAAATCAGTCTCCGGAGGCATTACATTGTACGAGACACGAGGGGTGCGTAGCACGCTCTGGAGCTGCGGCCCGAAGCGACTCCGAAGCCAGCACAGACTTGTGCGTTCCACACGGAGTGCACCTGTCGGCAGATCCGAAGCTGCCACACAGATCTCCCAACGCACACTGCTGTTTGTCGGACAACGTATATTAGATAAGTGAAAGCAAACAGTTTCGAACGCTGCACCTGGAAAGGCATAGGATACCACCACAAATGTCAAAAGCGTGTCTCCTGAGATAATGCTGCGCAATACACTGCGGTGCTGCAGGGACCACTCATTCGTGGCCTGAGCATAAGCTCCACACCACACAGCTCTCAAGATGGCCGCCATGGACATGTAGCTGGCGACGGGAGCAACACAGAAGCAGTGGAGAGGGCACTGCCTGGACACTGGCTGTTGCGACACGGTCAGCTCCCCACCGTTGCTCTTACTTTTGCACCAGATAGGGCGGGAGGGCTGCCGCAGTCTGCTTCTGTGGCGTTGCTGATACATCGGGCGGAGACCAGCAATTCACCAGAATCTGCAGCAGGATCGCGGGCGCTCCGCTATGCGTTGAGCGCCTGCTGTAACCTCATTAATCCTGGACCACTGCTCCTGCTGCCCCACTGTCAACAGACAGACAGCATTGGGCGCCTTCACCCCCCCGGTGCTCCCGCACGACAAAATGAACCAAGCGATCTGGCAGAACCCTTTGGCAGCTAAGGACAGGCACCGGGCTACTGGCCCAAGAGTAGAGTAAATTGAACACGCCGCTGAGAGTGGGAGACAAGCAGTGGGCCCTCCCCAAGCCCTACATGAGCCATACAGGTCCGTAGGAGGAAGGAGAGATCGACCGAAACTTGGGCACCAGTCCAGCAAAAACAACGTGCCGCAACACGACACATACACTCTCTGTGGGGGCCTACTGCTGCCAGCCATAGTGACCCGGACGGGCATCAGTATACTGTCTATACCAGGCAGGGCTGCCACAACGGGAGACCCCACAAGCAATCGCACGCTGCGGTTTCAAAAAGAAGGTTGCAGCTCATAGCGGTGGCACACCGCGGAAGAGAAAGCAGGGTTTTCGCCCCCCCCTGCACCCCCGGTGTGGGGCACAGGACGGAGCTCAATGCGTATTGTGAACTGCTATAACCCGTCGCCGCAAGCATCCAGCCAGCCAGCCAGCAAGCGGACCCTACACCCATAGTGGGAATCGCAATGTATCTCTGAACAGTGCATGGCGACCATCACTAGTAGAGCACACATATGTGCAAGTTCGTATCCAACGAAACCCTGGAAGAGTCCTTGTGTCCTGTGGTCACCCCAGTACCGGAACATCACAAACATGACTGTCGCAGATCCACGTGACCATCATCCATACAGCACCAAGACCCAGCGTAATCACCCCAGGCCTATCGGACCCATCTGCCCTTCCACTCTGTCACCGCCTTCTCCCTTCTAACAGGGGATGAACTTCCAACGCCACCATACCAAATAACCGGAAATGGGGAAAGATAAGCCCAGGAAAACCTCTACGCAAAGCAAAATTGAGCAGTACGCTACCACACCATCGGCTCGCTCCCCGGATCGACTGCCAGTATCCGAGACACTGCATGGAGGAAGATATCTCCCTTACAGACATAATGAGTGCTATCGCCAGCTCTAGAACCTCAATGGAGAAGATGGACAGTATTGGCGCAGACGTGCCCCTACTAAGCCATGACCTGCAAAAACTGACCTCACGCACCGGGAGGCGAGGCACAGATCTCGGAAACCGAAGACAACTTACGTGGGGTAAACCGCCATATGTCCGGCATGCTAGCGCGTATTAAACTTCTGGAAGCGAGAGTGGATGACAGTGTAGGCAGATCTAGGCGAAACATTTGCATACTCTGCCTCCCCGAGAAGGCAGAGAGGGCCTGTATGGAACTATTCCACGAAGAATGGCTTGTGGACACATGATGCAGTTCTTCTCCAGGTTCTTCTCCATTGAGCGTGCCCACCGCATCCCAACTGGCAAAAATCACACCAGGTGCACCACCGCGCACAGTCATTGCAAGATTCCTAAACTATTGGGATAGAGACACGGTGCTGCAGCTTGGCACGATCAAAAGTGACAGTCACGTATAATGGATCAAAAATCGCCTTCTTCCCTGATTTTATCAGAGAATTGCAAAAAGCACGCCAATCATTCGACCCACTCAAGAAACGCCTGCCCTCAATGGGAGTCAAATACGGGCTAATCTTTCTTGCCCAGCTCAAGATATTCCATAAGGGCACATCGGTGCATTTCACAGACTAAGGAGGCGTGGAGCCGGGCCAAGAGGCATATAGATGGCTACTGGAGCTCTGAAGGAAAGAAGAGAGGGGAACGCAATAGACCACATCCTGAGCGACTACCGGACCCGGATCTGCAGCAACAACAAATGGAGAATCCGCAGGAAGGAAACGCATAGAGAACTGCAACAATCACTTAAAATGCCCAAATCACTAAACATAACGCAAAGGTGCCCATGCTCCACACTGCACACTAAGATATAAGGCACACCAAGGCTGGCGGCCAACCGAACAGCCGCCCCCCAGACAAGGTAACAAACCCAAAGCACCATAAAAGGGTGCTACATTGCCCGGCTCTAAGCTATATACGAACTGCAGGAACAATCCCCTCTATTACTTGAACTGGAAACAGAGGCCACGACCACCTCCCACATGGCGGCTGAACTCTTACTACCTGGGGTTCCCAGATCTACAAGAGAAGATAGAGGCAGCTACCTCCAACTACTTTGAATTAAATGCAGACTCGGTTGACGACTAATATATTATGGGAGGCATACAAGCCAGTGCTACGAGGCGAAATGATCTCGTGGACATCGGCAAAAAAAAGGCACAACGCGAACGGATCATCGAAGCCGAAAGAGGTTTTGTCCAGGGAATCAGTTCACATCGCCAGTAACACCCCCGTGACGAACAGAGCCCTCATACTAGCACAGAAGAAGCTGCATAATCTGACTGCGCCAAAAAGGCGCAGTGTGCCATGAAGGCACGCCTGTACGAAACGGGGGAGAAAGCTGGCAAAATGCTTGCATGGTTGGAAAGGCGGGACGAAGGACAACAGAAGGTGAAGTGCATTAGAACAGCGGATACAGAACTAGTCTCTTCCGATGCAGAAATAGCTGAAAGCTTTGCTGACTTTTACGAAGATCTCTATAAACCCCCCAATGACACAGCAGCCAGCACCATACTGGATGGTATTGATCTCCAAACACTCACCACGGAGCAAGCCAATATGTTGGACAACAAAATAACAGCGTATGAAATATCGGCAGCCATCACCCAACTCCAAACAGGCAAAACCCCAGGTCCTTATGGTTTTCCACTTGACATTTGGAAAAAGCTACATCATCTGGACATACCCACCCATCTGCTCAATATGTTTGAGCACTCCCTAGCAAAGGGCGAGCTCCCAGCAGATCTCCGTAAGGCCACCATTATAGTGATCCCCAAAAAGGGCAAGCCCCCAGAGGAATGCACTTCCTGTCGGCCCATATCCCTAATCAACAGCGAAGCCAAAATACTAGCCAAACTACAAACGGTCATTACAGCATTGATCCACCCAGGTCAATGCGGCTTCATGCCTTAAAGGTCAACAAGAATGAATATTTGCAGGTTGTACCTGGCGTTGGAAAGAGCACCCGCCCTACAACAATCACTGGCGCTATTGGCCATAGACTTTGAAAAAGCCTTTGATTGTTTATTGGGAGGCTTTATGGGCAATAATGCATAAGATGTAATTCGGGGAATCATTTATAAAATGGGTACAGCTCCTTTATAGCAATCCGTCAGTGGAGGCAAGAGTGAACGGATGGCCCTTGCGCAACATCCGACTGGGAAAAGGCACCAGGCAAGGATGCCCGCTCTAGGCAATGCTGTTCGCATTGTTAATAGAACCGTTAGTCATTCTGTGGGGCACGACTCCGTGGACTGACTTCCGTTGGAGCTCAAACTGGGAGGACAAGATATCCCTCTATACAGACGAGCTAGTATATCTAAGAGATCCGGAAGTCTCCTGCCCTATAGTCACTCAAATACTGATAAACTATGGAGCCTTTAAGTGGTCTCAGAGTGAACTGGGCCAAATCTGTGCTCTGTCCGGTGAAGGGAGTAGACTGCATACCGACATCTGGATCCCCATACAAATCGAAACCACAGTTTCGCTATCTGGGTATCATAATCGCAAACAGGCTGGATAGCTATCTGACTCAAAACCTACATCCATTAATTAAAAGATATGCGCAAGATGTAGCCCACTGGGAAGCACTGCCACTGACATTGTTAGGCAGGGCAGCACTCTTCAAGATGCTGGCCCTACCCCGGTTTTTGTACATCCTCCAAAACGCCCCGCACCACATCCCCACTGCAGAGTTCCGTAAAATAGATAGAACACGTAAACTCCTGTGTGGGGAGGGAATCACCCGAGGATAGCTCTCAAAACCCTCCAACTTTCAGTCTGGGAGGGGGGGGGGAATAGGACTCCCGAACATCCAAATCCATTACTGGGCGACCCAAATGGCGACGGTAAACGACATACTACATGGTAACCCGATCATCCCCCATACAAGGGCCGAATTACCTGCATGACATGGTATGTCCCCGATTGAAAGCCTCTGCAATAGGCAGACACGCCCTCCCGAATACACAATAGTATCGCACATGGCCCTAGTATGGAAGGAAGTACATAAACATAGGATGGGACAACAAAATCACCACAGTCCAGCCCATCTGGAACAATGCCCACCTTACAGGCCTTAGTGACCTCCCGAAATGGCCGAACTGGGTAACAGCAGGTATACAAACCATCCAGCAAATATATGTAAACAATCAGATAATACAGTTCAACGAGATCTAGACAACATATCTTCCAGCCACCGAAAGCTACCACTATGGACAATTACAACATGCACTCATCGTACATAGGGCTCAGTTGGCGGATATGCCCATAGAAAGAAACAGTCAGACAGTGTAAGTAAGGAACAAGTTACTTACCTGTAACTGTTGTTCTCCAGCATGGGTCTGGCATGGATTCACATGCTCATGAATATTCCCCGTCAGGCTGGGAATCCTCGGTAAAGAAAAAATCAGTATCAGTTTCTGATCTGTCTTTCGTAGTAGTAACCAATCACTGATCTCTGCGTCATACTGACCACAGCCAATGACTGCCCTCTACCTAAGCCCCGCCTCTGGCAGCCATCTTCAGATTTGGTAGCACGTGAAGTGGCAGTATGACCAAGTGAAGAGCCGCAGAGGGGTTGGAGGGAGGGTTCGCATGTGAATCCATGCCAGACCCATGCTGGAGAACAACAGTTACAGGTAAGTAACTTGTTCCTTCTCCAGCATGGGGTCTGGCATGGATTCACATGCTCATGAATAAAGAATACATAGCAGTACACACATGCACAACCACGGGAGGTGGCAAAGGCTCAACATTAAGCATTACATCAAACTCAACATTAAGCAATTCTTACCTCCTCACCAGGCTCACCTTAGGCGAACAGGTTGCGCAGCACTGCTTGGCCGACCCTGGACTCCTCCCTGGAATCCCGATCGACGCAGTAGAATTTCGTGAAGGTGTGCGTCGACCTCCACGTAGCAGCCCTGCAGATGTCCAGCAAGGGCACACCAGATAGGAACGCTGTGGTAGCTGCGATCGCTCTGGTGGGATGGGCTCTCGGACTGCCAGGCAACCGATGACAGTACATGATACAGCCGGAGAGCCATCTGGAAATGGAAGCCTTTGAGAGAGCCTTCCCCTGATTGACAGGTCCAAAGTTCACAAAGAGTTGTGACGTCTTCCGAAAACACTTTGTGCGGTCCACGTAGAACTTCAGCGCTCTAGCCACATCCAGCGAGTGCAAAGTCCTTTCAGCCGGCGACGAAGGCGACGGGAAGAAAACAGGCAACACAAAGGGTTCGTTGAGGTGGAAGTCCGACGGCACCTTGGGCATGAAGGAGGGGTGCGTCCTGAGCACTACCCTCGTGTCGTGAAAAGTCAAGTACGGGGCCTTGCAGGAAAGGGCCTGGATCTCTCCCACCCGTCGTGCGGAGGTGATGGCCACAAGAAACACTGTTTTCCACGACAAGAACTTCAACGGAGCCGAGTGCAGAGGCTCGAACGGAGGTCCCATGAGCTTGGTCAGCACCACGTTGAGCTCCCACGCCGGGGCCGGAGCCTTCACCGGCGGGAACGATCTGAACAGTCCCTTCATGAATTCTTTCACCAGACGATGAGACCACAAAGACGTCCGCCCCGTGGTTCTGGTGTATCGGGAGATCGCAGCAAGATGAATCTAGATGGACGCGTGCGCCAGTCCAGCCTTGGCCAGCGTCAGTAGGTACGGCAGTACTTGGGGAGCCGTAATCCGTAGAGGGTTAATCTTCTGTGCGTGGCACCAGACAGAGAACCTCTTCCATTTGTGTCCATAGCATGTAAGAGTTGAGGACGCCCTGGCCTTTGCAAGAACCTCTCTGCAGTCGGCCGGTATGTCGTATCCTCCAAACTCTAACGCTGCAGGAGCCAGGCCTGCAAGCTCAGCGACGTCGGGTCGTGATGGAGGATGGCGCCCTCCTTCCCTGGAGAGAAGATCTGCGTCCACTGGCAGCTTGATTGATGGGGACGCTGACAGGTACGGGAACCATATCTGCCTCCGCCACGCAGGTGCGACGAGGATCATCCTGCACCGTGACCTCTTGAGCTGGTTGATGAGCCGGATCAGCAATGGCAATGGAGGGAACGCGTATAGAAACATGCCCTCCCAGGGGAACGAGAAAGCATTGCCCATGCTCCTCGGCTGGGGAAACCTGCTGGCGAACCTCCGGCACTTGGAGTTCGTCGTGAACAGATCGATCTGGGGTGTGCCCCACCGTCGGAAGAGGCGGTCCACTAGATCCTGTCGTAGTTCCCACTCGTGGCACGAGCGCAGCTCTCTGCTGAGCGAGTCGGCGATGGTGTTTTTTATCCCTGCCAGATGAAACTGCACCAGAAACATCCCTTGGGCGACGGCCCAATGCCACAGATCCTGCGCCTCCTTGGACAGGGCTGGGGACCTGGTTCCGCCCCGTTTCCTGATGTAGAACATGGTGGTGGTGTTGTCGGTGAAGATCGTCACCACCTTGCCCTTGAGGGACGGAAGAAAGGACCTGAGGGCCCAAAACACTGCACAGAGCTCCAGGACGTTGATATGGAGGGACTTCTCCGTCGGGAGCCAAAGGCCTCTCGCGTGCAGATTTTCGGTGTGCGCTCCCCACCCTTCCAGGGAGGCATCTGTGGTCACTGTCTCCTGGTGGCCGGGGGTCTGGAAGTCCATGCCCGCCGTCAGATGCGCGCAGGTGCCCCACCACCGGATCGCTCGTCGGAAACTCTCGTTGAGTGTGATCCTCTCCTCGAAGCTGCCCGTCTGGATCCAGCGCGCGTCCAGGAACTCCTGCAACGGGCGCATCCGGAGCCTGCACAGGCGGATGAGGTAAATGCAAGAAGACATCATTCCGAGGAGGGACTTGATGGACCTCACTCTGGCCGCATCCGCAACCAGCATCCGCTGCACCTTGCCCAAGATGGCCCTCGTCCTTTCCTCCGACGGAGAAGCCAGAAGCGACACTGTGTCGAGCTTCGCTCCCAGAAACAGTGCGTCTTGCGCGGGCACCAGGTGGGACTTGGCATAGTTTATGGAGAATCCCAGGTCCGTGGGAAGTTGGACGGTCCTTGCCGTGTGCTCCACAGCGAGCTCCTTCGTCTTTGCTCGGATGAGCCAGTCGTCCAGGTAGGGGTAGACGTGGATCCCCTCTCGGCGCAGCTGCGCCGCACCGGTGCGAGGCACTTGAACACCCTGGGTGCCGACCTCAATCTGAAGGGAAGGGCTCTGAACTGGTAGTGACGCCCTTGGACCACGAACCTGAGAAACTTTCGGTGTCCCTTTAGGATGGGAATATGGAAGTAGGCATCCTCCAAATCCAACGACAGGAAATCGCCCTCCTCCAGCTGACCCAGGACGTGTTGGAGGGTGACCATCCGGAACTTCTGTGCCTTGATGAATTTGTTCAGTCGTCGTAGGTCCAGGATGGGACGCCACCCTCCCGTCGTCTTCTTCACGAGGAAGTATCTTGAGTAAACTCCGGAGCCCCGAAGCCTCTTTGGGACGAGCTCGATGGCGCCCTTCTTGAGCATCGCCTTTACCTCCAAGAGAAGTTGAAGAACGTGATGTTCTTTCCTGGCCACAGGGGGGACGCGCGGGCACCTCTTTAGAAACTCGAGCACGTGACCCTAAGCTAGGGCATCCAGCACCCAACGGTCGGTGGAGATACACTCCCACACGCTGACAAAGCTTGCCAGCCGGCCTCCCACCGGGGTACTTCGGTGGGGGCCCGACCCCACGGCCGGTTCAGTCCTGCTTCGACGAGGCTTTGCCGCCTTGTTCTCCTTGGAGACGACGGCGGGGTCCGCCTGACTTGCCTCGTCCCCTGTAAGCTTCCTGCGACGACGAACAGGCCGCTTGACGGTAGGTGGAAAATCCGCCGCTGGAACCTTTGGAGGCACCCTGTTTGCCTCAGCCACTCCGAAAGGGTGGCCGCCGTTGCTGGAGAACCCCAAGAGCCCAGGCCGTCTCCGTGTCTGCCTTGATGGCTTGAAGGGAATCGTCCACTGTTTTCCCAAACAGGTTGTTACCGTCGAATGGCATGTCCAAGACTCTGGTCTGCACGTCCTGACGGAAGTCAGTAGCCTTGAGCCATCCACGCCGCCTAAGGCACACGCCGTTGCCCAACTGGTGAAATCCAGTGTCAGCGATGTCCGTCGCAATCGTAATGGCGTGGTCCGACGCCACCTCTCCTTCCTGCAAGATCTCTAGGGCTTCCGCCCTGTTGTCTGGTAGGAAGTCCAGCAGGGGGGCCAGTTTGTACCAGAACTCCCTGTCGTAGCGGGCTACAATAGCCAAGGCGTTGGCCGCCTTAATCGTCGTCGCTGCAGACGAGATGACTCTGCGTCCCATTGTATCTAATTTCTTTCCCTCGCCGTCTTCCTGGCCGCCGCGGAGACCACCGAGTCCGGGGTCGGCTGTGCCCGAAGGCACAAGGGGGTAGCGTCCGGGACCCGGTACTTCTTCTCGTACCGATCCCTTCTAGCCGGCGTCGTGGATGGGTTCTTGAGGAGGGCGAGGCCCTCATCCCAAATATCGTCCAGTAGAGGTACAGAGAGGACCGTCTTCCTCTTGGCCTTGCGCCGTTGATAAAGGAAACCTTCCTTCTTCTCTTCCGGGCAGAGCTGGAAAAGCTCGGATGCCCTGGCGATCATGGAGTGAAACGATCCAATCTCGTCGGGCGGGGAGGCCCGGGTGGGAGGCGACGACGGCAGATCCTCGTCGTAAACCTCGTCGTCTGTACCCGTCGCGGCTGTGTCAGTCCCCGTATCATCCCCACGTGTCGTGGAGGAGGGCTGAACAGGGCGCGATGGCTGAAAAGGAGGTGGAGGATGAATCCTTCTCTTAGGGGGAGGCCTCCCAGAAGGGCCTGGCTCCGGGTCCCCAGTCGGGAGCGGTTCCTCCGCTGGTGGTAACGGCAGTCTCGTCCTTATCTCCGAGCATAAGGACTGTATAGCCAACAAAATGGCCACTGAGTTGTCTTGCGGCACTGGTTGAGGGGAGTCAGACGGGCGGTCAGGGGCACCGTCAGCACCCTCGACGTTGTTGTCTCCTACGTCGGGGTCCCTCCCGACGGGCTGGTCTTCTTCCACGCCAATGCCGTGGCTTAAGACTTCGATCAGCTCTTCCTCAGAGGTTGAGGCCGAATCCACGACGACCTCCTGACCCCCCTTTTTCTTCTCCGTCGGAGGTTTCACAGGGGTCCTGTCGATGGGCATAAAAGAGGACTCCCTCCGCGGTGGCAGGGAGACTGAGCCCCGAGGTCGCCACCACTGGTGTAGCCTCCACAGGCTGAGCCAGGGCCGCCGCGACTCTCGATAGAGGCCTTGGCCGGATGGATTAAGGCTTTCACCACCTTAGGTGCGCTCACCGCCTTCTCCTTGGGGGGAGGGTCACTGCCTCGCTCCCCCTCCGATGGGGCCTTCGAGCTCGACCGGGGTCTCTCCAGGAGCTTCGCCGGATGCTCGGCCTTCCTCTTACCCGAACCAGAGCATTGGCTCGTGGTTGATGGCCCCGGGGAGGATGCGCCCTGCCTGGCGCCCGTAGAGCCCGACCTTTCGGCGCTCACGGTGCCAGCGGACTCGCGGTGCTTGGCCTTGTGTTGAACCCCCGTCGCCGGGGCGTCCTCAATGGTCTTAGAAGACCGCTCTGACTTCTCGCCTGACGGGCTCTTCCCTTCCAGCCAGTTGGCAAGACGTTGATGTCGGTCCTTCATGGTCCGCTCCGACATATTGCCGCAAAACGCACAGTCCTTCTCCACGTGCGTCTTGTCCTCATGTAGGCAGTAAAGACAAAGGGAGTGTTCGTCCTCCTTGAAGACATTCTAAAGCTGGCATCCAGGGCAGACCCTGAACAGCTTTCCGGGCGTCGAGCTTCCCTTCTCCTGGGCCATGTCCGAGGTGGGCCTGAGAAACTTCTGGAGTCCTCCAAAAGCGTGGCTCGACGAAATCTTCACCCTTGAGGGGCGTAGACGAATCCGACATGGGTCCCCGTTGATCGGATGAAGAAACGGTGGAGCTTAAGGCTCTTTTGACCGAAAAATAGAAATTTTTTGAGAAAAAACATGAATAGCACTAACGCTCGAGAGCAATAGCACGAGGATCCCAACACTTGAACGTGCGGTAAAAATCTGAAGATGGCTGCCAGAGGCTGGGCTTAGGTAGAGGGCAGTCATTGGCTGTGGTCAGTATGACGCAGAGATCAGTGATTGGTTACTACTACGACAGACAGATCAGAAACGAAACTGATACTGATTTTTTTCTTTACCGAGGATTCCCAGCCTGACGACGGGGAATATTCATGAGCATGTGAATCCATGCCAGACCCCATGCTGGAGAACAAGGTTACATCTACCATGTATAATGCCATCTCCTCGTTTGCCACGAAGGAGCTGCTGCACCTGAAAATGAAATGGGAAACAGATGTGGGCGCAATATTATCTGAAGAATGGATCTCGACCCTGATGTATCCCAGAGACACTGCAATCTCGGCAAGAATCAGGCTAGTCCAGCTGAAAATATTTCACAGAATATACTATCCCCGAGTAGCTTTGTACAACTGAGGTAAAACAATTGACCCCAAATTCCTACGCTGCAAACAAGAGGAAGGAACCTTTCACCACATACTATGGCAGTGTACACGAATACAACACTTCTGGCATAAATGTAGTGAATGACTCAATGGTCATGTGCTGCCCGATCCCAACAAACCCCAAACTCCTCCTCCTGGGAATTTAAGAGGAAGGAGACATGTCTCGCTTCGAAAAGTTACTTCTGTCAACATCCACAGGAATCGCCAAAAGAAATATTGCGCAACTGTGGGGCTCAGAAAAAACGCCAAAATATGACCAATGGATATCAGATGTAGATGCTATCATCCCAATGGAACGCCGAGTCTACCAAGCAAGAGGCTCTACGGGCAAAGCAGACAAAATCTGGGGGAAATGGGAACAGACTTTGTAAGTCATGTACAGTACAAACTACCAGACTTTGGGGCACAGCTCTTCTGCGGCCGCAGAGTATATCACCACCACCTGTCGCCGCTTGAATGAGAATACCAAGAAAAAGCTGATTGTTGTTTTACGTCCATCTGTATCTCATTTTATCTGCGTTTCTAAATACACATATATTCATGCATTACCTGCTCGCACTGCTCTACGATTTGTATGCAAAGTTATACGGTTGTGTATTGAATGTCATTGTATTATGGAACGAAAATGCAATAAAATTTGTTATTAAAAAAAATAGCTAGGAAACTGGACATTGATTTATCACTGGTACATTTAGAGCAATACTGAGTTAAGTTTAAAAGATAGAATTGAGTAATAAAACAAAGGTTAACAAATAATTCATAAACAGGTAAGTACTTATAAGAACCTTCCAAAGCAGAGTAAATTAACCCTTCCCTGGGGGAAAGGCCAAAGCACAAAGTCAGAGGTAAGAAGACTCATAGGGAGCCACGACAGCCAATGTTAAATGCACAATGTCAAGGGGAGCTGAAGATCATCTTTGTAGGTAGGTAAAAAGTCTTGCAGAACATTTTTTATAATGTTTGTTGAAAAATAGAACAATGAAGAGCCACAAGCTGAGAGGCTTGAGAGGGGCAAAGCTTTAGCAACTCTGCAAGGTAAAGTAAGGCTACACAACAAGAGGTAAGTTTAGACTTTACAGTACCTCTGGTTAGAAGAAATGGTTCCAGCTGGCTTCTGTTCCTGTGCAGCTATGCAGATCTGGTCCCCAGGAACAGGAGGGAGGATGTCTGGGACCCTGCTCTGCAATGGGAAGGTCAGCGGCAGAAATCGGCAAACTTCGATTCAGCGTTTTTTTTGGTGTTTCAGCTCATCGCGTCTGACAGAAAATAGCAACACTGCAGTTCTCGGATACCACTTCAGACTTTCCTTACACTCTGTTGATGTGGCTCAGGGTTGGTCAGTCCTGCAACAGGGAAGTCCGGAGCATCTTCCTAGCGCTCGAGTCTGACTTCTAAGCAATGCACACAATCTGGTGTTCCTCTCCCTGGCACTTCGGTTTCAGCAGCAGCAGAGGAAATCCAACCAGCTTCGAGAGGATGTCCAGACGGGCTTACTTTGGAGCTGCTTGGTCACACCAACTCAAAGGCAGAAGTCGTCCTTGCAGGGCTTCTCTAATCGAGAATTCGGAGCTTCAGCACAGCAGAAGGGCTTCACCGGGCAAACTAACGGTCCAGGAGTTGCAGCAGGCGTCTCATCCAAGTTCTTCGTATTCCTTCGTCCAGTGGTCGACTCTGCCTTCCAAGCCAAAAAGCCTTGCCTTTTATGCAGGTTTCTCCCATTCATTCCAGCCTAGATGTCAATCACACACAGATCAGCATGGCTGTCCTTGCCGGACAGCCAGCCGGCCAATCACCTTTGGCTGCATTCCTGTAACCAAGGGGATTAAGCACATGAAGTTTCAGGCACCTGCCTCCCTTCCCCTGCCAGACATACTGGAGCCAGATGCAGGCTTCACTCGTGAATTCCGCCAAAGACAAAACAAACAAAGTGACCAAACCTGGTTTGGCAAGCAGGGAATCTCAAAGACCTTTCCAACAAGAAATGGCAAAAAAAGAAGACCAGGGCCATTTTGATGAAATGGGCACCTATGGGTGCCTTACGGTGGCTGCAAACGCAGCCCGCCGAAAAAACACACAATGGTAGTAAAAAGTAAACCACTGCCACCAGCCATTAATTGTAGAAAGCTAACAAAAATGTTACATGAGAAACTAGACAAAGGAGATACTAAGTAACCCCTCCAGCACCCTATGGTAAAATGGTGTGATTTTACTTCCATTTTGTAACTTTCTAGACCCAGCACAATTTCACTGCTCTTGGAAAAAGTTTCACCAAGAGAAGGTATTTAAACCTTTGGGAAAGCTAAGACTTTACCTGTGCCACTACACTGAAGGTGCTGTGTGACAACGTAAAGATGATGCCTATGGAGTTTGTCAGACTCCAAAGTCAAAAAACAGAATAAATCACATTAAAATTACATGATAAACAGCCCAGCAAAAAGAGCTGGGGGTGTCTAAGGTATAAGGGAATTAACATTTTTGAGAATTCACCAAAACAGCGACTGCTAAAGTCACCCTCGTTAGGTTATATTTTAATTTCTATGCTAAATCCATCTCCACTATGAAGCCCCCAGATTCTTTTTCCATGTTCCTGAGTGGGAAACTTTTCCTCCCCAATCACCCTCTTACTCTTGATTTGTCGTCATTTCTCACTCTACATAGTAGATTTTTGAATATCCTTTCCTATAATTTTTTGGAAATCTACATTTATTACTATAGCATGTTTTGTTTAGTGTTGCTCAGTTGCCCTTTGGGCTTCCTGTCTTATTTTCTCTTGACTTGCTGTTAGGGAGAATTCTCAGAAATGTGCCAATTCCTCCCACCTTAGAACCCTTCAGCTCTTTTGCTAAATGTGTTTTCTGTGTTTGTTTCTTTTGGTTATGGAGCCTAACCAACTGCATAGGCGTCTTACAAATGTGTCACAAAGCACTTTCAGTGCAGTGCCACAGGGAAGTCTTCCAGATTTCCCAGGGTTTAAATACCTTCTCTGGGATCAACTACTGTTTCCCAGGGCAGTAAAGTGAAAATGACTACTTAGAATTGTAACTTTCTAGACCCAGCACACACAGTTTTACAATAGTGCTGGAGGGGTTACTTAGTATCCCCTTTGTCTAGCTTCTTATGTAGCATATTTAATACCCTTTCCTCAATTGACTGGCTGGTGGCAGTAGTTTAGTTTTGAACTACCTTGGTCTGCATTTACCGCGACCGTTGGCGGCTCTGGTAAAGTAACCGCGGGAGCCATCTTTTTCAAAATGGTGTACAACCATCTTTGCTAAAATGGTGCCCAGGCTTTTTTCGCCAGGTCTTTGTAGGAAGGTCCTTCTAGAGTTTCTCTGCGCCAAACCAGGTTTGCTCTGTGTTCATTCGCCTTTGGCAGGCTTCAGGAGTGAAACCCGCCTCTGGCTCCAGAGTGTCTGGGGTAGGTAGGAAGTGAGGGAGGTGCCAGAAATTCCCTGTACTTAGTCTCCTAGGAGACCCACATGCACTCTGTGGTGACTGGCTGACTGACTGACTGTCCGGCAAGGACAGCAACTCTGCTGGGTGAGTGACAGCTAGGCTGGAATGAATGGGAGAGAACTGAATAAAAGACGAGTCTTTTGGCTTGGAAGGCAGAGTCGAACATTGGACGAAGGAAACGAAGAGCTTGAAGAGGATTCCTGCTGCAACTCCTGGAACATTGGTTTTCCCTGCTGCAGTGACTACTTGCCAAGTTCACATCGACTGAGAAGCCCCTACAAGGACGACTTCTCCCTTTGAGTTGGTGGGACCAATCAACTTGGCACCCTCAGCAGAGTGCGGGACCCCAGAAGTAAGAAAAGTCCACCTTGACAGCCAGGACCCACGCTTATTGGTATTTGCTGTACCGCAAGGAGCTGAAACACGAAACAGCCGCTGAAAGTGAAGTTTGCTGGTTGCCAGTTTTGACAGTTCCAGTGCAGGAGTCCCCTCCCCTTCCCCCGACGTCCTCCCTCTTGTCCCCACAACTGAGGCCCAGGAACAGTGAGCTCTACAGAGCTGCACAAGAATAGAGGCCATCAGCTGCATCTTTTCTTCTCTACCAATGTACTGTAAAATAAGTCTAAGAGCACTTACCTCTTACTGTAGAAGTGCTTGTAACTTCCACAACTCACAAGTCTAATCAGCTTGTGGCCCTACAATTGATTCTTCTTTTCATCAAAGACTCCTAAGAGCTTGTGCAAAGACTTTTCCATTTACTAACCAGAAGTGCTGCATCGTATACAAAGACTTTTCCCTATTGACTTTGGCTTAAACTATTGAATTGCTATCTGAAAGTATTTGCCCTGCTTATTAATATTTGTAATTTCTTGTGTTCTAATAACCTTTGCCTTTTACCAACTTTAAGATTGTTCTGAATGCCAACAGTAAGATTTTAAGGTCCCCAGCACCTTTGTTCCTGAAGTCAACTGTGGGTGTAGGTACTGTGTGGGCGATCCCAAAAGGGTCATGTCGGATTCAGAAACTCAGTGTACAGTATTGAAATATATTTGTGTGTTACTAGTACATTGCCCCCTTCTAAAGAAGGCTTTATAACTAACAAATTAATAATTGTTTATGCAAGAAACCGAGTGTAAGTTTATTTGAATACCTGTAACTGAATTTTTGTGCAACTCCACTACAGCTCACATTTTCCCTTTTGAGATGAGCCTGGCTGCGCAACACGCTACCAAAACTGTAGTACAAGCTTGTACCAAAGGTTGGGTTGCCTAGACCTGTAGACAGTTTTTTGTAGTGTTCCCAGAGGGTACTGCATTCAAACCTTGCCTAACACCTAGCTTGCAGAATTACTGTACAAGGGTAGAGAGGAATGTTCATCCCAGTTACATTTTATATAGTGATACCAGCACACCCCAACTTTAGTGAAGTGCTGGGGAGATGCATGGTATCCCCTTTCCATCTGTTCCTGTAACGTTTCTGTTAGTGACAAGCTTACTATTAGGACTGGTGGCAGTGGACATACTTTAGTCACATGCTTTTTACTCGCAGGCTGTCAAATCAGCCGCGGTAATACACAAGGGTCACCATTCTGCTAGAATGGTGGCCTTTTTTCACCATTTTTAGTGGGCTTGTCCTTTCTTCGTCCTTCAGCCGTACTGGTTTTTGGGGAGGGGTGTCCTGGTTGCTCATTTGTCTTCGGCAGGGACTCTGTAGCCCGCTGAGGATCCACCGGGTCTGAATGTAGGAAGTGAGGGAGGAGTCTGAAACTCTGACCACCTGTGTCTTCTGGTGTGCCTGAGAGAAACCAGTTCTCACTGGGGGGCTGATGTCCTGATTGGACAGTGACACGCACCTTTTGAGAGTTTGCAGAGGTTGTGTGTGGGTTCCTGTACATCTGGCCTGGATCATGGAGTGAAGGGCAAGTTGACAACTGGAACAGAAGATCCAATGAAGACGGCTGTACCTACTTCCAGCTACAGCGATACCCGCTACGTAATCGCTGCCTATACTCACCCCTTCTGTGAAACAAATTAGGAGTCCCGAAGATGACTCCGACCCAGAGACTGTAGGGACCCATCAATTGTGAAACAACCTGCATTTCGAGGCATCCCACGTAGAGCTGCAACATTGCTGGGCTGAAAACTGCCTAGGACCTGGAGGCAGAGTGCTGGGCAACATCTTCCGAAAAGGGAATCGTGCTGAAACTTTGTTGAACTCCTGCTGGATCTCCAGAGACAGGATTCCGCTCATTCAGGTCCCCTCACCAGATTGGTGGACCGAAAAAGCGAGGCGAATCCGATCAGCGACTGTCCATCTAGTAACTTTATAAGGGTGCCAAATCCAGAGTCGCGAAAAGCACAAAAGAATACTTTAATGGGAGCCTTTTCTGTAGGCTGCTGCAAGTTCCCATCCAGGGTCCTTTTTTTGGTCACCACGGGCAAGAATCCAAAGACAGGGTCCTGTGCTTCTGCAGCGTGAAGGTTCGCCATGAAAAAGGAGTAAACCTGGTCCACAGTCTCTTCAAAGTGCTGCTTTCTGCATTTCCCTGGTTTTTGGTGTTTTAGCCAACGGGACCACAACTGCTTCTGGGTGTGGGTCTTCCCTAGAGCTTTTCTGTATAAGAGATCGGGACAGGGGAATGAGCTTCTTCATACTCTAAAGAGGCAGCAGAAATGTGTGCTTAGTCTCCTTGGAGACCCAAAAGCGCTCTGTGGTGATTGGCTGGCTGACTATCCGGCAAGGACAGCCACCCTGCTGGGTGAGTGACAGCTAGGCTGAATGAATGGGAGAGAACTGAATAAAAGGAGTCTCCTGGCTTGGAAGGCAGAGTAGACCACTGTAACAAAAGAACCAAAGACGTGCTTGAAGAGTACGGCTGCTGCAACTCCTAGACCGTTTGTTTGCATGGTGAAGCCCTGCTGCAGCTCCGAATTGCCAAGTTCACAACGAGAAGCCCCTGCAAGGATTTTTTCCTTTGAGTTGGTGGGACCAATCAACTAGACAGTAAGCCACTTGGATATCGATCTCGGAGCTGGTTGCAGCTTCCTCAGAATGCTGCAGGAAAATGTATAACCAGGGAGAAGGACAGCAGTTTGTATGTTTCACTTACAGCCAGAGGAATTGAAGTTTGCCAAGCTTTTTGACTGTTCTAAGTCCAGTGTAGGAGTCCTGACGTCCTCCCTCTTGTCCCCACGACTGAGGCCCAGGAATTCCGAGATCTGCAGGAACAGAAGACATCAGCTGCCTATTTATTTGTAAGGTACTGTAAAACCAGACAGAGTACTTATCTCTCTCAGTAAAAGTGCTTGAAACTTTCCCAACTCACATGCCTAATCAGCTTCTGACCAAACATATGATTCTTCTTGCTGCAAACTATTCCTAAGAACTTTTGCAGAGACTTTTCCATTTAACTACCAGAACTGCTTTATCCCATTGACTTTGGCCTAGCCTATTGAATTCACTCTTCTGGTGAACTCTAAATATTTGCACTGTAAGAATAATTGTAACCTTTCATGTTCTAATATTTGCGTTTTACTCCTCTCGAAAAGTATTTCTAAAATAGTATTGAAGTGTTTGTGTGTATTATATAATTGCCTCCTTCTATTGAATGTTTTATAACTGACAGATAAATGAACGAGTTACTTACAAACTGGTAACGTTCTTTCAATTGGATGTACCTCCAACATATTCCTCATATTAGATGTATTCCATCCAGCTTTAGCTGCTTCGGAAATTTCTCGGCAGAGGGCGCAGTGTATCGATGTCGTTGAGTCGATGGTCCCTTGAAGGCCTCCGTCGAGGGTGACGTCAGCGGGTATACAAGTAGCATGCGCGGCACCCGTTGGCCTCAGTTCTGTTTTTCCCCCCTCTTGCTCTACAGTGTAGATTGTGCCGGTAGTCGGGCTTAGCCTTGCGAGAGTTGAAGTGGCAATATCCTGAGAAATCTACAGAGGGGTAGGATGGGAGGGCAATGAGGAATATGTTCGGAGGAACACCCAAACGAAAGAACGTTACCAGTTGGTAAGTAACTTGTTCTTCGAATGGATTGTGTCCTACAACGTATTCCTCATCTTGGATAGACTCCCAAAGCAGTATAGAAAATTCTCTGGAGGAGGGAGTAGATTTTTGATACCATTATATGGTGGTAAATAGCACTGCTTTACCAAAAGCCAGCTCTTTAGACTGGGAAGCATCCAAACTATAGAATTTTGAAAAAGTGTGCTGCGATGCCCAAGTTGCTGCTTCACAAACAGATTTTATGGTAACACCTCTTTGAAGGGCTGACGAAGAGGCAATGCCTCTGGTGGAATGGGCCCTTAAGTCTTCTGGTGGGTCTTTTCCAGCCAATCTGTAGCATTCTGAAGTGCAAAGCACAATCCAACGTAATATGGTTTGTTTTGACACCGATTGACCCAATTTCCTTCCGGTGTAGCCAATGAAAAGTTGATTATCCACTCTAAGCTTGGAAAGCCTAGACATTTAAAAGCTTAGAGCTCTTCTCGTGTCCAAACTGTGCAATCTTTCCTCCTCCTTACTAGGATGAGGTGGAGGGTAGAATATAGGTAGAACAATTTTCTGATTTAAATGAAAATCAGACACAACTTTAGGTAAAAATTAGGGTTTAACCCTTAATACCACTCTGTCCCTATGGAACACGATATAGGGTGGCCCAGAAGACAGTGCCTGCAATTCGCTTACTCTTCTTGCAGATGTTAAAGCAACTAGGAAAGCAGTTTTCCATGTTAGTAATCTTAATGGACAAGTGTGCAAGGGTTCAAAAGGGTCACACATTAAGAATTTTAGAACTGGATTAAGATCCCAAATTGGTACTTGGAAGGGGTAAGGAGGAAACACATTGGTGAGTTCTTTTAAGAATTGTACTATTAAAGGAATTTTGAAATAGGAGCATTCTTCCGACAAGCGCTTGAAAATGGAAAGCGCTGCAAGATAACCTTCAATGGTCCCAATATTTAGACCTCCATGTGCTATGGACAAAAGGACAACACTTCTGGAATGGAACATAGAAAAGGATAAACATTCTTTTCTCTGCACCAGCTACAAAACTTTTTCCAACGGCAATAGTATAGAGATTTTGTTGCTGGCCTTCTTGCCGAAAGCAACACCTCCATGACGTCACCTGGAAGGTCCCAATCCTTGTATCTCAGCCTTTGATACCAAGCATGAAGGTTGACAATCTTGACCTCTGGATGGAGAACCTGGCCCTCCATTTGTAAGAGACGGTCCTCTGTGAGGAAGACGTAATAGAGGGCAGATGGACATGTCTAGAAGGTCCAGGTACCGCGTTCTCCTGGCCCAATCCGGGGCAATTAGGATCATGCGGTTTCCAAACAGTCTCAATCTCCTGATGACCGGAGGAATGAAGGGAATCGGAGGCAACGCGTATAATAGTGGGAAGTTCCACTCTACCACGAACACGTCTCCTAGGGCTCCTCTCGGGGGAAAGTCCCTTGAGCAATACCTTTCGCACTTCCGGTTGATCCCGGTCGCAAACAGGTCTACTTGAGGGGTTCCCCAAAGGGCAAAGATCTCTTGAATGACTTCCTGAGCCAGTTCCCACTCGCTGAACACCGTGCTCTGCCTGCTCCGAGCGTCCGCCGTCATATTCTCCTCCCCGGCTAGATGAACTGCCGTTAAGGAGATTCCTTCTTGAATTGCCCAATACCAGAGCTGCATTGCCTCTCTGCACAGAGGTAGTGATCCTACACCGCTTTTGTAGAGATAATGACAGACAACATAGTGGCCATGCATTATCAGGACATTTTTTCCTCTGACAGATGACAGAAAAGCCTTCAGCGCTAGTCTGATTGCGCTCAGCTCTAAAAAGGTTGATGTGTAGTTTGGGCTCCGATGGAGAACGACCGCTGATTATCAGATAGTTGGCATGAGCTCCCCCACTCCACGAGTGAGGCGGCCGTCACTACTGTAATCTCCGGCCATGGTAGCCAAAACCTCTCATTTTAGGATATTCTCTGTGCAAGTCCACCACAGAAGATCCTGCCGAACCTTGTACGGAACCTGAAGAAAATCCGTCAGTTGACCCGAGAACTGGGGCCATTGAGTCTTTAGAGCCCATTGAAGGGATCTCATCCTCGGGCGTGCCTCTGGCACTAGGAAGATGCAGGATGCCAAGCAACCGTAAGAAGTCGTAGGCTTGGTGATTTTGGGCATTTTGGAATTTGGAAACCATCTGAAGAATGTCTGAAGCCCTCGACTTGGGAGGCAAGCTCTTTCCCAAGTATGTGTCTAATACAGCCCCCAAGTACTGGAGCTGTTGGGAAGGTGTCATTTGTGACTTCTTGAAATTGAGGCAGAAGCCCAGTCTGTGGAGGAAATGGCAGGTGACTTTCAGATGATCCAGTGCTTGTTCGGCAGAACGTGCCCTGATCAACCAATTGTCCAGGTAGGGGTAGACGTGAATCCCCCTCTCCTGAGGTGCGCTGCCACCACTACCATTAACTTGATGAAGACCCTCGGGCTGAGGTCAATCCGAATGGCAGGACTCGAAACTGATAGTGTGAGTCGCCAACTACGAAAGTTATTTTCTGTGCTTGAGATGAATTGGCACATGAAAATAAGCATCCTGGAAGTCCAATGACCCAAACCTATCTTGAAGTTGCAGGGCCTGAAGGATCTGAGAAAGAGTAACCATCTTGAACTTGTACTTCCTGAGGCGCTTGTTCAAGCCTCTTAAGTCCAAGATGGGTCTCAGTCCTCCGTCCTTTTTGGGGATCAAAAAGTAAGGGGAGTACCATCCCTTGTTCCTCTCCGCTACAGGTACTGGCTCTATAGCACCTTTCTCCAGCAGGTGCTGAACTTCCTGCTGTAGGAGCAGGTCTGAAAAATTCAAAGGGTGTCTCCCTGATAGATTGCTTTGAGGTTGTGTTATAAAGGGAAGGCAGTAACCTTGGGCTATTATTTCTAGAGCCCAAACATCTGAAGTAATGGATCGCCATTCTTGCACATGCTGTGACAGCCTGCCTCTGACAGGTGTATTGTGATGCAAGTCCATAAAGTGGTTTTGTGGCGGTTGTTGCAGCTGCTGATGGCAAAGAGGCTGCAGCTGGAGCTGGCTTTGCACATTTTCCTCGTCCACCGCAAGTGGCCTTTCTCTGGCCCCTTTGACTGGCCATTCCTCTCGCCTTTCCATATGAGTAGTAACGATAGGATCTTCCCCTCGAAGATTGTCCTGACGCACGAAAAGGCTGAGGTTGTCCAATAGCAGCTTCTAAAGACTTGGCAGCTGCTTTTGAGGACTGCAACCTCGCAAGGCTTTCGTCAGTCTTGTTGCCAAAAAAGTGAGACCCGTCAAAGGGCATGTTCAGAAGACGGTTTTGCACGTCTGGTGCAAAACCCGACTTCTGTAACCATGCAAATCTGCGCATTACTGTGCTAGTGCCCATGGACCTGCTCACACTATCTGCAGTGTCCAATCCAGACTGAAGGGATTTCTGCATGGCCTCCTTTCAATCTTTAACAATGGCTAGGAATCCTTCCCCTTCATCCCCTTCTGGTATGTGCTCTGCCACCATTGCAATGCACCCCCACAGTGTAAGAAAATTTTGCCAAGGCACATGTGGAGTTAGCGGATTTCAACTCAATTCATTCAGTATGATCTGACCGATATATTGGATCATGGTCCCACCGAAGATCCGATTTGACCCTTCCATATAGCCTTGCAAAATAGGGTGGCGAACAATTGGGAGACTCCGGAGAATAAATCCCTTACTTCAAAATGCCGCCGTTCCAGTAGCGACCCCGGCTATCTGTCTAAACTCCCAAGAGTCTGGTGGTCCAGGCAGCCACAGCTTCAAATAAGGTGGTGAACCATTCTATCCCTCTGGATAGGGACGACAAGCGTGTGGATGGTTGGGCATGCAAGGTATTTTCAAATGGGAGTATGGCGTTAAAAGGCAGACATCTAGTGGTAGCTGCAGAGTATTGCAAATTAAGTTTTTGAAGTACGAAAAGGGACATCGACTGGGCGTGCTTTTAATTCTATCCCTAGTGTGACGTCGACTGTACCCATGATCCCTCATGTGCAGAGGTCCCTCAGATTTCTTTTTCCACCGTCATGATTAGAAGTGTTTCTCGCGGAGTCCATGTTAGGTAAAGTTTGACTGCAGTATCCTCTGGGACAACTATGACTACAGGTGTAAGCAAAACCAACCTTTGCATATGTCTGTACCGCACAGTTTGTGGTAGCGAGCTGAGCAGCCAGGCTTATCTCAAGAGGGAATGTGAGCAGTAAAGGAGGTTACTCAAGGTTTCTTGGTAAAACACTTATTAATGTATTACACAATCATTTAGAAAACATTCACTAGAAGGAAGCAACTTATACACAAATATACTTAAATACCAAACCAACAAGTTTCTGAACAAATTAATCCTTCCTTTAAGACCGCACCTCAAGAGTTACTCTAGGGGGAAGAAGCAGCCGATCCCATCCCAGTACCGCAAGGAGTACCACAAGGATCCTGCCTCTCCCCTACACTCTACAATGCTTATACTAAATTACTCTTCGCAGCACTAGATGCTATGGGAGTAATCTATACAAACTTTGCCGATGACACGCAAATACTTATTCCCATTACAGGCAAACTTGATCAGGACACGGCTTGCTTCAACAAAATCTACTCCCTCATCCAAAACTGAATGGCTAACAATAGTCTGTTAAAACGGTGAAAAAACAGGGATCCTCCTAGTCGGTACCCCAGCTAGGATCCGCAAACTCCACCCCCAACTACACATCCAGAGTGATAGATGGCCATTTCCCACAAAGTAAAAACGTTAGGAGTACATCTCAACTCTAATCTCACCATGAACCACCATATTAGTGCCCTCACCTCGTCCACGGCATATACAGACAAGCTCATTACCCTAAGCAGACCCCTTCTCTCCACTGATAATTCCCTAACTCCCTAACCCTTGCAAGGGCCCTCATCCTAACCAGGTTAAACTACTGCAATGTTCTGCCATTAGGTGCTAAAAAAAAAAAAAAAAAAAAACTCTCAATTACAACTTCTCCAAAACAAAGCCCTTAGAGCAACTCTGGGATTAATAGGAGAGAACATACCTCTCAACATAAACTAGAAGCCCACTGTCTTCCAGTTCAAGCGAGAATCCTCCACATAACAGTCACCATCACCCACAAATGCATCTCTGACACAGGCCCAATCAACCTCAACCAAAGCATCTCCCACAAATCCGCACACAGAACACTCAGATCCAGTGCCAACATACTTCTCCACATCCCCCACTTCACTACTTCCAGAGCAGGCAACACCAGCTTCCCCATAGCAGCCCCGTGCATCTGGAACTTGCTCCCCACCCTCCTCAGTAACGAAACCTCCTTTCCCAAGTTCAAGAAACAACTAAAACCCTGGCTGTTTAACAAATACTTGCAGCACCTACTCTACCATAGCCTGCTGGCCTGTCCAACGCCTTTCAACATTCCGGTATTGGCTTAACTGCTTGTAACTGATGAAGGGACTTTTCTGTCGAGATGAACTTGACAAACCAGCGGTCCAGGAGTTGCAGCAGCCGTCCTCTTCTAGCTCGTCTTCGCTTCTTTCATTTCAGTGGTCTACTCCGCTTTCCAGTCCACGAGACTCGCCTTTTAAACAGTTTTCTCCCTTTCACTCCAGCTTAGCTCCCACTCACGCAGCAGGGTGGCTGCCCTTGCCGGACAGTCAGCCAATCACGCCAGAGTGCATTTGTGTCTCGTAGGAAACTAAGCACGGGGAGTTTCGGGCACCTCCCTCACTTCCTGCCCATCCCAGATGCCAGAGGCGGTCTCCAGTCCTGAAGCCCGCCAAACGCATAGAAACAAAGGGACCAAACTTGGTTTGATGCGCAGAGACAAACACTAGAAGGACCCTTCCAAAAAGAAATGGTGAAAAAAAAGACCAGACCTGTTTAAACAAAGGGGCTTAAGGCGCCATCTTGAAAACATGGCTCCCGCGATTTATAGCTACCGTTGTTTGCAGTCGGGAAAAATCATGGTAGTTCATTGTAAAACCACTGCCACCAGCCCTTTTGATAGGAAAGGGTAGCATTTGACTGCTACATGAGTTTCTAGACCCAGGGGATACTAGGTAACCCCTCCAGCACTATATAGGAAGATATGGTGTGCTGGGTCTAGGAATTAAAAAGACTAGTAAAGTCAATTTAACTCTTTCGCTGGGAAACAGTAGTTTATCCCAGAGAAGTTATTTAAACCTTTGGGAAGTCTAAAAAGACATCCATGTGTCACTGCACTGAGGGTGCTCTGCAACACACGAAAAGATGCCTATGGAGTCATCTTAAAACTCCATAATCAAAGAACGCAAGAGTAAAACACACATCAAAATACATGAGTGGGAAAAAGGCTCACTCTTTCCAAGTAAAAAAATGAAGTCCTCAAAATCCAGCATAGTTGCAGGGGGTCTCTAAGGTGAAGGGAATTAGCACATTTATGAGAATTCTCCATAACAGTCAGGCCCCAAACACTGAAGACACATTGCATTGGGTTCCGAGGCTGTGAAGAAACGGTCACAAGAGGCGCACCTCATGAATGCTCCTGTGGCCGACATGTGCCAGGAACTTGACCCACCGAAGGGAAGTGAAATAAGAATGGAAGAAAAGAAAAACTGAAAGAGTGGAAAGCTTAAAAAAATAAAAAGTTTCTGCTCTGGCTGACAGATGGACACCGCTCGTGCGGGAAAAGGGACCGAGTTGAGGCTTGCTTGTTTTGAACCCAGTCCTGACTTTTTGGAGGCGATTAAAGCCACCTGCTTTATTTCCCTTGTTCTTTTGCTCATTCTTATGTGAAAACAAATCAGTCCATAAGACCATCAGTACTGAGACGGAATTTCGTTTATGGTTACAATTGCACACAACACCTTAAGGTGAAGTGCAGTTAGCATACTTTGTATCCTTATAACTTTCTATAATGGTGTTTGCTACTTTTACAAGGGGCCTACTGTGACCCGAGGCAAGTGATATTTTCCTATCATGTTTGTGTGATTTTACACAGTTTTGCATTTACTGCAAATGGCTACTAAAAAAAAAAAAGTAGCTAGAACCCCAAGATGGCCATGCCACAAGATTTTTTTGGTACTTTGGCCATATTCTTTTATGGCCTTCTGTGTTTAAGACATGAAATGCCACAGATGGAAAGTCCTTTCCTGGGGAAAGCTGCAGCTTTAGCGCCCTAAGGGCAATGTGGGGTATGGACTGTCTGGTCCCAGCACACATCCTGGCAACTAAATGTTTGAAAGGGTGCAGATCCTTACCATTGGTGTGCTTGGGCAAGCTCCCAGCACAAATCTTGGATTAAAGAAGGGCTCCTGCAGTCATTCGACTGATAGTTGGAGCCAAGTCCTGCATGAAGAAGACAGTTGACAACCCATGCAGCTAATCGGCACCAACTCAAGTGAAGTCCTCATCTCAAGAAGACCCTTGTCGGTGCTCTGAGCCCTGGACTGGTCGGAACTAGTGTGAACCCACAATCCTTTTGCTTTGTTTTTAAACATGTTCCGATTATTGGAAGGGGAAGTAAAGCCTCCAGCTTTACTTCCCCATGCCTTGGCTCATTAGGTTATGGGAAAACTAGGTTTCCCTTTCCATCTTACTTTTAGTACAGTTTTAGCATTGCACACAGCATTTTACCATGCAGTGCAATGGGGATACTTTTGTATAACCCTAGCCTTTTACACTTGGATTTCTTGTCACTTGTATATGTTCCTAAAGACAGCTGGGGGCAGCAATCATTTTTATCCTCGTGTCATTTCTAGTGTGCACCTTCACATTTACTGCATACGATTACTAAATGTGGTTAGTGCCCTAAAATGGCCACACTGAGATTTTCACATGTTTGTTGACCATAATATTGTTTGGCCTTCATCCCGCCTTGCCAGGTCAGGAAATTCCATATAAGGTCATACAATTACCTGATAGAGCTGCAGCTTTCACAGGCTGGTGCTGCCTGTGTGTGGTGCTGCCTGTGTGTGGTGCTGCCTGTGTGTGGCCCAGGAAGTGGGTGGGCCGTCTGCTCCCACTCCACATCTGTGGAGTCAGTTTGGGTTTGGACCATGAAAATCAATAGTTGTCCCCGATTGGACAACTGCTAAATGTTTGAATGATGCAGATCCTTACCACTGGTGGGCTTGCTTTCAAACTGGATTTTGGATAAGAACTCCTGCAACCATTTCTTCAGATCAGTGTTGGAACCAAAAATCCCTCATATGCATAGCCCACTGAAGATCCAAATAGTCCTGATGAGGCCCGGCATCCCTTTCTGCATCTAGCCCGATAAATCCCTGTTAGACTACCCGGCCCCGTGTGGTTCTTCAACCCTGGACTGATGGAACCAACCAGTCTGACCGTGTTCAGGGATCCAGACACCTTGAGTCGTCTGATTTGACCCTGGACCACCTGGTGGACTGTCCAGCTCTACAGTGGGCTACCTCACTAGAAGCATCGCTGTTCCGCGTTTGCACACGCAACTTGTGGTATATAGCATTGCTGACGAATTTCAGCGTACCAGCCTCAAGGGAGCATGTTCTGGAAGGAATTCTAAAGTTGCAACTGGAAAAACGCCTGTGTGTGGTAGCCGCTGCTGGAACTCATCTTCCCCCATCCTGTGAAGGACTCGAATCGGTGGATCTTGCATTTCTCCATCACCGCAGGCTGCACTCTGCTCCTGGACCAGACAGGAAGAATCATTGCACCCGACACCTCACTGTACCCAATGTTGGAAATTCCAACCTCCAGCGACTCTGCAGTCAACCCATCCAGTCATCTGGGAATATCTGAGGCAAGGGGAGAGGCGAGGTACGCCAAGTAAATGCAAAGCATTTGTCTCCCACTGTCCTCCATATGATAACATTGAGAACAAGTCCCTTTGTGAACATCCATTCCACTGCCTTTTGGTTGTCTAACCTGGGTAATACCATCTGAAAGATGACAATTTACCTACCCAGTAACTTTGTTGCATCTCTTCTTTTGGACAATAACCAACACAAGTAACTTACCTGCTGCAGATACATTCTGGGGAGAAGGGTTGTGGCTCCTGTGACTTTTGGGCATACTGCCCCATTCTTCCTAGGAAATGGACTGCTGGAGCTAGGGAATATCACTTGTGACTTGGTTCCATCGTTACGCATCATTTTACTTCCGTCCTGAGCAGATTTAATTGAATGCATTTTAAGAACCTATGATTACTGCATATACATGCAGGTTTCACTTTTTTGTCAGTTTAAGCGTAGAATAAATGTATTTTTATACATTCCTGTCTAAATTTGTGTGCTGCTAACAGAGTTTTCGTAAAGTCCACTTGAGGTAAGACTTTATAAAACTATCCCTTGGCGCAGATGTCCCCAACTCTACTACCCAAAGGATCTTGGCAGAATAGAGCAGCCACACTTACAGGAGACAGATGTGAGCTGTAAGTACACTGGACCCAGTAACCACAATAGTCCAAAGAAACACCTTCACAGTAAATGTTATATTAAAAATAAACATTTGCATAAGGTAGAAAAATACATTTCTCTCACCAACACAGGAATTCTTAATACTGCTTTTCAGGGGTGATTCCTGTTAGTGAGTTTTTTTCATTTCTGTGCCAATTCCCTTTAACAATAGAGACCTCTAGCTCTTTTGCTAGACTCAGGACTTTAATTTTTACTCACGCGTGGGACCTTTTTCTCACTCATGTGTTTTTCGGACTGATTTTCTATGTTCCTTACTGTTTTATGGAGTTTGGTCAATTCCATAAGCATCTGCTTTTGCATTGTGACAGCACCTTTTGTGCAGTGCCACTGAGAAGTCCCTTGGACTGCTCTTAATGTTCATCTACATTTTCTTGGGAGAACTACTGTTCCCAGGAATAATTAAGATGACCCTGTCTTACTTAACTTTACTTGATGGGTCCAGCACACACCACCCTATGTGGAGTGCTAGGGGGTTACATATTAAGCACTTTAACCAATTCCTCATTAACATTCTGTTACACTAACTCACTTGAATGGCTGGTTGCATTGGTTTCTTTTTTACTCCCTAGTGACATGTATATGCAGGCTGATATCTCAGCTGCAGTGCTGCACACAAGGGTGACCACTTTCCCAAAATGACCCATGTCTTTTTTCACCATTTCTTGTTAGGTAGTTTCTTCTGGGCTTTTATTCTGTTTGCATCAGGTTTGAGTCCATTGTGTAGTTTGCCTTTGGTGGGCTTCAGCCCTGAAAACCGCCCAGGCTCCAGTGTGTTTGGAAAGGCATGAAGTGGGGGAGGCTCCTGAAACTTCCCTGTCCTCTGTCTCTAGGTGTGCCCGAGTGAAACCAGTTCCAATTGGCCGGCTGGCTGTCCTTAAGGACAGCCACACCCTGCTTTGTGATTGACAGCCTAGGGATGTGAATGAATGGGAACTTGCTTAAAAAAAGGCGAGGTTTTTGAGACTAGGAGAGTCTACCACTGGAGGACAACATCTGAAGCAGAATGTTAAAGGATATTTGTACCGCGCACTATCACCACCAGAGTGGTCCCCTGGCGGCTCTGAAAAGGGAGGGGGGGGGGTAGGGGTTGAGTGAGTTCATCGGAATAAGCGGGAAAAGTGCAACAATGATGTGCCGTTGGCAGCCTCAACCCAGTTATCACCGTCCGCTGGGCTTGGGGTGTTTTCCGGTCGGTAGCCGGCATGTGCTGTTGTGCGAGTCTATGAGTGGTTTGTTTGGTTTTTGTGGTGAAAATGTGCAGTTTTTTGTGCTATATGGTTGTGGTTGGTTAGGGTTTGAGAAGTGTATGCAGAGTGGTGAAATTGTTAGTGGATTAGTTATTGGCATCGCCGTCTAGATGTGATGTGTTACATTTCCACATTCTTTCTAGATGTGGCGCGTGAACATCTCTGCATTTCTATCTAGGTCCGGCACCGGCCGGTATTCACAATCCCTTCCATATAAGACGCCCACCAATATTCAGAACTGTCCAAATTGGGCCCCTGCCCACCTTTGAAACCTGTCTAGATGTGAGGCAAGCAAGTTTTCGCAATTCCATCCAAGTCTGGCCTCGATAGCATTCCCAATGCAGTCCAGCCGCGGCATCGGTCAACAATCACTACTCTGTCCAGATGTGGCAGTGGTCGGCATTCACAATCCTATCCAGCTGCTCACGCACGCTACCGCTCAACCCCATCCAAGCGTGGCATATGCCAACACTCAACTACATCCAGGGGTGTCACCTGCCATCATTCACAACTCCGTCCAGGCCTGGCGCATGCCAACGTCACTGCCCTGCCCAAATGTGGCAACTGCCAACATTCACAATTCCATCCAAGTATGGAGCTTTCATGGAATAGGTGAGGTTGTTGTGTGGAGTTGGGCAGGGATGTTAATTCCGTCCTCATGGGGTTGTCCATTGTGCTCTATTCCACATAGTGTTGTCTCTTGTCATTGTAGGAATTTCCCTTAGTCGGTTCTGGGTGTTGTCTGTCATCCTAAAATCTGTCAACCTGTTCTTTGTGTTTCCCGTTTGTTTAGCATTTTGATTCTGCTGTGTTTAAGAGCCAGGTTTGTAGTAGTTTTCTGAATTGTAGGTCGTCTTTGGTGTTTTATTTGTTTCGGGAGGTTGTTCCAGGTTTTTGCGGCCAGGTAGGAGAAAGGAGCCCCGTAGTTTGACGTATGGTTTTGGTTTCAGGCAGGTTTCATTGCTCGATTTGAGGAGTCTGGTTTGTAGATTGTTATTTTCTTTTGTAATTATTAAGCTCCCTGTCCGCTGATTGCCCTGTTTTTTATGCACATTGTTTTGAACGTGATCGTGTTTGATTGGGAGCCAATGTAGTATTTTTAGTGCTGGAGTGATGTGGTCCTCTGGATAGCTCGAGGAGTCTGGCTGCTGCATTTTGGATGCGTTTTAATTGCTTCAGGTGGTGTTCTGGCATCCCGAGGTAGAGGCTGTTTCCATAGTCAATTCTTGACACAAGAGCGACTAGTGAGTGTTTTGTGGGTGAATGAGGAAATGTAGGATTCTTGTGTGAAGGAGGAAGAAGCCTTTCTTGATTATTGCATTTACTTGTGGTTCTAAGGTTAGGGAGTGGTCCATTAGGACTCCCAGATTTTTTACTAACTTAGATGGTGTGGGCACGGCTCCCATTTCCGCCGGCCAGGGAATGTAGGCGTTCTCTTGGTTTTTGGATATAAATCATGATTTTAGTCTTTCCTGTGTTGATTTTCAAATTGTTGGCGTTCATCCAGTTAAAGACCTTTTAGACATTCTATTAGGGTTGAGTGATCGGCATAAGTATCTTCGATTTTGTAGATGACTCAAGTGTCTGCGTAGTTGTAGCATGTGAGGTATTTTTTGAAGATCCTGATTACAGGAGTCTGGTAGATGTTGAAGTATCGTGGTGATGAGGATCGTTGTTGTACTCCAGTTATTAACTTGTGGAGTAGATTAGAAGGGTTTTATCCATTCAGTTTCTGTCCTGTCTGCAAGGAATTTAGTCCAGAGTAGTGCCCTGTGCGTTATACCTATATCTGCCCATCTTTTGGTTAAGGTGTCATGGCTTACTGTGTCAAAGGCTGCAGAGAGGTTGAGCAGAATCTGAGCCAAGGATGCATTGGAGTCTGCGTTTGTTTTTAGGTCGTCCCAGATGGACAATAGTGCGGATTCTGTTCCTCTTGCGGGTCTGAAGCTGACTTGTGCTTGGTTTAGCAAGTGGTGTTTTTCTACATGGTCTTGGGTTAATTTGTATACGCAAGTTTCTAGGAGTTTTGCTGGGTAGGGAATGTTAGATATCGGTCTGTAGTTTGAGGTCAGCCACGTCACAACTTGTGTTTTTTTTAAGAGTGGCTTAATATATGCTAATTTGAAGGATTGTAGTACAGTTCCTGTTGCGAGTGACGGATTTAAAGAGGTTTCTATAATATTCTGAAAGGGTCCCTTGTGCAAGGACTGATTTGTAGATGTCAGGTGGGAAGGGATCCATGGGTGATCCCGCTTTCTTGCTGTCTTTACCAGGTTGATGAATGCCTCTGCTGATATTTCACTGAGGTTTTGGAGTTTGTGCTGTGGCTCCTTGACAGGTCCGGTTAGTGGAGTGTTAGGGTTGGTTGGTCTGTTTTGTATGATTTGTGTTTTGGTGGCATTGGCGATTCTGTCATCCCAATGCCTTCTCTTTGCCTTTTAAATTACCTTCTTGTATGCTCCGATTTGTTTCTGGAACTGGGTTTTCTTATCTTGGTTATATTCTTTCCTCCATTCCAATTCCATCTTGTTCTTTTTTCCATGGTGCTTAGTAGTGGGGTGAACCATTACGCCATTGCTCTTCGAGGGGGTAAATGGTTTTGTCCGGGGCTATGTTTTCAATTGTATCAGCAATCCATTTGGGGAGTAGCTCCACTTTCCTGCATAGGTCTGCCGCCTCCAGTTCTTTTGCTAAAGGTTTGGTCATCTCCAGTTATTCCATTAGGTTGCTTGCTTTGACGGTTTTCCAGTTTTTTGTGGTGGTTGTGAGCTTGAGGGGTTGGATGCCGACTTGAGCTGGTAGTTTGATGACGAATGGAATGAGATGGTCGCTCCAAACTATTTGTATCGGCGGTGCCGTGGAGATATGTTTTTTCTTGGCGAAGTGTGTCAAGGGTGTGTCCTGCCAAGTGTGTTGCCTCTTTGACCAATTGTTGAAATTTCATGGTTGTTCGCTATCCAATTAATACGTTTTGAGAGTTGGCATGCTTTTCTTCAAACCAAATTTTGAAGTCCCCGAGGATTATTAGATGTTTGTGATCGATGGCTATGTTGGTGATGGCTTCTATGAAATGGTCAACGAAGGCTGCATCGTATGTCGTGGTCTGTAAACCAGTATGAATTTGAAGTTTGTTTTTGTATTTGCCGATAGCTGTATGACCATGGTTTTGCAGCTGATGTTGAGAGGTTCGTCTGTTTTAACATTCAGGTGTTTTGAATGGTATTGCGAAGCCTCCTTTTTGATTTTTCCATTTTATCTGAAGGATAAAGTTGGTGAGGAGGCAGCTTTGGAGTGTGATTTTGTAGTGGTCATCCAGACATTTGATGAATAGGATGTCAATGCCGTTGTCGCAGAGAAGGTCAAAGATTTCTTTTGAGTGTTTGGACATAGATCTTTCGTTTATTAGGTTGCAGTAGATTTTGAAGGTATAGTTAGGTTTGGGCTTTATTGTCGACATTGTCTTCTGACTGGTGTTAAAGTTTCCTTCCAGGTCGATTTCTAGTTGAGGTGTTGGTACAGTTGTGCCTGGGTCATCAAAAAGCTCTTCTAGTTTGTCTTGGGTTTTTGTTTTCATCTGGCTGCTCTTCTAAATTTTGTGGCCATCGAGCGGAGGTTCCTCTTGTTTTGGTGATGTAAGGGGTTAGGGCGTCTATTATGTTCTTGCTGTTTCTAGCTATGTCCGTTCTTCTGCGCGGTTGTGTTTGGTTGTTTGTTGTGTTTGGTTGTTTGAAGATGAGACGATGCCATCAGCACCCTTCTGGACCATAAAGTGCCCGGTGGAGCACTGCAACTGTGCTGACCCAGTTTTCAAATTGACAGGGAAGACCGGTAAAGAAAGACTACCTCCCTTAGGCTGGTGGGACCAACTATTTTGGGCAACCCCTGACTTACAGCGACTTTCTAAGGCTACAGAAACCCAATACACAGGGTACATCGACCACTTGTTAGTGCATTGTCTTCCGAAGTCCGAATCCGGCCAGATCTTTGTGGGTGTTAAGCAAAGTTTGAATGCAGTACCCTCTGGGAACACTACGAACAACTAGGACTACAGCTATAGGCAACCCAACCTTTGGTATAAGCTTGTACTACACAGCTTTGGTAGCGTGTTGAGAAGCCAGGCTTATCTCAAGATGGGAAATGTGAGCTGTAGTGGAGTTAAAGATTCAGAGTTACAGGTATTCAAATAAACTCTTACACTCAAGGTTTGTCAGTTATACAGCCTTCTTTAGAAGGGAGCAATATACTAATAACAAATATACTTAAATACTGTACACTGAGTTTCTGAATCAGACAAGACCCTTTTGGGATGGCCCACAGACACAACCTACACCCACAGGTGACTTCAGTAACAAGGGTGCTGGGGACATTAATCTCATACTGTTGGCATTCAGAACACTCTTAAAGTTGGTGAAAGGCAAAGGTTATTAGAACACAAGAAATTACAAATATTCATAAGCATGGCAAATAATTTCAGATGGCACTTCAATGAGTCATTCAATTCAAATAGGCTAAGCCAAAGTCAATGGGCAAAAGGTCTTTGCCTAGGATGCAGCACTTCAGGTAAGTAAAATGGAAAGGTCTTTGCACAAGTTCTTAGGAGTCTTTGATAAAAAGAATCAAATGTAGGGCCACAAGCCGATTAGACCTGCGAGTTGCGAAAGTTACAAGCACTTCCACAATAAGAGGTAAGTTCTTACACTTGTTTTACAGAACCTTGGTAAAGAAGAAAAGATGCAGCTGATGACTTCAGTTCTTGTGCAGCTCTGCAGATCTCACTGTTCCTGGGCTTCAGTCGGGGGGACAGAATGGAGGACGTTGGGGGGACTCCTGCACTGTCAAAATTGGCAACCGGCAAACTTTACTTTCAATGGCTGTTTCACATTTCAGCTCCTTGCGGTACAGCAAATAGCAATAAGCGTGGTTCCTGGCCGTCAAGGTGGCCTGTCCTTACTTCTGGGGTCTCACACTCTGCTGAGGGGGCTCAGGCTTTATGGTTCCTGCTTTGTGGGGGTCCGGAGGATCTTCCAACAGCTTTAGGCCAGCTTAAAAGTAACGCACACAATCTGGTGTCCGTCTCCCTGGCTTTACGGTTCCTGCAGCAACCGTGAGGAAATATAACCAGCTCCGAGATGGGTGTCAAGGTGGCTTACTTTGGAGTGGATTGGTCCCACCAACTCAAAGGGAGACGTCGTCCTTGCAGGGGCTTCTCTGTCGAAGCGAACTTGGCAAGTAGTCACTGCAGCAGGGCTTCACCGGGCAAACCAACAGACCAGGCGTTGCAGCAGGCGTCCAATTCAAGCTCTTAGGTTCCTTCGTCCAGTGGTCGACTGCCTTCCAAGCCAAAAGACTCGCCTTTTATTCCTTTCTCCCATTCATTCCAGCCTAACTGTCACTCACCCAGCAGGGTGGCTGTCCTTGCCAGACAGTCAGCCAATCACAGAATGCATTTGGGTCTCCTAGGAGTCTAAGCACAGGGAGTTTCGGGCAGCTCTCTCACTTTCTGCCTACCCCAGACACTCGGGCACCAGAGGCAGGTTTCTCTCAGAAACCCTGCCAAAGGCAAAATGAACAAAGAGACCAAACCTGGTTTGGTGCGCAGAGAAACTCTAGAAGGACCTTTCTACAAAGACCTGGCAAAGAAAGACCAGGCACCATTTTAACAAAGACGGCTGTATGCCATTTTAGAAAATAATGGCTCCCGTGGTTACTTTACCGGAGCAGTGAACCGTTGCGGTAAATGCAAACTAAGGTAGTTCAAAACCAAACCACTGCCACAAGCCAGTCAACTGAGGAAAGGGTAACAAAAAATGTAACATGAGCATTTATACACAGGGGATACTAAGTAACCCCTTCAGCACTCCATTTTAAGATAGGGTGTGCTGGGTCTAGCAAGTACAATGCTCTGGGAAACAGTAGTTGATCCCAGAGAAGGTATTTAAACCTTGGGAAATCTAGAAGATTTCCCTGTGGCACTGCACTGAAGGTGCTTCGTGACAATTGTAAAAGATGTCTATGGAGTTGTTTAGACTCCATAACCAAAAAGGAACAGTATATCTAACCACATTAAAATGAGTGGGGAAAAAAGGGCCTCACTGAGTAAAAAAAAAAATCAAGTCTCTAAAATGGAGGGATTTTCAAATTTTTATGAATTCTCCCTAACAGTGGACATCCAGAGGACCCTACAGAAGCAAGCAATCTGCATCAAGAGTCCCCTCGCCAGAGTCTAGGACTGAGGGATCAAGAAAATTCGAACCAGAGCTTTTAGTTCATTGGTGCTCAGAAAAAGGCAACAAAACCACAAAGAGCTGCTGAATCAACAGAAAACCATTGCTGCCAAGACCCTCGAGTGCTGTTGCAGAAGCCTGCCAGACGTCCTACCTTTCGTCACCACGACCAAGGACCAGGAACAAGGGTCTACTGCATTGCATTGTGAAGGCAACCAGCTAGAACACTATTCATTTTCAAGGTACTGTGGGGCTTGGGGTATTTAATCCTTTTGCCATTTGGGGGGCACAATTTAGTCCAAAACCAAGTTGGCCTCAATTTAACTGCATTGGTCTTACAGCTTGTGCTTTCTAAAGGGGACTCATCTTGAGTTGGTGTGATTTCTATTTTGAACACTTACTATTTAAGAACAATTTTCTAATAAGAGTATCAGAACTTAGTCCATTGACTTCAGCTGTCCTGGCTCCCTAAAGGCCTTCTTCTGAACCTACCGGCATTGGCAGTGCTTGTTCCCTTACAGGTTTACATTTTGAACACATTAATGTTTGGCAAATGGACTGCCTACATTCCTTTGGGAGAATCTGACTGTTCTTATAACCCTCCACTCTGTTCTGATCTAACCCTAACATTTCCTTCCTTGAAAACTCAATATTGAAAAGGAGATACTATATAAATGCTATTCTGACCTCAAATGACGTCACCTCCGGGTGCTGGTACATGTGTAACACACGAGTGACTACTCACCTGCTTTATTGTACACTTGTTGAATTGAATCCTAACTGAGAATTAATGTTACAGCCAATTACTGCTTTTTAAAGAATGCTTTAAATATCTTAGTTATATAATATTGTATTTATACAAAGTTTTTAAGTGTTCACTTGGATACTTTTATTTACTGATTTCATTGCGCAGCTCTACCACTCACATTACCCCCTCATAAAATAAGCCTGGCTGCGCAGCGACACTACCAACTTGTGTAGTACAGGCGTATATTAAAAGGTGTTTCACCCAATACCAAGAGCTAATTCTTGTGTAGTCCCACACCAGTTGGACTGCACTTATTCTTACCAAACAATTACTTCAATTGCAGTTGCTTCTGGTTACAATTGTTAAAAAGAGTTTGACACTAATGACTTTTTTTTAACATATTATCAGCACCACCGCGCACGCCAATTACTTTACAGATAAACAGTAATTGTATTTAGTTATCAAAACCACATCAGAAAGTCCTTTGGAAGGAAAACAGTTGATTATACACAGCAGCAAAGCTTAATGTTCTAGAGAAACTTTTCAGAGCGTCTAATGCTTTCATAGTCCAATCCCTAACCATACAAAAATTCAGTGTAGGAGAGGAGCCAAAATCTTACGAAATAACAGAATAAGTAAAGCTCCTGTTGACGAAAGGAAGGACTCTGAATGGGATGTCTCAGCAGCAGTCTCGAGAGAAGACCCTTGGCATTTTTTTCATGTCTCCTTGGTCGGTCATGCGGTTTTGGTGCCTTTTTTTTTTAAAATCAGCTTCAACAAAGGATGGTATTCGTCCTGACGATCGATTCTGAAGTTCTGCACTCTGGTGAGGAGACTTAGATGAGTGGGATCGTACCTCTCGAGGTCCATCTTGAGCTCAAAGTTCTGGACGGATTCGGCCTTGCAAACACTTTGCACTGCAAATGGGTTGAACGTCTCTGGGTATTCACGGTCTGATGCTCTGGAGAGGCACCGCACCTCGGGGGAGGAGGGGGGTGGCTCGATTTGCAGTTCATCTCAGGGCTGGATGGTCCCACCAGCCAAAGGGAAGGAGCAGTCTTCCGTGCTCCTCCGATCAGAAAACAGGGTCAAGACGGCAGTGGTAGCTTCATGGTTACTGGAAGGGTCAGCATGCGTCTCGGGTCGTCTTCAGCGTCCAATCTTCTGTTCCAGTGGTTGACTTGCCTTTCACTTCAGGAACCTTCCCTTTTATTCGGCTTTCCCCACTCCTCAGCAAGCAACTTTACAGAAAGGGGCGGTTGGCTGTCCAATCGAGTCAGACAGGCCCCCCCCCCCCCCCCCCCCCAGTGGGAATCAGTTCCACTCAGGCGGACAAAGGGCAGGGAAGTGTAAAACTGACACCCCCCAGTTCCTGCCTTTGCAGACACTAGCCTTGGCAGGGACACCGAAAGGGCTCCCGCCAAAGGCAGAAAAGGCACAGACCTCCCACTCCCAGAAAGGTAGATAAAGGGCTGACAAAACACCCACAATAGAAATGGCTAAAAAAGAACAGGAGCCACCATGTTAGAACATAGGTGACCCTACTGTACAGAACGGAGGCTGTGAACAGTCTGCGGTAAAATAAATAGCACAATAGTTGGTAGAACACATCCACTGCCACTCGCCATAACTATAGGATTGTCTATGTGACTAAAAAGTCACAGGAGCAGAGAGACAGGGGATTTTAGATATCTAGGTGGTGTGCGCTTATCTCTCATAGTACAGTTTTAGAAGGGACACACGTATCCCCCTAACCTGGAGAACTATAGTTCTTAAGGCCAGTAAAATAATCTCAAAAGAGAACCCAATTGGCTCCCAGCAACACTGCACATGAGGTGCTGCCTTTTTCTGGTAAAGAAAAACAGCGTTCCAAAAGTCAAAGTAAATAATGAACGAGGGGCCAAAGGCTCCCCTCATTCAGAGAATAGAAAGAAAGATACACAAAGTGCTGGTGTCTCACTGGGAGAGGGGGATGAAGCATAACAATTATAAATCTCCCAACATGTGCTTCACTGTGTGGATTCATTGTGGGTCCCTGACCCCACATACTGTAAGAACAAGTTACTTACCCTATTGTAACCTTCTTTCGATGATGTTCCTCCCACATATTCCTCATCTTTGGTATTAGATATCCAGCTTCAGCTGCTTTGGAGAAAAAAATAAAAATAAATAAAACACTGCCAGAGGGCACTGTGTCTCGATTGCGTGGACTCAATGTCCCTCGAGGGCCTCTGTCTCGAAGATGATGTCATCGAAGGCATATATAAGACACGCAGCACGTGTTGGCTTCAGTTCTGATTTTTCCTTACAGTAGAAATACCCACATAACCACAGCAATGACTGTACTCAGCCTTACAGGAGCGAAAACTGTAACAGAATAGGAAATTCTACTTTGGGGTAGGATGGGAGGGTGATCAGGAATACATGGGAGGAACATCCAGTTGAATCGTTACCAGGGGTAACTAACTTGTTCTACGAAATGGATTGTGTCCTCCCACGTATTCCTCATCTTTGATAGACTCCCAAACCAGTATTAGATTTGGAGGACAGAGTAAGAAGAGCAAATTACTTACCAACTGGTAACGTTCTTTCGATTGGCTGTTCCTCCAACGTATTCCACATCTTTGACATGTAATGTCCACAGCTGTGTACTTCAGAAACTTTCGGCAGAGGGTGTCCTGCGTCGGGTCGATGTCCCTTGAAGGCCTCCGTCGAGGGTGACGTCACCAGATGTTATAAATAGGACGCACAACGCCCGTAGCCTCAGTTTTGTGTTTTTTCCTCCATAATGTTGGACCTGCACATATCCAATCTGAAACGTAAGCTGCAATCGCATAGGAAATTCTCCAGAGGGGCAGGCTGGGAGGCCAATGTGGAACACGGAGGAACATCCAATCGATAGAACATTACCAGTTAAGTAACTTGTTCTTCGAACGGTTTGTGTCCTCCAATGTATTCCACATCTTTGACAGACTCCCAATGCAGTACCAGAAAATGGAGGAGGTCAAAGAATTGAGTACCCAATAGGATGCTGGAATAAAGAGCCACCTTACCAAAGGCACTATCTTCACCATGCAGCGTATCCAGGGAGTAATGTTTAACAAAGGTGTGGATAGAAGCTGTAGGGCAGTGGAACTAGCCACCCCTAGTGGAATGAGCTCAACCCTTCAGGAGGGCCCTTACCCGCCAATCGGTAACATTTCGTAATGGTGAGGATAATCCACCTGGACAAGGTCTGTTTGGCAACAGCCTGGCCCAATCGGTGTCCAGCATATCCTACAGAGAGTTGATCGTCCACTCTGACCCTGGACATCCTAGAAATATAAGCACAGAGCTCTCGTAGCGTCCAACCTATGGAGTCGCTCCTCTTCCTTAGCAGGATAGAAGGAAGAACCACTTTCTGGCTCAAATGAAATTCAGACACTACCTTAGGTAGGTAGGAAGGATGTACCCTCAGTACAACCCTATCCTTATGGAACACAGTAAAGGGTGGCTTAGATGTAAGTGCCTGGAATTCACCCTCTGCGAGCGGAAGTAACCACACCCAAGAACACCGTCTTGAAAGACAATCTCAAAGGACAAGAGTGCAAAGTTTCAAACGGAGCACACATGCATTTTAAAACCAAATTCAGATCCCAAACCGGCACCTGGAAAGGGGACAGCGGGAACACATTAGTAAGCCCTTTAAGAAATTGGGAAATCAAAGCAACTTGAAAGTAAGGACATTCTTCAGACGAGCGCTTGAAGATAAGACAGCGCCGCCAGGTAACCCTTAATGGTACCCACTTAATGCCCCTGTGGGCCAAAGAAATCAAGACAGACAAAACCATGGGAATGGAACACTGAAAAGAATCAACATTTTGACCGCTGTACCAGTCGCAAAACTTAAGCCAACGGCACAGGGATTTTGTTGCTGGCCTCCTGGCCGAAAGCAACACCTCCATCACGTCATCCGGGAGGTCCCAATCCCTATACCTCAACCTTTCAGGTACCAAGCGTGAAGGTTCAGAGGCCTGACCTCTTGATGGAGAACCTTACACCCTCCCCCCTCCCCCCAACACCCCCCCTCGCGCAAGAGCAGATCCTCCCAGTAGGGAAGACAGCATGGAGGGCAGATGGACATTTCTAGAAGGTCCGAGTACCAAGCTCTCCTGGCCCAATCTGGAGCAATGCAGATCATGTGGTATCCGAACCTGCGTAACCTCCTTCACACTTGTGGAATGACGTGGACTGGAGGAAACGCGCACAGCAGTGGGAATGACCAATCCACCAAACACGCGTCTAAGGCTTCTCTGAGGAAATTCCCTTGAGCAGAAACTCTCGCACATCCAGTTGGCAATGGTGGTGAAGAGATTCACTTGTGAGGTTCCCCCAAGGGCGAAGATCTCCAGAAGGACATCCTGAGCCAACTCCCACTCGTGAGAGATTGTGCTCTGCCTGCTCAGAGCGTCTGCCGCCGCACTGTCCTCTCCAGCCAGATGAACTGCAGAGAGCGAAATTCCTTGCTGGTTTGACCAGAGCAGCATTGCCTCTCTGCACAACGGGAGTGACCCAACCCCCCCTTCCCCTTTCTTTGTTGAGGTAATGCATGGCCACTGTGTCCGTCATGATCAGGACACTCTTCCCCCGCATAGACGGCAGAAAAGCCTTCAGGGCCAGCCTGATGGCCCTCAGCTCTAACAGGTTGATGTGGAGTTTGGACTCTGCTGGCGCTCAAGTCTTCAGCATGAGCTCCCCATCCTTTGAGGGAAGTGTCCGTCACTACAGTCACCTCCGACCATGGTTGCCAAAGCGGTTCCCCCTTCATCAGATTCCCCTCGTTGGCCCACCACAGACGATCCTGGGAGACCAAGAGTGAAATCTGAACGGAATCAGACATCTTGCCTGAGAACTGAGACCACTGCATCTTGAGTACCCATTGCAGGGATCTCATCCTCAAGCTGGCCTCTGGCACCAGAAAAATACAGGATGCCATGAGGCTGAGCAACCTTAAGAATTTGAAAGCTGGGAGAGACTGAGCATGTTGAAACTTGTCCACCATCTGAACAATGTGATGAGCCATTACCCTGGGAGGCGAGCACTTCCAAGGACGTGTCCAACACAGCCCCGATGTACTGGAACTGTTGGGAAGGTGTCCGATGCGTCTTCTTGAAATTCAGGGAGAAGCCCAGCTTGTGGAGGGGGCGGCAGGGGAGACCGAGGTGATTCAATGCTTGTTTGGGAGAGCACGCCCGGATCAGCCAGTCGTCAAGGTAAGGGTAGGTGTGAATCCCCTCGCCCGAGGTACACTGCCACCACCATCATTAGCTTGGTGAAGACCCTCGGGCAGAAGTTAAATCCGAATGGCAGGACCCGAAACTGAAAGTGCGAGTCGCCAGCCGCAAACCTCAAGTACTTCCTATGCTTGGGATGAATCGGCACATGAAGGAAAGCATCCTATAGGTCCAGAGACACCAACCAATCCTGAAAGTTGAAAGGCCTGGAGTACTTGAGAAAGAGTTACCATCCTGAACTTGTCCTTCCTGATAAGTAAGTTCAGCCAAAGCAAATCCAGGATGCGTCTCAATCCTGCATCTTTCTTTGGAATCAATAAGGGTAATACCATTCCTTGTTCCTCTCCACTACAGGCACCAATTCTACAGCGCCTTTCTCTAGCAGGGTCAAGATTTCCTGCACAAGGAGCGGATCTGGAAGATTCAAATAGATTCCTTGGTGGATTGTCGCAAGGCCGCGGTAGGATGGCAATGCAGTAGCTGTGGGCTAACCCACACATCCGAAGTAATAGCTCGCCATTCTTCGAGATGCTGAGATAGTCTGCCCCCAAACTGTGAACCATGGGACATGGCCTTATGACCTCAGAAGCGGCTGCGGCTGTGCCTGAAGGCAAAAAGGCAGCTGCCAAAGCAGCTTACGCACTTCGATTTCCCCGACCACCATGCATACTTTTACACTGACCCTTTTGACTAGTGGCTCCTCTCGTTCTACCAAAGGAAGAGTGGTAACGAAAAGTACCTTCCCTCCACTGCTGTCCCCTAGGACTAAAAGGCAGAGGTTGACGCACAGCTGCGCTTAAAGACTCGGCTGCAGCTTTTGAGGTCCGCAACCTCGCAAGGCTCTCGTCAGCCGTGCTGCCAAACAAATGTGCGCCATTAAAGGGCATGTTCAAAAGACGGGCTTGCACATCCAAGCAGCCGTCACCCTTTTCTGCAAGGTCAAATGAAAAGGTAACACTGGGTCAGAGGACGGACCTTGGTCCAAAATATCTGTCAAGTCATCCTGAACAAAAGCTTCAGGAGGAGTGGACCAACCAAGATATTCCATGACCCTAGCCATCAGTCACTTGTAGGCTGACACTGCATGAGCCCCAGGCTAAGGCTAGCCAAACTCCACCTCAGGAGAAGTGTCTAGGCCACTGGCATCATGAAGAGATTTCTTTAACTCTTCCAACTGGCTATCACCAGAAAAGGCAAGAGCCATATCAGGTTATTCCTACAAAATATCCCCACCAAAAATATTGCCGTATATAAGACCATTTGTCTCGCCATAGGTGACATTTTTTGGGGGATAATCTGTGGGAGAAGGGGGTTGTTCCCCGCACATTTTAAAATCATGCACGGGTGTCCCCCTGCAAGGTCCATGGGTCAATATCACCGCAAAAATATGGCAATATTTTTGTATCACGATATTTGTGGGGATATTAACACATGGAACCCTTATCAGACTCAACAGGGTCAAAATCTACATCTGACTTCACCTCCTCCTCATAGACGTCATCAAGAGGAGCTAAAAGTCCAGTCTCGGGACAGCTAAGGGTCTGGAGTCCTTAACAGGCCCAAGTAGCCTTACTTGGACGATCCACCACACCAGGGACCTTCGACGGCAAATCCCAGCCAAGAGGACCCGACGGCGCCGACATCTACAGTGGTGCTGACACGAAGGCAAAGCTTCGCCGTCCGTATCCGACTGACACGGCACTGACAGTCGGCGCCGACCTCGAGCCCTTATCCGGTTTCTGCGGTCTCGCCGGGACAAGGACCGAGACCTGGAAATACATCTCTTGCGACCATCCTGAGCCTTCCCCGAACGGGACCTCGAAGGTTCCCGATGAGGATCGCGCCAAGGACCCGAGCCCGAAGGCGCATGAGCCACGTATCGAGACCGTTCCTTGCCGGCTTCATCAGACGAAACTGTGCCCTGCGATTGGAAAAATCGCCAAAAACTGCTCCTCCCTGAAAGCAGCCGATTCCTCCGGAGTCAATGACTTTGTTGGACAAGCCACATTCCTCATGGCTCCATCCTCCTAGGACGACGGGGAAGGAGACTGGTGATGGTGCTTACGAGAACCGGGAACCACTGCAGGACCAAAACCCCACCCTCCACCCCAGGGACTCCTTCCGACGCAGCGAGTCAAACCTCGAATCGCGGGTGGAAATCCCCTTCGACTTAGATTTACAGGACTTACTGGGTTTAGAACCCCTACCTACCCGAAGTTTTCCCTTACGCTCCTGCAAGGCCTTAGTAGTCAGCGACTGGCATTTGGAACAGTCGGTGTCCTGACCCTCTCCCAAGCACCACAAACAAATGCGATGCGGGACGGTAATACACATCTTAGACTTGCAGTCCCGGCAAGTCTTGAAGCCAGACCGTGGAGTCGGAGGGGTCGAAGACGACATTCACGAGGAATACACAAGGCGCGCAGAGTATGCGAAGCAAACCCGTTTGCGGAAAAAACTGAACCGAGGCTACGGGCGCCCTGTGTCCTATTTATAACATCCGGTGATGAAGCCCCCGACAGAGGCCTTCGAGGGACATCGACCCAACGCCATCGACGCAGGACGCCCTCTGTTGAAAAAGTTTCCAAAGTACACAGCTGTGGACATTACATGTCAAAGATGTGGAATACGTTGGAGTACACAATCCATTCGAATTTAAGTTTCTTCAATGTTTACATGAACCGAATGCAGTATTGCTTTTCCAAAGCTCCCATCCTGACCGAGGGAAGACTCCACGCAATGTTTTGTGAATGTGTGAATCGTAGAACAGGTTGCTGCTTTACAAATACTGATCGGTACACCAATTTGCAGGGCTGTAGAGGTAGCCATGCCCCTGGTGGAATGGGCCCTTAACCCTTCAGGACGATCCTTGTCTGCTAGTCTAACATTCTAAAATTGCCAGAATGATCCACCTGGATAAGGTCTGTTTTGTAACAGCCTGACACCGTTTGTGGCCTGAATAACCAATGAAAAACTAATCAAGGCAAAGTTTGACAGCCTAACTATATAAAAGCTCAGAGCTCTACAAGCGTTCAACCCGAGTAATCTCCTCTCCCTTACTAGGATGAGGTGGGGGATAGAGGGTAAAACCATGTTCTGCCCTACGTACAAAATAAGAACTAATTTTGGGTAAAAATGGGGGTTTAACCCTCAGAACAACCCTATCCTTAGGGAAGATAGTAAAGGGTGGCTTGGACGAAAGTGCCTGCAACTCACTCACTCTACGGGCTGAAGTTCGTGCTACCAAGAGAATGGTTTTAAAAGTTAACCTTAAAGGACATGTGTAAATGTTCAAATGGTACACAAAACATTTTAATACCAGATTAAGGTCCCAAATTGGAACCTGGAAAGGAGATGGGGGGCATGGGGTAAACACATTGGTGAGCCCCTTTAGAAATTGTGTAATCAGTGGAATTTTGAAATATGAACATTCCTCCGATGAGCGCTTAAAAATGGACAGCACCGCCAAATAGCCTTTAATACAAACATGGAGCCCCAGATTGGCAAAAGATAGTAGAAAGGATAAAACATCTAGTGTTTTGCACAGAAACTGGTCTACATTCTCGTCTATGCACCAGTTGCAGAATTTGTTCAAACGGTACAAGGACTTCCTTGCTGACCTTCTGGAGGAAAGCTAAATCTCCCATTACGTCATCCGGGGAGGTCCCAATCCTTGTATCTCAGCCTCTCAGAAACCATGCGTGAAGGCCGAGTGTCTTGACTTCTGGATGAAAAACCCACCCTCCTCTTGCGAGAGACACTCCTCTTTGTGGAAGACATATTTGAGGACAGATGGTCCAGAAGGTCCGGGTACCATGTCCTCCTGGCCCAATCCGGGGCAATTAGGATCATATGTTTCCCAACTTTCTCAACCTCCTGACCACATGAGGAGTGACGGGGACTGGAGGAAAGACATACAGGAGTGGAAACTCAATCAGAACGCATCTCCTAGAGCTCCTCTTAGGCCAAGTTCCCTGGAGCAGTACAGTTCACACCAGTCGTGAACAGATCCACTTGAGGGGTTCCCCAAAGGGAGAAGATCTCTTAAAGGACTTAAGCTAGTTCCCACTCATGGGATACTGTGCTCTACCTGCTCAGAGTGTCTGTTAGGGAGAATTCCAATTTCTGTGCTAATTTCCTTCAACGTTAGAGACCCCCAGCCCTTTTGCTGGACTTTTACATTTTTAACTGTGGAGTGAGTGAGCCCTTTTTCTCGCTCTGTTTCAACAGCGTATGTGTTTCCTTTGTTTTTGGAGTCCGACTGTATGGTGATACAGCACCTTCAGTCAGTGTCACACAGAAATCCTAAAGAATCTCATAAGGTTTAAATACCTTTTCTTGGGTGAACTACTGTTCCCAAGAACAGTAAAGTGAAAGTGACTTTACTTACCTTTTCTTTGTAGGTCCAGCACACCCCATTTTATGGGGTGTGCTGGGGTGCTACTTAGTAGCCCCTTGAAAGGCAAGATAGTGTGCAGTATCCTTGGGAAGACTAGAGCAACCTTGACCTCCTGGCAATAGGAGCACAAACTTTGCTTTAAGTCTGTACTACATAGGTTGTTAGTGTGGCTGAGCAGCCAGGCTCATCTCAAGAGGGGTCAATGTGAGCAGTAGGGTTGAAACACAGCGACAGTTATTCAAATAAAGACACACAAGGTTTCTTGATTAAACAATTTATTTAAGTCAGTTATATAAGCCTTGAGAAGGGAGCAAAACATGCAAATTATAAAACTTCAAAACACACTTAGTTTCTCTAAATCAGATGATATTGGGGATGGCACAGCCACTTCCTGCACACACAGATTATTTAAATAGCTAGGACACTGGACATTGATTTATCACTGGTACATTTAGAGCAATACTGAGTTTGGTGCAAAAGGTTAGATATATGCATGAGACAAAATTAAATTCATAAACTGGTTAGTACTTTTTCAACCCTCCAATGCAAAGTAAGGGAGTAGTTTCTTACCTGTAACTCCATTTCTCCAGCATTGGTATCTTTCATGGATTTACATGCTGTGAATATCCCCACCCCTCCCATCAGGCTGGGAAACCTCAGTAACTTTAACTCAGTGTTTTCCTATGGAAAACTGCCACACTTTAGTGTCCTATAAACATCCTTTTTGGGTGCTTTAGGCCCCACCAATAGGACGTTTGGTATAAATAGCCCCACCCCTGCAGCTTCTCTTCAGATGTCTACCTCCAAAGTAGAGGGAACCCAAACCCAGGTTTTTGCAGATGACGTCCTGGCATATGTAACCAACCTTCAATGCTCGTTCCCAAACCTAGACTTGATTCACTCCTTTGGTGCTTTTTCTGGGCTGAAAATCAACCTAGCCAAATCTTGTTTGATGCCCATGGGTAGAGCCAATACAGATGTTGAGGGGAAGGAATCGTTGGGGGTATTAGAATAGAGCATGAGGCTACGCCTGGGAGTTCTCCTCCCGAGAGACTTGATCCTCCTCTTCGAAGGGAATAATCCCCGGTTCTTGATAGGATAGATTCGGACCCGAGTCGATGGGCTCCCTTGACTCTCTTGGTTTGATCATATGGTGTCAATTAAGATGAACATATTGCCTTGGCTTCTCTACCTTTTCTCCTCTCTGGTCGCTATCCGACTAATTTTTTTCAAATCCCTTCATTCAGGGGTCCTGCGGTTCATTTGGAATGGGAAGAAAATGAAGGGTTAATCACGAGATCCTGATGCTTCCAGGTTCGCATGGGGGATTTGGCAGACCAGACTTCAGGCGCTACCACAATGGTGCTCAATTAAGAGTAATGTTGGAGCTTTCGAGGGAAGATATGAGAACCTATTGGTCATATCAAAGACACCCAGGTTCACCACAGAAAAGTGAGGGATCTCTTATGGGCCCCTGGTAAGAACCTCCCAAGAGGGATAAGAACGCATCCCACTTTGTTGGTACTGTGGGCACTATGGGGAGACGATAGGGGAAATGCAGCTCTATCTTCCTGGCCCTCCCCTTTGTCTTCGTTGTGGGGTTCCCCCGTTCGAGTTGGGCAAAAGAAATCTATGCGGGACTCGGGGGTGGTCGGATGTGGGTTTGGAACGGGCTGCTCAACTTTTTCGATTTTTGATTACAGAGTGAAGGGGAGCCTGACAGATAGCCAGTGGGTTGATCTGACCCCGTCCCCTTACGCCTCTTGAAAAAGGGATGGTGGAATCCAAGTCAAGGAGGGGGTCCCTCCTTAAATTCTATAATGCCATAATTAAAGCGGATGTTGAGTAGGCAAAGCTTGCAGAGGCAGTGGGAGGGAAGGGAGGTGGTAGAGGAATCCATGGGGTCTTCTATTTTTAAGTCCCTATCCCCCCCCCCCCGAGGAATTGTGGCCAGCGCGGAACATGGTTCCATCTTTGGTGGGGGTGCCCTGTTATACAGGTATACTAGCCAGATCTCCGGAGGTGGATTAAGGAGATTTCGGGTTCTGACCGGTCGCTGCTGCCCATAGTACTCCTCTTTGGCATTCCGACCCCAGAGATGGTCGAGCTCTCCCTGCCGAGGGTGGTCCAAGCAATGTTGCGTGCAGGGAGGCTTGCCCTTGCTCAAAGGTGGAAAGGTGGCTTGGTGCCCTCTAAATCAGACTGGCTGGCCAAGCTCTGGGCAATATTTACATATGAGAACCTTTCAGCCCTAACCCACGATACCATAAAGTCATTCCTTCAAGATTGGATGGTTGTTCTGCTACATGAGGACTGAATCGATGAGACTAAGATCTTTTGGGTGACGAGTGGCTTGTGCTGTGTATTAACCTTCCAACAATGGTATCCTCTTTCTTATTTTGAGTTGAGCCCGCACTGTCAGCATTGTTAGCTTGTTTGGTCCCCGTTTGTTCGATAACAATCTCCATCACCCTATTGGGTTCGGTTGGGTAGGAGCGGGGGTGGGGGGGTGGGGAGAGTAATTTCATCTGCTCTTTGATGTTTTCAATGATTTATTGCTATGCACCTTTCTTGGAAAATGTTGAATAAAATTTAAGTGGAAAAAAAGATACCAATGCTGGAGAAATGGCGTTACAGGAAAGAAACTACCCTCTACTCTTTCATGGATTCACATTCTGTGAATAGATTATATAGCAGTACAACCAATAATAGGTGTGCGACAGGCAAACCAACAGTACACATACATCACATACATGAGACAAACCCATCAAGTGACAAAAGCACAGAAAAAAATATGCGAAGATGCAGGGCCTACCTCATTGGTACAGGCGTTGGAGGACTGCTGCCCCAGACAGTAATGCCTGGTGAAGGTATACAGCACCTCCAGGAGGCTGCTTGGCAAATGTCCACTAGTGGTACCCAAGACCACAGCCCTGCAGACGAGGCAGTGGACCTCATAGAATGTGCCCTAGGAGCACTCCTCAAAGGCTTTCCAGCTTTTGCGTGGCAAAATGAAATTGTAGAGGAAACCCATCGGGATGGCCTGCCCCTTGTTGGACGGCCCATAAGCCACAAACACTTGTCTTTACTTCCTGAAGTCCTGCGTGCGATTCAGATAAAACTTTAGGGCCCTCTTAATGTCCAGAGAATGCAGGGCCCTTTCTGCTGGCGGGGATGCATTAGCAAAAAACTAGGGTAAAGCAATAGAGGCAAGTTTGTGAAATGCTGTTGGCACTTTCACGATGAAGAGCGGGTTAGTGGCCAGGAGAACCTGGTCATTCACAAATCTCAGCTAAGGAGGGTCAATGACCAGTGCTTGCAACTCAGACATCCATCTGGCCGAAGTAATTGCCTCTAGAAAAGCCACCTTGCATGAGAGGAACTTCAAGGAAGCCGTCGACATGGGTTCAAAGGGAGGCTTCATCAATGCCGAAAGGACCATATTAAGGCTCCACACTGATTCGGAGCCGCTCAACCGAATCGGCTCTTCCACTGCCATATGCAAGAGAACTGAGAACCAAGGCTGCCTGGGCCAGAACAGGGCCACCAGAATCACTCAGCACTGGTACCTACGAATCCACTGGATGGGCTGCCAAAACGAGCGAGAACGTGAGAACGCATACGGGAAAAGTCCCGTCCACAGGAACGAAAACGCGTCCAAGGACTCAGGATGAGCCCCTCTGCTGATAACTCCAGACACTGCTTGTTTTCCCTCGTAGCAAAAAGATCCACCGGCGGACGTCCCCATCGCCGGAAGATCCTCTAGACCTGCTGCTCCTTCAGCCTCCACTGTTGCAGCTGGCTGGTGTCCCTGCTGAGCAGGTCTGCTTGAACATTCAGCACTCCGGGCAGATGGCAAGCGACGAGACTGATCCCTTAAGCTAGAGCCCAATGCCAAACGACCTGCGCCTCCTTCAACAGGACTCGGGAATGTGGGCCCCCCTGTTTCCTTAAATAAAACATTGTGGTGCTTTTGTCCGCCAACACCCTCACCACCGATCCGCAGATGAAACTACTTTAGGGCCCAGTGCACCGCCCTCAACTCGAGCACATTGATCTGGAACATAGTTTCCACCCGAGACCACAGGCCCTGCACCTGCGAGCAGTCTAGGTGTGCCCCCCTTCCCCACCCTACCTGGGAGGCATCAACCACAATTGTAAACTGGAACTCTGGCTCCAGCAAGGGCATACCCCCTCACAAGATTGGTTGTGCACGCCCGCAAGCAAAGGGCGTCCAACAGGCTTTTGCCAACCACCAACTTGTCCAACCACAATCTTCGACTCTGCGACCACCTGTCCGCGAGGAACTCTTGCACCGGCCTCATGAAGAGGCAGCAATTGGGCAGAAGAGGGATACACAATGCCATGGCCCCCAACAGCGACATGTAACCTCGGACTGAAACAGCTGCTCCCTCTTTCCACTCTTGCCTTGGCCCACAATTTTTTTCACACGCTCGCTGGAAAGCTTCACCAGATTTTGCAGGGTGAGAAACTTCCCCAAGAAACACCAACTGCCTGGACAGCATCAAAAATGATGTTTGAAAGTTGATGACGAATCCCAGCCGTTGCAAAAGGCGCATGGTTTCCACGAGGCACTTGTGCGACAAACCCCCTCACCAACCCATCATCCAGGTAGGGCTACACATGATGACCTTCCCTCCGGAAGGCCGCCACCGGCGCCAGACACTTCGTGAAGGTCCTGGGGGACATCTTCAGGCCAAACGGGAGGACACTAAACTGATAGTGTTCCTCTCCGACCATAAATCACAGTAACTTGCGGTGCCTCCGCCGCATAGGTATGTGAAAATAGGCGTTCTGCAAATCCAACGACGCCAGGAACTCACCCGGCTGCACCGACCGGATGACATCTTGGAGGGTGAGCATCTTGAACTTGAGGCGTTGCAGAGTCTAGTTCAACGCCCGAAGATCCAGAATAGGCCTCCACTTGCCGTTGGGCTTTTTCACAATGAAGTACTAGGAGTACACCCCCTGGCCCTGCTTTGCAACCGGAACTGGTTCCATCTTCCCTTTCTCTAGCATGAGAACCACCTCCTGCCGCAAGATTGGAAGATGCTGCTGCAGCACATACACCAGCGGAATAGGGACCAGAGGACGCCGGAACTCAGAGTGGCCAAAACGCACCGTGTCTAGCACCCAGCGATCTGAGGTCATCTTTCTCGACTTGTCGATGTGGATGGTGACCCTGCCCCTCAACCCCCTCCCAGTAGATTGTCCATATGGCAGTCATTGTTGAGGCTTCGTTTGCCCCCCCTTAGACACAGAGGACTGCAAATTCTTTTCGGAGCCTGGAAGTCCTGTCGTTTCTGTGCCCATTGGACAGACCGCCAATAGCCTTGCAAGAAGTAGCTGGAGCACCCATAACCACAATCTCTGGTGGAAGCAAACCGGGCATTTCCCGAGACTCCACGGAAAGCCCAAAAGGAACGAAAAGAGCGCCCACTCTGCAAGGAACCCAAAGATTTAGCGGTTTCTGTATCTTGCTTCATCCCTTTCAGGGCTTCATCGATTTTCTCACCAAGCAAGTGTTTGCTCTCACGGGACAGGTCGATGACCTTATACTGTACCTCCGGGCGGAAGTCTGTGCCCTTCAACCAAGCCTGGTGCCGAAGCACAACTCCATTGTTGATTTGTTTACAACCTGACTCTGCCAGGTCCATGGCAATATTTATGCTGTGGTTGGAGGCCTCCTCACACACAAACAGCATTGCTTCCTTTCGGTGCTGCTCCGGCAGATATTCAAGAATTGGGGCCAGCCGATGCCACATTTCACGATCATATTTGGCCATGATCGCCAAGGAATTTGCAGCCTTTACAGTCATAGCCCCGATCAAGTCCTCTCCAAAAGCGTCCTGCTTCCTGGCCTTATTGTCTGGAGGCGTAACGCATTTATGTTGGCTCCCGGCCTTCTGGCTGGCAGCTGCCGACACCAGTCTGACATGGGCTGTGACACGAAGCATCTAGGGGTCGACTCGAGCCATGGTTTCTCAAGGAGACCCTTCACAGCCGGCTCTGAAAACGGGTGGCGCATCGTGAGCAGGATCTCCTGCCACACATGGTAGAGAATAGTCACGGAGAAGACCACCGTCCTCCGCTTGCCCATATGGTCGAAGAGGAAGCAGTGCTTACGTTCCTCTTGAGGCGCCAGTCCAGACTCAAGACATGCTTTCAACGTCATGGCGTGGAACACCCCAATATCATCTGGAGGTGAGGGTTGCGCCGGGCTACTGGGCTGCTCACCGCCGCGTCCCACACAACATCCCTCGTCAACGAGGATTATACAGTAGAAAGGGTGTCCCACGGAACACCCGAGGTGAGATTCAGGTAGCTCGCCTTCAGGATGAGACTTGACAGCTCAACCCCACCAGCAATGGCAACCGTGCCAGAGGAGACTTCCTAGGAACCATACCAGGCAACACCTTGACCACCGGTACTGCCGGAATCTGAGGAGGAGGAGGCAACCTTCCATCCAGCTGCCCCAACAAAGATTGAAGCGTAGACAGCACTTGCAACGACAGCAGAGATTGCGGGTTAACCAGAGGATAACCGGGTGCCCCAGCTCCCATTCCACTTGACGTCTAAGGCCTCACACTCTGCAGACCCAGAGCAGACAGGTCAAACACCTGTTCCTCTTCCACTTCCGAAGGAACAGAAAATGTAGTTGGATCTTGCTGCAAAATGTTCACAGGAAGGATAGACCCAAAGACGGCAGACTGCCAAGCTCCACCAGACGACAACAGCCCTTCCGATTCCATCTGCATGGACGATAACAGCAACAGACCACTATCCGTCAGTGTCATGGACGGCGCCGATGACCCCACTGTTGATGACAGGGCCGTAGACTGCAGCACCACCCTCGACGACTGAGTAAGTCGACAAGCTCGTCGACGGAACCACGTCCCCCGGTGTCGATTTCACCGGAGACCCGGATTTTATGGTAGAGCCAGACCAGTGCTTCGAACACTCCTGGCTGGACAAAGACCTGTGATGGTCCGAAGACGGCGAGAGCTTTGACCAAGACTCCTTCGGCTTCGCCAGGACTTTGACACCGTAGACTTCACGGGCCTACCACCAGACCCCCCCCTGGAGTGGTTGGACCGACCATGCTTGGACAACAAAGAGCCACTAGTCTACGACTGTTGCAGCTTCGACAAAGACTTATTGCCTTTCCCTCCCAACCCCCAACTCCGACAGAGGCAATGCGGCCCGATGCTTCTTTGCCGGAGGCTCAGCAGACAGCGCTCGCCCATGTTCCACGGACTTCTAAGCTCTTCCTGAAGATTGGCTCCCCTGGCCCAAACCCACCTCAGAAGCCGGATATAAGCCCTCATTAAGCCAACATATGAGCCGTTGATTACGGTCCTTCAAGGTCTTCTGCGAAAACTCCTGACATATCTTGCAGGTATCTGACGAGTGATTCCGAGGATTCCCAGCCCGACGGGGAAATATTCATAGCATGTAAATCCATGAAAGATCCAATGCTGGAGAAATTAACCCTTTCCTGGGGGAAGGTAATGGCACAGAGTCAAAGGTAAGAAGTCTCTTGCTGCCAGGACAGCCAATGTTAGTTGAGCAAAGTCTAGGGGAGCTGAAGACAGTCTTGCTGGTAAGTAAAAGTCTTGCACAATGTTTTTAGAAATGTTTGTAGAAATAAGATTCACTTGAAGGGCCATAAGCTGGGAAGCTTGTGAGGGGCAAGGCTGTAAGCAACTTTGCAAGTGCAACCAAGACAAGTCTCAACTGAGAGCAAGTAAGGCTACACAACAAGGTGAGTTTAGACTTTACAGTACCTTTGGTTAGAAGAAATGGTTCCAGCTGGCTTCTGTTCCTGTACAGCTCCACAGATCCTTGTGTTCTTGGGCCTCAGTCATGGGGACAAGAGGGAGGACGTCTGGGACTCCTGCAATGGGAAGGGCAGCAGCAGCAATGGGCAAACTTCAATTCAGCTCTTCGCGTCTGACAGCAAAGAGCAACACTGCGGTTCTCGGATACCACGTCGAACTTAACTCGCATCTGGGGGCCAGCAATGTTGAGGTGGCTCAGGCTTGGTCAGTCCTGCTTCAGGGAAGTCCGGAGGATCTTCCTGGCGCTGGGGGCTGACTTCAAAGCGATCCACTCGGCTTGGTGTTAGTCTCCCTGGCACTTCGGTTCCAGCAGCAGCAGAAGTACAAACAGCTTCGAGAGGAGGTCTAAATAAGTTCACCTTGGAGTAGATTGGTCCCACCAATTCAAGGGGTTCTTACAGGGCTTCTCTAGTCGAAACAAATTCAGTGATTCAGCCCAGCAGCAGGGCTTTACCGGGCAAACCAAAGATCCAGGAGTTGCAGCAGGCGTCTCTTCCAAGTTCTTCTTCGGATTCCTTCGTCCAGTGGTCGACTGTCTTCCAAGCCAAAAAACCTTGCCTTTTATGCACGTTTCTCCCATTCATTCCAGCATAGCTGTCAATCACACATTAGGGTGGCTGTCCTTGCTAGACAGCCAATTACTTTTGGGTGCAATCCTGTAAGCAAGGGGATTTATGCACCAGTAGTTTGGCATCTCGCTCACTTCCTGCCCCTGCCAGACATACTGGAGCCAGAGGCGGGCTTCACTCATGAATCCCGGCAAAGACAAAACGAACAAAGGGACCAAATCTGGTTTGGCATGCAGAGTAATTCTCAAGTAGTAACTTTCCAACAAGAAATGGTGGGAAAAAAAAAAAAAAAAAAACGCAGCTCGAGGTAAAAACCCCCAAGCAGTATTGCGGGAGTGTTCTGTGTGGCTGAAGTTTGTCCACCATTGCGGCTGTTTTCAAGGAAGAGTAAAAACTTACAAAATCCCACACCCGGATGAGGAGAGGCGTGAGAAGCCTCATCTGAAAACTGATCGATTACTGATCGCCGCCATGGACAAGACAGACGTGTTCACAGCTGAAATGCTGTGAGTCGGCACCAGGGAATACATCAAAAGTGCTGCCCGCACACGAGATCTCCCCTCGCTGCAACATCCGATAACAATTGAAAACAAACGTACGAGCGAAAAATGTAACTTGTGGGTGTTTGTGAGGATACGAGTGATCACGAATGAGATCGAAATCCGTGGAGATTAAGGTTTGCCTCAAGACAACGGATTCCGGTCGACGCAAGAGAAAACCGGTGACCTGGAGCCTGATGGCGGGGAGGTGTACCGTTATGCTTACCTGCACCGTTAAGGTCTGAGAGCTCGGTCCAACAGAGCTTGATTGTAAGCCTGGACTCCCGAAGCAGAGCGGTCGATGAAGACTGTATAACGAGGATTAGTAATATAGTGGCTGTAGAATGCGTTGATGAACGAACTATGCGGCATGAGTGCGATCCACACAGCATATGCCCTTTACGCATAGTGATACAAAAAGTATAACGGCCCCTACCAAATTCAGGACAGAGTAACCTCCAGAGAAACCTACAGCAAAATAGTGATGGTGAAGGTGAATGTATTAAGACTAGATGCTCAGGCTGAAAATAAACAAGACTAATGACCTACTTCAAGATACAAAGCAGCTTATGAATCTAAAAGGTGATAAAAACAGGTGAAAAAATGCAGTTTTCTTTTTGGAGTAGAACAATCCCGCTTGATGTAAATTCGAACTCAGAACAACCCTCATGTAATCAAAGGCACAAATCTGTTGCTGATCAATTAAAGATCTGAAAGAAATGAACGGAAGGGTGAACCTCATTAACGAAGAGTCTGCAGCCCTGGGATCGAGCAAAAAGCCTTCAAATAGCTCTATCAGACAACCTGAGAGAATGGAAGCAGGACATAAGCTGGCACATGCCTCTCGTGTGGAGATCCAAGGGGCAAAAGAATTCAGAAAGACAGCGTAATTTATCTACGAACCCATACTGCTAAATTAAGCCTAATTGATTCTAGCCCGATACCTGAAGTAGCTTGCTCGCAAAAAAGAAACACCTTGCAGCAAACAAGAACTAGCCAAACTGAACAAAGCTAAAAAAACTGTACTTTAAAGAAACTAAACATCTAGCTCACCATGTTGGTCAAGCAAGTACAGGGAAATGAGAGCAAAGGAGGCTGGGAAACAGAGACCCAGCACTAAAGACACTGCACAAATCAAATGGCTACAACAGGTGACCGAAGCCATAGGCAATGAGCTAAGGCCAAACTTAATGTCGACAATGACCATCGCAATTGCTCCTCTTGCAAAAATGTATGGACAATTTAGTGTGCTATTAAGACCAAAACACACACATAGCATTGTTAAATGCGAAAATGCAGAAGATAGAGATATCCAGGAAATAAAGATACATATGCAAAAAGACAGACAAATATATTGAAAGATGCTTTGAAATGCAATGTTGAAGATAAAAGATCGCTGGTGGAGGTTAAAGAAGTCAATTCTAAAAAGAAAACAAAATACTCATGAGATTACGCCAGCAACGTATAGAAATGTGGCAATGCAATGAGATAGCACCGCTTGGCAAAAAGAGAACAATGAGGGAGAGGGCAGCGTAACAACCTGTAAAGAAGATTGGACCTCCAAAATAATGAGGAAAAACGCCCAACCTAGGTAAGCCTCAACAGGGCAAGCCAGAAGACGACCAAAAGGAGTTGCAGGCAAAGGTAAGGGTGGAAAGTACTGAGGTTGAACTGCCTTGCACGTCTAAAGCAGCCGAGAGCTTTCCATTTGACCCGAACCTGCTGATGTTAAGCGGTGTGAGGATCTTGCCCCAAGAGGAGATGAATACCGAGGAGTTTACTGGACCCTAGAGTTATGAGGATGATGCTGATCCGGCTTCTCCAAAAAAGCTGGTTTCAGCAGAGAAGGAAACTAATAAGATGGCAAACAACAAGTTACTCCTTACCTGGTAACGTTCTTTCGATGGGATGTTCCTCCGACGTATTCCTTATCTATGATATTTGTATCTCCAGCTTGCTGGTGTCGGAAAATGTTTTTTGCCCAGTAGAGGGCGCTGTGCGTCGACGTCCGTCGAGTAGGTGTACCTCGAGAGCCACCGTATCGACGCCGAGGTCATCATGCCTATAAATGGCCACACGCAGCGTCCGTTGCTCAGTTCTGTTTTGTAGAGTAAGGTAGTTATTGCATGAATGGTTACTACCCTTGAAGGAGCGTAAGCTGCAACCACAAGGGAAATGGTACTGCGGAGATGGATGGGAGGGGCGATAAGGAATACGTCGGAGGAACATCCCATCGAAAGAACGTTACCAGGTAAGGAGTAACTTGTTCTTCGAAGGGATTGTGTCCTCCAACGTATTCCTCATCTATGATAGACTCCCATAGCAGTGGTATGTGATTGGAGGTGGGAGTAAGAGATGCCATATTACTCTAAGAATGAACAGAGTGTAACACAGCTTTGCCAAATCTAGTCTCTTAGAGGAGGAATCCAGGCTATAAAATTTGGTAAAGGTATGTGCAGACGACCATGTGGCAGCCGCACATATGTCTCCAATTGGTACCCCTCTTTGAAGAGCTGAGGAGGCTGCAATACCCCCGGTTGAATGAGCCCTTAGATTTTGAGTGGACTCTTTCCCTTCCAATTTGTAGCATTCCAGAATGGCTAAAATAATCCATCTGGAGATGGTTTGTTTGGTTATTGGTAATCCCAATTTATGTCCTGCGTAACCTACAAAGAGTTGGTCTGCTTGTCTAATTTTAGCAAGTCTACTGATATAAAAACTCAAGGCTCGCTTAGGGTCCAGCCTGTGTAGTCTCTCTTCCTCTTTCCCTGGATGGGGAGGAGGATAGAATTAAGGTAAAGTAATCTGAGTAATGTGAAATTCGAAACTACCTTTGGGAGGAAGTTAGGCTTCACCTGTAGAACGACTTTGTCCTTGAGAAAAATTGTATGAGGAGGTTTACAAGATAGGGCTTGTATCTCGCTAACCCTTCTAGCAGATGTTAATGCTACCAATAAAACAGTTTTGAGGGTGAGAAACTTCAATGAACAAGAGTGGAGTGGTTCAAAAGGAGCACCCTTTAGGAAGTTTAAAACTAGATTAAAGTCCCATATGGGAACTTGGAATGGTCTTGGCGGGTAAACATTAGTTAGACCTTTCAGGTATTGTATTACCAATGGAATTCTGAAATACGATGGGTCCTCTGCAGTGCGCTTAAAGATAGATAGCGCTGCGAGATAGCCCTTAATAGTGCAACTTGAAGGCCTGAATTTGCCAAATAAAGTAAGGATAACACCACAGGTGTACCACATGAAAAGGGTTCGATATTCTTTTCTCTGCACCAGCTGCAAAATTTATTCCAATGGCAGCGGTATAGAATTTTAGTTGCTGGCCTTCTGGCCGAAAGCAACACCTCCATGACGTCATCTGGAAGGTCCCAATCCTTGTACCTCAACCTTTCAGATACCAAGCGTGAAGGTTGAGGTCTTGATGGCTGGGTGGAGAACCTGACCTCCCTTCTGCGAGAGAAGATCCTCCCTGTACGGTAGACGAATTTGAGGATGGATGGACAAAGGTCCGGGTACCACATTCTCCTGGCCCAATCCAGGGCAATTAGGATCATGGTCTTCCGAAACCTTCTCAACCTCCTGATCATTTGAGGAATGACAGGGACCGGAGGAAACGTGTACAGAAGTGGGAACTCCCAGTCCACTACAAACACGTCTCCTAGAGCTCCTCTCGGGGGAAATTCCCTTGAGCAAAATCTGTCGCACTTCCTGTTGATACTAGTGGCGAACATATCCACTTGAGGGGTTCCCCAAAGGGCGAAGATCTCTTGAAGGACTTCCTGAGCTATCTCCCACTTGTGGGAGACTGTTCTGCCTGCTCAGAGCGTCCGCTGTCAAGTTCTTCTCTCCGGCTAGGTGAATTGCCGATAGAGATTCCTTCCTGAATTGCCCAAAACCAGAGCAGCATCGCCTCTGCACAGTGGCAGTGACCCTACGCCTCCTCTTTTGTTTAGGTAGTGCATGACCACTGTATTGTCCGTCATTATCAGGACGTTTCTCCCCCGTACAGACGGCAGAAAAGCCCTCAGTGCCAGTCTAATGGCTCTCAGCTCCAACAGGTTGATGTGTGGTCTGGACTCCGATGGAGACCAACGACCGCTGATGGTCAAGTCGTTGGCATGGGCTCCCCACCCCGTGAGTGAGGCGTCTGTGACTACAGTTATCTCCGGCCATGGTTGCGAAAACAGTTCTCCTTTCAAGATGTTCTCTGGAGAGGCCCACCATTGAAGGTCGTGGGCTACCTTGTCCGGAATCCGGAGGAGATCTGTCATCCTCCCTGAGAATTGTGACCACTGAGTCCTCATTGCCCACTGAAGGGATCTCATTCTCAGGCAAGTCTCTGGCACAAGGGATATGCAGATGCCATGAGGCCTAGCAACCTCAAAAAGTCGTAGGCTGGGAGACGTTGGGCATTTTGAAACCTGGTGACCATCTGCAGAATATCTTGAGGCCTCACCTCTGGTGGCGAGGCTTTTCCCAGGGACGTGTCCAGGACTGCTCCAATGAACTGGAGTCTCTGTGATAGTATCATCTGTGACTTCTTTAAATTGAGGGAGAAGCCCAGTTTGTGAAGGAAGTGGCAGACCTAATCTAGTTGGATCCGAGCTTGTTCCGAAGAAACTACTCTGATCAACCAATCATCCAGGTAGGGGTAGACGTGAATCCCTTCCCTCCTTAGACTTGCAGCCACAACCGACAGTTTGGTGAAGACCCTCGGGGCAGAGGTCAGCCCAAATGGCAGAACTCGAAATTGATAATGAGAGTTGCCAATTGTGAACCTCAGGTACTTCCTGTGCTTGGGATGGATTGGCACATGGAAATAAGCATCCTGAAGGTCCAGAGATACCAACCAGTCCTAAAGCTGAAGGGCCTGAAGGACCTGAGAGAGAGTTACCCTCTTGAACTTGTCCTTCCTGAGGAACTTGTTCAATTCTCGTAAGTGCAGGATGGGTCTCAGTCCTCCATCTTTCTTTGGTATGAGAAAATAGGGGTGGTGGGGGGTCTACAATTTCCTGCAAGAGGAGCGGATCCGGCACTTTCAGAGAGCTGTTCCCCGGTGGATGACTGAGGGATGCGTAGAAAAGGCAGGCAGTAACCTTGGGCAACTGTCTCCAATGCCCAAGCATCTATCGTAATAGCCTGCCATTCCGTCAGATGGTGAGTTAACCTGCCCCCTACAGGTGTCTTGTGATGGGAGACCTCAGAGTGGTTTGGGAGCGGCTGATGCAGTTGCCGAAGGTAAAGCGCTCCTGCTGAAGCGGCTTTCTTTCCTTTACTCCGTCCACCACGGGTAAATTTTCCTTGGCCTCTTTGAGCCGGCCGTCCTCTGCCTCTTCCATATGAGGAATAGCGAAAGGACCTTCCTCTCCAAGAGGATCCTGAGGGACGAAAATTAGTTTGGCGGATTGCAGCCCCTAGTGACTTGGCTGCTGCTTTAGATGTTTGCAGTTTTTCCAAACTGTCATCTGCCTTCTTACCAAACAGGGAAGAGCCGTCAAAGGGCATATTTAAAAGTCTGGCCTGTACGTCAGAAGCAAAGCCGGACTTTCTCAACCACGCATGCCTGCGGATTGTGGTACTTGCCGCCATGGCCCTGCTGATACTGTCAGCAGAATAAATGCAAGTTTGAAGGGACTCACACATTGCATCTTTACCATCTCTGATGATATTTAAAAATCCGTCCCTTTCTTCTCCTTCCTGGAGGCAGTCAGCCGCTGATGAAGCACACTCCCAAAGAGTGTGGCTGAACCTAGCGAACGTACAAGTCGCATTAACAGATTTTAAAGCCATGCTACAGGCCGAGAAGACTCTTAGCCGTGGCATAATATTTTTTAATCATCCATATCCTGTGGAGCAGTGAAGTATGCAGATGTACTGCCTGATGAAGTTGCAGTCTGGACCACCAGACTCTCTGGAGTAGGGTGCTTAGATAGGTATTCAGGGTCAGCAGCAGATACCCTATATTTCGCTGACAACTTCTTGTTAACCGCAGGGCCAACTTCAGGAGTTTTCCAGTTACTTAAAATCTTTCTTTGTAAAGCAGAATGAAAGGGAACCACTGTATCCTCCTGTGGACCTTTATCCAGAATATCTGTGAGGTCATCCTGTTGATTAACAGGTGAAGGCGCAGACCAACCCATGAACTCCATAATTGACATTAGGGTTCTATAAGGGGTTTCAGCATGTTCCCCTGGGTCTGGTTTGACAAATTCCACTTCTGGGGAAGTGTCTAGGCCACTTGCTTCCTGTAATGCATCCCGACGGTCTTTCAACCTTCTTTCCTCAGAGGCAAAAGTCTCTGGTTCAGGTGATGTGGTCCTCAGCAGCCCAAAAGGCCTTTCTTGATCAGAATCTTTCCTTTCTTCATAAATTGAAGTTAAGGGGGGGGATGCTCTGTCCTGTGAAATGGTATAAAACCCATCTCTAAAGCAGAGGGAGCCATCAGTGGCCTTGAAAAGGTCGATGTCGTCGACGCCGATGTAAAAATCCTCGAGGGCGCCGACAAAGGCGTCAAGAAAACTGGAAGAGGCCTCGAAGAACTCGAGAGGATCGGAATCCTGCTTGAGGATGTCGACGACGTTCTTGACGTGTCAGAGGCTCTCTGTGTAACCGTTGGCTGTGGAGTAGACGTGGGTTTTTCTTTTATCGGCGTCGACTCGATCGACGGAGTCGAAGAACCCTTCGATAACGGCGTCGATGGCGCTGATCTATGCTTCGAAGGGGCTTTCGACGATGGCGTCGAAGATGTTTTACTTCCCGATGGCTCATGGCGCTTTCGGGTCGACTCTTTCGCCGGGTGCTGCGACTCGCAGCGTTTAGATTTTTTGGGCTTTTCACCCGGGGTATCACCCTCAGCTGACTTCGAGGGGGTCGAGGCCGCTTTCTCGAAGACGCTTAGCATCTTTTTTCTGAATGCCTCCCACTCAGCCTGAGCGCTGTGTTTTGTGGGGCAATTTACTCTTTCAGGGGAACTAGACGACGACGACAAAGGAGATCTTCTACGTCTCTTTTTCGAGTGTCTAGACCTCGACGAGTGGTGGGGGCCACTTCGAGACCTAGACCGAGAATGCTTTCGACGGTGAGGAGACGAATGTCTCGACTCTACCGCGTAAACTTTCGAGGAAGTTAAAACTGACTTACCTCTCTCGAGCTTCCACTTACGCTCCTTCAAGGCTTTCGCCGACATGGATAGGCATTCCTCACACTCCAAACACTGGTGTTCGATTCCCAGACACCACAAACAGATCCTGTGAGGATCCGTCAATGGCATTTTCTTCCCACAGTCTCGGCATTTTCTGAAACCGAACCGAGGAGTCGTCAGGTCGGAGGAGGAAGCCATCGAGTACTAGTCGGTTTTCTCGAGGAAATATGAATATATTTCGACTGACGAACTGAGCAATGGTATTCCGAGGCACACGAAGCGCGGAAAAACGGAACTGAGCAACGGACACTGCGCGTGTCCATTTATAGGCATGACGTCGATACGGTGGCTGTCGAGGAACACCTACTCGACGGACGCCGACGCACAGCGCCCTCAACTGGGAAAAGAAAAATTCTGAGGCCAGCAAGCTGGAGATACAAATATCATAGATAAGGAATACGTCGGAGGACAATCCCTTCGAAAGATAGCTACGCAATCTTTGAAAAAGATAAGGATACCTGAGAAAATAAAGACTAGTTTGGAAAACTAAAAATTCTCTCAAAATGCGAAAATATAACAAAAATATGGCTAAAGCACAAAACATGCATACCCAAAAACTTCTGCATGTTCCTGTGAAACCTCGAGGCCCTGAATATTACTATTCAAACGGGGTCTGAGTCCAAAAAGCATAATAGAAAGGTTGAAGATGAATGAAAACCCTAAAGGGAATTCACCTATTGTGGGTGACAGTACGGTAGAGGAGCCGGAAAAACTTAAGGAACAAACCAGAGATACGGTGACCGTGGAAGATCTACTCAAAATGTCCATGTATGATTTAATAGAAAGTGAAGATGGAGTGGCACCCGTGGGTGATGCTAATGATAATGTGATATCTCTGAGTCAGAAGACGAGCCTGAATTCTCCCCGCCCCGGAGTAGGGGTTTGAATGAATCCGAAATAAATTCTTAAGAGTAGTTTACAATCCCTCTCCAGAAAAAGAAAAAAAAACAGGCCAATGATTTAGAGAACGTAGAGAACCAAGATGGCGATGAATTTCTCACAATTGAAGACAGAAGAAAAATTGCCCTAATTAAAATAAGAACATTTGGAGTAAGGGTAGAGCCTGAAAGGCTGAGAAAAACAAATCAAAGCAATTTGAGACAATGAACAAGCCGTCTGATTTGAAGATTCAGAACCTAATGACTAAAGGTAAAAGATCTGCGTCGTGGGGGGGGGTGAATCATGGCCTATTGACAAACACGAGAAATACAGATGAAGGAAAAACTAGAATGAAAGGGTGCAAAGACGATATTGCAATGTGATTGTTAGTGGAAATGAATACACCAGATGAAGATAATTTGATTCTAAATCAATATAATATGTTACAACTATTGAACTATATGACTGCAATGAAATCAATTTCCACGATTGATATCAAGACGGTTGAATTCATCTCAGAAATGAGTCTAGATAGTTGTGCTACATATCCACTCAAGAATCGTCTGGGATTTGATAATGGACAATGCAGGCGTTCTATGGAAGTTAGGCTTCACTGTGAAGGAGATAGAAAAAGTTGACTCCTCTGAAAGACAGACAGAAGCCAACACAAAGAAATGACATGAAGATAACTGTCCCTTTGCCTAGTATATGGGCGAAAGGCCAAAAAGAGCATGGCATCAAAAGCCAATTTGTAAATGAAGGTTGTGAAGAAGAGCCGGACGAGACAATAGATTTGACAAAAATGAAAAAAGCATTTAAAATTACACTAAAGTGTGAGAATCAGACTAAGGAAGGAGACAATCAAGCACGCAAAATAGGGAAGACGAGAGGATATGCCTGGAGTTGGTTACTTGGAGTGCTAAATGCTAGGAACGAGAGTTAACATGAGGAGCTGAAACCAAAAGAAGTCCATCTAATGGGTTCATGGAATACACGAGGATTCGAACACTTAATACAAAAATCCTATAAACTGCTCAAATCCTTACACATATGTCTCCAGGAGACCTGGCTGGGGACGCCCCTGGTTGTGGAAGGCTACGAGCTAGCCTTCAACCCAGCTATAATGCAAGCAAAAAGGACATTCGCTGTCAGGCCTGATTACTATGACGAAACGCAACAGCGGTTTCAGAATAATGAGTTTGAACCATAGCGGCTTACATTCAACTGACTACAGTTGTAAAGAATGAAGTGAAAGTAGGGGTTGCCTTGAACGTCCACAAACATACTAGCAACACCAAGCCGCAGGCACTATGGAGTTTGCGGATCAAGTAATGGATCTGATAGACAAGATAAGAGCCAGCGAAGGTAATGCATTAATCATATTATGTTGAGATTTTAATATAGCCATCACCCTGTCAAACCAAAATTTAAAGCATGAAAGACTAAAAGATAAATTGCGCAAAACTGTTACAGGAACTGGACGTCAGAAGTATGGACATTTTAAATAGAAATATGTTGCGTGACATACCTCCGGGCACTACATGGGAAAGGGGGACACAAAGCTCTATCCTGGACTATTTTGTCACTTCGAAAAATATGACAGATCTTGGAAATTAAGGTCATAAAAAATAAACAAAGTGACCATAATCAACTAAGAATGTGTTTCTAAACAACAAAAATTCAAAGACTTGTGGAAACAAAAGAATCAGAGCCTGTGATGAATCGACTGCGACTGAATGGCTCCAAAATACAAAACTTGACAGCAGCATTAGGCAACCAAGCATATTCCCACAGTGCGTGTAACAGAATACCAGGAGTTTCTGCAAATGTATAAGACCGAGCCGTATAGAAATCTAAGGGCCATGACATCGAGACAGGTCTACGATAGTAACGTGGTTGCTAGGAAATGAGAACTAAGAAAGGCACTTAGAGAGCTAGACAAGCAATCTCTGAATTTGCAAGAACACGCCAAGGGAAAAGGCAACCTAAAACACTACAAGAACTGGCTAAAGTGGTACAAATCTACCCTGGAACAAAAAGGATGCTGAACACATGCTCCGTTGTCTCACACAAACAAATACTAGAGACATTTGGGCAACAATAAACGAAATGGAAAATCCCCAGAAAGCAAGTTTATGTAATTAGTGAAGAAAAATTGATAAGGCGCTATAGTGGGTTATTTCAAAAACAAAAGCTCTAGAATTGAGGAAGATATTGAAAGAACGGCATGGGACATCACCATAGCGAGAGAAGATATATATGACAACATCAAGAACTTGAGTGCATCACAAGCACTCGGGTCTGACTAATGCTATGCTAAAAAAGAACCCAGATAAATAGTCTCTCTTTAAGATCAAACTCTAAGATGATTATATCCGAAGGAAGAATACCGAGCACATTGAAAAGAGCAGTAATTGTACCCATTTTTAAAAAAGGATCAAGATTGGTCCTGACAAACTACAGAACCATAGCACTACTTGACGCAGTGGGAAAAATCTTTCCCACCCAGCTTTTGATTCAACTAACGAGCTGGATCAAAGAAGCTAGAGTGGCAGACTTGAGACAAACAGGCTTCGTCAAGGATTTTGGCTGTAGTTTAAATTTGTTCATCCTAAACATCTTGAAAATGGAAGCAATCAAGAAAAAAGATGCCCATTTACATCACTTTCATCGATCTGGCTCATGCATTCATAGGTCGATCGCGAGCTGTTATGGGCTAAAATGGTGCAAAAGGGCTGTCCAATAAGTCTTATCACAGCCATAAAAGATTTTTTATTCAGAAACGTCAATACAAATACGCCTGTACAAGACCGGTTATTTAACATGGCCTATAAAAATCAACTCCTGGGGTTAAACAGGCCTGCCCCTTAGGTGCAACGTTCAACTTTATTTCAGATGCCGGCGACGCCTTAGATGTCGTCCAGTCTTTTCCACCCAAGATTAATCAAAATCATGATTCTATATGCGGACGACATTGCAATTTTAGATACGCCTGTAGAGGAACATTACAGTGCTGGAAAAATATATAGAAGAGAACAGCCTTGAGATCAACGTAGAGAAAACAGATTTTGATACTCAAGAATCTAAAAGGCTATAACAAGAAAACAAGAGGCAAACGTTTCCAATGGAGGCTAGGCAAAATATCCTGAAATTCGCTATAGTGAAATATCTAGGAAGTGCCATGAACTCAAACATTAACGACCAGCCGATGGTTAAAAAAAGATGGCGGCCAAATGTAAACAACTGGCTGCCCAAGCGGATAGTGTGCACACAAAATACTGGAAATATTCCTTTGTTCCAATTGAGCGTTTCTATAGAAATAAAATGATGCCTCCCATTACCTATGGTGCTGAGGCTCTATTGCTGTGAACATGTGATCTGGAATAGGATTCTTCAATTCCCTAAAGGATATCCTACAGCATGTATGAGGTACAAGATGAGTTTGACCTCTATTAATGCAATTGTGCTCTGGAATACACTAACCCTAAATAGGAAAGTTGCTGCCCTTGATAAAGCACAATTCAAGATCCTGAACCAACCTGGAGTAGTAAATACGGCAGACTTGCTGGGAAAAAGGAGATCTGCTTGTGAAGGTATTCTAAACCAACTGAACACAGATAAGCTAACTGAGGAATAATCCTAATGCAGTACAAAAAAAAAGCTACTAGAGCAATACTGGATCAAAACCTGTGAAAAAAGGATGCAAAATAAAAGAATGAAGAACGTGCCAGTTGAGTCCAAAAAACTTGAACTGCCTAAATACATGCTGAAATTTCCTCGCAAAAAGAGATCAAGTTTCCTCAAATTTAGAGTAAATGTGTGGGAAACGAAAGAAAACAGCTATAGCAAAAATGCTAATGAAAAAGAGGATCAAGCATGCAGATTGTGCAATGCTCCGAAGAGTCCCTGAAACAACTGGTGCTTATGTGTCCCATGATGAAAATAAAGAATACGTTGTTTTGGTCAAGAGACAGCTAAATATTCAATACGATTAACAGAAGAAAGGTGGGTTAAAATGTGCGAAGGTGAAACTAACAAACTGACATTTGCACTTTCATTCTTTCTGGACAGTTTGAAACAGATAAATAAATAAAAAGGACCAGAACTCCATGTCTAATGAACCATCATTGAATGATGATTACTGTGGAAAAGCGCTCATTGAAGTTAACGCTGAAGATTGAGAGGCAAAAAAAATGTACTGCATATTTTATTTGAACTTATTTCTGTATAATGTAACTGTTTGGATAAACTTGGAAAAATGTAGTATTCATATGTTGCGCCAAATTGTATCACTTTTTAAAAAGTTTGTAATAAACAAAAAAACTTCCAATGGTAGTTAAAAGTGAAACACTGCCACCAGCTACTAAGTATAGAAAGGGTAACACAAATGTTACATGAAAAGTTAGACAAAGGGGATACCAAGTAACCCCTCTAGCACACTATTGTAAGTGTGTGCTGGGTCTAGAAAGTTACAAATGTAATTAAAGTCAAATTCACTTTACTGCTCTTGGAAACCGTAGTTTATCCAAGAGAAGGTATTTAAACCTTTGTTTATTTGATAATTGGCACCAAGCCCTTGGGCAGCTGGGCGCAGCAGTACAAGAAGTCTCGAAGCTTAGTAATGGGGTTTAAATCACAGAAAAATATGAGTGGGGAAAAAGGTCATACTCCAGGTTGAAAATTAAAATGTCCTAGAGTCCAGCAAAAGTGCTGGGGGTCTCTAAAGGTAGAGAGGAATTAGCACACTTCTGAGAATTCTCCTTAATAGGGTAGATGTGAATCCCTCCTCTCCTGAGACTCGCTGCCACTAGCATCATCAATTTTATGAAACCCTCAGGCGGAGGTCAGCCTGAAGGGAAGATCTAGGAATTGATAATGAGAACCTCAGGTATTCTGTGCTTGAGATGGATTGGCACATGAAAATAAGCATCCTGAAGGTCCAATGATACCATCCAATCCTGGAGTTGCAGGGCCTGAAGGATCTGAGAAAGTGTGAACTTGTCCTTCCTGAGGATCTTATTCAAGTATCTCAAGTCCAAGATGGGTCTCAGTCCTTTTGGGGTATTAGGAAAATAAGGGGAATACCATCCCTTGTTAGTCTCTGCTACAGGCACCGGCTCTATAGTGCCTTTCTCTAGCAGGGTTAAAACCTACTGCACAAGGAACAGATCTGGTATTCTCAAAGAGTGGCTCCACAGTGGATTGCTCAAAGGTATCTGTATGAAAGGAAGGCAGTACCCGTAGGCTATGGTTTCCAATGCCCAAGCATCCAAATACATTAATGTCTCGCCATTCTTCTAGCTGCTGAGATAGTCTGCCCCTCACTGGTGAGTTGTGACTCGAGATGTTTGAGGCGAATGATGCAGTGGCAGATGGTAAAAATGCCCCTGCTTGAGCTGGCTTCGCACGTCTCCCTCGTCCAGCACAAGGGAACTTTCTTTGGTCTCTGACCATCCATTCCTCTCACTCTTCCAACTGAGTAGTAGCGAAAAGATCTACCCCTCCAAGGCTGTCCACTAGAGTGAAAAGGATGAGGCTGCCCCAATAGCGGCACAAAGATATGGCTGCCGCCTTCGAGATCTGCAACTTCTTAAGACTCTCGTCAGCCTGGTTGCCAAAAAGGGGAGACCTGTCAAAGGGCATGTGAGAGTCTGGATTGCACATCCGATGCAAAACCTGACTTCCTGAAAAACACAAACACACACACACACACACACCTGTGCATAACTGTACTAGCAGCCATGGCTCTGCCAATGCGGTCAGCAGAATCCAGACCTGACTGAAGAGACTCATTTCTTCTTTGCCATCTTTAATTATGGCCAACAACCAGTCTCTTACATCCCCCTCTGGAATGTGCTCTGCCGCCATGGAAATGCAGTCCCACTGAATGAATGTAAATTTTGCAAGGGCACACGTAAAGTTGGCTGATTTGAACGCCATACTCCCTGCAGAAAATACCTTTCTTGCCCATCCAACTACTCTTCGTCCCCATCTGAAGGGATGGTATGGTAAGCTGCTTCATTATAATCTGCAGTAGCTGCCTGTTTCACCAGACACTTTGAAGTGGGGCGTTTAGACCGGTAGTCTGGGTCACTACTGGAGGGGTGGTACTTCTAGGTCAAATTTTATTCACAGCCGGATTGGTTTCTGGCGTCTCCCAATTCACTGCTACCCTTTTTTGCAGAGCAATATGGAAAGATGATATAGGTCCCGACTGCGGACCCTTATCCAGGATGTCCGTTAGATCATCCTAGTCAAATGGTAACGGCCTACTACACCCCATTATATTCCACTACCTCAGACATGAGCTGTCTATATGACTTATCAGCATGCTCCCCAGCCTCTGGTCTGCCAAACTCCAGGTGAGGTGTCCACCCCACTGGCCATCTGCAGATTGTCATGAAGGTCTTTCAACCTTGATTCCTCAGAGAACACTTTCTGGCACATTTGGCGCACCAAATTGGAGGCTAAATGATGCATCGTTGTCAGAGGGTTCCTTCTCATATATTGGGGTAAGGGACTTAAAACAGTCCTTCCTTGTCCTCTGACGAGACACTCTGCCGGGCACCTACTGGATGTTCTCATCTCCTCCGACATCCCCCTCTCTAACCCCATCACCACTCCTCTGACTGTCCACTTTCTTCTCTCCAACCCACCTGTCGCTCGGTCCCTCAGGTGAAGCCAACCCCAGGACTGCCATTGAAGCAAGTGTCAGTGGAGCCTTTTGCCGCTACTTTCTCTCCTAAAACGCCTGTAGACCGACACCAGCCCTCTCCAACCTGCATCTCTAACACCATGTGCTTGCCCCTGTCATGAGGATCAGTTTAAAGCTCACATCCAAGTGCAACTCTTGGTACGACTCCGACCTCTCCACCCTTAAAAGGCAAGTATTGGGTGGCAGAGGGGAAGCGGCAGGCATCAGGCTCCTCCCCCAACAAGATGGCTTGCCGCCTACTCCAAAGCCAATACAGACTCTGCTCTGTCCAAGACGAAAGCTTACATACAAGCCTGTGTCTCTGCAGGCATCAAGGGTTTGATGAATAGTGGATACGACGCTGATCGAGTCGTCAGAACCTTTTTCAAAGGCACCATAGGTTGATGGGGCGCTCAATGTCGATTGTGCAGCTGGCAATTATGGCGCAGCTGGCGTCCATCTCTTTGGCTTCGAAGGAGACATTGATTTCAAGGGCTTAGCTGGCGTTTAAGGTGCAGTCGGCATCGACGACCTCGACCTATGCTTAGGGCTCGACGGATCCTTTGATGACATTGGATCGAGGCCTTTGCGACTCTCAATGACAATCATGCCTTCATCCTGGGATTGAGGGCACGTGAGATTTAGGTCGAGCCCTTTCCTTACCGGCTTCTTTGTAAAGTGCGGTAGGAGCATGGCTTGGGGGTGTCCGCTTTTCAAATATTTTTATCACTTCTGCTCTAAAGCCTCCCATTCGGGCGGAGTGGATTTCTTTTTGAGGCAAGATACTCTCTCAGGGGAAGTGTCCGAAGTCGGCGACCTATGGTGCCTCTTCTTGGACTTCAGTGACGATGAGCGGTGGGAGCCACTCCTCGAACTCGACCTCTTAACTTTTTTCCTCCAAGAAGAGTCGCCTCTCGACTAGTCGGTCGAAGGTTTTTTTGGTCGGGGTAGATTTGGGTTTTCAACCTACTGCCAATTTCCCCTTTCACTCCTTCAAAGCCTTCCCGGTCATCGGCTGGCACTTGGAGCAGTCTGAGGTCTTATGCTCTGCTCCGAGACACCATAAACATAAGGTGAGGATCAGTCCATGACATTTTCGAACGGCAATCTCGACACTTACACCCGGTCTTCGGGGTAGTCGGTGCCGACAAAGACATACACTCGTATGAAGTAATAAAGCGTGCCGTATTTCTTGAAGCAATGGCATTCATGGAAAAACGGAACTGAAGCCAACGGGCACTGCGTGTGCTATATATGCCTTCGATGACATCCTTGACTAGAGACTGAGGCCCCCGAGGGACGTCATCCACTCACAACGCCTTCTGAATTTTTCCTGAAGCAGTTTAAGCTGGATATCGAATATCAAAGATGAGGAATACGAGGGAGGACAATCCATTCAAATAGCCTTGACTTCTATCCAAGTTTACCTTGATTGGGTTTTGGCCAACCACACAATGGTCTGTTCAATATAACTAGTGTGGCCTCCTAAAATCAACCAGCCCAGAATCTAAAAATTCATCTAAACACTGGGCTACCTCGCTGCATCAGTCAACGTTCAGAGTTCATCCTTGGAACTCAGAAGAGCTTTAACTTGTGGAACAAGACACCTGCGGTTTCAAGTCTACCTGCCCAAGGCAGTTGTGCAGGGCCTGTTCCTTTGTTTGCACCACAATGGTCACCGATTGCCGCTTGAATGGGTTGGCTCCTGCTGAAACCCACCCAGTGCACAGCTGTTCAGTCTCCAGAGCAAACTCACAAGAGACCGAACTGCTGACTAGCCAGACCCAATCCAGACACCAAAAGTGATCTCTGCACCTAAAGCCCCTGGACAGCCTTCAACCAGACAAAGGCTAGAAATATGTGGACCCAGAGAATTCCGAAACCCTTTAAGTGGTTGAACAAATATGACTAAGGGGTTGGGGTTTGCATATCTATGCCTAACCCCCAAACCCTCCAGCTATATGGTTGTATGGTGAATGTCCTACGCTTATTTATGCTTCCCTGACTAAGACTGGTGGTGGTTGGGTCAAAGATATCCCCTTCCTGCACCCTGGGATCCCCTTAGAGTGGTGGATTGTGAACATTTTGGAAGAATTTTCAGTTTATTCAACTTCTGGAACATTTACTGAACCGCTGTTTTCAGCAATTCTTTATTGCGAATCACATACTAAATCTGTCTGCAAGGTAAATATTGAGAAATTATTGATTTTTGTGCACTGGGCCCCATGACCTAGTGTGGATGGACTTAACTAGGGACCATAATCTATGTTTTCTTGTGGGTGTTCTCTTGTTTTTCTACCAATTTACTTACCCGTCTCCAACAGGTTCACAATTCCGGTTCGCTGCGTTTACTTGCTTTACCATACACAGCTACTTCAGTATTACGCTTTATATTGCTTAACCATTACAGAACTGTTAAGGTATAGTGATGGTGTTCCCTTAGCAGAACTCCAATAAGTGAATAGTTTTGTTCTCCACGTCGCTACTCTTAAGTCTCGCTCTGCTCCTCGATGGCTACAAGATCCTCTCCAAAGCCAGAACCAATTGTCCTTGTGGTGATATAGCCTTGATCTTCCCAGAGTGGATCCCTGCCGCTGTCCTTCCTACGCAGGCCTACTCCTCCATTGAATGCCTAGTCTGCAGGCTCTTACTGTGGTCACCATCTACAAGCCACCCGCCTAGGTCACCCTCTTCTCTCAAAGTGGGCCAACATCTTTGCTCTCCTTGCCTTGACCTCTGAACTTCTCTTCGTAGATCTCAACATCCACCTGGTTGCCTCAACCCCTCTTCAGGGCTCTTCCAAAATATCTGAGACTCTATTCTACCCTCTGACCAGACACTCTGCCGGGCACCTACTGGATGTTCTCATCTCCTCCGACATCCCCCTCTCTAACCCCATCACCACTCCTCTGACTGTCCACTTTCTTCTCTCCAACCCACCTGTCGCTCGGTCCCTCAGGTGAAGCCAACCCCAGGACTGCCATTGAAGCAAGTGTCAGTGGAGCCTTTTGCCGCTACTTTCTCTCCTAAAACGCCTGTAGACCGACACCAGCCCTCTCCAACCTGCATCTCTAACACCATGTGCTTGCCCCTGTCATGAGGATCAGTTTAAAGCTCACATCCAAGTGCAACTCTTGGTATGACTCCGACCTCTCCACCCTTAAAAGGCAAGTATAGGGTGGCAGAGGGGAAGCGGCAGGCATCAGGCTCCTCCCCCAACAAGATGGCTTGCCGCCTACTCCAAAGCCAATACAGACTCTGCTCTGTCCAAGACAAAAGCTTGCATACAAGCCTGTGTCTCTGCAGCCTCCAACAGCATGGCCAAACTAAATCTGCAAGGAGCTGGGCAATCCTGTTGCAGTCCCCACCTCTCCTGTTCCCTTCCAGGCCCTTTGCACGGCACTGGCTTCTCACTTCACCACTAAAACTCAGGACATCCTGTCCTCCATCTCCTCTTCCTATCCTGCCCTTGGCTCCTCTATGGCCTCTCCTTTCTCTTTCCCCATATTCTCCCCGGATGATGTTTCTAGACTAGTTCCGGTCTATGAAAGTCTTCTCCAGAACCATCAAGGACCGCATCAACTCCCACGATCCAGCCTTGGCCAACTTCTGCAATCACTCTTGTGCCACTGGAACATCCCCTACCCCAAAGCACTCCCTTGTGCACCCCCCCTTAAGAAGCTTTCTGCCAATCCCTCTCTGGCAAACTATCGCCCAATCGGTGTCACTCCTTTCCTGGGCAAACTCCTGGAAAAGCTGGCCATCTCCCAGCTTACTCTGTACATTGAAGCTGCTGGTTGTCGCCATGACCACCAATCTGGCTTTAGAGCAGCCAGAAGCACGGAGACTGTTCTCCCGAACACCCATGAATATGTGTTCTCTAATCTCGACACTAGCCTTCCTTCTGTCCTCCTTGACCTATCCCTGCTTTCGGCACGGTTAACCACGCCATCCTGAACAATCGTCTCTGTGACAGCCTAGACATTACGGGTCAGGCCCTAGCCTGGCTGACCTTCCTCTCAGATTGACCCTCCCAGGTCCAATTGGGGTCTGGTCTGTCCACCTCTCTCCATATGCTGTGTTCCCCAGGGTTCTAACTTCTCATCCTGGTTTTTCAACCTTTACTTGGCAACTCTGGGCCACCTCATCTCTACCTTCTCTGGTAACTGAGTTATGCGGATGATACTCCGCTCTCCTTCAGGCTTCCCTCCGCCTCCTCTCGCTCATTCCGGACTGTATCCTCAATTCAAGAATGGTGTGCCTCCAACGACCTCTGTCTTAATGCCAGTAAGGTCAAGATCCTTCCGATTGGGACCCCTGCTCCTGCGTTCCCCTTTCACTCTGGCCGCCCTCCCTGGACACTACCTGCACCTTCCTGCGAGGCTAAAAACTGGTGTCCTCTTCAACTCCACCCTCACCTTTCCTCACATCACAAACATCTCCACGAAGTCCCAATGGTAGAATGTCTTTTCATTGCAGGATGTTTTTTCGCTGGGTTTTTTTACTGCAACTTTAACGAAAAAAAAACTCATCCAACTTTTTTAGGGGGTTGAAATAATAAATTTGGGTTGTGGGTGTTTGGGATCATAAAAAAATATAAGTTGATTTGGGCTTTGGTGGGAATGGGGTGCAACCCCCCAAAAATAAAAAATTCAATGAGTTTTCGGATTGAAAAATCTCCAGTAAAAACCCCGCAAAAAAAAACATCCCACGATGGAATTACAGAACCGTCCCACTACCACCTGCAACTCCTTGGAGGTATTCTTCCTTTTCTCACTTTCCCCGAAGCAGCTCTCCAGAGCCCTGGCTTTCTCCAGGCTGCACTTCTGCAGACTCCAAATCTACCTGCCTAAACTCTTCGCCCTTTGTAACTGCTTTCTCTCTCCCCTGCTGATGTACCAGTATGCTGCGCTAACTGGTTACCTGGCCCACTCCAAACCTGAACAGGCACCAGGCTTCTGCACAACCAGTACACCCCTTGCCCTACATCCAGGCCTCCGACACACTTCGGGACTGTATATGTAAGCCTGGCACTTAATTGAAATTGCCTATAGAACTCTCCCTATCCTTCCCTCTAGCACTTCTCTCCCTCCGTGCACTTGCACATTCTGAATCACACAAGTCTTAGTAAGATAGTTTGTAAGGTCCTCCCTTTGTCTCCCCTTTCATTGCCTTGTCGTGCCTAGAAATACTAGAGTACAGGCACTTTATAAAGGACTTGTCATATATATATATCATGATAGTTGTGTAACAATATTTACCTGAGGTTTTCATTGGATAGGAGTATTCAAATGCCCAATAAATTGTACATTTTCTATACACTGAAACACTTTGTATTGTAAAAATAAAGGACTTATTTGAATACAGGTAGACCCAAATAAATCTATGGATAGGTAAGCACTAACATGAAATAACAATATAAAACCAACACTATACTTCAAAGTACACAGACCCAAGTAAAGACCTTATTTGAAATACCTAACAGTAGTTCTAGGGAAGTCGAAACCTGTTAATACACATTCAGTATAGGGCAAGCATATTGAGTAAAAACCAATGGTTACTGTTTACAATTACATTGAGTAATGCAAGGGCAATAGACCCTTCCAGTTGTATAATGATTCTTAGTTCAAAACACTTAGTCAACTGGACAATATACTTTTGGTGAATTGTGGAATAGGTGCAGTAAAAACCTAGCACTACATTTGTGTTAACAGTTATACTAGGTGAGTGAAACCCAAGGATGTAATATACAATTACAGGTGCTTTAGAATTCATGGAATCCCAGATTGAGTTAAGCAGTAACTCTTGTAACTTATTTTTGGATGGCACACAGCTAACACAAGATGAATAAAACCCACATACTTTGTTTAACCTCACAATGAACAGGAAAGTAAAACACCAATGTAACACTTTACTGAATGATTCAGTTATTCTAGGTAGGCAACAATCAAATGTAGACTTATTCTGGACAGGCTAGCAGCAAGTCAGGGGAAGCAAGGCACAGTTGGGGGACACACAATAATCCACAAAGGACTAATCTAGTGAAACCAACACTTTACTTTTGGGAAGAGGCACAACCTAATCACAGGAGGGTAAAATATCTTCACATCTACTTTCTATTAGAATGGCAAAACAGTTGCTAAGGAAGAAAAGATGTTAAACATACTTTTAAGAATAGTGCATCACACATTCAAGATCAGTAAGCCATTCTGTATCTGTTCACTCTTAGAATTACAGTTACCAACCAACTCTTTACAAGTAAGTAACTTTGAAACACTTCTTTTCTAGGCAAAAGTTCCAATCCCTTGAAAGTCTTTCCCTTATTCTTGGAGCATGAGTGTTCTCAGTGGCAGATGGGGGGGTCAGTAGGACTAGTGACCAGCAGGCAGTGTCAGGCTAAGTTCTTTAGTAGCAAAAGTCAGAGTTCCTTAGGAAAACTGGGTAAACAGGCGAGTACTTCACTTTAGAGTTAGAAGAGGGTCCAGGGGCTTCGCAGAAGACACCCCAGCAGCATTCTAGCAGTGGGACTGGGTCGACTGGATGAGGGGACTCCCCATCACAGAAACCAACCCACAGCTACACAGAAATCCTAACAGGCTTCAGGTAACTACATACCCAAGCCAACAGTACCTCAGCATTGAAGATTTTGCAGCAGGAGAACTTCAAGGTCTGCAGCCAAATACCCGGTCAGTGGATTCCTTGTCGTGGAGACTGAAAACAAGACCTCAGAAGGGACTTTTCCACAGGGAGCGATGTAGATGGCGCTAGGCAAGGTTTCCCTTGCGGCTGAATGCTGTTCTGCAGATTTGGAACCTTTTCCAGGAGCACAGAAGACAGAAAATCGCGGATGAATTTGTTGTTTTAAAGGTCCAGCACTCTATTGAGGGGCTTTTCGGACTATTCGGATGTCTCTGGAAATCCACCAGGATGCCCACGAAGTTTCAGCGAGATTCGGAACACTGTGCACCACACAATGGCTCGAGGTCCCAGGTTATTGGGATATTGCAACAATGCAAGGTTGCAGCAACGTGTGGGATGGCTCAAAATGCAGGTCTCCTTGAGTCTAGTGGGTCTCACCAGGCTCTGTCAGGGGTCGTCGTTTACGGAGTCCCCTGGTCGATGGGAAGGAAGGGCTTCAGCAGGCTCTGGTTACACAGCAGAATCTCCGATCGCTGGAAATCATTCCAGCCGCATTTCCGTCATCTTCCTCTTCGGTTCCAGTGGTAGACTTTCTTCAGCTTCCAGGTTTGTAGTATTTATCAGGAATTACAACAACCTCTGCTTGCTCTCCCACATTTTGCAAAGGGCGGTCTGGTTGTCCAATCAGGACAGCCAGCCCCCCTACTGGGATTTGTTCCCATTCAAGCAAGGCGTAAGGCAAAGGGCTGGGGAGTTTTGGACTCCTCCCTCACTTCCTGCTCTCACAGACAGACTGGAGCCTGGGCGGGAAGTCCAGGGGACTCCCACCAAAGAAAAATCTCACAAAGTAATTTGCCACCCTGGATGTCAGGGGAAGGAACAAGAAACACTAAAATGACAAAAAAAGAAAAGGGCCATGTTGGTAAAATGAGCACCCTTAGGTGCCTGTACTGCAGCTGTGACCACAGCCCGCGGTAAAGGTGCACCACATTAATACAAGGCATCACTGCCACTAGCCATTGAAGATTGAAGGTAAGCATGTCACTAACAAAGTTTTATAGTGAAAGGGGATACATTGCATCTCCCCAGCACTCCACATAAGGTGGAGTGTGCTGGCTTCACAGAATAAAATGTAAAAGGGATCCAAATCTCCTTTCTACCCTTGGGAACTGTAGTTCACTCAAGATTAGAACAGGAAAGTTAAGAGGGGAGCCCCTAGGGCAACCCAGCAACAACAGGCACTTATTGCCAATAAGTTGTTAAAGAGGATAACTTTAAGAAGACACTATGGAGAGTCTAAAACAATGACAACCATAAAAAGTTAATTATTTGAGTGTGGAAAAAGGTTCCCAATCACTGAGGTATTATGGAAAAATATCCCACTAATAAAGAAAAAAGTTCTGGGGTTGACCCAGGTCAGGACGATCAGTTCTGTGCAAATCTTACCCAACAGTGTATCATTGTAGACCTTGGCCACTCAACATCGTGCTAATTTTACAGCTCTGCTACTCAACCTTGAACGAGTTTGGCTAGACATCAGTGTTTTATCGTGCTGATAGGCTGGCCTCTCAGAATCCAACCCCAAAGTTGATCCTGAAAATCCATGCTAGCAGCAACTTTGAAAAATTCTTTGTGAGGGAGGGGAACTGGGAGGAAAAAATGACATCTTCCACCAGAGGCGGCAGCAGCTTTGGACATCCCTGGGAGGGAATTTGTTGCAAATACGTTCCACCGGTCATCAGCACAGAGGCTCTCTAAACAGAGTTCCAGCTGCTCTGATGCCAGAAAGGGACTCGCAAATCACATGTTGAGAAACCGTCAGGAACCAACCTATGAAGGGATGGTGTGGGCACAAAGTCAGAGTAATAAAAAAATGGAGTGAGGCACCCGATCCTATTGCTCAGGTCTGACAAGTGGAGCTGGAGAGAAGGGTTAACAGGGGCAGAGTAATGCCCCACGCTGGCCAACACAATTCAGGAAAATAATAAATTTGCTCCGGATAATTTTAGGCGTCTGCGTCGATGACGTCGATACACTGTCCTCGAGGGCCTCTGTCGAGCCGACGTCACTGGATGTTATAAGTAGGACACACGACGCCCGTAGCCTCAGTTGTAGTTTTTTCCCCCAGAACGTGTGGCACCAATCTTCTACCAGATTGACTACAGAAAGCCTTGTCGAAACGAAAGCTGCAATTGCAAAAGAAATTTTGTAGAGGGGCAGGTAGGGAGTGAGTGATGTGGAAAACGTTGTTGGAACATCCCATGGAAAGAAGGTTACCAGGTAAGAAAGCAACATGTTTTTCAAAGGGATTGGTTCCTTCGACGTATTCCACATCTATGACAGACTCCCAAAGCAGTAGCAATGTAAGGACGTGGGAAAAGAATTTCGAAGTTTGGAATGCCCAATTAAATTGCAGACTAGAGGACCGCCTTGCCAAAGGCCAGATCTTGCCCATGGATAGAATCCAGGGAGTAGTGTTTTACAAAAGTATGGACAGAGGCCCAAGTGGCTGCTTCACAAATGTTACAAATGGGAACACCCCTCTGCAGGGCAGTAGAGGCAGCCACACCCCTAGTAGAATGGGCCATAAGCCTACCGGAGGGTGCTTACCTGCCAAGCGTTAACATTCAGAAATTGTCAAGATAATTCATCAAGTGTTTAGTAACAGCTTGTCCCAAACGCCTTCCAGCGCATCCTACAAAGAGCTGATTGTCCACTCTGACCCGGGACATGCGTGAGATGTAGAAACAAAGCTCTCCTAGGATCCAACCCATGGAGCCGCTCCTCTTCCTTACCAGGATGCGGAGGAGGATAGAACGCCGGAAGAATAACCTGGCTTAAATGAAATTCCCAAAAAACTCTTGGCTATGGCGGTTTGGTCTAACTTGGCGACATATTCTTACTGGTTTTATGCTTGTATTAGAAAGTAACTGTATTGTGTGTAGATGGTCGCGTCTCACCGGGTATTAGGGTTTTGCCAAGAAAAAACCCCCAAAAGGAATGTAGGTAGGGTTAGGTAACCCGGAAGGAGAGTGCGCCCAATATTCAAAGTTGAAATATATTTATTGTTATACAAAGTGCCCTTTTATGATGACACGTTTTTAGGTCTACCATGAGACCTTCTTCAAATCAGGGCTATTATCCGATCATAGCACCATATATTGATAGTAGTGATAGATATACAAGGCGGTATCACAAGACCTTTATCGGATGTACCAAAGAAGGCAACAGCCGGAAGCTAAACATAATCTCACCAGGAAAGAACAGGAAGCCCTACACAAATTGGAGACTGACCACTCCATAGTAAAAGAGGCAGACAAGGGGGGCAATAATGTTATTATGGAAAGAGAAAATTACATTGATATGGCTATGAGACACTTAAATACCCCGGGTTGCTATAAAACATTGTCTGGGAACCCGACAAAAGAAATACACAAATTGGAATTGAAAATCTATGACTGGCACCGAAAAGGTCTTCTCACGGATAATGAAAAGAGTTATCTTCTAGTCAAAGACCCTACTACACCAATTATGTACTTTTTACCAAAGGTTCATAAGGATTACGATTCAATACCGGAAGGCCGACCAATTCTAAATGGAATTGGCTGGGCAACGGAAAATATTTCACAGTATCTAGATAACATCTTAAGACCTAGAGCCATGAAATTGAAAGCGTATCTTAAGGATACAACTGACGTACTTATCAAGCTTAAATCTTGGAATTGGGAGAATGATCGTCTATTAGCGACATTGGATGTAAAAGCACTGTATACATCGATCCAGCATACATGGGCGCTAAAAGCAATAGACCATACCTTTAAGGAGGACTCGGCATCAATGTATCACCAGATTCAAATGATAAAGAAAATGTTGGAATCTTCTTTTGAATGCAACATCTTTAATTTCAATAATACATACTTTAAACAAACAAAGGGAGTTGCAATGGGCACCAAATATGCCTCTGCCCTAGCTAACATTTTTATGGGCTTATTTGAAGACAACTATTTACCAGGACAAAGCATACCAAAAAGAACTTGTGCATTGGTTTAGATATATAGATGTCCTAATACTATGGAAAGGAACAGAATTGGCGTTCATAGAATTTCAGAACAGGATCAATCATAATGAAATGGGAATTGAATTCACAGGTGTCTGATGCAAAAAGTATTAATTTTCTAGACCTTACAATCTATATAGAACAGAACCAAATCAGAACATGTACATATAGGAAGCCCACTGAAGTGAAGTGAACTCTACGCTACACGCAGCAAGCTGCCACCACAGACCAACCATCCGGAATATACCATCAGGGGAATTCTTAAGAGCAAGAAGAAATTGCCAAACAAATGAACATTTTGAACAAGAATGCAAGTTACTAAAAGCAAGATTCTTGGATATAGGATTTTCAAAACAATGTGTCAGTAAAGCCCTGAACAAAAGCGCATCGATAACACAAGAGCAAACGCTATTACCAAGGAACAAAGTGTCAGAACAACCAACCATTGCATTTATAACTAAATACAGTAGTGACCACAGAAACTTGAAAAGAATTCTGGCCAAACATTGGTATCTTCTAAAATTAGATGACAATATTGCCAACTATGTTGATGATAAACCTAGGATCACCTTTAAAAGAGCGCAAACCTTGAAAAATAAATTAAGCCCATCAAATTTACCGGCGGAGCCAGATATGGAGGAAACATCTAATTGGCTAAAAGTAACAACTAACGGATTCAGAAAATGTGGGACATGCACAATGTGCAAATATGCTCATCCAAAAACGGATCAATTCTGCAGCACTAACAACAAGACCCTGAAGATAAGACAATCCATCAATTGTAGGACAAAATATGTAGTCTATGGAATCATCTGTGTGTGTAATTTGGTCTATATTGGCAGCACGATCAGAGAACTTAGAACTCGAATTAGAGAACACTTAGCGAAAATTGGGAGTCAAGACCCAAAACTACCATTAGAATGCCATTGGCAAGAGAAACACCAAATGGACAACAAGGCAGACATCAAGTTTATTGGTCTACAAAGAGTGACACCAGGAAGACGAGGAGGTGACAGGGAAAAGAAACTAAGACAAACAGAGGCGAAAATAATTTGTAAACTGAACGCTACGGTCCTTGGCCTTAGACAATGAAATGGTGTCTTTTCTTTAGAAACTTGAGAAACTACTATGTAATTATAATGTATCAGAATTATATGCCCTAATGCAGGAGTATATACTGTTAATCAAAAATGCACCACTTTGGACAAGGAATTGAGCTTTGTAATCATTACATTGTTATGAATATGTACCAACTTGAGGTGTACCAACTATCACCGTAATAGCCCACAGACTGGGGCTGTCCATTAACACTAATGCTCATATAACACCCAGTTCTTTCATAAACCTCACCCTAACACGCGGGCACAGAGGAATGTTACCTCGCTTTTGTAAGCACGCATTGCAGAAAGGAAAATAGTAACTACAAAATTCATATTTCAAACAGACAAGGCTCACAATTTATCTCAAAATAAAATTGATTAAAAAGTGTTAGTATATAATTTGGTAATTACTACACTGTTATCATTAAATGCACTAGTTTGAATAAAGGATTGAATAAGGGCCTAGATTTTCCCTCCAACACTTGGTACTATCATCATAATAACCTTCAGACTGTGGCTGACCAAGTAGAAACAGAAAATAATATGCTGTATTTTGCACCAAAAAGAACAATGCTCGCATCCAAATATATTCATCAATGTATACATAACATCTAGATTTTTCACAATCTCAGTGTAATGCGCCTAAGAACATAGGCACTGAGGCTTGTTTATTCACTTTGCAGCTCGTATTACAGAATCTAAGTAGTAATCACTGATTTCGATTTTTAAAACTGAAGATGCACAATTTATCTTGAAACTAAATGGATTATTAATGACTAACATTCAGTGATAATATTTAGAGTACAATAACATGCACCATGTATACTGTATTCGGTTTTAAGGTAAACCGAGCACAGTACAACATGGCCGCCATGTTGTCCCTCACTTAAACAGACAAAGGCCTTTATCAGAGGTCCGCTACCATAGTAACACTGACCTAACCAATATTTACAGAGACGACTACATGGCGCCCCCTCGAGATTTTTGCGGTACATAATCAGACGCGGAGACTCTGTCAAGGTAAGACACCGTCTAACAATTCAAGGCTCGTATGTGAACTAGGCAAAAAGGTATCTAGCACAGGTACGCGTGCAGTCACCTTTTGACGGAGCCCGCACCGCGATATGACACATTTTAATATTGGAGATCTATCGTATTGTCTGCTATTCAAAGCGTAATATTAATGGCACTAACATTAATAGTTCATCTATTTATAGAAGAAAATCTGAACAATTATTTTAAACTCCACAGTCTGAAAGGAGAATGTGATGGAAGCACGTATGACAATGCATTACTTACCGTAAAAGCATTTCTGATAGTATTTGCTTAGATTCACATGCTGTGCATAGGTCCGACATCCAGTGGTCACTGCAGAGTATTGCATTTTGTTTTTCGCAGTCGAAAAAGGGGACGTCGACAAGGCGTTTCTGTAACACTATCCCTATAGTGACGTGCGTTGTACCCACAATCCCTCACGCGTCGAGGTCCCTCAGTTTGTATTTTTCTGCCCTGAGGGAGCCTTCTAGACGTGAGTGAGTACAGAAAAGAGAGAAATATAGAAAAGGATGTCTATGTTCCTTCCATCCGAGCGGGGAGGAAGGGTGGGCGCATGTGAATCTAAGCAGATACAACCATCAGAAATGCTTTTACGGTAAGTAATGCATTGTCTTCTGATGTTTGTTAATCTGCTTAGAATCACATGCTGTGCATAGACTAGCGAGCAGTACCCGGAGTTGGCCGTGGGTTATGAGAAGGAACAGTAGAGAAAAGATGTCTTAATACTGCCTGTCCCACCTGGGAGTCAGATCTAGAGTGTGCATCTAGACAGTAGTGTTTTGTAAAGGTGTGCACAGAACTCCAGGTAGCCGCTTTGCAGATGGACTCAAGGGGAACATTTGCAATGAACGCTATGGAAGCCCCAGTGCCTCGAGTGGAATGTGCTCTTGGCTTGAAGGGTAGTTCTCTCTTAGCAAGAGTGTAACAGAGAGTGATGCATTGACCAATCCATCTAGATATAGTGGACTTTGAAACTGCATCTCCTTCTCTTCCTGCTGCCACAGAGACAAAGAACAGATTAGTCTTTCTCAGTGGTCCTGTTCTTTCCATGTAGAACATGACAGCTCTGCGTTCATCTAGTGTATGCAGACTTTCTTCTCCCAAGCTGGAAGGGTTCTGAAAGAACGTTGGTAGTTCTATTGACTGGTTTACATGAAATTTCGAGATTAATTTTGGTGCAAACCTTGGGTGTGTGCGTAGAACCACCTTATCCTTGTGAACTGTTACGAAGGGGTCCAGTACAGAAAGCCTTTAGTTCACTTACTCTCCTAATGGAGGTGATAGCTATTAGGAAAGCAGTCTTAAGAGTGAGGTCTTTAAGAGTTGCCTTGTGCATGGGTTCAAAAGGAGGGCCCATGAGTCTAGAAAGTACCACATTTAAGTCCCATCCGGGAGCTGGGTTAGCTATCGGAGGGTGTATTCTCTTTACCCCCTCCATGAAGGCCTTGATAACTGGTATCTTCCACCACGACACTTTAAGTTGGGAAGTGGTGTATGCAGAAAGTGCCGCTAGGTGGACTTTAATAGAATTGAATACTAGACCCGAGTCCAGTAAATGGGTCAGGTACAGAACAATTTGTGTGGGAGAGCAGTCAACAAGGTTGATGTTTCTTCCCCTAGACCAGATGACAAATCTTTTCCACTTGCTAGAATAGCAGTGGCGAGTATTAGGTTTTCTGGCTTCCCTGAGGATGTCCATACATCTCTGCGGGAGTTGTAAATGTCCAAATTCTATGATCTCAGGAGCCAGGCTGCTAAGTTCATGGTCTGAGGGCATGGATGCAGTGTCCTGCCCTTGTCCTGTGACAGCATGCTGTACGGGCAGGGAAGTTTCACTGGGGGAGATAGGGACATCTCCATCAAGTGAGCGAACCATGGATGCCGGGCCCACATTGGGGCCACTAGTATCATGGTAACCTGCTCCTGGTGCATCTTGTGTACCACTTTGTTGAGAAGGGGAGTCAGGGGAAAGGCGTAAACAAATTTCCCTGACCATTGAATCGACAGACAGTTCCCCTTGGACTGGTTCTGGGGGTACCTGGAGGCGTAACTTTGGCATTGTGAGTTTTCCAGAGTTGCGAACAGGTCTATTTCCGGGAAACCCCATTGCGTGAAGACGTCTAAGACGATGTCTTCGTGCAATTGCCATTCGTACTCTTCGGGCAGGGGGAAGTCTCTGCTGAGTTTGTCTGCTAGCAGATTGAGTTCCCCTGGTACATGTTGTGATAGTAGAAACATGTTGCGTTTGAGAGCCCACTTCCATATATTCTGGGACAGCTTGGACAGTCCTGGAGAGTGAGTGCCCCCTTGCTTGTTGAGGTAGTACATGGCTGTGGTGCTGTCTGTGAGGACCATCACTGTCTTTCCTTCTAGGTGTTCCTGAAAGGCTTTCAGTGCTTTGAACACCGCTAGTAGTTCCAGCAGGTTTATATGCTTGGATGCTAAGCTCCGAGTCCACGCTCCGTGAGCAGTCTGATGGGATAGGTGAGCCCCCCCCCCCAATCCTGTAAGGGATGCGTCTGTGGTTAGAGTGGCTTCCACTGCGGGTGTGGCAAAAGTTTTCCCTAATAACAGGTTTTCTTTTGTCCACCACCGTAGCGAGAGAACCAAGGCCTGCGAGACCACCACTAGATCGTCCCATTGTCCGCTGGCCTGACACCACTGGCTGTAGAGCCACTCTTGCATTGGGCGCAGGCGCGCGTGAGGTACCAAATAAATACATGACGCCATCATCCCTAGCAAACGCATTGCTTTGCGTACCGTCACCTCTCGACCTGCCACATAATGGGGGATCTGAAACAGCATGTTTTGGGCCCTCTCGTTGGAGGGGAAGACGAGGCCGTCCTTTGTTCGAATTAGAGCCCCTAGGAATTATTTGATTTGGCTGGGGTCTAAGCTGGACTTCTTTTCATTGATGGAGAAGCCCAGTTGGGACAAAAGGTCTACAGTCTTTTGGGTATTGGAGAAGCATGTTTCGTAAGAATCCCCTGTTATGAGCCAGTCGTCGAGGTAAGGGTATACCGGGATGGATAACCTGCGTAGGTGGGCCGCTGCCACTGCCAGTACTTTCGTGAATACCCTTGGTGCAGATGCTATCCCGAAGGGTAGTACTCTGAACTGGTAGTGCTTGTTCTCTATCTTGAACCTGAGGTATTTTCTGTGCGCTGGCAACATTAAAATATGAAAGTATGCATCTTTCATGTCTAGTGTTGTCATGTAATCCCCTTGTGATAACAGTGGGATTACTTCCTGCAAGGTCACCATACAAAACTTTTGGGGTTTGACAAACTTGTTCCCTGGGCGCAGATCTAATACAGGGCGCATGGTTAAGTCCTTTTTGGGTACAAGGAAGTACACTGAATAAATACCTTCTGTTACCTGAGATAGGGGGACAGCCTCTATAGCTTCTTTTTTCAGTAGCTCTTCTACTTCTTGAAGAAGAATGGTGAGGTGTTCCGGTGTCATGCGTCGGATCCGTGGGGGTCTGTACTTCGGGGAACCGTTGAATTCGATGCAGTATCCGTGGGCTATGGTGGATAAAACCCAGCGGCCTGACGATATTCCCTCCCATGCTGATAGGAACGATGTTAGCCGGCCCCCAACCGGTGATGCATGGGAGGGGACCCGAATCTTCGGGTCATTTGTTCGTATTGGGCGTGGAACCTTTGCGGCTGGAGCTGCGACCTCTTCCTTTGCCACGGCGTTGGCCTCTTTGACTGAACTGGTTGTTACCCTGGTTAGAGGGCCAGTTGGTAGCAGAGGAAAATTGCTGTTGGTTTTGCTGGCGTTGGCCACGAAAGGAGCGTCTATTGCCATAGCCCCGTCTGTTAGGGGGCCTAGAAATTTGGTCAAGAGTCTTGATGGTATCAAACTCTTTCTTCGCATGTTCTAGGGCCTCATCAACTGCTTTCCCAAACAGATGTGTTTGTTCTATGGGCTTATTTATCAGGGAAGCCTGGGTTTCCGGCTTAAATCCCGAATTGCGCAGCCAGACATGGCGTTTGAGAAGTATTCCCTGAACCAGGGAACGGCCAGCCATCTCTGCGGCATCTAAGGAGTTCTTTACGATGCCCTGGTTTACAAGAGTTCCCTCTGAGATGATAGCTAACAGGCGTCAACGCAGGGGTTCTGGTGCATCCTCTGCTTCGCTGCGCAGCTTGCTCCACTGTGCATCTGCGTAGCTAGCTAGTAGGGAATTGTTATTTGCAATCCTAGTTGAGAAGGCTGCGGAGGTCGTGATTCTCTTCCCAAGTGCATAGAGCTTCTTGCCCTCTTTGTCAGGTGGTGCCTCACTAGTGGATAGTGGTACCCCCGCTCATTTTCTTGTATTAGTAACTACAAGGGAGTCCGGAATAGAATGTCCTCTGATGTACAAGGGGTCAGAGGACGAAGGGCTGAAGAGCTTTTCTATCCGAGGGTTGACCCCTCTGACTAATGCAGGATTGGAAAGGGAAGGAGTTATTCTTCTCTTTATAGAAGCCATGAGCGGAATACACTGACTAACAGGGGCTTTTTCTTTAATAACTTTTTCTACAAAGTCTATGTCAGGAAGAGTTTGCCCTGTGTCTATTTCAAAATGTGCTGCTGCCTTGCGCAATAGTGCATTAAGCGAAGGTTGGTCATCTATGGAAGAGGTGTTTCCAATAGGTGAATCCTTGGGAGGAGAAGGGTGAAAGGCATCAGGGTCTGAGTCCACTGATGGGGATTGCCAAGGCTGCACTGATGGGGATTGCCAGGGCTGCGAGGTAGCTATATCTTCTTCAAAAACTCCTGCACTAGTGTAAGGATCTTCTTCAAACCCCTCTTCCTCATGTTCTTCCTCTCCACCCAAACCCTCCTCATATTCCTGGAGGTATTGCTCCTCTTCAGTGAGGTCATATACGTCTGTAGAAAGGGGAAACAGCCTAGGGATCTTGACCCTAGGGTCATCCTGGGGCCATTCTCTTGGTCGTGTGTGTGTGGGTGGGTTTTGGCTTCCCAAAAACCTTTCCATTTTCTCCATACAAGAATGGAGTCTTTCAAGGTTCTCATGGGGGACCCCTGAATAGTCTAGAGGGGGGAAATCAGTGTTTTCACCTTCCAAACGCTTAGAACGCTCCCACAACGTCGAAGAAAGGTTTCCGTCGCCCTCAGAAAAGCCCTCCGGTAGTTCAGAAGTGCCCTTAGATGAAGGGGGCAGTTCCTGGCTACTCTTGTGCTTTTTCGGCATTTCTATAGTTTTTTGTGCGGTATTCGACGTCTGTTTCGTCGTCCGCTTAAGTTTGTCTTCGGAAACAATTCTCGCCAGGCTCTTGACAACGAGTTTGTCAGTAGAGGGCTCTGGTGTCGACGTTGCCTGCATTACGCGTTGTTTCTCGACGGCCGCTCTATGGAGCGTTACGTCGGATGATTTTGAGGTAGCGCCCGTGTTTGATGAAAGCCCAATCGCTGGTCGCGGCTGCGTTTGCGGGTGGGGCTTGAGACCCTTACAGTCTGAGGTAGACGCCGGAGTGCCCTGCGTCCCCTTCGGCGCTGATGGATCCTTCGTCATCGACGAAGAAGAGCCGTGGGTTGTGTGCTTAGGCCTATGGGGTCTATGTGCGTCCTTGTCGCCGGGGTGTTCATCCCCCATAAGCAGGGCGTGAGCCGAGCCCGTCGGGGCCGGGGACGGACGTCGAGGAGCGCGAGTGCTCCTTCTGGGGGTTAATGACTTCCGTAACGGACTTCGAGTTATCACCCTCCTCGTCACTTTCTGTAACAGCGGCGGCAGGTGAGGAAACTGACTTCGACATAGCGTAGTCCGCCCACCTCTTAACTTTTCGTTCTTTAAGAGTTCTTGGTTTCAAGAGCTTACAGGCCGCGCAGCTGTCCTTATGATCGAGGGGCAAGCAACGATTACAGAGCTTGTGTTTATCCTTCCAAGTGTATTTGCCCCTACAGCGTGGGCAAAACTTAAAAGGTGTCCTCTCCATAGCTGAGGCAATAATAACTGGTGATAACAACCGCAAGGGAAAGATAGGGGAGAAAGAAAGACATTCTCAAAGAGAAGATAAAAGTTCGAACCCCCACTCTCCCTACTGTATGTTGGCCGGCGAGGCCAGGCCATGTGTTCGGCAGCGCCGACGGATCCCCTCCGTCTCTTCCCCTCCGTCGAAAACTTGCTCGGCGGAAAAACAGCTTCACAGCTAACGTCGAGTGGAGGGATCTTTAACAATATAATAAGTATAATTAAGGACCGAGGTCCGTAGTAAGTATTTTGCAATGTCTCTCTAGGAGCTCCGCGTAAGGCGACCAGAAGCTGGGCAGAAAAAAACAATCTGAGGGACCTCGACGCGTGAGGGATTGTGGGTACAACGCACGTCACTATAGGGATAGTGTTAGACACGCCTTGTCGACGTCCCCTTTTTCGACTACGAAAAACAAAATGCAATACTCTGCAGTGACCACTGGATGTCGGACCTATGCACAGCATGTGATTCTAAGCAGATTAACAAACATCAGAAATATCTTTTTGTAATACAAATGGGTCACAGAAATGATATTTCAAATTTTCCTATCCGTAGGGATCTAACCCAACTTAATATGGAACAAACTTGCCAAAACTATACAGGGGCATTAGAGGACTTCGAAGGTAAAATGCTGAATACTAATTCATAGATTTAATGGATGCATACTAATTAGCATAAACCTAATTAACTGTTTGCATCTACTTTTGTGTCCCTTACTTATCCATCCCCTTCCCCCACCCTCTGTGTCTGGCTTTTTATTTTTATTATTTTTATCCTTACCATTATTTATTTTCTTGGTATTATTGTTTTTGTTCTGGATTTTTGAAATGGATTGCACTTGAAATGTACATATCTGAACCATTGTATACTTTGTTCTTTTCATGTATATCCATCACTACTATCAATATATGGTGCTATGATAGGATAATAGCCCTGATTTGAAGAAGGTCTCATGGTAGACCGAAACACGTGTCATCATAAAAGGGCACTTTGTATAACAATAAATATATTTCAACTTTGAATATTGGGCGCAGTCTCCTTCCGGGTTACCCAACCCTACCTTAAACAAATTCCGACACAACTTTTGGAAGAAAAGGATGAACCCTAAGGACAACCCTGGCCCTATGGAACACTGAAGGGTGGATTAACAGAAAGTGCCTGCAACTTACACTCAAGCGGAAGTGACCACAACTAAAAATACAGTTTAAAGTCAGTCTCAAAGGGCAAGAATGTAAACGCTCAAACAGAGCTCCCATGAGGAATTTTAGAACCAGGTTCAAATCCCAACCGGGCACCTGGAAAGGAGACGGTGGAACACATTAGTGAGCCCTTTCAGAAACTGAGCAAGGAATTTTAAAATAAGAACACTCAGACGAGCGCTTAAATATGGACAGCGCCGCCAGGTAACCTTTAATGGTACCCACTTGTAGGCCCTTGTGGGCTAGCGAAAGCAATAAAATCAGAACCACAGTAATGGCACATGAAAAAGGATTCACATTCTTAACCCTGCACCAGTCGCAGAACTTTCTCCAATGGCACCGGTACAGGGACTTCGTTGCAGGCCTTCTGGCCGAAAGCAACACCTCCATCAGGTCTTCAGGGAGGACTCAATCCTTATACGTCAACCTTTCAGAAGCCAAGCATGAAGGTTGAGGGACTTGACCTGACCCCCCCCCCCCACCCTCCTGTGAGAGCAGATCCTCTCGGGAGGGAAGACGTCGTGGAGGGCAGATGGACATGTCGAGAAGGTCCGGGTTGCACGTTCTCCTGGCCCATGCCAGAGCAATGAGGATCATTCGGGAACCAATCCGCCATAAGCTCCGCAGCACTTGCGGAATGACAGGGACTGGAGGAAACGCGTACAGCAGTGGGAAGGACCACTCCATTACGAGCATGTCCCCCAAGGGTCCTTTTGGGGGAAATTCCCGCAAGCAGAATCTTTTGCACTTCCGGTTGACACTGGTGGCAATGAGATCCACTTGTGAGGTCCCCCAAATGGCGAAGATCTCCAGGAGAATCTCCTGAGCCAGATCCCACTCGTGGGAGACCCAGTTCTGCCTGCTCAGAGCGTCCGCCGCCGCATTTTCAGCCAAATGAACTGCCGAGATCGAAATTTCCTGCTGGATGGCCCAGAACCAGAGATTCATCGCCTCTGCACAGAGGGAGACCCTGCCCCCCACCCCTTTTTGTTGCGGTAGTGCATGGCCACTGTATTGTCTGTCAGAATCAGGACAGTCTTCCCCGCACAGGACGGCAGAAAAGCCTTCAGGGCTAGCCAGACGGCCCTCAGCTCCAACAGATTGATATGGAGTCTGGACTCCGGAGACCGACTGTTGACTGTCAACTCGTTGGCATGAGTTCCCCATCCCGTGAGGGATGCGTCCGTCACGATCGTCACCTCCGGCCAGGTTAGCCAAAATGGAGCCCCCTTCATCAGATTGCCTTCGACAGCCCACCACAGAAGATCCTGGGCGACCGAGGGCGGCACCTGAACGGGATCCGACAACCTGCCGAAGGACTGACCACTGCATCTTGAGCCCACTGCAGGGACCTCATCCGCAGCCTGGCCTCTAGCACCAGCACATCTGCAGAATGTGATCAGCCCTCACCTGGGGAGGGAAACAACCCCAGGGACAGGACAAGCACTGCTCCGATGTACTGGAGCAGCTGTGTAGGTGTCAAGTGGGACTTCTTTAAGTTGAAGGAGAAGCCAGTCCTGTGAAGGGAGTGGCAGGTGACTGACAGATGATCCAGGACTTGCTCGGGAGAGCACGCCCTGATCAACCAATCGTCCAGGTAGGGGTAGACTTGAAACCCCTTTTCCAAAGATATGCTGCCACCACCACCAAGAGCTTGGTGAAGGACCCTCGGGGCCAAGCTCAATCTGAAACTGAAAATGCGAGTCGCCAACCGCGAACCTCAGGTACTTCTTGTGCTTGGGATGAATGGGCACATGAAAGTAAGCGTCCTTGAGGTCTAGACACCAACCCGTCCTGAAGTTGAAGGGCCTGGAGGACTTGAGAGTAACCATCTTGTACTTGTCCTTCCCGAGGAGCTTTTTTCAAACCATGCAAGTCCATGATGGGTCTCAATCCCCTGTCTTTTTTCGGAATCAAAAAATATGGGGAATACCATCCCTTGTTACTCTACGCTACAGGCACCAGTTCTATGTCGCCTTTCTCCAGCAGGGATTTGATTTCCTGCGCAAGGAGCGGACCCAGACTCTTCGAAGAGATTCCCAGGTGGATTGTCGTGAGGCATCTGCCGGAATGGAAGACAGCAGCCGTGGGCTAGGATATCCAGAACCCACAGATCTGAAGTAATGTCACACCATTCTACAAGATGCCTTCCCCCAACCGGCGAACGATGGGATATGGCCTCATGACTGAGCTGAAGCGGCTGCGCAAGTGCCTGAGAGCAAAGAGGCAACTGCCCGAGCGGCCTTGGCACCTCGAGTACCCGGTTTTCCACCTCTGGTACTCCTACAGTGGCCCCTTTGACTTGCAGCTCCCCTCGATGTACAAAAGGAAGAGTAGTATCGAAAAGGAACCTCCCCTCCATTGCTGAACCCTAGGACGAAAAGGCAGAGGTTGGCGAACTGCAGCGCTCAATGACTTTGCTGCAGCTTTGGAGCTCTGCAACCTCTCAAGGCTCTCGTCAGCCTTGCTGCCAAAAAGATGGACACCATCAAAGGGCAAGTTGAGAAGCCGGGCTTGCAAGTCAGGAGCAAGCCCCGACTTCCGCAACCACGCAAATCTGCGCATCACAGTGCTCGCCGCTAAGGACCGGCTGACAGTCTGCCATGTTCAGACCTGACTGAACGGATTCACACATGGCATCCTTGCCATCCTGAACGAGGGCAAGAAAAACATCCCGTTCCTCCCCTTTGGAAATATGTTCAGCCGCCAAAGAGACAATTCCACAGAGTGTGAGTGAAACATGCTAAGGCACACACAGAGTTGGCTGCCTGTAAAGCCATACCCCCTGAACACTTTCTTCGCCCAGCCAACAAAATGTTTGTCGTCCCCATCAGGAGGGATGGTTGGGTACGACGCCTGCACCAGCAAACACTCCGGGGAGGGGAGCATAGTCGAGTAGCAGGGGTCGGTACTGGCTGGACGGTATTTTTTCGGCAACAACTTGCTCCCAGCCGGGAGACTCTCCGTAGCAGTTCAAGCCGCCACCACACTTCTCTGTAAAGCCATATGAAATGGCAGCACCGGGTCAGTGGGCGGACCTTGGTCAAGGATATCTGACAGGTCGTCTTGTAGAAAATCCACTGGTGGCGCAGACCACCCCAAGTACTCAGTCACCCTCGACATGAGTTGCCTGTACGAAGATTCAGCATGCGTACCAGGCTCAGGCCTGCCAAACTCAACCTCCGGGGAGGCATCAAGACCACTGGCATCATGCAAAGACTGACGCAGGTCTTCCAACTGGCTATGACCAGGTAACAGGTCATCAGGAACCTCATCAGGAACCAAACCTTCCTCAGACCCTTCATCCACCTAAGATGTAATCCAGAGGCTGGAATAAATCCCTGGACTAGGGCACACTAGGCACTTCAGAGTTTCCACTGATGCACGGGGTACCTCTGGTAAAGACTCCAAAAAAGGAGTGTATTAAAAAAAAAAAAAAAAAAAAAAAAAAGTAGAGCGTGGCGCCGATGGCTTCGACACAGACCTCGAGGGCGGTGCCCCGAGCTTGTCCGATGGCCTCGGCCCCGATGACTTCCTCAGAGGCGGAGTCTCGAGAGTCCCTCGATGGACATGGCGCTGATGGCGACATCTTCTTAGAAGACGTCACAGGCTCTACTGGTCTCGAGGGCGTCGAGGACCTGGAGCGGCATGGCTAGAGTGATCCACCTTGTCCAACTGGGACCTCGAAGGTTCCCGGTGATCGCACCGACCATCCGAGCCTGGCAGCATGCAAACGGTGGCCCTAGCGCGTTCCTTGCCGGCTTCTCTCGAAGGCATAGACGGAACGGAGCCCTGTGACTCGAAAATCGCCAACATTTCCTTACGAAATGTGTTCCATTCTGCAGGAGCGGAATGCTTGGTAGGACAAGCTACCCGCCGCCTGGCGGAATCCTCTGACGAGGAAAGCGACCGGTGATTGTGCTTCCGTGATGCCTTGAAGAGGCAGAGGAATGGCAGGAACCACTCCGGGACCAAGACCCCCCCTGGACTTACGCCGACGCGTAGTCACCCCTCGAATCGTCGGTCGAAAGCCCAGCAGATTTCGACTTTTGGGGTTTGGAAACCCTACCTACCGACAGCTTCTTTCGCTCCTGCAAGGCCTTTGACGTCAAAGACTGGCATTGGTCACAGTCATCGGTGGCGTGGTCCTCGCCGAGGCACCAGAGGCAGACGTCGTGCGGGTCCGTAAGTGACATCTTGGAACCGCAGTCCCGACACTTCTTGAATCCTGACCACAGGGTAGAAGAAATGATAATTTCACAAACCAAAGTGAACACGTTCGCGGAAAAAACAGAACTGAGGCTACGGGCATCATGCATCCTTCTTATAACATCCGGTGACATCGACTCAAAGGAGGCCCTCGAGGACAGCCTATCGACGTCAGACGCAGGAAATTTTCCGAAGCACCACAGCTGTGGTGATTACCTGTCAAAGATGTGGAATACGTCGGAGGAACCAATCCCTTTGAAATATATATTGGGCACTTTAGACAGACCCTTAAATGCCCTTGAAGGGTAAATTATTATTTAGCAGTTTCCTTGAGTCTCGCTCTCTGCAAAGAGGTAGGACTCCTGTGGTGTGCACCTACTGAAGAAAAATAGGCAAGACCAATCCAAAAACTGGTGGCACACTGCAGTCAGGTTAATGGTGCTCAGCAAATCTGCACTGCAGGAACTACCTTACTTTGAAAAGAAATATTGTGAAAAGGAAAAAGGCAAAATGGAAGAAAGCCAAAATGGAAGAAAGCCAAGAGCACTGGTTCCAAACAAAGAACGCAAACACGTGTCACAGCAGGAATCAGCCAAAAACAAAGTATTAGCAAGCTGAGGAGGAATAGGAAAGCCAGTGGTAGTTGGAGGGGAGCCAGGCAGACAATTGCCTGGACACAACCATTTGTCTTAGCTTAGCATTTTACACAGAATGGCTGCATTGGCGCTGGCACATAGGAGATCGACATAGTAGCACTTCAATCCTTCTATAAAAATCCCCTACATGATTAGTCCTCAATATTACCCAAATGGTGGCAGAAGCAATTGTCACCATTTGCAACTTTCCAAGTGGAGGAAAACCGGGGATGTGATAATTGTCTAAACACAGAATATGTAACATGTAGAAGACCATCAAGGTAGACAATAAAAGGTCAAACGGAACTAAAAAGTACACAATATAACTGTCTAAACAGAAAATGCATGAACTAGCTAGCTCAAGAATTGACAAGCCTCATACACCTCTTTAGATGACAATCGGAGAAACTTCAGCTTCAGTTAGGGGCGAGGCCTCTAGAGACAATGGTTGAGATCTTGGGTCCACCATTTTTGCGCCACCCTCAACATCCTGCCCAAATTGTCCCTTCTACTGACAATGTAACATCGAAGGAAGAACATGCAAAAACAAAAAGATGCAGAATGATGCAAAAGATGTAAGGTAAAGGCAAACGTCCAATTTAAGTGGCATACCCTTCTGCCTTGCTCCTCTGTTCGATAGGCATGTCTGTATAAGCAGGAGAAGACCGCCCCTGGTGGCATAACTTCACTGGTGGTCTCATTCCACCCTTGGGTGTGACAGAGCCTCAAAGCATCCCCTTGACACTTGCGAAAAAGTATCGGATCCAGCCTGTTTAGTAGAAAACAAACTTAAGTGAATGGGGCATTAGGAAAGAAAAGTGGATTAGTAAGCAGTGGCAGGGATTTAGGTGCTCACCCAACACAGGCAGCAAACCCTAAGAAAATCATTTGACAACTCATTTGCCATTTGTTGTGGCCTTCAACTGAATATTTAGTTTGAAATTGGTAGATTTACCTATACAGAAGAATCTGATCAAACATTACATGCAATACTGATATGCAATGCCAGGTGGAGGTTTATCAGTTCAACACCGTCAACACAACTTACTAAATAAACACAAAAAGTCTCTCCCCTAGCAACATTGAAGAATGGCATGGCTTATTTACAAAGAGGGAAACATTGAACATTAGAATATTGTAATACTTTCTCAGGCTGGAGATGTATAGTTCCCGTTAGTCCATGAAGCCCTTTTCGCTCTTATGTAAGCGTCATAGAATTTGTACTGGCTTTTTCTGAGCAATTGTCAATTTTCATATGGATTTTCAGAACCTGACCTGTGGGAGGGTTCTGAGAGGCCACACTAGTCCCGATCCAAACTATCACGGTGACAATGACTGAACAGTAAAGCAGACTTCAGCACCTACTGGGCAGTGTAGAAGTAGTAGTAGTAGTAGTAGTAGTAGTACCGTGCATGTACAAAGTTGGGGAGCTCAAAGTGAGATCCCTCAAACTTTAGAATTTAACAGACAACTAAGCAGTAGAGTGAGAGCACTCCATAACCATCCCCTTATAACTCTAAGGCCCCTACAGCTTAAGCAATCCGTCCCCTAACAGGAAAATAGGGCTAGTGCCTTAAAGTGAACCGTCCACATTAGAACAGGTGTAGGGGGCAGGAAATGCAAAATCTTCGGACCAACTTGGACAAAACAGGTTCCAGAATAACACTATAGGAGTTAAAAAGCCAATTAGAAAGTTCAGAGTTACTGACAATCCCACAATAGGAATTATCCTTTGGGGTGGAAGTGATCCTGGCCAGAACTCAAAAGATCATAACCAGGCAGGAATGTTAGGAACTTCATTGGCCTAAAGTCTACTCCCAATGGCGGGAGGGGGTAATACATGTATTCAAGCTCGGAGCCTAATCTCCATTCTTCAGACCACCCGTAGGGTACCCATTTATTGGGAAACTTCTCATGTTGACCCATTAAGAGGACTCAAAGTCACTACCTGGGTCGGAATTGGAAAAACCAATCTAGGGTTAGCAAGGTTAAACAACCTCAGTTGAGCAAAGCCACTCTTCAGTGGCGTTGACCAAACAGCAAGGCTGAACGAAGGAGGCACTATTGTGTCAAAGTTAACACTCAAAAAATAAGGAGAAACCGCCATGCAGCTAAGTTATATTAAAGAATATGTATACTGTGCATTATTACCACCCGAGCAGACAGATGAGTTTTTTTTGTGGGGTTGGTTGGTGGTGGTGGTGCTTTATCGTACCCACTCAGTATTGGCCACCTGCGGCACATGTCCCTGTGAGTGTCATGCATTTTGGTGTGCTAAGGGGTCTCCCTCCTATATGCTCTGCATAGTTGTGGGTTTAGTGGTGATGCCCGTTAAGTAAGAATTTGTACAGTCCAACTGTTTGGAGATTTTACAAGACATCACTTGGTATTATTTAATCCACCTTTTAATATAGGCCTTTACTACACAAGTTAGAGTGCCTGAGCACCCAGGCTTATCTTAAGAGGGGTAATATGAGCTCTAGAGCTGTACAATGAAATTAGTAAAAACAGTTATCCAAGTAAACTTACAAAGTTATAGTAACTATTTATTTATATATACACAAGGATAATTAGACATTTCTTATAAAGCAGCAACTAATATTAACATTAAATCAAAAAATTAGGAATCAGTTACACAAGAGCAATAAAGTAGGCGAGTAAACTTAACTTACGCTAAACATGTTCCAGCACAAAGTGGGGTAACTTGGTCAGTATTAGCACTTATTTACGATAACCATTATAATATTGGAGTTTCAAGGAGGGAAAAGTTAGTCAGACCAGGACATACATGACTAGTAAAACAGTTAGATTCTCCCAGATGTCAGCAGTCGGATGCCAGCAATAGTGTTCAACAATTAAAACCTGTGAGGGAACAAGCACTGCCAAAGCCAATAATTTCAGAAGTGGAGCCTTTAGGGAGCCAGTCAATGGGCCAGTTCAAAGTTCTGATGTACTCTGCTTAGAAAACGTTTTACAAGAACAGTAGGAAGAAAAAAAGGAAAAAAAAAAATCACAGAAGCCCAAGTAGAATTGCCTTGAGAAGCACAAGCTGGGAGGCCACTGCAGGCGAGTTGTGGGGTTTAAAATAGTACCCCAAGCTGGGAAGCACTACAAATGGCAAACGGTAGATGAACCTCAGCCCCACAGTACCTGAGAATTGAAGAATTGGTTCCAGCTGGATTCCTTCCTGGTCCTTGGTCATGGCGACGAAATGGTGGAAGTCTGACGGGCTATTGCAGCAGCACTCTGGAGAGGGATTCTGCAGCAATAGATTCTCCTGGATTCAGCAGCCTTTTGTGGTTTTGGTGCCTTTTTCTCAGCGCCAAAGAAGAACAGTTCTGTTTGGCAGTTATTTGATCCCTCAGGCCTAGACTCTGGATGAAAAGGTCTCGCTTCCTCTGGATGCCCACCAAGTTTTGGCCGGATTTGAACTTCCAAAGAATGCCCTCGATGGTCAGGGGTCCCCGGGCATTGGGATTCTGCAGCCTTGGCAGTCACAGCAGGTCGGATATTGTGCCAAAATGAAGCTCGTCTCGAGGCTAAATGGTCCCACCTGCCCAAGGGAGAAAATCATCCCTGGATTTGCGGGTATTCCCAGTCGAAACGAAAACGGGTCCAGCACACTTGCAGGGCTTCACCGGGAACTCTGCGGTCCAGGATTGTGCTGCTGGCGTCACTTCACGACGTCGGATGTTGTCCATCAGTGGCCGACTGCCACTAGTACCAAAAACCACGCCTTTTAAGCAAGTTCCCATTCATTCACATCCCTAGGGCTGTCAATCAACCAGCAGGTGACTTCCGGACAGTTAACCGGCCAATCAGAACTGGTTTTACTCAGGCACATTCAAAGGACAGGGAAGTTTCGGGACCCTCCCTCACTTCCTGCCTTCTCCAGAGACACTGGAGCCTGGGACTCAGACCTTGTTTAAACAGAGTAAAAGCCCAGATGGAACTGACAAGAAATGGCGAAGAAAATACGATCAGGGGCATTTTGGGAAAATTGTCACCCTTGGGTGCTGTACTGCAGCTGAGGAATCAGCCTGCATATGCATGGCACAAAAGTACTAAAAAGAAACCACTGCCACCAGCCATTCAAGTTAGTGTAACAAAAAGTTATATGAAGTGGGATGTAACAAGGACTCGACAAAGGGTGGTGTGTGCTGGACTGAAAAGAAAAAGGTATGAAAAGTCATCTTACTATTCGTGGGAACAGTAGGTCACCTAAGGGAATGTACTTAAACATTAAGAGGAGTCCAAGGGACTTCAATGCACTGCACAAAAAGGTGCTGTGCGTCACTATGCAAAAGGCAGATGCCTATAGAGTTTACCAGACTTCATTAAACAGTAAGAAACCAAAAGGTCCTAGTCACAAAAACACATGAGGGAGTGGGGAAAAAGTCCCACTAACTCTGAAGTAACAATTATCATGCCCCGAGTCCAGCAAATGTGCTAAGGATCTCGAACATTAAAGGGAATCGGCACAGACGAAAAAAAAAGTTATTTACCTGTGGTAACTTTCTTTCGACTGCATGTTCCCCCACATATTCCTCATCTCTGATATATTAAGTCTGCTTGCAACTTTTCCAAAGTAAGTTACAAGCAGACTTGAATATATTAAAGAGGGATATGTGAGAGGACAATTTGAAATTAAAATTCTCCCAATAATGCCTCCTCCGCCTCCCCTGGCCATGTTCAGACTAATGGAGGTCTACACAGATTTGTCCTCTTGCATATCCTTGTGTGCAACCACCATCGCCTCTCTGGGCCCCGAGAGGCCCTTGAGCTCCCATGGCTCCATAGTTTGTGTTTGGTCACCACTATGCCCTCTGTGGTTCAACTTAGAACGTTCCGATCTCTTAGTTTTCGTTGGGGCCCTCTATGCAACAGGTGCACCTGGGTCTCCCTCCCATTCTTAAGTCTTTACTTCCCTGCACTTTGTCAAGGTCTGGTCTAGTCCTCAGTCTTGCCATTTATATGTTCATTTTGTGGGCTGTGGTTGTTCATTTGTTCAAGTCCAGTTCTGAGTTGAAGAGCCTGATTTTTAGGAGTTGTCTGAATTTTAGATGGTCCTTCATGTTTCGTATAAATCTCGGGTGGGGGTTCCAAATTTTAGCAGTTAGGCAAGAGAAAGCTGATCCACCAAGTTTTTTTTTTTCTTGTGTATGGTTTAGCTTCCAGGCTGATGTCGTTGGTGGATCGTAGTGTTTTGGTTAACTAGTAAATGGTCATTTTCTTTTGCAAGTATTCTGCTCCTTGGCCGTGAATTGCTCGGTATGTTATGCACATTGTTTTGAATGCGATTCGTTTTTTGACTTGCAGCCAATGTAGCATCTTTAACGATGGAGTCCCTTACTGAGAGTTTGAGATGTCTGACCGCTGTGTTCTGTATACGTTGCAGTTTTTTTCAGTATATAAAACGGCATTCCGAGGTATAAGCAGTTTGCTATCCTGGACATCGAGTGACATGGCCAGTGTTTTGTGTAAAGGAGAGGAATGTTAGAATCTTTTTGATCATGTGTAGATGCAAGAAGTATTTCTTTGTGTTTACTTGTGGTTCCAGGGTAAGCTCATTATCCATTAGGATTCCAAGGTTTTTGACCATTTTGGGTCAAGTGAGCACGGCTACCTCTGTGGGCCATGGGATGTATTGGTTGCTTCCCTGGTTTTTGGATACAATCTTGATTTCTGTCTTGCATGGGTTGACCTTAAGGCATTTTGTGCTGATCCATTCATAAAGTTCTTTGAAACAGCCTACTAGCGTTGTGATCTCGTCTTGTACATCTTCGATTTTGTAGATGATTTGGGTGTCCTCTGCATAGTTGTAGCAGGTGAGGCCGTGCCTTTTGATGAGGTGGATTAGTGGAGTCATGTTGAAGAGGAGTGGATAAAGAGGATCCTTTTGGTACTCCACAGGTGGTATCCGCGGCACAGATTTGAATGATTTTCTCCACACTGTGCTCCGATAGGAAAGATTTAATCCAGAGCAGCGCTGTGTCGATCCTCATTTCTTCCAGTTTCTTAGAGAGGATGTTGTGGCTGGCTGTCAAATGTTGGAGAGGTAGAGCAGCATCAGGGCCAAGATCAGTGCCATCTCTGTCCCTCACATGGCTTTGAAGCCAGCTTGTGCAGGTCCAATAGTTGGTGGCTTTCCACATGTTCCAGTGGTTGTTCGTAGACCGGTCTCTAGATGTTTAGCCGGATAGGGAATGTTTGATATCCGTCTGTAGTTCAAGCGGTCTTCCACATCGCCTGTTGGATCCTTAATTGGTTTCATGGCCCACTGTATTCTCCTGTTGCGAGCGAATGGGTGAAGAGGTTTGTGGCATTCCAATGTCGTGCCCTGTGTAAGGATTAATGTACAGATGTCTGGTGGGCAGGGGTCCATTGGGGAGCCTGCTTTGTTGCTATGTTTCACCAGTATGAGAAATCTCTCCCCCAATAATTGGGTGAAGCTTTGCAGCTAGTTCTGTGGTTCCAGGGTAGATGGGGCATGGTACACAGTCTGGTTGATTGGTCTGCTTTGTTTGATCCAATATAGGTCAGTGATTTAATTTTTAAAGTTGTCTGCAAGATAATCAGTTTTTGGGAAGGTACCTGTATTGCACCCAGGTGGGTTTTCCATTTCATTTACGATGTTGAATAGTTCTTTCTGGATGTTGGTGGCATTTGGGATTCATTTGCATTCTTTTGGCTTTGAGAATTTCCTCTTTATTTGCTCCATTTTGTTTTTGATTGTATATTTTTTTTGTCTGGTCATAGTTTTTCATCCATTCTAGTTCGAGTTATTGGTTTGTTTTTTCCATCGTATTGAAGTGGGATGTAAACCATCCTGCCACTGCTTTCTTTTGTTATGGGATGTAGGGTTTTTCCAGGGAGATGCAGTCTATTGTTTTGGCGATCCATTCCTGGATTAGGTCTGCTTTTTCGTCTAGGTAGGGTCCGTCCAGGTTTGCGGTCGATAGTTGCGGATTCCAGTTCTTTCAAGTTACGTTTGCTGGTATTCGTTTCTTTTCCAGATTGCAGGGAGCTTTTGGTCCGTTTGAGTGCTTCATCTGGTAGTTTGATCACAAAAAATATGAGGTGGTCGCTCCATAATAGTTGGTCAGTTTTTTGTTGACTAGGATTGTGTTGCAAGCTTGTCCTGCTGTGCGTTGCTCCTTTAACCATCTGGCGCAGTTTCATTGACTCTGGCTGCTTGATTAGTGACTGAGTTAACATTCTCTTCTTCAAACCATATGTTGAAGTGCCCGAGGGTTATCAGGTGATCATGTTTGATGGGCAGGTTCATGATGGCTTCTATGAAGGTGTCTATGACGATTGCGTCCTAGGTCTATAGAGGAGTATGAATGTAACGTTTGTTTTGAGCTCACAGTAAGTTGAAGGACCAGGGATTTGCAGTTTGATGTTTATCAGGTTGTCTGTTTTTATTTTCAGGTGATATTTGTAAGCTATTGCAAGTCGTCCTCTTTTCCTTTTTTTTACCTGTGGGCATTTGAAGTGGTCAGGTAGACAGCAGTGTAATGAGACGTCGTAGCAATCACAACCAGGTTTCTGTGACTAACAAGGAACAAGTTATTTACCTGCAACTATTGTTCTCCAGCATGGGTCTGGCATGGATTCACATGCTCATGAATATGCCCCGTCAGGCCGGGAATCCTCAGTAAAAGAAAAAACAGTTTCACTTTCACTTACAAACTGTCATTCTCCTATAGACCAATCATTGAGCTCTGGGTCATACTGCCCCCATCCCTAAGCCCCTCCTCTGGCAGCCATCTCCAGATTTGGTAGCACGTAAAGTGGCAGTATGACCAAGAAGAGCCACACAGGGGCAGGAGGGAGGATTTGTAAGTGAATCTATGCCCGACCCATGCTGAGGACAAGTGTTCCAGGTAAGTAAATTGTTCCTTCTCTAGCATGGGCTCTGGCATGGATTCACATGCTCATGAATAAAGAATACATAGTAGTACAACAATACACATCCACGGGAGGTGGCAAGGCTCAACAGAATCAAGTACTATTGCCTCCTCACCAGGCTCACCTTCAAACAAACAGGTTGCGTAGCACTGCTTGGCCGACCCTGGACTACTCTCTGGAATCCCTATCGATGCAGGAGAATCTGGTCTGTGTGGACCTCCACGTAGCAGCCCTGCAGATGTCAAGCAGGGGCACAAAAGACAGGAGCGCAGTTGTTGCAGCCATAACACTGGTGAAATGGGCTCTTGGACGACCAGGCAGTGGTCGGTTTGCCAACTGTTGACAGTGCGTGACGCAGCCAGAGAGCCACCTGGAGACGGAAGCCTTGGACAATGGTACTATGAACCATGGGAAGGCAAAGTTCACAAATAGTTGCAATGTCTTCCGAAAACTTGTGACAGACTTCAGTGCATGAGCCACATCCAGTGAGTGCAAAGTCCTTTCAGCCAGCGACAAAGGTTTTGGAAAAAACACAGGCAACACCAAAGGCTCGTTGAGGTGGAATTCTGACAGAACCTTTGGCATGAAGGGGTGTGTCCGCAGCACCACCCTTGTGTGATGAAAAGTCGGCTAAGGCTGTTTGCTGGAAAGGGCCTGGACCTCACCTACCCTCCTGACAGATGTGATGGCCACAAGAAAAGCTGTCTTCCACAAAAGAAATTGAGAAGGGCCTGATACATAGGCTCAAAGGGACCCCTCCCTCAGAACCACGATGAGTTCCCACGCCAGGGCAGGGGACTTCACCAGAAGGAACGATCAAAACAGTCCTTTGATAAGACGGTGGAACCAAAGAGAAGACCGTCCTGAGACCTGGTGTAGCGGGAGATCGCCACCAGATGCACCTTGATAGAGGTGTGTGCCAGCCCCGTCTTGGCCAAGGACAAGCAAGGAAGAATCTGCCGGGCTGTGACCCTCAAGAGGGTTGATCTTCTACGACTAGACCCACGTAGCAAAATGCTTCCACCTGTGTCAGAAGCACTTCAGAGTTAACTGTGGCCCTGGCAAGGACCTCCCTGCAGTCCGCCAGCAACTCGTACCCTCTGAGCTGCAGGAGCCAAGCCTTCAGGTTCAGAGATCCTGGGTCGTGATGCAGGATTGCGCCCCATTCTCTGGTGAGCAGATCCGAGACCACTGGCAGCTTGGCTGGAGGTGATGTTGACAGGCTGAGAAGGTTTGGGTACCAAATATGCCTCGGCCACGCCGGGCCGACAAGGACCATCCTGCATCGGCACTGTTCTGCGTTGGATGACCCGCAGCAGGAGAGGCCACGCGTACAATAACAGGCCTTTCCACAGGAAGGAAAACGCGACCCCCATGCTCCTCCGCTGGTGGAAGATGCAGGCGAATTTCTGGCATTTGGAATTCATTGCCATCTTAAACAGATCGATCTGGGGTCTGCCCAATCTGAGGAAGAGGCTGTCCACTTGATCCTGTTGAAGCTCCTACTCATGCCAAAAGCGCTGCTCCCTGCCGAGGGAGTTGGCGATGGTGTTCTTAACCCCCGGCAGGTGGAAAGGAAACAGTTCCTTGGTGACGGGCAAGTGCCACAAGTCCTGCGCCTCTCTGGAGAGCACTGGGGATCTGGTTCCCACCTTGCTTCCTGATGTAGAACACTGGTGGTATTGTCCGTGAAGCCTTGCCCTTGAGGTGGCAGAAGGAATGACTTGTGGGCCCAGAACACTGCCAACAGCTCCAGGACATTGAGGTGGAGATCACTCCTCTGGTAGCCACAAGACTCTGGTGTGGGCTCCCCAGCCATTCAGGTAAGCATCCATGGTGACAGTCTCCTGGTATGGGGGGCTCTGAAAATTCATGCCCCAGGCGATGTAGGGGTACAAACCCCACCACCTGATCACTCGATGGAACTCCTCGTTGAGAACAATCCTGTATGCAAAGCTTCCGGACACCTAGATCCACTGAGTGTCCAGGAATTCCTGACTGGGTCGCATCCGCAACCTGCAGTCTCGGATCAGGAAAATGCACAACTACATCATGTCGAGCAGCGACTTGATGGTCCGCACCGTGGCAGTCTTCAGTGCCAGCAGCCATTGCACCTTGCCCAGCATGACCGGAATCCTCTTCCGAGGGGCCAGGCAGGAGACAGTTTTGAGCCTGGCCCCCAGTAATAACACGTTCTGCGATGGTATCAAGCAGGATTTTGGATGGATGACGGAGAAGCCCAGATCTGTCAGCAGGCAGACTGTCCTCTCCGTCTGTTCAACGGCTACTTCCTTGGACTTGGCACGAATGGGCCAGTCGATGAATGGGTACACATCCCTTGTAGATGCAGATGGGCCGCACCTGGCCCAGGCAACTTTGTGAACACCCTGGGCACCCACTTCAGTCTGAAGGAAAGGGCCTTGAACGGGTAGTGCCTTCCCTGCACCACCAAGTGCAGGGACTTCCGATGCTTTGCGTTAATGGGGGCGTGGAAGTATGTGTCCGCTAGATCCAATGACAATAAGTCTCCTTCCACCAGTTGGCCGAGCGCATGCTGCAACGTGACCATCCTGAATTTGAGACGCGAGGTATTTGTTGAGGCGCTGCAGGTCTTGAATGGGCCTCCAGCTCCTGGTCATCTTTAACAAGAAGTATCTGGAGTAGACTCTGGAACCCCAGAGTCACTTTGGAACCAGCTGTATTGCCCCATTTTTTAGCATGGACTGTACTTCCTGCAGGAGCTGAGGGATGTGCTGCTCCTGCCAGGCCACTAGTGGTATCCGCAGACACTTCTGCTGGAATTCTACAGTATGTCGATGGGCGAGAGCGTCCAGTACTTATCCATCAGTGGAGATGTTTTCCCACCCGCTGACGAAGCCCGCTAGCCCTACTCCCACAAGGATGCAAGGGTGCGAGCCAGACAGCCCAGTCGGTTCAAACTTGCTTCGGGGCCTGCATGCCGCCTTGGGAGCGATGACAGCCACCTCTGAAAGTCTTGGAAAGGACCCTGTAGGCCTCCTGTGTCGTGGAACGGGAGGGCTGGCGGAACGAAGATGATCCCCAGTCGAAACCCTTCAACAACCTGCCGGATTTCCCTCCTGAGACATGAAAGACTATGTTGCTGAAGCGTGCCAAGGGCATGGGCCGTCTAGGTGCCCTCGGCGGTGGAGAAACGCTGCTTGTGTCCGTAGTTGCCATGTCCGTCCCCGTATCCCTAGAGAGCATGTGCGGCTGTTGAGATGGCGTAGGGGTAGTTTTCTCTTCCTCTCAGGCAGCGGGACCAGTTCCACCGGGAGCAGGGGTGCCGTCGGCATCCTCTTCTAAATCTCCGACACCAGTTTGTGGAGAGCTGAAAGGATGTCCAGCGATACGTCCACGGGATTTGTCTAGGGAGTAGGCTTGCTGGGCCCAGCGCCACGCCACGGCACTTGCGCTGTCGTCGTTCCACAAGTCGTCCTTGTCCGATGAAGAAATATCTGTGCCCTGGAGCACGGTTCAGGGCTCCACTCTCCTCAAAAGCACCCCATTTTTGGCATCCCCAGGGGTCGGTCTCAGGCTTTGGGAAGGCATTCTCTTCTCTGGTGTTTTCTCCCCCAGCTTGGCCGAGGCCTCCCACCTCGGGGGGGAAGACTACTCTCGACACTGTCGGGGTCCCATGGACTGGGCCAGCCCCCTTCGCCTTAGAGAGGGTGGCCGTCAAAATCTCAATCAAGGATTATTTTGCCTGGACCACATGAGCCTTCAAGGACAGGCCTGACCTTTCCTTGCACCTTGGTCTTCTCCCGCAGCTTCCCTGGGTTAGCCAATTTCCTCTTCGAGGAGGAGCTGGAGCAATGACTGGAGATGGGGGAAGACTAAGTTGCGCGCACCCTGCCTGTCACGTGACCCGCTTGTGTGGCAAACCAGACGTAAACACACTTGCCGTTCTTGGCCTCGTCTTGGGTCCCTACAGAGAGAGGCCCTCAAAAGGACTTAGAAGCCTGCTCCTTGGACCAGCCGGTACTGGGCGAGGCATGCCCCCTGCTTGCCGCCACCAACCTACTATGATCCTTGAGTAAGTTTTGAGAACGCAAGGCAGATTTCACAATCCACTTCCCTGTGGTCCGGGTAGAGACTTTAGAGACACGCAGTGTTTGTCCTCCACAAACATGTTCCTCAACCCGCAGCTGAAGCAAAGCTTGAAAAGGGAGCCTCCCTCCTCCTCCGATAGTTCGTCGTGTGGTGTAGACCCAATGGCCTTCTGGAATCTATTGAACTTTCGATGATTCTTGCCCTTGAGTGGCATTGAAAGACGCCGGCAAACATCTCTGCTTGCTGGGAAAAGGAGCGAAAGAGCAGACGGGCTCTACTTGACAAAAATAGGAACTTTATTGAAAAAGCGCAAACGTGTAGGAGCAAAACACAAGACCAACACTTTAACGTGTGGTAAAAATTTGAAGATGGCTGCCAGAGATGGGTTTAGGAAGAGGGCAGTCAATGGCTGGGTGGCAGTATGACCCAGAGCTCAGCGATTGGTTTATAGGAGAAAGACAGTTTGTTAAGTGAAAGTGAAACTCTTTTACCGAGGATTCACGCCCCGACGGGGAATATTCATGAGCATGTGAATCCATGCCAGACCCTAAGATGGAGAAAAGGTCTATTCCACAATCGTAGAGTAGATTGTAGATCTATGTAGCATGTTTAGACATTGATCTTCCGTCGATTAGATTGCAGTTTATTTTCTTTAACAGTGCTTTGGTTTGTTCTTGGTTTCGTCTCGCGGTGCTCTTGTTGGCAGGTTTCCTTGTTACACTCAGGATGTGAGGTGTGTTCAGTAGGATCTGTCATCACTTAGTAGATCTGCCAGGTTTTGTATTGTTTTCCCCGACTTCTTCTGGTTCCTCTCGTTGCTGTTGGTGATATAAATTCAGTGAGGGTGTCATTTAGCCTCTTGTTACTTCTGGACGTTTCTCGCCTTTTCCAATGCAGTACTTGCATCTTGCTGAAGTGTCTAGCTTCGTTGGTGGATGTGAATTGTCCAATTGGGTGGTCGGTTACAAGGTATGGTGTTCGGTATAAATAGGTTTCCCTTTGGAGTGTGTTCAATATTCTGTCATGCTGATGGGTGTGCGTTAGGAATGATTTCTCTTCACTGCACCTTTCCTTCCATTTTTATGGACCCCCAAACCTTTTGCTTTTACGTTTGATCCTGACTTGTACATTTTACAGTGCAGAGTAGCATAAGCTTCACTACACAACGAGACACTGGGGGGGGGGGGGGGGGGGTGGTTACAGATGCACAGGGATCCAAATCAACGACAAGTCTTGCCTGTACCCTTTAGCCACCCTAAGCACCACTAAGTCGGAACACCTCCCTGCACTAACCCTCAAATGGGAACCCACCTCATTTAAATAACTGGGCATCAAGATCCACCGGGACCCCAGAACTTAATACGCGCTGAACACCAAGAATGCAAAAGAAGGCTTGATTTAATCAATGGACTTTGAGCAAATTGCCCCTTTCGGTGGCCGGCAGAGCGGGACTCCTCAAAATTGTGGCATTGCCAAGACTACTGTATTTTTCCACCAATGTCCCGTACAACATTCCCCAGCAATTCTTCAATGAGCTAAACAAACTCTGCAGAAAATTCCTATGGCAGGAAGGGAGGCATAGAGTCGCCTTAGACGGAACGCAAAGACTGTATGACAAAGGAGCCCTCAAAATCCCAAATTTCGAACTCTTGTTATCTAGCAGGCCAGCTGAAGCATGTAATCCAATGGATGGCCGATGGCCCCACCTCGGACACACGCCTATTACGACCGACAGACACTGCTCAGGGACTTACTCTGGATCGAGCCGGACGCAAAACAAAACCCATACTTAATCACGGTAGGCACCAGAATCTGGAGAAGAGCCTGCATATCTGTCAAATTGGTCGACCCTTTCTCCCCACAGATCCCGATAGCCGCTACCATGTCGACCAGACCAGAGGGCCAGAAGGTGATCAGGAACTTATGGGAACCCCTCGGCATCGCCACCCTGGGAGACCTAGTGGATGACCGAGGCATCCTCACGTTCACAGAACTGCAAAAGACTGCAGGAATGCCACCAGGCCAATTCCTCCTATATGGAGCGACAGTGAAAAGACTTACGAAACGTTGGCCCGAGATAGAGACCCTCAATACAGGGCATTAGGCCATTGAGAACTTGATGAGCGCGGCAGAGGGCAGAACGAAACCTCACGGCTCTACGAGATCATGCTCAACTTCGCCTCGCAACACGAACTTAAAAGCAAGACCAAATGGGAACAAGAACTCGGCACATTGTTCGAAGACAAAGAGTGGGAGGCTATAACACATTACCACAAGGTATCCAGGAACGCCCGCTTCCAGCTCATACAGTTCTACATCATTCACAGGTCCTACCTTACCCCAGACATTATTTCCAGATTCAGTAGCACGGGCGCTGCGTCATGCCCCAAATGCCGCCAACCCTTAGCCGGAATGTCTCACATGTTCTGGGGTTGCCCGGCCATATAAGCCTTCGGGACCCTAATCAAAGAGAAAGTGGCTGAAGCGAACATTAAATTGGACATGCAATCACCCAAGGCGTGCATCTTGGGCTCATACCCCATGAGTAAGAAGAACAAGCCCCTGAATAGGCTTAAGACCTAATGTACATTTTGGCAAAAGACGAATCGCTATGGCCAGAATTACGACGTGGTGGGTGGACCTACAAAGATGGTCCACAGCCGAAACATGGGCATGGGAACTGGCAAAACAACAAAATATGGACACCTCCGATGACCTATTACAATGGGTGGCCCTCACAACGTCACTGTTCTATGTGACTGAAGACCTCTCCTCTGGAGAGGACCCAGACAGCCAGCATTGAACCCCGTCGTATTTGAACTGCAGCCCACCTGTATGGTCTTTGTCTAAAGGGGAGGGAGGGAAGGGGAGAGTTAATATTATCATGCAATTTCTTTGAAATTGATACTGTGTTTGTACGGTTTACTTGGAAAAAAAGCTTCACTACACAATCTTCTGCTCATCTGTTATGGGAATTAGACATGTCCTTCAGGCTGTCAGTACTGGGAAACATGGTTTCCCTTAATCTAGTTATTTTGTTACTACTTTTAGTAACTTCTCACTTGTGATAACTTATTGTACAATGCATCTTAAAATGCAGTACACTTTGTTTTTGCCCTAGACTAACAGTCACAAGATGTTTGGTTACTCTAGGTGTGCTAAATAGACATGCTGGTGGCAGCAGTGACTTACTATTTTTTGTTGGTGCTTTTCTTTAGTCTTACAGTGTTTGGCTAACACCGGTGGCTATAGTTTTTCGCTTGTCCTTTGGCAAACTTGTTCTTTAGCCTTCTTCCTGGCCTGTGAGGCCAGGAAAATCCTTATATGACTTCCAGTGCCCAAGAAAGCAGAGGCTTTTAGCAGGCTACTGGAGGGTTATGTAGGTTTTCCGGCAGGATGTGGGCTGGAACTGCCTGGTCCCAATCCACAAACTGGTTTCAGTGTGTGAGTGTTATGCATGAGTGTTCCCACCAGTGGTCCTGTTTGGACAACTGCTGGGGTGTGTGGCGCTAGTCCTGCTATTGGGAGCGCCGGTTCTTACCTGGCACTGTTTCAGAGATCCTAGAGTAGCCTGAGAGCCAACTGAAGGAGGCCTGGCAACCAACTTCTGCTGCTGCCATGGTGGAGCCCTATCTCAATCATGATCTTCAGCAGGGCTGCGAGGGAGCTACGACCTGTGGAGTGGGGGGGCGGGGGACATCCATTCCCGACATCTGCTAGTTATCCTACAAAGAAGAGCCGTCCTGTGGCTGACCAGCTCTGAGTTTAGGCTACCGTGCTACCAACATCGCCGTTCCGAGTCCAGACCTGGAATTTAGGGGATCCTCAGCTTGCCCTAAAAGATTTACCTGAGAGTCCCCGGAATCCTAGTGTCAGGTGGAACAGAGTAGGAGGGGAAAGTCTGACTCCAACAAGTGAGGCCGTTTGCCTCGCCGTGCTGCGATGACTGAAACAGCTCACCTGCCTAGAGTCCAGTCCTGAGGGGAGTCATGCATCATGTTTCTCTGCATTCTTCATCCGAGAGTTCTTGCACAAGTGAAAGACAGACCAGATATCAGCTCGAACCTGCAACCCCTGCGCATCATGGATGGAGGACGATGGCTGGAAAAGCAACCTCAGACCTTCTTCCATTGACCTGCCAAGTTCTGGGAAGAAGCGGAAAGCGGAGTACAGGGGCAAGTTAGTGGTTCTTACCTGCCCCTAAAATCCCTTTAAAATTTTGCACATACATACAGATACACACTTTGGCTTTGCCATTACTTGCTCGTGCAAGCCTTCCAAAAGGTGGGGACATTTCTATTAGTTAAAATAAACACTGTACTCTACCCCAGAGACCCTATCTTTGCTTTTTCCTGCATCACAAAATGTTTGGGAACTTCCTTGAACTTTTGGGCATAAGGCCCCAGACAATTTAAGGCCTTTTGAAGTCAAGGTTAATTGTCTGTGGACCAGTGTACATACAACTAATATGCACTTTCTTTTAGAGAAGTTTGGTTTGTGTTATGCCCTACTCTAGTGGTTGTACCTATATAATCTAGTGTGTGATACTTCTACCTGTTAGACAGTAAGTATACAAAGAACAAGTTACTCTTACCTGGTAACGATCTTTCGATGGGATGGTCCGCCGACGTATTCCATATCTGACCGGTAATCACCACAGCTGTGCTGATTCGGAAAATTTTTGGCGTCTGCATCTAGCGTCGATACGCTGTCCTCGAGGGCCTCCGTCGAGCCGACATCAACGGATGTTATAAGTAGGACGCACAATGCCCGTAGCTTCAGTTCTAGTTTTTTCCCCCAGAACGTGTGGCACCAATCGTCTGCAAGTAGGACCACAGAAAGCCTTGCGGAAACGTAAGCTGCAATTGCATAAAAAATTCTGTAGCGGGGCAGGTAGTGAGGGAGCGAAATGAAATAAGTCAGACCATCCCATCAAAAGGACGTTACCAGGTAAGAGTAACTAGTTCAAGGGGATTGGGTCCTCTGACGTATTCCATATCTATGACAGACTCCCAAAGCAGTACCAACATATGGAGGAGGGAAAAGAATTTAGAATATAGAAATTTAGAATGTCCTACCAAATTGCAGAGTAAAGGACCACCTTGCCAAAGGCCCGATCCTGCCCATGGATGGAATCTAGGAAGTAGTGTCGTACAAAACTATGGACCGAAGCCCAAGTGGCTGCTTCACAGATGTTTCAAATAGGAACGCACCTCTGCAGGTCAGTAGAGGCAGCCATACCCCTAGTAGAATGGGCCTGTAAGCCAACTGGAGGGTCCTTACCCGCCAAGAGGTAAAGTTCAGAAATTGCCAAGATAATCCATCTAGACAAAGTCTGCTTAGTAACAGCTAGTCCCAAACACCTTCCAGCGTAACCTATAAAGAGCCGATTGTCCACTCTGACCCAGGACATGCGGGAAATGTAGAAACTTAAAGCTCTCCTGGGATCCAACCTATGGAGCCTCTCCTCTTCCTTACCAGGATGCGGAGGAGGATAAAATGCCGGAAGAATGACCTTCTGGCTTAAATGAAATTCCGAGACAACTTTCGGAAGAAAGGATGGATGAACTCCAAGGACAACCCTGTCCTTATGAAAGACAGTGAAGTGTGGCTTAACTGAAAGTGCCTGCAACTAACTGCGAGCGGAAGTGACCGCAACTAAAAATACCGTTTTAAGGGTTAACAGTCTCAGAGGACAGGAATGTAAAGGCTCAAATGGAGCACCCATTAGGAATTTTAGAACAAGGTTCAAATACCAACCACACACCTGGAAAGGTGATGGCGGAAACACATTAATGAACCCTTTCAGAAACTGAGAAATTAAAGGAATTTTGAAATAAGAACACTCCTCCGACAAGCACTTAAATATGGATAGCGCCGCCAGGTGACCTTTAATGGTACCCACTTGCAGGCCCTTGTGGGCTAACGAATGCAAAAAAGAGAACCACAGGAATGACACATGAAAAAGGATCCACATTCGTACCTCTGCACCAGTCGCAGAACTTTCTCCAACGGCAATGGTAGATGGGCAATAATCCCATGGGGGAGCCCGAGAGCCCCAAATGGGAAAACAGCATGGAAACACCACAACGCGGTTGCGTTTCAAAAACGCTGTGGTTTTTCCTTTCTAAGTTGCTCAGGTTCCTCCGAGCTGGAGGAACCTGAGAAACTTAGAAAGAAAATCTGCAGCGTTTTCAAACACAATAACATTGTATTTATGATTGCGGTAGCTTCAAAAGCTACCGCAAACTTAAATACAACGTTTTTAAAGCTGCGGTTTTATGTCTAAGTTTTCCAGGTTCCTCCAGCCCGGAAAACTTTGAAAAAAAAACGCAGCGAGTGCTTATTTTTTGAAAAATAAATAGCACTTAGCAAGATGCAGCTGCAGCTTTTCTGCCTGTAGTCTCTGGTCTGCGTCCTCCGAGTCCCGGCACCAATGAAGGAAAAGCCACCCAGTGGTAGCTTTTGTTTACTACAGCTGGCTGGCTTTTCCTTCATTAGTGCCGCAAAAGCAAGCACAGGCGGGCATTGATTTCAGAAAATTGATGCCCCCATGTGCTTCCTTTTGTAAATTTTGAGCTTCATTTGCTCAAAATTTTACATAGGGACTTAAAAAAAAAAAAGTGGCAATCTATTTTTTATTGCCCATCTTTTTGTGCAATAAACATTTTTGGGCAAACCATTCCTTTAAGTTGAGGGAGAAGCCCAGCTTGTGAAGGGAGTGGCAGGTGACAGACAGATGATCCAGGACTTGATCGGGAGAGCGCGCCCTAATCAACCAATCATCCAGGTAGGGGTAGACATGAATCCCCCTTTCCTGAGATACGCTGCCACCACCACCATGGGATTGGTGAAGACCCTTGGGGTGGAGGTCAATCCGAACAGCAGGACCCAAAACTGAAAGTGCGAGTCGCCAACCGCGAACCTCGGATACTTGTGCTTGGGATGGATCGGCACATGAAAGTAAGCGTCCTCGAGGTCGATAGACACCAACCAGTCCAGTAGTTGAAGGGCCTGGAGGACGAAAGAGTAACCATCTTGAACTTGTCCTTCCCGAGGAGCTTGTTCAAACCGTGGAAGTCCATGATGGGTCTCAATCCCACCCCGTCTTTCTTCTAAATCAAAAAATAAGGGGAATGCCATCCCTTGTTCCTCTCTGCTACAGGCATCAGTTCTATGGCGCCTTTCTCCAGCAGGGATTGTATTTCCTGTCAAGGAGCGGACCCGGACTCTTCAAAGAGATTCCCTGGTGGATTGTCTTGAGGCCTCTGCCGGAAAGGAAGACAGTAGCCGTGGGCTATGATCTCCAGAATCCACACATCAGAAGTAATGGCACGCCACTCTACAAGATGCTGCACCAGCCTTCCCCCAACCGGAGAACCATGGGACATTGCCTCATGACTGAGCTGAAGCGGCTGCGGCAGTGACCAAGGTCAAACGGGCAACTGCCAGAGCAGCTTTGGCACTTAGAGTACCCCGTTTTCCACCTCTGGTACTCCTACGGTGGCCCCTTTGACTTTCAGCTCCTCTCGATTTACCAAAGGAGTAATATCGAAAGGAACCTCCCCTCCATTGCTGCCCCCTAGGACGAAAAGGCAGATGTTGGCAAACTGCAGCACTCCACGACTTCACTGCAGCTTTGGAAGTCTGCAACCTCTCAAGGCTCTCGTCAGCCTTGCTGCCAAAAAGATGTTCACCATCAAAGGGCATGTTGATGAGCCGGGCTTGCACATCCGGAGCAAACCCCGACTTCCGCAACCAGGCAAACCTGCATATTACGGTGCTCGCCGCCATGGACCGGCTGGCACAATCTGCCATGGCCAGACCCAACTGAACGGATTCACACATGGCATCCTTGCCATCCTGCACAATAGAAAGAAAACCATCCCGTTCCTCCCCTTCGGGAATAGGTTCAGCCGCTAATGCAACACAGTTCCACAGAGTGTGTGAAGCGAGACAAGGCACACACAGAGTTGACTCCTGCAAAGCCATACCCCCTGAAGAAAACACTTTCTTCGCCCAGCCATCAAAACGTTTGTCGTCCCTATCAGGAGGGATGGTAGGGTACGACGCCTGCTTCGCTGGGGCCATAGCAGCCTGCACCACCAAGAGTGTGTGGTCAAGTAGCAGGGGTCACTACCGGCTGGCCGGTATTTTCGCAGCAAAGACTTGCTCACTGCCGGGAGACTCTCCGGAACAGTCCAAGCTGCTGCCACCCTTCTCTGCAAGGCCATATGGAAAGGCAGTACTGGGTCAGTTGGTGGACCTTGGTCGAGGATATCCGTCAGGTCATCCTGCAGAAAATCCCCTGGTGGCACCAACCACCAAGTATTCCTTGACCCTCTGACTCGGCATGGGTGCCAGGCTCAAGCCTACAGAGCTCCACCTCCGAAGAGGTGTCCAGAGCACTGGCGTCGTGCAACGACTGACGCAGGTCTTCAATCTGGCTATGATCAGACAATCTCGTCAGGTACCTCCTCAGGAACCATACCTTCCTCAGACCCTTCATCCACCTCAGAAACATAATACAGAGGCGGCTGGAATGAGGGCATAGAAAAAGGGACAGAGACATTCCTAGCCTTGACCAGAGCCTTTCTAGCGGGTTTCCACCATGCCATGGGGTACCTCAGACAAAGCTACCTCGAAAGGCTTTGAGGGCGTAGATGGTATCCGAGTCGTTGAGCGTGGTGCCGACGGCTTTGACAGTCCTCGAGGGCGGAGCCCCAAGCGTGTCCTTCGACAGCCTGAGCGCCGATGGCGTTGACGACTTTCTCAGAGGCGGAGCCTCGACGACCTCGGCGCTAAAGGCGGTCTTCTTCGAAGACCTCAGGCTCAGACAGTCTCGAGGGCGTTGAGGACCGGGACCTGGAATGGGCATGTCTAGAGCGTCCATCCTTGTCCGACCAGGGCCTTGAAGGTGCCTGGTGATCGCGACGACTGCTCGAGCCCAAAGGCGTGCGAGAGGCGTCTCTAGCACAGTCACAGCCGGCATCTTTCGACGGCACGGACGGACCAGAGCCCTGCAACAGAAAAAATGCCATCTCCTGCCGAAATTAATCCTATTCCACAGGAGTGGAATGCTTGTTAGGACAAGCTACCCGCCGACGGGCGGAGTCCTCGGGGAAGGCGACCGATGCCGGCACTTCTGCGAGTGCCTCGAAGAGGCAGAGGAATGGCTGGACCTACTCCTGGACCGAGACCCCACCCTCCCCAGACTTATGCAAACGATACAGAGTCGCCCCCCTGCATAGTCAGTTGAAAGCCCAGTGGATCTCGACTTCCGGGGCTTGGCCACCTTACCTACAGAAAGCTTCTTACGCTCCCGCAAGGCCTTCAATGTAAGCGACTGGCAGTCTACACAGTCATCCGTGTTGTGGTTCTCACCGAGGCACCAGAGGCAGGCATTGTGCGAATCAGTCAACACCTTGGACCCGCAGTCCCGACACTTCTTAAAACCCGGCTTCGGGGTGGAAGAGACAGACAAGGAAATCTTCACAACGAACAGGTTCGAAGAAGCGAAAGAACAGAACTCAGAAGAACCGAGACGCGCCGATATCTCCGAAGCGATCACGTTCGCGGAAAAAACGGAACTGAGGCTACGGGCGTCATGTATCCTACCTATAGCATCCGGTGATGTCGGCTTGTTGGAGGCCTTCCGAGGACAGCATATCGACACAGGATGCCAAAAATTTTCCAAAGCAGCAGAGCTGTGGTGATAACCTGTCAGATTTGGAATACGTCAGAGGACCCAATCCCATCAAATAATTATTTATGGCCAAATATCACTGTGAAAAATGACTTAGTGTAATTTGTGATTCCCAGTGTATTCATTGTGGACCCTTTACAACCTCAACACCTCTTGAGACTTTGCCTCGACCTCTCATCACTGCAACCTTGAACTTGTTTGGCTGCAGCTCCCAGAGTTGTCCCTGTCGCAATATCGTGTACAGAAAATCAGTCCTACCAGTGTGTGTCCCATTGTCGTGTACGTTTGTTGGCGTGGTTCCATTTGATTTATTCTTTCTACTAGTTTTCTCTTACAAGGTCCCTCTGTGTCGTGGATTATTGTGGTAGTTTGGATTCTTCTAGTTTAATGAGCATTTCGGTCGCAGGGGCCCTTGTCCGTCTGCAACACTTTCCTGAATTTTGCTTGAGTTGCAGTTGTCCTTCGGCTTCTTTGTGGCTTTTTATGGCCTGTGGTTAGGGACGAGGAGGCATCATCAGAAGGTAGGGGGGTAGAGGGAGTGGGTCTTATGGTCTGATAGCTACCAAATTGGGTAGGGAAGGGATTTTTAAAGGCATGGATGAATGTTTCCTGGGTGTGCGCCTACAGTGTCCTCATCGTTTCTGCTGTCTAAGTCTACGTTACTTGGTTTATTGGACAGCTGTCAATCTGTGGCTGCCTTTCTCCTTCCGCCTAACTATCCCTAGCCATCACAAGATTCTGAGTATTGTTGGAGGCAGGGGGAAAAGTACCCAAGCTAGGTGGAGACTTTGTTCTGCTGTTTCACTCTTGAGAACAGCTGTAACGCTAGAGGGCAGGTCGGGCTGAACCCAGTAGAGGTGGAGCACCTAGAGTTGGGAGCACAGTGCTGGATGGATGGGAGGATGTCTAGATTCCGTAAAAGAGGGAGAAGCGCCTACATTTCAAAACGCAACAAAATGCAAAACGCCTGAATTCGGGATTCCTGGATAGAGGCCCAAATGCCAGATATAACCAACTAAGACAATTGGCCCGGATGCCAGCTATGGCTACCATGCAACCCTGGGCTACGTGCTACAGACCAGCTTTTAGTTAGTAAGAGTGGTGAGGTAGCATAATAAAGAGCAGTAATGGCCGTCCCCCCCCCCCCGGCCAGGGGGAAAAAACCACAAAATAACTCCTTGTTAGGCAAGATTGTGAACAGTACCCTTTGGGAGACTACAGCAACCTTGACCACCTGGCAATAGGAACCAAACCTTTGGTAGAAGTCTGTACTACACAGGTTGGTAGTGTGGTTGAGCAGCCAAGCTTATGTCAAGAAGGGTCAATGTGAGCAGTAGGGTTTTACACGGATTAAATAAACTTACACTCAAGGTTTGATTAAACAATTTAACAGTCAGTCTTCAGAAGGGAGTAATATATAAGCAACACAAATACGCTTCAAAATACACACTATTAGTTTCTCTAAATCAGCAAGTACCCATTTGGAATGGTACACAGATGGTTCCTACACCCTGAGGTGACTTAAATAACTAGGACACTGGACATTAATATATCACTGGTACATTTAGAGCAATACTGAGTTCATGTCAAAGAAAAGGGTTGGGGAATAACACTAAGGTTAATATTCCGAAGGAGGTAAGTACTTTTGAATCCCCAATGCAAAGTAAATTAACCCTTTCCTGGAGGAAAGGTAAAGCACAAAGTCAGAGGTAAGAAGAGTCTTTCAGGGAGCCAGGCCAGCCAATGTTAATTGAGCAGAAGTCTAGGTGATCTGAAGCACTTCTAGCAAGTAAAAGTCTTGCACAATGTTTTAGAAGTCCTTGTAGAAATAAAGAACCACTGTAGAGCCACAAACTGGGAGGCTTGTGAGGGGCAAAGCTGCAAGCAACTCTGCAAAAGCAGCAAGACCAGTCTCAACTGAGAAGTAAGGCTACACAACAAGAAGTTCCCTTAGTTTTACAGTACCTTTGGTTAGAAGAAATGGTTCCAGCTGGCTTCTATTCCTGTGTAGGTCTGTAGATCCTGTTGTTCCTGGGCCTGAGTCATGGGGCCAAGAGGGAGGACGTCTGCGGGCTCCTGCACTACAGTGGGAAGGTCACCAGTAACTTCAGTTTGAGCTCCTCGAATCTATAGCAAATCGCACCACTGCAGTCTCTCGGATACCACTCTGGACTTTCCTCGCATCTGGGGTCCAGCACTCTGTTGAGGTGGCTCAGGCTTGGTCAGTCCTGCTTCCTGGGAGGCCAGAGGATCTTCCGGGAGCTCGAGTCCAACTTACAGACACTCAGAGTCTGGTGTTCCTCTCCCTGGCACTTGGTTCCTGCAGCAGCAATGGAAGTACAGCCAGCTTTGAGAGGATTTCCAGATGAGCTTGTCTTGGGGTCAATTGGTCCCACCAACCCAAAGGGAGAAGTCGTCCTTTGCAGGTCTTCTCTAGTCGAGGATGAATTTGGAGCTTCAGCGCAGCACCAGGGCTTCACCGGGCAAACCACAGTCCAGGAGTTGCAGCAGGCATCTCTTCCAAGATCTTCTTCGGATTCCTTCCTTCGTCCAATGGTCAACTCTGCCTTCCAAGCCAAAAAGCATTGCCTTTTATGCAGGTTTCTCCCATTCATGTGCAGCCTAGCTGTCAATTATACAGCAGGGAGGCTGACCTCCGAGAACAGCCCTCCAGCCACTCACCCTTGGGTGCATTCCTGTAACTCAGGAGACTAAGCACAGTAAGTTTCGGGCGCCTGCCTGCTAGACACGCTGCAGCCAGAGTCGGCCTTCACTCGTGAATCATGCCAAAGACAAAACAAACAAAGGGACCAAACCTGGTTTGGCGCACATAGTTAATCTCAAGCACCTTTCCAACAAGAAATGGCAACAAAAAGACGACCAGGGCCATTCTGATTGCAGCCCGCGGTAAAAACACAATGGTAGTAGAAGTAAACCACTGCCACCAGCCATTAATTGTAGAAAGGGTAACAAACATGTTACAAGAGAAACTAGACAAAGGCGATACTAAGTAACCCGTCCAGCACCCTATTTTAAGATGGTGTGTGCTGGGTCTAGAAAGTTCTAGTTTCACCAAGAGAAGGTATTTAAACCTTTGGGAAATCTAAGACTTACCTGTATCACTGCACTGAAGGTGCTTAGTGTCACAATGTAAAGATGCCGCCCATGGAGTTTGTCAGACTTCAAAGTCAAAAGAAACATAGTGCAAATCACAGATGAATACATGGGAAATGGGGGAAAAGGTCTCACTCCCTCCAGGTAGGAAATGAAAAGTCCTAAAGTCCAGCAAAAAGTGCTGCGGGTCTCTAAGGTAGAAGGGAATTAGCACATTTCTGAGAATTCTCCGCAACACTCATTCATTACAATATCACAATAAAGCACACATTTCAAGGTAAATAAAAACACTTAAGTACATAGAGACAACTGTTTTGTTAGGTAACACACTATCACTGGCAGCCATTAATGCATGCACCACATGTTAAGGGCGATTCCTCTTTTGGCAACTTTCCCTCAAATAGTTTCTATGGACCCCAAACCTTTTGCTTTATTTTTGAACTGGTTCTTACTGAGGTGGAAATAAATTGGTTTCTTTGGTCTTATTGTAGTTTACCCTTCTTCCTTCCTTGCCAGGTCAGTATATCCCATATAAGGGGATGCACTTGCTGGTAAAGATGTTGCTTTTGCGAGCAAGTGCTGCCTTGGTGTGTAGCCCAGGAGAGGTGGGACTGTCTGGTCCTACTCCACGTCTCTGTGGGGCATGAGTGAAACCAATAGTTCCGGGTTGGACAACTACTGGCTGTTTGAATGGAGTAAGTCCCCTACCATAGGCGGGCTTGGACTTGCTTGCAGGGTGGATTTTCGATAAGGACTGCTGAAGCCATTTCTTCATATCAGCGCTGACGCCAAGCACCCCTCGTAGACAAACAGCCAACTGAAGATCCTAAGAAGACTCCTAAAGTGGCCTGGCATCCTTTCATTTGTCTAGCCCGGTGAAGCCCTGCTGGAATACCTGATCGCCAAAGACTGAGCAGTGCTTCAGTCCTTGGAGTATTGGGAAAAACTAGTCTTGACGCCTGCTCTAGGATTCAGCTGTCCTGCGCCTTCCCTGGACCACCCTGTGGACTGAACAGCTCATGGACAGCCTCGGCAGACGCATAGCCATTCTGCGGTTACACCTAAAACTTGGGAGATAGCCAGCTTGGGGTATAATTGACCTTCACTACAAATTTCAGCATCCCAGCCGCATGGGATCCTGTCCTAGTGAAATTCCTACAACTGCGACTGGAAGGACACCTGCTGTTGTCCGTGTGTGGTGGCCGTAGCTGGAACTCACCTTCTCAGTCTAGTGAAGTGCCCTGAAGAGGCCTGCATCAGTGAATCTTGCCTTTCGGCAGGGATTGTATCTGGACCTGACTGGAAGAATCTTTGCACCTGCAGCTCCTGGGCACTTCTCACCGGAAACCAAGGTGGGAAATCCAACCACCAGTGACCCGCTAGTCAAATCATCAAGTCATACTGGAAAATCAGAGTCAGTGGGTGGGGTAAGTAAACAAAGCATTTGTCTCCCCCTGTCCTCCATAGGAAACCATCGGAACCAGTCTCGTCGTATGCCAACATTCTATCGTTAGGCACGAATTGATGTAACCCTGTGGGAGACTACACAACCCTTGTGTAGTACAGACCTATACCAAGAGGACAAGTTGGCAGTGTGACTGAGCAGCCAGGTCCATCTCAAGAGGGGTTAATGAGAGCTGTAGAGTCGGAATCCACAAATACAAGTATCCAAATAAAACTTACTCAAGGTTTTATAGTAAATACATTTTAACAGTTTTAAATAAGCATTCTTTAAATAGGGCAATACGCAACAATAAAACTAAACTACAAAATACTTTCTCATAATCAAGGCAAAGCAAGTGGATACTCTTTAGAGATGCTTCATACACACTTCCTACACCCTGAGGGGACTTCACCAACTAGGACAGTATTGCCATTTATATATCACTCTTGTACTTGGTAAATTCTGAGGGTGCTAGAAAGAAAAGGTTAAAAAGGTAAGAAAAGGGTTTACCAGGTTCTCTGAGCATGTGAGCACTTTTAAATCTCCCAATGAAGTCTAGATAAAAAAAAAGTTCCCAGCAATATTAGTTAAAAACCAATGTATAACCTATGAGGGACAGTAAGGATCAAAGTCAATGGACTAGAAGAGTCTGCAGGGAGCCAGGACTCCCAAGTCAATTGGAGCAAAGTCTACAGAGCTGAGGCACTTACATAGCAAAAGATATTGCACAAAGTTAGAGAGCCTGTTGTAGAAAAATCACTGTTGGGTCACAAGCGGTTTACACTTGTGAAAGTTTAGAGCTGAAATTAAATCTAGAAAAGCAGCTACTGCACGTCTCAACTGAGAAGAGCAGAAGTACAGACAGAGGCAAGTACCCCAAAGTCAGAACAGTACCTTTGGTTAGAAGAGGATCTAGCTGGCTTCTGACTGGTTGCAGTGATGCATCTCTTGTGTTCCTGGGCCTCATTCGTGGGGACAAGAGGGAGGACGCCTGGAGGACTCCTGCACAGCAATTCAAAGGTCGACGGCAGCTACGGGTGTTCTCCGGATCATCAGCACTTCGCTATTTCAGGGCTCAGTAAATCGCACCACTGTGGATCTTGGACACCAGTTGGGGATTCCTTCTCTCCTTGAGTCCAACACTCTGGTGAGGGGACTCGATCTTGGGTCATCCTGCTTTGGGGGGGGGGTCCTCAGGAGACTCCTGGAGCTTTTGGCCGGCTGCTAAACGTTGCATTCTACTGTGGATTTCTGGACCCCCGGCTCTCGGTTCCAGCAGCAACAAAAAACAGTAGAGCCAGTTGGGGAAGGTCTTCAAGCCAAGTTGGTCTTGTGGTTAGTTGGTCCCACTAACCCAAATAAGTCGCCCTTTCCAGAGCTTCTCTTGTCGATGAGAAAGGAGTTGCAGCACAGCAGCAGGGCTTCCCCGGGCAGTTCAATGGTCCAACTTCCCAGTGGTAGACTGTCTTCAGGCCAAGAAGCCTCGCCTTCTATGCAGTTTCCTCCCATTCATGCACAGCCTGTCACTCAAAGCACGGTGGCTGTCCTGCAAGGACAGCCAGCCTGGAAATCAGGACTGGGTGCATTCAGGTTACCCTGTAGACTAAGGAAAGGGGAATTTTGGGCATCTCCCTCACTTCCTGCCCCTGCAGACACTGGAAACAGGAGGGTTTCAGTATGGAAGCCCGTCAAAGGCAAAACAAACCGTCAAAGCTGGTTTGGCGTGCAGAGTAAAACCCAAGAAAGACCGCTCAAACAAGAAATGGCAGAAAAAGAAGATCAGAGCCATTTTGACACAATGGTCACCCATGGGTGCTATTGTGCAGCGGAGGATTCAGCCTCGGGTAGAAAAGCACAATGGAAGTAACGTTAAACCACTGCCACCAGCCATTTAAAGTAGTGAGGGTAACTTCTTACATGTGTAAGTAGGAAAAGGGGCTACCAAGTAACCCCCCCAGCACTCCACATACAATGGGGTGTGCTCGACCTACAAAGAAAAGTTAAGTAAAAATTTCACTTAACTATTCTTGGGAACACTAGTTCACACAAGAAAAGGAATTTAAACCCTATGAGAAATCTAAATGATTTCTCTGCGACACTGCACCGAAGGTGCGGCGCATCGCCATACACAAAGTAGATGCCTATGGAGTTTGTCAGACTCCAAAAACCAAGGAAACCTAATCCAAATCAGATCAAAAATATATCAGTGAGAAAAAGGTCTAATTCACTCCAGGGTTCAAATTAAAAAGTCCTAAAATCCAGCAACAGAGCTGGGGGTCTCTAAGGTTGAAGGGAATTAGAATCGACCTGAAAATTCTCCCTAACATCCATTCTACTGCCATTTGGCCATCAAACCTGGGTAGTAACATCTGAAAGATAACACAACTTACTTATCTAGTAACCTTGTTGAATATCGTCTTTGAACTCACAAGTACAAGCATAGCTCATCTACAGAGACTACATACTGGGGCCTTCAGGCAAAACTTCTCTTCCCTAGAAGAATGGGACTGCTAAAGATGGGGAAATTTCACTTGTGATTTGGTTCCATCTTTACAGCATTTCTTTACTCGCCTTCTGTGCTGAATAAGTCATTTGAATGCATTTTAGGAACCTATGGTGAATGTATAGGTTTCTTTTTGAGTATTGGGTGATCACTGCTAGCTTAATTTTTTTGTTTGTTTAAAGGTCTAGAATATTTGTATCTATTTTTTAGTGTAAGGTTTTCAAATGAAACTTTTCCGCTAGAATAACAGAAAAAATAGAAATACAATAGCAATTAAGCTATATATACAGATAAAGGAGATGTTTGCATTACATTCAGGATTACTCATTCCAAAGACAGATTCCTTCTGTCGAATTCCCCGAAAGATTGTCCGCACAAATTCCAGCAGTGCGAATGTCCATGAAATCCTTTCTCCCTGCATCATATTGTCCCACAACTCCCTCCGTGTCAAGGTTTGGTAATCACTGTAGACTTTCCCCATCAAGTTAGATCTAATGTCACTTATTCACGGGCATACCATGATTAAGTGGTACAATGTCTCAGGTGATTACATAGTCTACAACCGAAGTCTGAGTTTTGGGTCTTTCCTAACTTCCCATGTCTCCTCTGTAGGGAACAAGTTGTTGCAGCCTTAAGAAGTGATTACGCAGGGAGTCGGAGGGAAATCTTTTCAGATAATCGAGGGTTGAGCCATGTCCGAGGTCTGAAACTCTTACCCTACATCTTATACTTGCTTCCCGCCTCCAATGTCGCCATCCAATCCTGGCCGTAGAGCTTCCGTTTCGGGAATCTGCAATAGTGTTTCTTCTATCAAACTTAGGCTCTCCAAAATTCTCTTGAAGGTGTCACTCCACTCCACAAGGGTCTGTTACCTTGCCTTTTGCAAGGCTAACTTGTGTACCATTAATCCACCTTCAGGTTTAGGTGGCTGGCACTTCCGATAGAAAGAGCATTTTCCAAACTGCTTACAGGATACAAGTAGGTCAGGCCAAGCTCTTAATTACCACAGTTGGAGTCCAATTCGGCAATGAGTGTACCCATGTCCAAAATATACCTTCCAGCCTCGACCACACCTTCCAAGATAATGAGAACAATGCTTCAGCGCCCTATGTCAAAATGGGCAACACTTTCATCCGGTAAAAATCCAACACTGGGACAATTGAAAACTGCCGAAATCAGTCTCACCCGTGCAGCGAGATTTCTCATTTTGCTTCTCATATTCACCTTCTCCAAGGGAATCAGTGGTACTATCGTTTATGGACATTCCCAGGTAAGTCACTGATGTTCTCTCTGGTATCTTCACTCCTTCCAGGTACCAGCCCATGGATTTCAGCTGAGGATTTTTGCTGATGCGTAGCAGACCAGAGCATCCAGTTGGCGCTGCAGACCGATCTGGGTCTGGTCCAGAAGCACCAGGTCATCTGCATACAAAAGCCTATTCACCTGTAATCCAGCTACGCATGACAGAAAGCACTACTGTTTTTAAATGCACTTTCCATGTCCGAGATCTACAGATACAAAATTGCTGGTGCCAGGCAACATCCTTGTTTAAAGCCTTTAGCCATGTTGATTGAGCCTTCAAATTTCCCGATTTATCCAGTATAACTCAGAAACTAGTGTTTGTATTGAGTGCCTTAATGACCTTAGATCCTGCGGGCAAGCCCCAGGTTTTTATTTTTGTCCACAGTACTGATCGATCCAGTGTTGAAAGCCTGTGACAAGTCTATTGAGGCCAAGTAACTATTGTTATTCTTTGAGTTTGCTCTGTTCAATAGATTCATGAGAAAAAAGGTGTAATGTTGTGCCAATCCCCTTTACGAAAACCAGCCTGCCATCGGTCAAAGTGATTTCTGTCCATACTCCAGTTATTCAAGTTTTTAAGGATTAGTGCTGCAAATGTCTTTCCAAGGACATCGAGAAGGGCAATAGGTCAGCCCCAGCAAACTATAGGCCTATCACCCTTCTTAAAAAATGTGCACTACAATGGATGTCATCCACAAAACAGGACATTTTGAAGATGTTATCAGTTTAAGAATGTATTTCCGTCTCAAAGGACCACACGAAGAGGTCCTCCGTACTCCCCCCCACCTTCTGCACTCTGGCTTGAGAATAAAGAGCTAAAATGGATTATCCATTCACTCACGGGTATTGGATTCTCCATCAACGACTGTAGCGGCACTCATTGCTTGGAAAATTCTGCACATTTCTCCTGTGTTTTTTTGCCACAACCATCTTTAACATATGTTCTGCTTCCTGTTGGTTTAAATTACATTTGTGTTGCTTTAACCAATTTTTGTAGTGTTACCCTATTTTAAAGGGCATCCAGAGATGCTACTGTTGCCATTTTCCTATGCGCCCTTTAAGCCGTTTAAGTCACTTTTCCTTTGATACTTCCTTGTCAAATATATGGTGGTTCAAAAATGTTCTTTTCAAGCCTGTAGTATTTTTTCTGTACAGGCAGTCAAGTACTTCAGATAGTCCAGATTTGCTTGTGGCGAAGAAGCTGCTAGAGTTGCTGTTAAGGCTGTGATGTTTCCAGGCAGCGTTATTCTTAGCTTATTTCTTCAAGGATTTATACCAATAGTTTCTTTCAGCAGAGTCAAGTGAATTGGAGTCCATCCCGTAAAGGACATCTTCAAGATGTTATGGTCGCTGATATTGTTTGTATATCCTCCAGGGTTCTCAGTTTCTCGTGAACTTTGCCCAAGACAAATATATAGTCTAGGATCTGCTTCTCTCCGCCCCCCCTTACAAGTCAGGGTCGGTAGTGTGTCCCCCCCCCACCGTCCCCCTTAGTGCAGACCCATTGATTATTTTGATGTTTCGCTGGTCCGGTTTGTTCCTCCTTAGTAGACCCCTCTGTACTGACAATGTCCAAGTCGAACCATGTCACCCTGGCGTTGTTTTGCTCATCCATAACCGTCTTTACAAAGACATTCACCATCTTTAGAATGAGCATTCCAATACAGGCTGCATATCAGCAGTTGCCCATCTACGGAGCACTCAGAACTAATTTTTCTGTAATATGATATATATTAGTGGTGTAATGTTTTTCATGGCGATTAGCCTCAGACTACTAGTGTTTATTGCGGTTAGGAGTCCCACCATGGGGCATCCCATTAAACCTTTTACTGCCAGGTTTATGTGTGTAGTAAACCCTACAAGAATAGGGGTTTCTCTTATCCAGGCAGATCGCATCAAACTGCTCAAATGAAAAGTCCCCTTTACCAAATAGGTGTGTGAACCCTTTAGTGTTCCAACACCCAAATGCGAAGTCTCCGAGCGCCTCTTCTTCCCTATGCTTTAGGGGTTATGAACACGACGCCAAAGCACCCACTAGCCATCCCCATCTTTCTTCCTCATTCAGCCGCTTATCAGTGGTGTCCCTCTTTCCATGTCTGGGAACGTTTTCCACCACAAAGTGGAGGTTCAATGACTTATTTATCCCTGCATTCCGAACAAGTTAGCGGCTACCTTCTGATTCCTACCATTTCCCGTTTGAGTATTGGATCTACTCTTCCATTGTGGTTGGCTAGCTGAGTTCCTTTTTCTTCCTTCTTTAGGGATTTCATTTGATCCAACCTCATATGAATCTAATTACTTTAGTAGGAAGCACATTGTAGATGGCCACAATGCTTCCCTCACCAGGAGGTGCTTAATGTCTGCCAAGGAGAAGTAAATCACCACTATCTTTCCTCGACTCATCTGGAAATTCAATTAGGTGGAGGAGTGTAATATGTTTGCTCGATTCAGTATGAGATGGTCATTTAGGCGTAATATCCTTTCCAGCCGCATTCTGGTTGCATCTTCTACTCTTAGGGTGCTGAGCATGTTTGATTATCCACTCCACTAGACTCCTTTAGAGGCCCCCCCAACGGTAGCCCATTTCCGTTGCAATGAACTTGGCTGTCCGAGTCGTTTTTGTTCTAGGGTCTTAAACACAACCCTCACGTTTCTGGGTCGACTCCCCTGTGGAGCTTCCGAGTGAGGCTTTCGGTTGGGGACCAGGGAGCAGTACCTCGCACTATCTTCTGGTCTAAAATCGATGTCCCTCGAAGTAGGAGGTATTGTTGGCATCATGCTCGGTTTGCCATCAGAGCCTACTTCGCTTTGAGTGTCATCCATCAGTGAGCAGTCCCGACTGATATAAATCCAACTAATCGTTGGTGTATCGACCCCATATTAGATGTGCCCCCTTGTAATTCATCAGAGTATGTTGAGAGGTTAATCTGTTCCTAAATCTCATCAACTTCCGTGTCTCGCTGAATAGAATTAGCAGCCCTACTCGGTTCATCAGTCTGGGGCCCGTCGGTTAGGTCTTCACCTTTAGGTTTGCTATTTGTAACCAAGACACTATTTTTTGGGGCCTCTAAGGTTAGATCAGAGGCCAAATCGATCCTTCAGTTAGTCTTTTTGGCCCAGTATTGGATTGTTTACTCATTTCAGACAGACATGTTTGTTTGCTGTCCAAGTCTGGTCAAGCCCCTTTTTATGTTCGTTTTGTTAATCATTACGTATTTTAGGGCTTCTCTTGCTTTGCGGTGAACCTTCCTGGTCCCTTATTTGACACCTTCAGATATTTTTGAAAAGATCTTGGTCTTGTCTGGTTTTATTTTGTGTAGACTCTGCTCGAGTTGCGATGTTTACTTGTAGCAACCTTCCCAGCTAGACACTGGCCCAGTTCTTTTGACCCCACTGGGTTTAAACCTTCATGTTGGTTATCTTCATCAGCCTCATCATTTATTGTTAATGAGTCGTTTGTCGTCCGGCCTTGCATCCCTACCACCTATGCTCTTCCTTGCCTTTTCAATGAAGGCAGTTGGGCAGTCTAATCTCTAGGGATTCAACTGCATTTGGATGAAGGTTAATATCACCTATTGCCTGTTCCAGCATAGCGTTGGTTCAAAAAGGACGGACCTTTTATTTTTTTCCCTAATTATAGAGTCAAGTATTCTCTGCAGGATGTTGATTTGTTCTGAATTTTTATCCATATTTTCCTGCAGTGCAGAAATAAATCCTTCAGCAAAAAGCATCTTAGAATGAAGCATGACCATTGCGGTTTGATCTTTCAACTGTTCAGACAGGTTTTCATGAAGCTTCATAAACGGTGCCATAGTTATTGAAAAAGCCACATTCATACATGCATCTATTACAGGTTTAGGTGCTGTCTGATCTATTTGCGATGCTGCCAGAAATCGTAGTAAATCTTCATTGATAGTGCTCTGAGGGTGGAATAGAATCGACAATATAGGTAGACAGTCTAGGCCATTTGTAGAGGATACAGGACTCGGAGGTCTCTGGTTTGGGGCTCTGATGTTATTTACTTATGGTGGTCCAGACAGTTTTCTCATGTATTGTCTCTTGCATGAGGTTTCTGCATCGAACACCCAGGACTTCAGGGCTTCTGATGCTCCTGGGGAGTTAACTGGGGTGCAGTCTCCATCTCAGAAGTCACCTAGTCCTGATCCGGCCTTTCTCTTTTGCTCCAAGTGGTAGTTTGGGCGCATGCTCCTTGCAGGACCAGCTATTTGGCCACCCAACTCAAGTAGGACACTTCCTTCAGAACTTCGCTGTATGCTTACCCTCTGCCCCTCTTTATGAGGGGTTAGCGAGGTTGGTGGAGCTGTTGAGGGAAATTTGTCATTGACTAGGGCAGCATTTCTTCCTGGCGCCTCACTACTAGGAGCAGCTGTTGTAGCTCGAGTAAAAGAAGCGCTCCCTAGCCAACAATGTTACTGGAGTCAATCCCCTAGGTTTCCATGCAGTCGTGCCAGATGACTGGCACCAAGTTTTTTGATTTTTCTTTTACTGGCTGCCCGAATGTGTATACATTGGGCACTTCCATGCAGGCCACGACCCTGGTGACGTCACACCGTTATCTTCCCTACAACATATAGCTTGCTCACCCTCTTTTGGAATCAGTGTCTCATGCTGATTTGCCCCTCTTTCTCCTTCAAGCCCTCTAGGAGCTTCAGATGTAGAAGCAGATCCTTTGTATAATTAAGGGTTAAAGGTTCAAGAGATTTCTCATTAGAAGGTTCAAAGATATCACAGATTAAATCGGTTTTGGCACCAATTTCCACCCTCATGTTTATGGGACAACTAGCGTGAGCACGGGCATCAGCCAGAAGTTGGGGTGATATTATTCAGTTCTACCAGGTTCTCTAATGTCCAAGCTCTGCCCGGTGTCATGTATCTAAAGTCCACAGGCGGCTGAGTCACCGCCTTTGAGGAATTTTATGGTGTTCCAACCCCCGCCACGTGGATCAAAGGGCTTATAACCTACAGCGTCCATGCCTAGTTACAGCGCTTTGCCTTTGCGATTAGTTGTCGACTACTTTTGCCAAACGAACCACCGCTCCTTAGTGAAAATCAATGGTGTAATGCCATTAATGGTGCATAGTCATACTGAACTGATACACAGTCTAACAGGCAGTTAACGTGGCCCTGCCCCACTGCGCTGTTTCAGGAGCGAGTTTAGAAGTGTTGAGGGACAAGCTGACCACAGCTCCTAGCAGCAAAGTTAATTAGTAATAGCCCCTCCCTCACCTGCATTTTGCAGACTGCTACACTTGTCGAACAGCTTCACGGTCCTGCTGGGTTTTGTTGGGGGAAAAGCGGGGGGTAGAGCATGTCTCGCTCAACACGGCGTCCCCTGCAATTAAAAGGCACAGTTCCTTTTACAGCCAGGCAAATGCTTCCAAGGAAAAGTTGCAAAGTATCCTCTTGCAATATTCACCACCTGGAACAAATAGTGGACTGCAACAGACTGCTCCACTAGTCAAACTACCTGTATTTTTATATATTCCTGTCAAAATTTAATTGTGTGCTTCACCGTGTGGACTCATTGTTGACCACCTGAATCCACTCACACACAGCTGAGAATAACCATGACTGCTCTCCACATTTACCTTGGCTGGGTTCTCATAACTTCTCAGAATTCCCTGTTCAACATAGCTAGGGTCGCTTCCTAAAATCAGTCCACCAGGTCAAATTCTACAAATCCATAAACACTTTGGTGGCAAAACTGGGGGTGGGTTGGGGTGAGTGGAGGGGCACAGAGTAGGGTGCTAGGTAAGAATTGGTGTAGTCACACCGAGCCTACACAACACATATGCTTAGTATTATGTAAGCCACCTGTTGGTAAAGGTCTGTACTACACAAGTTGGCAGTGTCACTGAGCAGCCAGGCCCATCTCAAGAGGGGTAAATGTGAGCTGCGTAGCTGCGGTAATTTGTCAAAACAAGTAACACTCACATTCAAGGTTTTGTTATAAATTGTTCATTTATCAAGTTTTAAATAAGTATTCTTTAAAAAGGCAATTCTTGCAAAAACTACTTTAAAAATATTTTTCCAGAATCAGAACAAGTTAGTGGATAATCTTTGGAAATGCTTCATACACAATTCCTACACTGAGGTGACTTCAATCACAAGGAAAGTAATGGCATTTATATATCACACTGGTTACTTTGTGGATTCCATGGTTGCAGAAAGGCAAGGTTAAAGGAAGGAAAAAGTTAAACAGGTTCTCAGTGCATGTGAGGACAGTTAAATCTCCCAATGAAATCTAGACAAGCATTTCCCAGCAATAACAGTGTAAAACAAGTTACCACCTATGAGGGACAGCAATATCAAAATCAATGGGCTAGAAGAGTCTGCAGGAAGTTAGGACAACCAAAGTTAATTGGAACACAGTCTATGTAGCTGAGGCACTTGAGTCTTGCACAAAGTTAGAGCATTTGTAGAAAATCACTTGTAGGGTCACAAGCTGTTCGGGCTGTGAAAGAGTTGAAATCAACTCTCAAAGCAAACCCAAGCAAATCTCAACTGAGAAAAGCACAGCTACAAGACAGAGGTAAGTACCCAAGTATAAACCGTACCTCTGCTTTGACGAAGATTGGTCCAGCAGGATTCTGTCCTGTTACAGTGGTACTGACTGTTCCTGAGCCTCAGTCATGGGGACAAGAGGGAGGACGTCTGGAGGGCTCCTGCAGCAGGAGTTGGGAGGTCAGCAGCTACGGCTCTTTTCGGTTCAGCAGAATTTTGCAGTTTCAGCGCTTAGTAAACGGCACAGTCACGGATCTCAGATACTGGTTGGGCTTCCTTCACTCCTTGGATCCTGTACTCTGGCGAGGGGACTAGCTCTGGTTGTCCTGCTTCTGGAGGGTTCCTAGGAGATTCCTGGAGCTTCTGGCCGGATTTCAGATGGATTTCTTGACCCCTGGCACTCGGTTCTTGCAGCAGCGAAGTACAGCCAATCAGGGAAGATGGTCCAATGGAGTTTGTCTTGGGATTAGTTGGTTCCACTAACACAAGGGAAGAAGTCGTTCCTTACGGAGCTTCTCTTTCCAATTGAAAAAGGAGTTTCAGCACAGCAGGAGGGCTTCACCGGGCAATTGAAAGGTCCAGGAGGATGCAGCAGGCTTCGTTCATGGGTTGTCAGGTATTTCTACCAGTGGTCGACTCTGGCTTTAGTCCCAAAACCTCTCTCCCTTTAAGCAGGTTTCTCCCATTCATGCACATCCTAGGATGTCAATCTCACAGCGGGGTGGATGTCCTAAGGACAGCCAGCCAATCAGGACTGGTTGCATTCAGGCATTCCTAGAGACAAAGGACAGGGTAGTTGCGGGAACCTTCCCCACATCCTGCCTTTCCAGACACACTGGAGCCAGTGTCAGGCGTCAGGGATGAAGCCGGCCAAAGGCAAAACAAAGGGCTCAAACCGGACTCAAAGTGCAGAGTAAAACCCACAAAACACTCAAACAGAAAATAGCAAAAAAAAAAATCAAGACCAGGGCCATTGACAGAATGGCCAACCATGGGTGCTATACTGCAGCTGAGGATTTAGCCTGTGGAAGAAAAACAATGGTAGGAATATTAAACCACCGCCACCAGCCACTGAATAGTCGTGAGGGTAACAAAAATGTTACATGAGAATTTAGGATAAGGGGGTACTAAGTAACCCCCCCCCCCCCAATCCCTCCTGGCACTTCACATAAGATGGGGTGTGCTGGATCTACAAAGAGAAAAAGGTAGTCAATTTCACTTAACTATTCTTGGGAACTGTAGTTCACACAAAAAAGTATTTAAACCTTGAGAAAATCTAAAGGATTTCTCTGACACTGCACTGAAGGTGCTGTGTCTCGCCATACAAAAAGTAGATGCCTATGGAGTTCAGACTCGTAAAACAGTTAAAACAATCCAAATCAGGTCAAAACGAGAGTGAGAAAGGTCTCACTCACGGGTTAAAATTGAAAGAAATGAGAATTCTCCCTAACATAGGGGTTACGCACAATAATGCATAGGGCCTTCTAATCAACACGTTACAACTTCAGCAGTAAAGGCGTAGCTGTACAGAGTCTGTAGTAGTCTCTTGGGTGTTCAACTGTTTGAGGAGAGTAGTCCAAGAGCAGCCCGTTAGGGAGAGTAATTTGTATGCTTCATCCCTCCTAATGAGATGACCAGGACATTTTGCTGGACTTCTGGACCTTTTTTATTCAATCATGAATGAGTGGAGCCCTTTTCACCTCATTCACTCTTGTCTTTTGGAACTCTATTCTTCGTAATCTACCTCTACTATGGTGTCTGTCTGCTCCATAGCTATTAAAGGCATCTGTTTTTACTACTGCAGCACACAGCTCCTTATGGACAGTGCTGCTGGGGGTCCTCCTTTAAGATTTTCTATATCCTCAAGTAACTACAGTTCAAGGCTAGAATGATACTTGTCATCGATCTCAAAACTCTAGAGTCTAAGCTTGGCACACCACCTTCACTGGAGTGCCAAATGGATACCCAGTATCCTCCTCTTTGCTCCTGTGACTTTTTACTCATAGATAATCTCCTAGTTAAGGAGAGTGGCAGTGGACATGTTTTACCAAGTATTGTGACGTTTTTATACTGCAGGCTAGGTCCATAGCCTCAGTAGTGCACAATAGGGGCACCCAAGTACCAACTTGGGGTGGGGGGGGGGCTTTATTGCCCATTACTAGCGTGGTTCTTCTTGGTTAGCACTTCTACCATTCTGGTAGGGGGCAGTCTGTGTTTTGCCTTTGGATGGAACCCTTGGGTGTCCCCACCGAGGCTCCAAGAGTGGGCAGGTATTAGGTGAGGAGTCTTCATTCCCCTCCCCCCCCAGATATTCGTCTTCCAGAGTGCCTGAATAGGCCCAGCTCCCACGTGGGGTCTGGCTGTTCTGATTGGACAGCCACACAGCCTTTCTGTAAAACGCTGAGAGATTGCAGAGGAGCATGTACTGGAACTGTTTAAAAAGTGAGGCTTCTGGAGTAAAAAGGAAGTCTACCCCAGGAAGTTGAAGTAACCAAAGACGACAACCAGACCCTTTGCAACACTGAAGCGACCACTGCTGAGGAGCTCTGAAGAAGACTCCTTCCCTCTGGCTGGTGGGAACCACCAGTCCAGAGACAAACTTTGAATTGAGCCATCTCCAGAGGTCGTAGGAACTTCCAGAGCTGCGGAACCCCCAATAACAGGAGACCTGCTGTCCATTTCCAGTGCATAGTCAAGGAAAGCGCAAATGCATCCAAATCTTTCTAAACCCGTAAAGACACTCCAGAAATCCGATCCAACTGCCCAGACCCCATCACCAGAGTATGGGACTGCATGAAGTGAAGTTCGACCCGACGATCTGTGTTCTTTGTTGGTGCTGCAGAAAAGACGCAAAACCGCATAGTGAACTTAGTACTGAAAGTCATGCACCAGGTCCTCCCTAGAGACTGCTGCGGAGCAATCCTATCCATTGTCCTGCCTTCAGGCAGGACTGAAGGCATCCAGAGATTTGGTCCAGGACTGCAACATCGCAGAACATCCAGCATGAACATTTTCTTCTAACCTATGGTACAGTGGGGAAACCGTGTTGCTTAACTGATTCCAAGAAGTCGTTCCAGAGTGTTGGAGTGCACCTAGTGGTATCCAGGGTCAACCTCGCTTACATCAGATTAAAGCCGATGCTTGTGTCCCTTCATTGAGTCCTTAACAGGCTTCCCTCATTAGTTAACTTGCTGCTTATATAACACAGGAGACTGCAAGAAATCCACAGGAACTCTTCGTATTCTGCTGCTTGTAAAGACTTTGAGCCCTCTCTGAACTGCCTTTAGCAAGGGTTGCATTTTGGGACTTACTCGGCAAAGAAATCCTCACGAACCTCCAACAAAGCTAATGTTACACTAACCATTTTCCTCCCTTTAAGTGACTTTACTATGTTTGCAGATTAAATGTATTACTGTATAAACTGTTAGAATCTGCAGGTGTGCGTAGTAACCGATAGTACAATAACATTGTCTTTTCCCTTTCTAACGTTGCTACGAATGTAACCGCAAGCAAACAAAAAGTGAAAGTGCCCTTTGAAGTGTATTCAAGTATTACAAAGTGTTGTAGTGTAAACGTCTAAAGTGATCCGTGTGTGTATATAGATCATTTTATATAAATTATAAGTGTAGGTCCTTGTGTGCATGTCCAACTAAGCTTCAGTGTACTTACCTACAGCTCACATCAGATGAGCCCAACTGCTCTGCCACTCTACCTAGGTCCTGAGTTAGTACAGACTGATACTAATCCTTGGAGATCTACATACAACTGGGATAGCTTACTAAAGTCTTATTACCAGTAGGACATTAGGAAAACTCCCCTAACAAAGCCCACTTAGCTAGTGCAGAAAACATACTCAAGTTAATCACTGCAGGGAAAATGCAACATGCAAAATAAGTACTGGAGAGTCTTCAAGTACAGGTCCTGCTGAAGGAAGAGCAGCAGGCACCCCTGGTGTTCACAAGGATGACCCACAAAACTACTGACCTGGACACGTCCTGTAGCAGCCCTGGATAACACTACGGTAAGCAGGATTTTACATCCAATGGAGGGGGTGAGCAGTTCAAGAGAGAAGGGATATCAAGACCCTGAGAAGAATCTTTCCCAGGCTTTCTGTTTGCTGTTTTCCTCCCAAAGACTAAGGGACGCAGTTATTGTTTTGTTTAGATTCATGTATTGACTGGCAGTATGGAAAGCCTTCAGCTTTTTCTTCCCCCTGTGCTCCTTTTACTGGGAGAAAAAGTCCCTAAGGACCATCAGTCCTGAGAGACTGTCTCCCTTTATGGATTTCTTGTATATTTACAACTGTGAAGTGCAATTGGGATGCTAGTAGGGATCCTTGGACTTTGTATGTTGCTTTTTGGTTACATTTACAATATGTCCAGGAAGGACTGCTGGTAGCGGGTATTTTCCATCGTTTAAACAAAACAAATTATTCATAAATAATTATTCATAACATGTTGAATAATAAAGGTTCATGTACACAATGAGGAACCAATAAACTAACATCAGAATACAGTGCAACAAAGGTAACATGATTTCTAAATACTAGTATATGCTTATGGTGAATTAAATATGAATAGGGGAGACCAACAAGACTGACTTAAATACAAGAGGAATAAGCGGACAATTCAAACAATTTTGAAATATAAAATCTATTTGTAGAGGTTGTACATTTCTGTATAGTTAAAATAAGTAGTGAACACATACCATTACGATCTTCACCATTCAAATATTTAGCACAGTTCCGTTTTATGGTAGAAATTAGGTAGAAGTCAAGGATGAAAATGTTAAACAAATTTGGGGGAAGATACTCCAGACAAGTTAGGTAGTGGAAGAGGCTCAGTGGAATTTAAAAATATTTTGCCAAAAAACAGAAATGTACAGCCAAATATAAAATGTATGAACCCAAATTGGATGCAAGGCAAACCCCCCAAAAATGCGAGGAATTATTAAAGAAAAAGATTGTTAATAGGGCCAAGTGTGCATAATTTAAAATGAAAAAACTGGGCTGAGTTGGAATAGCAGCAACATATATGGCATATTGTTTCCATACCTTTTCTTAATATACAAAGCAGAATTCGACAATCCTCCTATTCTTTTACAACACTGATTTCAAGCAAGTTCCCATCATCTGTTTCATTAAGCATTATATAACATTACCAAACTCTAGCAGATGCGTTACCACCAGACGAGAACAGTCTTGATGGGTGTTTCTGAAGCAAAGTTGTTGCAACTTTCGACAATTGACGAAAGTAAGGCAACAGGCAGTCAACATTTTCCAGACCATATTTAGACACAAAGGTTGAAAAAGGGATAGCAATACAATTATTGCAAAACTAATTTATTCAGTAAATACCTTTAGAGTACCACTTATTAACGACGAGATGATTTGGCTTAATCAGAATGAAAATATTGTACTAAACAAAAAAATGATCTACACCGATAAAATGAGATACTTCTAATAACTTATCCTAAGAAGTTTTAAATCGGCATAGATGTGGTAATTTTATATGTTTGCACAAGAAATAGTTTGTAGAAAATGAGAAATGTGAAAGTGACATCAATTCCGCTTCAATCTTAACCATGACACGAAAATGGTTGGTGTAGTATAAAGGCTAGGTTAAATTAAGAAACCACATTTCACCCTACCATAACTTTCAGATAATAGAAGTTTAATGCAATTCTTGAAGTTTTATTTTTCCTTACAAAGCAAGACATACATTTTTGTTAAAGAATGAAGGAGAGAGAAACCGGAATCATTGAAATGTGTAGTAATCAAAGCTAGGGTCATTGTGAGAGCGAAGGCACCCACACCAACAAAGCTTTAAAAGTGGCCATTTAGCAATCATGTCTAATTTTCTGAAGAACTGACAAAGTATTTAATTTAATGGTTGCATCAATGTCTTGATATCCAAATACCTAAACCTTTAATAGATTGGGGACATTCCAGTCAATGGAATATTCGTAAGCATGGTATTAATGGGAGAATTTGGAATTTCTCACAGTTTAGTTTATATCCTGATAGAGGAAAAATTAGGGATTAAAGATGTTAAATTTGAGATGGGATAAGTTACTTACCTGTAAATCCCGGTTGTCTAGCATGGGTGTCTTTCATAGATTCACATGCTGTGAATATTCCCCACCACCAGGCTGGGAATAGTCGGTAAAGACAGTTTAAATGTAAACTGAAACTTTCAGTCACTTTGGTGCTCTATTAGTCATTTTTGGGTCATACTGCCCACAGACATTAAGAACATCTCCCTTAACTCCTCCCCTGTCAGCCAATTCAGATTTGGCAAGCGCACGCGAGTGGCAGGAAGTGCCAAAAGATGAGCCATTTGGGGTGAGGGTGGGTATCATGAATCTATGAAAGACACCAATGCTGGAGAACCAGAGTTACACTTAAGTAACGTATTCCTTCTCCAACATTGGATCCATCAGATTCACGTGCTGTGAATAGATTACAAAGCAGTATGGGACACATTACTCACCGTAATCTTATTGCTGAGGCTTATATCGGCTTAGATTCACATGCTATGCATAGGCCAACATCTAGTGGTAGCCGCAGAGTATTACATTTAGTTCGCGAGACTCAGAAAGGGATGTCAACAGGGCGTGCCAGTAATACTATCCCTACTGCGACATCTCTTGTACCCATGGTCGTTCACGCATAAAGATCCCTCAGATTGATTTCTTTCTGACATGAGGTGCATCCAATGTATTGAGTACAGATGTAATAAAGCAGTGAAGTGTAGATGAAGCTAGAACACGCCTATATTCCTATTCCACAGGGGAGGAAGGGTGGGCAACATGTGAATCTAAGTACATTCAAGCATCAGAAATATGATTAAGGTAAGTAATGTATCCCTTCTGAGGCTTGTGGACCTGCTTAGATATCATGCTATGCATAGATTAGCGAGTAGTGTTTGGACAAGGTGGGTTGTGAGAAGGTAAAGCGGCAAATAGAAGCACTACTTGTACCACATGCAAATTGCTTTAGAATGTGTGTCAATGCAGTAGTGCAGAGTAAAAGTATGTATAAAGCACCATGTAGCTACTTTCCAAATGGTGTCCAGCGGGATGTTTGCAATAAAGGTCAAGGTAGAGCGAGTTCTTGGAGTGAAAGGCAGAGTTATGTTGGCTAGGGAGTAGCAGAGCTCTATGCATTTCATGATCCATTTGGAGCTGGCACTTTTTTATATAAAACGCGGTCACCTTCCTTGCTGGGTGCTATGGAGACAAACAGTTGGTCTGTTTTTCGTAGCGATTTTGTTTATATAGTAATAAATCGCTCTCCTTACCTCTAGTGTATGGAGGTTTTTCTCAGCTGACATTGAAGGGTTTTGAGAGAAAGCAGGTAGTTCAATGGACTTGTTGACATGGAACTTGGATATGAATTTAACTGAAAACCTAGGGTATGTTCTTAGTACCAACGTCTTTGTGGATAATAAAGAACAGGTCTTGCATTGACAGCTTGTAGTTTACCGACACTACTTATGGAGGTGATGGCCACAAGAAAAGCCATTTTATGTGTTAAGTGTTTAAGGCTGGACTTGTGCATAGGCTCAAAAAGGGGGCCTTATGAGCTTTGCGGGTACCATATTTAGATCCCACCCTGGAGGCAAGTTTGAAATGAGGAGGTAAAGCCTTTTTACTCCTTCCATGAATGCCTTAACGGCAGGGACTTTTCACCAGGACACCTTGCTTTGAGAAGTGGTGTACGCGG